>NC_135649.1:118049910-119378243 GCF_053574225.1 Canis aureus | reverse complement strand
GCGAGAGCGAGAGAATGAGAGTGCAACGGCTGGAGAGACAAGGTACACAGACCACAGAGAAAGAAAAATGCGTGCATGTGTGTGCCTGTTGTGTGTGTGTGTGTGTGTATGCATAGACAGATAGCAAGAGAGGAACACACATAGAGAAGAAAGGGTGTTGTCAGCCTTACACCAAAGCAGTCTTGATTCCAGCAAGCAAGGCTTTATTGGGAGATGTTAAAAAGAAGACAGTATACACACTAGACTATCCACTGTATCAAGATAGAATGCCATCCAATTATAGAATTATAATATTATAATTATAATAGTAAGCACCTTTTTAAAATCCTTCTTCTGTACTAATGTCCTGTGGAAATTGTAAGAGAACATAAAGTTAATATTTTGGATCAATACAATGCAGCACTTCTGTGGTAACACTTGTGCTTACTCGTGCAGGCCAAAACAAGTTTCCAAAGAGCTATCATGGTGTAGAAATTAAATCTAATTCCAAATGCATCGATTACCTAATATGCATCAGGCATAGAGAGATGCTAAAGTACAAGACCCACAGACATCAAGATGCTCTAAGGAAACTGGACCTGGAAGGCATATCTACTAATCACTGGGATGCAAGTTCTAAAATGGACGTATTTAGTGATTCAGGAATTCCCACTTAGGGGAAAAGTCTATCTGATTCCCCAGAAGCAGGTAAATACTCTATGAAGTGTGGAAAGCTGAGAGCAATGGTGTAGGAGGCAAAGTTTCTATTGCTCAAAAGTAGGAAAGAAGTGAGCAGAGAGTCTCCATCTGGCTTGAACCCCAAGCTGGTGTAGGATGAGGATGGAAGACTAATAAATGCCGGAGGCATGGGCCTTGGAAATCCTCAAGGGCCTGGTATATTCATGAGAGGGGAGTGTGGGTATTGAGTGGGTCAGAGGAAGAGCTGAATGATTTGGAGCTGAAGAAGAATGTCACATGGTTCTGACAGAGATATGGGGGTTTGTACACTCAGTGCAGAGATTGTTACTAACGTAGCAGAATGCTCACCCCAGAGAACAGAAACCCAAGCCTTGAGAGTGAACCTCAGATATAATTACATCCTGTATAGCAGTGTGTTCACTAGAACTTTCTGTGATACTTGAGATATTTCCTATCTGTGCCATCCAATATGGTAACCACTAGCCACATGTGGCTACTAATATGTGGCTAAGGTGATAGAGAAACTTCATTTTTTTAATCTACATTTTTTATGAATCGTACTGTTTTTATTTTTTATTGAAGTGCAGTAACTATACAGCGTTAGAATAATTTCAAGTGCATAGTATAATGATTCAAAATTACATACTTTTGTCTGTGCTCATCAAGATAAGCATAGTCAGATCCCCAGGTGGCTCAGTTGGTTAAGTGTCAGACTCTTGGTTTCAGCTTGAGTTAAGATCTCAGGGTCGAGACAAGCCCCATGTCAGGCTCCAACTTCAGCGAGAAGTCTGCTAAAATTTCTTTCTCCTTCTGCTCCTCCCTACACTTTCTCTCTCTTTCTAAAATAATTAACTAACTCATATTTATTAAATTAAATTAAATTAAATAATTCATCAAGAAAAAAAAAGATAAACATAGTCTTTTAATTTTAATGTGTTTAAATATGAATGTAATTGCCCTGTGTAGCTACTATCTACGGTATCAGACAACCTAGCTATATAAAGATATAGAGTGAAAAAAAAAAAAAACATGTAAAGCAAGTTAAATAATATGAGACAGATTCTGGCCCTTTAGGTCAGGAAGTTTCTTGTGTCCCCTTCTGATACTGTGTCAAGTCCATTTTCAGGAAATGTCTGTTGTATTGTGGATCTTGATGTTTAAAACACTGTCAAGGACACCCTACGGGGTGTAATGGACCAGCAGTCTATGGCCTAATCTAATTTAGCAATCCACAGTTTCTATTTTTCTATCTGTTACAGTCACTTGACCAATTTTAATTGAACGTTTTCGTGTAGTGTTTATCAAATACCCTCAACCTTTTAAAACACTTTGCTTGACGGCAGCTCATTTTTGAGGGTGGATTTCTTCTGGTGACTGAGAGAAATGTAGCTCCCGAAAGTCATTTCATGCTCAGAGATTCGTGCTGCTATAATTGATTTAGGTGCTGGACAGAATAGTCCAGGTAAGAAAATGCATGCACACAGAAAGGTCATCACTCTGAGAGGAAAAACGTGCATTGAAAGACCATAGGCAAGAACAAAGTAACAGGGAGGGGCTTTTAAACTTCGGGAAACCTGATCAAACCAAGGGATTCGAACCAGCCGAGTGAAGACTTTCAAAATTGTGCCCGTGGAAATGGTCTGGTCTGTTATAATGATCTTTGAGGTGGGGTTCCACTTCTTTAAAGCTAGTGTGGTCGCTAACAGATCAGGAGATACACTTTTGACTCCAGTCCTACTCTGTCATTAGGTCTCCAGGTGCCTTCATCTCACCCAGCATCTAGACAGAACAGAGTTGAACAAAATAACCGTGTTTAAATTAGAAGAAATTGCTTCAGTGCTATCCTAGAAGAAAGCAATGATTCCTGTTCTCACCAAGATCACCAAGGAAGGAAGGAAGGAAATGGGGAAAGAAGGGGGAAGGAGGAAGGAGGAAGGAAGGATAAAGGAGGGAGGGAGAAGCTCTCTGTAGATGAAAATCCAAGTGTCTAATTACAGTATAAGATACTTATGAATTAGGGAACCCTGGGTGGCGCAGCGGTTTAGCGCCTGCCTTTGGCCCAGGGCACGATCCTGGAGACCCGGGATCGAATCCCACGTCGGGCTCCCGGTGCATGGAGCCTGCTTCTCCCTCTGCCTATGTCTCTGCCTCTCTCTCTCTCTCTCTGTGTGACTATCATAAATAAATAAATTTTTTTTAAAAAGATACTTATGAATTAGATTAGCACATGATAGGAAAACCAGGTATTTATTTCATCCACTACATTTCCAAGGGGAAAATATAAAATTAAGATCTCCTAGATGACACAACAATGAAAATCCTTAACAAAGTTTATTAATATGTCAGTACAAATGTTAATATTTCAATGCCAGAGAACTCTCCAAGCATAGAAAGCAAAGAACAACCCACCCCATTTCTAATTCAGTTCAACCCTCTGGGATCTGAAATTCTGGTCTGCAGGATCCACACTTGGGAAAGTGAGCTGATGAAAGACCAGTGGAGGGTACAAATTATGAATTCAATTCTATGTTAATTCCAGGGCTTCAGTTGGTTGGAGGCAGCTCCTTCTCAGAGCAGCCTATTAAGGCTGAAAGGAACACTCATTAGAATGTATCTTTAAATTTCCATTCATTTAGTCTTAGCGTTTTGTAGTTCTTAGATACTTTTTCTTTGGGAAATGTCTTAAAGCATTGACTTTGTTGATGAAGCTCTGAAAATAAGTCATTCTTTGCTTCCGTGGTAGAGCAAGACCGAGCATTTCAGGACTTCTGCTCTCACAGTCGGAAAGGAAGAAGGCTGTCTGGTCCTTTACTTGTGCTGAAAGAGCAAAGACACTTTTCTTAGAATACCTCAGGAAATCCCTTACTCTCATTCGCCTGAGTGGTGGCATGGTATTCCTGAACCCATTGCTTTCAAAGGCAGGAGAGCCAACTTCCTTGCTGGTCGTACACTGTTTTACAAATCTGGCATACTCTGAAGTATCTGGCCACTGTTGCCCTTTCCAGATGAAAGCCTTGGACCGCACTGGTCCTTATTAGAATCCGACTCATGCTCAAGGCTGGACATGGGTTTACTTCCCCTGAAGTCCCAGGCCAAGCATAACAAGGGGAGATAGAACTGAACACAGAGAAGGAATGGAGGAGGAGGAGGATAGCAGAGAAGTCAAAGATGAGTGGACAGAGATATAACAATTGGTTTTCCTGAGTGACACATCTTCCTGATTCCTTATTTTTCATCCCTAGTCAAAAAATACTGTTTTTCCACATAAAATGTAGTATAATTGCTTTTGTGATATATTCTGCTAAGTCTCTTATTAGAATGCATAGATCTAGAAGCAATGTCATTTGGTATATGAATCGTGGGCAGCCTGCATAAAAATGAAAGTTAAAGGGTGGCGTCAGACATGTAATGAACATGCTGCCATCTTTGGGGAACTAGTGGAGAAACACTCATCAACATGATACTTAAAACAGAATATTTACTTAGGGACATTTTGGAAAGGATAATTTTTAGCATATATGAGGTGCCATCATTTAGGATATTTTCACTGATTTTTGAATCATTTATTAGTATAAAACCTGTAGTATTTCTACTTTATTAAAATGCATTATTAGATTCTACAAAAATGTCCACAATAACTTGGAATTAAGAATTTTTATTTCTTTAAGGAGCCTGGTACCTATCTTTGCCTGAAATCTTAGAGACATGTTTCTAGTTCATAAGGAAATGCAATACCTCCACCATTCTTAACTAATACTGTTATTAACATGTGTATTAAAACAACCTCAGTGTTTCCTTAAGCAACCCTGGATAACAACATAATTGTTCTACCTAGATATAGGATTATATCAGCACATGTTATAAATGGATCATTTTCTAGAAACACAAAAAGAGCAGGAATGAATTTCAGTGCCCTTGCTCTAATCATTGGAGACCGAAATTGGTTTACTCCAAACTCTTAAAATCAAGTAAAAAGGTCTACTTATGTGCTTACAGAGTTATTTGTTCTAGATTTAATCTTAAAGCTACTTAGGGGGAAAATTGAACTTAAAGGTAAAATATCACTAGATGTATTTTCAAATCTTGCTCAAACCATGATTGTTATGTTTATGTTTCATTATCTTGAGAAAAAAGTTTTAATGCTTACCTCATGTTCCCTGAAAATTCCGAGTGTATTTTTTGGAGATGAATATCCAGGGAGGAGGGAACATCTTTCTCCTGCGGTGAGAAATTTAGGAACAGACAGTGGGCTAACTGAAGTTGCTTCTTTAGACATCAGTGTATGATTTGTAAGTCATAAAATATTAGAGTTGACCTGTCAGCTGTCTATATTACAATATGTGTTGAAGGAGTGACTCAGTAGTGCCACAGGTGAATAAATAGGGACACATAATAAATAACTGAAGAATCATAACCAGTGTCATTTAAAACAATGGATGGGGAGCTACAAGAAAAGGCTACAAGAAAAGGCCATAGAAATTCCTGTGAGATTCTAGAAGACAGAGTCCAGGTGGTCATCCATGAGTCTTTTAAAGGAGTTGAAAGGCATAGTCTTGTGGCCAGCCTATAAAAATCCATTTCCAATACACAGTCCATAATATTTTCCCATTGAGCTGAATTGGTCATCTCCCTTTCCATATTCCTGGGCAGACATGATAAAATTCTAATAAAATACATTTTATGGCCTTAAGGACAATGCATGTGGGAACAGAGATGCAGTATTCACATTAGAAAAAAAAAAAAAAGGCAGTACAGGTTGTGTGTCCTACTTGCCAAATCAAGGGTGTCCTGAGGACCACGCAATTCAGGGCAAGGAGGCACTGCTCAGAGTTGGAGAATTGAGTCTTTGTAGGAGCTAAAGAGAGGGGAGATCCAAAAAAACCGATGCAGGCAAAAGATTAAGCAAGTCAAGGTCTGGGGGTGGGGAGAATTTCATAATATTTGTCCCCAATGTTATTATCATATAATTGACATACGGCATTGTGTAATTTTGAGATGTACAACAGCATTGATGGGATACTCATATATGTTGCCGTGGGATAACCAGTGTAGCATTAGCAAACACCATACTGTCCCTTAATTTCCTGTCTGGATTATGCTAAAAATATGTGACATCAACTCTCTTAACAACTTTGAAGTGTACAATACAGAATTGTTAACTATCTTCCCAAGACTGTGTGTTACAGAAGGTGGAGGAGAAAAGACTAATGCCACTTCTTCCTGTGAGTGGTCCCCGTGATAATAAAACTAGGATTCGGCCAGAGGAGGTTTCCTATCCTGATTCTCCTCTGAGAAGTGACTTCTAAATAAATAAAGATGGAAAGCAAGGATGTGAATGGCATTTTCAGTGGCATTTGTACTCTCGGAATAATGGTCTTTTGCATATTAATTCACGTTTGCAGTCTGCAAAAAGTAGTTCCGTAGACTTTTCCCATGTGAGAATAGTGGTTTCTTAAATGGATGGCATCTCCAGATCCTCCAGACAGCTCAGGGGCTGTGAGAAGGGCAATTAAGAAACAAAATTTAATTTAAAAAAATGCATTTGAAATGGAGTTTCAGATGAAGACAGTGCTTAATCAAATTAGCAATAAAAAAAGAGTATTGGGATTTCAGAACTGTTGGAACCAGGTGGTTGATCATTTGACCCACTGAGTAATTATGAAAGTCTGGTATGTGCAGCTACTTTCTGCAATAGGAAGTGCCTTCGTGCTACAGAGTCAAATGGCAAGAATGGGAAATATGGCTGGTTGTAGGCACACATGATACCAACAGTGAAATATGCCCCTTATCTACAGACTATGGTGAAATGATGTTGGTGCCATGCTCAGGATTGGGTTTATTATGCTCTGGATTCTTTGCTATCTTTAGAACTAATCTTTTCACCCATCTTTTATCAAGTATTCATCTCTCCTAGCAATTAAGATGCTGCGGCATAGCTTGAGGTCAGTCACTTGAAGCTAATGCTGTAGTTCACTGGATAAAATGATGCAGTAAGAGCCCCTCTCTGCACACAATTCCCCATCCCCCCCCGCCTCAAGGAAAAAAGTCATTTCACCGCACTCTTTTTTACAGGTATTTTCAAAATATGAACTTTGTGTGACCTTGGCACTTAGCAGATAATTTGAACCATTATGTAAGTGAAAACATATTGTAAAAACATATAGAAGACAGACAAGTCATAACTTCTGCAAGGGCCAACTGTTTCATCAGAGCAGCATTTTCTCATTATTTGCTGGAGTAAATAAATACTGAAGCCAAGAATAACTACCTTCTTTATATTTAGTAAAATGGCCAACTCCCTCAACTTATAAGTCTTACTGTAAGAAGTTGAAAGCTCAACATCACGAATTTCACTGAAAAGACAGAAAGTCAAAGCTTGCCTTTAAGTAAATAATAATAATAAATTTAGGGATCCCTGGGTGGCGCAGCGGTTTGGCGCCTGCCTTTGGCCCAGGGCGCGATCCTGGAGACCCGGGATCGAATCCCACATCGGGCTCCTGGTGCATGGAGCCTGCTTCTCCCTCGGCCTGTGTCTCTGTCTCTCTCTCTCTCTCTCTGTGACTATCATAAATAAATAAAAATTGAAAAAAAATACTTTAAAAAAAATAATAATACATTTATAAAGTAGCTCACGTTGATCGTGACTCTGCTATCCTTCACGTGAAGACCACGCATATTTGTGACCAGATGCTTGTTCTGTCTTTATCTGCTGTATACATGTGAGTTGTGAAGCTCAGGCACTGGAGCTCAGGAAGGCTGCAGATCTCCTGGGGCGGCCCGAGGGGCATGCGTCACACAGTGCAGACACCCAGTGAGTGAAGGTGCAGCAAAGCACCCACGCAGCCACCCAGCACTTTTGTGTGGGGTTACAGGCTGTTAGAGCGGCCACACTGAGTCTCATTCTTTGGCCTGTGAACACACTAGCAGGTTGCTGTCAGGATCAGAGCTTAAAACACTGCAGGCTCTTAGCTTCAGGGACCTATGGCCCTGCTTTTGGGGAAGCCTTAGGGTATATACCCTGGTCACTGGTCACTGGTCAGGGAAGTCCAGTAGTGTGCGATGCAAGGCTGATATTCATGTCAGGGTGAGCAGTTGCACTCCCTTGGAGAAGAATGGGCATGAATTTTGTCCAGCAAGGTGTAAAGATGGACATTCCTGGAAAAAAGGAATTCCAGAGATTACTGTCTTCCTTTTAAGTGAACATTGGTTTTACTGTTTGTATTTTTCCACATTAAACTGTTGAATTTTTAGAATATCATGCAAAGATTATCTGCATCACCCTGACACTTACACAGGAATGCTTCATTTCCTGAGGAACCTCCTACATTACACTCAGAAGCTTTTTGGGGGGAACATGAAATAGTGCTTGAAACAGTACATAATAAAATTTTTCTCTGTTTTTTTCTAAATCATCTTTGACTACTAGAATTTCAACAGAAGCCAAAATCTGAGGTGGCTCTGTAATTGTAAAATTTCTAGTAACCGCCTCAGAAAGGTAAAGAGATACTAGTAAAATGAATTTAACACTATATTTTATTTGACACAGTGCTTGTGAAATATTCGAAGTTCTGCATGCAATCATCATAAAATATATGAGGAGGTACTTTATATTTCACCTTTTTGCATATTTAGTCTTTGAGGTCTGAATGTATTTCATATTCCCAGCCCTCTCAGTTTGTGAGTGCCCCCCTTCTAAATGCTAAACAGCTACATGTGGCGAGTGGCTACTGTATTGAACAGTGTGTTTCTGATTATAGTTGGTGCAGTTAGGCAGTTTAGAGACTGAACTTTTTCTTGGCCTCCACATCACCCAATACCACTGTTAGTAGAATTGATTCTCTGTGTAAGGCCTTCTTTGGATTTTTGTACCATTGACTTAATGTTGTTACAGAAGAGCAATCCTTTCTTCCCCTCACAAGATCTTCACTCTAAATTCCTTCACTCACACTAGGCATTTCTCAGAACTATGCAAGGAGTCCCAGATTTCAGGGTGTACACCGAATGTGTGCACATAATGACTTTCGCCTCAGAGACAGGTGCTGTGGCTTAGGATGAGTTGACTTTCAGGAAATCTAATTCAGCATGCAGTAATCATGGAAAACTTCAAGTCTTATGAGGACAAAGCAAGGTGAAACTTTTTTTTTTTTTAAGATTCATATATTAATTTTTTTGGAGAGAAAACACTAGCAAGGGGAGAAGGGAGGGAGAGAGAGAATCTCAAGTAGATTCCACACTGAGCAGAGTCCAACACACGGCTCGATCTCATGACCTTAAGATCATGACCTGAGCTGAAACCAAGAGTTGGATATTTAACCGATTGCACCACGCAGGCGCCCCAAGATGAATCTTTTAGTGTGAACGTCTGCTCAACTCCATGGAAACAGTTGGCAAGGAACTAATATATTATTTAGTACATTCTCCTCCTCTTAGAGTTGTAGAAACCAATCCTTGTGCAATATACTCAAGTCACCTAGGACTTTGAAAAGTATTTTTAAAGAAAAAAAGATCTTCCCTCATTAGAGATACTGTTAAAGGATGGATTTTTTTGAAAGTGCATAAATAAATAAAACAAGGACCCAAAAATTTGCTGCGACCCTGTTTTTCTCCTTAACTTTTAAGATGTCCTTGCATTTGTATGAGATGTTACGGAATTAATTTAGAGTTCATTTCATGACTGTTCTTGATATACATTAACACAGTACCTTGGCCATCATTGATAAATCAATATTGTTATATTATTAACTAAACTCCAAACTTTTTCTAGATTTCCTTACTTTTTATTGAATGTCTTTTTCTGTTGTAGGATAACACCCTATCTTTATTTTTTATTTAAGTTCAGTTTGCCAACATATGGTATAACACCCAGTGTTTATCCCATCAGGTGCCCTCCTTAGTGCCCATCACCCAGTTACCACATCTCCTCATCCCCACTCCCCTTCTGCAACCCTTTGCTTGTTTCCCAGAGTTAGGAATCTCTCATGGTTTGTCTCCCTCTCTAATTTTTCCCACTTGGTTCCCCTCCTTTCCCTTATAATCCTTTTCACTATTTCTTCTATTCCACACATGAGTGAAACCATATGATGATTGTCCTTCTCCGATGGACTTACTTCACTCAGCATAATACCCTCCAGTTCCATCCACATCGAAGCAAATGGGTGTTTGTCTTTTCTGATGGCTGAGTCATATTCTATTGTGTATATGTACCCATTTCTTTATCCATTCATCTGTCAAAGGACACCGTGGCTCCTTCCACAGTTTGGCTATTGTGGGCATTGATGCTGTGAACATTGAGATGCACGTGTTCTGATGTTTCACTACATCAGTATCTTTGGGGTAAATATCCAGTAGTGCAATTGCTGGGTCGTAGGGTAGCTCTATTTTAACTTCTTGAGGAACCTCCACACGGTTTTCCAGAGTGGCTGTATCAGTTCACATTCCCACCAACAGTGTAAGAAGGTTCCTCTTTCTCCACATCCTCTCCAACATTTGCTGTTTCCTGTCTTGTTAATTTTAGACATTCTCACTGGTAACACCTTGCCTTTAGATGCCATGGCTCCTTCTAGTCCTCTAGTCGGGGACAGTTTTTCAGACTTCCCCTATTTTAGATGTCCTCGTCAGTTTCAAGGGGGTACTGCTCAGGTATTTTATAGAATGTCCTTCAATATAGATCAGTCCATACTGCAGTATAGAGTAGAAGTTGGTAAACTTTTTCTGTAAAAGGCCACTGAATAAATATTTCCAGCTTTGCGAACATTCCATGGTCACTGGTGCAGTCACTGAGGTGTGCTGTTGTAGTGTGAAAGCAGGCATAGACAATATGCAAATAAATGAGCAAGGCTATGTTCTAATAAAACTTTATTTACAAAAGTAGGCAAGGGGCTGAATCGGTCCATAAGCTGTTTGCTAAGCCCTGATATAGAGGCAAGAAAGCTACACTAGACTAAGTCTTTCTGGTTCTATATAGGGAAAGAAGGGGGGAAAAAAAACAGATTGAAAAAGAAATTGAAAGAGAAAAAAGTCAACTCCGGTCAAAGAAACCCTTGACATTGTGTGGTTAAAGAACAAATATACATCATGAGAGAGTAGGAGGAGAAGCTTTCTAAAGGCTCTTTTACAGGAACCCCCTCCACATCCCTTAGTAGTTGTTCCCCGGCTCCTTTCCAAGTAAACAGAATTGCAAGTTATGGAAAATGATGCCAGGTAAAGTCAACCTGAGGGCAAGAGCACGTAGCTTGTTACAAATGACTTTCCCTTCCTGGAAGCCCTGTTTGGTAATTTGTGAATGCTTTTGCAAATTAAGTAAGTGCTTTGCCTGCTCAGTGCACTCCTAGTTTGTTATTTTTAACCAAAACCAGGCCTCAAATATTTCTCTAGTTTCGCTGTGCTTTTTAATACTGATACATTATTACCACTGGTATCAGTGATAATACCAAGTCCTTAAAAGAGTGAGTGGGTCAGGTACTTTAAATCAAATACTTAGCTGTATAAAAATATTTTTCTGTTTTTTTTTTTTTAATAACTCTGCATAGGCTAAATTTGAGTCCTCATTTTGCCAGGTGGCAGGCAATTAGGCTATAGCAAAATTCTAGGTAAACCCGTTCATTTCGGGTCAATTAAATCATTTACAGCTTGCTTTCTCCTCTTCAATGAGATGACATCTGAAATCCTAGGCTATTTATAATCATTGCACTGGAGCATGGCATCACTTCCAGTCATTGGCTTGCCCCTCTGCTGCCCTCAATTCCCAGCTGTTGGTTGGCCCCTTGCTGAAATGCAATAGGACATTCTGTCCCACCTGACACGGGCAATGTCTCACTATTCATCCCAGCTCTGTCTCAGCTGAAATCCACATCATATGGGGAAATTGGAATTTTAGCTGTTCTTCTTACCCTGTCTCTCAGGGTCCATGGGACACCTTTTCTTTGCTGCCATATGCCATTTCTTCTCCTGTGCTTCTGGGCCATACCAGACAGATCTGAGCGACCTACAAATCCTTGCCCTTGGCCCCCAAGATGTGAGCATGTGTTCCCTCTGTCATAGGATTCCTGAGTTCACTTCAGGACTCTGTCATCTGTTCCCCTTGCCTTGGTCTGAGGGAGGCAGGAGGCAGCAGCCTTTCTTGTGAACAGAATGGGCACCTCATGCTCTGTATCCTTCCAAGGGTCTTTCTAATTTGGCATGGAGTTTGTGTCTTCTCTTTTATGGTGAAAGAAAAGAAAAAGGATGAAAGAGGAGGATGAGAAAAACTGAGCCTCCACTTAGCCTTATTTTTCCTAAATATTTGTATCATACATCTGCTCTACTGCCTAAGCAAGACTGCCTCTGGTGTTATGCTCTGGTTCCAAAGCTACCATCTCTCATTTGGGCAACAGCCTCCTACTGACTGGTCCCAAACAGTGGGAATGAGAGGAGTGAGGGTTCAGCATGTTGGGGAGATGGCATCAACTTTCTTTGATGGGCTCAAGGAGAAAGAATACACACCTGCTCTATTTTCCATTATTAACCCTTCACCATATCCACCATGGGGCAGACCTCAGGGATACAAAATCAAGTCTTAGAGACATGCTCATTGTTCCATGGAGCCAAGGAGAGTCCAAAATATGTGACCTGTGGAGCAGACTAATACAGGGGCAGTCCTTACAACTAATATTATTTTTTAAAAGATTTTATTTATTTATTCATGAGAGACAGAGAGAGAGAGAGAAAGAGAGGAGAAAGAGGCAGGGACACAGGCAGAGGGAGAAGCAGGCTCCATGCAGGGAGCCCAACATGGGACTCCATCCCGGGTCTCCAGGATCATGTCCTGGACTGAAGGCGGTGCTAAACCGCTAAGCCACACGGGCTGCCCATATTATTTAAACACATTTTATTATGTATTTTATGACAGTGGAGAAATCTAATTTTCTTTTGTCCCTCTATTAGTTTTGATCAGAGCATAATGCTGCATGCGTCAAGTCAAGCATTCTGAAAACATATAGAGAAAAAGCGAGTGCTGATTTATACCTGACCCCATGCCCCTCCTCCTTCCACGTTTTCTCCCTGACCACACAAGGTCGTTATGCCTTGACACTCCCAGCAGCCTCTAGCTCTTCCCCTGATCTGTTCTTCATATAAATTATCAACCCCTTGACATACCGTAGACATTTTTCTCTCTTCACACTAAAATCAGTTCTCACTAAGAACAAATTAATTGGTTTTGATCACTAGCAGATCACCAAGATAATATGTGGAGGGCTCAATAAATATTTACTGGATGGATGAGTTGCATTGCATTTATATTTTCATTTTTCAGGAATGATTTTTTTAAATGTGTAACCCATGATTCACAACAGACATCCAGTAAGTAGTGACTATGCTATGTGTGGTATTTAGTTATCATGACTTTATGGGTATATTGTATCAGGTGGAGAAAGTGAGAGAATATTTCCGGGGATATCCATGGTTTTTAATGTGTATGGGTATGGGGTATTAATGGGTGAAAGACACAAATGAGGAAATGACTGCTGCACTCATCTTACTTTCTTATATGACAGTGTTAATATCAGCAGTGCTCATTAGAGTTGACTTCTATAGAGAGCTTATGGAGGAATGCACAGTGTCACGTATCTGTGTTAAGCATCTCACGTATGGTAGAGAGTTCAGTTGTCAGAACAAGCCCATAAGGCAGGAACTACTGTTGACTCCTGGGGCTTGGGGATGCTAAAAGTGACTCAGAGACGCAGAGAGGGCATGTGATGGGGAGAAGTTTTGAGAGCCACCTTGTCCTGGTACCTATTTTCTAGAATCAAGAAATATTTCTTGGATGTAGAATAGAGTCTGGATACAGAAAATTTTCTGTATCTATTACATTAGATTCTTAAAATAGGCACATGAGTCCTAGGCTGGTGGCTTCCTTTTTCCCAATGACATCAGAGGTAGAGAGTTCAGTTGAGAATAGGTTTTGGAGAGCTTTGACGATAAATGATTGGAAAAGATTCCAGGAGTCTCAGAGATATAACACAAAGGACAGAACAGATTGGGGCCACTCTGAAAAGGCTAAGGCAAATCCCCTAAATCCCTTTAGGAAATATGCCTTTTGGAGGAGGTGTACACACAGCTGCTGCAGGCTTCACTCAGGTAGAACCAAGAATCCTGTTCCTAATTATGATGAACCAGTAATCCAACTGCTCACATTCTCAGAATGATGACTATTTTTTGGAGTTTTTGTTTTGTTTAGTTTTTTGGGGTTTTGTTTTGTTTGTTTCGTTTGTTTTGTTTTATTTTTTGTTTTTTGTTTTATTTTTTTGGTTCTTCTATGAGGACACGGCTGTTTGATCTTTAAATCAGCCCAGAGCACTTTGCAACCAATCTGTGTATTTCTTTTCCCAGATGATAACATTATTTTGTTTGGTTTGGTTGGCGTCATTGGCCTTGGCTAACGTCTTGTATTTCAAGTTCTTCTTCATTTTCCAAGCTTCCCCGATTACTTAGCCACACGGTGCATTGTTTCAGTTCCAGTCCCATTAATCAGACTCTTGCCAACTTTTCACAGCTTGGGAAGAATTTTTACTCAAAACATTCAAAACCAGCATTTCACGGAATTCAGCTGTGGTTAACAATGGGCAGCCTTGTTGGTGGGGACCACATTCAAAGTTAATGGGCTTGAAGGAGCATTTTGGTGCCTCTTGGAAAGCATGGGAGCTGGAGCCCAGGCTGCTCAGTTATCAGCCGCCGAGGGTGGAATTAGGATGCTCGGGGCTGGCACACCAGCCTTAGAGACCGCTCCGCCAGCTCCGCAATGTTCTCAGGCTTGGGATGGGGGGTGGGAAGTAAATGCATCTCCATACAGACTATTGTGAGCACTCCCTATCAAATGCAGGGATTCGCCACGAGAGCAGAGTTGGGGATTGTGCCGCCCATGCTTTGTGTGGCCCTCAAATTGAGGTCACAGTGGCTTGATTTTTCCCCTGCCATAGAACAAAGCCCTCTAATAAATTTATTAAGTCTAAGTTATTTGCAATTCATGTGCTCTTTGCAGATCAAGACTGGGTTATGGACGATGCCTTCTTTACACAAAAGAATTGAAGCATGAGGAGGAATCTAGGCAGCAAGTGAGGACAGGAAGCCCTTCTAAGTCATCTTAGGAGCACTTCAGGTAGGTTTTTCTGCAAACCATGTATAACACCCGCTTTGTGTTCATGCTTCGGAAAACTACTTTTTTGAAGTTTCTGATTGTTCAGGGCAAAATTGTATATTACATACTGCAACATACTGTGCCATTAATTCCCTCAGCAACTTACTGATTAAGGCACGACTTAAATTTTCTACCATTAGAAACATTTCACTTTCTGTGTTCTATGGATGGAATTGTTTTAAAAATTATTAATAGACTTGATTTCTTAGCAGTTTTAGGTTTACTGAAAACTTGAGCAGAAAGTACGGAGTTCGTATATCCTCTGCTTTCCTTCTCCAGTCAGTGTCCTCTGTTGCTGACATATTAGTGTGGTCTGTTTGTTATAATCAATGAACAAATGTTAATACATCTTTGTTAACTAAACTCCCTAGTTTATATAAGGGTTCACTTTTTTAGTTGTTCAGTTTTATGGGTTTTACCAAACATATGTCATATATGTACCATTATAGTAACATACACTAGCATAATTTCTATGCCCAAAACCCCTGTAAACCATCTGTTCATCCCTTCCTGCCGTCCCCTAATCCCTGGCGACCACTTCTCTTTTTACTGTCTGTATAGTTTTTTACATTTTAAATCTTGGACATTTTACCATCTCATTATCTTACTTTATCAAGACTGAATTTATTTTCCTGAGAATGACCAACATCAAGGGATTGTGACTATAGTTTTAGGTTCAAATTATATATTTGGTTGTCACATGTAAAATGTTTTTTAAAAATCCAGTTTCATCAAGTGTTAATGGATTCACTTGTTTTGTTGTTGTTATGGTTGTTGTTTTAGAGAAAGAAAAAGAGCATGCAGGAGCAAGGGGTAAAGGAGCAGGAGGGGAGGGAGAGAGAGAATCTTAAGCAGGCTCCACACCCAGTGCAGAGCCCAACACGAGGCTCAATATCACGACCCTGAGATCATGACCTGAGCCGAAATCAAGAGTCAGATGCTCAACTAGCTTAGCTACCCACGCCAGCCCTGTATTCATTTGTTTCTTAAATAAAAACCCAAATCATTAAATAGCCCTAGGTAATAATGACAAAAAATTACATAAGAGTGTATTAGAAAGAAAATATAGCTCTGATGTCTTTGCCCTTGGTGTGCCTCCATGCATGTCTCATCAGAAGAAGAAAGAATACGATTGTTTCAGTTTAGCTCAACTACTTACTCCTGTATCTGTTAGATCTTGGTGATTGGAACACAACTTGCTGACCTCAGAGGGAAGCTTCCATCTTTTTCAGAGCTTCAGGAGAATGTGTGTGTGTGTGTGTGTGTGTGTGTGTGTGTGTGTGTGTGTATACTATGTCATATATTATGGAAATTCGTCTTTTCTTGTGTATTTGATTTTTGAACATCCGTAATAATGTTAGCATTCGGCTCAGCCATCCTCCCCATTCTGCAATGGCCCACCTTTGTAGAGAGGCCTACCCTTACTTCTACCATGGCCTAGGCCACCACCTGTGTCCTGAAAGATGCTAATGGCTCTGTCCACCACAGCAGTTCTGATTCCAGCACACGACTCTCCATCCTCCTTTTGCAGTTAGGCTTGAGATATACCAAAGTCCTGACAAATGGAATGGGAAGAATGGGTGGAAGCCACTTCCTATACTGCTCTGGGACAACATCCCACAGAATGCTTTAGCTCTTGTTTCGTCTGCTTTGGGAACGATCGGAGGCCAATGTGTTAACTGGGTGAGTGCTGCGTGCACATGAAGGGAGCAATAGATATGTCTTGGTTTCACTGAGTCACTGAAATGGGAGCTTGTTGGTTACAATATCGTAGTCTATCCTGTCCTGACTACTCATACTATGCTTGGTATGTTGGCGGGTTGTCTTTGTGTGTTTGGTTTTCTGCTACTCTATGTAACCTGAGGATAGCTTTTTGGTTACTGTTCCCAGGAACTTGTAAAGTTGCCCACTCACTAAGGTCTCAGAATAGATTAGGTACATAAGTATGCCTACATGTAATCCCATGTACACACACATATATGTACATCTCTATCTCACAAAGGAGGAAAAAATATGTATGTTTAGAATAAAAAAGGGAAAGATAATAGTATTTGCTTACCATATATAAACTTTTTCTTCTTTTTCAATGATTTATTTCTATCGTTTAAAAGCTTAGATTGAATTTAACTCAGTTTTAGATCAAGTTCCTTAGTTTTTAAGGAAACAATCTTAACTCTAATAGATGTTTACGAAGGTAGCAAGCAGCAAATTGGAAATATATTGCACGTGCATTGAAACTCAGTCTGCACTCTTGATGCAGCCTGGTTGTTTAATACAATCCATATGGGTTATTGCATTGTGGTGATGAGGCCCCAAGTAAAACAGGTTATTCTGGAGGTAAAAACATGGAAATATATCAGATATGATTTAATCCTTATAAGACATTTGACTTTTGTATGACATCTATGATGAGATACTTTTTAGCAGCCATAAAATCATCAGCAATTGTCTTTTCTGGGGACAATAGCAGAAGAGGAGGCTCTGCTGGAGAAAAGAAAGCTCAGCTCCACTAAATGACTGGCTTGGCCAGCATTCCCTTGACCTTCCTTCTATTACCATGGCAGGGCTTGTCTTATGTGGGAGTGACATGCCCACAATAGGGTAGGAAATGTCACTCATTCCACAAGGAGAAGAATGAGGTAATGACATTAGTGAGATCCGACCTATCCACACTCCATATGTGCTTGAGAGACTGACTGGAGGTCAGATAGAGAGAGAGATACAGAACTCAGCCTCCCGCAACTCCGTTGGGTAGATGTGATCAGGCCGTCCTACACTTGAGAAAACAATGTGCCTGACTCCTTTCAGAGAGCCAGAGAACTGTCCTAAATTTACGCTGCTAAGAAACTCACTGCATGTTTCCCATATTACGAAAGAAACACAAATAGAAAGGCACAGAGAGATACCAAACTT
This sequence comes from Canis aureus, assembly GCF_053574225.1. Classification (NCBI taxonomy): domain Eukaryota; kingdom Metazoa; phylum Chordata; class Mammalia; order Carnivora; family Canidae; genus Canis; species Canis aureus. The sequence continues at coordinate 119,360,479 of NC_135649.1, read as the reverse complement.
CACGTAACACAACATACAAAATGACAGTTTAATCTTGACAGTAAATGTGAATAGGATCTCTACGAATATAAAAAGACACTAAAATCAAGTGATAAATTGTCTCCCAGAGACATACTTGAAACAATTTGATCCAAACATTTTTATTGAAAAAGGATGCAATGTATATTAGGGAGGAAAAGTTAATATTAAGGGGGATAAAGAAAAATATAGATAAAAGCCAAAGCAGTGAACGCTACTAGAAAAAGTATCAACAGCTATGAATGTGGGTGCTTTCTTTCTTTCTCTTTATTTCTTCCTCCCTCTCTCTCCCTCTCTCTCTTTTCTTTCTTTCCTTCCTTCCTTCCTTCTTCCTTCCTCTTTCCTTTTCTTTTCTCTTTCTTTTCATCTTTTCTTTTCCTTCTTCTTTCCTTTCTTTTCTTTCTTTCTTTCCTCCATGCCCAGCATGGAGCCCAGGACGAGGCTTAAAACTCATAACCCGGGATTAAGACCTGAACTGAGATCCAGAGTCAGATCCTTAACAAACTGAGCCACCCAGGTGTCCCTAGCTATGAATGTACTTAATCATCATGGGTAAAAACTATTGGAAATACATACAAGGAGAAAGGGAGGCTCCTCACGGTGACTGCTCAGATCTCAGAGATCACATAAACAATATTGGAAAAGTTTATGGAAGAACCAAGTAAAGTAATTGTCAGGATTCAACATATATATCTATTTATTTAATATGTATGTATCCACTGCCAAGTTAGGTAGACCATGCCTTCTGTTTTAAGACCTACAAAACATTTGTAAAATTTGGCTTTATGTTTGGCCACAGTGAAACACCACCCTCCAAAATCAAAAGGGGTAGTAAAAGATATCAGATTTTATGACATAGGGAACAAAAAATTAGAACCTAATAAAAAATATAATAAAGTCTGAAGTGGCATGTTCTTTTGAAAACAGCACTCTTTAAATAATAAGAGTTAAAGAGGACATTTAAAATATAATTACAGATTATTTAGAAACTAATGCTAGTGGGCAAACTATGAAACAAAAATGCATTGGAGATGATCAGTGGTTAGCTGAGAAGCATTTAACAACTGGTTCCCCTAGTATAAATCCAGCATGAGTATTATTTGTGTAGCTGGTTATATTAATAAGTAAGACAGAGATAAAACAGTGAGAACATCAGAACTTGTGCATCATTAACTGAGTAATGTCTTTGCCGAATTGAGTAGGCAATAGTCCTTGAATACTGGGAGATAATTCCTCCCTATGTGTGTTTGGAGGTGTGTGTGCACACATGTACGTGCACACGTGCATACTGTTCACAGTGTAATGGCTTTAGAGTCAACACTGTTTTATAGTTAATCTGCACTATTATAATTTTCTGCAACATTTTCTTAAGCCCGGAGAAAATCAACAAAATAATCAGTTTAAGTCCCAGTTTGTAGCCCTTGCTGACTTCCGTGGTATAAATACTCCCACCATGGCCAATTCCAAGCTACCAGTGTAGTCACTGCACACAGAAATGAAGAGAGGTCAGCGGGAGCCACCACTATCTAACATAACTGCCTTCGACATCAATAACCTCAAAGGCGGAGATAATATGTAATGAAAAAATAAGACAATAAGAGAATTGTAGGTTTGGGCAAGTATTACTATGGTTTTAATACACTTTTGTTTTGTATAATGTATTATTTTGTTTTATATAATTTTTAATAATGACAGCATTGAACACCAGGCTCCCTGAATTCCTGAGAAGTAATAAATCAATGTGAGCCACCTCCGCCCATTACAGGCAGACAGTCCAGTTCAGAATGTTCTTAGAAGAAAATTCAAAGTATCTAATATTTCCATTTCAAACAAGCCTTACAATAATTTAACTAGGCAACCCTAAAAATAGAAGAAAGGAGAAATTAATATAGCTAACAACAAAAAGAATAGTTGGAAGATAGGAAAATAGGTGAGATATATGAATAAATACTGTGTAGTTTCTTGGAACAAACTGGCAATGTATACAACTTAAATCTGCCCATACTATCGTTGTTCCATTTGACCCTAGTGCTCTTAAGAGATAAGGTCACAGGCATGGCGAACAGAACACATGAAGCCAAAACAGGAAGCAGGGAGTGGGAGATTATGGGGATGGATTCAGATGACTCCGAAGGCTTATCCACTGTCCACCTGTTCTGGAACTAAAGTCACTTTAGGTGAGAAACATTTTGGCCTAATTTTGAGAGCTTGGAGGTTATGAAGTTTCCCTGTGATCACAGTATTTGATTTGGCTCAGTATGGCTTCACGTGGCCCAAGCTGGAAGCATCTCACCAGAGAACAAGTCCTGAGTCTAGTTCCAAAGATGTAGGAAGGATATCTAATCAGAAATAGGACCAGTTTACACAAATCTAGCCTTCTCAAGACCTTTATGTGAGCTGGATAAAGTATTTTAAGAATCTACTCGTTGCAGAGACTTACTTATTTAGGTACAGAGGAAAGAGGAAGAGCAAATGGACCCAAGGAATAATGTCACTACCTGTCCCTGTGCTGGGTACTCTCATGATCCAGGGCTGTATTTGGAATGTGGGTGGATGACTGGACACTGTCTGGTGCTGGCTTGGTGGCATCTTGGCACCCACTCCAAATCCATGTGTGTGGGAGCTCTGAGAGCAGAGTCAGGTCTCAATAAATCCGTCAGACAACAAACAAAAAATGCTCACTGCAACAGCCTTCGTTCTGCAGAGGGCTCAGTGTTTGTTTTTCTTGGTTCTCATCATTGGGTTTGAGAGCTTGTTTCTTACTGTCTTATTCCATGATGAGATGGCCATATTAGCTTTAATGAATGTTTCATATTGGTTCCTGTGAGTTTCTTGGAGCAATTTAAGATAAGCCAAGGATTAGTAGAAGGTTGCAGATGGAGACAAGATTTACATTTACTGTCTTAGAACCGGCCTTGTGGTCTAGAAACAACTGATAGTTACTTGTAGGGTCTAACTTCTGAAGGCCTGGTGCACACCACAGGCCTATAGAGAAAATACTGCATATACTAGTCTAAGTGAAGAAAAGAGAGAAGAGAGAAAAAGAAGGATTGAAGGAGAAAGAGAGAATAAAATGTAATGGATAAGTAAGAATATAAAAACGGCATATAGGGATGCCTGAGTGGCTCAGTGGTTGAGCACCTGCCTTTGGCCCAGGTGAGATCCTAGAGTCCCAGGTTTGAGTCCCACATTGTGCTCCTTGCATGGAGCCCTTTACTCCCTCTGCCTGTGTCTCTGCCTCTCTCTCTGTGTGTGTCTTTCATGAATAAATAAATGAAAATATTTTAAAAATATTTTTTTAAAATGGTTATATATATGGAAAACAGTAGAATGTTTGTGAGGATGATCTTTTTCTTGGTGGAATTTTAAGAAACAGACTGATAGTCAAGGTCTATATTGAAAAAAAAGATGTCAAAGATGCCCTCACTCTCTCTACTCACCTACAAAGTGACAAATAAAGGTTATTTCATAGGTGATCTTAGCCCATGATATAAAAACAGTGACATTTCAATGCTATTCAGCTTTAAAAGAAAAATTAATCTCTATGTTACTGAAACTGACCAAGACCAGAAAAAAAGAAGGAACACATTATATAGATTAGATATTATAAAGGTAGATTAACTGAGACATTAAAATACGACAGAGATCAGAAAATAAGAGAATTATAGGCATATATATGGGTCATATCAATTACATAAATATTAATGCAAACTCTTTAAGTGAACATTTAAGCTAGCAGTATATTAAGAAGTAATACCCCATGATGAAACAATATCTATTTTAGGAATACTGGCATGATTCAATATTAGGAAATCTATTAATGTAATTTGTGGCATTAAGTTAATTGAAAAAATAACTTTACTGTTTTAATAAGTATCAAAAAATAATTTCATACAATCCAACAGTTATTTCAGATTAAAGTTCCAGGCAAAATAGAAGTGAGAGTAATAAAAATAAATTCAACCAAATATGTCTTGTTGCTGAGACATCCCATTGGAGTCATTAAGAGAAAAGAAAACAAAAACAAACTCAAAATAGATTAAAGACCTAAATGTGAGATCCAGAACCATATAGATCATAGAAGAGAGCACAGGCATTCATTTCTCTGACATCAGCTGTAGTAGCATTTTTCTATATATGTCTCCTGAGATAAGGCAAACAAAAGCAAAAATAAACTATTGGGATTTCATTAAAAAAAAAAAAACTTCTGAAAAAAGTTTAAAAAATTTTTTAAAAAGCTTCTGCACAGTGAAGGAAATAATCAAAACTGAAAGGCAGCCTATGTAATGGGAGAATATATTTGCCAATGACATATCTGATAAAGATTTAGTGTCCAAAATCTATAAAGAATTTATAAAACCCAATGCCCAAACCACAAATAATCCAGTTTAAAAAATGCACAGAAGACGTGAATAGACACTTTTTCAAAGAAGACATACAGATGGCCATGAGACACATAAAAAGATGCTTGATCTCACTGATCATCAGGGAAATAAAAATCAAAATGACAATGATATATCACCTCACACCTGTCAGAATGGCTAAAATCAGCAACACAGGAAACGACAGGTGTTGGTGAAGATGCAGACAAGGGGGAACCCTCTTGCACTGTTGATATGAATGCTAACTGCAGCAGCCACTCTAGAAAACAGTATGGAGGTTCCTCAAAAAGTTAAAAATAGGGATGCCTGGGTGGCTTAGTCAGTTGAGTATCTGACACTTGGTTTTGGCTCAGATAGTAATCTTATGGGTTGTAAGATCAAGCCTCATGTCAGGCTCCACACTCAGTGGGGAGTCTACTTGGAGGCTTTCTCCCTCTCCCCCCCCCCCCACCAACTCATGCTCAAGCACTCTCTCCCTCTTTCTCTCAAATAAATAAATCTTTTTTTAAAGTTAAAAATAGAACTACCATATGATCCTGCAATGGTACTTCTAGATATCTACCCAAAGAATAGAAGAATACTAATTCAGAGGGATATATGCACCCCGTGTTTACAGTAGCATTATTTACAATAACCAAGATATGGAAGCAGACCAAGTATCTATCAGTTGAGAAATGGATAAAGAAAATGTGGTATGGAGTGCCTGGCTGGCTCAGTTGAGAGAGCATGTGACTCTTGATCTTGGGATTTGGAATTTGAGCTCTGTGTAGGGGGTACAGATAACTTTTGGGGGGGGTACAGATAACTTAAAAAAATAAACTTTAAGAAAAAGATGTGGTATATATACACAATGGAATATTGCTTATCCATGAAAAGAAATGAAATCTTACCATTTGCAACAACGTAGATGGAGCTACAGGGTGTAATGCTAAGTGAAATAAGTCAGAGAAAGACAAATACCATATGATTTCACTCATATGTAGAATTTAAGAAACAAAAAATAAGCAAAGAGAAAAAAAAGAGAGGGGCCAACCAAGAGACGGACTCTTAACTCTAGAGAATAAACTGAGGGTTACCGGAGGGGAGATGAGTGTGAAGATTCTTAATGTGGAACAAAGATGTGATATGGAAGAGATTAAGAACCTTGCATTTCTAAATTTGCATTGGAAATATGAGTATGAACTCTCAAGTTTCATATATACTTTTCAAGTATGTTGAAAATTCTTAGAAACAAAAACTAATTCAGTGGCAATGACATTCCTAGGACCCAGACTTTGGTTTTCATGTATCATTTCCTGTTTTCAGAAGCTTGGATTTCTTGGAGAAATGGCTGATTCTTGTCCTGGGGCAGGAGATGCAGAAGATGAGACTAGAGCATCATGAAAAATCATAGGAAAAAAATATACCAGAATCTAGTAGGGTTATGTCAAAAAGACTCAGTGGCCAACTTGATAGAACTCACACTGGCCAAAGCTGAGCCAGTTTGAGCTTCACAGAGGATAAAGCTTGTAATGGATTAAAACCCACCAAATACACTTTAATCCATGAATTTATAAAGACATTTAAGAATAAGACCAGTTGGTCACATTGTGAAGATGAGAGTTAGCCAATTGATTACATTGAAAATCTAATAGGCATCTTCTCTTCCTATATAAGCAACAGAATGTTAGCTGAGAATTACAGTAACTGCAGTTAAATAAATGAATAAGTAAATTGATCAGACTAGAACATCACCATTTTTTGTCCTCGATGAATTAATGGATGTAGGTATTGAACACTCAGTGCTAATAGCATAAAAGAGAGCAAAGCCAGAAAATATTTATGTCCTGATGAAAAATTCAATTCCAACTATGGTCTTGCCAAATGGATTAAATCTGATTTTGATTAAGCCCCTGAATTCAGCTGATGATTATCAGGGAACGCAGAGAATGGAACAACTTGTTTAAGCACATCAGTAGGCAATAAGTAATACTCAGACTCTGGAAAACACTATGATTCAAACAACCCAGGTTTTGCAACAGATAAATTGTAATGGAAAAGAGGGATAGATAAGCAAGAGTAAAATCTGAAAACACACAAACCAAACACTAACCAGCCTAGTCTCTAACACCAGCAGCATTCAAACAAAGGAGAGGATTTATGACCAGCATGCTATGTAACCTGACGTTTCCAAGTGTCTGCAAAGCTTAGCTTGGTGCCTTTCCATGTAGCTTCTCATTCCTCTCTCCTTTCAATCTCTATAAGGAGAGGTTGGTAAATCTGAACCTGTTAAATGATCCATAATTACCCTCAACTTGTCAGAGTGCCATTAGGATAGACAAAGAATTTGGCCCAGGGTGGAGTGGAAGAAACTTTCCAAGGAAAAAAGTCCCTTTCTGAAGATCCATGTGCCATTGAAGACATGAGAAGGCAGGTAGAGTACACAGTACGATGAGAAAATGGAACAGGAACACGACTTTATTTTCTTTTCCTTGCTTGTCTAAATCTTGGGAACATAGAAGAGAGGAAGATTAAAAAGAAATCAAATAGTTCAAGATCTGTGGAGTGAGCTGGGCCACCCAGAGAGCCTACAGGGCATCTTCTTCCCCATCCTTGAAGACCGAAAGCTAAGGCCAGCTTCCAGTTCTCACTCACTTGTCCATTTTCAGTGAGGTGTGTGGAAGTGGCTCGAGTGGTGCCATTGAGCTTGGCCAGAAGGAGAACCAAGCAGATTCTGTGATGGGAGTAAAAAGCCTTCAGGGTGTGAAGCTGAATGCAGAGAACAACCAGATGCCTGAGAGTAGCATCTACCTGGGGTAAATCCATCCCCTACAGAAAAGGCAAAACAGCCATGTTGGGCCACCCTATGAATGGCATGTCCCATGTCCCCAGAAGAGTACAGACCAACCCTCTTCAAATCCAGGGGCTAGGGACAACTTAGTGTTTACACCACATTCCTTAGAAAAAAACAAGGAAAATGATGTTGAGAAGCATTTGTTTGTGACATATCAGTAAAAACTCAAGTCTCTGTCCAGGGCCATGCGTGGCAAACCGGTCAAGATGCAACAGTAAACCAAGGGTCTAGGAAAATGTAAGGAGGCTGTAAAAGTGTCAAGGAAACTGCTTTAAGATGCTGGGAAGAAATGTGAGTGTGCTGTGCATTCACAAGTATTGTTAAAATTGTATTTTTGGAAGATAGGAAATATACCTAATAGGTTGGTGCACTGCAACAAGACATCTTCATGCAAATTGCTTCAAACATCATCTAGTCCCTCCTGGCTGCATGTTTAAGGCACTACAGTAAGACGAATGGATGCAGAGAAGTTAAAATCCCGGGGAAAAGATCAAATCCAGCACAGTACCTCAGGGTAAAGATCAAAGCAAAAGTGATATAGTAAGGCCAATGTTAAGATGTCTGCAATGGTTAAGATAGAACCTGGTAGAACCTCTCAGCTGACTAGAACAGTGGACCACATGAGGCCATTGTTCTAGCACAGCCTACATACACTTAGAAGTAGCCATTGAGTCTAAGATGGCCTCTGTGTTGAGGTTGTAGGTTTGGATCTAAGAGGCCAGTCAGTCATCTCTTTGGTTCACACGTCTTTAGAGCAAGAGGAGCTACGTCCAAGTAAACCCATCCGCACCTGGAGATGATTTAGGAGACACAGTCTTCTAATTTAAGCCTGATCCTGATGCTAGAATGAGATGAGACTTCGGCATCATGGAAAAGAAGTGAATGTTTTGGAAACCAGGTATCAGAGGCTGGTTACAAGTCTCCAAACACAACTCCCATTGAACCACATCTTGTGTGCGTGCCCTTGTATAGCCCCCTCCTCCTTGGGCTGTCTCCTTGACCCTGTTGGTCACATGATGCTGTGCTCCTCCATGCCTGAGTCCCAGGTGGGTGTGGAAGATTTACCCTTGTGATACCACAGTCGCTGAGCCACTGAGTAAGAACTCCAGCTTCCCTGCTGACAAGACAACTGGGAGACCTTGAGACTCGGGAAGAGTATCTGAGACAGCCTTTTAAGGATCCCTGACAGGCTGCCAGGAATATGACTAAACCGTTTTAAATATTCCAGTCCAGTCAAGCTCTTTCAGATATCTGTGGCTTCAGCCAATATCACAGTGAGGAAGAACTGCTGGTTGAGCCCAGCTGACACACTCTATCCTGAGAGATAATAAAAAATTGTTTTAATAAAATACCAAGTGTTAGGCTAGATTGTGACATAGCAGTGCAAAATCAATACCTTGTTGACTATGATCACAACCACATTACATAATATTAACTGCAGGCACTATAATATCTGTTCATAAGTACCTTTGCAGGAAAAGCCTACTTTTCACTAACCTGACTAAGGACCAGGAAGCCTAACCTGACTTCCCCTAAAGAGAAGGGACCTCCCTCTGTGCCTTTGTAATTCTCTTGTTACATATGTAGTGAGGTAGCCGGGTAGGTAGGTAGGTAGGCAGGCAAATAGACCTGGGTAGACGGCTGGTAGATTGCAGTGATGTGCATATAGGTCTAGCATACTCCTCCTTTTTTCAAGTCTTTGCATCCCCACTGCATAACACCAAATTGGTACTCAACAACTTTCATTGATTATAGGAATAAACTTTGTTTCTAGACTTGCCTGGAACCTTTTTTTTTTTTTTTAAGATTTTATTTATTTATTCATGAGAGACACACAGAGAGAGGCAGAGACACACACAGGCAGAGGGAGAAGCAGGCTCCCTGCAGGGAGCCTGATGTGGAACTCGATCCCAGGACTCCACGATCACGCCCTGAGCTGAAGGGAGATGCTCAACCCCTGAGCCACCCAGGCATCCCTACACTTGCCTACAACCTTTACGTGGATTTTGTAAAGAAAAAACATGAAACCTGCACTATAGAATCACCCACTATCAAATGCATGTTATAAATGTATTAAATATCCTAACCATCCAACTTTTATATTTAATTATTGAAATCAGTTAGTTTTAAACATCGCTTTTAGTTGTTTCTGGAAGAAAATTCTGGAATGTGGGAACCATAAATTTTCTTAACATCTTCTGAAGCCAAAGTACTGACTATTGATATGTTCTCATCTTCCAGTGCCCTGGCCAGCTACAATTTATTCCATAAGAAATAACAAAGTTAATCCTTAGAACATTGAATTATTTCAGTAACAAATTGCAAGAAATAACAAAAAGTAGACAGTAAACATATTCTACTTGCCTCTGGCTCCTTTGCATTTGCAGTAATAAAAATCCAGCATTTGGGGTGCCTGTCTTAGGAAAGCATGTGATTCTCAATCTTGGGGTCATGAGTTTGAGCCCCACATTGAACATAGAAATCACTTAATTTTTTAAAAATCTGGGATCCCTGGGTGGCGCAGCGGTTTAGCGCCTGCCTTTGGCCCAGGGCGTGATCCGGGAGACCCGGGATCGAATTCCACGTCGGGCTCTCAGTGCATGGAGCCTGCTTCTCCCTCTGCCTGTGTCTCTGCCTCTCTCTCTCTCTCTCTCTCTCTGTGACTATCATAAATAAATAAAAAATTTTTTAAAATCTAACATTTTCCGTCTAAGCAGGATCATCATTAAAAAACAAAGGGCAGCCCAGGTGGCTCAGTGGTTTAGCACTGCCTTCAGCCCAGGGTGTGATCCTGGAGACCCAGGATCGAGTCCCACGTCAGGCTCCCTGCATGGAGCCTGCTTCTCCCTCTGCCTGTATCTCTGCCTCTCTATCTCTGTGTCTCTCGTGAATAAATAAATAAAATCTTTTTAAAAAGGTAAAAATTAAAAACAAACAAAAATAAGGGTGCCTGGCTGGCTCAGTTGGTGGAATATGCAATTCTTGATCTCAGGGTCATGAGTTCAAGCCCCAAGTTGGGTGTGGAGCCTACTAAAAGAGCCTACTAAAAGCCTACTAATACAGTTAAGAATTATCAGCCCTTTAAATAAATATGCTTGTATAGATATGTACTAATTATGCAGATTATATTTCTGTCTCAGTAAAATTTCATCAGCATGTTGGGCCATTCCCTGAGGTCTCATTTCTGTATCTATTGGATCACCAGAAAAGACGAGTTTAATTCCCTCAGGAGCATTCAGAATATAAATCAGGCAAAAACACCGATCTGTTGACTCAAAGAGCCTCAGGATATATGAGCATTGGAAGGGAAGTTGGGAGTTTTCTAGATTAGATTCACAGCACTGTTTGGTGCTTCCTATTACATCCTTGTTACATGGGCACCCAGCTGTGTTTGAACAGCTTCAGGAATGAGGACCTTCAAAGTCCTAGAAAACTATCATTCTGAGTGGCTAAAAAAATAAAGCTGTCGACAAAGATATGAATAATTGGCATTTGAAAAAGAGTCTTGCCGTAGGGTTTTCAGACATACATACATCAGGAAATAAATGATGTGAACTTCATGTGAATTCATGTAATTTTTTTTCAAATTAAAGGATTTAAAGTTCATAATGGCCACAACAAGAGAGTCGGTATTAATCTAACACCATGATTTGAATTGTTCTGATATTTGGAAAAGTTCAAGAGACCGTTCAAGCAGTGAAATGATTGATAACTTAGAGAGTAAATTCTTTGTAGATAAGTCAGCTGAAACCCACATGAAGAAAACAGGCTCTAAAGTTGGAAAATAAGAGAAGTGAATGTGATAGCAAAGATAAAAAGTCTCCATGCCCTTCAGTTACAAAGACGATGGATGTGGACTTCAAATTGTTGCATAAAGATACTCAGTTAGAGGCTTTTAGGGATATAGAAAAGATTGCAGAGTCTTAGCACAGAAATACCTTAAGCATGTGCTTGTCTGAAAACCTGAAAAGAGATGAAATCTTTATAGGTATTTTTCATTAAAAAAAAAAAAAAAAACCTAAAACTTTATACATCTCTGTCCTCACTGTAATATACACTTTTCTTAGCTCAGAGGAAGAGATATACTATACTGTGTACTTGGAGAATATTTGCTAAAAGAAAGTGAATATGGAAATTTTCCTGATGGTACCCTGAGTATAGGTAAAATGAAGATAATATAATAAATAACTGAATTAAAGAGATTGACTGTAGTGATCATCTTACATTTTTGGAAATGATGGTCTTTGTTGGAATATTTTACATCCAGTATATCAGTTTTCCTAAGAAGGCAGATTGGGGGACAGATTTTGAATTAATGATGTCTACTATCATAGACAGATTTATCCCAGTTTCATTCTGCTAAACCATAATACCTATTTGGTTTTCTTTTTTTTTTTTTTAAGATTTAATTTATTTATTCATGAGAGATACAGAAAGAGAGAGACAGAGACACAGGCAGAGGTAGAAGCAGGCTCCATGCAGGGAGCCCGACGTGGGACTCGATCCCAGGTCTCCAGAATCAGGCCCCGGGTTGAAGGCGACACTAAACCGCCAAGCCACCCAGGCTATCCACCTATTTGGTTTTCAAATATTATTGGACACACTTAAAAAAAATCAAATTATGCTCTTTACAGCATTTATGTAAAGCTTATATAAGTTATCGTATTATAAATTCATTCCTTGGCCTCTCAGTTATTTCCTGTTATTTTAGTTTTCAGACAAGATGAAATTCAATCACTTAAAAAGAAATTTACAACCAGGCCACTACACAAACCCCAAATTCCAAAATTACTTTTATTCTTGGCTTCTTTGGAAAAATGTGTCAAGTTCATTCTTTCATGTAGGTCCAGAAGTATGATCAGGATGTTCGGATTGGTTTTGACCATTCTGTAGAACCTGCTCGTGTTCGCTCTGAGGTATAGATGCTGCATAGTGCAGTTTGTATGTGACCTAGCCAGGTAAGAGGAGAGGACTTAGCTCTCTCCCGAAACAGAAAGGAACAGTAAATTCAGCAGTGCATGGCCGCTGCAGTGATGCTCCGAGAAGCTGTGATTTTAGCATTACACACAGTCTACAGATACATAAAATCGTATCAGATGTCTTTGAAGTGTCTATATAAGTCGTGATGGTGACAGATGCGAAGAATCTAAAGTATTCAGAAGAGAATGAAGCTGCATATAGAGCAGTTAAAAGAAACACGTGGTGTAACTTGGTTTGAGCATCATGGAGTGGATTTGTATACTTAATATGCAGCTTGAACATAGGCAATGGACTACCCCTCTTTTAAAGCATTTGAATTTGTTACTAGTGGCAAAAATAGGGGGTCAGGATAGCAAAGAGGGTTTGAAAAAAATCATCCTGGATGAATGCACCCCATCCTCCATTTCATGCCTAACTTTTGGAGGCATCATTTGCTGGTACTGTTAAATCAGGGAGTATGTATACACAGGAAGTTGAATTTTTCCATTTGAATTTTTTATTTCCAGCCCTAAATTAGAAACTGTCCAAATATCCACAAATAGAAAAATACATTCTCTTATATTTTTGGATCTATGCCATGGATCATAATAGTGAATACCTTAAAGTATGCATAAAATGGATGGATCTAATCAGTCTGTCTGATAATAAGTGGAAAAGAATGTAAAGACGTGCCTTTTACGTATCAGTTAGACAACAGGAATTATCTGACTAAATTCTGAAGATGGGCTTATGTGGGTCATGTGAGAGCAGTGACCTTGAGTTGTGGGTGAGGTATTGGACGTAGAATATTAGGGCGTGGGGGAGACAGGCAGACAAGGTGCAGTGGTCTTTCCAGCGCTGTGATCCTTCTGAGTCTTTCATCACTCTTACCACATGGGCCAGTCCACCAGCACGAACCATGAGGAGCCCCATCCCTTTTGTGTGTGCCTAGGAGCTCAAAAATGTCAGAGACAGTCCCCTCAGAAGGAAGCTATGATGTGAACACGCCAGTATTTGGCTGAAAATGTAGTCCTAAACGTGACCGGTTTAACCTGCCTGTCTATCACAGACTGTTAACCTTCATAAGACCTCTTAGAAATCTGTACAGGGGTATGTAATTTATCCAGAGCTATTTGCAGGTTCAGTATTTTGGATTGTCTCAACTAACAACTCCAAAGCTATTCTCTTAATACTATGTAGTGCCATGCCAATGACTGTGCTTCTTGTTTTATGTTTTCTTCCTAGGATTTATACACTTGTAGAATATGACCACTGAAGGCGAGTGAAGAGATGATCTCCAATCCCACCCTTTTTCAGATAAGGAAACTCATACAGAGAGGTTGCAGCAACAGTCCCAAAACACAGGGTTATGGCAGAAGGTGGTTCATGCTTCCTGCAGGTGTTAAATGACCAAAGGTATATTAAAGCCCTTATGTTTTTTCTTCCGTTATAAAACTGCAGGCTTGGGATCCCTGGGTGGCGCAGCGGTTTGGCGCCTGCCTTTGGCCCAGGGCGCGATCCTGGAGACCCGGGATCGAATCCCACGTCAGGCTCCCGGTGCATGGAGCCTGCTTCTCCCTCTGCCTGTGTCTCTGCCTCTCTCTCTCTCTCTATCATAAATAAATTAAAAAAATAAATAAACCCACTGTTTAAAAACAACAACAACAACAACAACAAAATAAAAAAAAAAAAAAACTGCAGGCTTAATGGATCTGTTTTGTTAATCACATCTTAATTAGATTCCTTAAAGATTTTCATTAAGTTCAAACTACACCCACTCGCACTACTATTTTTCAGTGCTACTATTTTTCAAAAGCTATAGGGTATTTAAATTTTAAAACATCAGAATTCTTTTTTTTTTTTTTTAGATTTTATTTATTTATTTGTGAGACACACACACATACACACACACACACACACAGGCAGAGTCACAGGCAGAGGGAGAAGCAAGCTCCCTGCAGGGAGCCCGATGTGGGACTGGATCCCGAGACTCAATCCCGGGACTCTGGGATTATGCTCTGAGCCAAAGGCAGATGCTCAACCGCTGAGCCACCCAGGCATCCCAAAACATCAGAATTCTAATCTGCTTAAAACACAAAAATTTTGAGGACACCTGGGTGGCTCAGTGGTTGAGCATCTGCCCATGGCTCAGGTCGTGATCCTGGGGTCCTGGAATGGAGTCTTGCATCATGTTCCCTGCAGGGACCCTGCTTCTCCCTCTGCATGTGTCTTTGCCTCTCTCTATGTGTCTCTCATGAATAAATAAATAAAATATTTGTTTAAAACCACAACAATTATTAAATGATTTTAAAATGCCACCCTGGAGTTAGGTTGTCTGTGTTAGAAATTATATTCTTCATGAAATGTTACAGTCTGCTTTCTTGATCAGCATCATTTTCCATAATACCAAATGTGCTTCAGAATTATAAATTGTGAGTTAAAGATGGTCTTTTGATCAGAATACCAAAACCTTGTCTGCTAATCTCTTCTGTGGGCATTTCACAATTTTTACTGCTATGTGTATTTCCCGGGATATAACTTTTGATTTGTTAAGACAGTTCCCTTTTGGTAAATGTTTGGGAGGAGGTTATTTGGCTTAATATTTCAAGAACAATTAAGAACATTGTGATAAAGGCATAAGAGCCAATAGGTAAGGAGGCTTTTGGGCGAGTTCCATCTGCTCCCTGTATAGTCGTGGGACCTCGCAAGTACTGAGATTTTTGAACTTGAGTTTTCTTGTGAGGAAATGAGTATAGACACATGTATCTAACAGGAATGTTATTGGGATGGTTTACAAATGAAATATTCCATCCAGTACTAAAATATGGTATGGGCTCAATTAATGATATTTACTGTTTTCTTCATGGGTCTTAGAATATCCTTTTCCAGAGAATTATGATATTTTCCTTCTTATCATCTGCCTGCGGTACTTCACTTTTTAACACATTTGGTTTATGTATTGGGCCTAAACTTACAACTTTATTTGCTCTGATTTTTATCTCTCTCTAATTTTCTGTTTTTGTCCTTTGTAAATGAATAAAGCAGTTATTATGTTATATAAAAAATAATGCAATTGTAAATGGGATTGACTCCTTAATTTCTCTTTCTTCAGTCTCATTGTTAGTGTATAGAAATGCCACTGACTTCTGGGCATTGATTTTGTATCCTGCCACGCTACCGAATTGCTGTATGAGTTCTAGCAATCTGTGGATGGAACTGGAGGGTATTATGCTGAGTGAAGTAAGTCAGTCGGAGAAGGACAAACATTATATGTTCTCATTCATTTGGGGAATATAAATAATAGTGAAAGGGAAAATAAGGGAAGGGAGAAGAAATGTGTGGGAAATATCAGAAAGGGAGACAGAACATAAAGACTGCTAACTCTGGGAAACGAACTAGGGGTGGTAGAAGGGGAGGAGGGCGGGGGGTGGGAGTGAATGGGTGACGGGCACTGGGTGTTATTCTGTATGTTAGTAAATTGAACACCAATAAAAAAAAAATAAATTAAAAAAAAAAAATAATGGATAAAGACATCATCCATCCCATTAATTGATTAAAATGCCAGAAAATACTGTAATGAATGTTTATCGCACTTAAATGTCCCATGAGAATCCTCAGCTGACATAACATTTCTCTAAACATGTGAATATACAATAGTGGATCCCAGATATGTAGAACCCAGAAAAAAAGGAGCCTTGAAAGCCCAGAGCATCTGCAGAGATATTTGCAGATTCTCCCCTTGCATTTGCAGAAGCTGGAGATACTGTAATGTTGGTAGCGGGGGCAGTGTCCTCCCTCCTTTCTGAGAGACTGAGAGCAGCCGTGCATAATGGCTGTTTTAAGAACTGTGCCTCAGTTTTGTGGTTTTTTTTTTTTTTTAAGATTTTATTTATTTATTCATGAGAGACACAGAGAGGTAGAGATACAGGCAGAGGGAGAAGCAGGTTCCATGCAGGGAGCCTGATGTAGGACTCGATCCCAGGTCTCCAGGATCACACCCTGGGCCGAAGGTGGCAATAAACCCCTGAGCCACCTAGGCTGCCCATTTTTTTTGTTTTCTTTAAAGATTGTATTTATTTATTCATGAGAGACACAGAGAGGCAGAGACACAGACAGAGGGAGAAGCAGACTCCCTGTGGGGAGCCCGATGCGGGACTTGATCCTAGGACCCCAGGATCATGACCTGAGCTGAAGGCAGATGCGCAACCACTGAGCCACCCAGGTGTCCCACAGCTCAGTTTTGCGAACCACTCTCAGAAGTTAGAAGAGTAGTAGATAATGCTGATGTACTACATGGGACTGTATGCTCTTTGAACTCAGAGCCACCATTCCTGGTGATTTCAAAAAAAATTTTTAGGGCAGTTTTAGGTTTATAACAAAATTGGGAGGGAGGTACAGAGGTTTCTCATAGAGCACCTGCTCCCTCACACATAGTCTTCCCCATTATCGGCATCACTTTCCAGAATAGTACATTTTTTACTAAAGATGAACATTGGCCCATCATGATCACCCAGCATCCCCAGTGTACCATAAGGTTCATGATTGGGGTTGTACATGCAGTGGGTTTGGACAAACATGTAATAACACGTATCTACTATCATATTGTCACACAAATAGATTCACTGTCCTAGAAATCCCCTGTGGCCTGCCTCTTCATCTCCTCCACTCCTCAACCTAATGCTTTTGAAAAAACATTAAAAAAAAAAAAAAAGTCACACATGATAATGAAAAACAGAAAAAGAGCAGATTCAGGAAGTCATCCATGACCTTGACATTTTTAGAATCTGTTAACACTTTCTCCTATCTTTTCTATATGCACAGGCTTTGAACACATGGGCTTATAGTTTTATACTGTGTGGTCACAGCCATCCATGGTGCTTCTAGAACAGTATGAGAATGGCTTTCATGTTAACCACTCGTGAGTCAAATAATGTCTTATGTGCAGGAAATATAATGGTAAGCATTGTAATTAGTTTTCTTTGTTGCTGTAAACTCGATTCATTTTCCCGTGGGAATATAAGGAAAAATATGTTTATATATTCAGAGATACATACAGAATGCAGTGTAACACAAATAGGTACTGATTTTCCTTTTAAAAGTGTAATTTGTAATCCTTTTCATGGTCCACCGAGACTATTTTGTATTTTAATATATCTAATGCAATGTGCCCTTTTCACGGAGTCATTTTGTTTTGCAAAGATACAGACTTCAGTACTTTGTAGTAATATAAAGCAGAAAACTCAAGTCAGTAATCAGATGAATAATTATATATTCTCCCCTCTACTTAAATGTGTACAAGTAACACCAAATTTTTATGGTGTTAACTTGTAATAAGAAAAAAATATTCTGCCTCAAGATGCTCATGAAAACAGTCATTTTTCTTTTTTGGCAATGCCTTTTGGGTGGATACATATTACTGTCATCCTTTAAAAGAATTAAATACAAATTGGAAACTAAGTGAAGAGAAATAAAATGCCACAGAAATTTCAAAGGAAGATTTATAACTTGGATATTATGAACAACGTTACCAAACCTTATGATCTCTGTATCCATCAGTCTTTCTTTGTACAGTGTATTTCAGACATTTAAGATTAATAGAATTAAGACTGGTAAATTTCAGAAGGATCAACTCTGGAGATCCTCAGATAAGATGATATGACCAGGATGCATTACCATTAAATCTGTCACTAACTTAAAGATAATTAAGTAGATTCTACAAAATAAATTTTTTACCAGTATATTCCAGTGTGAAGGAGGGAGGAGGAAATGGAAACATAAGCAAGAAAGACTCCCTTGATCTTTCCAAGTAATATGGAATGCTTGCCGTAATTGTATCTAAACTGTACGTAGAAGACTGGAGTCAGGAGCTAATCACATGTTTGAAAATCCAGATAATCTGAAACTATGCCAATGATGAAAGAGATAGGGAGTCACTCGATGAAATTAGCAACACACACTGGAACTTCTATAAAATGCAGCAGTATAAAGGTGATTTTACATGGAGAACAGTATTCTAAAATTCAGAAAATAATTAACTCTTTGGAGGAGATACACAGTAAAATTGGGAAAAAGTTGGATTCAACCATATTTTTACAGGGCCATGTATTTGGAAATCAACTGTACTGATTTGTGGTGCTTGTTTAACTGTATTGATTGAGGAGCATGGCCAGTTGATTTGGAAAACGAGTTCAGAAGGGAATTAGTTTTCAGGAGTTTTTAACCGAATGAGATATTTTTAAATCCCTATAATACAATTCAGTCTTAACATTAATTTGTGTGTCTCATTTCAGCTTTACTATGTCCTTGGTGAGATCCAACCTTACAATTTGTAAATAGGCCCGACATGGCTATTATATGATTACGAGTCAATTTCAAGGATTGATTTTAGAGATGGATTTAGTAATATCTGTGACATTTGTGGAACATGGGGCATGTTAAGGAAGACGTTGAACATTTGGGACAGACTTCTGCTAAAGGCATAAGGAAGGCACAGGTCAGTACTAGTGTTCTAGGTATGGTGGTCGTGGCCAGCACATTTTTAATTTTTTTGGATAATATGTCCCATGTGTACAGTGTCACTAGCTTTGTGGCTTCAAGTCATTTTTTTCTGTGTCCTGTTGCCCATTAAGGTCAACAAGAGACTTGTTTGTAAAAATGCTAGTGTGGCTTCTAACTCAGGGTGACAGGGTAGGAAGCTTATGAGAAATGCCCCTCTGTTTTTCAGAGCTCATTTTTTAAAGTTGATTTGAATGTGCATCAGGAGCCAAAACAACTGTCTTGAGTCATAAGTAGGCTGAGGTTCCGTCCTTCTGTTCTTCTTTCATTTCTCTTCGATTAGCAAGACCTGTTTGAGCTATCTGGTCGAAATAGTTACTTTTCATCATGTTTTAGAAATATCTTTGTCCATTGCAGTGTCGAGTCAGAACACTCCTAGAGCATTCTAGATGAGCATTTTCCCTGAGGAGCGACCCACGTTATAGTCTGCAGAAAATGTTTCAGGCACCCCCACTTTAAATTAATAAAACATGGCTGTGGAATCACAGAAGGCCCAGCATTGGCTTGAACTCACAATGTCAACGGGTTGATTTTTGTTTCTTATGAAGTGGCCAATATGTGGTTTGGAGCTGTGATGATGGGAAATTTTGGTAACATTAGGAAACCATCCTTCTGCTTTGTAATAATCCAGGAATGTATAAATACTCAAAAGCCGAAAACAGTTTAATAATATGTCTGAAATCAAATAGTAAAAGGAGGATCCTGTCTCTTGCCTTGAGCTAGTTTTAATGAATGTACCCAGTGCTGATGAAAGTAAATTAACATGCAGAAACAGAACCAGGAGGAAGCTGTGAATCGGACATTGACAGTGTACCCCCAGATGACAGGTCCATAAAACCTAGACCCACAGCTGCACCTGGGTGGTACCTGTCCTCATTTAGGGAGACACCCTATACAGTCAGCCCTATAAAGGTATGTACTCGGCCATGTATTCATTCATGTGCAGATGTGAGAAGGGAAAAGCAAAACATTTCATTTGACCCTAAATATGTGTTGTTGTTGTTTTTCTTCTGATACTAAGGAAATCAGCACATTTTCACGGGCTCCTGGAAGTAGTGTGAGCACCTCAGGCAGCGTGCCCTCCCTTAGCTGTGCTGTTGCCACTGCCGTGGCCGCGTGAACACTGCCTACACCTCAGAGTACATGGGGTGCTTTCTTGCGGGGGCTCAGGGAGCGTGCCCAGCATCACTCACAGCGGCGGGTGGGAGCACGTATCCTGCACGGATGCCTTTCTGCTCTTCCTCAAGCGCATCCGACCCTGTAGTCCACTTCAGATGGAAACTTACAGTCATCCTGATGTACGTTTCTTGTTGGCAGTGGGCCATCTTCTGGAATGTCCAGGGCTCTTACAACGCCGTGTCTTGTAAGAATAAGCACACGCCTTATAAACCATATACTTCATTACTTATTTCGTTTTTAGTCATATTACTTACAACTCTGATGGAATCCATTCCATTTCTCATTTAGTTTTTTGCTATTGTTGTTGTTTTCCTAAAGATGCATAAATTTTTACTCCTAATTTGGACTCTTTGCCTCCAGGATAGCTTCTCAGATGTTGTTTGCTTGCTTCCTTCTTTCCCTCCCTCCCTTCTACTTATTCCTCCCTCCTGGGTTACTTCAAGCACTTCTTGGAACCCAGACATTCTCTTTTTCATATTTTCCTGAAATATATCTTCAAGTTATGTCATCAAGGAGACTGTGTAGGACATAAATTTTATGAAGCCAGAATATGTTTATGCTTTGCTCCTTCAGGCTTGATTAATAGTTTGACTGGGTTTGTATCACTTTTCCTAAGAACTCTGGGATATTTTATATGTTCTTTATAATACTCTTTATTTTATATAACCACACTCATATGTGAAATGTCTAAGGCCAATCTTAATCTCATTCACTTGTAGATAATCTACCCTGATTATATATTCTACTGTCTGTGAAGTTTATCTCATTCTTGGCATTTTGAAATTTCACAAGGATTTGAGTTATTCATTTATAGCACTTTTGACCTAAAACCATGTGTTTCTGACTTTATAGTTTTAAAAATAATGTATTCCTGTTTGTTTTCTTTCTTTATAAGCCTTACTGGTGTGATCTAAGGTTTTGATTGAGCAACAAAATCACTTATATCTCAAATTGTATCTATTTATCTTGTAGCTGTATGTTCTAGGAATTTCCTTACTTAGTCTTCCATTCTTCCAATGAATTATTTCCATCCTTATATTTTTATTTTGCAAGTACTCTTTCTGGGTTTATCATGATTTCCTTTTCACATAAATGTAATTTTTGTTAATAGATGCAAGACGATCTGAATACCGTTGAGGGCTAGGTCTGTGTGTGTGTGTGTGTGTGTGTGTGTGTGTGTGTGTGTGAGATTATCTTTCCTAAATCATCTGTTCCCTTTGAGATCAGCTTTATCTTTAATGTACAGAGCGTTTGTTTCGTTTTTTACCTTACCTTCTGCCTAACTTTTTCCTGAGTAGTGACCTGGGGTTTTCAGACAATGAGGTTGATTGTACAAAGTGGTTGGTGAGACTTTCTTCCCCTGTGGTTTTATGATGTTCCATTTTGCCATTGCTTTCCCCAGTGAACATGAAAGCCATCCAGGTATTCAGTCCAGATGAGCAATTTGTGGACGTAGAAGGTTTTGTTGGATTGAGCTTTTGAGGGTTGGATTTCATATTACAAAGTTCCTGAATGATAAAATAAGGATAGTCCTTACCCTGGGATACCAGAACTCAGCCTGGTTATTCATTTTCTCCTGGCACTCTTTCAACTTGGAAACTTAGGGAGCCCTTTAGTGCTTGTTTTGTGCAGGCATGAGGGAGGCAGCGTGACAAACTGCCTAGGAAATCTCCCTGCTAGCCAGCCTTCATAACCCAGCTCCTTCTACTCTCTGGCCTCTACTTCTTGTCCTCTGAGTCTGATTATCATTACATAATCAAACACGTGTTCTGGAAGATGGGTTGCACTGCTCAGTTTCTTACATGAAGAGTCTTGTTGGGGTTTCTTGTTCACAGATGAACTTCTTCTAATTTTCTTACCAATTCTGTGTTCCTTCTTGGAGGCTGTTGTTTTTAAATGGGTGTCTGGGAAGGAGGAAAGACTTCTGATTGTTCTCCACCCACAATGTTGAACCAGAAGATGCCAAGAGTTTATTTGTGCATAACTAAACTTACAGAAACATAACTCCGTGACCACATTTTCATACATGTAATACAGTTTGATGATTCAGATCTGAGACACACAACACAATTTGCACAATAAACCCACATTACATTAACTTTTTTTTCTTCTCCCATGAAGTGAAGAGATTGGATAAGCCATCTATAACATTCCTTCCGTACTAATGTTCTTTATCCTGCTACTGTAACATAGTATAAAGAAACATTTAAAACACTAAATGAAATATGCCCTTTTTGAAATTTGTTCACAAACAAAAACCTCCAGTTACTAAAGGTACTCTTTTCCTATGAAATGTTTCCATTTTATGTGACATTTACACTAATCACTTGTAACTTGACCTGATTTTATTAGAAATAAGTTTCATAAATAAAAATCTAGCCTAACTTCTGAAAGCACAGAATATAAAAATACCTTTTGTATAGATTTTAACAAAAATATTTTGATTTTGTAAGTATGAAAGTGTATCTCAAACACCTACTTCTTCAGCAGTTTTATTTTAAATCTCAATTGTTTTGTTTTCACTTTTTTTCTAGAATCATGGACATGGAAGCTGAGAGTCTGCCTAATGAACTAAGGCTGCAGAATGATGTCTTCTCTCTCTTTGAATAAGAGCAAAGAAAATACCTTCCAAGTAAGGACTCCTAGATTTTGGAGTTTGCATCCATCCTGCATTCATCACATTTATTTTACATCTGACCCCAACTGTTTGCCTAAATTAGATTGAAAATTAAGGAGCAAAGGATGCCCGCAGCAAAGGAATTGCACATTTTTGGAAGTTTGAGCAAAACAGCAGATGAAACATCAGCTGGGCATCGTGAGCTCGGACTCATTAAAGCAGGCTGGGAGTCACTAAGAGAAATAGGCCTAACCTGTGCAACAACAGTGAGGACTTAATTTGTGAGGTAGGTACAACGTAAAAGTAAGGTGTTTTATATTTCATTTCATCTCACTACTACTAGGAATTAGCCACTCAGCGTTTGGTATTTTTATGCCACTTGAGTCTAATCTTCCTGTATTCTTTTCTTTGTTCCCTTCTTTGAAAAGTCAGTGAACAAACAACAACCATGACCACAAAATGTTAGATCATTTGGTGTATGATGTCCTGGGCTCTGGCATTTTTAAAACTTAGATGTGTATTGTATTTTTATTTTAAGGAGACCTGCACATCCTTAGATACTCTTTACTACGTGCCCAGATTCATTGTTTTGGGGAATCTGCACAACCTTAAGCATTGAACCAAGTGCTTGAAGGAATAGAAGGATAAATACAATGTAGATTTTGCATTTTATGAGCTCAGAAGGCTACAAGAGAAGCTGGATGGTGAGGCATAGACTTCCCAGGGCCATATTCTTGTGCCAAGGAAACTAGAAGTGGAAGAGACATTCATACTACACAGGAGGTCTTCATGCAGTAGGTTACATCTGAAGTCAGTGTAAAGAACAGGCAATGTCTTGCTTGGCATGTGTTTCATACTTGTGCAAAGGCAGAACTTAGAACATGCTAGAAGAAGAGCAAATGCATCCATTTCAATGGAGCAAAAGGTGCATGATGTCAAGAGAAGGGAAATAATGCCAGAAAAGTAGACAGCAGACAGGTCTCAAAGAATATGAGTCCCATCAGGAGAGTTTTACAACTAATAAAGCATATAATAATGATTAATGAATAGTTTTTAATTATCAACATAGCATGGTCACAGCTGTGTTTCTGAAAGGTGAGTCTAGTGGTGGAGAATAAGAGGGACCTCAGAGCAGAGACTGTATATGAGGAGTGAGGAGGTTCTCACAGAAGTTTCACCAAAGTCCAGGCTGAAAATCAGAAAGGGATGAGTTTGAGAGCTAGTGTAGATAGTGCAAGCAGTATGACTTTAAGCAAAAAGCTAGAGAATTAATCATGGACACTTGATTTCTAAATCGCGGATCCTTAGTTTGGATAGAAGACATTGCTATAGTTTTCTCTCATGGTGTAACACATTACCACAAATCTGGGGGGCTTCAAACAATACCTATTATTAGCTAATAAACAACTGTTATTAGCTCACAATTCCCCAGGTCAGAAATCTAGCAACATCTTGCTGAATTCTCTGGTGAAGGCCTTAGAAAGCTGAAGTCAAAGGGTAGGCTCTGATCTTTAGGCTCTGGAAGAGACTCAGTCTCCAGGCTCATGCACATGCATGAAGAATCCAGCTTCTTGTAGGACAGAGGTCCTTGCTTTGTGGCTGGATATTTGGCAAGGACCACTCTCACTTGCCTTCAAAGGCACCCAGAAGTCATTGACACCTTCTCATGCTTGGCATATCTGTGACTTCCCCTTCTGGTGACAAACCAGAGAAAATGCCAGCTTATAAAGGACTCCATGTGACAGGATCAGACCCACTAGGATAACCTCCCTTTCCCTTAACTCAAAATGAAACGATCAGTAACTTTATTGACATCTTTCAGAAACCCTTTTGCCCTGCCCAGGATGTGAACTTTTACATCTGAGGTGTGGGGATCCGAGCAGGGACTCTTGCGTCGGGCCATTGTACAACTACAGCATCTCTCAAGGAATGACTCTGCCACAGGAGCAGCACATCTGTGCCTTTTTCTCCTTCACACCAGCTGTGTAATTGGTTGCCTTTTACATTTTAATTCAAGAAATAAAGGCAAAGGAAATGCACAGGTGAGGAGATAAAGAGCTGCAATAAGGCAAAAGTGCTCCTAAAATAGTACTTTCTTTGAAAAGTGTGGGGTAAGCACATATGCTGTGAGTTGGCGCAAAATCGAGCTTGTCAGGAGCTGGGAAGATATTCAGAAATGAAGGAATCTGTCACCACTCAGCTCATGCCAACAAAAACGTCAGACCACATCAGCAAGGAGGATATGAATTGGGTTGCAGTAATGTGATAAAAATAGAGAATTGTAAATGTAGATGATTTCAAAACTGGCCAGATCTACAACCTGAGAATTACAGTGCTTATTTTATGGCCACAGGATGAAAAAAGGCAGTCATTTGAAATTTATAACAGTTGCAAGTGTAGAGTTCTGACTTTTTGTGTGTATGTGGCTATTACAGAGCCTTCTGTCTTCTAGAGATGGATGGAATCCCATAGACTGTTTACCTCCATCTGTCTGTATCTGTGCGGACTCTGCGGCAGAAGCACTGCACTTCACAGAATCTTCATTTTGCCTTTTAATCTCTTGCTGCTCACATTAAGAGAAATTGCTGAAGTGAATTCTATGATGGGGAATCAATTTGGCTCCATATTTAGCAGAGTAAAAGGAGTAGAGTCAGAAATGGAATTGACAGCGAATGGAAATAGATTTTCTAATGGGACTTGTTCTTTCAGATTTTTTTTTGACTTAAATATTATAATACCACATTGCAGTCATGACTTATGATATTGGAGCCAATGCTGTAAAGACTGTTGTCTGTCAGGACAGTCAATGGGACTCCCCAGTGACATCAAGACAAATTAGGAAGTACATATTCTTTGTTTATAATTTATCTGTATTCTCTCCCTCACCTTTCTCTCTCTTCACATATTTTGCTATCTCTTTTTTAATAACTATCATTTAATTGTTTAGGTTTTCTAGGTGTTTAAAAATGCTCATAGTATCTTACACCTTTGTCCCACATTTAAATGAAATATGTTATAGTTTTTCTTCTGATCAACACGATAATATTTATTTTCAACATATTCCTTCTGAGGCTCAGGTGTTGCATGGCAGGCTATGGCTTTTATGAGAACTGGTTATCGTAATTTCAGACGTACCGCCTCTAATACAACCAGCATGCTTCAAATCAGTGCAGGGTGTTAAAAATTCCAGTTATGATATTAACACTAGACCTGTATGTAACTACAGAACTATAACTTATATTTTTAAACTTAAGTTACTGGAAACTAAGTATGTATAAGGACTGATAGACTAGAAACGTCATGTAAACTTGAAAGAGACTTTTGGGAAGTATGAATTTTTTTACATGGGAGACAAATTTCACAAATAATATACAATGGAGTTAACTCTCTTGTGAAATAACATGTAGTTTCATGGTCTACTCTCTTTAATATGGGAATGTGGTACAATTAAAAGAAATATATCACATTTTAAATTCATTGTATCTGCTGGTCTCAAATATTTTAGGTATTAAATATTTAATTGAGTTAGTGAAGAAACAAAGTATTTAAATATAGATATTTTATCATAATATCTAAGTAACTCAAAGATGATGGCATACCAATGACATTTGTTAGATATTGTAAACATAGCACTATACAACATTTCTTAGTTGTTGTGAGTTTGGATTTGGAACAAGATCACAACGTTAAAGTTGAACTCTTTCCCATTCTGTGTTTCACATTTTGTTCTTGGCCCAAGGGAAAATCACTTTGGAATGCAGTCGGAGTTTTACTTGTGGGAATGGGAAAGATGTGTGTAGGGTTATTGGCCTACATTTTCCCAAAGGAAACTTTAAAACCCTAAATGTAGCCTCCAGCTAATGGTCGTCTTAGTTTTCTAGAACTAAAGCACAGATGAATTGTGAACCCAAGAAGTCTATCTTCATGCCCAAAGAGAAGCTGGCTCAGAGCTTTGGAATGCCCTGGAATCCATGCTTGGATGCCTTTGGTTGGTAGAAAGAACAGAGAAGTGAGACGGAAAGGGGAAATTCTAGCCCCTGTAACAGCCAGTATGAAATGACAAGTCAACGGTTAAATACTGCTTCAGAAAGGATTTTACCCCCAGAGAAAAATTAAATCTCTTCCTTCTCCACATGTCCTAGAAGAGCAAAGTCCCATGCATCATTTCCCAATTCCAGAGTTTCTTTTTTCTTAAAGTGAAGATGAAATGTGTGTTTGTAGAGATGAGGCTTCAATTATGCTTTTACTGTGGCTGAGAGGGACCCATAAATAGTGACCTCAGAGCACAGAGGACAAGTAGTATTTGGACCCCAGAGATATGAGCAGTCTTGGCCATCTTGGTGATGATCAGCACCACAGGAGACTGGACAGAGCCCAGGATTTGTTTCTATCCTGAAAACATGACAGCAGCTGAGACATAAACAGAGAGATTTAGGCATATTCACAGACTTGCAACCAAACAGCTCTACTATGTGTAAATAGGAAAGCAGGACCTTAGAAATTCCTGGGCATGATCACCCTCACACACAAGTCATTATAATGAGTAATACGACATCACATTTGTGATTTGAACATCAGTTTGACTCCAGTGATTGTAGATGACTGACATGTTTGCATTTTGGTCTCTCAGTTTGGTCTTAAAATTTCCAAAGCATCCCACTCAAGAGTGAACTATGGGGTATGATGAATGTCTCATAAAATATGCTTCAAGTCCTTATAATTACTAGCATGCATTGTAAGAGAGAGAACAGTATTTTTAAATAAGAAGTGTTTAAAATACAATCCTTGAAAGATACTTTGTAACCTGAATGTTTGGTAGTATACAGGTTGATTATATAGCATCACTGTTTATGGATTTAAAATGAAGCTGAGAGGGTACCTGAGTGGCTCAGTTGGTCAAGCATCTGACTCTTGATCACAGTTCAGGTCTTGTCTCAGGATTGTAAATAAATCATGGGGTTACAAGGAACATCATAGAGAATATAGTCAATTGTACTGTAATGGTGTGGTTTGGTGATAAATGATAGCTATGCTTGTGGTGAGCATAGCATAATAAAGAGAGTTGTCAGATCACTCTGTTGTACACCTAAAACTAATGTAACATTGTATGTTGTGAAATCTATATCCATTATTAAAAAAAAAAAAAAAAGGACACAATGACAGAGTTGTCATCAAGTGCCCCAAGGGCAGTTGGGCTGCAGTAAGCCACCAGAAGAACTCACTGCCTTTTTTCTGTAATCAGTAAGCAAGTGAGATCTAATGAAATCCCAAGAGAAATTTGAAGCCACCAAAATCTCTTATTTTGAGAGAGAACTCTTTCTTTTTCATAGATTTATGTCAGCTTACAGTATAATATTTATGAATATATCAGCCTGATTTTTACTACTGTGACTTTAAAGTTAGTGTGTCCTCTGTTTTGTATTTTTCCACTCCTAAGATGTTCTTTTAATTTTGAAAATAAAACAAATGGTGATATCCAAAAGGGAGCATTTCTCAAGGGTAAGGGTCATCCAGACATCATGTGTTCACATAGAGACTGGAGAACACTGACAACCATTTCCATAGGGAGGTGTTTCTTTGCACAGCATCCTCATCATTTCCATATACCTTGGACCAAGTAATTCAGTTAGAACATCGTAGTCTTACCTGACCCTCTCATAAGTGGTCATTGTAAGTATTTGCACCATATTTATTGCATGAATCCTGGAATGTCCTCATGGAAAGAGGCTGTCTGTTATTTTTTGGTCTTTATGCCAAATTCCTGGGCACACAGCAGCCTCTCTGCAAACACTTGTCAATCAAATTAGGCTTCAACCATGGGAACACAGAAATAAAACTCAGTCCAATTCACTGGAGACTCCTTGGAAACCCGAGAAAGAACACCAAAATCTTAGCACAACGGAAGACTCAAAGAGTGGCCCAGAATGATCCTGCTCCAAATTGTACAGAACTTTAGAGAAGTCTCAGATACACTTTTCATTGACAAACACCCTGGGAAAAATATGTATGCACCTTTTAATATTTAGCTAAAGGAATATTTGTTAATTTATTCTAATCTGATTGCTCAGGTTGATCCAGGATAGCCAAGGAAATGACCAGGAATAAGATTAAACTTGGACTTTTATACTTTTTACATCGAAGAAACAGAATTTATATCAGTATTTTTTATTAAATTAGTCTGTGATTTCCATATGATAAATAGTATTTGAAATTGGAATTATTCATGTCTAAGTATTTATCTTACTATCTTTATAATAGATTTTTTTCCTTCAAGGCCATGCATGCAAATGTTGTTTTACTAATTAAAAGGAGATGGTCTATCTTTTTAATTCTGTTGAGAAGAGGAAAAAAAAAAAACCCTTAAATTTAGAATCCTTAACAATCTTTTCTTGGTCATAAATTCTGGGATGAATATACAGCTTTTATTTATGAAAAAGAAATAGTCAAGATTATTTGTCTCACATTATCCTTGTGATAATGAAAAATTATCCTGAATTTCATAATCCTGAAAAAAATTATGTATTAGAATATAAAGAGGATAGAGTGTGAATAGAAGGATAGTTTTAAAATTGCATAAGGAAAATGAAAGAGTCAAGAACAGAAACATCAGCCACCCACATTAAAATCCTATAGAAGGCTTTTTGGAAATGCAGATTTCCAGGGCATAACCCTGGATATTGTGATTTAGAGAGACTGAACTAGAGCCTAACAATCTATATTTTTTATTTAAATTCCAGTTAACATAAAATGTTGTATTAGTTTCAGGTGTGCAATATAGTGTGATTCAACCCCTCCATACATTACCTGGTGCTCATTATGGCAAGTGCACATAAAAGCTAAATTGCATTTTATAATGCCCTGATGGCTGAAGAAAGTAGACCTATGGGCCAGATGTAACTCTACCACCAGCAGCACGAGTGCCACTTTCACCTTCTGAAAGCCAAGCTCAGGAGTAGAGCTCATCCCAGGCAGTGTCCACCATGCCCCAGGCTTCAAGCGCTACCTAAATGTGGATGTCCCCCATGTACTTTCTCTGTGTCCCTCACATCTCCTTATGTGTCCCTCACATCTGCACTTGGGTGTCTCAGTGGCACCTGGAATTTGAACATGACTAAATGAACCAGTATTGACCTCAAGGGAGTCCCTGACTGTCGCCCTTCCTACCGTCCACATTGCATCCATCTGCCAATGTTTCCTTTTAAATACCTCTCACACCATGCTATACCATGTCCATGAGTGTATCACAAATTGCTGTCAAGTCTTTCCTGGGAGTAACTTACTGAGGATACCACTGATCAATCCTTTTTCTTTTCTTTTTCTTTTTTAAGATTTTATTTCTTTATTCATGAGAGGCAGAGACACAGGCAGAGGGAGAAGCAGGCTCCATGCAGGGAGCCTGACATGGGACTCAATCCTGGGTCTCCAGGATCACACCCCGGGCTGAAGGCGGCACTAAACCGCTGAACCACTTGGGCTGCCCTCAATCCTTTTTCAATACAGCAGAAACAGTTATCTGTAAAGAGGTGATTAGGCCCCACCTTGATCCCCTGTCACCTGGAGAATTCCTTAATCTTTACCATTGTTCCTACCAGTTCTGGTTCCAAGTTATTGCTCCAGGCTTACTGGTTACTGGTGTTCTGGTCTTTCTTCCTGAACAACAACACAGAGTTTTTTCAGTTTCTTGAGCAGACGCTGCTTCCTCTGGCCAAACCCCTTTGTACATAAACACTGTTCCTTCCCCTGCAATCTTCTTCCTTCTCTCCTCCTCCTTCTCCAAGATTAGTTGTTTATGTACTCATGAGATCTTCATTCTAAGGTCACGTTCCCATAAAGTACTTCCTGAACTCGTAGATTCAGTCATGAGGCTACATGCTTTAGGTCAACACTGCTTAGTTTCCTTTTTTGCTACTTATCACAGTCCATAAC
The DNA here is from genome assembly GCF_053574225.1 of Canis aureus. Classification (NCBI taxonomy): domain Eukaryota; kingdom Metazoa; phylum Chordata; class Mammalia; order Carnivora; family Canidae; genus Canis; species Canis aureus. Next base: position 119,330,010 of record NC_135649.1, on the reverse strand, counting down.
TTTTTTTTTTTTGTATATTATTGTTATTTTCCTTAGCATTGGTCCTGATTACTATTAACCTATAGTGCTAGGAATTATTTATAGGGAAAGATATTATATGAAGGCATTAATAAATAGGCAAATTAGTATGTTGGAGGATATTAAATATTAATCTAAAGAGGAGAGTTTTTATTTTATTCTGGAAGTGAAGTTTGCATATGTGTATTTTGTTTTGTTTTATTTTTTAACAAGGTAGATCATGATACGGAGTTAACTCTAGGCAGAGAAGACATTAACTTTTGGTGACAGACCTTTGGAGGACCTAGAGCAGAGGCTGGTGGGTGTTAAGAAAGTATAAACAGAATCTAATGTAAGATAGAACCACAGCAAGGGCTGAGGGGAGGCAAGGGGGCACAGATTTCAGTGAAGTGGTAAGGTTCAATCTCTAGGACTTGATGCATATGTGGATTCATGGGGAGAGGAAAAAGGTGAAATATGAGTCAGAATGGCTTTTCAGAGTCTAGCTGGATATATAGAAAAGCAGATGGCACCATAACTCAAATTAGGAAAGTCTTAAGTAACCCCAAGACTGGTAATTCTAATTTTCTGTCATAATCATAGCTAAAGAGATGGATCCTGCTATACCTCATAAACACCATTAATTGCATCTCATTCAATTAAAAAATACTCCAAAGTGGTCAAAACCAGTATGTCATGAACTGGTAACAAATCGTATTAGTACATTGTCCAAGTGTAAGGGGAGTGGTTTCATGTAAAGCAGACTACATAGAGATTTGTAATATTGGAGTTATTTTTTCCTTACGTTCATTTTTATATTTGTAAAATGATAGTAACAATCTTTAGGCAAAATCTTAAGTCTTACAATGTCTTCAGATATTTTCTGCTTTCAAATTCTCTGTGAATGAACCAGATAAATGTAGTAGAGTTGATCTTAGAACTTAAATTATATCAGTTACTATAAAGGAACTTTACAGTATCCATGCATCATTTTCTTTTTAGGATACCAGGTAAGCTTGACCCATTTTGGTTTTGCAGATGTGATGCTTTTAGGCATTAAGAATCTAGAACAGGATGAGACACCTGGGTGGCTCAGTCAGTTGAGTGTCTGACTCTTGGTTTTGGCTCAGGTCATGATCTTGGAGTTCTGAAATCAAGCCTCCAGTCAGGCTCCGCACTCAGTGGAGAGTCAGCCTGAGAGTCTCCCTGCTCCTTCCACCTCTCTTTCTATAAAAATGAATGTATAAATCTTTTTTAAAAAATACAGAAGTAGAGATTTTATTCAATTAACTACTAAATAACTAGAAAAGATAGCAAGGACAGGCAAACAACATAAACAATGAGATGTCAGAATGGAGTATCAATGTTCGTTTGTCCAAAGTCTACACCTTTTCTATCCAGTTTTGCATTATTCAAGATTAAATAAAATTTAAAAATCAGTTCCTCGGTTGTACTAGCCACCTTTCAAATGTGCTTCCATCTCAGAAAGTGCAATTATAAAATATTTCCATCACTGTAGAAATTCCTGTTGGAAGCCACTGGAAGGGTTCTGCAGTGTCCTACTCCAATAGCCGGCATGTTTGGAACTAATATTATTAGAAGGAGCAATTGATTTCTTCCTGTCAACTTCCTCAACTGAAGAGTTCTTTTAAGGACACTTTGCTTTTTCCCTTGATTTAATAATGTGAATTGGACTAAATTGTATTGTAGCTCAAGTGAGTATGCATACCAGCAGAGTAAATGATGTGTTTCCCAGCACCGAGAGTGGTGTTGAGATCCTCTAGGAGACAGGGCAGCTGACAGTGAGAAGGTCAACGTTGCCTGCTGCCTGGGTTTTCCGCTGTCAATGTCAATGCATCTGAAAGGTTCTTGCCAAGATGTATTGTGCTGCGTTTTAAATAACCAATGTTCACGTTTCCCTGTGATTTCAGAGGTTGAGCAGAAGGAGAGGAATGATGGATAAATAAATCTTACTAGCTCCCAAAGGGCAGTGTATGTGCGGTCACTTTTCTTACTGGTTTTAACTCGTTTATTCAATTAGGTTTATTGGGCTTACCTCACCCTCAGACAATTAGTGGTAACTTACAGAAACATTTACAATGGCCTAGGGAAAATAGAGGTAATTAGAATAAAGGAAAGTAAGGTTAGGATAATAAACGCACGCATGAGCTAACTGCTTGCTTGCAGAAGCCATCCTGTTGAATGCTGGTTTTGAAGCAGGAACTAAGGGTGACCCAAGAAGCACAGCTTGCATGTCCTCAAAACACTTCTCCGCGGATATTACAATCCCCCACCTACCTTTCATGATCACTGCACAAATATGATGTCAGCTACTGCTAAGAAAGTGGTTTGCAGCATTGCAGGTTTATACTGAAAGGCCAGGCCGCGTGACTTCCCGACTGACACACGGGGCCGAGTGCGCACATTCTTCAGAAAACTAATGAGGCCGATTACAGAAACACGATTTTAAATAGACGTCCATCGGCAGCCCGTCAGAGCGCCAACTGAAGAATCATCCTCAAACAGTCTTCGTATGGAAGAAACTGTCCATTGTAATGGAATAACTTTATAACTTATTTCCCAGTTACCTGCGTTTATGTCATACAGTCACTTCTACTTTTCCCCAGTGATATGCATATGCCCAGCTGTGTATAGATAATTATAACTGTTTTCCTATATTTAAGATAAGTGTATTCTGAAACAGCTGGAGTTAAAAGTGCAGCTTGTGGCGAAGGCTCAGAGCACAGCCACCCACTAGGGGATTTAGCCTACCCTTGACCTTGTCAGCGCAGTGTTGCAAGTGACCTAGTCGCCAGCAGCCCACAGGAGATGTAGGGATGCTGTTACTTGATCTCTTCCTATACCTTATCTCTCAATGTCATTTACATACCAGTCTGGGCTCCTCTTTCAAACAAAGCAATCGCTGGGATAATTTGGGTCAAATTTTATTTTTCCCGTTAACTAGGTAATTACCTTCTCTCTGTTATAAGTAGGCAGCCAAGGGTAGACACTCAACTCTAGAACTAATAGGTTGCAGACAACCTACTTGAAGGCCTCCCCTTTCAGTCTAGAGATCATCAGCCTCCAAGTAAGCCAAAGACTGCCTGGAGGTAAATTAAAAACAGGAACTCATTTGCTGTTTTGCAAAATCTAAAGTGACAGTGGGGGGCCCAAGAAGTTACATTTACATTAAAATACGACTTTTTCTTCCTCACAAGATTATTTGTAACTCGCTAGCTTAAGTTATAAAACCACATGATTTAAAACTTCAAGCATATAACTTTCTAAACATGTAAATTAAAACTAGGAATTTCTTCTTAGGAAAGGGGATCACTGCATGTGATATATATATCAGCAAATTGGCTGGTAAATGTAATAAAAAGTCCTACATCATTTTAACATCCAGGAATGCTGCTTTAAAGGGCATCTAAGATAAAATGACTGACTCAGAAAAGAAGTACGCCATATGTTGGAGTTACAGAATGTCATTTCAGGGATCAAGAGTGAGTTTTAAGTAAGTATGATTTTTCCGGCCATAGTGATGTTTTCCGAGGAACGGTGATATTTAAAAATGTAATTGTGGTTTAATCCACCAGCACTATCTTTCTCCCACTTTGTTAGAAGTATCTGTTTCTATTGAAGTCAGATTGTCCAGTTTTGGACTAATTTATTAGCGTTGAGCAGACATGACTGACCTTTGTCACTCATTTGAGAACCTAAAGTCATAATTTAAATATGTTTTTAAGATGCTGGGTGAAACCAGGGACTTTGTAAATGCAATTACAAACCCCTAAAATTAGAAAACAGTTAAAATAGAAACATATTTTTCTAACTTGTAAGCTATAGTTTGCAAGCTAATCATAATAAATTTTATATATGTAAATAATACATTTTATTTTGTAGTGCAAACAACTGCCAGTAAATTCTGGTCAAAAGGATTTCATACGTATTTTAATTTATGACACTTTATCTGAGATCTTTCAGCATGGATTTCACCAAAATTACATTAATTTTATGAGGTGAAATAATTTTCAATTTCATTTTGTACTATATCAAGAGCTGATGCTTATGTCTGCTCTGGCACTGATTGCTTCATGCCTTTGAGCAAATAACTTTTGGTCTTGGTTTTGTCTGGGAAATGAGCTGCTTGACCTAAAGGATCTCTAAAGTCCTTTGGCTCCTAAAATTTCTGTATTTCTAAATGATAGAATTCAGCCCTTAAGATAATCGCCATTAGGACTTAACAAAATTGACAGTAATTTCTCCATTTATTAAGTGCAAAATACTACACTCAAAACTTTCAGAATTCTAGTGGGGCAGAGAGAAGCACAAACAAATGCATCCAGAGAAAAGTGAATTATAAAACTTATTTCTGTCAGAGTATCCCACAGGCAGTGATGTACAGGCAGAGGAGAGGGAAAGGTGGATTCCTTTTTGGAAGAGGTACAGATTGTTTGGGACTAAGTGTTGAGAGGCCTTGAAGGCTGACTTAAGAGTTGTACTGTCAGCCCATCCCCATGACTTCACAAAAACCATATCATGGTTGTTAGCATGATGGGATAAAATGTAGAGCCCTATGCTTTAGGAAGAGGGTCTCAACAGAATTATTTAGATTGAATTGTGCCTGAGAATGATTGGGATGTTTCTGATGGAGATATGGAGGCAGAAATTCAGAGCCACAGGGGAAGTCTGCCCAAGCTCCATTTTGTTGACTTCTTTCCAATGACCTACTCATTTTCTGTGATGATTTTTCCCCTATTTCTTTGACTCTTCCATCTCAATTTTCTTTTCAAGATGTACTTCCTTACAAATTCCTATAAATAGTGTTTTCACCAAAATAGTGTTCTCAGCTACATTTGCTGACAAATATTACATATTTTCCTAGTAATGGAAACTTTCTCCCAAATCCCCACAGTTCCCATGTAGACACCACTGATTGGATAACTCCCAAAGTTCTAGCTCTGTCATGAAACCCTCCAACTTACTCATCCTTATAGCCTAGAAACTGTTAGACTTCTCTGGTTTTACCAAGGGCCCCTTAAAATAAAGATTCTCAAAAACCAGTGTATTGTTTCCTTCAAATCTGTACCTTCCACATCCTCTCCTGGATTAAAAGCACCACCATCTACATAATGGATCAAGTCCCAAGCTTGCCTATAGCTTCTGTCTTCCCCCTTATGTTTAATAAATTGATGTTTAATCACATTCTAAGTCCTAAAGATTCAATCTGCTTATTATTTCTGCAAGCCATCTCTGCATTGCACCAGCTGCCAGTTTTAAAATTTTAATTATCATAACACACTACAAAGTATGTCTTACCTGTGTAAGGTAAGACACAGGTATATCTTTAAACTATTCCCACACCAAATCATACTCCAGACTACTATTGGAGTGAGAAGCAAAAAGAAATCTGTTGCATAAATCCCTTTGTTCAGTTCTTTCAGTGGTCCCTTATTAACTTTCAGATAATATCCTACTTCTTTAGCATAATTGGAGGGGAAATTTTATAATCCTGCCCCTGGTAACCTGTAAATTTCCACCTTATCCTACTGTGCCCTCCATGTTTTGGTGTTTTGGTCATTCTTTTTGTTTATTTGTTTGTTTGTTTGTTCTTTAAGATTTATCTATTCATTTTAAAGCAAGAAAGAGAAAGAGAGAGCAAGCATGCACAGGGAGGGGCAAGGGAGAGCAAAAGAGAAACCTTAGCAGACTCCATGCTGAGCCCATAGCCAATGTGTGGCTCAGTCTCATGACCCTGAGATCATGATCTGAACCAAAACCAAGAGTCAGGCACCTAACTGACTATGCCACCGAGGGGCACCTCTGGTCATTCTTAATGACCTGCAGTTTCCCTCTCTACCTGTCTATGCTAATTCTCAAATCTGTTCTTAAATCTTACTTCTCTGGATAGCTTTCTTAGGTATACAAACATCTATTCTTACACTACTGTTCCATACGCATGTCTCTTTCAAGCATTTACACTGGTGTTTATCATTGTGTATTTATTTGCATTTACCTCTTCTTTTCTCTTACACCCTGAAATTCTTCTCTACCTAGAATGTACACTAATATGGAGCACCTTCTTGATTCTCAGTTAATAGTTATGGATGGATAAACACAGAAATAAGGAATAATCCAGAGAGTAATAGTAAATCCTAGACAAGTGCTGTTAGAAAGTATATGGAGCAAGATGGGAACATTGAGGCAGAGTCACAGCTGGCTCCTCATACCTTGAAAGAGAGCATCACAAGACTGGAAGCTTGCATCTCTTTGGGGCTAGAGGGTGTTTAGTGGTGCTAAACATGCTCCAGGAAGAGTACTATGTTTGAACAGATGAATATGAATTCTTGCCTCAGTAGAATGCATTGTAGTCATTTGAGTCACAGCCCCATGAGGATGTCCAGGAGGCAGTCTGGAAGAAAAGTCTGAGACTGAGACAGGAGGGCAAGTCCCTGCCCTGGAGATGTAGTTGTAGCCTGGAGGTGGGTGATACTGCCAAGAGTTTAGAGAGAAAGATGATGACCGATTATAAATCCTGAATCAACATCAACATTAAGGGGCAGAAGGGGATGGAAGAGGAAGTGCAATCAAAGAGAAAGACAGAAGGCAGGGAAATTGGAGAAAAACAGAAATCAAGTAGAAATATATTCTGTGGTTTCAAATGCTGCAAAATTGACCATTTTTAGGTTAAAAAAAATCGTCTTGTGAAGCAAACTCCAAAAACAGTTTCAGCTTCATAGTAGAGGTGGAGTCTGTTTTGCAGAAAGCTAAAAGTATTAGAAAGGGTAAAGGGGAAGCATTATTGATCTTAGAATGTTATTTCAGAATATTATTATTTTCCTGAAAGGGAAGAAGAACAGGTGCAAAAATTTAAGAAAAGGAATTGAAGTGGAGTTCTTTCAAGGCAGGAAAGTTAAGCATATCTTCAGATTTAGATGTTCACAAGGGGGAAGTGGAGACCAAGGATGAAGGAGACAAGTTAGATAGTAAAGGAGCAAAGGTCCAAAGAAGACGGAAGGGCCGTGAGCTAAGGGAAGGAGGGAGATTTGGTGTTGATACGCAGAAAGGTTGTGAATCTAGCTGAGGTAGAAAGAAGCACTGAACCAACAGAGGAAACTTTGCAGGTGCAGAGGGTAAGAGTGAGTGATGTCATAACATGATATTAACACACAAAATTCAAAGTACGAAAAATCCGTCTCTTAAGAGTGAGGGATCTGTGCAAGAAAGAGTGGTCTCAGGCATAATAGAATTAATTTTGTGCAGAAACCTGAACACCAATGAATTAGCACTGCATATTGATTCACTTATTTAGTGATATAAAAATTGTTCATTATTATGCCATGAAATAAGATCTAAAACAACAAATCTAAAACAACTCACCTGAAGCTTTAGTTTGGTAATACAAAAACACGCTGGTAAAAGATTTCTTTTTCTTTCTTTCTTTTTTTTTTGGTAAAAGATTTCTTAAAGCACGTTATTAATTTATTCCACTTGGTAAGGTAGGAGCATTGGCACAATTTCTATAATAAGCTGTTCAAATAGTATTGCATTTTTGGAAAAAGCAGAACTGGATAAAGTGATTTTACTTTGAAGTTAAAAATGTGTCATATTCTTAGGCATTCAGTCAACTGGTGACAACATACTTTGATTCATTATTGCTAATCTGCAGGAATAATCATGAGTTAGGACAGTAATGAGATTCAACCTCTCATTAGGAAGGAAATCAATAATGTCCGACAGCATGTAAATCCAATGTGGACAAGCAATTAATAACAACAGAGCCTCCCACACTGTCAGATAGAAGAGTACTCACTGCACCCGCATTCTGAAGAGGAAAAACAAAAATGCATCCAAGTATGGAGTTTGCCATTTGAAAAATGCAACTTCATGGCCTTGTAACATGCATCAGTGAAATATATTTTTGTAAGAGATCAGAGGACAGTAAATAAGGTACTTACTGATTCTAAGCAGGAAGCTACTGATTTCTGCTTTAAAAAGTGTTTAAAACACATGGAGTAATTGTATTCATATAAAATATTCCTTTATAGTTACTGCATCTATAAAATTATATTTGTGGGTTTATATTATAGATTGAAATGTTAGATGTGTTCATCCTTTCTCTCGTGAACAATGAGATGCACAGTTTACTTTCCCAAATTATCAAATCAGAGAATCCCAAAAATTTAGAAATCCACATTATATTAAAGGCATCATAATTCAGTATTTGCATTTCATAGTTTAAAAAGCTGAGATCAGTTGAAATAAAGGACTAATGTGATAATCCAACAAGCAAGATGAAAATAGACTCCTTTCCATGATCCTGCCTCTAGTTTTGAAGTATAGTAGGTTATTGGTGCTTAAAACACAGTGTATTCATTCATTCTTAAATTCACTGAAACACTGTTGTTATATTTTCTTCTCTGTTCACATTATATCTTGGGTTGGTAGAAATGTGTTTGAATATTGAGTATTTCAAATCAAATGGATAAAATCTCTATACTAAAATATGCCTTATTAAATATAGGGAAGGAACAGTCACTAATCTTTATGAGCACCTACTGTGTGCCTTTTAATCCTATCCTGTAAATTATGCAATTAAATATTATGTCCCTTTATATAGCAGAAGACCAGGTCTTGATAAGTTATTTACCCAAGTTTCTAGTCAAGAAAAGATGAATCTAAGCTTAAAAATCAGGCCTATCTGTGGTCCAGGGTAGTACAGTTGCTTGAGTGTCTGACTCTTTTTTTTTTTAAGACTTTATTTATATATTCATGAGAGACACGGAGAGAGAAGCAGAAACTGTAGGCAGAGGGAGAAGGAGGCTCCATGCAGGGAGCCCGATGTGGGACTCGATACCAGGACCATGGGATCATGCCCTGAATCAAAGGCAGACACTCAACTGCCAAGCCACCCAGGCATCCTGAGTGTCTGACTCTTGATTTCAGCTCAGGTTGTGATGTCAGGGTTACGAGATCAATACCCACATTGGGGTCTGCCCTCAGTGTGAAGTCTGCCTGGGTCTCTTTGTCCCTCTCCCTCTGCCCCTTGCCTTGCATGTGCATGCTCTCTCTCGCGCGCACGCACACTCTCTCTTTCCCGCTCTCTGTCACTCTCTCAATTAAATAAATAACCCTTAAAAAAAAATCAGGACTATCTGATTTCACAGTCCATCTTTCTACTCTACTCTTTCATTTATTAAATTTTAGGTGACTTGAAAGATGCTAAGCATATGATTTTAGAACAGGTCACGTACAATAAAAGTGAAGATAATCTTTTACTCCAGGCTTTATTAAAAGGTAAACTTGCAAGGTAAGTCTCATAAAATAACCAGTAAAAGAATATGAATAAAATATAAGGAAATATCAGAAGACAGGAAAAACAGAAGTGGGGAGACAAAGAGAAGTCACAGTATAGTTTTAGGCCCAAGATAGTATGTTTTAGATCAGTTATCAGAGCAGTACATGTATCTACACAAAGGAATGAAACGCACTGGAAATGGTAATTATGCAAGTATAAGTGTGATATTTTTATTATTTAAGTATCTTTATAATATAGTTGACTGTTTTACCCAAATTAATAAAAATATATTAAGAGGTTTTAACCCTTGTAAAAGTAAAACACATGACAATAGCATGAATTCCAGAACAGGAAGTCGTAGTAAATTTTTTAAGGTTTCTATACTAAATGTGAGGAGGCATAGTAATGTTGAAGATAGACTATAATAAGTTAATAATGCAAAAAAATAAGTTAATAATGCAGAGTATGTATGAATCTTGCAGCAACAACTCAGATAAAAAAAAAAACTATAGCTAATACCCTAAAAAAGAGGTAAAATAGAATCATAAAAACAAGCCAAAAAAAAAAAAAACAAGCCAAAATAAAGATGCTAATGAGGAAAAAGGCATGAAAAATAGGCAAATAGACAGCAAATAGCACGATAATACTTGTCTCAGTATATCCGTTACCACATTAAATATAAATGGTTACTGGATTGAAGGTATTTGTCAAAATTCTCTGAACATTGCACCTGAGATAAGTGACTTTTATTGTTTATAATGCATGATTCAGTTTAAAAAATGGTACCACGAAAATAAAACACGCCACAGCTGAGAAGAAATATTTGCTATACCTATTGCCAACAAAAGAAGCTTTCTTCAAAATGGATAAATAATGTCTACACATCAATAAGAAACATTCAAACAAACCAAGGGGAAAATAGGAAAATACATGAGAAAGTATTTCATAGCAGAAGAAACACAAATTGCCAACAAAAATAAGAAAAAAGTTCATTCTTGTTATTAATGAGGGAAATGCAAATTAAAGCTATGCTGAGATACTGACTGGCTAAAATCTAAACGTCTGATAAGTATGAGAGGACATGGAAGGAAGGATGAGGCACCATTGTTGAGGGAAATAAATTAATAAGAGCAATTTGGAAAAAAATGTTGAGTTACCTAGTAAATTAGAACAGCATATAATGTGCAATAGATTTCTTTTTTTCTTTCTTTTTTTTAAGATTTTATTTATTTATTCATGAGAGACACAGAGAGAGAGAGAGGCAGAGACACAGGCAGAGGGAGAAGCAGGCTCCATGCAGGGAGCCCAGTTCAGGACTTGATCCCAGGACTCCAGTATCACACCCTGGGCCGAAGGCAGGTGTTAAACCACTGAGCCACCCAGGGATCCCCAATGTGCAGTAGATTTCATTGTACTCCTTAAATAATTACTGTACAAGTGTACTAATTAATTATGTTCTTCAATCACTCTTATCTCAATACATCTTATACAAACATCTTAATCTCTCTGGCTTTGATAATCACTTTCCTACTCAAAAAATCTCATTGCCTACAAAATTAATCCAAATTCCTTAACCATATTCTGGCCCCTCACATGTTTCCATTCTCACATCCCAAGATTGATGTGATGTTCACATACTCTTGTGAGCCGCTCTCTGTGCCTCCTACATACCCCCGGATTCCTTACCGGGGATATTTGGAATGTGTCCCTCCCCCCACATCCCAAAATCATTCTGTTTAAATGCCATCCATCCTTTGAGATTTAAACCAAACACTATTCCATTTTTGTCAGGTGGATGATTTCAATCTTACCTTGGAAATCAGATTTTCTGGCTCCCACAACCAGATGAACTATGTCCTTAAAATCTCTCTCTTTCTCTGTCTCTCCATTTATATATACACACATTTTGTTGATTCTGTATCTCTGGCAGACTGACTGATTTATTATTAGTCAGTCATATTTTTCCTGTGCTTCTCTTGTACCACATAATGTTTTCCAAATCCACTCTTGTTCTTGCCTCTCCTCTGCCCATCATTACCTCTTAGTCTTACACTAAAGATCACATCAATGTCCTTTCTTAGTAGGGATGCTCCTGCGGATCTCTCACCAAGGTGTATCTTTGTGGTACATGTTATCAAAGTACCATGGATCTGCCACTGTAGGAAGTTCATTAGAGTTGTAACTTCATGTTTGTTAGAATGGATTTATTAATGTCTGTTTCCCCAGTGTATTGCAGACCATGGAGGCATGATCCATATCTGATTTTAGGATAGTACCTGCTATATCATAGGTGCTATTTATCTTTATAAATTGTGTGTATGTATGTGTACATGCTTGCACACATGTGTGTACAGTAATGAACACTTTTTTGTCATATATATTTTATTTTATTTTTTTAAGATTTTATTTATTTATGATAGTCACACAGAGAGAGAGAGAGAGGCAGAGACATAGGCAGAGGGAGAAGCAGGCTCCATGCAGGGAGCCCGATGTGGGATTCGATCCCGGGTCTCCAGGATCGCGCCCTGGGCCAAAGGCAGGCGCCAAACCGCTGCGCCACCCAGGGATCCCTGTCATATATATTTTAATTTCTTTATGAGAGTCTTATTGAACTCTTTTGAATTCAATATTCTTATCTGATTCATCTCTCCATCCCCAGTAACAGGTCTTGAAACACAGTGTCTTTAAAGTAGTATTGGTAAAGGGACATAATAATTATAAATAAGCTATTATGTGCTATGTACTGTCCTGAAGGTAGGTTTTCAATGAATGCTTAGATGAAAGCATGGATTAGTTACTCTCTATGGTTTAAAATTAAGTTCTGAGGTCAAGGATAACATCAATTACTCTGTAGAGATGATTGAATAATTCATGAAAGGCAGCTTAGATGGGAACCAAGGACGGTTGGCAGCCTTCAATCAATTCAACAGTTTTGAGAGTTTAAGGATATTTTATACATGCCCACAGCAGACCTTAATGTCCCCAATTAGCCATTGCAACACATGGAAGAAGGATTGCCTTTCAAGAAGGAAATAGCACTCAACAGGGCTGGTTCCTGCTAAAGAAATAGGCCACATGAGAAGAGAAATGTCCATTAGACTTAGTGAAGACAGAGAGACCAATGAACTCAGGAAGACCTGCACTGGCTCAAGGTAGGGCTGGTAGTCAGGCTGCAGTATGCGGTGGGGAGTAGGGTGCATGTCTGAACCGTACTCTTCAGTAACCTGGGGTGACAGACAGGTGTATGCGTTAGTCTGAAGAAAACTTCGTGAGGTTTTGCAGATGGTGTGACTGTGCAACAGTGATATGTGAATATGATAGTGGGGAGACAGGTTCTGGCTGCTGTACCCCCTTGTGTTCCTTGCAATAAGATCAGTTGTCAGAAATGTGTTTGGGGGAAAGATATTGAGATTGAAACTGAAAAATCTATAATCTCCCATGAAATAATCTTAGGACATTTTCACAAATGTGAAGAAATATTTTGAAAGGCTATGTATAAGTTTTGCTGTTTACTCTTTTGGGTTTTGTTTTGTTGGCTCAGAATAGCCAGCCTGCAAGATAAATCAGCCTTCTTGGTGATTTAGTTAATGTGTATGCTGCTAAAAAGATACCAATAGTAAAAGCACGGCCTCAAAATGTTTGTACAACATGCATAAGAGAATTTATGAGACTGGGACCAAAAGCAGATGCACCTTGGAAATCTTATGAAATCTCTCTATAAATGAAAGAGATGATCTCAGAATACCACTGTCATGAAGAAATTGAGTAGATGAGCAGTTAACCCAGCCAGAAAGAACTTGTCAGCAGAATCTGTATAATAGATTAGACAGCTCATATCACAACCTAAAACTGAATGATGGAACATTTCAGTTTGCCAGTTAAACAACTGCAGATGAAATTTTTAAGGAAACCATAATCATTAAGACAACTATATATTTTTTTGCAATTTTTCACTGTTTTACTTCATGAAAAATTTTGTAGGTCTTATGTTTCCCTATGAACATAGCCGAAATTCAATTCAAATAATTTAAACATTTGTAAAACTGCCCATATCCATTGAATTGTTCTACTCACAGTATATTATCAAAGTACTATTTTCATCAGAAAGCCAGTACTTAAATTTTTTAAAAGGCAGGCATTGTTGTGAAGATAATGAGCATGATCCCAAATAAGAAGAGCTAGATTTGATTTTCTTACACGGTTTTTATAATTTCCACTTTCTAATTTATCCAAAAGTCTTGTTGAATAATAGATTGTATAAACTTATGTTCCCTGGATATTGTACTCTAAGCCCTAACATGGATCCAATATTGCTGATAACAAAAATAATCGAGACATTTATGATGATAAAATGAAGGTTTTAAAGATTGTGTACAGGTCATTGCATTATGATATTTGGGGTTATATAATAACGGTGTCAGTTCCATTTTTAGAAGATTAAAACTTTGAAGCATTTAAAAGTGATACCAGGTTCTATTAGTTAAGTGGATGTGACAATGAGCAAAGAACTGTCTTATCTACTTGGATTCTGATCATTACAACTCCTGGCTTAAGTCAGAAAATGTCCTTTATAAATCATTCCAGCTATGTACAGATTCACACCACTCCATAAAGTGCCTAAGGGAAAAGAAAAAAATTTATCTTTCCTTTTAACTTTTACCCCACTGTATAATTTTATTATTCAGTCCCTCCAATCTATCAGTGAAGTTTATCCTAATAGAGTAAGTAAAGGAAAGTTGAGCACTAATACTGTGCTTATAAATATTATAAAATATATATATAATATTATAAATATTATAAAGTATAAACTTTGGAATTAAAAATTCATTATGAGTTCAAACATTTCATTTTAAAACACATTTTTGTGATATTATATAGCATTATGCTTGTTTCTATGAGTTGAAGAAGAAAATCAATTCAGTGATTTATCCTCATAGAAAATATCAAATACCTGAAGAGCAATACAAGAAAATAAAATGTAAAAAAAAAAAAAAAAAAAGAAAATGTAAAATGATTCACATTTAACATAGGTGCTATTTAATATGTATAATATGTATCATATGCCATGTAATAGATACAATCTTACATATGATATTATGATGGGATATACATATATAGTATCATGTGCAATGTGATATATACATAATATTACATATGATTATATATATATATTTGTTTTCAGACTGAAAATTGAAAGGTGAAAAAATAATGGGAAAAAATATACCTGGTCTCACAAGTGACAATGGAATTTTGAAAAAGTATATTTCAAATTAGGCTTGCAGAATATCTAATGATTGAGATCAACAGTCAACTCACACTTTGAGGTTATTGGGTACACAGGAAGGAAAGCCACAATGGTGGGAGTTCAGAGAGCAATTTCTTACAGATCTTACTTACTAGAACAGATGGGTATAAGATGTTCAGAGAAATAAGAAAAATAGTTCACATAAATATAAGTGGAACTAGAGATTATTAGACATGAAGGTAAACATTTGAATATGAAAAAAATAACTCCTATAAATTGAACTAGGATTATCGAAATTTGGAGAAGCTCGATCAACAGGTTATATAGCACACTTGACACAACCTAAGAGGAAACTAGTGCACTGGAAAAGACAATGCATTAGTCAGGGTTCTCCAGAGAAACATAACCAATAGGGGACTGATAATGTATAGAAAGAGATGCATTATGAGGAACTGGCTTATATGGTTATGGATGCTGAGCCCGTGATGTGCCATGTGCAAACTGGAGGCCCAGGAGAGACGATGAGTGATCCCAACCCTAAGGCCTGAGAGCCTGGAACACTGATGTTTGAGGGCAGGAGAGCAAGTGTTCTGTCTCCACCTGTTTATGGTATTGATGCTCTCAATGGATGGATGATGCCCACCCACCCTGGAGAAGATGGCTCTTCTTTTATGATTCAAATGAAAATGTCTTCTGGCAACACCCTCCCAGACACACCCAGAATTAACATTCTACCAGCTATTTGGAAGTCCTGCAGCCAGTCAAATTGACAGGTAAAATTAACCATCACAGTTATTTAGGGAAATTCCCCCAGAATGCATCACCAGGAGAAAAGGAAATGGTGGTGGTAGTAGGGGTGGCCCACTAGTTAGATATTCTATAACATGTGCAAGGAATAAAACTTTTTAAAGTACATTATGCTAGTAAGACTTACATCTTAGATGAAATCGACAAAGTCTTCAAAAAAACACAAGTTATTACAATAGAAGAAAAAAGAAGAAACTTGGAATATCCTACCTGTAAAATAAATTGAATTATTTATTAAAACAAACTTCAAAAAAAAAAAAAAAAGGCCTAGTTTCACTTAAGCAGTTGAGAAATCTCACCAGTGAGTAAACATTTAATTAGCAATACCAATAATATACACATTCTTTCAGGAAATAAAGAAGGATTCTTTCCTAGCTTGTGTTATGAAACCAGTTGATCCTTGATACCAAAATTTGACGAGGACTTTTCAGGGAAAAAAACTGAATTATAAACCAATATTTCTCATGAATGTATATGTAAATATCCTGATAAAACAACAGTAAATTGAATTCAGGGATAATCTAGAAAGGATGTATCATGAGCAGCTGGGATTTCTCTTAGGAGTGTAAGGTTGGTTATATCATTTGAAAAGCAGTCAGTACCATTCACCTCATGAAAAAAGAAAGAAAATTCATAGTAGATGCAGAAAAAGCAATAGGAAAAAGGTGAACATCTGTTTATCGTATAAATTCTCAGAAAACTAAAAACAGAAGATAACTATAGAGCTGATGAAGGATATCTTTTTTAAAAAGCTACCCTCATAATATGGTGTTGAAATATTGAATATTTTACTCTTAATTTAGGGAAGAAGACAAGGCTGTCTACTTTAATTACATTTTACCGAAGGCACTAGCCAGTGACTAAGGGAAAAAAAAATACAAGGTCAAATTTATGAAAGGATGAAGTAAAACCATCATTAACTATTATTACTTCCTCACATGTCATTGTGCTCATAAATCCTGTGAGATATATATATATATATATATATATATATATATATATATATATACTATATATATATATAGTCTAAAATGTTAAGCAAATTTATTAAGGTCACAGAATACAATATTAGTATAAAAACACAAAACATCAATTGCTTGCCTATAGAACAGCCACAAACTGTTGGAAAATGGTTTAAAACAGTATTTATAGGGGTGCCTGGATGGCTCAGTCAGTTAAGCATCAGACTCTTAATGCCAGCTCAGGTCTTGATCTCAGGGCTGTGAGTTCAAGCCCCATGTTGGGCTCTATGGACAAAAAAATAAAATTAAATCAGTATTCATAAAAACATTATTCAAAACAACATAAAAAACTTTGAATATCAAAGATCAAATTTATTGGAGGATGATAAGATTTCCACAATAAAGACTATAAAACATTTTAGGAATTATTTAGTGAAGACTGAAATATGTTGAGAGATGTGTAAATACTCAGGTTTTATCACGTTTTTCTCCCAGTTGATAGATATAGTCAATGAAGTCCCCATAAAAATTCCAACATTTTATCATGGAAATGGACAAGCAGATGATCAAATTTATACTGATTCGAAGGAACTACATGCCTCAAGATGATGATAAAGATGAAGAAGGAAGATGAAGCACTTTGATTGTCTGACTTCAGTACTTACTGCTGAAGCTATAGTAATAGCGTGATATCAATACAAAGATCGATGATAAGCAGAGGCGATGGTCCAGTCCAGGAATAGATCTAGTCGTGGATGATTGTAGGGGTCACACAATTCAATGGAAATTGGAAAATCTCTCCGGCAAATTGTGATATAAAAATTGGATGCCTATAAGGGAAGAAAGTAGACACTGACCCTAACTCATAATAATTAATATGCTTTTGGACAAAAACTGAGAAGCAAAGACTAAAACTATAAACTTTCTCCAAGACATAAGGGTGTATGTTTTTAACTTAAGCATGCATAATCATTTCTTTGCCAATGTGCAAACTGCACTGCTTATTAAAATAATAATACATTGGGCTGTATTCAAAACAAAAAAATACCAACTCAACAAAGGCACATCTTTGTGCCTCTTCATACTGTGAGAAAATATTCACAATTCATACGTTTAACAAAATCTTTTCAGTCAATATTTATAATAAATTCCTATACATCAATAAAGAGTGAAACAACCTATTTTTAGAGGGACTAATTTTTAAAAATGGATAAAAGTTTTAAATCAGGCATTTCATATGAGAAGATATCAAAAAAACTCCAATAACATATGAAAAGGTGCTAAGCACTACCCAGCAGTCATGAACTAAAACCACAGTAAGAGGGATCCCTGGGTGGCTCAGCGGTTTAGCGCCTGCCTTTGGACCAAGGCACGATCCTGGAGTCCCGGGATTGAGTCCCACGTCGGGCTCCCGGCATGGAGCCTGCTTCTCCCTCCTCCTGTGTCTCTGCCTCTCTTTCAATCTCTGTGTCTATCATGAATAAATAAATAAATACATCTTTAAAAAAAAAAAAAAAAAACCACAGTAAGATACCAGAGCATACTTAGCAGATAACAAAACAAAACAAAACAAAACAAAAAAACCTGACAATATGAAGTGTTGGCAAAAACACAGAGAAAGTGTAAGTATAAAATAATACAATTGTTGGTGGGAGTATAAAATGATACAGTTTGGAAATTACTTGACAGTGTATGCTACCAATAAATATTTGCTCACTGAATAATCTGGGTATTCCACTTTTATCCATACACCCAAAAGAAATGAATGCATTCCTCCACAGAAAGGGTGGATAAGCATATAGAGTAAAACCTCTAATTCAGAAATAAAAACAACTGGAAGCAGCCATCACCTGGAGAATGAAAACTGTCATACATTCATACAGCAGAACAGAACTTAGAAAAAAAGAGGAAGCAAGCACAAGTGACACATGGGACAACAGGAGTGATAGCTTGATCTGGGTCCGTTCCTTGGGCATGTCTCTCCCGAAAGAGTTACTGACCAGCACACTCAAGATTTGCGCACTCCACTTCTTATAAATGGTGCCTCACTAAAAATGCACACGTTTTTAAAAATTTAAAATAAGATGGAAAGAATAGAAGCAAATATATTGACTGTTATTCTAAATGTGAATAGAGCGCAGTGTCCAATCCAAAGGCAAGGCACTCAAATAAAATAAAATAAAAAACAAAGGCAAGGCACTCAGGCTAATGTACTCAATCCAGCAATGCTCCTTGTGTCCCCAAATCACATGAAACACCAGATAATGAAGGTGAGAAACACAGGCATGGGCCAGCTCCTGTGAGGCAAACATAAAGCAAGAAAGGCAATGCTAGTGGCAGGTGAAGCAAAACCACACTCAGAATGTCCTAAAAAACAAGGAAATATAGTGAAATTTTAAAAAATTTTAAAATCCTCAAATTTGATTCAATAAGCAGTCAGTTACCTGAAAAAAAGCCTAGAACTATAAAAGAAACGCAGGCCACGCATAAGGAACTCTCGCAAACAACGCCAAGTCCAATGTTCATAAAAAGATAATCCCTGTGCTATATCTCTGCATATAACCTGTTCTGGGGGAATAAATGAAAATGTCAAGAAGCCGCCCATGTAAATAGAACAGTCTCACATAAAAATGCAATTGAACCATCTCACGAGCATAGATACAATGGGACGTTTAAATCAAAACAGTTTCTTGGTTAACTCAGACGTCTTTACTGCTACAAATCTTTCATCAGGCAGCCTCTGGAAGCCCCTCAGGTGTACCCTATGAAATTGTTTTCCTGTCCTTCATGCAACAGATGGAATTGTCTGAGCAAGGTACTCCAAGGACTTGCATGTCTTTTTCTAAGAAATAGAGTCAGAAATAGAATATGCAATAAGGAAAGGGAATGTGTGCTGTACAATTGCCATGGTGCGCATCTTCTGGTTCACAGAGCATGCATCTGTGTCATGGCTCCTCGGTGTTAGAACAATGCTACCTGCTTACAAGGATTGCCAGCCCTCTCCACATCCCTCCCGTGGAGATCATAGAATGTGTAGACAAGCTGTGGCCAAACATTCCTTCCTGGGGGCCTGGATCATTCCAATAGCGAATGCTCCCTGCAAAAGGAATCTGGAAGCATCCAGGTCCCCTGTCCTAATTGTTTCGTGGATAAAGCGTCTGTAGAAACAGCCTGGGGGGCTCAGTGGTTGAGCAACTGCCTTTGGCTCAGGGCGTGATCCTGAGGTCCTGGGATTGAGTCCCGTATTGGGCTCCCTGTGAGGAGCCTGTTTCTCCCTCTGCCCGTGTCTCTGCCTCTCTCTCTCTCTCTCTCTCTCTCTGTGTGTGTGTGTCTCTCATGAATAAATAAATCTTAAAAAAAAAAAAAGTAAAATCTTTAAAAGAAAGAAAGAAACAGTCTTGATAACGACACACATCCATTTCAAAACCTTAATTAAGGTCCTTCCAGAAAGGGAAGGCATTCCTAATTTTGGTAGGTCCCAGAGTATTTCCCCATTCCTGAAGTATTTCAGGTGAATAAAGAATGAGAAACAGCAGAAAGGTTTGACCTCTCAGAACCTTCCCCTTGCATGCCCTGAATACCAAGCACTCATCAGTTTGATGTCTACAAACAAGAGTTTCTGGAATGCAATCTACCTGATGTGATGACTATTAACCAAGTAATGGGAGATCTTACCCATGCAAATGAGTACTTTCCTTCAACGTGGTCCCCTCGAGTGGGGACACATGTATTTTAAAAATGTTATTACAGCTCTAAAAAGTCTTGAAGCTTTTTTTTTTTTTAAATTGGTATCAGAACCAGCTTATGAGTCACATTCAGGAAAAGATAACTAATAGTCATTGGGAGATATGTCCCAGAGACTATTGAAATACTTTCACAGAGAATATGTCAGATGAGAGAAATACTATTTTCTGTGTTCTACAAATGAAGAAATGAATCCTGAGACTTTAAGTTGTAAGGAGTCAAATTGAAATATTTCAGTTTCTCCTTTTCTGTTAACAAAATTATCATTAAAAAAACAAAAAAACAAACAAAAAAAAACAAAACAAAATTATCATCAAATGCAGTCACTTTATTTAGGAAACATCTTTTTTTTTTTTTTTAAGATTTTATTTATTTATTCATGAGAGACACAGAGAGAGAGGCAGAGACACAGGCAGAGGGAGAAGCAGGCTCCATGCAGGGAGCTCGACGTGGGACTGGATCCCGGGTCTCCGGGATCATGCCCTGGGCTGAAGGCGGCGCTAAACCGCTGAGCCACCTGGGCTGCCCTACAATCCATCTTAATGCAAAATTAGCTATAGCTCTTTTGTAGCTCCAAGGTTGCCTCAAAAGATTAAGACTTTCACAGTTGTGGGGCACCTGGGTGGCTCAGTGGTGGAACATCTGCCTTTGGCTCAGGTCATGATCCTGGAGTCCTGGAATCGAGTCCCACATCAGGCTCCCCACAGGGAGCCTGCTTCTCCCTCTGCCTATGTGTCTGCCTCTCTCTGTGTCTCTCGTGAATAAACAAATAAAATATAAAAATAAAAAAAAAAAGACTTTCACAGTTGTGACAGTCAAAAGACTATGTCCCATAAATTTCAGTAATAAAGATATTTCAGCGTAATTGTAGTTTTGATAACCAGGTATAAACTATTAAAAAATTAATTATACTCTCTAAAAGCATAAAAATGGGTGAAGATAAAGCCAGAAAGCTTTTCTAGGGATTCTGGATGATTTGGAGGGAATATTTCTTCTTTCTTATCTAAGAAATTCACTTCAGTTAATTTTTACGTCTTAATTTAAAGAAATCATTGTCACAGTTTTATGGGAAGCTCAAGTGGGTGAATTTTAAAATGATCAGGAAATACACAGAAGAAATCTGGTCATTTCCTTCTGGGATGGCCATTTTTTGGTAGGTGGTGGGGGAAGGAAGCATCTTTTGGAATGCACTTACTGCTAATTTGAAGGTCTCCTGGCATCTTACATGGTATTTACTTGACGCAGAAGTCAACGACTGCAATGAATGTGGCACTGGCTTGCACATCCCAGGGAAAAATGGAAAACTATTCAACCTTCTGAGACTGTTAAGGAGAGGTTGTAGGAAGGAGGTCCTGCTAGGATGCTAACATCCCACTCTCAGGAACTGGTGCTTTCTTAATGCTAAAATTACCTTGGCTTTGCTGTGCAGTGAGAAACATTCTATCTCTTTAGTCATGAGATAATAAATCATGTTTTTATGTGATGAAAATGATATCAGTTTTGTTCACTGATAATACCAGTTACTTGTAATAGAAACCCCATTCGTTTCTTGTGGATTCAACCGATATTTCAGGCATTCTGGTGAATTACGATTTCTTTAATGTTCATAGCTGCCATGGGTTGCTTTGGAGAAGGTTACACAGATCCTAAGTGATAAAGCTGGACTTTATTTCCTGTTTCCGCGGCACTGAAGTTGGAGGGGTTTTGCTCTTTATTAAGGGAATTTGGCCATCACTTCATAACAGGGTAGAAATCAGTGATAAAGGAGAGAATCAGGAATGTGGTGGTGGACATGCTGGGGACGGGCTTGACTGGTGTGGTAGGTTTCACATCATGAGTGCCATCATCAATAGTTTTCATTTTCCTTGGATCCTCAGGTTTCTGTCTACAGAAACATCTGTGTTCCCCATCTTCCACCCCAGTGTAGTAAGGAGAAATGTACCCCTCTAATCCCTGTCATTCATCTGTAGGATGCAGGATCAGACCCAAAACACAGAAACCAGTGTCCTCCGATTAATAATGCCCTTGGAAGCATAGCTGCCTCATGTCTCATTGCATTCAGAAGTCTTACAGGTCCCATAAAGAATACTCATTGTGTTTCAAAAGACATCATATTTCATAGGTTAAAACAACTTTGAAACTTACAAAACGTGAGGGAAAAAGAAACTCAGAAAAATACAGAAGAAGATGCTCTGCAGAAAAATCCTTTCCAGATAAGTAAGACTGTTTCTTTTCCCCTGGAAAAAGTACATCTTAGTTTAAAAATCAGTTTTTAGAAATGTTGTTGGTTCTGTGAGGTGAAGGAGTTGGAAAGGTTGCTTCCCACTCTAAGCTTCTATCGTTCGACAATCATTGCATTGAAGATTTAGAAATCATAGCTGAGTGGAAGCACTCTAATGTTCTTTTTCCTCATAAAATGTCTGCTCTGGAAATCTTTGGTCTCATACTATTTTTCCTAATTGTGTTGTCTTCTGAAGTTTTAATACCAGCAAATACCATTCACATCATTAACATAATTCCAAAAATAGTAAAATTGAAAGTCTCATTTGTGATGACAGAGAGAGTGGGGAGGTAATGAGTCACAAAAAGAAAAAAGGTTTCAATTTACTTGAAAGGACACCATATGGGATAATATATTCAATCTAATTTTGTGTTAGTTTTCTTCATTAAATTCCAAATTTGCAGTGCTTTTGAGACATGATTATTTTATGTTCCATTTTAAGTTATACTTAATTTCAGAGAGTTTTAAGGTTAAATCGAAGCCATATTATATTTTGTTCTCTTGTACAACTATGGATATTCCATAAGAAATACTTGCAAAGATAGGAATTCCGCGTTTTATGTACCTTCGAAAAAATGGACGCAGGAGGTCAAGGCAAAGTCATGAGTATTCAAAAATAAATTTTATTTTTGGATCAGTGGATATGAGAACACTTGTTCACACTTTTTAATTATCTCACTTAGTACAAGTTTCCATTTGTAAAAAATGATTTTTTTAATGATACAGATGAGAGAAGGTAAGTTTCTTCTGATATTTTTGTGCTAAGGAAAGCAATACATGTGACCTTAAACGCTGCAGGGATTGGGGTTCAGACCCCCTGTGCAGTTGAAAATCCACATATAACTTCTGACTCTCCAAAAACTTTACTAATAGCCAGCTGTTGGTGGGAATCTGACCCATAGCATAAGCAGTAGACTATTACATTTTTTATAATATGTGTATTCTTACAATAAAGTGAGTTAGAAAAAAAATAAAAGTGAGTTAGAGAAAAGACAGTATGATTAAGAAAGTCATAAGGAAGAGGAAATACACTAGGGTACTGTACGTTACTTATCAAAAAACAAACACACCTTTAAGTGGACCCATGCAGTTCAAACCCATTGTTCAGGGGTCAGCTGTTTGACCCAGTGGCTTGTGGGTCATGCCAGTGCTCTAAAGTGATAGCATTGGGAATTACCAGGTAACCTGATCTCAAGGAAAATCTGTGATTTTATTGTGAACAATTTACATAATAATGGAAGGTTCCTGATCAGTCTTTCCTCTAGAAATACAGAAACCCTGCACATAGCTATTATTATGAGCCTTATTTATAATTGCCAAAATTTGGAAGTAACAGAGATGTCCCTCAATAGGTGAATGAATAAACTGATACATTCAGACAATGGGATGTTATTTAGGACCAAGAAGAGGTGAGCTATCAAGCCATGAAAACATATGGAGAAAGCTTCGATGCATATCACGTGTGAAAAAAGCCGGTGTAAAGAGGCTGCATACTGTAAGATTCCAGCTTTGCATTCTGTAAAAGACAAAGCTAGGGAGACAGTAACAAGATCAGTAGTAGCGAGGCACTATGGAGAGGAAGAGGTGAAGAGGCAGCGCACTGCAGATTTTTAGGGCAGTGAAGCCATTCTGTATGATACTGTCAAGGCGAGTACATGACATCGTATATTTGTCTAAACCCATAGACTGTGCAACACCAGGAGTGCGTCTTAATGTCAACTGTGGACTCTGGGGCTAATGACATGTTCTTGGAGGTACATCAATGATAAAAATACCCTTTGGTGCAGGGTGTTGATATTAGGAGAGGCTATGCATGAGTGGGGGCAGGAGTGTATGGGAATCCCCCTGTTCCTTCTGCTCAATTTTGTTGTGAACCCAGAACTTCTCTAAAAAATAAGGTCTATCAAATATATAAATATAAGTATCTTTCCAAGGTGAGTTCTCTCTGATAAGGACGTCAGGGCATGAAGGCAGCATTGGTGCTTGGCAGCTGCTCATTGTAATACTCACTAAAAGAACGACTTTGCATCAGATACACTCATCTGACCTCACAACGACTTTAGTGTCTAGTGTAGCTGAGGCACACAATCCACTTTAGAAATAACTTGTTACTAAGTACTTGGATATAAAATTCTTAGATGACCTTCCTCCATACAAATTAACAGTCCCATCTCTTCACTTCCCAGTAGTGAGTGAGTTTTTGTAAAAGCCTGTTCTGTGTCCTATTTTATAACAGTTTTCACTCATTCATCAGTCCATCCACCTGTCCATCCTCCATCCATTCAGGAAAAGCTAACTTGCACAGCTACAATGCACTTCTCTATCTTTGATAAATAATGCAGAAATGGAAATGAGGCACTACTTGCCTTAAGAAATGTGTGTTTTGGGGAAGGGAGGGAAAAATAAAGTAAGATGACAATGCAGAGGGAGACAAACCATAAGAGACTCTTAACTCTAGGAAACAAACAGGGTTGCTGGAGGGGAGGAGATGGGGTAACTGGGGGATGGGCATTAAGGAGGGCATGTAACATATTGTGCACTGGGTGTTGTATGCAACTGATAAATCATTGAATTCTACCTCTGAAACTGGTAATACTACATGTGAATTAATTGAATTTAAGTTTAAAAACAAAGAATTGTTTGTTCAAATAAATAGTCATTTTCTGTTGTGTGATATCTGACCAGAAATAGAGCCTAAGTCGTTTAGTAATTCATATTAATAGTAAGTATACAAAAGCACTATAGCCATCTAAGAAGAATTTTCTATGTTCCGTGCTTTCCTCTTAACTATTAAGTGGTTCATTCATGCCATTATTCTCAATAGGACCAATATTGTCACCATAGGGTTAGAAATTTGTTCTTCTGGGTGAAAAAAAATCATACTCTTTTATATATATATAATATAGGTATACATAACAATATATAAATTTTTACAGGATATCTGAAGGATTAAAATTTCATTGGGAATGGCAAGTAGAGAAAATAAGGCCTTACAAGGATCCTTAGGAAAGTGATAATGAAAAAAACGATTAAAAAAAGAGCAATTAAGGGATCCCTGGGTGGCGCAGTGGTTTAGCGCCTGCCTTTGGCCCAGGGCGCGATCCTGGAGACCCAGGATCGAATCCCACGTTGGGCTCCCGGTGCATGGAGCCTGCTTCTCCCTCTGCCTGTGTCTCTGCCTCTCTCTCTCTCACTGTGTGCCTATCATAAAAAAAAAAAAAAAAAAAAAAAAGAGCAATTAAAAAAAAAGAGCAATTTATGCCCTCTACCTGGAATCATATGGCTCAATCAAAATGATCTACGTGAATCAACAGGGGTGACCACTGTGATTCTTACAGATACCATTTTCTTCAATGATTTTCTTTGGCTGCACAATAGAATAAACAATTGATCACTACAGTGGTTTAGATGATTAAAAATGTTCTAATGAGTTCAGTGCTCCTCAAAATGTTACTAACTTGCCTCAAAGAGAAGATCAGTGAAGGAAATTCAGACAGTGTACAACCACGAGACAGAAAGACGAGAGAGATTTTTATGGCTTCATTCACATGATCATTCCGTGACCCATTTTGAGATTGTATCTGTAGTTTTACTCAGTCTGGTACTAGTCACGTACCTGACAACATTGTGTTATTTGGAAGCACCTAACTTTCAAATCAAAGTGTTCCATTACATGCTAGAGGAAAAAATTCTTTGTTACAACCATTATTCTTAAACAACATGTTTTACTTAAAGTTTCACATACTTGAATGAATTACATTTTTATTTGTTGACTTTGTTTTCTAAGTGCATGGATTGTACTTTATTAAGAGTCTCCATTTTCCCATTTTAGTATTTTTCCATTTCCCGTACATACAGCTACAGCCCACTCAGTACTTTTTAGTTGAGTTGACTATGCATAACCAATTAGCCACAGCTACATCTAACCTTGTTATTAACTCCATGCTTGGAATAAAATTATTTATTTTCATGTAACTAATTCTGTCTTTAGTCAGATTCATCCTGAGATTGATAAATAATCTGAAACCTGGCAGGAATAAGCTGTCTTTGGAAGGTACCATCATTTAAATTACATTGAATTGACTGGACACTTTCTGTGGATGGTTCGGCTTCTGTGTAGGACTGTTATAATGAGTTAGGCCAGGAACTCCAGATTTTACAGCCATCATGCAACAGCGGATCTGGATTAGCTAGTTAGAGCTAATACTGAATAATTTATGTGAGATTAGAGAAAATTTGTCCATATCTTTACTGAATAATTTATGTGACATTAAAGAAAATATATCCATATCTTTTTGAAAACCTTATAGATTAGATATGGTTTTTTTTCCAATTGCAAATATATTCATATTATTTTGCAGGAAGCCAAAGGATGATTTAGTTTGAGTCCTCATTTTATAGTTGAGGGATCTAATGATCTTTTAAAAGCTACTATAGGAGATAACATTCAAGAGGAAATTTTTTTTTAATTTTTATTTATTTATGATAGTCACACAGAGAGAGAGAGAGAGAGAGAGGCAGAGACATAGGCAGAGGGAGAAGCAGGCTCCATGCACAGGGAGCCCGATGTGGGATTCGATCCCGGGTCTCCAGGATCGCACCCTGGGCCAAAGGCAGGCGCTAAACCACTACGCCACCCAGGGATCCCTCAAGAGGAAATATATATGAATAGGGTAAGCACAAGATTTTTAGAGCAGTGATACTATTCTACATGATACTGTATTTTCTTTTTCATTTTTTATTATTTTTAAAATTCCAGTATAATGAACCTACAGTGTCATATTAATTTAAGGTATACAATATAGTGATTCAGCAATTCTGTACATGACTCAGTGTTCATCACAGTAAGTATACAATTAATCTCTTTCACCTATTTGACCCATCACCCCACCCACCTTCTAACTGGTACCACCAGTTTGCTCTTTATAGTTAAAAGC
The DNA here is from genome assembly GCF_053574225.1 of Canis aureus. Classification (NCBI taxonomy): domain Eukaryota; kingdom Metazoa; phylum Chordata; class Mammalia; order Carnivora; family Canidae; genus Canis; species Canis aureus. Next base: position 119,302,739 of record NC_135649.1, on the reverse strand, counting down.
CTATGTTTACATTTCTTCCTTTTTTTGTTAGCTTGTATTGTTTTTTCAATTATTCAAATATATGAGTGAAATCACATATTTATCTTTATCTGACTGACTTATTTCACTTGATCTAGATCCATCTCTAGATCCATCCATGTTATTGCAAATTGCAAAATTCCATTCTTTTTTATAGTTGAGTAATATTCCAGTGTATGTATATACCACCTCTTTTTTATCCATTCATCAGTCAGTGGACACTTTATTTCTATATTGTGGTTATTGTAGATAATGCTGCTACAATAGGGGTGCATATATTTTTTCAAATTAGTGTTTTTCATAATTCTTTTGGTAGCTACCCAGTAGTGTAGTGGCTAGATCATAGCATAGTTCTATTTTTAATATTTTGAGGAAGCTCCATACTGTTTTACACAGTGGCTGTACCAGTTTGCATTCCCACCAACAGTGCAACAGCATTCCTTTTACACCACGTCCTTGCCAGTGTGTCTTGTTTTTTATCTTAGCCATTCTAAGATACCGCATGTGGTTTTGATTTGCATTTCCCTCGTGATGAGTGATGTTGAGCTCCTTTGAGCTCCTTTTCATGTGTCTGTTGGACATCTGTATATCTTCTTTGGAGAAATGTCTGTTCATGTCTTTTACCCTTTTTAAATTTAATTACATGGGGTTTTTTGTATGTTCAGTTGTACACGTCTTTCTATATTTTGGGTACTGACCATTTATCAGATATGTCATTGGCAAACATCTCCCATTCATAGGTTATCTTTAAGTTCTGTTCATTATTTCCTTTGCTGTGCAGAAGCTTTTGATTTTGATGTAGTCCAAGTAGTTTATTTTTGCTTTTGTTTCCCCTGCCTCAGGAGACATATCTAGAAAAATATTGCTATAGCCATATCAGAGAAATTACCACCTGTGCTGTCTTGTAGGATTTTTGTTTCAAGTCTCACATATATTTTTGTGTATGGTGTGAAAAAGTAGTCCAGTTTCATTCTTTTGCATGTACCTGTCCAGTCTTCCCAACACCATTTGTCGAAGGGACTTTTTGCCATTATATATCCGTGTCTCCTTTGTCCTATATGAATTGACCATATAATCGTGGGTTAATTTCTGCACACTCTGTTCTATTCTTTTGATCTTTGTATCTACTTTTGTGTTAATATCATACTGTTTTGATAACTACATCTTTGTGGTATATCTTGAAATCTTGGATTATGATACCTTCAGCTTTATTCTTGTTTTTTTAAGATGGCTTTGGCTATTTTGGGATTACATTAAATCTGTAGATTGCTTTAGATAGTATGGATATTTTAATTTTTGTTCTTTCAATCCGTGAGCACAGAATACCTTCCCATTTCTTTGTGCCATTTTCAAGTTCTTTCATCAGTGTCTTCTAGAGTAGAGGTCTTTTACCTGCTTGGTTAAGTTTATTCTTAGGTATTTTATTATTTTTGGTGTAATTGTAAATGGGATTGTTTTCCACATTTCTCTTTCTGCTACTTCATTATTAGTGTATAGAAATGGAACAAATTTCCATACGTGGATTTTGTATCCTACAGTATTATGAATTCATTTATCAATTCCGTAGTTTTTTGGTGGTATCCTTTAGGACTTTCTATACAGAGTATCATGTAATCTGCAAATAGAGGAAGTTTTACTTCTTCTTTAGCAATTTGGATGCCTTTTATTTATTTTTCTTGTCTGATTGCTGTGGCTAGGACTTAAGTTCTGTGTGGAATAAAAGTGGTGAGAGTAGATATTCTTGTCTTGTTCTTAATCGTAGGGGACAAGCCCAGTTTTTAACCATTGAGTATGATGTTAGCTGTGGGTTTTTCATATATGGGCTTTATTATGTTGAGGTGTGTTCCCTCTAAACCACCTTTGTTGAGGGTTTTTATCATGAATAGATGTGGCACTTTGTCAAATACTTTTTCAAAATCTGTTGAAATGATTATGTTTTGTGTCCTTTCTTTTGTTTATATGATGTATCGTGTTGATGGATTTGCAAATATTGAACCACCCTTGCATGCCAGGAATAAATCCCACTCGATTGTGGTGAACTATTTTTTTTTTTTATATCCATCTTGCATTCAGTTTGCTAATATTTTGTTGAGGATTTCTGCATTTATGCAGGTACTGATCTGCAGGCCTCTTTTTTAAAATGCTTTTTTCTGGTTTTGGTATCAGGTCATGCTGGCCTCATGGAATAAATTTGAAAGCTTTACTTCCTCTTCTATTTTTTGGAATAGTTTGAGAAGAATAGGTATTAATTCTTTAAGTGTTTGGTAGAATTTACCTATGACTCCATGTGGTCCTGGACTTTTGTTTGTTGGGAGTTTTTAATTTCATTTCTCTTAATTGTACTGTTGAAATTTTCTATTTCTTCCTGATTCAGTTTTAGTAGGTTATATGTTTCTAGGAATTTATCCATTTCTTCCAGATTGTCCATTTAGTTGGCATGTAATTTTTCATAATATTCTCTTATAATCCTTTGTATTTCCGTGGTGTCGGCTGTTATTTCTTGTCTTTTTTTATTTGACTTCTCTCTCCCCCCCCCCCCGTCAGGTTTGGTAGAAGTCTATCAATTTTGTTGAATTTTTCAAAGAACTGGTTCCTAGTTTCATTTATCTGTTCTACAGGGTTGTTTTTGTTGTTGTTTGTTTGTTTTTGTTTCTGTTTCACTTATTTTTGCTCTAATCCTTTTTATTTCCTTCCTTCTATTGGCTCTTCTTTTTCTAGCTCCTTTAGATGTAAGTTTAGGTTATTTATTTGAGAGTTTCCTTGCTTCTTGAAGTAGGCTTGTATTGCTATAAACCTCCCTCTTAGAACAGTTTTTGCTGTATCCCAAAGATTTTGGCCATTGTGTTTTCATTTTCATTTGTTTTCATATAATTTTTTAATGTCATCTCTGATTTCTTTGTTGACCCATTCATTGTATAGTGGTGTGTTATTTAGCCTCCATGTATTTGTGTTCTTTCCAGATTTTTCTTGTGGTTGATTTCTAGTATCATAGGGTTGTGTTTGGAAAAGATTCATGGTATGACTTTAGTCTTTCTGATATTGTTGAGACTTGTCTTGTGACCTCACAATAGGCTTATGTATAACATTTGTATAACAGTCTACATTAAGTTGATGGTCACGTAAGTTTGTACCCTTTCTAAAAGCACTAAATTTTTACTTTTCTCCCTCCCGCTTTATAGGTATATGGTATAATACCTTGTTGCATTTTGAGATTCCCTTGACTGATTTATTTTTAGATATACTTGATTTTATTGCTTTTGTGATTCTTACTTTTCTTATTCCTGCTTTTATGGTCTTTCTTTTCCACACAGAGAATCTCCTTTAACATTTTTTATAAGACTGGTTTTGTCGTGAATTCCATGAACTTTTGTTTGTCTGAGAAACTCTTTCTCCTTCTGTTCTAAATGATAGCCTTGCTGGATACAGTATTCTTGGCTACAGTTTTTTTCCTTTCAGAGTTTGACTATATTATGCCACTCTCTCTGGCCTGCAACATTTCTTCTGAAAAATCAGGTAATAATCTTATAGATATCCCCTGTATGTAACTCTTTTCTCTTGCTACTTTTAAAATTCTTTGTCACTACTTTTTGTCATTTGAATTGCTGTATATCTTGGCGTGGACCTCCTTGGGTTGACTTCACTGGGGGCTCTCTGTGCTTCCTAGATCTGAATTTGTTTCCTTCTCCAGATTAGTTTTCAGCTATTATTTCTTTAAGTAAATTCTCTGCACCCTTTTCTCTCTATTCTCCTACTAGGATTCCTATAATGCAAGTGCTATTAGACTTGATGGTGTTGCTGAGTCTCCTAAGTCAATTTTCATCTTTTATATTCATATAAAAATATTTATTTTTTATATTCATTCATTTATTTATTTATTTTCATTTTTTATAATTCCTATTTACTTTTTCTTTGTCCTTTAGGTCACTGATTCATTCTTCTGCTTTCTCAAGTCTACTATTCATTCCCTATATTGTATTTTTAATTTCTATTATTGATTTCTTCATCTCTGATTCATTATTACTTATATTTTCTATTTCCTTGTTGAGGGTCCTACCGAGATCCTCCATTCTTTTCTCAAGTCCAATGAGTACCTTTATGATTATTATTTCAAATTCTTCATCAAGCATATTGTTTATCTCTGTTTCCTTTAGCTCTCTTGCTGTGATTTTGTCCTGTTCTTTCATTTGGGACATTTCCCTCTATGTCCTCATTTTGTTTAACTTTGTATGTCTTTTCTGTGTATCAGGACAGTCAGCTATGTCCCTTCCTCTTAAAAGTAGTGGTCTTATGAAGACCATTGTTGTGCCTGTAGTGCCCTGTTGTGCAGTGTCTTCTATGCTCCAGAACCTGGCACTTCAGGGTGTCTCCTGTGTATGTTGCATGTGCTCTACTATTGTGGTTGAGCTGTGTTTGCTGTCAGTCCAGTCACCTGCAGTGGCTCTCTTTGCCTGTTATGGGCAGGTTTCAGCCCCTGTGTTGTTAGTAGACCATTCTGGGGCTGCCTTAGGCTTGAGTTGAGTCAGGCCACATGCTTGCCACAGCTGGGATAGCACAGAACTGTAGGGTACATTCCCTGTATTGTCCCCTGAGAAGCGTTCATTGGTGGGCAGGTCCTGCCATCAGACTGGATGTCTGCCCTCAGTTCACTATCATTCCTGCACTAGGACTGGTTCACTATCATTGCTGCAGTAGGACTGGTGTGTGTGGTTCTCTTTCCCTCTCCCCAGGGCAGGAGTCACTTTAGGATGGTTGTGGCCCCTCTCAGGGCTGTTTGCACACTGACATTAATTTGGTGCTACTTTTGAGACTCCCCATCTGCTATGGGAGAGACCTGGAGCCACTTTGGATGGATTTCTGCTGAGGATAGTTTAGGTGAGGTGGGTCCACAGGAGAGTCTTGTGGTGGGGTATAGTGTTAGCGAGGCGGAGAGTGTTTGTGCTGGTTCATGCTGCTGTTGCTGTGCATAGGCTGGTGGTCAGGGGTGAGGAAATGGTGCTCTTGGAGAAGTCTGTTACAGATCCCTGCTTCTCCAGCACATACTCTGAGTAAATAAACCTCCTTCCAATATGCCCTAGGCATTTTTCAAAGTGCCCCTTCTTTCTGTACTTCTGTGCTGTACCTCAAGGGGGGCTGTGGGTTATACTGTCTCTTTAAGGATGGGGACTCAATTTCCTCTGGCCCTCTGGCTCTGCCCTCTGTTCTATAAGTTCTAGGTGTTAAGCCCTGTTAATTGTAAAAACTTGCAGTGTTAATTCCCTATGCTTTTCAAAGCCAAATGTTATGGGGACTCGTCTTCCCAGAGTGGGTCCTCTGTTGCCTAGAGTGCCTGGGGTCTGTTCCTCTCCTCTCCCTTCTCTGCTTGTGGGTCCCTCCCTCCTCAGGTCAATTTTGTTGTTTGGTTTGGTTCCAGACCACATCTCCACCTTTCCTACCATTTTCAAGGTGGCTTCTTGTCTTGGGTAAGCTATGGAGAGTGTTGTGCCAGTCTTTGGGTCACTCTCTGGGTTAGTTACATTGATGTGGGTGTCATCTAGATGTATCTGCAGGATGAGGTGCACTTATGATCCTCCTACTCTACCATCATCCCCAGAAGTTTCTTTATTGTACTTTAATGGTAGATGCATGTCATTATACATTTGTCAGAGCCCATGTAATGCACAACACCAAGAGTGAACCACAGTGAAATGTGTGGACTCTGGGTGATTATGATGTGTCAGTGAAAGGTTATTGGTTGTAACCTATTGATTGTATGAATGTGCCACTCTGGTGGAGGATGTTGAGAAAGAGGGTTGTAGGTGTGTAGGGGCAGGAGGTATATAAAAACTCTGCCTGTTGCCAAGTTGTACAGTGAATTTAATACAGCTCTAAAAAAATGAGGTCTATTTTAAAAAAAGAAAGAATCCCTATTATGATTCATAGTGCTTTGCCATCATTACCGTCTATAAAAATGCAATTAACTGATTCTGTATCTTGGGTCCTTCTAATTACAGTTGGAGGAGTTGGTTATTGTGTGACCATTAGTACGCTTCTTAACTGTTCTGCTTCCACATTCACATTGATACAATGGGAAGCTAACTTGAAGAGGTATGACATAGAGGTAGTAAATAATGCACATAAAATCACTTTAAATGCATATGGGAGTCATTATTGAATAAATGGTAGTAGTTTTAGTTAATGACCTTTTAGATTAAATAAAAGTTTGATTGTAAGGATACCCATTGCTAACATTCCTATCATCACCACAATTTATAATTCCTCTTATAAAATATTTAATATATAAGATTTTTATTCTAAATCATACTAATATTTTAAAATAATATTACTTGACATTTACTACTGGGCTGCAACGTATTTCATTTAATTTTTTAACATGGCAGCATTTTTATTATCACTCCTTGCAGAAAAAAAAAATACTACACTAGGGACACCTGGGTGGCTCAGCGGTTGAGCGTCTGCCTTTGGCCCAGGGCATGATCCTGGAGTCCTGAGATCAAGTCCCACATCAGGCTTCCTGCATGGAGCCTGCTTCTCCCTCTGCCTGTGTCTCTCCCTCTCTCTCTATCTGTGTCATTCATGAATAAATAAATAAAATCTTAAAAAAAAATACTACACTAAATCTCATACCTTCACCTTATGGTGTATATGTGTGTGATTAATCATGAGCTGTGTGTCTGTCTTTCTTTTTAGTGCTAGTGATAACAGCGTGGAAGCACATGAATAATACCTTCTACACTATTTGTTGGAGGCAGAATCAGAAAGATATGGTATAATAACCTTTATAACCTGGAGAACTTTCATACTTTACTGCTCTTCCCTTGATCCTTCTCCCCTAAGAGGGAGATCATTGGAGCTCATGAGAACATAACCCCTTCATTACAAAGTGTCACAAACAAATGAACTTAGATGTACTGTGTCCCTGCTGTTGCCTCTCAACCCATGAAACAGTGTTGTACCAGACCAGGATGAATCTGAATGAATAGGCAGGAAGAAATCATCTGATGAATGTTATTTACAGAACTATAAACTACAGAAAAAGGAATTATTTTCCACATTCCTCTTTCACCAAAATGGTGCAAAGGAAGAGAAAATCCAAGGTATATGAAGGAAGAGAACTCAGACCAAGAATGCTTGATTGCCTCCCTTTCCCTCAACAAGAGAACCACCTTGTGCTGTCAATGGCACTCCTTTGTCCTTTGTCCAAAGAAGAGAATCATGGACTTTCTAGAACTGCATAAAACCTGGGGTTCATGAATTCACATGTCTGTCCTTGCAGCCTCTGGAACACAGTAGAGCTGTAGTCAGAAAAGAGATGAGACCGAGGGAAGAACGGCCAGGGACACATTGCTGCCTTTGTGATGGAGGAAGGGGGTCCATGAACCAAGGAATGCAGGCAGCCTCCGGAAGCTGGCAACACAAGGACACAGATCCTCCCCTAAAGCCTCCAGAGGGAACATAGCCCTGCTGACACCTTGACTTTAATCCATGAGACCTGTGTTGGCCTTCTGACTTTCAGGACTGTGAGAGAAAATATTTGGGTTTTCTTTGCCACTAAATTTCTGGGAATTAGTTACAACTGGGGTAGAAAAGGAACACATCTCATTCATTAGTTCAGAAAACATTCTTGAGTGTTGGATAATGAGACATGGTACCTACACATTTAATTATGTGACAGAAATGCTGTGGGATATAGAAAGTAGAGTGTCCTAAATTTGGATAGTAGGAAAAGACTGAGCAGAGGAAGAGAATTTTTTATTGGGACCATCAGAAAGTTACCAGGAGGAGAAGAAGAAACCAATGAAGTTGTTCATTTCCTCTTGCGTCCCCCCACCCCAGACTCAGCCATCAAGTAAATGCAGGTATAATCATTGATTATGTCAGTAGAACATATACTGAGGCTCCTGCGAACATGCTTTCCCACCATCTCAGAAGCCATGTGCACATTTTCTCTACACATGCACAGCTTCAGACCTCGCATACCTGCATCTCCCCATCCAAGGGCAATCTATGGCTGTTAGAAGCATCCCTGGCCCATGGAAGTGCTGGGGAGTGAAGCCTCTGGTGAACCGTACTCTGACAGTAACACTCATTGAAGGAGGGACTCGTGCTGGTGGATAAATACCCTCTGTCTCTCATGGAACAGTTCCGATGTGTGATCTCTAAGCCTTGCAGAGGCACTCACCAACACAGTGGTTATTTGCAATACTCCTTTTCTATCTCTCCTTACTCCTTACCATGATGCTCGTGATCACCTCCTGGGTGAACAACTTGCCTTCACATCTTTATTTCAAGATCAGCTTTGGAGGAAAAAGAAAAAAGAAAAGCCCAAATAAGATAATCACCATACATTTTTCTAATCCATGGAGAATTGACAAGTAGTGTTAAAATGTGTTGGTGCTCATGATATTGAATAACCTGTATTATTTAGCTCTTGTGTCCCGCGTATGAAACCAGAAGACTATTCCTTTGTATCTTTTGGTGCCTGTAGTACTCTGTCCTACTGCCAACATAATTTAAGAAAAATATCAGGAGTTTGAAAAAATAATGAAATTTTAGACATTGACACTCAGGACTCTTGACTACAGGCTAATCTACTACCATTAAAAACCAAACAAGCCAAACCCCTCTAGAGTGTGTATAGAAAGTAAGTGTGAGACAGTGGATGGTGTTGTGTACAGCCCCTTTGCATGCTCCCTAAACTCGGAAACACTTCTGCCCTTGAAAGTAGCACTGGAGAGAATTCAGTCCATGGGGGCATTTCAGCAGTGCCCCATAGGGTCAGCCAACCCATTTAAGGAAATGTCAGACTAAATGCCAAGATCCTATTGATTGATTTAATGATCCAGAAACCAGAATTAAGGTATTACTTTTATAACTTATTTATTACAAATAGAAAATGCAATGGTTACATGGGCTCTGGAAGTAATTTTCAATAGTATTTATAGAATCCCCAAACTAACTAAAGTCATTTTCTGTATTTCTTTGCTACAAAGCAGAATTATTTCATTGTCTCTTACAAGACAATTAAATAGCCCTCAAATTCTTGACAATTTACATGCAAGACCTTCCAACAGCAACACTATAATTTTGTTTTCCAATTTCAATGCAGAACAGATGTTCTGATTTTATGATAAATGCATATACATACACAAGCTAATTTCATATCATGCCAGTCTTTTGAAAATACAGATGAAATAATTCCATTATTGTCTTTCTTACTAATCTTATCCCTTCTACACATCTTTCATGATTTCTTGATTAATGTATATAGTATCTGGCATCATTTGGAGACAGTACCTTACTAAGAACTGAAACCTAATTATATATTTTTGTTTCTCATATATATATATATATATAAAACTATATAGTTTTAAATCCAGTATAGTTAACCTACAGTATTATGTTGGCTTCAGGTGTACAATATAGTGATTTAGGATTTCTATACATGACTCAGTGCTCATCACAAGTGCCCTCCTTAATCCCCATCACCTGACTCCCCCATCCCCACACTCACCCCCTTTCTAGTGATCATCAGTGTGTTTTCTGTAGTTAAGAGTCCCTTTCTTGGTTTGTCTGTCTGTCTCTCTCTCTTTTTTTTTTTTTTACTTTGTTCATTTGTTTTGTTTCTTAAAATTCCACATATAAGTGACATCATATGGTATTTGTCTTTCTCTGACTAACTTATTTTGCTTAGCACCTAATAACAAATGTTAGACTTTGGAAAAATATTAGTAATCTTCCTATTTCCTGGCAGTACCAAAGTTGTGTCAATCCCTCTGGTTGTTGGTGGAGCCTAGTATAAACATTGTATGTTTGCATTCCTGTTGGAACACTGAATTTTAAAAACACACCAGTGATTTTTATGCTTCTTTTCATTGTCTTAAAAGTGACATGATCAACATGTTACCCTCGTCAGAAAAGGGCCTAGACTATCCCTGATGAGATGAATATATTTATGATGCAGATTGACTATATTATGAACATTTCTATCAATTTTAATGACCAGAAAAGCATGTTTTTCAACTCAGTTTTCTTCATGCTGATGGTCACAACTGAGCACAGGAAATCTTCCCCAAAGACCACTGACCTTTGCCCTCCCCAAGTGGAGTGGGGAATCTCCTCTGAATGGCAATCATGAGGATATGGTCTTCAGCCTGCAGCCCTCATGCCAATACTACTGTCAACAGACACCCCGAAACGTCATTTCCACATCTTGTGTATCTGTCCCCTCTGTGGACAGCCACGCATCCTCTGACCTCACCTGGGAGCTCAGCTGCTGCTGCGCTGAGCTGCTCCTTGTGATTCACTCTCCCTGACAGCATCTGCCTTCCAGGGCACAGTGTTCATCTTAGCTATCCTACCTCAGACCTTCTCAGTTTGTGTTTTTTAGGACCCCAGGGACGCCTCTGGGCACACTTGGTAGTCCAGAGATGAAGCAGATTAACACCACAGGACAACCCGATGTCCATGGTGTCCTTGGTTTTCCCTCCCTCTCTTCTGCACCTCCTCCTCCTCCTCTCTCTCGCTCTGTCTACGTCCCTATATAATCTGTTATATAATCTGTCATCTTGTCTATCCTACCTATCATCTGTCATCAAACATGATAGAGACACAAACTGCTAAGGAGCCATCTTAAAGGACTCTGTGTATTAAAGGCAGCTTTATATCAATGAGTAAAAAGCAGATGAGTTCTCATCAACGATTCTTCTCTTAGTTATTAAAGTTTGTTAAAAACTAAGTGTTACTGATGAATGTTTATGCCCCCCCCCAAATTCATATGTTGAAACCTAACCCCCAATATGATGATATTTGAGGATGGGATCCTTGGGAGGCCATCAGGTCATAAGGGAGCAGCCTCCATGAATGAGGTTAGCACCCTTCTGAAAGAAACTGTCTTGCCTTCTACCACATGAGGACTCAGTGAGAAGAAGGGCCCCCACTCAAACACAACTGCTGTGGTGTCCTTATGTCAGACTTCCAGCCTCCAGAGCTGAGTGGAACAAGTCCTTGTTTATAAGCCACCCAGCCTGTGCCCTTCTGTTACAGCAGCCTGCACGAGACACCAGGTTTCCCTGTATTTGGGGAAAGTTGCCATGCTAATGATTTTTTAAATTTTTTTATTTATTTATATATTCATGAGAGACACACAGAGAGAGAGAGAGAGAGAGAGGCAGAGGGAGAAGCAGGCTCCCCATGGGGAGACCGATGTGGGACTCGATCCCAGACCCCGGGGTCACACCCTGGGCCGAAAGCAGGTGCTCGACCACTGAGCCCCCCGGGGGCATCCCAACATGTGAATTGTAATTAGGAAATTTGAGTGTGTTTGGTAGCAGAACGTAAATGACAGAACCTCTGTAAAATAGAAGTTTGACTACGGATGTAATAAAGACGCGTTGGTAAGGAAACGGGCGCCAGGAAAGCAGAATGGCCTGCCGGCCCCGCCGCACCCTGGAAGGCTCCACTGGCGTCAGCGAGCCACGAACATGCCCTTGCGGATTCCCTCATCCAAACACAGCCCAGCAGTATTTTCGTGACAATAGTGCTATGGCTTTCTTTGCTGCCTATTTTTCTCCACAAATCGATATACACAAGATAACTTTTTAAATTTGATTTTTCTTCAGATGATGAGCTGCCCGCCTATTACACCTAGTATAAACTTGGGATATTAGCCAAGTGCAAGTCAAATTAGATCATCCTTGGCATCTCTTTGTATTAAATGTTATGTCTATAAGCTCATCAAAGAATAACATCCAGTTCCATATGATGAGCATCCATTCCTGCCTTAATCATGTCTAGAGCTTTGTCACTTCCACTTAACAGTGATTGGACAGGGAGACCTGGTACATGACGTCATGTGCAAAAACCTAGCCACAACGACTTGTGAAAAAGATACACAGACCTTGGATTTGGAACTAGTTCCACCCTACAAGCTATTTCTTCAAACCCTGTATTTAGCCTAGATGGGTTATCTTGGAAATAGATTCTCTAGAGCCTATCAGAAGGTCATAAGCAGCTGTGGGTGACATGTCATAATACTCTCTCTCAATCAATGTGGTCAAACAGTAAGGAGGAAAAATGCTGGAGGCTGTCAGAGCTTAAACGTAAATGAGTTTTTGCCTTTATGTGTCAGTTACTTACTTGATAATATAATGCAATGCCGGAGCCCCATATCAGGAGTCCGAACTCTTTCATACGTACGGGCACTGGGTCACTTCTCTATTTCAAGTGATCCTGCTGTGAATCTTCCCATGTAGGAAAAACTCATTCTTGGAAGTAAGTCATCAGTCTCATTTTCAGCACACTTGCATCTGTTCTCCTGTATTTAATTTTCTTAAGAAAGAACCACTTGAAAAATTAATTTGACTAAATTTTGAAATTTAGCTCAAAATTATTTTTCCCATTGGAAGGATCAAGACTTATAGTTTGCTAGATATCCCAAAGAAACAGCACCCCTTTTGTTTGTAAGAGGGAATCATTTTTAAAATGAGAGATTGATAGTATTTGGACAGTCATGAAGGTAAATGGAGCTCGTAGGACTCCTTGCCCTGGAGGCTTTCCCTCCTAACCCCACCTGCAAGCCTACCATCATGCCTGCCTTTTGAAAATGTACACATGGGTTTGTTGATATATGAACATGGTCTTATCTATAAATTAGAAAATAAATACACTGTTAATTGACAGTGATCTCACAAATACTCAACTTTTCAACAGAGTGTGCCCCGTTGAAAATATACTTGATAGTTGTCTGACCTTAGGCAAGTAGGTTGCTGATTTCTTTTTTTCTTTCTTTCTTTCTTTTTTTTTTTTTTTTTGTAATTCTGTAATTTTGAAATATCTTTAGGACTCTGCCTAGAGTTACTCTACATTTGATATTTCAGTGCACTTCTTTGGGGTTTAAATTCTGTAGCTTAATGCAGAATTCAAACTTCTCACTCTGAGATGTATCAGTAAGTTAAAATAGTATAAAATCAGTTGTTTTTAAAATGCAGGTATGGATATATCGATAGCCTCTCTCTGTCTCTGTCTCTGTTGGTTTACACCTGATTCTGTATACACATTATCTATGCGCAAGAAGCACTTAAAACCAGATAATCACTCATCTCTAAACAGTTTCAAATGACTCTATCACAAGCAAGCCTGAAGCATATTGTTCTCATTAGAAATCTTGTTAAGACCCTGTTCCCTGGCATGAATTCCACATCATACTGACTCCAGGATCTAAGAATAGCTTGACCTCACCTCCATGCCCTCCTACTGCACGTCTTCTCTGCTGCGTACGTCGTCTCTCTCTTGTACAACTCGGACTTGCCAGTGTAAGATAGAGCAACACCTCTCTCCCCTGCCTGAGCCTTTCAGGGACTTGCCATCATGTGGAGGGTAAATCTCAACCATGTTGGCATTGTGTGAGAAGTCTGGAAAACTGACATGAGCCTGTAAAGCAGTTTCTTGCCTCCGGCAGGACCGCCCCTGTCTCCCTGTCTTCTTGCCATGTCTCATATCACCTTCGCAGGAAGAAGCCAAGAACAGGATGGAAATTCCAAACACTGTATAAGACTCCCGAGACACGTTAACCAAGTTGTTTCCTGTATCTGGAATCCTATTCCATTCTCTTCTTGGCAACACTCTACAAAACCCAGCTCAAAAGTCACCTGACCTTGTTGGAAATGCCTTTTTTTTTTTTTTTTTAAGATTTTATTTATTATTTGAAAGAGAGAGAGAGAGAGAGAGCATGAGCTGGGACCGGGGCAGAAGGGTAGAGAGAAGCAAACTCCCTACTGGGCAGGGAGCCTGATGCAGGTCTGGATCCCTGGATCCCAGGATCATGACCTGGGCTGAAGGAAGCCAACTTACTGAGCCACGGGGCACCCCTGGAAGCACCTTTAAGTCAAGGTAGCCACAGTCCTCTCTGTCTATAACATTTCATATGTTAAGGAGTGAATATTTCCCTCCTTATTGGATAGCATTTCACAGCAAGGCAAGATTTTCAGTTAGACTCATACTTTGCGTCTGTGTCCACAGTGCTATTGGTTTTGTGTCAAATAAACTGAATGATATAATTGATTGGATCATCACACTGCAGGCGATATAAACCAGAAGAGCTGTAAAAGTTGATATGGTATTGACCTCTCGTATGAAACTTCTCTCACCGTGCAATAAAGCCCAAATATATCATAATCCGATTTCACAGAGCTGTCGTATTTTAACTTAAATGAAACACTTTATATTGCATTGAATAAACTGTAACAACCCAAAAATGTTACATGCTATACTATATGTTTCTTTTTCCCTGAAAAAAAAAAAAAGCTGTAAACATCTATCACTGGCAGGACTCTCTCATGGATTAATGGAGTAAGGTTTATCAGCAAACTGCCGTATGGGAGTGATTTGAGGGGCAGACAGACCAATCTCCATAAAAAATACATTTTCCTTGTCAGATGAAATCCCACAAACATTCTTGAATCTTCCTGAGTACATACTTGCCTTTCTGTTAAAATTTCAATATGTGTTACGGCCTTGTTAATCACAGAGCCAGAATCTGAAAGTATAGGGGACATTCTGGCTCGTGGAGACAAGGCTTTTTTTTTTTTTTTTTTTAACTTGTATCTGCAACCCTGAAGCATTTTTATAAACTGGCATATTGCGTAAAAACCCTAATGGACAGACATATAAAAATACAGCGGCTTGAGTTGAATTGGAAGGGCCCCTCCATTGTATTCACGTAGAGTGCTGTATGGTTGGTACCTCTTCTGGGTGGTGCATAAAATTGCACCTGCTCTTGGGCTTGACCCTCACCCTTTTGAGTATTCATGGAGAAAACTCTGTACAACCTTGTTGCTCCTTCACATACAAGAGGGAGAGCCACTAACTCCAGACTCACTTCTTTATTTTACCCAAGGTGGGAATAAGTGAATTATTTGAGGCAGGCATTCTCAAAAAGTCTTGCTCTATACACATACAAAACAAAATATAATACAATATACAAACATATAAATATATTTGTGGCATCAAAATCTAATGGGGTGTTGATTAGGAAAAAAATGTTTCAAAAGTCTTCTTGGAAAGTGGTAGTGAAAAAACAAAAAGGTTCTTTGCTTGACACATAAAACGTGATCTCATAGAAGGGAAAGTGCAGCGAGAAAGCCAGTTGATTGGAGACATTGGCTTCACGGAGACACCAGAGAGAAGAAATGTGCCCATGGGTCTGCTAGAATAAATATAATGAGTGGATTGTATATGTCTGAACTAAGTGAGCAACACGGAGCAAATAGCTTTACTTGCCTTTACCATTTCCTTCAACGTGTTTCATCTTAGGGATTCTTTTTTTTTTTTTTAATTTTGTTTATTCATGAGAGAGACAGAGAGAGAGAGAGAGGCAGAGACACAGGCAGAGGGAGAAGCAAGCTTCACGCAGGGAGCCCGACATGGGACTCGATCCTAGGACTCCAGGATCACATCCTGGGCCGAAGGCGGCACCAAACCACCGAGCCACCCAGGCTGCCCTTAGGGATTCTTGTCCTAACCCTTAAACAAATCTTGACCATATCCTATTACTTTCCAGACCTTTCCAGTTTTGAGAGAAAGTCTCATTTTTGTAATCAAGTCTCATTTTCTGGCATGAAAAAAGTCTCATTCAGATTCAGATTTAGAATTAATACTAGACTTCTCTTCTTCACCCAGTTTCTACCTCAGGGACTTGCAGAAGAGAAGCGTGTATGACTTGACTCTTCTTCCATCTGCCTCCTTCTTTTCCCACTTTGCCTCTTACAGATTTAGAGCACATGGGGGAAGAATTTAAAGAAGGTAGGGATACTGACTGGTTCACTGAACTAGGCTTGTTATGTCAGGGTTGTCTTATGTTGGCAGGTGGTCAGAGCTGGCTTTGTGGCAGGTGTTTTTTGGTTTGTTTTTTAAAGATTTATTTATTTGAGAGAGCGGGAGAGCATGAGTGGAGAGAGGCATAGAGAGGAAGAAGCAGGCTCCCACTGAGGAGGGGGAGCCCCACATGGAACTCAATGCCAGGACCCTGGGATCATGACCTGAGCCAAAGGCAGACACTTCACCAAGTGAGCCATCTGGGTGCCCCTGTGGTAGGTGTTTGAGTGTAGAATGGTGGTCTGTTGGAGAGTTGCCCGTGGGAGTTCTTGGAGGGACCCGTGGGGTCCTCAGCACTGCACAACTGCCTATTACAAACAAGCCTTGCCTCACGTTGACCTTTCATACTCCTTTACCAAGTGTTCCTCCACAGGCTCCTACCGCTGGAGCTCTCTGGGTTTGTACCAGTTGAACATACTAACTTCAAGACAGAAAAAAGCCTGGTGCCCTTTTTCATCATTCAGGTAACCTAAGGAAAAACATATTCTTCTCACCAAGTTGAGGGATGTAGACAACTTCACCCAGGCAGTATCTCCTTGCTATTGGATCTCCAGAACTGCTCTGGCCCTCAGAACTTTCCAGGTCATCAGCAGGTGTTACCTCCCTGGGTTCATGTAGATCCTAAACTCTCAGGGACACAGGCAAGGCTCCCAAGAACTTTCAACACATATGGCCATGCTCAAATGGCAGGAACAGAAATCAAGTTCCCGCAAATCAGCAAGCATGCAGCCAAGAGACAGCCTGCCTGTTGTCCCTCAGCCTCCAGATTTGTTGGAATCACCTTCCAGAGGTGACTGGGTGAATGAAATACCAGAGGCATGTCCTCCTGACCTAGTGCCCCCAGCTGTGTATTAGGGTGATAACCCATTATAAGCAAACATTCACTGTGGTGACCAAATTCCCTTGAATTTCCACCTTTCTCTTTTTTTATGGGCTAGAAGTGGATAAGTGGGAGGTTGTCCGGGGTCTGCCATCTGTATTGTAAATGACGAAGGAATGTGTCCTTCCTGACTACTGCGCTCAGCCCCATTCAGCTTGCTGATGCGATGATGTTGGCATGTTGCCAAGGCCTGTTTTTCATGACAAGGTTTGGGTGAAGGCATTTAACTGCAGTAACTGAAATATATTTTCACTCTCATTTAATTATTGAGGCCAACTGACTACACTATGAATTTTAAAATCCAGTTTTTAAAAGCCTTCATTATGCCACCTGGAAGCATTTGAGTTCACAGAGCTAATAAATTCTAAATGAGTGTAATAAAATCCAACTATGCCCCAACTAAGTAAATTTCTTTTTTAAATTGTTTAATGGATCAGGTGAGTCTTTTTCAGTGGGAATAAAAATGCTGTTTGTCATGCAAAATACGTTAGGATTCCACTCAAAGTAGCCAGGAAGTAGAAGTAGAACTGCCAGTACAAGGCCTAAGGAAGGTCATGAGCTTCAGATGTCTGGTCTCAGAACTCGAGTTCCGTCCGTTTTTCTTCAAGCCAGCATGTCCTTAGAAGCCAGCTCCTCACAGCTACTCCGTGATCCCTGTGACATTGGCTGCCTCTTCCTGTCCCCAGCCTCAGCTCTCTCAGTACTGTCAGCAAAGCTCTCCTCGACAGGACCCATCCCCTCAGAGCCACCCGAGACCTGTTGTTTGCACAACAGCCTTTACACTGGTGCACAGAGGCTATTTGCATTTCTCGTAGGACTTCTTCCAGAAGACACCGTGTTCCAAGGGCAGCAGAACTACCTCCGAGAGGCCTCCAGTCCGAAAGTGAGGACACCTGAGTAGAGGATTCTAGGCATATTACCAGGGAGATATTTGCAGAGAGCTTTCCTCAGGGACCCTCAAGGCCCATCACGGAATGGAATCTAAATCTTTCTTTGCTGTCGTCTGGTCCCAGATGTACCATTTGGATTCTTTTTTCCCTTTTTATCCTTAGGTGTTTTGTTTTGTTTTGTTTCTTAATCTGACTCTAATTATTGAGCTTGTTGATCATGCAGCAGGGTGCAATTTCCTTCTGTGTATAGCCTCATTTGTTTATTTTGGAAGAAAGAAGCTTATTTATTTAATTTTTGGTGGCCTGAAAGGTTCCAGAGGAAAAAATGGGTTGATTTTGGTTCGTTGCTCAGATCTCCCTGCTGTAAGAAAAAAGGAGAGATGAGTTCAAGATGGTAGCAACATACAGATTTTGTACCCTCACGCGGGGCTCCCGTCACACATACGGTCCTCTAAAGGGGAACTGTTTTCCTTGCACAGTGTGAAACGGTTCTCTGAGATGGAAATTCTTCTATGCAGACACAGCCAGTTATCTATGATCCAGGAAGCACAACCTTCTTTTTTTCTAATTTACAAAATGGAGGTGTGGACTGGCTGCTGCAGAGTTGTGCACTCCTTGTGTAGTTATCTCCACTGCATCATCTGTCCCACTGTCCAGGTGGACAAATCACTCTCTTATTTGTTCCTTGGTCTCTTCGTTGCAATAACAGCTTACATTATCTGAACTGTCTTATAAGCTCATTCCTGATAAAACCTACACAAAACTGTATTCCAGGGAATCAGTTCTCGAATTAGCAGGATGCTTTTTTAGAGTGTAGACAAGTTGACTTTTCCTAATGGAGACCCATATGCACAAAGGGAGCCTCTGAATCTCATTGCAGAAGGTCTGCTGGAATAAGATGTATCATAGAAAGATGATTTGCATATGTTCCTTTTTTTTTCTCTGTTACTTATTTCATATTAAACTCTATGTGTTTGGTATTTCCAGAAGTAAAGGCCACAAAAAAGTACAATTTTAAGGAGATAGATTTGTTACAGATGGGCAGAAGGGAAGCAGACATTTTCTTTCATGAACAAGACATTTTGCTTGCAAATAAAGAGTGGTTCTCCTTTTCTGATGGAGAGAAAAAAGAAGAAAGAAATACATAGAACGGCCAAACTGCTGTCACCCACCCAAGGCTTGGAGAATGCCTCCCGGGACTGGGAGCGAGGTGGCCGCACAGCAACCAGCCCTGTGCCCCGGACCACAGAGAGGAGCACTTGGCGGGCCCTGAATATGGGCTCTTCAGCGCTCTCATAAATCAAACCAGATTTGCCTGAGATTGGGCATGGGAGAGGCCACGCTCAAACAGATCTACTTGAGAGCGTTATTTTCCAGTATTGAATCACAGCAGCTTGAACATATTCTTAAACGTAAACGTCCAATTAGACAGAATCTGCTTTACATTGTTCTAATTAGCAACCTGCCAAGCTTGATTGTTGATAGGATAAATGGGTCATCTATGTTTCATTGAAGTTTTTCTTTTTTTAATGAGTGGTTGGGGTGGGTGTGTGTGTGTTTCCCTGTTATTTTGTTTTTATTTCTTCAGTGTTTCTGGCAAAGGGTGTTGCCTGCAAATTGCAAATGGTTCCCATCAGCAGACCTCTGCTAATTTTAGAAGTGTTCTTCAGAGGGACTATTTAAACAGGTGAATTTCCATGTGAAGGAAGAGACTCTTGCGCAAATCTTGGTCCTTAACCTAAAATGAATAGAGGTAAACTGCTGCTAAGTCTTTTTCATTTTTCTATTTTTCAGGTATCCTGGCATGAACAGAGTTTTCTGCCCCCAGTCTTTGGAAAGTTTCACAGGCTGGGCACCTCTCCTCCACAGCCAACAATGATGTTTTGTGTCTTCATCCCGGCTACAGGCCCTGGCACACAAACAGCCCAGCCTATTCATTCCTAGAGCAATTTTACATATGCGAGACCGAAGCCAAGATGAATGTCTTCTTCCCCGATGTGCTCAATTCAACCACATTCTGGTAAGTGCAAACACTGAGATCGTTCAGATGAGAAGTGGGGTTTGGACACATGTTCCTGATCGATAAGCCTGCCCTTGCTCACAGAGCTTCCTCTTTGTTGCAACCCAATCATCCAAATAGATATTTAATAGAAAGGCCATTTGTTCTGTCCAACTGGAGTTCCTCCAGTGGGGCAGAGATGGCGTCACCTGCCCGGGGGGTCATGTTGGCTCCCTCCTGGGGCAGGGCCCCTGCCAAGCCTAACAGAATCCTCACATTGACTCCCCGACTCCCCGGCCAGCAACTTCAGCCTGGCGTCTCACTGGAAAGGGAACTCGAGACCCCTGCATTTTCACCGGCCAGACATTCTGAATAAGCTCTATGTCCTCGGTGCTGGCACTTCTTCATAGAGTCCTTTGAGAGTTTGAATAGGGGTGCTGGAGAAGCGTCTCTTTCATTTGCCGCGAACAGGGAGGTTCTGCAAATGCGTGTCACCGCAGGTGCACAGGTGGGAGCCGATGCAACGTGCAGCCTGGGAGGTGGGGGTGGGGCCGCACCGGTGACACATGAGCAGCGGCATTAGGTCCAGGAGGCAAGAAGTGGCTCTGTGACACAGGCTGGAGGGGTGCCAATGGCAGGGTCACCTCCCAGGTGTCCCCACAGAGACACAGTCACGCAGGGAACCAGAAAGAGCCCAAGCAGGTTACGGTAGCCCTGCCATCGAATGATTTCACACAGCACTGTCTCTGAAGCACCTGGTGACTCACCCTGGCTTCTGTTGCCCCGTAGCGCAAAACTTCAAAAATCACATCCAGTGCCTGATGTGTATCGTGGGATTTTTCCTTTCCAATTCCTTCTGTGGCGATTTAGTAATTTATACTTTGATATGTTCCCTTGTTCCAACAATACTGTCACCTCATTCTACTTAAATTGTGCTTTATTGCACAAATCTTGGTCATCCAACTTGGTGTTCCATTATAACTTTACTTACATTTGGGATCCCACTTAAATAATGTTTTCCTCCAAAAGTTATCAGCAAATGAAATGTGTATCTATCCTGATGGTATAATATATTAAAATGCTAATTGGAGAATTCTCATCTGGACCTTCATTTAGTAAATATTATACAGAAAAGAAGTACTTGATTGATGCAGAAGGACACTGACTAATGAAGTCTCTTGCTATGTTTATTTTTCTCTGAAATAAGATGCACTATGAATGTACAAAAACACGATTTACTGCTTTTAAATTACCTACATCAGGGTTGGGAAACAGCTCTCATTCGGAGAGCAGCTCTCATGCTGTGGGCTAGGCGTAGTTCTGCTTCTTTGAGTCTGGTGCACAGCACTGTTATACGAGATGCAAGGACTCGTTGCATGCAACTAGGGTCCTCCCCTGGTTCCCCAACCAGTGTACGCTGCTGCCCACTGTATAGGGCTCAGGATGCTGTTCGTGTAAAGGGTCAGAGAGCAAATAGCTTGGGCTTTGTGAGCCATAGAGTCTCGATTTCAGCTCCCAAACTCTGTTGTCCTAGTAAGTAAGCATCTAGAGATATGTACCGTATAAAACAAACCATCAGTGGCTGTGCTCAAGTAAACCTTTATTTACAAAACTCAAGGGGGCCCATATCATAGTTATCTGTCCCCGACGTGATACCATTATTTCTTTTTAAAACAATGGACTTCTCTGTTTGCCCTCTGCTCTGTGCATACTTCCTGTCTTTGCAGCATGCTGGACCATGGAGAAGGGGTCTTTGTCCTCTCACGATGTTCCTCAGAAATTCCAAAATGGGAAGTCACCTTCATAAGTTTGTGTTGTCACCATACTTTGTGACGGGGTCAGTCTTGTTGTGTCAGACATTCATTATCCTGGTCAAAAGTGCCTATTACTGAAGATGGTACTGTGGTTTGATTGGAGGAGGAAGGGCTTTGGGCATGATCCTTGGAGAGATAAGAGAATGAGGACCCCATGAAAATGTGTGTTGATTGCAAACTCAGAGTGAACAAATCAGACCCAGAAAGAGAATCATGAGGAGTGGCTACAGTTGGAGTGGAGTTCTGAAAGGAAAAGAGGAAAGATGTTTCATGCCTGCAGTATTTGGGAGAGAGAAAACACGGTCATTTCTGTCCATGGTAATGCTCAAAAGTGCTGCCTCTGGAGCCCCCTTTGATGTGAATAAACACAGTTTTGTAAATTCACATAATTCAGGGAGGAATTTCCATCAACCGTATTCCTGCTTACAAGGTGTGCATTTTGAGACTTAAGCTTTTGTAAGAAAATAAACCCTGTCTGCCAGAGTAACATGAAGTGGCCGATAGGGTTCTCTCTGTATCACGGGTCCCTCTCGTCCAATGGCAGGAGGGCCTTCCTTCTGGTTTATGAGGCTTGATGCTCAAATATCTAATATTCAAATAGATGTGGAATCAGTCAAGAGGAAAGCACGTCCAGCCGTCCTTTGTGTCTAAACATGGAATGGCTTTGAGGAGTTCCTTCATTTTCCTTCCGTGATCTCTCCTCATTGTTATCAAATAATGTTGCTCTTTCTTTCCATTGATTCCTTTCAGCTTTTACATCGATCCGCCAACAACCTAGTATTCTTGGTAGCACACAAATCTCCTTTCATTTAATTTCAGTAAGTAGCAAAAATTCTGTGGTTCATGTTTTATGAGTACTTGGTAAGTGCTGGGTGATGCCTTGAGTATGTTCATGAACTATCTCATTTAATTTTCTCTGTATAAATGCAGAATGGGTCCTGTAATAATCATTGTACAAACAAGGGCAGCAGATTGCTCAGCGTCACTGATTTGAATCAAGGACTTGAGTCAGAACAGTTTGAACCAGTCAGAACCCAGAGCTGTAAAGGTTCACATCAAACTCAAGAGGATGCTGTGTCTGTGTCACAGAACGTGGGGGGTCAGGGAGTGGCAAAGAACAAGGGAAGCCGTGTGCCTCTTTGCCTCTGGTCTACCAGGTGATCTCAGGAGTATAGGGTTGACTCTGAGAGGAGCTGAAGCCATTACTGGGGTTTTTATGCATTATCTGTCACTACATAACACCCTGAACAGCTTAAAACCCGTGCATTATCTCAGTTTCCATGGGTCCAGAGTGTGGGGGTGATGTAGCTGGGTCCTCTGCTAGGGTCTCATGTGACCTCAGTCAAGGTGTCAGCTGGGGCTCTGTCTCCTCTGGAAGTGTGACTAGAGCAGGATCTGCTTCCAAGCTCCTTGAAGTTGTTGGTCAAATCTAGTTCTTTTTGGTGGTAAAATCCAGGGCAGAACGGAAAAGGCAAAACGGTAACACAGAGGTTCCAATTTCAGGAAGAAGCTACCACCCTTTGGTTGAGCTAAGAGGTTGGGATGACTGAAGGCTCTAAATTTGTGGTACTTGGTTACTCCTGGTACATTTACTCGGCAAATGACATAGCAACACGGATAGAACGTAAAAGCATAGTTTGGCATGAAAAGATGCGCATATAAAGGGATAGATTGATATTTTTTGCAAAAACAGGAAACACACAAAGAATGATGCATATTTCTTGAAAACAGATGAGCAGATAACTCACCCGAAGCTTGTTACATAGTTGCTGAGGGGACGGGGAGGGAGGGGGTGGGGGTAGAGATCAAAGGGAGCACGTCATAAGGAACAGAGGACCTGTTGTGGACAAGTGTGAGGACCTACATGGACAAGTGTGAAAATTCAGCGTGATCTGAGCGGGTGTGGTATCATTTACCCCTCTTCTGCGCCAGAGATTCAGAACAGGGAGGGATATATTTTTAACGATTAGTTAATGTATTTTTCTCAGGAAGTAGTTAAAGCAAAAGTAAGCAGACATATATTTGATATGCTTAAGCTGTTAGAATGATTTTGGCAACTATTATATGGAATTTCGCCCACCCTAAAAATGTACATTAAAAAGAATACTAATTAGTTCACCTTCAGTTACTCCCCAGCCCAGCCAGACAGCTCGCTGCTCCTCATAGCTGGATAATTACTTTTACCTTATTAACTGTCCTCCTTTCTCCATGCTGACACTATCACGATTTCTCTGCTGTTCGCCTGGGCACAAAAGGGCATCGAGAAGCAATTTTCCTTATAAACTGAGAGTCTTTAAAAAATGAGTATGTGTTGGCTGATGATGAGAGGAACTTCTCATCAGAAATTCCAGACTTGGAAACCAAGTTCTGTGTCCAGGCTTGATTATCCTCATCTATTCAAGTCATCACGGCTAAATTTGTTTATGCATTTGTTACATTTAATTGGGCTCCTCTCCTTCTCCCACTGTGTTGGGAGAAATCAGATGAAGCCAATGCACCCATGCCAGGAGTCGGAATTCGGTGATGATTACATCCTTCTAGTAGACACTCTGGTTTCTCACTGTGAGCTAGCAGTAGCCTTCCAAGCACCCTTTGTTTTCCAGTGTTGAGTAGAGCATCGTCTTGAGGCCACGACCTCACCACCAGTGGACATGGGAGAAAAACCAGTGAACAACTCATGTCTGTGATCTCCTGTCCACACAGGAGTTGGGAAGCAATGAATATATTTGAACCTTTCTAAATCCCTTTTATGTGCAATTTTCAGGAAATATTGTGGCCCCTTCTCCTCATGAACAATGGTTTGGAAACCCAGCTCTGCTGGAACTCCTGGATCTTCATAGTTGATTAGTTTACCACAGTGACCCATTTACTAAGTCTGGATGCAAATTAGACTTACCCAGATCCATGTTTGGAAACTGTGGACCTGCAGAAGCAACAGTTACTACCTTTAGTGTTTTGACCTGAGGTAGAAGAGAGAGTATGGGTAGAGAGCGCTAGCTGTAATTGGCAAAAAGAACTTCAGTGATTAAAGATATTTTCATTACCAGGAAGCCAGACTTTTCTCTTTTTTTAATTTTAATTTTAATTTTTAAAATTGTTTTAAGCCAGACTTTTCTGGGGGTTTTTCACATCTGATGTTAGTTCAAGGTGAGAGGAAAAAAGCCCAGATAATACATCGATTTAACACCCCTTTTGATTCATTGAGCAAATACTAGGCATCGTGCTTGGCACACACAGAACAAAAAGTAATGTGAAAAAACAAAAGTTTCTTTCTGCATATAACGTGGTCTTCAGTGGGGTGGTTCATATGAAAATACATACAGCTGAAATAATAATTGCTTAAGGTGAAGAGAAAATATGTAGGGATACATATTCACAGAGAAATTGACTTAAGAAATTGTTTGGGGGTGCCTGGGTGGCTCAGTTGGTTGAGCGCCTGTGTTCGGTTCAGGTCATGATCCCAGGGTCCTGGGATTGAGCCCCTCATCAGGCTCCCTGCTCATCAGGGAACCTACTTCTCCCTCTGCCCCTAACCCCACTCATACATGCTTGTGCTCTTGCTCTCAAATAAATAAATAGTATCTTTTTTAAAAATGAAGTTTAAAAAAATTTTTAATGGTTTTGATCCAAGCCTTAAATATAAAAAGTTGGCCAGGGCAAATGGATTTTAAGATGGCAAGGGAGGGACGCCTGGGTGGCTCAGTGGTTTAGCACCTGCCTTCAGCCCAGGACATGATCCTGGAGTCTAGGGATCGAGTCCCACGTCGGGCTCCCTTTGTGGAGCCTGCTTTTTTCCCTTTGCTTGTGTCTCTGCCTCTCTCTCTCTCTCTATGTCTCTCATGAATAAATAAATAAAATCTTAAAAAAAAAATAAAGTGGCAGGAGACATGGCTACATTACCCATGAGAATTTGTCTAGTACTAGAGACTTAATGATCGATCACTAAGTATGTGTGTGACAAAAAACATGTGGACAGGTACACAGCAAACAAGTGAAGTACTTTTATAAGGCCAGTTTGTGACAGATAGGCTGAGCTGTAAAAATCCACATGCACTTGATCTTTATTGGCAACCCACAACCACTGAAGGATTGTAAACCAGAGAATAGCACAGTCATCCTTGCCTACTAGAAATGGCTGTCTTATTAATGGTATGGAGGATGCACTAGAGAAAGATGTGGAAGACCTGGCTGGCCTGGAGAGCAGAACGGAGAAATATGAGTGCTCTGTGTGCATGGGCATAAGAGAAAGAACAGGGACATCCAGTATAAAATCCACAAATATGTACATGTGGACACGTTTAGGTCTAATTAAGAGAATTTGGTGACTGACTGGATTTGGAGTGTGATGAATGTGATAGGCACCAAAGTGACTTGCGAGTCTGTGGTTTAGGCCAGAGGGGATGAGAAGTCCCAAATTATTGTCTCCTTCCCTTAGTGTGACCCAAGCAGGGAATATAAGGGGGGGAGGGGGTCGTGTATGCTGTAGGGGCTGGCAGTGAAGGAATGCTAGATTGAGGACATAATGAATGTCAGACAGCTGTAGGGTGTCCAGTCCAGGTAGAGATTCCTTGTTGACGGTACAGATCTGCAAAGGAGAGTGAAGCTCTAAATAAATGCAGAAGCAGGCGTGTTGGGGAAGAAGGAAAGACGTGCGTGGGCATATCCATAGATTGTGTCGCAAGATGATGAAAAGAGCAGGAGGGCCCTCCAATTGTACAGGCTGGTGAAGGTAAAAGAAGACCATGCGTTTCCAGAGCACAGGAGCAGTTAGAGAGAAGAAAGTCAAGGCAGTGGTACAACGGAAGCTCCCGGGGCTTGGCAGGAATGGATTTGCCACAATCAAATACCCAACTGCAGCATATTCTAGCGAGATTACTTTATCCCAGCTTTCTGGGCAAGCACTTCGTTCTTTTAGTAGGAAATAGAGTTCTGATGATGCCACCAATCCTTCCATAAATTCTGCTCCTGATATATAAAAAAAAAAAAAAAAGATGTTGCTTTTCTTGACCCTTAAAACCCACAAGTGCTTGGCTCTCTGACAAGAGTCTCCTTACTGCACATCAAAGCACTTTGGTTTTCAAACTGTTATTTCTGCCGTATTTAAAAAATCAACCAGATAGTCAGCAGGATTCCGTACGCTCCATGCGCATGGAGCTCTGTTTGACCGTGCATATTAAATTCAAAGCTGATGTGGCTTCATATGCACAAAAGAAAGGTATGATTAGGGAAAGAAAAGGTACACCAGTCATTCTTACTTTTTGCAAGTGATTCATTCAAAAATAATTGTTGGGACCTGCCACCAGCCAGACTTTGGACAGAAGGCGCTCAACCACGGGAAACAACATAGTCACAGCTTCTGCCCTCATAGACGTCATTGCCTCTGATTATCTTCTTTGGAATCCCAAGAATCACACTATGTCTGACATAGTTTGAGTTTTCTCAACAATAGAACCCAAAGCAGGGGTTGTCGTACAAGTAACTTATCTGAAAGGTGACCTCAAGCACGTGGTGAAAAATTAGAGTCACCTGACACTCACTTGCCCCACCAAGTTTGAACAAGGTGGCACCCTACGTTCTTGTTTCAGCTTGAAGCTATAAACAAGTGTCCTTTCAACCAGTCTGTTGAGTGCCACGCTTTGGAATCATGCCTTAGTTCAGTGATTTCCCTGTTTAAGATGACCTCTCATGGAGCCTGAAGTGCTGTGTGAAGACTGGGAGCAGAAAGAAGTGAGCCCCAGAAAAGGAGCATTGTCCAGTGATGATCACATGAACACCTGGGCCTCTCCCTCTGGAGACCTCTGAGTGTGCAGAACACACATGCCCCCAACATGTTCTGTGACGTGGCATCAAACCAGTCTGTCTGTGCAACTCCCGGGCCGGGACACGCGTGCACTGATTAGGAGTGAGGTTAGTGCATGAGCTGTGGGGTCACACAGATCTGGCTTCTGGCGAAGTGCTCCCACTGTCGCAAAGCCCTGACTGACGTCCCTTCCCCCCGGATGTTCCTCATCTGTAACTTGGAGCCGTAAAGGAGAAGTGAGTCCGTGCATTAGTGGAGTGTGTGCCTGGCTCCTTGCCTGGCACATGGGAAGCCACAAACATTTCCTGTATTAGTTAATAGGTCGAGTCAGGACTTGCCTGAAGATCTCATGGCTGTCCCCTTCCTGCAGGGTTGTACCATTTACTAATTTTCTGGCATCTTTTGCAGACATTTTCCTCTTTTCTTTACACTGTTTTTCTTTACACTGTTACACTTTTAACTTAGTAACAGGTGCCCCATGTGTGTTTCCATAGGATGATCAGAAAAAAAGAGAGGCGGAAATATCAAAGAAACAATGCAGAGAAAAGCCGGAGAACTGTAGAGATATATTTACGTATACCTGCTTCCCCCCGAACCTCCTGAGAGCTAAATATGGTGAATTAAAATAGACCCACTTGATGCACATCATTGTAAATTTCTGAGCACCCAGAATAAAGAAAGCATACATTTAATCCTAATTGTTCCTAGATTTTTTATTTACACTGGAGTTTGTTTGTAACCCCAAATCAAGTGTATTCAAAGCAGTCAGTACAAGACTTTTTTTAGGTAGGGGTTGAAGGTCAGTGAAATAGGGAAAGGAATGTGTTTATTAACATGTGTAGCTGCTGAAGTGGTCCTAAGTCATTAACTATATGGAGTTCCATACTGGCAGGATTTAGATAACTTAAAATAATTATTGAGTTAAATTGTGAGGATTATGGGATGGAAGGGGGGATGATATGAGAAAGATAGAAAAGCTAGAAGCTAATAGTCTGTATCTCCAGATAATAAATCAAGAAATAGCCATATACTCATATATAGAGTTAGTGGGACAGAAGCATAGATTAATTAAAAATATTAATTTTTAACAGTATCTGATCCTGGAGTGACATACATAATGGGAGGTGTAGGGCAAGGGGATTTTTCTTTAATCATGAGCAGGCCTATTTTACTAAGTGCTTTTTTTGTAGACATAGATTAAAGACCACTAATTTCTTCAATTTGTCAAAAGCTGTATATAAGCAAATCATTTAATTCTAGGTTTAAGCAATTTGAAGATTTCCTTCGCTAAATGCATGAGCCTCTAAGAAATGCTCGTAAAATCTTGTGCTTCTGCAATGTACATCCTTGTACCTGTAACCACTTGAAGGAATTAAAACATTTGTCAAAATTATACATTTTCCAACTTAATGCATTAGCTGCCATTTCAGTGTTGCAGTACCCATTGTTTCACTTTATCCTAGAACTGTAACATGTTTTACTGTCTCCCTAAGTTTTAAATGATAGCAACCTGCTATTATGTTTCTGTAGTTCCTGGATGTACACAGAATGAACTCTATACACACTTAGAGATGGGTGTGCTTCCAGCAAGGTAGCAATCATTGAAAATATGCCTGTAACAGTGATGCTGTTAAACACCAATGTGCGCAGTGTACCTGTTCTGAGATTTACAGCTCAAAAAGAAATCTCTTTTGAGACCTTTTTCTTCTCAATTAATGTTTTAAATGAAAAATAGTATAGAATGACCCTAAATTATTAATGTGTGTTGGTTAGAAAAACACATTTCATGAAAGAAAGCAATTTTTTAATGACATACATGAAGAAATCTTAAAACGCCTCACTACTTTTATTCTTTCTGCCAAATCTCAAAGATGATTAAAAAGTCTGTAAGGGGGAAAATGTTTTTAACAAAGGTGACAAAGTAAAACTTTTATTTGGAACTTCTTTAAATTTTGTATAGTGATTCTTTTCCCTACAAATCATACACCTTCTTTTTTCTAATCTAATAGTTGATCTTGCTTTTTGGCTTCTTCCTTAGAATCCAAGGAAGCCCAGACATATACTAACACCAGGACACCCAAGACATGCACACACACTACTACCACATCTTGGCCATTGCCTTGAAGAAGAAAATCATTGTATCCACATTCCAAAAACCCCTTCATTCTTTATACACTAAGGTATAATTCCAGCAAATAAATTTTAATTATTTCTGAGGGGACTGAATCACTTCCCATCTCTGGACTTGGGGATATGTCCACAGACTTTTTTGCTTGACCTCTGGTTATCAGTAACTTAGAGAAAAATGAAATAGATGATTTTTTTTTTACTATGTTGTCCATTTCTCCCATTTTTCCATGACTGCATATTGGTAACCTACAATGCGTTGAACTCTGGCTGTTAAAATTTTAACTGACTTCAAATTGCATGCCAGCCAGGTTTTGCAACTATACATGCCTGCATCGTAAATTTAACATTTTCATGCTAATCACCATTTTTGTAATACAGATAATAAATGGCACTAATGGAAAATATTTTTTTTGAACTTTAGATGTCTCTGAAACAATATCTACACCACTTGCTACTTATTGTCTGTTGATATTGTCTGTCTTCTCTGCTAATAACAGTCTCTAGAAATTTAGAATCCTTCTGTTCCTGCTACACAGAGGGTGCCACCCTTACAAATGGAGATTCCCCTGGTACTTGTAAATTTCTCTTACAAAAGGACAGCTTCTGCTGGGTTTTCAGAGCTTCTCCTGTGTGTGCTGTTTCTTAAAAATAATCGGTCTCAATATAATCCTTACACCAAATACGCATATTGTAGGGTGTCATTGTCTGTTCCCCTTCAACCCATTGGAGACTTCAGAAACCGTTGCCTGAGACTCTTACTTGTAGAGAAAGATGACTCCAGAGAAATGAAGAAAACTACCCTGGATATGCCATGAATTGTTGTTAGTCGTGGGCAGATTGCTCTCTTTTAGTAAACACTTAAAACACATATTCAACATCATATTACATATTTTTAATCCATAAGTATCTGAAATGTTAATTTTTTTAGCTCTTAAGATGAAATTTATTGAAAAAGCTTTCTGTAAGAATGGAAGACTCTAAAATTATATGAGCTTAAATGCATACTTAAATGCATACTTAAATGCATGATCCTTCAGGTTCATTTCTTCTATTTTTTTCCTTGGCTCAAAAAATAATAAAAAAATTAATTAAATACATTAGGTTCAACAGAGCATAATGTTATGCTAAACGAATTTTATGTTTAGGGAACTTTAAAGAAGGAATTTAAGCAGAATAATTTGATGGTAAAACACTTTGACTCTGATAAAGCAAAAGCAGTTGATGAGCCATCATGAGAGAAGAAACAATTTAAAGTTCTGTCAAAGACAATGAATTTTTGTAGCACGTTTCAAATTGTCTCAAGTAGAAAGTGAGAATGTTCCCTTGAAAAATCAATTATGCACATCTTGATATAATGATAAGCAACTTAAAAAGACTTAATTTTTCCCCTTAAATATGAAGTTTATTCTTAAGAACTTGAAGATAACTCATAAAAATCATTTCTTTCTGAAATCTGTGAATTACTATCAAGAGCAAAAGTCAGTGTGACTCCTTCTCTCTTCTTTACATAAGAGAAAAGGTTCATCATTAGTGATATCTGACTTTTAAAAAAATAGAGTATCAAGAACAAAACAGAAATGCAAATTGGCCTCCTTTCCAAATAGTTCCTAAAGTTTTCTTACAATCCATCTAACTGCTAGTTTCTAGCTCATTTTGATTAGAAGGGCACAATATCACCTCTATTTTTTTTCTTTTTTACTGAAAATACTTCCAGAACCTCCTTCCTTTTTATTACTACTGTCAAAACTCCATAAAAATAGTGTGAAAAAATTTGAGGAGCAAAAAATAAATTAAAGATAAAATAGCTAATGTATGTCACAGCAATAAATGTCAAAGAGATAAATTTGTCCACCTATTCGAAACAAGAGATTCTCACACTTAGACACATGCATACACACACATCCACACACAACTTAAAAGATTCCAGAGAGTAGAAATAGTAACTACTACATCTCTTTACAAACAATAAAATGAGAAACCAGTAATAAAAAAGTTTTTAAAAACTCCTGAAAAATTAAAAGTAAAATAAAATCAAACTAATTATGAAGTCTTAACTGTTGAGTAAAAGACAAAATAAAAACTCAAAATGCAAAATATACAGAAAATAACATTTTTATTGTGGGTGGCTAAAATGCACAGAAGAAATGCCATAACTTTAAATAATTAGTAATAGGAAAGAAAAATATGTGAGGAACATTCAACTGAAGTTAATTGAAAATAAAAGTAATACTTTCCTTCAATTTTGCTGTGAACTTCAAAGCATTTCTGAATTTTAAAAGAGAAAAGACAAAAAGAAGAAAAATGCAAATAAGCATTAAGAAACAGACAAATGATAAATAAACCCAAGTATTGACTCTTTGGAAAAAATTAGTAAAATGAAGAAGTCGGTAGATAATATAATTTAAAAGTTGTTGAAAGTTACAAATCCAAAATTTGAGATAAGGTTACAGATATAACAGGGAAAGTTAAAAATATTATAGAAGGAATTATGTTAACTCTAGTCTGTGGAAATAAATTTGAAAACTTCATAAGAACAGATAATTTTCTAAATAACAAGGTACATATGCAGAACTATTTTGATAAAATTTTTTTGCATGAAAGGACAGTGATGAGTATGTGTTTCTGAAGAGTTTCTTCTGTGGGTCTCCAAGCATTCTATAGTATTCAGATTAAATTGGTGAAAATGCATATAGATAATAAATGGCAATGTGTCTATATTGGTCTAGGTAGACACACTGCCACTTAGCAGCAGGTGAGAGAAGTCGGTATGGAAGCTACTCAGACACAAACACTGTGCCAGGCACTAAAGAGTCAGTCATTAGATGGCAGAAACCAAGACCCTGTTCTCCAGAGGGGCTCACAGCGTAGTGTTGGAGGAGAAGCATCCAGTACACACACACACACACACACACACACACACACACACATGCAAAGAGAACTGCATTGCACTGTAGGGAATTAGAAGTACAAGGCTCTAAGAACATTTTATAATGGGCCTTCTCATTAGGAAGGTGGTCTAACCAAAACATCTAAGCAGGGTTTTCTTGAGAGGACTTACTGTCCCTGAAGCACCACCTGCATGGAGGGGAAGGAGTGACTGGGAGGCCCTTGACAGGAAGGAAAGTGTATTGATTAAAGAATGAAAAGGTGGGGGATCCCTGGGTGGCTCAGTGGTTTAGCGCTTGCCTTTGGCCCAGGGTACAATCCTGGAGTCCTGGGATCGAGTCCCACGTCGGGCTCCCGGCATGGAGCCTGCTTCTCCCTCCTCCTGTGTCTCTGCCTCTCTCTCTCTCTCTCTCTCTCTCTCTCTGTCTCTCTCTGTGTGTCTATCATAAATAAATAAATAAATAAATAAATAAATAAATAAATAAATAAATAAATAAATAATCTTTAAAAAAAAAGGAATGAAAAGGTGTCTGGAGGATCTGACGCCCACCCTTTGCCCACTCCATCCACCTCCTCCCCAGCCAGTATAAACAAGTACTCGTATTAGTTTCTGGATGCAAATGTAAAGAAACGCCGCTGCATCTCCCTTTCTCTGTATACAGATCTCACATGTCTTTTGGTCTAGGCACATAGTATGTCATCGTGCAGTTGATCACTTTGTTCTGAAACTCCTGTTTATGCAGAAGTCCCAGATATTGCCACATCTAGCCATAGGATTGAGTGTCCTAAACACTAATGGTGGCTGGTATGGAAAATAAGGTCCTTTTTCTCTGCCTTTGCTTAAATATAAGAGCAGTGTTTGCCTATTAGCAACTTCAAGTTCCAGACTCGTGTGTGAACTTTTCCCCCTTCTGTCCATGAGCATCAGCGCTGAGCTCACTACCATTTTTCAGCGTGGGTCACTTCTCCCTCCACCGTGGAAATGGTCGTAAGATAAAAACATAAAGCCGTGCTAAGCCAGCAAGTTTGACACTGAACTTGTTACTAAATACATGTCTTTAATAAGGTTTTTAAATCTTGCCAATTGTTTAGAAATAATGAAGGACCTGAAGCGTGTTCGATTGCTTCACTACCCAAGCAAACTGAAATTTACCGGCGGGGGAGGAGGGGGGGAGGAGTATGGGGGGTGTGAATTTCTCTCATTGTTAGTTTTAGATACAACTGTACTGGAGCAGATTCACACACTTAGACCCATCTCAATCCAGTTTGGAAACAGGAAATGTGTATAGTCACACTTTATATTGAAGTTTTGAGTTAGTGTTTTGAATTCCTCTTCCTCTTTGAATTTTGTGAAATCTGGGCTGAGATGGAGAATCCACAGATGTATTTACTTCCAGTGCTGTCCCTCCTGAATCTGCTACTATGGGTGTAGCTGTGGTCTGTCATGGATGCCATGCTGATCTGGCTCCATTATGATCACTGTGTGCCCTTAACCTATTACTTATTAAATACTTGAAATCATCTTGGACTCGTCAGAGGCAACTATTTACACAGTAGCGACCATTTTCACCAAATTGAATAAGTTTATCCTCTGAAAATCATGAGTTGGTAGCTCCCATAAAATTGGCTTATAACATAAATCTGTTAGTACTCATTATTAACCCCAAGGTGGGCCGTAACTGGATTTAGCAATGTTCAGTTTTGAGAAAGAAGGCCTTCTCACTTGCACTTTGTTCAAAACAAATGGTGCCATCGGTGGGAAGCAGTGGTTTCTTAGGGATTATTTCTCCCTGTGACAAGCCTGTACAGTAGCCAAATTCTTCAGAACAGCAGAGAATGTATACTCACTCCACCATCATGAATCTGCCTTTCAAAATAAATAAGATTAAAATGATTGATATTCTAATTCATTTGCAGTTGCTTCTAAAGGTTTATATGCAATAAGTATAGACAGTCCACAAAAGCTGCTAATAATACATCAAACTGGGTAGTAGGTCATCTTACAATTAAAAATGAGGTCTCGAAGCATCTCAAGAGCAGATGAAATGTTGACCCTTGATTGAATCTTTCATTCTGCATTATCTCTGTGATCGTAGGAAAAATTCCAAAGCCAAAGGAAAGTAGAAAGTAGATAATGTGTTACTACATACATATTGTACGTATCTCCATTATTAGCAGTTATCTGATACCACTCACTGTCTTCAGTATCTGTAGCTCATAGCATGAGGCAGGTAGAGCCAGAAGGCCTTGTATTCATGTCCTAGCACTTCCATTTACCAAATGATAAACTTCAGCGCAGGTAGTTTTGTTCCTCATTTATACAATGAAGACATGTGAGGTTTAAGGTAAGCAAAATGTGTCATGCCTTGAACAAAGTAGAGACATGGTACAAGTATTTTCTATTTTGACTGAACTCTCTTGACTCTCATAAGTTACTTCTTTTCCAATTGCCCTTTGATTTATTATTCCTTTTTTAAAATTTATTATTCCTAATCCAGGTCTCTTTTCAAAATGTATTTGAGACAATATATAAGTCCCATGCTGGTATACAAAATCTACAAAGTATGGTAAAACCTCCACATCAGTGTAGAGATGAGTAGTAGTAATAGTTACAGAAGAAATGTCAGGGACATGTGAGTTATTGGAAGGCAGCTGAAAAGTTAACTTTGTGTTTCTGGGAGCCATGGCAAGGAGAGAAACATAATGAATTGAAAGTGCCAGTGTTCAATGAGATGACGCCCACTGGATCATCAGAAAAGACAGGTGTTTTCCTGGGTCTGAGTGCTGTTTTTTTTTTTAAGATTTTATTTATTTATTAATGAGAGACATACAGAGAGAGAGAGAGAGAGAAGGAGAGGGAGAGAGAGAGAGAGAGACAGGCAGAGGGAGAAGCAGGCTCCATGCAGGGAGCCTTACGTGGGACTCGATCCTGGGTCTCCAGGATCACACCCTGGGCTGAAGGCGGCGCTAAACCACTGAGCCCCCTGGGCCACCCCTGAGTGGTGTTTATGGCCCATACTTTTATGTAAGCTAGGCAAAGGTGATCTTGTCAATGATCATTTTTCAAAATGCACATAATGTTGACTTCTACTGGTTCTAGGAGTGAAGCTCTTGATGCTGTAGGAGTTCATGGTGAGCTCGGCTTCTGGGAAGCTGATACTCTGCTCAGTCTTGGAATACTTTTCTATGGTGCAGAAGGGCTTCTCCTTGGTCTCCCTGGAGTCTGATCTACCCCAGGCAGTCACGAATAGCAAGCAGAGAGGAGTTAACTCCCCTGAAACAACCACCAGGGGTTAAGTAACCCTCAGTGAGACAATTCTGAGTGTTCTTGGAAAGTCTTATTGGAAGAAGCTCTCTATATGGATGGTAGGAACCATTTCTAGCTGTTCTTCCTTCTGCCTTGAACCTTCACACTTCCTCAACAATGCTTCCTAGGATGCCTTTCCAAATAAACTGCCCTCACGTCCTGGACTCAAGGTCTCCTTTGGGGAAACCCAAACTAACACAGATTTCAATTAAAGCCAAAGCATGTTGATAAGTTACAGCTTTGTGAAGGCTTTCTCTGTGGGAAAAAGATATAAGCAAAATAATGTCCATGGTATCTGTGTAGTGATCCACCCAGTTGCGTGAATAAAGTTTAAATAATCTCAAGCAATGAATAGATCATGTGCACTAGCTCCCTGCATAATTTGATTGAAACAGTCAGCCTCATGTGAAATGTGTTAGAGGAATGATTAGAGAGGCATAGGAGTGGCTTGAGGTGAGCTGGTAACTTTGCATTTTTTTGATCTGCCTGCGTCCACTTTGTCAAAATCGATGTGAATAGATATCGATTCATCGTGAAATTGTTTCCAGTTCTCTGTTTTATGTTATCGTTCCATGGAAGAAGGTATTCCTTTAAATAATGTAGGAAGCTATCCAAGTTTAACTTCTGTTGCACACTTAAAATTCAAACATTTTATGCTACCGTTGTGTAAAATGGAATGATTCCTCACCAGTAGGACTGCAGTGACACTAGTGATGCGGGTAGAGTGCTCAGCCCTGGATGGCGCAACGGGGAACTTAGCTGAGTGTCCCTTTGCCCATGTCTTCAAGGGGCATCATTCATCTCCTTTCAGTATCAGGAAAGTAGGTGGCTTGGTGATCATTTATTAAGAAATTTAAAGATCATAATGTAAATTCTTAACTTGGTTGAGGGATGCCCAGCATTCCAACAAGCAAACTTCAATTTGTCTTGAAGTCTTGAGATAAATCAGGGTTCCCTGAGGACTAGCTGAGCAAGTGTGATGGCTTTGTAGGCAGGAAGTGCCAGCATCTGTCCATAGCCTCACTGTGTTTTTCATCCTTAGGCTCTTTACAACCTCCAGTGGTGAGCACATCCCAACAGCCCCTCCACGGAGAATCTTTTTTCCCATCATAAATCAATTGTGTTGATTTCTGGGCTTCATACTGTCATAGCTATTGAGTTCAGCTATTAAATTTATCCATAATATCTTGCATTTTGTAAGTTTCGTCTTACCACGGTACATGCCTCAAACTTGTGTGTTAAATG
Source organism: Canis aureus (assembly GCF_053574225.1). Classification (NCBI taxonomy): domain Eukaryota; kingdom Metazoa; phylum Chordata; class Mammalia; order Carnivora; family Canidae; genus Canis; species Canis aureus. The sequence continues at coordinate 119,265,900 of NC_135649.1, read as the reverse complement.
ACTATTTTGCAAAATCTGGATGCTTGTGAAAATGAAAGCTGGAACACTGACAGACTCACAAGAGCCCATAGCATTTGATTTCTTAATGTCCTTTGTGTGACCCAGGCTTTGTATCTTTATTTAATTCCACATATAATTCTGAAACATAACCTGGCCTGAAAAAGAGTCTTTTTTTTTTATAAAGATTTTATTTATTTATTCATGAGAGACACAGAGAGAGAGGCAGGCAGAGACATGGGCAGAAGGAGAAGCAGGCTCCCTGCAGGGAGCCCAGTGTGGGACTCAATCCCAGGACTGTGGGATCACGCCCTGAGGCAAAGGCAGATGCTCAACCGCTAGGCCACCCAGGCGTCCCGAAAAAGAGTCTTAATATTTGAATTTTCAATGCCTCAATCCAGAATCGATTTTCATATATACAGTTACACTACTTTACATTTCCCTCCAATAAACAAGAAAACATTCCAGAAATTGTTCATGAAGTCTCAGTCAAGATCACTGGACTGGGAAGGCGTACCTTTCCATAAGTTCCTCCAGATTGTACCCCAGTAGCACAAAATTCAGCCAAATCACAACCAAATGAGGAACTCCTGGCGGCTCACTACACATTCTCGTTATGTTCAACCAGATGAGATTTTCAAGATGTCTCTTCAGATCCAGCAATGGGCCAGCGTCATGGAGAGGCACACACTTGGCATCTCATTGTGCGTGCACATTGCAAATAGAGGTCTGTGTTTCACCACATACGACGTGATCAGTGCCGGGAGGGGTCATGGAAGGAAAGCCCACTGGAGTTCAGGAAGAGCACCGTGGGCCTGGGAGGTTCAGAAACTCCCCCAGACCAGTTGGTCTTTAAAGAGAGAAGTGGGTTGAGTTTGGATGAGTGGTCAGGCATCAGGAAGATTCTTCATAAAACAGGACAGAGCCTGAGTGAAAATAGGGGGCGGGTAAGAAAGGACCTGATGTGGGGTTACCAGACAGTTGTGGAGGTCATGGGGAGCAGAGATACGCTCGCTCGACTAGACACTTCTTAGGGCGGTCCGAGTGTAAGGACTTAGACAAGCGTGCGGGTCTGGGTCCCAATTCCAGAAGAGACTGCACGGCTGAGATTCCGGACAGGACAGCAGCCAGTGTGGTCGGGGAACCGTGTCCTCCCAGCACCTGGTGAAAAGCAGGCCTTAGTAGCAGCTGACGGACTCACGGACCGATTGCTTGAAGTCTAATTTAATAGTTTATGCGGTACCACTGCACTCCGTGGCAAAAAAAGAGATTCAGTAAGAACCTTAGACAAGAATGTCTTGGAGGTAGGCAAACTGCTAGCAGACAGGTGATGAGCAAAGACTGGCAAGGTAGGGGAATATTAGTGCCCGGAGACATTTTCCAGCTGTTCTCCACCTCAGCAACCATGGAGTGCACTCTGTAGCCTCGTAAACAAGGCAGATGATGCTACAGATGAACCTCACTTATGCTGTAATTTCCTGAATATGAACAGCCAACTTAGGGATAGGACGGGATGGAATCCCTGGTCTCACAAATTTACTGATGGAGAAATTTTGTTTCTCCCTCAGCCCGGGTGATTGAAACCCCTTCCCAAAGATCAGGAAAATTCTTATATTATTTGATAAGAGAGAGGATGTTTAGGGAAAGGAGCATGCATATTTTTTTCTGGAGATTATTTTTTTAGAAAGACTTTATTTATTCATGAAAAACACAGAGAAAGAGGCAGAGACACAGGCAGAGGGAGAAGCAGGCTCCTCGCAGGGAGCCCAATGTGGGTTCGATCCCAGGACCCCGGGATCAGGAGTTGAACCAAAGGCAGACCCTGAACCACTGAGCCACCCAGGTGCCCGAAGATTTTTTATTTAAATAGTATTCAGATAACAAAATTGTCAGAAATGTGTATGAAAACCCGTTTCAGTTTTAAGTAAGAGCAAAACATAGCATTTTGGAAAGATTCTAAAAGTAACAGTTTTCATCATTATGTGCCTGATTCTAACAATATCAGGGGCATAACGAGTTTTTACTTTCCCAACTGTACCAATAAGGACGCTGAGGCCTGGGTGATTAACTGATTACTTCGGATTGCCCAGCGAGCGTGGGGAGTCGGAATTTGAACACAGGGAATCTGTCTCAGGCTGCCAGGCCTTAGCCACTATGCACCACGACAGGCCGCTTGGATTCAGCAGGTCTGCGAAAGTGAAAACATTTGCATGGCAGTGCATAATTAATTGTCACCCTCCTGGGCTGTGATAGTTGCTGACCAGGCATCTGTTTCTGCTCACAAGGTTTCGGATTTTTCCATTTTAAATGACTTCAAAACACTTTATTTGTGTACAGCTTATTTGATTCAAGCAGAGCATTTTTATAGAGATGGTCTGAATATCTTTACCCGTAACAAGGATGTCTTTTTAAAAGGTGGAGTTTCATCCTGCTCTTCACTGGGACCTGGTGAATGTGTTTTTTTTTCCCTACATAAACTTTTTTAAAGATTTTATTTATTTATTCATGAGAGACACAGAGAGAAAGGCAGAGACCCAAGCAGAGGGAGAAGCAGGCTCCCTGGGGGGATCCTGATGCCGGACTCCATCCCAGGACCCCGGGATCACACCCTCAGCCAAAGGCAGATGCCTAATCACTGAGCCACCCAGGCGTCCCCCTACATAAACTTTTAATGAATGTGGGAATTGGAGAAACCCTCTCTTGGATTTCTACCACATTATTCTTGTTGGTTATTTGAGAAGGTAAAGAAACATCTTCTCTGAAATGCCTTCCCATCCTGATACATCTCTTTGCTTGCCTTTGCCACGGGGCAGCCAATGGTGTGTTTGGTTTGCGTCATCTTAGGAAGGAAGCCTTGGAGACAGGGTGAATTTCTGCTTTCATGAACACACCTTAAAGGGACAGAATTCTCTGTACTGAATCACTATAATTTTAAGACATCATTTCACAAAAGAACAATATTTCTCCACGGTTTTGTTTATGTTTGCGTGCCTGGGGCAGATGAAATGCGGAATTCATGGCAGGATTATTCTCTGCATCTAGTCACTTTTTCTTGGTCCTATGAACAATATCCTTTAATCTTCTAACATACTAAGGTAGGAAGTGTGGCGAATGGCTTAAAAAAATGATAAAAATGTTAACTCATGTATTTACCTTTTCTCAGCTCACCCCAACCCCAGCCCCCCCCAAAAAATGCATCCTCCATTAAGAGATTATTTATTAACTTGATAAAATATTTTAGCATTCCCTGTGATTCTAGGTGTTGAGGAGAATACCCCCAACGTATGAAGCTTTTAAGCTGAATGCTCTGCTTTATGCAAACCTCATTTAGAAACACTTTTGCAACATTCACAGATTTTTCCACATCCGGTTGTTTCCAAAGACAGAATGATGAACTTGAAAATTTTCCTTATTTTCCCACTCATATGTATATAGCTGATGCTTCAGGCAGAGGCATAATCAGCAAAGTAATTTGCGGACAGAAGGAGGAATTTTTTTTTAAACTTTTTTTTTTAAACTTGTTTAAAACAGGAAAAAAGATTCTCTTATAATAAGAAATCCCATTCATGCTATCTCCCTCATCAAGTTGTGTCTTTATGTTTGGTTGGTTGGCTGCATTCGTTTGAAAGCTTAGCGGTGTGTGATGTACACTCTTTAATGGTTAAACCATTAGCCTCTGTTCCCCACGGGATATTCATCACTTTAAAAAAAGAGCTGCTACCCTGGAAATGTGACTCTTAAGAAAATTTCTAATTTCAAACAGACTTTCTTTAGCTATAGGGAATTTAAACAAGTGGAATAGGAGCAACTGGGTGGCTCAGTCGATTAAGCGTCTGCCTTTAGCTCAGGTCGTGATCCCACCATCCTGGGGTGGAGCTCCGAGCGGCCCCCCGCTCACTGGGGAGTCTGCTTCTCCCTCTCCGTCTCTGCTCTCTCACGCTCTCTCGCTCTCTTAAGTAAATAAAATCTTTTTAAAAAGTAAATAAGTGGAAATAAAAAGACAAAAAATATTTGTAAGGTCTCAGTCTTGTTTGCCATGAATTTATAATTTATAGCTATATATTAAATCTGGACATGCATAAAATGTGCACTAGATTTATTCTACATGGATATGAAATATTAAACAGCAAAGTCCCATGCAGATACAGGGAGGAATATTTTCAATTCCATGACCCAAAAATGACCACAGACTTGATGTTTTTTTGTAATGAGAAAAAGATGGGTTTGGCAGGTAGTCAGAAGATTCAGGAAATAGCATGGACCAGAAGGAATCGGAGTTTGGACTGAGCCAGCACCGGTGAGGAGGGAAGCAGGAACAGCACACAACAGGTGCAGGAACGTGAGGACATAGAGGTCTTCCTTAGCGAGCCATCAGCCCTCCCTGTGGGAGGGGACAACACACCCCAAGTCCCCAGCTGAGTTTCTGTCTTCCCTGAAGGAAGCTAAAGAGATTTTTGATGGCAAACAGTGCAATTTTGTTGTAACACTGGTAGAAAGGAAAAGCCTAATTAGAAGGCCAATATAAAGCAAGTAAACCTACGCTTAGTACTTAAAAAAATTATACCTCGTTGCACTAGACTGGATATTCCCCCCAAATTCATGGTTACCTGGCCCAGGGATGTGATCTTACTTGGAAAACAGACCTTTACTGATGTCATCAAGTCAGTATGGAGTCATGATGGGTGACACTGGGCCCCGAACCCAATGACTGCTGACCTTATAAGCAGACGGAAGTGTGGACACACACACACACACACACACACAAATACAGAAGAGAAAGCCCTGACAATCGGGGCAGAGAACAGAGGGAGCTATCTACAAGCTAGGGAACGTCATGGGTTGCAGCCCCCACAAGAATGCAGAAGAGGCAAGGAAGGCTCCCTTGCTAGAGCTTTCAGAGAGCACAGGTCTGCTGACACCTTCATTTCAGACTTCTGGCTTCCAGAACTATGAAAGAGAAAAACTTGTATTCTTTCAAGCTCCCTGGGTTGTTGTCATTGGTTCTAGCAGCCCCTAGAAAGAAATACAAATAGAGCCCAAGTTTCCATTCTTCCGTCCCTAACAGGAACCCTGAATTTCAGAAGCATGGGCCAGCATCCTTGTGTCATCATTCATGGTCCCGTCTTCCTGGCTTACGTGAAACGTGAGGCACTATTCCTTAATTAAAATGCCACATCCAGGCATTGTCAGGATGATGAGTGACTCTCATTTAGAAGTCTTTTCGATTTGATTCCATTTGATTAGCTCTGCCAGGGAGCCCGGAGCCTCCTGAATCTAATGAGCTGATAGAGTAAACAAAGCTAATATGACTTGATCTTTATTCTTTTTTTTTTTTTTTTTTGACGACTTGATCTGTATTCTTGAACAAATCCCTTTTTTTTTTTTTTTTACAAACATGACATCCATCTAAATGCGGACCTTTTTAGGCAAGACACAGTGTCAAGACAGCTGGGACACATCTTGGTGCTGACAGGTGTTCGTGGCTTGGGATTTTTGAAAACCAGGTTTGCGACCTGGCCTGTGAAAGGTGAGAAAGGGGTGTAGCCCATTGGCCATGGGTTTTCCCATCTCAGCAATGGGGAGAAGGTGTATCCCTGACAGAGCTGTTTGTGGAGATTCTAGGAATTGGCAAAAGTCAACCCCCAGCTGAGGGCCTGGGGCTTCCTATGTGCTTAACACCTGCTTATGTCCTCACTGCAGCTCCTCCCTAGCACGGATGTGAACACATTTCAGGTCAGGCTGCTTGAAGAAGCCGGTAGTGTGAACAATCATCCTCCTGACATATGTATAGGAGAGAGAGACGTCAAATTTCCAGGGATGCCTTGAGAAATGACCGCCAGCTCAGTGGCTGCAAGCAACAGACACTTACCATCCCATAGTTGGGAGGCTGGGAGTCCTAAAAAGGTGTCAGCAGGGCCAGATTCTGTCCCTGGCTTCTGAGGTTTGCCTGCAGTCCTCATCATGTCTTGTCCTGTGGACATGCCACCCCTCTCTGTGCCCACCACCACCTGGCCTTCTTCCCCCTGTCTCCGTCTATGTCCCTGTCTTCTTACGAGGAGGTCACTCAGTGAGCTTAGGGTTCACCCTCATTCAGTGTAGGCTGGTTGAATGTTTCTAATCACATCTGCAGAACCCGATTTCCAAATAAGGTCCCATTCTGAGGTTCCAGGTAGGCATGGATTGGCGGGGTCCCTATGCTTCCCAGTGTGTCACCCGCAGGCTCCAGGTGGAGTGACAGGGTGCCTCGCTTTGGCAGTGGTGTGTATCATCTGGCAGGCCTCTGTATCTTTGTCAGTTTGTTTTTTGAGTTTGAGTTCTCATTCTCTTTTTTAAAGGAAGCTCCTGAAGGTCAGAAAGCTTATTGGATCTGCCTTGTTCAGGATGCTACTAAGTTCTGAATAGATATGCTCCGGCCTCTGTCCCTAAATTAGCATCTTTTTTAATACATTGATTTCACCCTTTGTTGTTAGAGAGACTGTCCGAGAGGGTCTGTGCACAGGCAGTGTCTTCTCACCCAGAGGCCGTAGCTGGAGTGGAGGGGATGCTGGACAACGTCCCTCTGCTCTCCTGGTCAAGCTGCCTGCGGGTATGGAGTCGGCTTCACAGGGGCTCCTGAAAGTCACCCCTCTTCGCCTTTCCAACATTCCTTCCCCTTGTGCCTCGGTGGGCTCCCCGCCCCACCTGCTACTAGCCAGGGGCCGGGCTGTTGGCTGTGGGTGCCGCGTTCTTGCGCATGGGCGCCCTCCCTCCAGGGCTCCCGTCCTCTGCCTGACCACGGCCCTGGGGCCTTCTGGGCTGTGAGACCTGCGTCGTCTCCGCGGAGGCCTGCGGATGATACACACAACTGACGTTAGAGCCACACCCCTGCTGTCATCACAGTTTTCTCCCTGCTTCTCTGTGTGTTTTATGTGCGTCCCTCCCCGAGCCCAGGCAGGAAGGTTATCCCTCCTCCCTCCCGGGGGTGGGAACGCCCTGCGAGGAGGACGCGGCTCGGCTGACACCGTACATGTCACACAGCTGCCCTGCAGGGCGGTGGTCCTAAGAGAAAAGGTGCAAGTGCGCATTTGGCTCCGCTAAGCGTGTTAGAGCGGTTTGTATCGGTGCTGCGTATGCTGAGCGCGCGCGCACACACACACAGACACACACACACACACACACAGAGTTATATTTGCATATATACACGTGTGTCTACCTACGCATGTATTTGTAACCCGCCGTGCTGGCACATTCTGTTCATGAGTCTAGGACCACAAGCCGAAACCAGGAAATGGGATATTATAGTCACTCACTATAGAGGGAAAGATCAATCCCACAAATTCTCCATCCCGATGATGCTGAGATGCACAGTAAAGATTTTCCAAACCAGGCCTCGTGGCAAAACGGTCTCTGTGTCTGTGCCTCAGGAGCGTGGCCACGTGAAGCAAAGTGCAGGGCAGGGACCCTCCTTGTTCGTCCACGCAGCCTGCCAGCGTCCTTCACAGCACCCCCGCTGTCACTCCAGTGCCCACAGGTGCTCCCCGCAGCCGCCCGGCCTCCTCCCCTCTTCCCATCACCGCCGCCATCCCCTGGTCCGAGGCCTGTGCTCATTCCCGTCAGGTACAGAGGCCACGGGGGTATCCTGGCAGCTTTCGTGTACGTTCTCCATCCTGCCGTTGGACAGTCTCCATACGGCATGGATCTGATTATGTGCTCCCCCCACCCCAGCCCTCCACCCGATCCGAACTCTAGTCCTTCCTTTGAAACACGTTACTGACAGGCAGTGTCTCAAGAGCACATATCACGGGCAGAAAGCTCAGTGGAGCTGATGCACTGAACACACATGTCCATCCGGCCCCCAGAGCACGAAACCACAGATTCCCCTAGCTCCTGCCTTCTCGTCCACACTCCCCCCCCTGTCTCCGGATCAAGTTCTCACTCCCTTGCTAGCCCATGTGGTCTGGCCTCACTGTCTGCTACTTTTCTTCCCTGGACTCATAAAACCAAGTCAGCTGGTCTTCCCACTTGCACCATTGAGTGCCTCCAGACCCACATTAAGAAGAGCTTCTCCTACTGCCCGGATCACTGTTCCCTCACTTGTCTGCCTCGCTCCTTCATCCTTTCCAAGTCCATCATGAGGATGAGCTTGGACGAGGAAGCTCCTTGATTCCCCACCTCACTGCTCCACCCCTGCTCTCTGCTCCATGCACTCTCCACCCCTGCAGCACACGGCTCTGTCTTTCCAGGTACATTCCTCGGCAGGCTTCTTGAGAACGGTCTTCTTGTCAACCTGCAGCATCTAGAAGCATGTTCCACAGTACATATTCATGCATGTGTGTGTGTTCCAGGAGTACTTCCATGGCACCTTGTATATTCACGTGGAGCCCAACGTGTGGGTATGGAACTCTACATGAATATCGAATGTGCTATATAATACTTGTTGAGTGTATCGGTTAGCAAACAAACAAACAAAGCTCACAGTTTTGACTGCACTACCTACTACCCCAAGATTATGAGTAGGAAGGACAACTTCCAAATCGTGCTGTTCTGTAGTCTTTACCAGTTGAGTAGGAGTGTCGGGAACTCTGTGTAAACAAATAGCCAAGCTGGAAACATTCCGCATGACTCAGCGTGCTGAATAGATGGATGGGATTCCGCATCTTCTTCATTTCAAGACACCACACATAACCCCAGAAGCAAGCGGCGTCCCTGGTTTGTGTCCACAGGGAGCCAAGCCATGCTGTTGGACCATAGCAGCTGCCCGCAGACAAATCAGCAGGCCTCATGACCTTCCGCTTCATATCCTTCTGCTTCTTTATTTTCTCAGGGTTCTTGCCATCAGCACTACCTCCACCCAGCTGGTTTGTTACCTCCTACATTTGCTGCTTTTAGGGCTGTCCAGTTAAGGTCCCGACATGCTTCCGTTCCACCCTGTCTGGTAGACCTGAGGTCTTGTCCCTGTACCTGCACAATCTGTGCCAGGTGCCTCTGACTCACCCGACTTTCCTGGTCCACCCACTTGCATGCCTCCCTGGTACACACTGCCCAGCAAGTCATCCTGCATGTGACTAATCCTCCTGCACTCTCCATAGCTTCCCCCGGGCTGCACCCAGTGCCGGGATGTGCTCCTGATTTCTGGCATGGGATCTGGAGGTGGCTCTGTGCAGCCCTCACCTTGTCCACTCAACACAAAGCGACTGCTGCTCTTTCCTGAGCACGGTACTGTGAAGCATGCTGCTCCCTCTTCGCTCACCACCTCTTCATGCAGCACTCAGGGGCTTCATTATTTGGGCCCGTGGAGAGTGTTGATTCCAACACAAGCTCTGGTTCTACTGCAGCAGCACACAGTAGGTGACCGTGCAATGAATGATGTGTGCCTTGCCTGATTGGGCTGCCCCCACAGTACCGGGGACCAGATCCTAACCACAGGAAATGATTTCTATGGGGATCTTAGTACCCTCCCTGCCTTGGATGCAATAAGCAGGTTTATTCTATTCGATAGATCCTGCGAAGGTAAATAAAGATCTGAGGCAATCATACCCTTATAATGAATGTGTTGCAAGTGTCTACTATTTGCCAGGCATCAGGCTGTGGTAGCTCCAAGACACATTGTCTACCTTCCTTGTGCTTGTGGCTCATTGGGCATCAAAAGGTAAATATTTAAACAAGTTCCTAAGAGCACAGTGGGATGTATAAGTACAAGACGGGATAAAATGAATAGTTGAAGGGCAAGAAGGAGGGAGTCATGTTAAGAGTTAGAGGGAGAGCATTCCAAGTAGATGTTTATAGTGTATATACGAGCACGTGCATTGGTCCTATGGCAAAGGGTCATTTTACATATTTTATTTCAACCAAAGGAAAACAAAAGTGTATTGTGTTGAGGGAGGGTGGCCCAGAAGAAGGAGCCCAGCTTGAATGCTTTAAATTACTTATTTCTTCTGACTTACTCGCCCACCGCTCGTACTTTAATTTTGCTTAATCTGCATTGACATATCCTTAAAAATACTTGATCACAACAAACACATTTGCATAAATGGTTTTTCTCTTGTATTTTACCTTTTAAAAAATTTTCCCAAGAGAGAGGTAAACAACTAATTTTCAATTTTCCTTTCATTCGAAAACTTGTATACCACAAAGATCCTTGCTTTGATGTAGTCCAAGAAAAGAGAAGGAAACTACTATTATTGTAAACCTTCTGTGTGTCAGCACAGAAATGAGTGACTTACATAGGATTTATCAAAATAACCCCAGAAACAATTATCTGTTCAAAATGTGGACAAGCTGAGATGTGTTTATTCAACACAAAGGTGGTTTGTCTTGAGACTCACGGTGTGTGTGTGTGTGTGTGTGTGTGTGTGTGTGTGTTTGTAAACTATGCATGCATGATTCTTTGGAAGGCAGAAGATCCATTCTTATATCTTTTATTTCTGAGCACAAATAACAGCTTATGGTTTGACATGCTCTTGTTTGCTGCAGTAGTAAAATAGTGTGATGTTTAAATCCACCTATTAAGGTCCCCAGGGAGTTAGAAATCTGTCACCCCAGGACACGGTTATGTTCCATTTTGTCACAGATACCCAGGCCACCCTCCAGAACACTTCAGGCTTAGAATACTTCAGCCTAGACACATCGTCAACCTTGATATCATACTCTTCTTTATGTATGAGATGACGTTTGGGGATTTCAAGGTTCTTAAAAAGTTGCCTTTGGCATTTGAAAACTTAGGATCTTGAAAGCTGTGATTGCCAGCTTTAACCAGCCCCCACACGTAATTTGCCCCTCTGCCAAGTGGTCACTTAGACAGGCTTGGTGATGCACGGCGGCTCAAGGTACCGATTCTCACCTTGCCTGAACTGTGCGCACATCGAGGTCACCTGTGTGAATCCTCGGCGTGGACGCCCGTGAGGGAAAGTCGGAGCTTTCTGAAGGGGGCATCGTGCTGCTTCGACTCTGCAGAAGTGTGGGCTTCTCATCCATAATTCATCGGTGTAAGGCGCGTCCTGCCCAGGCATATCCGAGCACTGCAGCTTGCTCGCACAAGATCAGACAAGGTTGTTGTGAAATCGAGCCTTATTCTTCTGCAAACCCAAATCGTCCCCAGGGCTGTGCAGCCTGCAGTTTGTTTATTTGTACCTTTGACGTCTAAGCCTCCAACTTGGGAAATATTAAAGATGTCGGTGAACTCCAAGGTATGAAATCACTTTAGTTTCAGAGAGGAAAGAGGCGCTGGAAATACAAGAGTCTCTTACTATAGGAAACAATTCTGTGATTAATAGTGCGTAATGGGAACGTATTGTAAGGGCGGGACAGAGCTGAATCCTGAGCACTGGCGAGAAGAGTGGGGTTGGCTCATGGGGGCCAGACCCCACACTGTGCTTCCCTGTGGGGTTCTGGAGGTAGGAAGGAGTATACTGGGGGACCCGGCAGCAATCAGGGCACCGGCCCTGGCCATGACCCTGACTGCACGAGTGAGGGCCCCGGGACCTACCTGGAAGCCAGGTACATCGCAGCGATGTGGGCGTGCTCTCCGAAGTCCCTTTGAGTTGTCAAATTCTAGGGTTTCTGTGCGTTTCCTCTTTCCATAGCAGATGTCTCCTACCCGGGGAGACCTCTGTCCTGGAATTCAGCTCGTCTTTCTGTAGCAATTAGAATGTGATACAGTAGGAGCCTACGCTATTTTAATAACTGAGTATTAAGAGATAAGAGGAAGCCTTCTCTGAAACCCACAGAATGGATCCGTGTCCTTATTAAATATCCTCAAATATAACAAATAAAAGTGCCTACTTCTTAACTTCAATTAAAAAAAAATCTTGTAATTATCTTCTTACGTGCCTGTCTTGTCTAGTAGACAGTGAAGTCTGGGAAGGCAGCAATTGTGTCTGTTTCTTGTTCCAGATCTAGCGTTGCTGGATTTAGCAAATAAAAGCACAAGACCTAGTTAAATTTGAAGGTCAGAGAAACAATGAGTTGATTTTGTTTCAGAGGACGTATACCCTGTGCAATAGTTGAGTCATGCTTATATTAAAAAAATATTTGTTGGTTTCTCTGACCTTCAGATCTAAGTCAGCATCTTGTATTTTATCTGGTAACCGTGTCTGGTCCTCAGGACTCAATTTAGTACCCAGCCCAGACTGGATGCTCAGTAAATTTTGAATATTTACATTACAAGGCGAAGAACTGAATCTGTGAGGCATGTAAATGAAGCACATAGGCGGGGAAAAGAACACTGAGACGTGACAAATCAGAACCTGCCTTGTTTTAACCAACGTGGAAGGCCTCGGAGTGACTTTGAAAGGAGAGCGTTAATGGATGGTTACTTCAGTGAGAGAGAAGGAAAGTACCCTCAGGGCACTTCATTTCTGGCTCTGGCTTCCTAGAGGAGTCAGACTTTCTTCAGGGATGTTTCTGCCAGTAAAAGATGAGCGTAGGGGCACCTGGCTCAGTTGGTTAAGCGTCCATCTCTTGATCTTAGCTCAGGTCTTGATCTCCGGGCCATCAATTCAAGCTCCACGTTGGGCTCCATGTTCAACATGGAACGTACTTAAAAGACGGGGTGTAGATTAGCTCAGGAAATGTTTGCTGGCTTCCTGGGTGACATATTAAATTGTTTCATGGCCACACCATTAACTGGACACACCAATAGCATATATTTGTTTCTTTGGTGAACACAGGAAATTTAACTTAAAAAGAGTGTCAGTTGAGGTAAAAAAAAAAAAAAAAAAAATTAGAAAATGTCCTGAAAAGCAGAAATGTAGCTGTGAATGAAATCTATTAAACTGAGGGAGACCAATCATCTGATTCTGCCTAATTAATATTTAAGCCATGCATAGTAGACTGCATCATTATTTCCAGTTTCTCCCCCCTTTGTCATGTAACTGCATGGTGCTGTCCTACTATGGTCAAGGTGTTCTTCCCCAGCCTGGACTCCAGTCTCATTCATATGACTTGCTTTGGCCAGCGGGAAGGTATCAGACTTGATGCAACTAGAAGAATGAGAAGCGCTTCCATGATTGGGCTGGGCCTCTTTCTTTCCCCTCTGCCAGTAGCAAGAGAGTATGTCCAGGCTAGCTGCCGAAGGGTGAGACACACCTGGAACATAGCCAGGTCACTCCCTCTGCCCCGACCAAGACCAGCCAGCAAGCTGTGTTTTATGTGAGCCCAGCAGAGCCACCTGGCTGACCCCACCCCCACCGCCAGCAAACGCAGGAGTAATAAACACTTATGGTTGAATGCCTCTGCGGTTTGTGCTTGTTTGTCATGCAGCAGCATCCTGGCAGTAGATGACAGATGCAAGAACAGAACAACCTGTAGATAAAGTTAGGAACACAATAGCAATTACAAAATCTTATTTCTCTGGTTCCGTCCCCTACAGCTCTGTAGGAAATCTAGTTCCTCTCAAACCTTACACGGTGCTCTGTGTGTTTGCTAGCTAGACTTGCTTTCTGAGCACTTCCAACCACTTTGATCCTCCTACTGGAGGGACTGCGGTGAGGTGTTCTCTTGTGGAAAATGCTACAAGTCCATCCTCTGTGACCGGTACCTCCCCAAGTAGCCCCCACTATTCTCCAAAGATGGATCCCTTCTTGCTGATTCAAATGCCCACGGTAAAGCCTGCCTGTGAGTAAGGCACTGAGGCCACTTGTCCCAAAGCTCTCTCCATCCCTCCTGAGACCCATTGATACTCACACAGATGCTACCAAAGATTACAAACAACCCTCAATTCATGTTTTTCTCTATAGCAAAGTCAAGAATGAAGTGATATGTTTCAAGTGCCACCTACATACATGAGATACTCATTATATATTTAATAACATTGTTTCAGTTTCCAATGGCAGCTGTTAATTCAGATCTCCTCAAATCTTATTCACACTCAAAAACTGAGAAAATAATGTATATTGAGTTTACCAAGAATAGACTTTTCACCTCTAAGAAGGCCAATCAAGCATTCAACAAATATTTATTGAGAACTTACTATGACGTTTGAATATTGACCCCGTCCCCAAGGCTGAATCACGGGCTCTTTTATAACTATTGTGTCAATCAACAACTAGACACCCTTCAGTCAAAATGAATAACTGTATAGTCCAGACTCTTCTCTACACTCCACACCCACACATCCAACTGTGTCCACTTGTGAATCTCCAAGGCACATCAAACTTAACATTTCCCCCAAAAAAACACCTCACAGTCTTCCCTTCCCAACGTGCTTCTTGTTACATGTGTCACCCCAAAAAGCCATTTGTACAAGCAAATACATGGAAAGCATTCTTGACTTCTTTCTGCCTCCCTTCATCTATTGCAAGCACATCAGTTGCTACATCCTGTGGATTTTTATCTATCCAAACTCTCCCTCCCTGTCAATCTCTTGTTATCACTTTGTCAGAAACTGCCATCGTGCCTCACACAGACCACATCATGGGCCTCCTAACTGGTCTCCCACATATTTTCTCCATTCCTCAGTCCAATCTTCGTTAGCCAGACAGATCTGTTAGAAACACAAGACTACATCTGGTCACTGCAGTAGTGAGAAGTCATCTGTGACATTCTGCGGTTTCTCAGATGAATTTCAGCGTCCCTCATGTCCCGCCAAGCTTCCAGAAACTGGGCCTCATCTTGCTCTTTGGGATCACGTTGCATTATTCTTCTCTTTTCAAATGATACCTTACCTGCCCTTGGATACTTTCACGGAGTATTTCATGAGCATCACTCTCTGCATGTGGGATAAGTATTGCATCCATCCCGTGTGATGAGTAAGCAGTTAATCCTCCCTTGCACTCAAACCATATTCCTTAGCATGGCTGTCGCTAACCTCCACAGTGTGATTTATTTCTTGACAGCACTTTTCATAATTGGAAGTAGAAATTAATTGGGTACTGATTTGTTTATTGCCTGCCTCCCACTCAATGTGTCTTGTTTCTCTGCTGTAGCCCTAGCATAGTACCTTATACATAACAGATGCTCGATAAATATGTCTGTTAGGAAAACAAATGATTGCATCCTAGTGAATGAAACAGACGTAATCCCGATCTTCTGCAAGCTGGTGTGTCTCTATCCCATTCATAAGTATCATGATTATATAAAGTTCTCTCCTCAAAGTCCTGCATACATTGACTCTGTTTTGGTACTTAGTGCAGCTAGTTTACAGTGAGAGGTCAGCTTCATCTTAAACTAGTTTACTTTACTTGGTGTTTGAGATACTACATTTCTTTATACTTCAATTTTAAAAAGCTTTGAAGAGGACGTGCATATTCTCATTAATTTTGCCAAGAACTCAGTGTATCTGCTAATTCTATACATACTTTTCATTTTTAAGCTCAATTATATTTTGATACTCTTCTTTTAAGATTTTTCACTTATTCATTAGAGAGACAGAGACAGAGACCAAGAGAGCATAAGCAAGAAGAGATGCAGAGGGAGAAGCAGACTCCCAGCTGAACTGGAAGCCCAACGTGGGGCTTGGTCCCAGGACCTAAAGATCACGACCCGAGCTGAAGGCAGATGTTTAACCATCTGAGCCATCCAGGCTCAAAAGTACTTTTGGTACTTTTAAGAAGCAAAGGTAGTAATATCAGATGCCTTTGACACTTGAGTTCACTAGACACTTCTCTCTTCTCCTTTGCCACTTTTTAAAGTTTATGGAATGTGTTTTCACATTTTGGGGGTTTTAGCCCAGTAATTCTGTTAGTGTTCACTTTACTTTGCTTTTTGTTTGCTCCTTGGTGCATACGGTGTTTATGGGCTTTCTTCCACTGTCTTTATCTGCATTCTCCCTGCATCTCAGCTTTAACCTAATGCCTGGTTAAAATAACCAGACATAGATGTTCATTGGATTAATAAAAGGAAAAATAACTACCATGAAAGGTTGCCACAGAAGGATCAATGATGATAGTCCCTTTGGACTAAGGGTATAATTAATCCAGTATGTACTCTGAAGATCCAGAACTATTTTAATCACATTTAATGTACTATAAATAAAATACTGTCTCCAGTGTACATTTAAATACTACTTGGGGGCAGCCCCGGTGGCCCAGCGGTTTAACACTGCCTTCGGCCTGGGGTGTGATCCTGGAGATCCAGGATCGAGTCCCACGTCGGGCTCCCTGCATGGAGCCTGCTTCTCCCTCTGCCTGTGTCTCTGCCTCTCTCTCTCTCTGTGTCTCTCACGAATAAATAAATAAAATCTTTTAAAATAAATACATACATACTGCTTGGCTCATCTCTCAAATTTAATATAATTATTTGTATCACAGTTTGACTACAGTTAGACTTTACAAAGAATACAAATCTGACATAAAATGAATGCTAAGTTATTTTTATTTGAGTCATAACTAAGAATATGTGATAAGCACACATGCATTATGGAGATAAATAGAACGTTATAATAAGGAATTAGCAAACAAACCTACCACAGCAAAGGGGTTGCATTGATATAAAATATAGCCTACTTAGCACTATAATTTACTCTTATGACCTACTTTGTTTTGTAAAAAAATAAAGTGTGAACAAGATAGAATAAGTGGAGTAATGGGGAAAGGGGATCAGTAGAAAAATTTGGGAAGATTCTAGACATTTAGAGTTTAAGAGATCTCAAAAACCATCTACAACAGCCTTTTTTACTAGATGTGATGATTAGATATAAATGATTTGTTCAAATTCATATAGAATAATTATATTTGAATGTTGACAAATTGGCCTATTGACAAAGATTGCATCATCATCTTGCTGATTCTGTGTGGCACGGTCAGTTTACCTGACCATGGTGGTGGCACAGTCCAGAATTTGCAGTAAGATTAAACAAGTGTAGGGGATCCCTGGATGGCTCAGCGGTTTAGCGCCTGCCTTCCACCTGGGGCGTAGTCCTGGGGTCCCAGGATCGAGTCCCGTGTCAGGCTCCTTGCATGGAGCCTGCTTCTCCCTCTGCCTGTGTCTCTGCCTCTCTCTCTTTCTCTCTCTCTCTCTGTGTGTCTCTCATGAATAAATAAATAATATCTTTTAAAAAAATAAGTTTAGGGGTGCCCGGGTGGCTCAGTGGGTTAAGCATCCGGCTCTTGATTTAGGCTCAGGTCATGATCTCAAGGTCATGAGATTGAGCCCCAGGTCGGTCTCTGGGCTTAGCACAGAGTCTCCTTGAGAGTCTCTCCTTCTCCCTCTGCCTGCTTGTGTGTATGTGCACACACATACATGCCCTCTTTCTCTCTCTCAAATAAGTAACATCGAAAACAACAACAATAAAAAATAAATTAAACCATTTGAAGGAATAGGGAAGGGAATCCAGTCCAGTCTTCCATGGTTGAGATGACCTTGTATTCCTATTGGAAAATAATGGGAGGTGTGGCAGGGGGGAAGGTCACCTTAAGAACCTGAAAGAATTAACTAGTTAAGGCAGGTGAGAGTTACATGCAGGTCGATTTGAAGATTTCTATTAGGAAGAGAGGTAGAGTATGGGAACCAGGCAGGGCCACATGGATATTATTATTATATCTTATTATTATTGTTATATTAATAATAATTATTATTTAATATTATTTAATAATTATTATTATCTGTAAAGAACATTTAGCACTCATATATAAAAGTGGCTGAAATTGATTTTTAACTCTATGTATGCAATCACTTCTTGTATATTTGTTCTTAAAATACTTAATCTCATGAGGTACTAAGCTATAGCAAATTTCCACTAAAAACTCACATGAGCACAATCTCACAGCATGACGATGCCATCTTAAGGGGCTCATGGAGCCCTGTAGTCCACCTGTGTATTTCAGCATATTCCAAGGATGCCTGTTCTCCGCCACAGAGAGCAGTGCACGAATGATAAAGGCTATTCTGAGAGGTGGGGAGGAAATAATGCCATATTTAAACATAGGCTGAGTGACCCCTGGAAGAAATAATGAAGATTTTCAAGAACCTGGAGGAGACCACTGGACCGATTTACCACTAGGAGATCTTTTTCTTTTTTTAAAAAAAAAATATTTTATTTATTTATTCATGAGAGACACAGAGACACAGAGACATATGCAGAGGGAGAAACAAGCTCCCTGCAGGGAGCCTGATGTGGGACTTGATCCCAGGACCCCAGGATCACAATCTGAGCCAAAGGTAGATGCTCAACCACTGAGCCACCCGACCATTCTGAGATCTTTTTCTTTTAAGATTTTACTTACTTATTTAAGAGAGAGAGAGAGAGCTAGAGAGAGCACAAGTGATGGAGTGGGGGGCAAGGGGCAGAGGCAGATGGAGAGGGAGAAGCAGACTCCCTGTTGAGCAGAAAGCCCAATGTGGGGCTCGATCATAGGACCCTGGAATCTGACCTGAGCCGAAGCCAGATGCCAACTGACTGAGCCACCCAGGTGCTCCACTAAGATTTTTTTAAGACTAAAATAATTTGTTCATGATTCAAGTAATGTGAAACATAACAAAGAGGTATCTGGCTCTTCGGAGCAGACACAGCCATTTTTCAGTAGCCCAAACTACTCTTAAGTCTGAGAATTGGACATAGCATATCCCAGATAGCCTAAATGTAACCACACAACTGGGATAACAGAATTTCAGTGGAGAAGTGGGGAATAGAAGGAGGTGGCTTAGGAAGGGGGCACACGACTTTGAGAATTGTTCTTCTTGAAAAATAACAATAGTTTATGGAATGTCTTATTCTATTAAAAAAATGGGCTACAGTAAATATCTATTACTGTGTAACCAATGATCCTAACACTTTGCTTTGCATTTAAAGCAATAAGTGTATTTTATATTTATATGAATATATGTATTGATGTTGTTATGAATACACATTCATGGTCTGTGAACCTGGAATTTGCAAGTGACCTGGCTGTGTGGTTCAGGCTCCAGATCTCTCAGGACCCTACATTTGAGTTGTTGGTTGGAGCTGTTGTCTCTGATGGTTCTGGAGAATGGAGGTTCAGCTTCCGTGGCTGATAGCCTGAGCCTCCATTTCCCGGTTACGTGGGCTTCCCCATGGAGCCTCCTCAGTGTCCTCACAGCGTGGCAGCTGGCTTC
The DNA here is from genome assembly GCF_053574225.1 of Canis aureus. Lineage (NCBI taxonomy): Eukaryota > Metazoa > Chordata > Mammalia > Carnivora > Canidae > Canis > Canis aureus. The sequence continues at coordinate 119,246,913 of NC_135649.1, read as the reverse complement.
CTCCCAAGTGAGGTATCAGAGACAATGCAAAACAGAGACTAAAGTGTCTTTGTAACCAAGGCTAGCCAGTCACATGCCATCATTTCCCCTTGGTTATAGTCAGCCCTATTCAGCACGAGTGGGGATGCTACAGGGACACAGACCCCAGACGTAGGGATCATTGGAGGCTTTCTTGGAAGCTGGTTACTTTACTGTCGTATGACCAGATGGGAAAGAATTTCAGCCAATTTTCAGGTCTTTGCAGTGAGTTTGGGAGTAAGAGAAATTTTATACTTTTGAGTGATAATGAAGCCTCTAATTTCTAAGGCCTTATAAGTAAAGCACATAGGCAAAAAAAAAAAAAAAAAAAAAAAATCTTAGCCCAGTACTGCCAATAAAAACCACATGCACTGTAACGTGACTTTAGACTTTGGTAAGTAGGATGCTGAGGTACACATCACCTCTAACTTAGAAGCATTTTTCAAGTATGCAAATCAGGCGTGGTGTAACCCACCTGAGTTTTTAGATATAAGGCATAGTACAAGTGAAGAGCCTTCATGTTACAAATCATAAAGAAAATTCAAAATGGGTTAAACTAGTGCTGTCCAATATATTGAGGGTCACATATACAAGCCACTTATGTATGTTGTATTTTCTAGGAGAAACAGGTGAAGGTAATTTGAACAGCACATGTCAGTCCCCCAGTATATTTAAAGTATTATAATTTCAATGCATAGTCAGTGTGGAAGTATTTGTTTTACCAAATCTGAAATCCAGTATATATTTCACACTCACCATGCAAGACAGCTGGACGAGCCACATTGAAGTGTTCAGTAGGCACACTGAGACTAGTGGGAACTAATATTGAATAATAAAGACAATTCACAGGGGAAAAAAAAGAAAACCCAGTGATCTATCTCATCACACCAAACCTGATCAAGAAGCTGATAGAATCCAAGTCACCAAGGACATCACTATCTCACTGCTGTGCCTCTCCCAATGCTGACGTAAACCAAAGGTGCTAACTGGTGGCTGCTCAGTCCAGCAGGCTCTGTACTGTAGTAGCTGAGCCACCACATGTCCACCATAGCTTCACATCATCTCACAGCCACGGGAAGAACGAGCATCTCTTGTACCTCATGATGGGGGATGCCTTTTAGCATTCACTCTGTCTGTGTCCTGGACTGGGCAACCTGCCCGTTCTGGGACTGGCCACCGTGGTTAGGACCACAGGATCTATTGATGGAGGAAGGCCCTTCAGGGCTACTCCTGGAATTCAGAAGGGGTCTCAGGCCTCCCAAAGCACCTTGTGTGTTAACACTGGAGAAGGAGCTGGTTGCCCAAGGAAAAATCAGAGATAAAAAGAGAGCCAGAATGAACACACGTCCACACTGCACTTGCTTCTATGCAGGTGTATGGGCAGATGGGCAGATGTCTTCATTCCATCCCCTGATGTGCCAACCATGAAAGGAGAGACACTGAGGGCCTCCACAGCTGTAGATCCACAGCTACATCACTCTTGGCTGGGGATGATGCCATTATTTGTAGCTTAGGAGATCTGTGACCCACTTGTAATTCACTAATACTGTGCCAGTGGCCACCTTGAATTTCTACAGACAGAAGTAGCATCTTCAATTTGCAGAATGATAGAAAATGTAATTGAAAATACGCACACCCTTATGTGGCAAGGAAATAATTTTAAGTGGAATGTATCTTCAATAACTGGAGCATTACTTGAGACTTTCATATTAACGCTGAAATGCTTAAAACTTTTCTTCCTTTAAAGACAGATTTCAAAATTCTCTTCTTTCCTGATGTCTAAGTAAGTGATCTTCCTAGGGAGCATTAAGTGAATATTACTGGATTTATTGGATCTTATGAAATTACTTGAATAAAAATTCCAGTTCAGCAAGAGGCCAAATCAAATAAAAAGAATTCCTTAAAACAAAGTAACCAATCAGGTTGTACTACATGTTATACTACAATCAAACTATTTTTAAAAATATGTATCCATATGGACAAAGTCAAGATGGATTTTTTTTTTAATTTAAAGAAAGAATGTGTTAGGGTGGAAAGATTGTAGATGGTATTTTTTTTTCTCCAGAAGTCTTCTGTTGATGTGACAAAAGCACTTGTACAAGTTTTAAAAACAAATGCATTTGTTACATCAGTGACTCGCAAACTGTTAGCAGCTCCCACAGAGCTTGAGGAGGAGGGGAGGTAGCAACACGAAGCAGAGAGAGGAGAGAGACTGTTTTCTTTTACTGTGTGTCTGTCACCACGTAACAGAACATTCTTAGGAGGCAGAGTGAACTTATCCAAACACGCATGCAGTAAGGAACAGCAGAGAAGTGCCCACAGTCTGGGAAATTGGGTTTCTCCTGATACAGAGGAAACAGGCCGCCTTATGCACAAGTGATTGTCATTTGTTTGAGCTTCAGGTCGATAGCTGCTGGCATGAGAAACATTCTCCATCCTTCAGTATATTGTAAATTATTCCCCAAACAACTTTTCTCAAACTAAGAGTGAGGGAAGAAGAGAGATCTATTTCAGCAACAGAGGTGCATTCTCATCCTGCTTGTAACTCATCCGAAACTTTCCCAAGCAGAACCAAAATATCTCCCATAGAATTTCAAGAGAGGAGAATCAAGCCCAGATGGTCTGGACTTAAAATGTTAACTCTGATGCTATGACTATGGTCAAGTGAGATGATGTATTTGCCATTTTTCTGATTCTATTTATAATTACTTTTTGAGAGGTCTGTCTGCTTCAAGAGATGTTTCCCAGTGCCCTGGCAGTGCATGGAGTTTCCACTCTGAGTCATTCACTGGGCAAAGGATTTGGATGTTTGAAGGCCCTTGTTAACTAATAAATGCGTCTGCGGAACAGTCATGACAAGTGACCCGAAGTGTCCAGGACCGCCTGCTCTTGAGGTGTTTATGAGGTGGCCCAGAGTGTGAGAAGATGGAGTTTCGTGCGTGTGGGTAGACTTGGAACGAAGACAAGTGGAAGTCCTCTCCACTGTAGAGTACCAATTCTCTGGTGCCAGAACAACAGCTCAGTTACTTCTCTTCCTCCTTCTCAGTCTAAGCTGGCTATTTCCTTAGTTGATAAGGCAATCCTCTGCCGTGATAAGGCCTCAACAGGCCAACAGGACCTGTACCTTCTACTGAAGTCCCAAGAGTTGTGTCTGGTATTTGTGAGTTTCTGGGCATATTCTCACATCATCTTATCATCTTTGGATAAGGTCAACCATTTCTTTTCTTTCTTTCTTTCTTTCTTTCTTTCTTTCTTTCTTTCTTTCTTTCTTTCTTTTTTTTCTTACTCTGTGCCTGCCTTGGCACTCCACATGAGGATTCCATGTTTAAATCCCAATATCGATAATCTGATGGCCTGAAAGGAGAACCTTCCTGTTCCTCCTCAGCGCATGAATGGAGAGACATAGGTGCAAATGACTTCGTTGGTTTTTCCTCTGATAGACTTCGGTGAACGAGATGTTTGGTTGTCTCTGGGGGCAGAAGAGAGAGTGGAAATAAAGTGACCCTCCGTGGCCCGGGAGAGGCAGACTCTGGGTGGACGTCGTGGGACGCTGGGCCAGGACGCAGCCGGTCGCCCAGGTCGGTGGCAGCGCCCTGCGTGTGCTCCCGGTCCTACAGCAGTGTGGCCGGTGCCTGGAGAAGAGCGACAAGGACACGCGCACTGTAGGTCACACGTGCTGTCTAGCGTCGGGGTCCCCTCTGAAGGACACGGCGAACTGCGTGTGGCCCCATGGCACCGAGCGTGGCCTACCGCTAACTCTCGTGTGCGGTTCTGCGCTTCGCAGAAGCTACTCACGGGAGCAGCCAAGCTGCCTGCGAGCACCGAGGAACTTCTCTTTGCTCTTCTCATCAGCCCAGAGAGTGGGCTGCTGGATTTGGGACGGCGGGCCTTCACTCAGCATGTCTTTGCGTTTCATCCAGCTTTTAGGAAGTACCAGCACCGCATTCTTTTTTTTACGCTGGACAGAATTCTTACCAGTCATTTCTTTATTGCCTCTCAGCCCACAACACCCCCCCCCCCCAATGCATATGCTCTGTGGTAAGCTAGGAATCCCTCTGAGCATCTCTCCACTTCACACGAGCACCAAGGCAAGTTTTCTCAGTAGGCGGCGCTGGAGGGACATGGCAAGGGGAAGGCGAGCCTGCAGCTTCTTTGCAGGTGCATGGGGAGAGATAGAGGTGGGGATGTGAGGACTTCACCTGGACAGAGCCCACCTCAGTCCCGGGACTATGACCCTGAACAACCCTGACACCTGGGCCTGGCCATCAGCTCACCTCAGCCCACTCAACTCAGAAACCAGGCTCTTTGCAGAGAGTCACACACGAGGCCCTTTCCTTCTGCGAGCTCCCACGTGGCCTTGCTGGCTGGTTGCTAATCACCTGCTCACCCACCTGCATTCCAGGGGTGGCCCAGCAACTGCAGCCCAACTCTGGCCCGGTCAGAGCAGCATGCGTGTTGACACTCTGGCCATAGAACCATGCTCCCTCTAAAAAATTCTAAACCCATTCCTGGTTTGCCTTTGCTTGGACACGCTCCCAGAGGCCAGGGGCACCAGATAGATTTCCCATATGTCTGAGAGTTACTCATTCATCATAGTTCAGAATTCGTTACGTTGAACTTCCCCTGTTTGCCCTGCTGCATGGTTCCCAGGTCCTGATGGACCCAGAGTGCTGCAATATTTCATTGAATGGGGATACCAAATACCATTTATCCATCCTTCAGTTGGTGGGTTACTTACGTTGTTTCCATTTGTTTGGTGTTTGGAATGATGCGGCTGTGAGCATTCGTGTGCAAGTCTTTGTGTAGACCCATGCCTTCATTTCTCTTGGGTAGACACTTCGGAGATGAATTGCTGAGGCACATGGTATGTTCAGCTATGTAAGAAGCTGGCAAACTATTGTCCACAGCACACGGTGTTTCCTTCCCAGCAGCAGTGGATGAGGGCTCGTGTCTCTGTATCCCCAACAGCATGTGTTATGGTCCTTTCTGATGATCGCTGTTCTAGTGTATCTTATGCTAGAAGTTCAAAGTTATTTTTCAGGCAAAAAGAAGCTGGAGTAAAACAATCAGAGTTCTGTCCATTATTTAAGAAGAAATAGCAAAGCCTTGTCTATTATTTTGTTCACGTCCTTATCAGAAGTTTAAGGGACCAGTTCCTCGTGGGCTGCAATTATGGTGACGCGTCCTCTCCTGGATGCGTAGATGAGAACAGACTCACACTTTCTCTTGGAGCCCAAGCAGCAGAAAATTTTGTTTCCATAAAGACTTCATATAAATGTCAATAAAATAATGTGAAGAAAATTTTGAGCCAAAAGACAATTTCACTTACTTTGTGTCTTTTAATAGAAGAGTCATTTCTCTCTTTCTTTTTTTATGGTAGAAGCTTTAAAACTAGCTCATCTGTTGGTCCAGAAACAACATTTAATAATTAATTTCTAGGCTACACATTTGGGCTCAGTGCAACTTCAAGGCATGGAGAAATACTCTGTTTCCATTTGGAATTCAGGGAATCTCTCTCTGGCTGTGGTACAGACTTCCTGTTTTTCCTCAAGGACGGTTGAAATTTGGGCAGCTCAGTGAGGTTCAAATTATGCTCAAAGAGCTCTGGCATCCTACAAGCAACTGAAGCCTCTGAGTTGCCACCCACTCTTTCTGGGCTCCCACGGCCAACCTCCTCAGTCTAGAGAGATCTAAATTGTTTCAACAAGACTAAACTGAAAGGGAAAAACTAAGAAAAAATTTTGATTCAGTTGGATTTTGCTAAGATGTTCAGATCACAAGCCACCTCCTTGGTCTTTAGTTTGAGATTCCACTCAGTAAAGTGCGTAGCTAGAAGTTGACCATAATGAACTAGTCAGGGTTGTAGATTTAAAAAAAAAAAAAAAGCCAGATGTGTTGGAAGTTGTTCAGTTAAATCTTTTTTTTTTTTTTCTAATTTTAAAATTGTTAAAGTTGTTTTAGTAAGAAAGCATGGAAGCATGGGGGGTGGGGCAGGGGCAGAGGGTGAGGGAGAGAGAGAATCTTTTTTTTTTTTTTTAATTTTATTTATTTGAGAGTGTGAGAGAGCACTAGCAGGGTAAGTGGCAGAAGGAGAAGCAGACTCCCCTCTGAGCAGGGAGCCCGATGTGGGGGCTCAGTCCTGGGACCCCGGGATCTTGACCTGAGCCGAAGGCACACACTTAACCAACTGAGCCACCCAGGTGCCCCAATTATTTGTTTAAATCTTAATTTGATTTCTATCTTATCTAAATGTTAGACAGCAAGACTAGATAGGGAGACATGAACTTTTGTTATGTCCTGCTTCATAGCTGCTTTGCTCTCTGATATTGAAATATGCCAGTTCCAAAAAAAAAAAAAAAGAAAAGGAATATGCCTGTTCTTTGGGCCCTTTGGGCCTCAATATATACAATATATACAAATCCCAATAATGTCAAAGATCATTTACAATCTTATAATTCTTAAAGTACATGGCAAATTATCATAACTCTACATTTTTTTTAAATTTTGAATACAGTTGACCCACGAAGTTACATCAGTTTCAGGTGCACACTGTAGTGATTTGACATCTCTATGTGTTAAGGCTGTGCTCCCCACAAGCACAGCTGCCGTCTGTCCCCGTCCAGCGCTGTTACGATACCACTCCCCTAACTCGTTATGTGGTGCCATTTATTTCTGGATCTTATTCATGTCGTAACCTGTTGCTCCCACCCACCTTCACCCATTTTGCCCCCCGCCTGCCCTGGTAGCCCTCAGTTTGTTCTTTATATTTATAGGTCTCATTCTACTATTCATAACTCTACATTTATAGGCAGGACTATCGGATTGCAAAAACTGATATCATTTTATGTAACTAACTTGTCACTTAACCGGTATGTTGTTTGAATATGATCCTCTTCAATATACTGTTTATTTGATATAGTCACATAAATGTGAAAATAGTTAAATATAAAAAGTGGGTTTTGGGGTATCTGGGTGACTTAGTTGGTTAAGCATCTGACTCTTATTCTCAGCTCAGGTCTTGATCTTAGGGTCATGAGTTCAAGCCCTGTGTTGGGCTCTACACTGGGCATGGAGCCTACCTAACTTTTTTTTTTAAGTCAGTAAAATGTAGGTTTTAGTGGAAATATGGTACTGATTTGAAAATAGTGCTATTTATTCTGATTATGAACATTTACATATTTACTTTAAAAACTCTTCAGTGTTTTGTGGTAGGTGTTTACATTAAACAATGTGTTAGTTTGGGCAGAAGATCCACACTGTGTGAATATAGGACTTTGATTTTATGACACGTGAAAAGGACATCTGGTACATAATTGGTTAGTCCAGTATTTTAAGTGATAAGGGTTGTGGAGGGGGGTTAGTGATAATGTTTTAAAACAGTGTGATCTCCACATGTTTTCATATATTGTTTAGGTAGAAGCAGTCTCTGGAGAGGTGATAAAGTAATGGCGTTAGGGACCCACGGTTCATATTTTGGAGTCAGAGCTCCACTCAGGGAGGAGTATCCAAAATCATGCGTTGCCCCCTTACCTGTTTTTCCAGATCTCGGTTGTCAAGTCGCATCATCAACTCATCTTTAGAAAAACAGAAAATTAAAGGCAGTTGTATTTTGCATTTTTTTGTCCTCTGATTCAAGCAGCATTATTATTTTAGGAGAGAGATTTAGATCAGTAGCTCTTAAATGCAAGAAAACAGATGTGTAGTGAGGAAGGCACATATCTGGAAAGGAGTATAGCAGGTGTCTTAAATGTATTCTATATTTGCCTATGGGATTCCATATCTAGGAATCTGGCCTATCACACAGTTTTAAAAATGTAGACCAAGATTCAAATGCAAAGATATCTTCTACATAAAGATTTGTGATTTAAAGAAAAAAGTATAAGTCAAGCAAAAGGTCTAACATCATATAACCCTATTGCTTATATAAGAATTATGCAGTTCTGTGAATTTTTAAGTACTAGGGAAATAAAACGTTGCAGTGATGCACCCAAAATTCACCTGAGACACAATCCATGGCAATGTCTAGAGGATGTCATTCCAGGCCTTGCTCACACATGGATACGAGTGTGGGCAGTAAGACAGAGATGCAGATAGAAATAATTTCTAAGGATCATGCTTTTTAAGTACAATGAATTAATGCATTTTTCTTAAATTTAGCTATAGAAAAGGAAACTGGAGTGATACCAAAGGGATTGCTAACTTCTAAATATTTGAGGTTAAAATGTGTAGGCACACAGTGGGATCTGAATCCTTAAAGGTGAGATGGGTCAACTGCATTGGCACTGCCTCACACTCGTTTTGCATATGTGTCCTTTGAAATAGAATATTTGATAAAACCAACAGGAGCATCCTGCAGTATGATTGTGCATTAAAATAATGATATCTTTCTTTTTTTTAAAAAAAGATTTTATTTATTTATTCATGAGAGACACACAGAGAGAGACAGAAACACAGGCAGAGGGAGAAGCAGGCTTCATGCAGGGATCCTGATGCGGGACCCGATCCCAGGTCTCCAGGATCACGACCTGAGCCGAAGATCACTAGAGTTTAGATCACTAAACTGCTGAGCCACCCAGGGATCCCCTAATGAGGTCTTTCCATCAACACTTCTGATGCTCTAACCCCAAACTACCTGAACCTATCCTATCCCCTCTACTTTGTCTTCCCTTTCTTTGAGAACTGTCTGGGAATGAGGAAAAAATCAAACTGTTCTTAGGCCACATCTCCCAGGCTGGTGGAGTGAGATTGCAGTCAGGTTCACTTTCCCAGTTAGAAAAAGAATATGGCTAACTGCAGGGATTGGCTGTCCATCAGCAAAAGTGAGGAAAGTAGTCCAAGATGGAAGAATTGAACTGGTCTAAGGCTTCTCCCAGAGGGCAGTTTATGCATTAAAACAAATGAACAGAAACGTATTATGATTCGTGTAGTCCTGAAATGAAGACCAGTAACATAATTCTGATCCTTCATCTTGACTGAGGAATTCAGTGTCCATAACTCATAATGTATCATGAAAATATTTGGTGAATAAAACTCCAAGAAATAATACCAAGAAAGTTGTATCCTCCAATAAACATTTTAGGAATATTTTTTTATACATCTAAATTCTTTAGAATAAGAATAAAAAGAAACAAGATAAAGTGAGGATCTTATTCCAATGGTAACTCTCATTAAAAGTCTTCCAAACAAGTGGGATATAAGAAGAAAATTGGAAATTAGCACAGGTAATTGTCCTTCCACTTTTTGCATAATGAAACTGAAGGAGAAAAGGCTGAGCCAAAACATTTATTTTGAAATAAAATGTACTTTATTAAAATAGAAAATTGCATTCCCAACCCTTCCTCCAAAAATAATATTTTGAATATATCCTGTGCAGCTAAATGCTCATCTACCGGTATCCTTTCTTGGCTCTGTCACTGCAATCACTCCTCACCTCTGTAGCACACAGTATGAACATGGTACTTCCTCTCTCAATTCCCCAACAAAGTTATGTAAAATAGACTTTGGAATACCTGGAGTTAGTTTTTTTAAAAGATTTTATTTATTTATTCATCAGAGAGACAGAGAGAAAGAGAGGCAGAGGGAGAAACAGGCTGCTCCCAAGGAGCCCGATGCGGGACTTAATCCTGGAACTCTGCGATCACGCCCTGAGCCAAAGGCAGCCGCTCAACCACTGAGCCACCCAGGCACCTGGAGTTCATTTAAATGACAAAAAAAGATCAATAAACCTTCCCCGAAAAGAAAAGGGAAGAAAACAAAAGTACATGGCATCACTGTTTGGTTTATTCCAGTTCTAACCATGTGCAATAATCCCAGAGAGTACCTGTTTTTTCTTTAAAACTGGGGAGAGAGAGACCAGGTAAAAGAACTGATGTGAAAACAAAAGGTAGAAACTACTGAGACAGAGAAATGAAAAGAGAGAGATAATAGATGAGAAAGGACAGATGAGAGAGAGTAACCTGACTCCTCATTTACAGATCTCGACCTCAGCTCAGCATCACCATAACACCCCTTCAGGCTGACTCCCCTTCCCTTCCTTTAAGTGCAGTCCATTGAGTCCATTCCCTCCAAACACTGCCTTTCCAAAGGCTTGAGTTATTGGGTTATGCCAGTGTTAGCAGAAGGGGCAAGGCATCCCCACTCCCGAGAACAGTCCAGGACCACACTGTCGGATGGAAATTGTTACGATGATGGCAATGCTTTAAAATCCTGTGCTCGCCACTATGGTGGCTACTACCCTCACTCGGCTGTTGAGCACTTAGAATGTGGCTAGTGTGACAGAAGCGAGCCTCTCATTCTATTACATTGGAATTGATTTGAATATAAGTTGTCGCGTGTGAGTAGTGGCCATAGGACTGGACAGGACAGCTCCAGCAAGTGCTGAGATACTCCATGGTTAGGTCCCTTGACGGTCTCTGTGTCACTGGGAGGGGAATATTCTGCTCTTTGATCTTCTTGGTCTTCAAGAGGATAATTATTAGAAAATGAAAGATCAAGTACACATATACACACTTTCCAAAGATCAACAATTCTTAAAGTCAATGCAACCTAAATCCATGTCCAGGAAAGGAAATGCTTCCCAGCTGGGGAATAGCCTTTTCCCCCCTGAGAAAGTACTCCCAGTTCCCTTGAACTCAGTTTTTTTTTTTTTTTTTCTGCCAAGCCCCCCTGCTCCTCTCAGTGCTTGAGAAAACTACCCATCCCTATGCATTTACAAACAATAGGGCCATTTCCCCAACAATCCAAGGTTACACTCCATAAAACTGCATTTATTCATCACTTTCACCTAGCCAGGTTATAGTTGACCCTTGAACAATTTGGGGCTAGGAACGCTGACCACCCCTTACAGTCCAAAATCTGTGTATAACTTTGACTCCCCCAAAACTTAGTCACTAATAGCTCTCTTATGTTATCAACCTTACTGATAACATAAGTAGTGTATGAATGAGTATTTTATATCCTATGTGTATATACTGTATCCTTACATTAAAGTAAGCTGGAGAAAGGAAAATGTGATTACAAAAATCATGAGGAAGAGAAAGCACATTTATATATATCCATGTACCAGTGGACCCAGGCAGCTCAAAACCGTGTTGTTCAGGGTCAACTGTACATTCGTATACTAAGTAAGCCTTGTAAACCTTTTCTATTCACTTCTGGTCAGAGCAGAATTCCAGAGTTTAGACATATCTTTGTTTCTGTTGCAATGATTCTTTGAGAGAGGAAGTACTGTGATCAAGTGAAGTACAAATCATTACCTGTTGCTCGCTGGCATGGAAGACATACAAAAGTAGAATAAACTAACACTGAAAAGCCGTATCGTGCCTTGTGTACCCATACTCCTGCAGGGATTTTGACCTGACTCGAATAATAGAAGAAGACCTGGCTTCTGAGTGCAATCTGAGGAAGTGTACTTCCTTCACTCACATGGAAAAGTCACCTTGTCTTGCTTTTGCATTTTGATAAGAACATAGCAAACAAAGTTAGCATGTTGGGCTCGGGTTCAAGCCAAGTGACTTATTATAGCAATCAGAAAATAGAATGAGTAAAAATATAAAGCATGCACTTTTGTTGACCCATTTACCTGTCGCTGGGCTGCCACTCATCCATGAGACCGTGCAGTAGATACTAAGTCATTCGGATAAGGAAGTGAAGTTTGTACCAATGTTGCAGCAAGACGTTAAATTTTTTAGACATAGAGCTTCAGTCACATGTCCTGGGCTCACCTTCCATGTCAGTGTGTTGTTGATCAGTCATCTCCACTGAGAACTATCCTGGGAACATCGGCAAAGCATGCGTAATGCTTCCAGGCCTGGGGCAATGGGCCAGAACAAATTGGATGGAAAACCGAGTGAAAATAGGAAATTGTAAAATAACCTGACATACCCAAAATGCTAAAAAAAATTAAAAAAGGAAAGAAAGAAAGAAAGAAAAAGAAAAAGAAAGAAAGAAACGTATTGATAAGATAAGCCAACAATAATTTTTTTAAAAGATGAAAAAATTGGGCAGCCTGAGTGGCTTGGCGGTTTAGCACCACCTTCAGCCCAGGGCCTGGTCCTGGAAACCCGGGATCAAGTCCCACGTCGGGCTCCATGCATGGAGCCTGCTTCTGCCTCTGCCTCTCTCTCTCTCTCTCTCTCTCTCTCTCATGAATAAATAAATAAAATAAAAATAAAAGAAGAAAAATTTTATTTTGTATTGTTTTTTTGTTTCCCTTAAGATTTCACAGCCTCGGCTGTCCTTACAGTGTAGGGTGTCAAATAGCATCCTCAGAATGAAGCTGACAGGTGTTGTAAACCTCAGCACCCAAGGGAGTATTGCCAACAGCTCTGCTGAGGTTTCATTGACCAGAGCAACTGACCATCAGTGATTTCAGAAGGAACAATATAGAAGGAGGATCCTTCTATGTTCTTTTATTTTTTTAATGCTACAGTCAGAATCCAAAATGTTCGGTATCCTCTGGATAAAACATATTTTTTCAACCCATTTTTCTGTATCTATTGACATTTGACATCATGGATCTATAGCTATTTGTATTGTTTAGTGAGATTTTGCTTTTCATCCTACTGACCACTATAATTGAAGGCTCTGTAGAGTGGCACTAACTAAGACCATCCCATGGTCAGAGTTTCCTAATTACCACTATAATGGAAAACTCTATAGAGTGACACTACAATCATCTCATGCTCACAGTAGACCTTGAAATGTGTGTTAAATTGATGTGGATGTGGTGCCAGTTGGAGTGAGGTAGAAAGATTTGATGGGTGCAGAGCAAAGTAAAATAGATCTCCAAGGGATGGAGAGCAAATCAAGTCTGAACAGTTCCTCTTAGGAAGGTGGGAGGAAGTTCCCAGAATAATTCAGTTAGGCAGAAACATCCTCACATTCTTCTTCTTAAATCAGTTTTGTGTTAAAATCACTTAAACCAATTGGCCAGATAGTTCCAGGAAAAAAATACACGGCTCATCCATCTATTTTGAAACCAGAAATGAAATTATTACATCCACTGATCAGATGAACTATAAACATTTGAAATGCTCTTGTCATCCTTTATTCCCAGTCACACGTTCAGTGCCCTTGGGCATTTGCCCATTCTTTGTGGACACAGTTCTTTAAATAACCTTATAGCCTCCTAGAATTGCAAAATGCTACCCCTTCCCACGACCTCAAAGAAATGTTTGAAACTCTGCTGTGACAAGTTAACGAAAACATGCAAAATATATTTCTTTTTTGTTTTGTTTTAAATTTAATTCCAGTATAGTTATCATACAGTTTTATGTTAGTCTCAGGTGTACTATCTAGTGATCCAATAGTTCTATACATGACTCACCGCTCATCACACAGGTGCCTTCCTTAATCCCCATCACCCGAATCCCACATCCCCTCTCTCACCTGCCCTCTAATGACCATCGGTGTGTTCTCTGTAATTAAGAGTCTGTTTCTTGGTTTGTCTCTTTTCTTTGTTGGTGTGTTTTGTTGATTACATTACACATATGATATTTGTCTTTCTTGGACTGACTTGTTTCACTTAGCATTATACTCCCTAGCTCCACCTGTGTTTTTGCAAATAACAAGACTTCATTCTTTTTTATGGCTGAATAAAACTCCATTGTGTATGTGAGTGTGTGTGTGAGTGTGTGTGTATATACTGCATTTTCTTTACCCATTCATTTGTTGGTGGCTACTTGGTCTGCTTCAGCATCCTGCCTGTTGTAAATAATACTGCAGTAAACATAGGGGTGAGTATATCTTTTCAAATTAGTGTTTCATACTCTTTGGATAAATATCCAGTAGAACTACTAGATCCTAGAGTTATTTTTTTTTGTAATGTTTTGAGGAACCTCCACAGTCTTCCACAGTGGCTGCACCTGTTTGCATTCCCACCAGCAGTGCAAGAGGATTCCTTTTTCTCCACATCCTCAGCAACACTTGTTTTTTCTTGTGTTTTTAATTTACCAATTCTGACAGGTGTGAGGTGTTATCACATTGTGGTTTGTTTTGATTTTCATTTCCTTGGTGATGAGCGAGGTTGAGCACCCTTTTTGTGTCTATTGGCCATCTGAATGTCTTCTTTGGAGAAAGAAATGTCTGTTCATGTCTTCTGCCTATTTTCAATTGGATTATTTGGGGAGGTTATGTGTTGAGTTGTACAAGTTCTTTCTATATTTTGGCTACTAACCTTTTATGAGATATGTCAGTTGCAAACATCTCCCATTCAGGAGGGTTTTTTGGTGTTTTTAAAGATTTTATTTATTTATTCATGAGAGACACAGAGAGACAGAGACACAGGCAGAAGGAGAAGCAGGCTTCTGGTGGGGAGCCTGATGTGGGACTCGATCCCAGGACCCTGCAATCATGCCCTGAGCTGAAGGCAGACACTCAACCACTGAGCCACCCAGGCATCCCTAGTTTATTTTTATTTTTGTGGTCTATTTTTGTGTATGGTGAAAGAATGTGTTCCAACTTTGTTCTTTTGCATCTGGCCGTCCAGTTTTCCCAACATCATTTGTTAAAGAGACTGTCTTTCCCATTGGATAGTCTTGCCTCCTTTGTTGAAGATTAATTTACTATATAATCGTGGGTTTATTTCTGGGCTCCCTATTCTGTTCCAGTGATCTATGTATCTATTTTTGTGCCCATAACTTTGCAGTATATCTTGAAATCTGGGATTGTGATACGTCCAATTTCATTATTTTTTCAAGATTGCTTTGGCTATTTGAGATCTTTTGTAGATTTTAGGATTATTTAAAAATTTTTTCTCAATAAATATTTGATCAAAATTCAGTATCTGACCCCTTTTCAATGAATATGGGACAATAGAAATATCTGCAAATATCTTTGCAGAAAGAGAAGACCTCGTGAAGGCATCCTCTTCACCTTCATGTCAGCTTTTGCGATTGTTAATAATTGTGTTCTGAGGACCAGAAGTGAGGAGAGGAAGCAGTTGTGGGATGCTAGAACCAGGGCCGGGCATGCTTGCTGCTGAGCACAGGCTCGGGCCACCAGATGATTGTGGAAATGCTGTGTCCACCTTCCCAGGCTTGAGTGAGTGAGAGGTGTCTGTCTGCTACCATTTGGAACAATCTCAAATGATATGTAAACCTCAGTGTGATGGCCTGCCTTCCTGCAGTGACAGGTCTTAGCTCAGTGCTTAAAATGTTGGTGGGGTTTGGGTTCATTTCTGTTGAGGTCTTCTAGATATTTCTCACATGTATCCATTCGTGGGGTGCAGATATTTACTGAGAGCCTCTTATGGGCAAGGCACTGTTCTCCATGCTTCCCCACCGTCCTTGTTACTGGATGCACAGCGTCCCAGGTGGTGGGGAGATCTAGCACCATAAAGGAGGCTGGTTGGAGAGTGAAGAAGGTGGGATGGGGGGCATGGAGACTTAGTAATTCATAGTTGTCCAGGAACAGAAAGATGTGGGCCAGGATGGATGTGTTCAAGGCAGAGAAAGAGGACAAAGGAGGAGGTGGAGGGAGGGCCAGCCCAGGTATGAGCACGAGTCCTTTTTAAGGACTTTGACTTTCATGGGAGGCTTTGAGGAGAGAGGGAATAAGATTTGGCTTCCATTTGAACACGTTTGCTCTGACTTCAGGGCAGAGGATAGGTTGGATGAGGCGACAAAGACAGAACCATGAACAGATGGCTGTCTTGGTGCAGGTGAAAGATATGGATGGCCCCACCTCAGGGTGGAAACCTGGAGTAAAGTTCTTAGGTCCCACCCAGACCTTTCTAGGAAACCTTTCTAGTGGCTCACCAATTGCTGTAAAAGCCACGTAAATGAAATAAATCTGGATTACGTTGAAAGGAGCAGATCAAGCATCCTTGAGCGTATTACAAACATTAAGACAGAAAAATTAACTATTCCTAGTATTGTATATTTTGGCCATATCTCCTCTTACGCAAAATACTCTCTCTCACAGACATACACAGTTTAAACATAAACTATATTACTTCATATACAGTTTAAATTAAACTATCCAGTTGTTTAAATATAAACTATGAAAGTCACATGCCTACAAATGTTCTGAGTTCCATCATTTAAATTAATTCTTTATGTAAACTCTTATATTAGGGTGCCTGGGGGGCTTAGTCTATTGAGCATCTGATCTTGATTTTGGTTCAGGTTGTGATCCCAGGATCATGAGATCAAGCCCCATGTCAGGCTCCACACTGAATGTGGAGCCTATTTTAAGATTCTCTCCGTCTCCCTCTGACCCCTGCTCACACTCTCATCTCAATAAACAAACTCTCCTACCCTATCTGAGTGGCTTTTTATACTTCTAGAATAAACTGAATTTCCCTCTTTGTATTAGTAGATACTTAGGAAAGGGTGCTAGCAGGCAACTAAGGAGAAGTGACATCTTAAAAGAGATGCCACCTCCAAGCAAGCCACCTTCCCAGCCAGGCCGTGCTTAGAAGAGCATCATATGAGCCAAGTGGGCATAGATGTCTTGCCCCAGTCAGAGAAGAGGGAGGCCGTACTTCCCATCCTCACTTCCCCAGGTCAGGTCCCACTTAGCCCTAGTTTACAAGAGCCTCTATTGGGTTTTTTTGTTTAAGATTTTATTTATTTATTCATGACACACACACATACAGAGGCAGAGACACAGGCAGAGGGAGAAACAGGCTCCATGCAGAGACCTGATGCGGGACTCGATCCAGGACCCTGGGATCACAACCTGAGCTGAAGGCAGACGCTCAACCTCTGAGCCACCCAGGTGCCCCCAAAGGGCCTCTTTTCACACATAAACCTCATCCTTGAGAGCTGCTGGGAAGCTGCATTGTGATTGTGGCCATAGTGCTTTGAATCAGAATGGGGACAATGAGGTTGACTTTTTGCAAAACAGGTAAAGGGAGGGGAAAAAGACTGTCACCTTTAACCAGGAAGGACACAGGTGTAGTCATGATGATGAACGGTGCAGCTGCAGAGAGGGAAGCATAGGCTTTAGAGTCGGAGCTGTGAAATCCACTTCGCTGGCCCCGTGCCCTCGGGTGGGCTAGCTAACCAGCGGAGCTCAGTTCTTCTGGGTCGAATGCAAATACTATGAGTATCCATATCCTAGGCGTTTAGTGAGGCTTCACCGCAGTAAGCCAGCATTCAGGATGGCAGAGATCCGTGCGCACTCATTGTTCTCCTGACGCAGGGCAAGTCTTTTCCATTGTTCATCCATTTTGTGAGTTCTTCAGAGAAGCTATTTTTTTAGTTTTTTAAGTTTTTAAAATTTTTTAATTGAAGTTCAATTTGCCAACATTTAGCATAACACCCAGTGCTCATCCCAAGTGCCCCCCTCAGTGCCCATCGCCCAGTCACCCCAACCCCCCGCCCACCCCCCCCTCCCACTACCCCTTGTTCATTTCCCAGAATTAGGAGTCTCTCATGGTTTGTCACCCTCACTGATATTTTCACTCCTTTTCCTTTATTCCCTTTCACTAATTTTTATATTCCCCAAATGAATGGACCATATGTTTGTCCTTTTCCGATTGACGCTTTCCAGAAAGAAAAGTTGTATAGTTTGTCATATTGAAATCATTAGATAACCACTAGCCTATCACTATTTCTATGTCAATATTTGTCAATTAAAATATATAATTTGTCATTATATTTAGAAGAATACTGTCTCTTTGATAGAAAATGAGTTGTAGCTATGAAATAAAAATACTACAGAAATGGCACTGTGTATTTCTGAAAATATTGTATTGCAGTGGAAGGTCTTTTTCCCCCCTCAAGAGAGCGAGAAAAAGCATGAGTTGGGGGGTGGGGAGGGAGTCCCAAGCAGGCTCCACACTCAGCATGGAGCCCCCCACGGGGCAGGGCCCGACCTGAGATCATGACCTGAGTCACACACTTAACCGACTGAGCCCCCCCGGTGCCCCATGGAGAGTCCTTTCTTAAAGACTTGACGATCCTGATTCACATCGAGGACAGTAGTTCTTGAACTTTGTCACACGTGAAAATCAAACAGAGAGGGTCACTTCCCCAGGTCAGGTCCCACTTAGGTCCCCATTCCAGGAAGGGTCTCTTCCTGGAATAGAACCGGCCTCACCTACAGACTCCCCACATCAGTAGGTTTGGGTGGGACACAAAGATTCCTTCCCAGTGTTGAATGATCCCTAGGTGATGGCGATGCTTGTCCATGGACCACATCTTGGGAATCACTGATCTAAGAAATTTTACTCCTGTTACTGCAGTATTGATATTCATACCTGTTGAAAGCTAAATCCCATCCAAGAAATATTGCTGCTGTTTAAACTGTACTTCTTCGTTAATCCTGTTGTCTCCATTTTCTGAAATGTGCACAGAGAAAGAGTAAGAGGTCAAAGGGAAATTGGTAACATGACAAAAATAATGCTCCTGATGTCCAGGGTCCACCCGATTGCACCACATTGCATCAGTGTTCAGGGGAACATGTTTGACATCCACAGCACCCTGAAATCCCAACACATGGAGAACTCTCAAAATTACAAACTTTTCATCTTGTGCAGAAGTGGACCAATGTCTGTTTTGATGGCCATGGTTTATCTCTCTCAGCAAACATATTAAAAATAAAGAGGTAACCAAGCACTGTTCCTTTCAAGGTGATTTATGTGCCTTAATAAATGGGAGGGAAAATCCCAACTGCCTATTGAAGTATTTGATGTTCCTTATTAAACAGAGCTTTAACGTTCCTGGCGGTATTAGCCAGAGCGAGAGAGATTTAAACACATCTGCTCTACGTTAAGGATCCTTGGTGGACAGATAACCGTCTTCGCGAGTGTATTTCCTCTGGAGGCATGACGAGTCCTGTACTGACGGAGGCTGAGATGTTACCCAACTTGAACAGTTTAGAAATCGGCAGATGGGGCCCCTGGGTGGCTCAGTGGTTTAGCGCCTGCCTTCAGCTCGGGCATGATCCCGGGGTCTCAGGATCAAGTCCCACATCAGGCTCCCCACAGGAAGCCTGCTTCTCCCTCTGCCTGTGTCTCTCATAAGTAAATAAATAAAATCTTTTTTAAAAAAGAAAAATAAATGGGAAGAGAACATGGGGGGACAAGAACTTCTCTGTGACCTGATTTTTTTTTTTTTTTTTTTTTTCCTGTTTGCTAGCAGCTACTGCTTATTTTTGCCATTATAATCCTACTTGCTTGATCGGGCCTTCAGTACACCTGTGTTCATAAGCCTGTAGGTATCTTGGAGGGAGCTGCTCTGGGGTCTCCGTGCTGCTGAATTCCACCTTTGTGTGTGTTCAAGACCCACTTGCTTCCTGTGCCCTTGGCTTCCTCAGCCCCATTCGGGTAATAGCTGATTGGACTAATGATGACTTTTGGTGAATGGGTATGTATGTGGTGGTGGTTTATATCAAAACAGCCAGAGAGGCATTTTGGCAAGGTAAATGCTGTGTCTCAGACTGGTTAATTTGAGGTCTGTGATAAAACTCTGTCAATTTTAATCCTATTAAAACAATGCTATCTGTCCCTTTTCTCAGAAATATATAGAAAAAAAAAACATTTTTTTTCTTAGATGTTTTCATGTGTTAACTAAAGTTTTCCCCCAGAATTCCACCCAGTTTGGGGTCTCACCTCCTCCACAAATGATTTATCACTCAGGTCACATGAATCTTTCTTTTCTCTCTCTCTCTCACCTGGTTTTTTCCTTAACACAACCATTAGTCTTGGTTTCAATATTTACACATTCCCTTAAATTCTTTTAATACCTGCATGTAACAAATTGTTCGCGTCTTGAGGGAAACATCTCCATTTAACTTTTTACTGATCTCCTAAAATTGTTAACACAGAAGAAAAAACATTGTCTTTAATATATTACAGATTAAAAACAGAGCTAAACACATTGTAACACATTTCTGGAAAAGTTCAAAAATGGTAAAGAGATAGAAATTGAGAAGTCATGACCCTGCCTTCCCCTTTCTGCATCTCTTCATGTCTCCTGCCCGACCCCCTAAAATATGTGCTGTTTTGAGATTCTTTTCACCTGAAATGTTTTGGCCATCTCCTTTTTTGTCTTTGTACTTAGCTGTTCCTCCTGTTTTATAGCTGGAAATCACACTTTTTACAAAGATGTCCTAATCATATAACCATGGCATTTATGTAATTTCCAACGTGTGTTATCCCAACCAGCACAGCAGTGGGAACAGCAGAATATGCTCGGATGGGAAGCCCTGTAAAATAAAGAAGGGGAAGCGTATGTTCCAAGTGCATAACATCTATTTTCTGGTTGCTAGTTTTAAATCCCCCATTCGTAGAAATAGGGAATTTCCACTCCCAGGGCTGTGTCTATATTACAGAAAGTAGAAATTTTATATTGTCTATAACTTTCTATAAAAAAAATACAATCGCTATACAGCTCATGGTTAATTAACATCTGAAGGACATTCATCCACCATTCACAGGTCAAGGGTGGGTTGCGACAGAAGCACCCCACCAGGAATCCACAGTCCATACGTGGTTACTTATCACCTAAGTGGTGCTACCTAAGATTACTTAAAATCAAGCAGTTAATTTCTTAAAGAACATCAGCGATACCAGAAACGAAACAAGAGCGTGATTATGGAATGCATGGTGTTGGTTAGGATAGCCGCCGCTGGGTGCATGAGGAGCTGGCCCCCCGCGCCCCCCATACGCCCCCACTCGCAGCAGCCTGCGATCCTGAGCTCAGTGCTTGGGTTGTGGAAGACCACTTGTTTCTGTGACTTCTGCTTCCTGCTGGAATCCTACACAGACGATCCCGGTGTGTGGCTGGCGCTGAATCTTTGTAGCCAAGTATTGCTTTGAGTACTGAGCGGCAGCAGGTGATGCGTCAGCTCGGCTACTGGCACAGTTTGGCAGATTTGTGCCTGCTGGCTAGTAAATATGGGGGTGTTTGGCAGGTGTTGGTCTAAAGCTCGGATGGTTGTATCATGCCACGTGGTAGTGAAGTTACAAGCAGAACACCACGCGTCCTTATCTCTTTGACAATGAGAGGCTGGGGATTGCTGGACAGCCCAAATCCTAAGTCACTTATGAAAGGGGAGAGGGTCTGAAATTCAGAATTTAGTGCAGGGTGCATACTTACGCTGAAGGTTCCAGATGTAGATGTACAGGCTTCGTCCGTCAATAGGCTGTTGTATTTGAAATAAATGGGTATTACCTGGATCCTTCTCTCCTCTCTCTGTCTCTGTGTTTGTTTGTTTTTTGTAAATATGGGCAGATTGTGTCACATGTGACTTCATGACTTGAGAAAAATCCTCCAACCCCCAATTTCTGTTCACCCATACTATGTGCTGTAGACAGATACTTTCCATTCTCCTTTTAAAATGTACTTTCAATCCTCAATCGAAAAATAGTATCAATCTATTATGAGCTGGGAGGCAATTCCTATTAATATAAAATCCACATCTCTGGGATTCATAGTCTCCCTATTTTAAATAGACTTTCAAACGTCATTAAATGTTTTAATATACCTTCACATATTTGTGATAAACATTGATGTGGGAATAAAATTAAAAAGAAATGTACTCATTTTAAGAACATGTCCAACAAGGATCAGAATGCTTATTCCATTTAAAAATCATAGTTTGGGGATCCCTGGGTGGCTCAGCGGTTTTGCACCTGCTTTCGCCCCAGGGCACGGTCCTGGGGTCCTGGGATCAAGTCCCACGTCCGGCTCCCTGCGTGGAGCCTGCTTATCCCTCTGCCTGTGTGTCTCTGCCTCTCTCTCCCTCTCTCTGTGTAGCTCATGAATGAATAAATAAAATCTTTTTTAAAAAATAAAAAATAAAAATCATAGTTTGAGGAAAAATAGTAATTTTATCTAAAACAAGTCAGTAAAAATTACCTCCTTTCAATGTTACTTTTGTGTCCTGCTTTGAGAAATGTTGAATATAACACAAGATAAACCAAACTACGTCTCATTTTTCTAAAATAAAGTAAAAAAATGTTTACAGGAATAGTTAAAAGTCAATTGGAGAGTTTCCTCAAGGAGAGGAAGTATAAAGATTGTCATGGTGATGTAGACAGTGAAAGTAATAAAATATGATCTTGGTGTTCCAAGGACCAAGACTAATCTCATAACAACCTATCTTTATCAAGGTGCAGGCTTCTTGTGGAAACAGAAAGAAATCTGAACTCAAGCTGCCCACTTAGGAGATGATTATGTGAGTCAAAAGAATAATCCTCTTTACGAGGAAAACAGTATGCTATTCTTTAAAGCAAATAGTTCATCCATCTGAAAAATAAAATAGAATTCCTTTGAAGGATGCTCCAGAGAAATGTATGTTTAGAGTAGTCTGTCCGCGCTCAGTTATGGTCGCTTCTTCTCTATAAAATCCACAACTAAGTTGCCACTTTATGTGGAGAGCACATAAGGAAAGTGAATGATGTATTTTCTGGCTCTGTTTTTTAAAGTTATGTAAGTAATTTTAAAGGACCTTGAAGTGTAGTAGATGTTGGAAACTCTTTTCTTTTGGAATCCTGGCAACGTATCTCAAGTCTTCACCTTTTTTAGCTTGTCTGATCCCATGTGTGCTAGATCAGATTGTTGTCACTGAGCACTGAGAATAGAGTTCATCGGTGTGCTTGAAGCAGAGGCTCCCAACTGGGGGCGACTTACCTCCCCGGTGGGCAGTGTACCTGCAAGGAGAGAGAGGAGGCTCTTGGGGCATCTAGTGGGTAGAGACCAGAGATCCTGCTGAATGCCCTAAATTGCCTAGGACAGCCCCCACAACCAACAACTACCCAGCCCCAAACGTCAGCAGCGTCAGGATGAGAAACCCGAGGCTACAGGCAGGCTTCTTTTTCATCTTTGGAGGCTTTGAGTTTTCACTGGTAAGGCGCCACCTCGGTTGAGACTTGGTCGCTCAACTTTCCAGGAAAGAGATCTGTGGGAGTCCAGACCTACCTGCTGTTCAGCTTCACCGTAGCGAGAAGTGCCTGGCGTGCTTCGCCGCAACTCGTGTCTGATGTGGTGCCAACTCAGCCCCATAAATCGGTGCCGGGAGCCACCTGAGTGGGGCGCCTTTGCCCGCGGAGCCGCCTCACCAGACGCTGGTTGTGCAGCTGCATTTTCACTCAGGTCTTTTGTTTTAAAGCACTGGCCATTCGGAAAGTCCGTCCAAAAGATGGGAAACTACTTAGGGGCCTAGAAAAGCAAGTGGCTCTAATATTACTATATTACTTTTATAGAGAGAGACAGTGTTGCTGGCACAATGAGGTTTCTTGGCAGACCAGGTTTGGGGACTTTTTTTTTAATGCGGATGATTAACAGTGCCTTCCAAAGTGTCAAGGATATTGGGAACTAGGGCAGAAAAGGAATTCTTGCTGTCTTCCGCAGGTGTTGCGTGGTGTTTCTGTGTAAGCACATAGCACAGTTCATTAGTTATCTATTGCTTTGTAGCACATTACCACAAGTTACTGTGAATTGCTGAGATTCACAGGGGATCCAATAACCCACCTAAGGATTTGGGCTTTATACCTAGCTCTTTTGGACAGGAAGGCTCGTGTATTTGCAGATGATTAATTACTATGACCAGTAGAACTCGTCCCCCCCTTTTGCACACGCCCTGTAAAATCCATTATCCCGATTTGGGGAGGCACCGGTGGATATGTCGGGATGACACTTCTTGTACCCAAACTTGCAACCCATAAAAACTGTGATAATTAATATGTGTTCTGATAAGCCAGAGAGTGGTAATTATTATCCAGGAGCCTCGGATGCCCAGACCCCAAACTGATGCCTGCCTCCAAGAGTCGCTGTGAGCATTCAGTGAGATGGTGTGTGAAGAGCTCGGCATAGAACTGGCACTCCGCACACACTCCTTCCTTGCCTCCCCTGACCCCCTGCCATTCCCTTTAATCCCGTGTCCCTTATAAGGAAGAAGGAAAGTGCTAATAACAATATTGCAATAAAATTCTGTCCCACAGTTTTAAATTGCAACATGGTGACTCAGAGTGCAATACAATTGTTTCTGGATGATAAAATACATTATTACCCAGATGTATCATCCATGCATTATTTTCTCCTGTATTCATTAAATTTATGGGCTGGTTACTTCCCTGTGCAATATTTACAATGGGGTCTAAAAATGAAAGAGTAATGAAGTGGCTCACATGCACTCACGGAGCTTACAGGCTGGGAGGGAACGGCATAAGTCAGCAGGCGATGGCCGTAGGGCATGGGTGGAATGTGCTGGTCATCGGCAGGTGGATCACAAGAGAGGCCTGTCTCTGGGTCTTGGCGGTTTGGGAAAGCTTCCTTGCTGTGCTGGCAAGTAGAGGAGTAAGTGAGGCAGGAGAAGGAGTTGAGAGAGAGGAGAAGGTCATCCAGGCAGGAGGAACATTCAGTGCAGGGCCACGGAGGGGACACACATACATGGCACCGTTTTGTAGCTCGGAGTCAATAATGGCTAGGTGACGAGTGTTAGGGAAGGGTGGCGATGACCTAAACAATTAGGGGGTCACAATCAAGCAGGGCCATGTCATAGAGCTGTGGAGGTCGAACTTTATCAAAACAACACTGAAATGTGGTAAGATGTGGAGATATTTGAAAGGCATGGGTGGGTTTGAGCTCTGGCACAATCCTTCTGCTTGCACGTGGACTGGTGAGTGTTTAAAGCTGGTTGGAAGCCAGGGTATACTTTAGGAAGCTGTGAAGCTGTGGCCCTCAGTAGAGGAGAGAGTGTGGAAGCTGTAGGAAAAGTAGAAGTGGAGGAAAGAGAGAGGAGGCTATATATGAAAGAAGAATCTGGGAGGCGTGGTGCTGCATTGGATGTGGGCTGAGAGAGGCCCTGACATCCTGGCTTGGGAGGCTGTGTGTTTGGTGGCACCATCTGCTGACGCCAGGAGTCTCAGAACCCAGACAGCTCACGGGAATGAGACTTCAGTGTGGGGGTGTCAAACTTACATTCCTCTGCGTTGGGACATCCAAGTGAAATTATCAAATAGGACTGAAGAATCTGGTGCTCAGGAGAAAGGTCTGGATGGGGAATCTAAGTGTGGAAGTGTTTAGTTACAGATTTTAACATAGATGCTAATTAAAGAGACGGAGAAATGGGGGTCATTCAACCAGACGTGATTTTATGCCCAGGGAACACATAGCAGTGCCTGGACATCCTAAATCTTAGGAAGGAAGTCTACATGAGAGGAAGGGGAGCCACCAGCATGTAGTGGGTAGAGACGAGGGATGCTAGTAAACGTCCTGCATCACCCGCCCCGGCCCCACCTCCCACAACAGAGAATGACCCAGCCCAAAAGGTCAACCGGGCAGTGTCAAAGCTGAGAAGCCCCTGATGCAGAGCCACAGGAGTGGTGGACAGGTGTGAGGACAGTACCCCGCTCTGCTCTAACCTTGAAAGGAGAAGGAGAGGGAAAGGATCTCACAATGGAGACTGAAGAAGTAGCCAGAGACACAGAAAAGCACAATATCAGGATGTCATTGAAGCCAAACAGACAGCGGGGTCACATACCAAGTGCGGATCAAGCACAGAAAGGCCAAGCAAGGGTTCAGGGGGACACACAATGGGACGGTCAGTGAGGACTTGAGGAGGAAAGTTCTGTTGCATAATGGTGGCATGAGCATGTGAGCGGGTGTAGAGGTGAATGTAATATGGAGAAGGAGACGTGGAAGGCGCAGACGAGACTTGTGAGAAATTTAAAGAGGGCACAGACATTGTCGGGTGGACCTAATAGAAGTCAGGGTTGAGGGGAGTTGTTTTTTGTTGAATTATTACGGAAGATACGTTCTACGTGGATACCCTGGAAGGGGACCAGAGACAGGGTGAGGTTGAAGACACAGGAAAAGCCACCGAGTCCCTAACAGGCGTTTGATGGGATAGGATCCCAAGCCATGGTCGAAGACTTAGTCGTACATAAGGACTGGGACGTCCTGTCCGTGGAAGCAAGTGGAAAATTAGAAATTATGTGAACTTGAATTACAGTTGGCCATTGAACAATGTGAGGGTTGGCGTGCCGACCTCCTGCAAGTGTAAAGTCCACTTTTAAGTTTGGACTCCTCCCAAATGTAACTACTATTAGTAGTTGACCGAAAGCCTTTCCAATATTATAAACAGTTGATCAACAACACCTAGTTTGTATGTTACATATATTATATACAGAATTCCTATAATCAAATAAACTAGAGAAAAAATGTTTACAATATGATAAGGAAGAGAAAATACCTTCACAGTTCTGTGCATTTACCAAAACCCCTTGCATATGCGTGGCCCTGGAGCAGCTCAGTCCTGTGTGGGTGAAATGTCAGCGGAGGAGGAGGAGGGCTTCAGGAAGGTTCTAAGTGCTTCCGTCTCCAAGTCCATCCCTTCGGCTCTGCTGGTCCTCACACAGATGACTTCACCTCTCTCCACCTCCCTTTCACGGGCCTTAAAGGGAGTAATACAACTAAGCCACCTTAGCATCACGACCGAACACTAAACCCACCAACAGCGCCCGAGTGGCTCTGGGCCTCTAAGGCTCTCACTGCTCGGCCTGAGCACCTGCCACCCGGGGGTGATGACATGACCGCAGCAGCTTCCAGGCAGTGTCCGGGCCGGACGGAGCAGGGCAGTGACGAGGGAGAAACGGGGGCACCAAGGGCGGCTGGGGGTCCCCGCCCCGGCGCCCTGCCCGCCGCGGAAGTGAGCGTGCAGGCCGGCCGCAGGTGTCACTGCTTAGAGGACAGCAGCCCGGACCCCAAGACCTAGTCTCCGACCTAGTCTCCGAGACTAGGTCCCTCTCCTTCCGAGAGGGAAGGAGGCCGAGGCCCCCACGATTGCACCCGGCCCTCACCTCCTAGGCCGGCTCCGGGAAGCAGGTAGGGGTGCCCTGCGGACGCTGCAGCCCTGCGACAGTGCCGCTTACTGGGGACCTGCGGCGCCTGCCAGCTGCCCTCACCACCCGGCCTGCCCAGCTCCCTTTGGACCTCCTCACTTGGGTGGCGCCACCACCTCCCGCATACCCTCGCCTCGAGGGGTCTTCGTGGTTTTCAGCTCCGATTGCCCCCAGTGCGCCTCCTCCTGCTCCTGCCCCCCGCCCACAGCCCACACCCTCGCCACTCACTCCAGGCCGCAGACCCTGCCCGCGTACTCACGTCCAGGCCTCGGAGCATCCCAGCCCCCAGCCTCCCCGCAGTGTGTTCCGACTAGGGGGAAGGCAGAGCAGGGGCAGGCTGGATTTAGGAGTGGAGGCTGCGGGCCGGAGAAGCCGGGCTGTAAAATGTGCATTTGCAGAGGCATCTGACAAACTGGACAACGCTCTTTAGACTCAGACCGCGCGCAGAATCTGTCTCTTAACCTTGGTTCAGGGACCCAGTCATTGCGGTTTGTTTGATATTATGCTGCTTGAATAGATTCATTCCTTTATATTTACCACTTACAGGTTTAAAACACAGGCATTTGGGGAGGCCGGGGTGGCTCAGTGGTTGAGCGTCTGCCTTTGGCTCGGGTCGTGATCCCGGGGTTCCAGGATTGAGTCCCTCATTGGGCCCCCCGAAGGGAGCCTGCGTCTCCCTCTGCCTGGGTCTCTGGGTCTCTCTCTGTGTCTCTCATGAATAAATAAATAAAATCCTTAAAAATTAAATTAAATTAAAAAATACAGACATTTGGGCCTAATAGGAGGATACTAGAGATATGAAGTCACATTCAAAAAGAAATAAAGGAAGGTCCTGAAATTGTTGTTTTGTCTCCAACATGAGCATATGGATAACTATTGAATCTTTGTATCCAGTGACCCAGTGGACACTCAATAAATACTGTTTTCCTGACAGCTTACATATTTCTTACCATTGAAATAACAATTACAAATCTACATCATGAGCTCTGCTTTCACCAGGAACATATTTTCTCTTTAGCAACACATGATGGTATTTTGCTGGCAAATTGGGATGATATATTGGCAGTGATGTCATGGTCTGGAAGTTGAATCCAGACACAATATATAAAGTAATAGTATATATTCATGGGTAGAGGGAGAGCATTTTTAGCTATTATTTATTATTATTATGTTTATGACTGTTGAAGTAGTCCAAGTCTCCACATTTTGCTGGCAGTCGCCACACACACAGAAATGAAGCTGTGTATTAAGATAATCTCGGCTGTTTATTTAGTTTATATATTAGCTCTCGATTACGTTCGAAGTCTTTCTGTCCACCGGTTGCTCTCAACAGATGCTGGGTGCACCACTCAGAGGAAGCATTCTTCCAACGCGTCTGTGCTTTCACAATGAACTTGGCCCAGGACCCAGCTTGAAGAACACTGGTCATAGCTGCCCGTGGAAGGTGGGATAGGCATACGTGGAACCCCACTTCAAGCAGGTGTGACAAGCTACAGCATTGGCCACCACACTCCGTAGCCCCTGACGTCAGGACTGGGCACCCATTCCCCATGTCCTCAGGAAAGGCAGCACAGAAGTGTGGTCTGTTCATTCGTGGAGCAGATCTTCAACACCTACATTGAGCTACACACTGAGAGTTATACAGACTTCTGTACGAGTTTCCCTGGCTCCTCAGGATTTAGTAGTTACTGAAAACAGAAGATTTAACCAGTACAGGGTTGGTACAGGACAAAAAACAAATGAGCAAAGCAGATTTTTTTCATTAATTATCTTAAAGCATGGTTGTGTGTACCAAGAGATGGTGATTTTTCCTCACTACATACCCTCTTCAGGGTTTGTGTAGAATCTTTTGCTTGTTAATGTCTTTCAAAGTAAACATTTTTGTCAGTAAAATTTTTTTTCTCAAAGATATATGTGCACACAGGTCAAATACATAGACCTATTAGTATCCTATGCATCTAGGTGTATATCTAGCTGGGTGTGTATACACCTATATATCCATACATATCACATACACCATCATCCTCCGTGTTTAGTGGAATGACCCTGCGGGATTGCTATATCAGCCTGGATCTCCTTCTGGACTCCTACATGTGGAAGCCACTTGCCATGCTGCGATAGCTGCTTGACCCATGTCACAGATCCTCAGATCAAAAGGACACTTCTCTGCACCTGATCCATATTTTGATGCCGGGAGTCTATGCCTTGAATTTGGACTTGGTGCCCTAGTAGACAAGACCATTGGGGCATTTTGAGAAGGGACAAGTCTATATGGAATAGTATATAAAAGGAATGTTGATCACTAATGAGCAGACTATGGTGGTTTTACAATATGTCCACAAACTCCTGACCCCCTCCCATCTGGAAGGTGAGGAGTGAAGGATGGTGTCTGTGTCCCTCCTGCTGGGCCTGGGTGGGCCTTTGGGACATCTCATCAGTAAACAGAGTGTGGTAGACCTTTCACCGTTTTGCTGCTGAGGCCGGGTTACAGAAATCCATCCAGTTGATGCTGGTTTGTCTGGGAAAGTGCCTCTTGGAGCTCTGAGTCCTCGTGTGAAGAGTCTGGCAACCCAGAGGTTACTGTACAGAAAAACCATGTCAGACATGAGAGAGCAAGAGAGAACACTGGTGCAGAGTCCCCGCTGTGGCAGCCTGCGGCTGTTGGATCATCCCAGGCCACACCCAGACCTGCAAGTGGAGAGGGCATGGGCTGGACTTGCCCAGCCCCTGCGTGTGGGCAAGGGCAGGACGCACCCCTGGGGAGAGCTGTCTAGCGTGCTGGACCAGCCTACCATCGGGAGCAAAATCGCTCTTCTTGTTCCAAGCCAATATTTGGGGGACACTGTTACTCTTAGACAACAAGGAACAGCTACGTTCTTTGGTTTGAAATTTCGGCCCAAGGCCCAAGTTCCCCCCTGCTTGCATCAGTGGCCAGTTAGTATTTGTTAGCATCCGAGACACATCCTTCAGATTTGAGTAATTCGGAAGCCTTCGTAAAGCAGAAAATGTTTCTGTACTGCTGTCTCCTAGTACCATTTACCCTCCTTTTCTGCGTAGAGTCAGTGTGATTGGATTCATACATGAGGATGGAGTTGAAAACACACACACCCTTTTTAAGACTGGTCACAAACACTGCGTTGGCAGTGATGCTCTTCGGAGGCCCCAAACGTGCTCCCCTTGCCATCCGACCGCCCGACGGCGCCCCTGGCCCTGGGCCCCACTGTCCTGGAACCGCGGGGTCCCTGGAGAACCTGGGGTGTCTGCTTTGGAGAGCTGAGCGGCCTTGGCCCTGCCTTGCCTTTCCACGGCTCGCTCGTGGAAGGACATCGGGAACGAGGCGGGGCATTGCCAAGGGCAGGCCTGCCGGGCGCTGCCAGCGCCAGCGGTTCCCCAGCGCTGGGGTGCCACGGGCCCCCCAGGGAAGGCGCTGCAGGTGCTGGGGTCCCGGGCGCCCTCCAGGCTGACTCAGCTGATTAGTGACAGCCTTTCTCCCCTGGGGGCGCAGTGCTGTCATTTTGCCGCGCTGCTGGTTCCAACCCAGGCTGTCACTTTTTTTTTTTTTTTTAAAATGCTTCTACTTCAACCACATTTTTTTGGACTGAGGCTGAAAAGCAGACGTTGAAAAGCACAGTCAAGAACGTAATATGGACATCACGAGTTAATCTCCTTGTTTTTTCCTAAAATAGAGCTTTGCCTGAAAGTATTCACATTCAATTAAGTGTCATTTGTGTAATTTCTGGTGCCGGGAGGATGAAGGGCCACGAGGATGACTTCACAGAGGCCAGCATTGCCCTTACTCAGTTTTGTCAGAATAGGGAGCATTCGTCAGGGAAGAAAAATTAATAAAACTATGGAAGTAATGAAAAATACACCAGGAAAAAATTAAAGGATTATATTTTAAAGCCTCAGGATATAGAATATTATTCCTTATAAAATATGTTCCATGGTATTATTTCCTGGAATGCTCACTTTTTTTTTTTTTTTAAACTGCTCGATGACTAACACCATAAACCTACAGGTAGTGTAGACTGCAGAGACAATCCAGTGGTATTTCTTCACGATCAGGTTTTTTTTTTTTAAGATTTTATTTATTCATGAGAGACAGCGAGAGAAAGGAGGAGACACAGACAGAAGGAGAAGCAGGCTCTCCGCAGGGACCCCAATGAGGGACTCGATCCCAGGACCCCAGGATCACGCCCTGAGCCAAAGGCAGCTGCTCAACCCCTGAGCCACCCAGGTGCCCCTGAAATCAGGTTTATCTGTAGCCTCTAGCATTATTAGCACAAAGTGTTACCTCACAACGAGTTCTCAAAGTGTCATTTAA
This sequence comes from Canis aureus, assembly GCF_053574225.1. Taxonomy (NCBI): domain Eukaryota; kingdom Metazoa; phylum Chordata; class Mammalia; order Carnivora; family Canidae; genus Canis; species Canis aureus. Next base: position 119,215,774 of record NC_135649.1, on the reverse strand, counting down.
AATTAGTAAAATACTGAAGAATCTCCGCAGCACTTGTATGCCTCATGCAAGTCTGTGAAATGGGTACGGGCTCACCACTGGAAATGCAAGCGAGGCTCAACCAATCAAACAGAGGAAGCTCCTCCAGGAAGCAGAGGGGGCTTCCAAAGTATCATCTTCCCATTAATTTCTCTTCTAAAAGATGCTCTTTCAAAACTATGATTTCCATGGTCCAAGCCATCGGAGATACAATTTGACCAAACTGCCATTGGTGTTTTAATAGCACAGACTTGTCATGTGCATGTCTGGGCATGGCTGGGGGCTGTCACTGCCGTAGGTTCTGAACTTTGTCTTTAATCTATGTCAAATGATGGACAGCCAGACCACGTGGTGTTGTGGTGTGCAATGCATTTCAGTGGACAAAGCTCCACAAGGAGCTTGGATTACCTGGCAAGGTGGTGATAATCTGCATCTAAGACTGAGCCAGAGAGATGTGGGAGAGCGGGATGGACAAAACTGACATCATCTCCCTGGTGAAAAGGGGTAAGATGGGTGACAAAATTCTGACTCTGGGGGAAGAAAAAACCCACTTCTTGCAAATATCAAGCCTTCACTATGCTGCATGATGTGTAGGGTTAGTTGGTCCCAAAACAAGAAAAGTGCTCTTTTGTTTCAAATGTGCCTTGGGAAACTTGGTAATGAACCCCTCAGTATCCTGAGATGTAAATGCAATTATTTACATATTGAATATTTAGTTTCTGTTTACCTCGGTGGAGAAGAAGCTAATGCATGCTAGGAAGGGAATTGGGATTCTGGTACCTTCCTAATGGATATGTATAGGGCAGAGGCAGAGGGTGTTTTCGCTTTCACTACTTGAAATGCGTTGACCTATCTAATCTTTGGTTTTCTTTCACCGAAAGAGCTTGTTTATTCGTTTGTTTTGCAAGTTTGATTCCTTCCAGGAAATGCAGCTTTCCCAAACCACTCTGAATTTATGATATCTTTAGATAACGGGATATTAGACTTTCTCTTTTATATTTATAAAGAATTCTCATATGTGTGATGCTGTTTAACTGGAGGAATAGATGGAAGCGTAGGTGTAGGTATAGACAGTACATCAAAACATTCACATTTCATTGCTTGGCTTTTTTTTTTGTTTGTTTCGTGTGCCCTTTTGTTTAAGTTTCTATTTTAATTCTAGTAAGTTAACACTCTGCGTTGTATTGGTTTGAGGTATACAATATAATGATCCGGCACTTTCATACAACACTCAGTGTTCATCCTAAGTGCACTCCTTCATCCCCATCACCCATGTCACCCATCCCGCACCCACCTCCCCCTCTGGTGTCCATCAATACGTTCTCTGGGGTCCGTTTCTTGGTTTCTCTCTCTTTTTCCTTTTGCTCATTTGTTTTGTTTCTTAAATTCCACATATGAGTGAAATCAAATGATATTTGTCGTCCTCTGACTTATTTCACTTAACATTATACTCCTTAGCTCCGTCCACATTGTTGTGAGTGGTAAGATTTTCTTTTTGATGGCTGAGTAGTATTCCATTATATATATCTCTATATCTATCTATGTATCTATGCCACTCTTCTTTATGTGCTCATCTGTTGATGAATACTTGGGCTGCTTCCATACTTTGGCTGTTGTAATTAATGGTGCAATAAACATAGGGGTGCATGTATCCCTTTGAATTAGTGTTCCTGTATTCTCTGAATACATACCTAGTAGTGTGATTGCTGGATGATAGGGTAGTTCTATTTTTAACTGTTTGAGGAAGCTCCATACTGTTCTCCACAGTGGCTGCACCAGTTTACATTCCTACCAACAGTGCATGAGCATTTTTCTCCACATTCTTGCCAACACTTGTTTCTTGTGTTGTTGATTTTAGCCATTCTTACAGGTATGAGGGGGATATATCACTGTAGTTTTGATGTGTATTTCCTTGATGGTAAGTGATGATGAATATCTTTTCATGTGTCCATTGGCCTGATTGCTTGACTTTTAAGGAAGGAAGAAAAGGCCCACATATTTACCTTACCTCTCAGAATTCCTTACCTGTTTTCACCCTCAAACAACTCTGTCCTGGATTTAAAGGAAGGGGCATAGGTGTTCAAGCTATGAGCACCAACTATAGACCAACATTATATTCAGGTTTTATTCACTGTGTATTTTAACCTCTTTGTGCCTCGGTTTTCGTATTTGTAGAAGGGGGATAATGGCAGTACCCCCATACATGGCATTGGGAGGGCACCTGAAATGAAAGGTTAATGGGACAGTTGAGGTCATATGGGTGCTCATGAGGTGTTTGCTCCTCCTATTATTACAGATGGAGAAAACAATATTTTAAGATGTTAATTAGCATCCCTGAGTCCGGAACAGAAGATTCATGGTTTAAATGCAGATCTGGTTCCACATTCCTCTCCTATGGAAGGTTTTGCTGAAGGGGGTTTGGGTCTGATGCTCTGAATTCTCGTTCCAACTTTCTGGAGCTCCAGCTCCATGAACTAGGCCATGTTCCTCTTGGATCTGATTTCCTCCTTTGTGGATCATAGGGGCCTCTTAATGGAATTTCAGAGCTCTTCCAAGTTAGGACAAGAATCAAATGATTTATAAGCAGTTATTATAGAAGGCTGAAGAAAGGGTTCTGCGGTGTGATTTCCCAGTTTCAAGCAAGAATTCCTCATTATATACATGCAAATATGTGATGGAAACATTGCTGAGCATTTGGGTCCATAAGACAAGGAAACTAGACATCCATGGGGATCCCTTGGAGTGGTTTCTAAAGATATCAAATGTATTTTGCTTTTTCCTTCTTATATTTTATCTTTACAGTGATTTATGTTTCTGGATTGATTTGGATATTCTGCTTATGTTTGGGTTTTTTGCTGGTGTTTTTCACTTAAGTTATGGATAACAAGAACAGATGTCTAGATATCTAGAAAGGGTTTTGAAGAGAAGCAGAATTGGTAAACAAATAACATAGGGCCAACATCCAACTTTCCAAGCAGGTAGAAAATATAAACCAAACTCCAAATTCTGTGAGTATAATTTGATATATTCCTGGCAAACCTGGCCCTCTGTCTGTGAGAAATCAGATGTGAATAATTTTTGGACATTAAGGATCTTTTAAAGGAAAATATTTGATGACTTGACTAAGGAATGAACAATAGCCATGCGATTTAAATTTCCTGAGAATTCTCTAGAGTTTGAAGTGAGAGGAATTTTGACTTTGGCACAATACATCTCAGAGTTGGCAGGACCAAACATATTTCTAAGAGAATTTGCACTCTTAGTTGAGCCTGAGACATGCTGGTTTTTTCCACCACGAGCCTTAGAACCATAGCTTGTTTCATCCACAAAGTCTAGTTCTTTACATCCCAAGGGAAAAATGTAAATTTGGGCACATAGGAAATAAATGGGAGTTTTTAAGTGAAGACGAATGGTCTGTAATTTGTTGAGTGTAGCAGGCAGTCTTCACGATGGCCCCGACCCATCCTGCCTCCTGGGGTTCACCCTCTTGTTGCAGCCTCTCCCTCGGACTGTGGCCAGTCTGTGCGAGCCACGGGACTGACGGGCTGTCTCTGTGCTCACGTTTCCAAGTGCTGTGTTAGCAGCTCGTTTCTGTGCAGCACTCATGTTTCCAGATCAGTAGTCAAAGTCTCAGATCCCTAGTCTACATTTTATTTACTTTTTTAAGATTTTATTTATTTATTTATTTATTTATTTATTCATGAGAGACACAGAGAGAGGCAGAGACACAGGCAGAGGGAGAAGCAGGCTCCCTGCGGGGAGTCCAACACGGGACTCGATCCCAGTTCCCCGGGATCACGGCCTGGGTCAAAGGCAGATGCTCAACCCCTGAGCCACCCAGGTGCCCCCATTCTACATTTTAAACATCAATGACTGCATGTGGACAAGAAAGACAAAGAGAAAACCACTCTTGGACAAAAAAAAAAAAAAAAAAAAAAAAATTCGGCAGCTTACTGTTACATAGATGTAGTGTGAGAAATTTCAGTATTTAAAATTCCATGTATGTACATCTTTTGCTCCTGCTTTACAAATATTAGAGAACACTACCTATCAAAATGGATCTTGTGTTTTTTAGCCTTTATTAAGCTGGGAAGATGTGAAGACACACAGGTAGCAAAAGAGTATTTCATCAGGAGAAACGATGAAGACGAAGGTCCTGGGTTTCTGTCTAGAAATACTGCCTCAATATCTCATAATTCCCCTGTTTGCAACAACTTCTACAGATACGGTTTACTCACTAGAACTTTGATAAGCATAGCGTAAAACTCCTGATACACCTCCAAATCATTGGGATCATATTTCGTGCTGTGCAGTGGGATGTTTTGAAGTGTCTGGAAGGCAGCAAGATGAAAAAGTAACATTTTTACCTAAATGGCTACTTTGTGGAAATGAATATATCCATTGTCTCCTGGACTTCAAACACATGGCACAGTTCTTAAGTACCTTTGAAGTCAGCCTCGGTTTTGGTGCCATTTACAGTGTAGCCACTGGAAAAGCTTTCCGTGGTCCTGTAGACACAGCTATAATATTTGAGGGGATCCCTGGGTGGCGCAGCGGTTTGGCGCCTGCCTTTGGCCCAGGGCGTGATCCTGGAGACCCGGGATCGAATCCCACATCGGGCTCCCGGTGCATGGAGCCTGCTTCTCCCTCTGCCTATGTCTCTGTCTCTCTCTCTCTCTCTCTCTCTCTCTCTGTCTCTGTGACTATCATAAATAAATAAAAATTTAAAAAAAATTTTAAAATATTTGAGATCTGGTGATTTCCATCAGGCCCAGTGTCCAGGAAATCTGCATGCCGCGAGCCTTCAAGGAAGGATCATGGATGATGGCATCTCTCCTTTCATACCCAGTGTTCTCTCCATAGCCCTTAGTTTCTGGGAGCTCTTTGGCGAGTGTACGCTGTTGCTGCCCTGCCCCTCATTTGATAGAACATTCTGTTGATGCTATTCATTAACGAAACCCGTGTTTTTCACTTTTGCTGTGGCAAATTACACTCAGCCAACTTGCTCATCATAAAACTTGCAATAAAGAAAGTCTCATTTAAGACGGTAAAAGGTTGTATACATCTTAGGGGGGTGGCAAGAAAAATTTAACACCGAAGTAAGTCTTATTTTTACAAGGACACTAAATTTTAAGTGCTTATTTGATTTGCTTATTAGGTGAATAATTGGAACTCTTTCCTCCTCAATTTTATTGTCTTTTAGGATAGGAGAAGACTTGCAAGCACCACATGATACCAAATTTTCAGCACTAATAATATTCTTCTCAGCAGGTGAAAACTACTTGATTTTACATATTTGGGTACTTTATTTTCATCATCAAGTAGAAAGCTTACATCCCATTAGTATAAAATATGTATACTAGGTAATAGGTATCGGCATCGTTTTTATACTGAGATCGCAGTGAAGATTTTTAACCTTATTACCCTGCTGAAGATGAAACCCAGCAATGTGGTAATATGGTAATAAATTATGTTGCTCTTTAGACAACATTCTCCTAATTTTTTCCATTTTTGAGCACGGTGACAAACTTTATAATGTCACTGTTCTTAACAACTGTTGGTCTCAAGGCAGAGAATTATTCCTCAAAACACAGGAAAGGCCTCACAAGTTAGATATTGAAATTTCTTTTCAATGGGCATTTCCAAAGTGGCATATTTGAGAAATATTTTTAAAACATTTTCTCAGGCCAGCAGTGTAAATTTTGAATATATATTTACTCTTGCAAATCCGTCTTTTACATAACTGGAAATACTCTGCTGTTTTCTTGGCACTTGGGTTATTCACAAATACATGGAAGGTTCTGCTTCTTTCTCTGTTGACGGCCCTCAGCTTCCTCATCTTGGAAAAAGACCGAAATAAAGTGTCGGAGAATCTATTTCAACCTGTGAAATGACACATTGGAAATTGGACGACCTGGTTGAGGTTGCTTTGACACTTTTGTTTTGATGGCATCACCGTGGCCTCAAGGACTTCATGTCGTTTATGACGTTCCAGTGCAAACTGTAGTGATATTTCTATCCTTAGAGCAAGCAAGTGTTCTGCATTGTGGCTGCACCACGTTGGTTAGAGTGCGTAGTAGAGCACCTCCAACGGGCAGTGTAATTCTGGCCTCCTTCTCTTAGTATAAATGCACAGCCTTGGTCATGTCATCTCAAAGGCCTCGGTCCTATATTTGGACAAATGGGAACTACAGCAGGTGTGCATATGTTGCTCTGCCCAGCACATGCTTTGCATCTGTGAGTGCTCAGTGGCATGATGTGTAATAAACAAATCACTGCAATGGTTTGGCATCTTTTAAAAAGCCATTTATTGTGGCTTCGAAGCACTCTTTGGGAAAAAAAAACAAAAAAACTCTGTCAGTAAATTTAATTATATTCACATCAGCCATTATAAGGGGTTGGGTAACACACTCTGTCCAGGCATGAATGTTCCTGTTGATAAGTGTTGTGAATAGACCCCCCTATGCCATTTCCCATGTTACCAGCATTCACCAACCAACACTGCGTGGCTGCACTTTCTGTGACAAAACCAGTCTTAGGAAATGCAAGTTTGGTTGATAGAGTAACGGCTTCTTTAACCTGGTCTTGTGAAGGAGATTGCTTCCAGCATGCTATTTTGCACAGTGTCTGGACCAAACAAACAAACAACTTGAAGTTTCTTTTCCTTGTTCTTCATCCTGGTTGGGCAGAAGGAAGAAGGCAAAAAGCAGAAGGCCAGGGAAGAATGGGAGCTCGGGTACACAGCTCCCTTTTGGCCAGACACAGGGAGAAAATAGAACCCTGGGAGCGGGGAGCTCTGGTGAGATGTGCTGTGTGATACAGAACACGCAAATGGCACTATGTCTCCATGGTTTCAGGAAGCTTCCCTGAAACCATGGCTTCTGTTTTAGAGCTCTCACCTCTCCAGGTAAAAAACAGAAGATTGAAGTATGATGGCAAGCTTGCAATTAATAAGCTAGTCAGCACAAAAGAGAACTACAAAAAACTATTTGGAATAAATATCAGTGATATCTTCTTCTTTCTCTATTTTTTCTTTTAAAGATTTTAAATTTATTTATTCATGAGAGAGGGAAAGGAAGAAGCAGACTCCCCATGGAGCAGGGAGCTTGATGTGGAACTCGATCCCTGGACCCTGGGATCATGACCTGAGCCAAAGGCAGATGCTTAACTGGCTGGGCCACTCAGCCAGTTCCTTCTCTTTTTCTAAAATGTTACCTTACTTTTATAATGAAAAAACACATGCAATTTAATTTTTTTTTTAACTCATGAAGTTTACACTGATTTAATATTTTTTTTTAAAGAATAAGTACTTTGTTGATCTTGTTTAGGTAGACATATACCATGCATACAATAAGACAGTGCTTTTTAGTCCATTTACAAAGTTGTGCAGTCACCACCACTATATAATTCCAGAACGTTTCCGTCATCCTAGAAAGAAACGTGTCGCTTTCAGCTTTACCCCTGCCCCACCCCCTCCCACCACACCACCATGACGCAGCCACCAATCTCCTTCTTGTCTGAATGCGTGGTCGAGTCTAGACATTGCATATAAATGGGAGCAACATGTGGCCTTCCGTGCCTGGCTGTTAGAGAAAAGCATGTCTGTATCTAAAATGAGATAAGAAAGTCCTATTAGAAGTCTTCGAGCAAAGGCAAAAAAGAAAACTTCTGCCATCTATTTTGAGAGGTGGCGTCCTTCTTGCTCTCAATGACGTGAATATTCAGTGTTACCATATCATGTTCACTCACTCTCAGTCTCCCCCAGGACCTCATTATTTCTATAATGAAAAAAAAAAAAAGAATATGGCATCAGTGAAGAAAGCTGCTTGTTATTCGTATTGAACTGAAAGAAGAATTGTTAGACATACTAGGTTTTTTAGGTCATGTTGGATAAGTACCATTGCAGGACACCGTGAGCTGAGAAGAGATGGTGACATCGTGGTCGGTGTCCACGGAGGGCATGGCACACATGCCTGATACTTGATGTGCACTCTCATGTCACCCAGATACAAAGAGACCAAAGGACGAGAGTGGAGAGTCAACTAACAGAACCACAAAAACAGAGTCAATTGGCTGTTGATAAGGGAGCAAAGGCAGCTCTATGGACAGTATATAATCTTCTGGTGCTGGAACCATTAGATGTCATTATGCAAACAAACAAAAAGACCTAGACTTGGACTTTCAGAAAAGCGATGCTCTTCAAAACCATCTGAACATGGAGCATTGACCCAAGTGTAAAACACAAGACTGAAACTTGTAGAAAATAACCCCAAGGGGAAAATGTAGGTGACTTTGGGTTTGGCAGTGAGTTTTTAGATATGACACCAAAGGCCTGGTTGAGAAAAGAATCAGATTGGTAAGTAGGACTTCGTGAAAATTGGGAACTACTCTGTGAAACACATTTCCAAAGAATGAAATTAGAAGACACAGACTAAAAGAAAATATTTGCAAAATACATATCTGATGAAGAAATTACATCCAAAATATACAAACAAGTCTTAAAACTCAACAGTAACAACGCAAACAGCTCAGTCAGTAATTGGCAAAAAAAAAAAAAAAAAAACCTGAGCAGACTCTTCACTGATAAAAGATATACAAATGACAAATAAGCATAAAAAAGGATGTCCAACACCTTTTTTTTTTTTTTTAGGGAATTAAAAATTAAAATGAGTTGTCTTCCACACTGTTAGAATAGCTTAAAGACCTGACAACTCCAGTTACTGGAGAAGACATACAGAAGCATGAGCTTTCGCTCAGTGCTGGTGGGGATGCAAAATAGTGCATTTCAAATACAGTTTAGTATTTTCTAACAGAGCTAAACATAGGCTGACTGTGCCTGCAACCATGGCCCTAAAGACTTATGCAACCAATTTTAAAAATACGTCCAGACAAAAACCTACCCATCAGTGTTGATAGCAGCATTAGTCATAATCACCAAAACCTGGCCATGACCAGAATGCCCTTCAGGAGGTGAATGCTAAACTACCTGTGGTATGTCGGGACACTGGACAACATCGCTCGGTGATTGAACAACACAGAGAGAGCTATCGAGCCACAAAAAGACATGGATGAATCTTAAATATGCATTGCTAGGTGAGAAAGCCAGTCTAAAAGGATGCATTCTATATTACTGTGATAGAGCGTGCTCCAACCACATTAAGTGATTAAACTATTTTCCTCTTGCAGAATGTTTAAAATATTCCTAAGTATTTTTGTCTACAGTATCTAATTATACACGGCATCTGGACCATCTTACCTACCAAGAGCAGACGTTACTGAAAGAAAGTGCAGAATTCTTAGCAGATCCTAAAAGTCAGGCTCCTGCACCCTCCGCTATTGATGAGATAAGGCAAGAGCGGAGCTAAATCCTCAATCTCTTCCCCCCCCCCCATCTTTTCCATTATTCTGAGAAATGTTTCCTTTTGCTGTTTCACTTAACCCTTAGTGTGTTTAGGGCAGACACGGGTGTTCACGGTCCCCTGGTGGGCTTTTGGGCTTCGTTCGCTTCCAGTCACGTGCTGCAGTCGGATTATACCTCCCCGGCCTGCCCTCCATTCAGCATCAGCAACGGGTGAGGAAGAAATCCAAGCACAATGGTGTCTTTCCATGGTTTTCACAAAATTAAATCAATGAAAGCTCTTCCCTCTTCATCTGGAATGTTGATTACTGAATTGGCTGCATTCAGATTCAAAATACGCTTCCTAATGAGGAAGCCCGAGCATACAACACACGTGCTTCAGATGACAGGAGGGGGAACCTGTGCAGTTGGACACTCACCTTGTCCTCAACAACAGCGTGACCATCAGGAAAAAAATTTCAGAGGTTATTCCACTCAGCCCGGGCCGGGGGCAGTGGAATAAAGATGGGGGACTGAGACTCCCTTAAACATCTAGAAGAGATGACTGGAGTGTAGACCTCCGTAACGGGCAACCTTGCATGGTGACCAAACAGTGCAAACATCTAAAATCTGGAGTGGGGGGCGGAGGTGGGGAGATGACAGTTGGATGTGGATGTGAGGACGCTGGGGGGACAGAAGATGTTAGGCAGAGTGTGGGCTTTGTCACTCGTGTCCTCTAGTAATGTGTCATGTGGCCCTCATTTTAAAGCCTCTTCGCTAGCCGCAGAAAGTTGAAACAACAATTTTTTACAGCTACGTGCAGTGCTACCATGTGCAGAGTTCAGATTTTCCTATCATTCTCTTCCTGTTGAGCAAAGCATGGTCTCTATGGGGGAGTTCTGAGTTCATTATTTTTGAGTGATGGGGGTCCCTCATCACTGGCCTGCCTTCAGAGAAGAATGCAGAAGGGAGCACTGAATGTATGCATTTGCTAAGATGCCATCTGTCGCCTGCCCCTGGTTTAGGACAAATATAAGATTAATGTCCAAAAGAAAACACCAACTGGCACTTGGTTATTATTTCTGCCTGTTAGCTGTCAAATCTGTACTCTGAATCTCATAGTGATATAAAACAGAAACGACTGTTAGGAATTCTTGCAATGACCTAGCCAGCCAGCCAGCAGATCCTAACAAAAGTCAAACATTACATAGGGGCCTGATGGGTGAGATGATGGGTATCGTATGAGAGGGATTTTAAAATTATATTCTAGCATCCACACATCCTGACAATTTTCACTCTAGAGTATTGACCAAAATCCACCTCCCTCTGTCCGACCTCACCTCTCCCACCCACTTCAAGGGCAAACCCCAGTAGACACCCAGCAACTGCTGGGATTCTGTTCTGCTTAGTCACTATCAGGCAGCCCTAGTGATTCTTCAAGCAATTTTTTAGAGCAGTTGTTGGCTTCTAATAAGACTGAAAGGAAGGGACGGAGATTTCCCACATGCCCCCGTGCCCCCACATGCGCACAGCCTCCACCGGGGTCAAAACCAGTCACCAGAGCGAGACATTTTCTTTCACAAGAATGAGCCTATGTTGACACGTCATTATCACCCAGAGTCCAGAGTTGACCTTGGGGTTCGCTCTGTGTGATGTACGTTCTGTGGGTTTGGACAAACGTCTGCTCATGTATGTGCCTCCTTATGCTGTCATGTCACACAGAGTACTTTCACTGCCCTCAAACCTTCTGTGTTCCACCCTTCTCTCCCCTTCAACACCCATAATTATTCTTTTTTTTCTTTTCTCTCTCTCTCCATAGTTTTGCCTTCTCCAGAATGTCATCTCCTTGGAATCATACAGGATGTAGCCTTTTCAGACTGGTTTCTTTCACTTACTAATATGCATTCAAATTTCCTCCATGTCCCTAGTGATCTTTTAAAAACATAAATCAGATTCTATGACCCCCTTCAATTTTGAATTACTTACTGACTCCCGTTGAAAACTTATGAGTATGTCCTTAGAGTCTTGCAACATGTTTTCCAGATGAGGTTTGTCCTGTCAGAAAGACCTAATGCTACTGGCCACCACAGTGTGTCCCACATCACAGAGATGTAGGATTTACAAAAATTACTTGGACTTGACCGTTCCTAAGGTTCTAACCCAAACATTAAGAGCTTGTGTTCATAAGTAGAATTTTCTCTGCAATGTTCTGTGTATCCAAACCACATATGTGTTACCTTGGTATAAATTACGGACCAGAGGGCTCCCGGGTGGCTCAGCGGTTTAGCGCCGCCTTCCGCCCAGGGCGTGATCCTGGGGTCCCAGGATCAAGTCCCACATCGGGCTCCCTGCATGGAGCCTGCTTCTCCCTCTGCCTGTGTCTCCGCCTCTCTCTCTCTCTGTTTGTGTCTCTCATGAATAAATAATAAATAAAATCTTTTAAAAAAAATTACAAACCATAAGAATAAAATGAACCCCTGTAGGCCCTCTAAACACCTATGAAAGTAAATTTGTATTCCTCTTCTCTCATCATCTTTTCTCTTCCCAGCGATAGACACTATACTGAATTTTTGTGCTTTTTGTTATCTTGGGGTTTTGGGGGTTTTTTAAATAGAATTTTATTACATGTGCATTTGTCCCTGGATCCGTTTTGTTTGGCAGGCTTTCCAAATCAATTTCATATATTTGTATTGGTTTTGTTGCGGTTATTTCATGTAGAATGAAATGTACCTACTTTTCAGTTCATGAGTATGTACTTGTAACAACCACCATAATGAGATGGGGCAAAATGTTATTTCTTCATCCTTTGGAAATAATTGGCAACATTCGCCCCTTACCTCCCAGACACCGTTGACTAAAAGTCCTCCTTATCATGAACCATTGGAAAAAGCACATTAAAATCATGGTGAGATAGGAGTACACACCAAACAAAATTATTAGAATCAAAAACAGTGACCATAGAAAGCGTTGGTGAAGATTTGGAGCAATTAGACCACGTGTGTGACTTGCGGGAATGTGAAATGTCACAACCACTTTGCAGAACAACTTGGCTTTTTCTTAGAAAGTTACCCATTCCACCTGTCATATCACCTACCCATTCCACTCAGTCATTTCCTCATTTCCCTGAGAAATGATAACATATGTCCACTCAAAGATACGTGCACAAATGTCATGGCAGCTTTATTCGTAGTAAACCCAAACCAGAAGTGACAAGTGAGAGTAACGTATGATAACACCAAAACAGATCAAGTTTGTTTTTGCTTTTTAAAAAAAACGATACTCAAGATGCCGTGTTTAGGGACTCGATTTCTTTCATTTAGTATCAAGTTTCTAAGGTATAGTATGTTGGTATAGTTGAGCACAGCTCCCTTATTGGGCTTGTGATAGAATATTTCACTGGATAAACTGGTAACATTTGGCCCACGGGTTGTAGCTGACCAACTCCTGCTGGAAGCTATGATCTCAGTGCTCAGGACCCCAGACCCTAAATACCTGGATGATATCTGCTTCTACAGCAAGGGACAATAAACTGTAGTCTATGAGCCAAATCTGGCCCATCGCTTGTTTTATTAAAGTTGTTTTGAGACACAGTGACATCCATTGCTTTACGCATTGTTTTGGCTATTTTCATTCTAGAATGGCAGAGCTGAGTAGCTGGCGACAGAGACCACATGCCCTTCCAGGTCTAAACTATTTACTGTCTAGCACTTTATAGGAAAATTCTGCAGAAAAACCCCTGGACCATGGTATGAGTAAAGATCTTAACCTAAAATCTGAGATGAGCAAATGCAAGCAGACATCCTTTAGGATGTTAGCCCGGAAAAGCAAAGGAAAAATAAATTGTTTAAATTATCCCAGACTGAGGCTACTGGCCACACTGATGCACATTCTACTGCACTTAGAGTGAGAATGTCGCCGTCTATAAGGCCCAGATGTTAATGGCTTTGTGACATTCGTACCACTTGTGGGCCAGGCAGTGGTCTTGGCATCAGCTGAGGCTTGTAATGGCTTTGCTTGTCAGCTCCGGGTTGCCCCGAGTGTGGATGAAGCCAGGAGACCCCACGCAGACCCTCATCCATCTTGAGACTGGTAGCCGAGGAGAGACTGTGTCTCAGGGTTCTGGTGCCAGGATGCATCCTCTCGTCATGATGGGCGCCTCTTCCAACAGTTCAGTTTATTTGCAGGAAATTAACCCGTCCAGACCCCGTTTTTCTTTACCCTACTTTGGCACAATCTCTTATTCATATTGGCCAATGTTTCCATGTTCTGGGGCCATCTTCCTGAAATGGGAAGGGATCCACATTTGTGAAAGTGTAGGAGGGATTTACTGTCAACTCAGCAAACAGACCTCTTTTATTTCCTCAAGCCTTTTTTTTTTTTTTTTATGATAGTAACAGAGAGAGAGAGAGAGAGAGAGAGAGAGGCAGAGACACAGGCAGAGGGAGAAGCAGGCTCCATGCACCGGGAGCCCGACGTGGGATTCGATCCCGGGTCTCCAGGATCGTGCCCTGGGCCAAAGGCAGGCGCCAAACCGCTGCGCCACCCAGGGATCCCCCTCGAGCCTTTTAAAGAAACTCTTAGCCAAAGTTATCCTTAAAAAACCGCTTTTTCTGGTGTAATAACAAAACCACCTTCTACTTGCTCCCTCTCGGTTGCTCTGAAAGAGGCCCCATTCTCTAAGAAACTAAGCAGGTGGCATTTTGCCAGAAAAGTCCCCAGCTGAGGGGCAGCATCCTCCAGGGTGCTCTTCCCAAAGTCACAAACCCATGGTCCCATGCCTCCTGGGAAATATTTAAAAGGAGCATGCCTTCCATTCAGGATTCCTTTCCTTCCACATAACCCAAAGAGGCAGCCTCCGAAACAAATACTATTTTGGCAAACAAAACAAAACAAAAGCTTCCAGGTTCTTGCTTGAAAACTGTCTCGTTCTCGGCCTGCCAAGCCTCCAGTGTACAAAAATATGCGTCTTGATTTAACTTTATCAGCCCCCGGTGATTCTCGTTGGCCCAGCGTGACCTGCAAAGGCACAACCTCGATTGGAGCCACTGGCTGTGTTTGCTGAGCTGAAAGGGAATCGAGATGAAGAGGCAAAACTATTCCGGGCCTCTGTGCCAAGAAGACCCTGAAGAATGTGTCCAAGTTTCTTTATCAGCCTCCTGATAACAGGGGTGGGGGCCGGCACCACCCTGGCCGCAAGCTGAGCGCTCGGCACGCACACAGAAGAAAAACGTGCCCCTTGTTGCTGGCCGGCCCTGGGGTCCCAAGAACAGAAAGGCCGCCGGTTGCTGACATTCTCAGATTATGGGCCGCAGCGTTGGGAGTTCGTGCTGACCACCTCCTGCAAGTTCCAAGGGTCCTGCCGGGGAAAGTGAGAATCATCCTTTTGCGTTCGGATGGGGCTCTCAGGGCTGGCATCCTGGCATCTCGGCTCCCATCATCCGACTCAAACATCACAGCCTCCCTGTGAGGCAGGTAGGAAGTGATCCCTCGCGGAGGGGAAGACCAGCCGTGGAGCAGGGAGAGCGGTGCCCTGTGTCAGGAGCCTCAGAGTTAGGATCGCCGGCCCCTGGGCTCCGACTTGCAGCTGGCTCAAGCAAATCCGGCCCCTTCTTTGGCAGGAAGTTTTCTGCTTCTTGCGTGTGCAAAGAAGAGTTTGTGAAAGGCTAGGGTCGCAGCTGGAAGAAAAGGAAATCCAGAATGGTCTTTCCCCTTCCCTTAAAACCAAAACATGCAACGTCTGAACTGTTACTTCTCTAAAGAGCCTCGGGGCGGGAGGCCGTGACGGTGACGTTCCAAGGAAGGTGTATTTGCTTGGCGGATTCAGGAGTCAAGGACAAGATTTTATTTATTTATTCATGAGACACACAGAGAGAGAGAGGCAGAGACCCAGGCAGAGGGAGAAGCGGGCTCCATGCAGGGAGCCCGACGTGGGACTCGGTCCTGGGACCCCAGGATCACGCCCTGGGCGGAAGGCGGCGCTAACCCGCTGGGCCACTGGGGCTGCCCAAGGATACATATAATTGAAGATAATTTGAATCCAGTGCATATGGTGTGCCTAAAGATTATTATTGATTCTATCAACGGGTTTTTTCTCCTCCGTTAGAAGAATTGTCCCTGGACATTTGGGCTACTTGAGCCACACGGTTCCATTGAAATCGCCAAAGCAGAGCCCTGGCTCGAGTAGCTGCGGTCCTTGCTTGAATTAGTTCTCTTACGTCTGGGGTAAATTTTCCTGTAAACAGAGTATTTCGTCTTAGTCTTCCGTGTTGCCAGGGCAGTGCGTGAACCGCCCGGGCCCCCTCCCCGTGTCCCTCCCGCCCGACGCTGAGCGCACTCCCGCTTGCTGGCCCGGGGCGGCGCCGGGAGGCGGGGGGGCTTTGCCGAGGTCTCGGGGCTCCGTCACCATGCAAGCTGAGCGGCGGCTCGTCGGGAGGCGGTTGGCATGACGGTCTCGAACGAGAAACAGTCAGAGACGGGTTAGGAGAGTGCGTCGTGGGTGCAGTGCGCCCAGCAGTGCCGCAGGGTGGGCCTCCGGGCCCGAGTCTGCTGCCCCAGGTGTCCGGGACAGGGAGCTTGACAGGCCCTCCGTCGGCGGGTGAGCTCTGCACTGCCCACTCGAGAGCAAGTCATCACTTCCCACAAATGCACCCCCCTTTATTTTTTTTAATTTATTTTTTATTGGTGTTCAATTTGCCAACATACAGAATAACACCCAGTGTTATTGATGGTCATCCCATCAAGTGCCCCCCTCAGTGCCCGTCACCCAGTCACCCCCACCCCCCGCCCACCGCCCCCTGCCACCCCTTGTTCATTTCCCAGAGTTAGGGGTCTCTCATGGTGTGTCTCTCTCTCTGATATTTCCCACTCGCATTTTCTCCTTTCCTCTTTATTCCCTTTCACTATTTTTCATATATATGCACCCCCCCCCACATACAACTTATCTCACCTTAAAACTGCCCTCACGTAGGAGGGGCTTCTTCTCTGTGACTCCGTAATCCCCTGGCGCATCCAGGAAATTGCCTGCTGGGAAGGCAAATAAAATCCTACCTCTGTGTTTCTTTGTGTCCCCCGAATGCGTCTCACACTCTGCATGTAATCTGAAATGGCCTCTTTAAAACTTTCTTCGTTATAGAGCTTGTGGCCGTTATAATTTGGGGCTTTGAAATAAAGCAAAATCACATGGTGTGGAATCTCCTTCCCCACATTCTAAATGTCTGTCCTCATTTATCAACACATTTACGTCTTACATTCATATTTGTATTTCAAGGTCCAAAATCAGACCATGGCAAGATTTTTAAAAAGGGCTAATGTGGGTCCCAGTGAAAGACAGTTGAGAAATCGAGGCATGGGGATTTACTATGAAGCCCTACAGCTCGAAATGGCAGTGACTCTCTGCACCCTCTCAGAGAATCCTGCTGAGCGAAGGACTGACTATTGGTTAAGTGAAAAGGATTTCAGAATCCAAAAATATCTGCGTCCATCTCAGGAGGGATGCACATTGCATACAAAGAGGAATTGGGTCTCTGAGAGTTTGGGGATATTTTGACATGTGGGATGTTTAGAGACTTAAAGTGAGGAGTAACCTCATGTCAGACTTTTAGGGAGGAGTGATAAAATAGCATTGCAGTGCACACAGCTGTGTGCACGGAGAGCTGGGGACACGTGAATGAGGCTGGTGGGTGTCAGCCTCCTGCTGGTGCCGTTGGGTGCACTCCTGCGAGATGTTGCCTTGGCAGCAATGCTGCAGGGGCCCTGGGAGCCTGCATTCTTGCGTACACTTGTGTATGTAATTTTAAAAATGCTATGAAAGAAACCATGTGGAGGAAGGCAGAAAGGGAGCTGGAAGAGGCGTGGCCTAGAAAGTTTCCAGGGGGGGCAGACGGGGAGCAGGTGTGATCTTTGGGGCCCCGAGAATAAAGAGTAGAGGGCCGAAGGAAGGCTAAGCAACGCTGTGCATCACTGCAGAGCAAGATCCAATGATTAGGATGCGATGATGGCAGCTGAAAGGGAGGTCTCCGGGCTTTCCCCCTTGACACAAGCACGCAGACCCACAGTGTTGGCGTCCGGACTGAATAGAAAGCACCAGCAGGTGTCCTTCTATTAGCACCGACGCTCCAGTGGAACCCTGCCTCCGTGTGGCCCTCTTTCACAACTACGAAAGCTGAAATCTGCCTTATGAAGTGATCAGAAGTAAGAGTAAAGGTTGCAGTTTGCCGCCCCTGGAAAAAGCAACCGTTGGGCCAAAATACTAATCGAGCTCTATGTCAAACGTGGAAGGGGGGAGGCAGACAGGAGGCCCCGCCGACTAACGTGTGTTCAGGGATGCTTCGCACCCGGGCCACACCGTTCCGCTCCCCTTTGGGGAGGCCGGGCTCTTTGCTCCTTTTCCTAAGGAGCTTCCCAGCACACACAGCAGGAGCGTGCAGGAGAGCTTACACCAGCCCTCCGCCTTGGCTGTGCCCCTTCCCTTCCACGCGTGGGTACCAGAGCTGAGTCTCTCCCGCTCAGGTGACCATGTCAGGGTTTGGCCAGGTGTTGCCCGTAACCGGCCTTGCTGTTTGCTGCTGCCAACGTTCATACTCGGAGCACACGGCACGTGTGGACCGTGCTCCTCTGCAGGGATTTTAGGCTGCAGCTCAACTCCTAGGTATGTTCAGGCGAGAAAAATAACAACAAGTGTGCACAAAGGACTTGCACGAGAATGCTCACAGAAGCTTTAGTCACATGCATCCGATAAAGGAGGTGAGAGGACGCGCAGAGCTAGGGAAGCAGGCATCTCTGGGGAAGAGGGCTGCAGGGATCCGAGCGGGGGTCCAGCGGCGATGTCACGTTCAGGGAGCTTTTGTGCAGGCTCCATTTAGATGCTTTATAGGTTCGGTCCCCCTTCCCTTCGCTCTGATGGCGAAGATTATATAAAACAACAGTGCGAAGAGGCTTAGTTTGTCAGGCGTGTGGCTGCGTACGTAAAACGGACTGACTCTAATTTCTACGGTGAAATGGCTGCACGTTCTAACCTACCTGGTGGGGAACACATTCCTCACCTCCACTTCCAGTACCGACGTGATGAGTATCAACAGTAGAGGAATTCCTGGAAGCAATGCACTTTGTAGAGATGGTGTTGGGATGGGTATCATCACCCCTGGATTTTTACTGTCACTGCCACTAGCCAGCTGCACCAACTTGAAAAAAATCCCTGCGCCCCAGCACAGCGCTTGGACTATAAAATCGTGGCATTTCATAACATGGCTCTAAAATTCTTTTAGCACCAAAAACCTACAAAGAATTGGGAGTTCCCTTTGCATAAATCAGAAGTTGTTCCATCTTTTTGGTTCGCTATTTCTCCCGATGTCTCTGGAACAGCACCCCCAAGGCTCATTTATTTTCCTTATCACGATTACATGTTTCCCCATGAGCCGAGTGGCTGGTTTCACCGCAAGCGAACCAGCTTTTCTCTGTGTGTAGTTGTAAGAAAAGACCCCAAAAGGCGGTCATGTTCTCTTTCCACCAGTCAAAGCTAAAAGGGGGCGACCGACATCTGACCTGCTGCAACGGCTGCCAGCTGCAGCTACAGAGGAAGTTCAGTGTGTGACCTGAGTGTTTCGGGTGAATTTTCAATGATTCAGTAGAATCATTATTTCCCTGCAGATGTTTTGTGCACATTTGCTGCTTCAATATTGCTCAGCTCTCTTATCCAATATTACCTGGGTATAAATGAGGACTGAGACAGAGAAGCATTACTTCTAGGATAGTTACTATATTATTTATTTATTGTTGCATAAATGTCAGGGGCTTTAAATTCATTTTATACACAATTTGTATTTATCTTCACAGTATTTCAAAGAAAGACAAATAGCCAACCTGCCAAGAAACTGTAATTAGTAAAAGAAGACTTTATACTAATTGAAAATACTTACAAATAAATAATTATAAATATAATAAATAATTAGGATTGCAATGAAAATTTCCATTTAAAGATAATGACTTGGGACGCCTGGGTGGCTCAGCGGTTGAGCATTTGCCTTCGGCTCAGGGGGTGATCCTGGGGTTCCGGGATCAAGTCCCACGTCGGGCTCCCTGTGTGGAGCCTGCTTCTCCCTCTGCCTGTGTCTCTGCCTCAAGAGTAGAATTTATGATTCATCACTTTTGTACATACCCAGTGCTCATCCTACCAAGTACCCTCCTTAGCACCCATCACTATGTAATCCATCCCCTGCTCCAGTAACCCTCCGTTTGTTCTCTATTAGTTAAGAATCTGTTTTATGGCTTCCCTCTCTTTTGTGTTTTCCCTATGTTCATCTGTTTTGTTTCTTAAATTCCACATATGAGTCAAATCATACGATATTTATCTTTCTCGGACTTACTTTGCTTAGCATTATACTCTCTAGCTCCATCCATGTTGTTGCAAATGGCAAGGTTTCATGCTTTTTGATGGCTGGAGAATATTCCATTGTTTATTACATCTTCTTTATCCATTCATCAGTCAGTGGACATTTATTTGGGCTCTTTCCATAGCTCGGCTGTTGTAGATAACGCTGCTATAAATATCGGGGTGCATGTATCCCTTCAAATTAGTATTTTTGAATCTTTGGATAAATACCTACTAGTGTATTTTTGCTGCATCATAAGGTAGCTCTTATTTTTAACTTTTTGAGGGATCTCCACACTGTCTTCCAGAGTGGCTGCACCAGTTTGCATTCCCACCAACACTGTAAGAGGGTTCCCTTTTCTCTCACCAACATCTGTTGTTTCCAGTGTTGTTAATTTTAGCTATTTGACAGGTGTGAGGTGATAGCTCATCATGGTTTTGATTTGTACTTTTCTGATGATGAGTGATGGTAAGCATGTTTCTATGTGTCTGGTAGCCATCTGGATGTCTTCTTTGGAAAAATGTCTATTTGAGTCTTTTGCCCATTTTTTTTAACTGGATTATTTGCTTTTTGGGTGTAGAGTTGTCTAAGTTCTTTATATAT
Organism: Canis aureus; assembly: GCF_053574225.1. NCBI lineage: Eukaryota > Metazoa > Chordata > Mammalia > Carnivora > Canidae > Canis > Canis aureus. Next base: position 119,195,449 of record NC_135649.1, on the reverse strand, counting down.
TTTGGATACTAACCCTTTATCAGATGTATCATTTGCAAATGTCTTCTCCCACTCAGTAGGTTGTTTTTTACTTTTGTTGACTGTTTCCTTTGCTGTGCAGAAGCTTTTCATTTTGATGAAGTCCCAATAGTTTATTTTTGCTTTTGTTTCCCTTGCCTCAGGGGACATATCTAGTAAAAAGTTGCTACAGCCGGGGTCAAAGAGGTTGCCACCTGCATCTATTCTCCTTTAGGATTTTGATGGTTTCATGCCTCACATTTAGGTCTTTCATCCATTTTGAATTTATTTTTGCATATAGTATAAGAGAGTGATCCAGTTTCATTCTTTCGTATGTGGCTATCCAGTTTTCCAATACCGTTTGTTGAAGAGATTGTCTTTTGCCAATAGATCTTCTTTTCTGCTTTGCTGAACTTCTGTCAAGTTTTAAAAATGAAAAATCAGGGGATGCCTGGGTGGCTCAGTTGGTAGAGCATGCAACTCTTGGTCATGAGTTCAAGCCCCACATTGGGTATTGAGCTTACTCTTTAAAAATAAAGAAAAAAACCCCACACATTCATTAAAATTTTGGGAAAAAAAATGATCAGATGCATTTCCAAATTAGTAATTTCTCAATATTTTTAAATGTATTTATAAAGTTCAATAAATGAAACCTTATCTTGCTGATAAGCATCATGGCTCCTTAAGTGGTGTTAGACTGTTCTAGACAAAGGAAGTTCATGTTAAACATTAGAAATGATCCCTTCTTTCAGAAGTTTAAAGCTTGAAGCATGCTATTACTTACACAATGAAAGGTGAAGTGGAGGTGTATTTTCACACAAGTATAGTTGCTGGCGTGGAAGACTGCAGACATGGGTCAGGTACTGGCAGTGATACCAATCCAGAAAGTATTTGGTCCTCAAGAAATAAATGACTATAGTAGTGGTGCCTTCTGCCCCTACACCTAGTAGGGCCCAGCCAAGAACCAAGGAATGTCTGTAAAGTTTATTTTCGAATTGGTGATTTGAACTCATAAGATCATTGTCCTATTTCTTCCAAGTCTAGGAGATTCTTGCTGTGTGGAATGCCGTGTCCCATGCGTGCTCCTGCTTCCTATACACTGCCTCCTTAGCATACCCTCGGCTGCAGTCTGGTTCTGTTGCTCATTCTCTGTGCTCCTTGCTGACAGACAGCGTGTGTCATGGGAACCAGGAACCATAAGACTTTTCACAGGTTAAGAACCTTGTCACCCCCTCAGTCTCCCCAAATCCTACCTCTTTGTTGCAGGGTTGCAATCTAAATTGGAAAGGAAGAGAGGGTGAGTGCATCTTCAGTGTTCTTTGAATGTCTGAACAGGTGTTATCCCAAACGCCATCTCCTTGAGGGGCGGGGTCTTGTTTTCGGGGATGTAAAGCAATGGTCTCATTGGAAGGTACCTGAGTAAGGGGAAAAGCTGGAAATTCGAAGCCACAGACTAAAGGCAGAGACCATTGAGTTGTTCTGAGTTAGAGAAGGGCACAGCAGTGGGGCCAGGATGGGGTTTCTCCAAGGATCCTTGGTCCTGATACAGGAGAAGGTTGGTGCCTAATGCTTGTCTGGGCAGAAAAGTCCCAGGAGGAAGGTTGGGGAGACAGGCTCCCAAGCAATGAATGGTGCCTGGGCCCATACACGCCTGCAGGGGGCAGAAACAGGAGATAATGACTGGACAGGATTAAGTGCCTACTGTATACCAAATACTGTACACACACATGCAATAGAGAGAAATGGAAAAAAGCATGCAGAATTCAGACCCAGACCCTGTCCCCCAATTGCCACTGGTTTACCAAACCAACAAAGGGAAAGGACTCAGAACTGGTCACCTCAAGGCAGTGAGATGCACTCAGCGGCATGAGGCTGAACCACCGTGGAGGCGGTGAGGACTGACCACCGCAGGCCCGGGGAGTAAGGGTGGATCCGGGCAGAGCCCCACGAGGCAAAACCAGACTTCAGGTTTAGAATGGAAAGCCTGTGACCTTTGACCTTTGTTTTCCAAGGACAGTTTTCTTTCATTCCACTGTAAAGAACAACACAATCAGCTCTCTCTTCTTTTTCCAGAGGCATTCATTTTACCAGCGTGAATTTTTCAAGGTTGGGAAAATTAGCTGAAATGTTAAAAGTGCAGCGTTACTTTTCAGACAACTTCCTGCTGACTTTAGCCACAAAGGGAAAGACTCATACTAATTACGAGCTCCCAATGTGCTGACTGTCCAGAATAAATAGGAAAGGGCATCTTTCTCTCTGCAGTTGCGTGAAGCAGCAACAGAGAGCCTCTCTGTGTGACTGAGGAAGCGACAATTAGGTCCTCTGGCCGTCGCAGTGAATGTGCAGGTCCCAGGTCCTCCTGAGCTTTCTCGTGCTGCTCTGTGTTCTTCAGAGTATGTCAACACAGGTGGCAGTATTTTCTTCTGATGCTAACAAAATACAGAATGGACCCTGAGTTTAAGCTGTTACTGTCTGAAGAGGCGTATGAGCATGCATTTAGGGGTTTAAATCTTTTTTTTTAAATTATCATTGAGAACATGTAGATGTCTGATTCTCTGTAGGTGAGGCTTTGCAGCAGTCCATCCTCAAACCGTAATGGTGGGTTCTCCGTTCAGCTTAATTTTTAGTATTTTCTTTTAATAATTCTGCTCCCAGGGTTTCCTTTTAGAATCATGTACTATTTTCCTATGTCAGCTTTAATAGCTTAGCACCAATTGTGGTTGTTGTAAACAACACGGAGTTAGGATCTTGCAGTTCTCGCGTTTCAGCTGGGCTACAATTGAGATGTGGCAAGGATGTGTTCCCCTTGGAGGCCTAGGGGAAAATTGGATTTCTTATTTCTTTAGCTTCTAGAGGCTCCCTGCATCCCAGCATTGTGTGCCCTCCCAACACTCCCCTCTGGTTCTGCTGTCACACCTCCTTCTCTGATGCCTACCCTCCTGCCTCCCTCTTGCAAAGGCCCTTGTGACAGTGTCAGGCCCACCTAGGTAAGCCAGGATTCTTTCCTTATCTCAAGGTCCTTAACTTCATCCCACCTGCAGAGGCCCTTTTGCCATTTGTGATGACATATTGGCTGGTTCTGGGCATTAGGATGTGGACGTATTTAGGGGCTCTCACTCTACCTATCCCAACTATATATATATATATATATATATATATATATATATATATATATAATGAAATATATATGATAACAAAGCATGATTTTCATATGTGAGAAAATAGATGGTTGACAGTATTTGCCATTGTACTGATATGTGTATATTAGTCTGCTCAGGCTGCCGCAGACTTCACAGCTGAAACAACAAAGTTATTTCCTCACAGTTCTAGGTGCTGGAAGATCCCAGATGGAGGTCTGGTGTGGTCTGGTGTCTGAGCACTCTCTTTCTGGTGTGCTGGTGGCCACTTCTCAAAATGCTTACACGGACAGGGAGAGACTGCCGTCCCTTGTTGTTCTCCTTACACTGGCTCCAGTCCTGTCAGATTAAGAGCCTACCCATAGGACCCCACTTAACCTTTATTTCCTCCTCCCAGGCCCTATTTCCAAATAGAGTGTCACAGGGACTCAGCCTTCCACATAGGAATTTGGGGATATAGCCGTATCTATACCACTTAGATTGGTGGGTATAGAAGTACCTTAACCAAAAAGACATTTTTTTTGTCAGCTGCAGATATTATCGGATTTTCGATAATGCAACATCATAATTCAAATCTCTTCTAAACCTCAGCAAGCAGTAACAACCCATGGCCTGGAAAGTTAGGTGTCGTCTTGCAATCACAGAGGACTTGCACCATGGGGTGCACGCGCTGGCCCGGGAGGCCTGGCTCCCTGCGCTTGCCGATCAGCCCCCAGAAGAGAGCGTGGGGGGGGGGAGTGGGAGGAAGGACCCCTGTAGAGGAGACAGTGAGAAACACAGAGGGCGGTCTCCCCTGTGCGTGGGGCAGTGGCGGTGGCCGGTGAGGCCCCAGGCCCCCCTCGGTCGCTGGTGCGGGAATGAGCCGCCCTCCTGCTCTGAGGCCTCCCCTGGCCCCTCTGCCCAGCGCATCCCTCCATGCTCGGCATGCCCAGAGTCGAAGGGGCGCCTCTGACTACACGTCGTACCCCAGAGCACCCTCTTCTCCCCTAAGCCCCCGTCCCTACACACTCCTGACTTCCCTCTGTGCCCCTAAGATTCATAGTGTTTCAGGGTGCCCTTGCCTCCGGAGACAGCGTAGGTAGGCTCTTTAGAGAGGTAGTTAGATTAAAATGAGGCCATCAGAGTAGCCTAGCACCCTTATAAGAGGACCCCAGAAATGCATGCCCACAAGGCCATCGGGGGGCACAGCAAGAAAACCTGCCCCCACCCAAGCATAACGGGGTCACACATACGGCTCGCATTTATGGAAGGCCGGCTGTATGCAGGACCCCGTGCCACTGACCTGGCCTGCTCTCCGCCATCTGATTCTCAGGATAACTCAGGGAGCTTGGCATTATCATTGGCCCTTTCTATACAAGGAACCAGACTGGGATCTGCCCAAGTTCCCAGAGATGATGGACAAGTGGCAGAGCCAGGAAGGGACCAATACCATATGACTTCACCCATATGTGGAATTTAAGCTACAAAACACAGGAGCATAGGGAAGAAGAGGGCAGGGGGAGAGAGACAAATCAAGAAATAGACTCTACGAAGAATGAACTGGTGGTGGTCAGAGGGCAGGTGGGTGGGGGATGGGTGAAGTAGGTGAAGAAGATGAAGAGCACACTTCTCGTAATGAGCACTGAGCCGTGTACAGAATTCCTGAATCGCTATATTGTACACCTGAAACTGATATGGTGCCGAGTGTTGACTATACTGGAATTAAAGAGCTTGATTAAAAAATATCCTAATGTCATGTTTCTCTGTGGCAAGAGCTTTATGGAATATACTTACTCAAAATCATTTGAACCCCAAAACTACTGACCGACAAGAATTTTCCACTGATGCGATTGCATTTTACATCATTACTTACATGCTTTAAAATTAGTGAAATTTGAGTCACTTTCACATGTGAGCCTTTAGATCCTCTGCTGAAGTTTTCCATAAATGTCTTTATGTGCCAAAGAGCAAAAGAAAGATAATAAAGCGAGTATTGGCCTATCTGTTTGAAACTTATTACTGCTATTATGAATTTATTCCAGTCAAAATTGCCCGACTTTGCAAATTCAGCACATGATCTCATGTATATTATCAAAGGGCTATTTTCTTTCCAGGGATAACTTTAAGATATATTTGAAATGAAATGAGGGCCATAAATGGTCAGGTACAATATAATTCTTTTGGGTAACATTTCTTTTGAAATCCCAATATATAACATGATCAGGGCAAGCATTTTTATAAAAGGAGGTAGCTTCATTTTATGCATCCAATCATTGCAATGATTGCAATAGCCTCTGGTAGCCTCTGAGTCCTTTTTCCCCCAATAATGAAAAGGAAATATATCTCTTCTCCACCATTTTGCTGAAATGCATAGTATTTGAAAATAAATATGTGCATGGAATTCTGGGAAACAAGAACTGGAAATTGATTTTTGTCCCATTTCTTAAAAAAAAATGCCTTTACAATCGTTTTTTTGTTTGTTTGTTTGTTTTTTGGTGTTGTTTAAATGGAACATTTTACCATATAGTAGGTGAAGGGGAAAAATCAGAAATTTTTAAAAATTATCATGTTTGAGGCATAATATAGGTAACCTATACAAATCTTTAAGTGTGAAATTCAGTGGTATTTTACATAGAAATATACCTATGTTACTATCACTCTGGTCAAAATACAAATACTCCCAGGACCCCAAAAGACTCCATTGTTCCCCTTTTCAATTGCTGTCATCTTCTTACCAGAGTCGCCATCATATCCACATCCACTAACGCAGGTAAACCAAACCTATAGATAAATAATCAGGCAGCACACTTCTGTTTCTGGCTTTCGTTTGCTCATCATTATGTCTCTGAGATTCATGTTGTTCCATGCAGCAATAGTTCATTCTATTTTCATTATTACTTGGTCATTTTTTTGGTTAAAATATACCACAACTGGTTTTATCCATTGTATTGTTGATGATGATTTGGGTTGCTCCAGTAAAGGCATGAGGCATGCTCTCCTGCCTTTTTTGAATGTATGTATTCATTGGTCGTTGCCACACACCCAGGAATGAAATTGCTGCCCATGGGGTCACTCTGGGTTTGGCTTCAGTTGACGCTGCCAAACATCCCCCAAAGTGGTTGCCAGTTCACGCACCCACCAGCCACACTCTTGGTTTCTCTTCCTTCACAGCCATGTAGAGACTTGGAATTACCAGTCTTCTTATTGCAATTTGTCCGTTCTAGTGGCCGGGCAGTGGCATGCATTCTGGTTTTCATTTGGATTTTCCTGCCGGGTAATGATGTTGCGTAACTTTTCATAAGTGTATTGACCATTCAGAAATCCTCGTTCGGAAAGTGCCAGCTCAGGCACTTATTTCACTTATTTCAGCTTATTTCAGCTTATTTCAATTGTCTTTTTTTGTAGTTTGTAGGATTAGTACCTTACATACTATAAATACTGGGTTTGAGGTTTTGGGTTTTTTTTTTTTTTTTTTTTTTTCTTGAGACTGTGATGTCCTACTTTCTATGTTATCCTTTAATTTCTATTGCTATCTGATGATGAGCTAAAGTTCTTAACATTATTTAATGAAAACCAATTACCTTTTTTATTCTTTTATGCCAACTGATTTTTTGTATTATTTAAAAATTGCTTATTATGAACCCCAAGTTCATATACATACTCTCCTGGTTTATTCTATAAGTTGCACTATTGACATTTTACAGATAGTCTGTGATCTATGTCATATGAATTTATATAACATAAAGGTATGATTGCTTTTTTTAAAATATCGATATCCAATTAAACCAGAATGACTTGCTTAATTGGCAGTCCTTTCCCTGACAATTGATGTGGTGCCTTCTCATAAATAAGCAGACTGTATAAACGGGTCATTCTACAGATTCTATGCTATTTTTCACAGGTCTTTTTGTCTACTCTTGTGCTGCATCTTTTTTCTTGTTTTATGTGTTTTACAAATGTGCTACTGTCTTGATTACTGAAGCTTCATTGTATGTCTTCATATCTAGTAACTTAAGCCCTTGACATTTGATCTTCAGGAGAACCTTGCTAATCTAGGCCTTCGACTTTCCATAGAAATGTTAGAACTCAAGTTCTCGGTTGCCACAAAAAAAAAAAAAAAAAAAAAAGTGGTGAAATTATGCATTGGGATTACATTGAACCTATAAATCAAGCTGCAGAGAATGGGTCTTTAAAAATTATTGCGTTCTCCAATATATGAACATGATATCTTTCTCTACTTAGGTCTTCTTTACATTCTCTCTGCATTTTTATTGTTTCCTGTGTAAAAGATTTCATAGAGTTAGATTTCTTTCTTGGTATTCAATATCTTTGATGTTGCTACAAATTATATCTGTTTATGTATTTATTTGTTTCCTGAGATAGAAGTTTCCAACTCATTGTTGTATCATTTCCAGGTTTTTCTAAATCATGAAAGAACTATTTGACCTTAACCCTGGTGGATCTTGTCATATCTCACACCTTTCCAACCACACACCATTTTAGGAGTAGTTACTCTAAAGCACAGCTCTGATCCTAGTGTTTTCTTAATGACCTTTTTTCCTAGCTTTATCTCTGCTGCTTCCTCTCTATGAACTTTATTTTTTTAAAACGATTTAATTTATTTATTCATGAGAGACACACACAGAGAGAGGCAGAGACATAGGCAGAGGGAGAAGCAGGCTCCATGCAGGGAGCCCAATGCGGGACGCGGGACTCGATCCCAGGACCCCAGGATCACGGCCTTGGCTGAAGGCAGGTGCCAAACTGCTGAGCCATCCAGGCATCCTCTCTGCGTGTACTTTAGACACAAAATAAAAGCGTCCACCACAACACAGCTTGGATTTGACCTTGGTTCATACTGATTTTGCTTACAGAATCTCTCTCCATGCTGTGTCTTTTGTATCCATCCCTGTGGAAATGTGTAGGTCACAACTTGCTTTCAAATAAACTCTCTGATGAACCCTCAATCAAATATAATCAAGTGCTTCTTCGAAATCACACAATACCTTTTCCCAGTCATGTAGTTCACATTTTTATTGCATCGCATAACTAAGTACTCGTGTGAGGAGATAATTTCCTCTAAAGGTCTTCTGACATGGTTCAGCCCACTCTTGTATCCCTAGTAGTATGCAGCACAGTCTTGGGCTCACAGTTGATACTTAGTAAGTATGAGTTGACTTAAATTTAAGTTTAATAAATGCAAATAGGAAACCACTATGTGCTGTGCTCTCTTTTTTTTTTGTTTTGTTTTGAGTTTTGTCAGTCATGGAATCCTAAAAAAGCCTGTTGAAGTGCTGAAATGAAAAATAGGCAAACTCCATTCTTCTCTGCTTGAGTATCATTAAAGAATCCTGAACCTTCAGTTGTTTAAAAGCATATAATTTATGTGCATTATAAAACCATCCTTTGTTTTCACAAGTCAACATTCTTAATGCAGTCTGTCAAAATGCATTCTTACTAAATTGCTTTGATGAACATGCCAGCCCAGTCACTTTCTTTTAAGGGGAAGAGAAGAAAGGGGGGGGGGCGCGGTTTGCAGCAGCAAAAAAGAAAGTAAATAAAACAGGTCTAGACTTTGCTACGCACTTTACATCCCAGGTTGCAAATAATGTAGCGGAATAGTTTCATGAGCCAGGAGTCTACCTCCAAATTTGCAATTCAAAAGCCCTGTTTTTGTTTTATAACAGATATGTAGCACCAATTTCAGCTTCTGCCCCATGGACTCACTCATTAACAGGTCCTCAGCATGCACAGACTTGATGGAATTGTAAAGGTACAGCTAGGAAGGCAGTCAAACCTGAGCTCCGACACGGAGGTACTATGCAAACCTCTCTATCCTGTACACCCCTACCATGAGATCTCACCTGTAAGCCCTCAAGCACTTAGTCTTTGTTACTTTTGAAATTACTCTTCTGTGTGCAGGAGTGACTAATAGAACTTAGTAAAACTTCCTGTATATATTTTCCTAGAATATTTAAAACAAAATTCTGAGTTTCCCTCCCCTCCTCTAGGCGGGGAGGTGGTGTTTTCTACAAAAATGTAGGAGAAATGAGTAGCAGAGACATGCATTTGCTGTCTCTCTTAACTGGGGCTCTTGATGAATTGAGCCTTACCCTAAAACATGTTGATTCAAACAAATAAAACAAGATGCATTATCTCATTATATATCTTTTTAAGTGTATCTGTGGGTGAGTGAGTGCAGATAGTCACATATACACACATGCGCGCACACACACGCACACCCCTAGAGAAAATTACTTATATCTGACTTTGGTGCTACCCAACTCTAGAGAGCCCATCACTTCATTCACGTTGGTCCAATCACTCTGCAAAACATGTCAGTCTGGAGGGAGATTCTCTCTGGAATTTCCATATTTCAGTTGATTCCTAACTGGTGTCTCCTGGGGCAGAAAGATGAAAAAAAGCTTTATCCAAAAAAGCTACCACCTCCTTATATAATACAGTGTCAAATAAAGAAAATCATCAGTGAATAGGTTACTGTGGGGACGCAAATAGTCACCATGATTTTGTCCTACTTCCTACCTGGATACCAATATCAACCTGACATTCTTTTGTTTACCACATCTCACCGGGGTATAAAATGCCCTTCTAATAAAGGAGCTGTCAAAATGTCCTTGCTCCGAATCAGAAAGGCATTACTCAGGATCTCTTTCAAAGGCTTAGGAAGTTGCAGCAGGTTGATGCCCTTGATTTGCTACATGTCAAGAGGAAACTTGTCAGGGAGATACTAATAATCTGAGACACTGACTGGTGGATGGAGCATGGGGCCACGGCCTGTTGGGGTGGTTCTGGAAGCCCCACAGGTGCATCCTTCCCATGGTGATACTTTGATGACTTCTAAATTGTCTTTAATGCATCCTCAGTCTCTCTAGAAGAAATTCACACACTTGTATTTGAGATTCAAGACTTTCCAGAATGCTGGGGGAGAAGTGAAAAGTAGATAAAGATAGGATAGTCTGACTTTCAAGACTTAACACTGGTTGCTCAGACTTGGTGTCTACTCTTACCACCTACTACTGCTTCTTCCTGTGAAGGGCCTGTCCCGTCAGCCTGGTCAAGTCTCTAGAGCCTGATCACCTCCTTCCACACACTCAACATGCCCCTCCCCACTCCCAGACCACACCCAAATCCTGGATTCCTCCACACAGAATAACACCCCTTCTTTGAATCCCAGATCACCCCCATACCATGATGGAGCCAGTCTCATCTCAGGTCATAGGAGTACTTTCCAACTATGCCCTCATTTGACCATCCCACCCTTTCTATAAAGCTATTCTGTGAATATTTCCTAGCTAACCCTTACTCTGGAAGCAGGGAAGCCCAAAAGATAAGATTCAGTATGACACAGCAAATGGTTGAGTCACAGCTATGGAATATGCAACTTTTTTTTCCAGAAGAATGTTGCTTTTCTCAATATGATTGTAAAATACAGCGTGATTAAAGATGTTCAAGTACCAAGTATTTAATGGTCTTCGTCTAGCTGTGTGTGGAAATAGTTATTTCCAAGCGTGAAGACTTGAGAAATGTACAAGAGTATAAAGGTCTGGGCTACACCATGTGAGATGGGTTAAGACTGCATGACTCACATCTTTACACTTTGGAAAGCCTACAGAGGCCATGCCAAAATCCCTAAGGCCAGGAGACCCACCTGTGTTGTTCAGCATTGTATTTATAGAATCCTGTGTTGGAAATGAGTGTTTCTCTCAAATATTTGAATTATACTCAATGAGAGAATGAATACATGTGAGTAAATGGAGAGCAAATTCTAGTATTGTGATGAAATCAAGCTGTTAGGACCAGAAGCAAAGGCACCCCACTGCATCGTGTAGTGGGAGACATTTCTTCCAGGGAAGGAGGGGTTTCCTATTCCCAACTGACCTTGAGAAATGCAGATCGAAGTATAGAAATTAGAATTAAGAGAAGAAGCATTGGACTTAGTTGAGGGGGAGATTCCTTCCCCCCTTTTGGATTTATGGTAAACTTAGTTCTGGGGGCAGAGTTCTATTCCATGGGTGTTCCTGGGGGTGACATTAGGTTATTCTTGACTGTGAATTGGCTTCCAGTTGTTCTTCTGTTGAATGACGATCAGCTGGGCCAATCTCTTCATATATCCAAACTAATTTAATCTTCAGAAAACTGAGGCTTAGACACTATATTCCTTGTCCCATGAGCTTGAGCCCCATACAGACTGAATAAAATCTGTCTGTTCTGTGGGTCATTTCCAGCTTGTTAGTTAAAACCTATTTGGTCATCTGAGGCCCATCATTCTTTTTCTTTTTTTTTTTTAATTTATTTATGATAGTCCTACAGAGAGAGAGAGAGGCAGAGACATAGGCAGAGGGAGAAGCAGGCTCCATGCACCGGGAGAGGCCCATCATTCTGAAGGACATGGGCCATGGCGTATTCTTTTTTTTCTTAAAGATTTTATCGAATTATTTATTAGAGAGATAGAGCACAACAGCACAGGAGAAAGGGGGGAGTAGAGGGAGAGGGAGAAGCAGACTCCACACTGAGCGGGGAGCTTGACATGGGGCTTGATCCCAGGACCCCGGGATCATGACCTGAGCTGAAGGCAGACAGACATTCAACCCACTGAGCCACCCAGGTGTCCCCATGGTTTATTCTTTATGGCTCACAATGCCTGGCACAGATAGACCTTGTCCTAGTACATTTCCATTTCCATTCATTTTGTTTTCCTTACTAGGTTTTGTAGTTTGCTTGTGTTGGGCCCCTTATTCAAGCAAATTAAGCAAACATGAGACTTTCAGCCTCTCTGTTCATCACAACCGACACATCAACACGCAGACTGGTAGATCTCTATTGCTCATTTGTGAACATATGTGTTACTTGGGCACAACGTGACTTAGACTTGACCAGTCTTCCGAATGAGTATTTGACATCTCAGTTCTCAGTAACTGTTTTGGGTGATGCCAGCTCTGGCTACGCAGAGTACACCGGTAGCGCTCTGTCGTAACCCCTTCAGCAAGACGATGGGAGAAGCAGGAGGGGTGTAGTTCCAGTCGCTCAGGGATGGTCTTCCACTTCCACGGGCCTGGTATGAGTTTGGGCAGCTCTACCTTATTTGACATCACGGTCAAGTGGAGCTAATATTTACCTTCTTCAAGTTGTGCTCTTTACATGCTTCACATGCTCACATGCCATTAGTATTTGCAACATGCTTTAAGTTCCTGAGATTCCTGCGCAGACCTCAAGTATGGCGGAGGGTGGTTTGAATAGAGTGGATTTGAGGGCTCTGCAGATGGGCAGCCTGGGAACATTACAGAGGCATAGCTAACAATAGCACCTGGCTGAGGTGGTCTGGAAGCTTCTCTCCATTCCCTTTGACATCCATTTGCTGGGGACTGGGCTGACATATTGAGACTCAATTAAATTTCAGGGGTCTCAGATCCTGAAAATTAAAACCATGGCATGAGATTATCTGTAATTAGTGCTCCCGGTTTATAGATTCATGATTTATTTGTGAGCAGTGAAAAACCCTAAACCGTATCTGCTTTGGAATATAAAGCATTCATTCTTATCACAGAGAAACAACCCCCTTTCTAAACCCCATGGTTTCAGGAAATAAACCGAATTTTTCCCTTTTCACAGAATGTTTGACAACATGTAACCTTAGCAAAACCAATGTGGCCAATATTTGACTCTGCAAAGACACTACAATTTAAGGATACATTATTTTAATTGCTCTTTTAAAAATTTTATTTTTCCAGCATTTAGATGTAAGCAATGATATCAGGTAAGCACAGGTTCACAAACATTCACCTATCTTGCATATTTTGCCACCTTACAAGATGTTTCATGTAGGATTAGATACAGGCTTGAGTAAATATCCATAATAAACAATGTATTATTTTTTAGGTTTGTATCAAATGCCCCAATCATCTTAGTTACTAATAAACATGAACCACTTATGTTTTTGTCACATAGGAAAATTTGTCTGTTACACTCTGGCAAGTGGATTGTTAGCAAGTGTCAGAGAGCTCCAAGGGACTGTGGACACCATGGTTTCATTTGAATATGGTTTTGTTTGTTACTGTAAAATATCACAATCAAGGGGCGCCTGGCTGGCGCCCTGTATGGCGCTCAGTTGGAAGAGCATACAGCTCTTGATCTCAGGATCGTGACTTCTAGTCCCATGCTGGGTTATCAACATGGCTTTAAAAAATGCATAAAACTTAAAAAAAATACTACATTCAAGACCAAAGTATACAAAAAATAAGATTCGGGCAGTCTTTGTCTTCTTGTATAATGTTGGACACCAAATGTATGAGTGGATTACAGACAAACATATATGGTTTTATTTATATATGCATTATGTAGTGTATATATGCATTATATATTATATAATATTATGTATGTGTAATCAAAATATTATATATATAAAATATATATATATTATATATATACATGGTGTTGTGTGATCTCATCTATGTCTATTATTTTGTTTCTGGTGACCAGGAGATAGAGAAAATGGAAGAGCAATGATCATCAGAAGGCAAGACGGTGATTGTTAAAAGCCAACTCTATTTTTATCTCCAGCACCTTGCTGAAAAATCGGTAAGCCCCACGTTTGTACCTGACATGAGCACATCTGCAAAGGTCACACTCTCTGTAAATGTGGATTTCTTACTGCAGGCTTCATTCTCAGATTCTTGGCCACATCCCTCACATTGAACGCAGCGAAACGTTTTATAGAGTGGAGGTAAGCCTGTCATATCCTCTCTTTGAGTATGAGTTAATGAGGAATAAAAAAGAAGGGAGATTAATAGAAACCAGGTTCTCATGGTTGCAAACCAGTGTCGGGGGTTCATATAAACCCAGAAGAAGCATTCTAACAGTAATCGTGAAAATTCTGACCTTTAAACGTGCATATCCAAAAAAGTAAATGAAAGCTTCAAAGACTTGAATCAGTTCAGTCGCCAGGAAGGCTGAAATGGCCTTTGACCACAGAGAGATGATTATTCCAGTTCTTTTAAACACCAGGGCCAAATTACCACTTGACATTTTAAATTATTTTCGGGAAGGTAGTCGTAAAGAATTGCCTGGTGATTTGTTTTTGTTTGTTGTTTTTTTTCTGTAGTCACCTCACCTTAAAATTTGAGAGTGCTGTCAGTGAGAAAACCTTTCTTAGATACAATAGTTTGATTAATCACTGAGATATGAAGGAATAATCTTCTCTCAGTGTCTTCATTTTCTCCCTTGACCCCACAATACTGTGCATTTCGAGAGGTTCTTCACCGTCCTCTGCATCTATCTCTGCACAGGCCACTCTGAATGATAACAGTGTGTTACTGCCTTAGTCTGTTGGGGCAGCCACGACAGAACAGCACATGCTGGGGGGCCCCTAAATAGCAGACATTTCCTTCTCACAGTTCTGGAGGCCAGGCGTCCCGGATCACAGCACCAGAGCATTCAGCGTCTGCGAAGGCCCGCTCCCTGCTTCGAGGACAGCCGTCCTCTCGCTGTGTCCTCACACGGATGGAGGTATGAGGCAGCTCTCTGGGATCTCCTTGAGAAGGGCACTCCTCTCACTGATGAGGGTGCAACCCTCCTGATGTAGTCACCTCCCAGAGGACCTCTTCTCTAACACTAGGGCTTACGGTTTCAGCACACCAACGGGGAGGGGACTGGTGTCAGTAACGCCTATATATGGAGTTTTGAAGAAATGATCCTATATGTTGTCCTGTTACCATTCTGACGGGCATAGACACACTGCTACAGGCAACATGGGGAGTAGGTATGAACACAATATCACACAGGGCGGGGAGTGACACTCGGTCTAAGGTACGGGAATCATTCCCCCTGGTACCAAACAGCAGAGTTTCAAGGCTGGAACAAAATCAGTGATCTGACACAAAAGAGATTTGCTCCTTCCCTTTTGCTATTTCACATTATAACACAGGAAGACGTTCACCAAAAAAAAGTTAAATGAACAGCCGAGAAGCTAAGTGTTGAGGAATCTTTGCTCTCAACATCACAGATACGTAGGTAGCCTTATAGAACGGATATAAAAATTGTGTAACTGTATGTGATCGATTGGGAAAATGTTACTTAACTTTTCTTCCTCAGCATGAAAATGGAACAGGTATTTTAAACCATGAGTATTCATGAATTCACTTTTCTCTTTCCATTTTTCCCATGAGTATTTGTTAAGCACTTACTGTGTACCAAGGATTGGGTTAAGCACTAGGGACAAAAGAATGAGCAAAACCAAAAATCCAGACAAGCTTCCTGTATTCTGCATCACAGGATGTGTACCCTCTTGGTAAATACAAAGGTTCAGCAAATGATTTTTTAAATGTGAATTATGGATCCATTACCTGACAAGATGGAGTAAGTCCTGTGATGTGCTATTGGGAATCCATGAATCGTTTTCTATGGGAGTAACGTTGAACTGAAATCAGGCGTCAGGTGGAGATCTCTAGGTGAAGGCAGTGTCACCTAAGCCACTTCCTCAGACACCCTTGAAGGAACTGTAGCTCCATGGTGCCCTGCTTCGTCACCCCGGACGAGGATCTCAGTGCCCATCGCATCACATTTTCTCTGCTGATCAATGTAACTTAAGAACAAACTTGAAGGTGGTTTATTAAATGGCAGTATATTTGACCTACATTTAGGGGATTTTCATTCAGTTTTCCTCTATGTAAATGTAATTTTTATACGTGTGTTTATCATTTGCTTGGAGTAAACTATTATTTAACCGGTCAATTAACCAAAAAATAGCTCTCATTTTATGTTATTTAAATCTGTCCTGTTAAAATAGGACTGGAAAACGTGTACCATGCAAGCACATCCCAACTCACGATGACTCTGACCTCTGGAAACACATTTTAGAATGCTGAAAAATGTGTCAGAGCTGTTTTTCCCCCCTGACAAGAACAAAGACAGATAAATCTAGAGATTTATTAGTGCAACATGCTTTTGTGGCAAAATTAGCAGGAATCTAACCTTTGGGATTTACAGAAAACAAAAGAAAACAGGAAAAAAATCTTTTCAGTTAACCTATCATTCATGAGAGAGAGCATTTTAGAAAACAAAGTGTACTGTTAGGGATTTCGGCACTGGTTCAAATGTTAGATGGCTGGATTCTTCAGGGAAAGGAGTTTTAGATCTACTTTAGAAATAAAAACAAATTTGAATTCCTAAAAACAAACTTTAAAATTCTGTCTTTGAGCCATATAGCCATACAGTGGAATTTGAGAAGTAAAAACAAAACAAAACAAAACAAAACAAAACTGATATGTTAATTTCTCATACGCTTTTTCAGACACAAGGTATTGTTTTAGAGAATGAAGAGCAAGCAAGGTCCTTATTTTCTTGTTTCTGGACTGACATTTCCAGTGGATGTAATGATGTTTTGCTCCAGTAGAATTTTACCGCTGATTAACACTAAAATGATCGTGCTTGTAGAGGGAGCAAAACCAGGAAGACAGGGGCCGCTGGGTGGCTCGGTCAGTTAGGCGCCTGCCCTCGGCTGTATGTTGTCCCATTAGCGCCTTAGTCTGTTGGGGCAGCCACAACAGAACAGCACATGCCGAGGGGCCCCTAAGCAGCAGACATTTCTTTCTCGCAGTTCTGGAGGCCAGGAGTCCCGGATCACAGCACCAGAGCGTCCAGTGTCCTGGGATGGAGCCCCGCCTGTGCTCCCCGCTCGGTGGGGTCCCCGCTCGGTGGGGAGTCTGCTTCTCCCTTTCCTTCTGTGATCTCTCTCACTTTCACTCTCTCAAATAATTAAATTTTTAAGAATCTTTTTTTAAAAAAAACCAGGAAGGCCAGCACCTCATTAGTATTTATTCTTAGCACGATTGTGTCTTTGGCCAAATGTGCTATAATAGTGTCAAAAACACAGCGGCCTTAGGTTACTGTGTGAGTGCCAGAATTCTTCTAGATCAAACAGCATTTTCTTTGAGTCCTAGAGCAGCCATCTGTCTGGAGTACTCTCACGGGAAGCCAGTTTATTTCCCCCAAAACAGAAATAAAGGCAAGTCCCGTGAGAGGCCAAGCCAGAGGCACAGTTGACTTCTGTGTCCTCTGCCCTGAGCACCTTCCCATCCTCTCCAGCTCAGGCCAGCAGGGAATGCAGCCCCGCCTCATACCTGGACCAGTCCTGGTTCTGGCTGGTGGCCTTTGGAAAACCCAGCAACGCCCACAGTCGGGATTTGGAATGGGTCTTGCCAAACATACCCGAAGGGTCTGCAGGAATCCATCCAGCTAGCTCCTCTCCCAGGACGCAGATGCCCACCGGCCGTCCTGCTCCAAATGGGCATTCTGCTCGGAACCTGTCAGTGATGGGATAGAGCACAGCTCAGCCTCTTTCCAGTCACGGGACCATCCGGCTCCGCCGTCCTTCCCCCTCTTGGTTCCTTCGTTCTGAACAGTTCCCTTAGGAACATATTGGTAATACCCCAGTGATCCCTAGACTTTCCAGGCCCACAGGCCTCAGATGCTTCTTCATGTGGCTGTATAGTGGATGGGAGAATGACACATTCAGCGACGAGCTCTCTTGGAGTTATGTTGGGTTTGTCAGCACATCTTCCAGAACGTTGGACCTGGGAAGGGACCTGTGGCCACAGTCAGTTTCAGGAGCCCTGGGATCTCTGGGAACGCTTTCCAGCACAGCCCTCAGAGGCAGGGAGAAGCAGAGATGACAGACATGTGTACACCATTGGCTGCATCGCCCTGCTTGTCTGCCAGACCCAGGGATGGAGTATGTTGAGAACTTCATTGAGTTGGTGTTGACACAGATTAAGGTCTAATTTTGCTTCATTTTGCGTTATCAAACCTCAAGTGTGTAAGCCCAGTCCTTCTATAACTTCACACGGGGTGAGTTATAACACAAAAATGTGTTGAAAATGCTCCAAAAGACCTCCTACATAGATGGCTGTGTTTGTGGCAGATTTTTGTGAAACGCCCTTTAAATCATGCGTCTTAACTGATCTTGGGGGCTCACGTCTCCCTAACAGGGCTCCACATCGAGCAGAGATTAATTACTTCCAGGAGGCCATTCTACCCAATAATTCTTGATGGGAAAAGGAGCATTTGAAATACCAACTGTACAATTTACACTAAGTGGTGAAATATTCATTTTGGTACCAGCTGTTCTATATTAGACATTTTTACACTACAAATAGCTCTAGAATGGCACGTAGCTGGGAACTGTATGTGTTGTTTTATCTGGGAGAGGAAATATCATTGTCTTTTACTGCAAGAGCACCTGGGGAGCAAGTCAGCTTTGGGCAAGGAAAAATGCACTGAGCCAACCTTCTAGAATCTGAAAAGCATGGTTTCTAGAGTGTTAGTGCTTGCTTGTACAATAATGTCTTATACAATTTACATTACCCTCCCGAAGGGAGAGAGGAGGACAGAAATCAAGCACAGAAAACCCACTTTTATCGCTTTTGTCTATTCAGGTTTCAAAGTTTTTTAAAGAACTCTATACCTTATGAATGGATGAAAACAGTGTAGTGTGTGAACTGGGCAGGAGAAGGCATGATGCTGTTTTCATTGAAACAAGGAATGTTGGGTCCTGTCTGAGCGTCCTGCCCTCGGAAAGCTCGCAGTAGGTTCCAGAAGATACACACAGTGCATCGTCATTGTGGTGGAGTCTGCGTGTGCATGTTTGCTTACTTTGTTAACGTTTGTTTGTAACCCCAAACCAATACTTGTGATGCTTTCACAGTCATCCGTGGATGTGCAGAATGGTAAAAATTTCTCATCGACACACCCACATTCCCAGCTGAGTTGGAATAAGACCATGCTTTGCCTTCTTCCTCTTTCAGTTCTTGTACTGAAAGCAGATGTCCTTTATGTGGTCTCATGTTTTTCTCATTTTTTGTGCTTTTGGTTGCTGATTGCAGAACATAAAATGACCCGTGAGCACAGTGTAACGTGCTGTCCAGTGTCCCTGAGTGTAAGGTGGCTGTGATATGTCTTTACGAGAAAATAGTGTGAGAAAAATTTCATTGCGGCATGAGTTATCCAGTGCTGATGGATGGGCATTTGGTCTGGATGAAGCACCAATATATATTAAATAAGAAAGCTGTCATTTTTAAACTGTTTTGTTTCTTTTCTTCCTTTTTTTAAGTAATCTCTACACAACATGGGGTTCAAACTCATGATCCTGAGGTCAAGAGCCGCAGCTCCACCTACTGAGCCAGCCGAGTGCTCCTTAATAAGGAATCTTTAAGCAAAAACACACGTAAAACACGGTTATGTATTGATCAATTGATGAAAATGACCAGAGGCCTGCAGGCACCCTTCCTTGCATTTCCCTTAGGAGCAACGGTTCAGGATTTGCAAATTCAGTTTGCAGGGTGATTTATAGAACCTCATTGCCACAGACAATAGATTTGACTGTGTGTATGTGTGTGTGTTTAAGTATATATGTATGTGGGTGTGCATGTATGCATATATGTATACATGTACGTTATTAAACGACCGGAAGTACATATAGATATCACGGGAACACACGAAATAGCCACACCTGGGAAAAGAAGGGCGTGGTCAGGCCCCAACGTAACTCCATCACATACAAACAGCAGCAGAAGACTGTCTGCTTTCTCTAGAGAGCATGCTGAGAGGTTACAGAACAGTAACCACTGTCTAGGAACTTTTCGTCTGCTGAAGCTAAGCAAAAGAAAAGGGATTGGAAATATTCTCTTGAATAGTGTGATGCCAAAGATTTTATACAAATCCAGCCTTATTTTGCAGAAAGGGCTTAAAATTCCCTCTTCTGAAAATATTTTAAGTCCCAAGTCTGACAAAAATCATATTAGTTTTATTTTATAAATAGTAATGCAAGGAGCAAAACAAAATTTTGGCTCATAGAAACATATTCCCTTCTTCCAGTGTCCCCTTCATATAATAAATCATCTGACCAACAGCCAGCATGATCTTTTAAAAATATCAATCAGAAGGAGGGAGAGATGAACAGGTGAAGCACAGTGCATTTTTGAGCAGTGAAATGACTCTGTGTGATACGAGAATGATGAATATACACCATTATACGGTTGTCTAAACCCATAGAATGTGCAACACTAAGAGGGAACCCTGATGTAAACTATGGATTCTGGGAGGTTACAGTGAGTCACTGTACATTCATCAGTTGTAACAAATGTCCCACTCTGGTAGCAACGTTCACAGGGGAGAGGGGGGCATAGGGGAAGCTTGTAAGCTGCCACCCTCAATTTTCCTGTGAACCTAAAACTGCTCTAAAAATATAAAGTCTATCAAATATATTTGCATATATACAGTTAAAAATATATATACATATATATAGTTTAAAAATATGTATATAGTCAAGCCACTCCCTTGTTTATCAAACTTCCATGACCCTTAAAGAAAAGTCTTGACTCAACAGCTAATGACCTTTTATCACTTTTCTCTATCAGCAGAGACAGATACAGGTTTTTTGATACTGAATTAAAGAACCATTTGTAATAAGAATATAGAATAACAAAATGTAAATTTAGGTGTGATGTTTTAGAAGGAGCCTTACAACGATTCATTAGTTTAATAATAAATCCAGCACTGATCAATAACCCACCACCAAACTCACATTCATTTTGATCATTGAAGAGGCCAGACCCATTCACAACTCAGAGTGCTCATGCTAGCTCAGAGCAGAATTCTTTTCATCATTCATTCGCTGAAATCATCAACTCCTTAGAAAGATGGCACCATGTCGGTAGTAGTCACACATCATCCCACTCCCAAGTTAATATGTGTACCTCGTATTCCTTTGTTTAGTCATTGCACACTCTGGAATCCCATTACATTGCATTATACCGAATGTATTGGTATAGAGCAGACAGTCAAATATAGGTTGAATGAATGAATGTGTGCGTGAGTCTAGACTTTTTTAAGAAGAGCATATAATGACAGCATTCCTCCCAGAAATCTGACAATCAGTACAGGTTAACATTAGTAAATATGATGAGATTGGTCATAATGACAAAGTCAAAGCAATAAGGTTCTCTTGCTGCTGCACAGAAATAGACATCTGAAAAAGGTTAACATTTAACAAAATTCCTTAGTTAAGTCAAAAGAGCCTCCTACTTTCTTCATCTGAGAGATGACACAAGACAAATTATACCATCATGCTGAGCAATGAGACAACAGTAGTCTTTCTAAGCATGATGGAAATAAAGAGAAATGTTCTGTTATCATCAAAATGTTTACACAGTCCCACTAAAGGGCTAGTAACTAAAAAACCTTTTCAGAGTCTGACAAGAAATTAGAAACAAAACAAAACACTGAAGAATTCACTTGTGAAAGATACTTATATGAAAATGTTTCTACCCCCAGATGACACCCAAAAAAATAGCATGTATGAAATATTGCATTCACAGTAGCAAACAAAATAATTACACTCCCGGGAGTAAACTTAGCAAGTGTTATGAATGAAAAATATGAAGAAAGCCATAAAGCTAAAGAAAATTGAAGTACCTCAGAAGCAAAACATAAATTATCAGTGAGACAGCTCAATAATGTAGAAATGTTGGTTTTCCCTAAGTTAATTTATAAAAATTCAAAACAACTCTAGCCAAATTCTTTTTGTTGACTTTTAAAATTCATCTGGAATGAAAGAACAGCAAAGAAGACTCTGAAAATAGAAATTATGAAGCATTAGAATATATAGAACCATAAAACTGAAGCAGTAATAAACATATGCTCGAATAGACAGATTGTAAAAACAAGAATATAATAACAAATAGAAGTATCTCATAAAGCTGGTACTATTCTCATGAAGATTGGTTTCCTCTCCCCTCCACACAACAAAGTGAATTATAGATAGATTTTTAAAAAATTATATGTCATAAAACTATAACAGTACAAAAATAAAAAAACATGGGTGGCTCTTTTGTAATGCTCTGCCAAGGAAGGTATTTCAAGGCATGATAATTAGAAATGAAAGAGTGAAGAAAAACCTTGATATTTTATTTTTTTGTAAGCAAAACGAACTATCTAAAAATTCAAATTACAGAATTATTTGGAAACAAATGGTCATGAATCAATAAGCAAAAAGTTGGCGTCTGTTATTTACCTCCTTAAAATACTCTTCACAATCAACAAAACAAAAATGAGCAAAACTGTGAACAGGCAATTTCCAGAAAAAGAGAAATAAATTAACTAATTAACATTTTAAAAACCAAACTCATGCTGTCCCTCCTGCCGGAAAATAATTTTGCAAGGCTTTACTTTTTTCCTATTATTTTGGTGAAAAAAAATTACAAAGTGATAGTAACATGGTTTTTATTTTAAAAAGAAAGAAAGAAAAATGCTGGAAAATGGAAACTTTTGAAAAATCTTGGTGGATTAAATTAATGAATATACTCAAGTTTCTATTGTATATATTCAGTACATTTAAAGTGTATATAATTCTTGATAGTGTGATTTGTTCCAAAAAAGCTAGTTATAAAAATATTTGCAAAAATGCTCAAAGATATAGCTATCTAGAAAGTAAGGATAGATAAAATAAGACACACAAATACAGGTGTTCATTTTTATAGAAAAAGGAAGTGAAGACATAATTGTTTATAATAGAATATTATTCAGTACCTTATTTTACATTCATCTAATGGAATAGTGCCCTGAACTTTGAGGTAATCCTATGGAAATGAAAGGTGCTATGCAAAAATAGGAATATGATATCATTAGAATGTATAATGAGATTCATTGTTGCAGATATATATTTATAACATGGCTATATTGGGGAGGAAGTATTATGGAGGACCTTGAGTGGATATTTAGAAATTTAAAAATTTGCCTTTACATGCATATCTATTACTTTGAGAACACAAAAAATAAGTAGTAATGTACGGAGTTCAAGTGAAAGTATCTGAATAAGAACATCATCTACTCAACAAGTATCATTGGGGAGGCAAGATTTGTGTGAACAAAATAAACAACTAATACTTTAAAAAAGTGTTTTTAGTCCAGAAGAGTAAAAAAACACATGCTCTCTAGTTGAAATATAAGAGATAGCTCCCTCATGGTGAAAGAATCAACCTCAATTTGCTAGCATCTTGCAATTAAGTTTCTCCCGGTATGTTGAGATGAATGTGCTCAGGTGCCTGGAGAATAAAATACAGTATCCCCTTAAAACATTACAGTCCTTTTTCCTTTCTGGTCAAGAAGAGGACTGATCACACCCTCAGCCTTCACTGTCTTATGGGATAAGGAGATTGACATCTATTTTTCCTGAATAAATGCTGTTTTATATTAACATTCTTGCCATAAAAAATGTAGCAATAGAGGGATGCCTGGCTCAGTATGTGGAGCATGTGACTCTTGATGATGATGATGATGATGATGATGATGATGATGATGATATAGATAGATAGAGATAGAGATAGAGATAGAGATATATATCAACATGATCTGGGAGAAGTCTTTAAGAATGGTTGTAATCTTTCTATCATGTTGAAAAACACGTCTCTACAATTTGGCATCTGACTTAAAGGTCAGACAATTGTCTTTCCAAAAGCTGAGGTGTGGATGGTGGAGACGGATAGGTGAGAGTATTTGTTTCATTAGATACCTGAATTTTCTAAGTACTCCTTGTTCAGTTTTTCTGGATTCCCATGACATTTCTTAATCTTCTCCTCCATTTTTGTGAGCTAGACTGATGGAATTTCCATTCCTCTCAGTCAAGAATTCTCACTGTCCATTTTCAGATGTTTGCAGCCAGCAGAAATAACTCCTTTCTAGGATGGATGGAAAAGGACATCGCGTCAGTAAATGAAATGACTTGAGTAAAAAATAATAATAAAATAAAATAAAATAAAATAATAAAAATAAAATGTTCCACTTGGCCCTGGTCATCTCTATCACAGCAAGGGTTCTAGGCACCCTGAGAAGGAGCAAATCCTTAAGCACAAGTTAGAATGCTACATTTGACAACGGTTGAAACACAGGTAGCACAAAGATGTAGCGTTTGTGATTTGTGATGGTTGAGAATACTTTGCAAGGAGTGACTGACTCCACTCAAATGTGTTTATTCAGGGAAATTCTGTAGCACATTGAGAACAAGCCAGATGATTAAAAGCCAAGGCCCATAACTCCAGGCTGACTTGTTTCATTATTTTCCTGCATGCTGGTGTATATAGCAAAGCATGGAGCTAATGTGGTGCGTTAAATCACAGCCCTGAATTTGTTTGCTTGGAGTTTTCTCTTGTTCAGTTAAAATAAATTGGAAAAAATGGAAAGGCTTTCAGATTTTTCCCCCCTGTTCAACTCAATTCAGTGTGGATCAATCAAACCAGACCCTGAAACCATGTTGGATGCTCTTGTAAATCTCAAATCTCTCTGGATGGTCCCACGCCTCTATATTGTGATCAAATAGATGTCTGGGAATATGAACCTAACAGGCAGAGTTATAAGCAGTGGCTTCTGTAATCACAGCAAAAATATATTTTCTTTCATTTCCATGAAAAATATATTTGCAAGTTGCTCCCCTAAAGCAGATAAAACTAAGGGAGGGCCCATAATTTCTGATGACATTAAAAAATGCCTTGACATAGAGACTATTTCTTGTTGGTTAATATTAGAGGCTGACAGCCAGTCAGATTGTTTTAGATGTCGTGCAAGCTGAGAGTGTTAAAGCACTTGGCAAACTGTCATGCCCAGGTGAGAGATTACTGATAAAAGCGTGCAATGGAGATTCAAGTATTAATTTCAGGGACCCCTGGGTGGCTCATGGGTTGAGCATCTGCCTTCAGTTCAGGGTGTGATCCCAGGGTCCTGGAATCGAGTCCTGCATGGGGCTCCCCACCACAGGGAGCCCTCTACCTGTGTCTCTGTGTCTCTCCTGAATAAATAAGTAAAATATTTTTTAGAAAAGTATTAGTTTCATTGCTTACATATCTCTTGGTCAGATTTACATTTTTTTTTTAAAGATTTTCTTAGAGAGAGAGAGAGAGAGGGTGTGTGTGTGTGTGTGTGTGTGTGCGCGCGCACACACATGAAGGGAGAGGCAGAGGGAGAAAGAAGAGGAGAGAATTTCAAGCAGCCTCTGCTGAGCATGGAGCCCCCATTTCATGGCTCAATCTCACAACCCATGAGATCACCACCTGAGCTGAAATCAATAGTCAGACGCTTAACCAAATGAACCTCCCAGGTGCCCCAAGGTCAGATATATTTTCAAAAATTTATCCTTGACTATACCCATTTTCTTAGGTACCAGCAATAATACTTTAGAAAGTGGGAAAAAGTGAGTAACTGATAGTTTTCTCAATCTAGAAATAGCTTGGCTACCTCTTTTCCATTAGTTAACAAATTTGTATTACTAGACTTGCTTAGCGTTATGTATTGATTATCTGTTGGCTAGATGGTAGGTGAAGCTTACTTCTCACTAAAACTATATGTCTCTTTCTGAGACTTTGAGAACCATATTTTGATAAGGGTCTTAGAATGTTCTCTATTCATTCTATAAATTCAAATTATCACATTTCAGGTTGAGTATAAGTATATAAAAATTCAGCTCTTCCCCATCCCTTACAATAACATGACCATAAAGGATGTGCAAGGCAGATGATCATTATCAGTATCAAATTTGGAATTTTTTTCTGGCATGTACCTTTTGTAGAAGATTTTACAGATCTGTAGGAAAAAGGTAAACACACTAGAAAAGGAAGGGAGGGATACAATAGACAATTTTCAGCATTACAAATTGTGTATAGAATACTTATTAAAGGAGCACCTTGCTGGCTTAGTCAGTGGAGTGTGTAGCTCCTGATCTCAAGGTTGTGGGTTCAAGCCCCATGCTGAGTTTAAAGATTACTTTAAAGTCTTTTTTTTTAAAAAAAGAATACTTACTCAAGAAATCATCAAACAACAACAAAAAGAGTATAATTAAAAATACAATGACATAGGGGCACCTGGGTGGCTCAGGTGCTTAAGCGTCACCCCTCGGCTCAGGTCATGATCTCAGGATCCTGGGACTGAGCCCCTAGTTAAGCTCCGTCCTCAGCGGGGAGTCGGCTTCTCCCCCACCCTCTGCCTCTCTCTCTGCCCCTGCTCATGCTCGCTGTCTCTCAAGTAAATAAAATTTTACATAAAATAAATCCACAATTCAGAGTAGTTTCATAAAAATTAAGTACAGTTGGGGCGCCCGGGTGGCTCAGTCGGTTAAACATCTGCCTTCAACTTGTTATGATCCCAGGGTCCTGGAATTGAGTTCCGTATCCCACTCCCTGCTCAGCGGGAAGCCTGCTTCTCCCTCAGCCCCTCCCCCTGTTCATGCTTGCAAGTTCTCTCTCCCTCTCTCAAATCACTAAGATCTTTTTAAAAAATACATTAACATAGGAGATACCGTATAATCCAGCTTGAAGTGACAAGGCATACATAGAGGGCAAGTAGGAGTATTCATTATAGGGCAGCCCGGGTGGCTTAGCGGTTTAGCAGTTTAGCGCTGCCTTTGGCCCAGGGCCTCATCCTGGGGCCCCGAGATCGGTTCCCGCGTTGGGCTCCCTGCATGGAGCCTGCTTCTCCCTCTGCCTGTGTCTCTGCCTCTCTCTCTCTCTGTGTGTGTGTCTTTCATGAATAAATAAATAAAATCTTTAAAAAAAAAAGAATATTCGTTATAAATGTGCATAACTGGAATTGAACAATTCTATTGCTATTTTTCAGAAATTTAACCACAGTTATACAAGATAAATAGAAATTCTTTTAACATTGTTTGATAAAGGGGATCCCTGGATGGCTCAGCAGTTTAGCGCTTGCCTTTGGCCCAGGGCGCAATCCTGGAGCCCCGAGATTCAGTCCCATGTTGGGCTCCCAGCATGGAGCCTGCTTCTCCCTCTGCCTGTGTCTCTGCCATTCTCTCTCTCTCTCTCTCTCTGTCTATCATGAATAAACAAATCTTAAAAAAAAAAAAAAACATTGTTTGATAAAAGTGTAATTGTAAACTTCCTAAAATGCCAACATCATAACACTGGTTAAAGAAATCTATATTAGCATGAAGTGATACTGAGAACTAGTAACAGGGTGATATGTCTTCATTTGCTCACAGAAAGTTGTTTAAAAGCAACTAGTTCAGAATATTTATGCAATCCTGTATTTTAATCTGTGTGTATAAATATACCCAAAATAATGTGTACCAGGCTATACATGCTGTTTATTTGGGGGCACACAGATGAATGTGGGAATAACGGTACAAAGGACAATTTTTCTCTACTCTCTATAATTCATAAGAAAATATAAGCAGTATGATGTCTTCAGTGTTTTTATGAAGAACACAAAATTGTACAAACTTGTACGTAACTCTCGCGTTTGCCCTCTGTGACCTGTAAAAATATGGTAAAGAGAGAATCCAATGTCACTGTATCCCTGGGGGAACCACACAGCATAATGTGGCAGTAATCTTTCGATTTTTAAGCTATAACACAAACGTCACGCTCTACGATTTTAAATATTAATCATCATTAGCATTCCCCCGTGGTAACTCAAGCAGGCTTCAGTTTAATTGCATAAAACTTGAGATCGTTGCCTCTCAAAATATTTTGAAGACACACGATTTTGAAAACTAGAACCAAAGTACTGCAAATACATCTTAAAGTAGATTGAGCCTAGGCAAGTGTCCATCATCAGGGACAGCTTCTCTGTTTTCACTCTGCTTCCTTTCCCGCAGTAAAGACTAGAAGCCCTGGTTCCCCATCTCTTGTCTGAGTTTGCAGGCGTTGAGCCGTCCTCGTCTGATGCTAGTCATATGGACAGATGACACTTTGAGACTCTGTCCCTCCTGTGATAGCAGTAGGCTCAGAACACAGTTACAGCAAAGGCAGTAATTTACAGATGATGCCTGAACTCCCCGCATCTCACAACCACACCCTTTGTAAATTCATATGATTGGTCAATCCACTGGCTACAATGAACTTACTCTATCTGGCTTATGGTTGGTTTTTCAGTAGCTGGAGAAAACCTTGTTAGATGATTTCTAACTTCATCTTCTAGGTGGCTTTTGGGTTTTTATGCTGGCTTGTAGAACACAATTCATTTATCTCCTTTAAAAAGTAAGTGGTAAAGACAAACCATAAGAAACTCCTAACTCTGGGAAACAAAGGGTTGCAAAAGGGGAAGTGGGTAGGGGGATGGGGTAACTGGGCGACGGGCATTAAGGAGGGCGCCATGTGTTAGGCTATTTGTTGGCAAATTGAATTTAAATAAAATTTTAAAAATAAAAAGTAAGTGATAGAAACAAATTGAGTAGAAAGCTAGAGGTCGGCCTGTACACAAGCGTGTGTTATGAATGAGCTTTGAAGGCAAACATCACAACAAACTCCTGGCCACATGAAAAATCTAACTGAATGTTGGAAAGACAAACATGGTTTGGTAGTGCCTGTTTTTAAATGAAATGAATTTGATGTTGCTATGTTATAAAATCAATACATAATATTTACAAGCAATTTTGAAAAAAATATATAGTTAGCTAGCTGTTGACAGTCATTCTATGTGGCCTTCTGTAGTTACTAACTTTATTGCTTTATGTTTCTTCTATATTTATCAAAATCTTTTATTCCATTTTTCGTTTTATATTATCATATCCATGCCATTTTAGTAATTGCATAAAATACTGTTTTATGTTTTTACCTATACATTTTTCTGCTATAGATATTATTCTATTTTTGACTAATATTTGCTATTTTGACTAAGACTTCCACAGGTTTTTTGATATTTGTTGATATGTATTAATTTTGATTTTATGATAGCTTTTTATGTTTAATGTCCTTAGAATAAATTTCCAAATGTGAAATTGCCATATGAAGAGTATACCCATATTTTAAGTACTTGACACTGGGAAGCCCCAGTGGCCCAGCGGTTTAGCGTTGCCTTCAGTCCAGGGTGTGATCACGGAGCCCCAGAATCGAGTCCCACGTCGGGCTCCCTGCATGGAGCCTGCTCCTCCCTCTGCCTGTGTCTCTGCCTCTCTTTGTGTGTGTGTGTGTCTCATGAATAAATAAATAAAAATCTTTTAAAAAAAAGTACTTGACACATATGCTGAAAGCTTACCAAATTACAATTTATATCCACTGGACACACTCAAACAACAGACAATCTTAACTTCTCAGAGGTTTTGCCAGTTTAACAAACTGAAAGTCTGGTATTCGTTTTTCTTTCTTTCTTTCTTTCTTCTTCAGTAGTGAGGTTGACTACTCCCCCATACATTTTATTTATTTATTTATTTATTTATTTATTTATTTATTTATTTATAAAGATTTTATTTATTTATTCACGAGAGACACAGAGAGAGAGAGGCAGAGAGAGCAGCAGGCTCCATGCACGGAGCCCGATGTGGGACTCGACTCCGGGTCCCCAGGATCACACCCTGGGCTGAAGGTGGCGCCAAACCGCTGAGCCATCCGGGCTGCCCCTCCCCATACATTTTAAAATCCACTTTATTGAGTTGTGATTAATATATGATAAGCAGTACATGTTTAATGTATGCATCTCAATGAGTTTAGGATTAACTGTACATCTGTGAGACCATCACCACTACCAAGGACATAAGTATATCCATCGCCTCCCAAAGTTTCCTCACAGATTCTTTTTTTTTTTTTTTTAAGATTTTATTTATTTATTCATGAGAGAGAGAGAGAGGCAGAGACATAGGCAGAGGGAGAAGCAGGCTCCATGCAGGAGCCCGACATGGGACTCGATCCTGGGACTCCAGGATCATGCCCTGGGCCAAAGGCAGGTGCTAAACCTCTGGGCCACCCAGGGATCCCCTCTTCCCAGATTCTTTACCACCATCACCATCATTACATTATTTGGGTATGGTAAGAAAACATAAGACATATCCTTCTAGAAAAATTTAAGTATACAATATTGTTAACTGTATAATCTGTTCTGTAGAGTGGATCTCCAGGACTTCTTCATGTAATGTAATTTATACCCACTGAACAACAACTCCCATCACCCCCGCCCTGGCAGACATTCCATTCTCTGCTCTATTTTATGTAAGATTTTATTTATTTATTCATGAGAGACTCCGAGAGAGAGAGGCAGAGACACAGGCAGAGGGAGTAGCAGGCTCCCTGCAGGGAGCCCGATGTGGGACTCTATTCTGGGGCTCCGTGATCACACCCTGAGTCGAAGGCAGGCGCTCAACCGCTGAGCCACCCAGGCATCCCAAATTTGATTCTTTTAGGTTCCACACATAAGTGAAATCATGCAATGTTTTTTTAACTATATATAATTCTCAGTTTGTGTGACAAGTTTAAGCAAAGAGAACCAGTTGTTTTCTTTATAGTTGTCTCTTTGAAGATAAAATTAATCTATTTGCTGCTCTATGCTAGACATTTTGTAAAACAGTTACTTAAGAATATGAAAATTGGCCAGTCAGGCAAGACTGTATTTTCTTTAGATGTAATAAATGAAAAGCTAATAAAATATAAAACAATACAGCGTACATACAAGAAATTGACAATTAGTTGCACCTGGGCAGTGGAGAGCAGGTTGTTAGATTTATATTATGTAATTATTTCAGTGATGCTGAGGTGATCCAAAATGTCTTTAGAATCTTGTCTTAGAATTTTCCTGAAGAATTAAGACATATTCCTTTAGATAAAAACATTAAAAAAAATCTTATGAAGGTGGGTTTGGAATTCTGGGGGGGAAATACCATAAGTTATCTGGGGACTGTTCATTAGGGGAAAAGAGTGGAAAATAGTATCCACCAAAAATAAGTTTTTAATATCAAGAGACAGAGCTATTTTTACATGTCATCATGAGCCATCATTCGTGTAAAATCTTGGGTGCACATTAATCATACTGTCCTTGGTCCACAAAGTAGAACTACAGAGATAATGCTTGAGGGTTAGGAGCCCACCTAGAATCACAGATTCCTAGAAGGTTAGATCTAGAAGGAACCAGAGAGATTCTATTGCTCAAGCCCCTAATTTTAGATGAAGAAATTAATGCCCAGAGAAGCAAAATGGATTTACAGAGGCCCCAAATAGGTGCTAGTTCTGACAAGGAACTAAAATCTCTAGCATCCCAATTCAGTCCTTTGCAGGGAAAATGGACAAGTTGAAGGAGAATGTGGTCCCAATATCTCTTCTGTGGGATGACCAACTAAGAAGAAAATCAGAGTTAAGAAATGGGTGTGGATAATAATGAGGTAGAGCTTAGAAACATTCTAAAAATAATAAATACTGATGGCATAAGAAAAAACTTAGTCTAATCTAGTGAATCATGACTTTTGAGAGAAAGGATAATATTCTATGCACCTTTGAATTTTAAGTGCCAGGCAAAGTGTGCAACTCATAGAAAGTTCTCAAAACTCTTCTTTAAAAACTGTTTGACAGTTTCACAGCGCTCATCAATGATGAGTTGAACCATTTCTATTCTTCATCAACAGTAGAGACTGCAGTAGGTGGGTGCCAGCCATATTGGCCAGGGCAGGTTTAAATGTGTGGGTACAGCTGGAATATTGGAAACACCAGGACTGATTTTAAATCCCAACTAAGTCCACATATCAACATGAACTGTGCCATAGAAGCCACTGCTCTTCAACATATAACTTCCAATTGGGAAAGTTTGATTTCTCCTTTGATTTTTAGTTAAGAGAGAACTTTCTGGATGCATGTGTAAGCCTGAAACATTTCCTTCTTGCTCATGTCGCGTGTGTGAAGTACAGCTCCTACTCAAATTTGAACATGTTTGTTCTCATGGCCGTTCATGCTCAAGAGCCTAGGATGCACTGAAGTCTTCATCTGGTGTTGGTCTCAATGGCAGCGTCGCTGTAACCTCCTGATGACTTTGTACATGTCTGATATGTTCCAGCACCCTTTGGGGTTCATGCAGTGGCTCACTTCCATGAACTGGAGAGCTGAATTTTCCTGTCTAGCAATAGCTTTCATGTGTTTTCAATAAGAGAAAACAGATGCATATGCAGTTATCTTTGCAGTCCATAAATTCACAGAAATGTGGTCTTTCTTTTTTTTTTTTTTTCCATCTCCACCAAAAGCTGCTGAGGTTTACCAGGCATCCAAGACCTTGCTCTCGACGCATAACCTCTGAGCCCCATGCAGCCCGCAGCAAGAGACCCAAGGCTGTTCTCAAAACAGTGCACCTGCTTAAGCCATCTGTGAGTCCAAACAGATCCAATTTCCCTTGCACTTCATTTATACTAACAACAATCACATGGGTGAAGCTGAATTCTTCAATCAAGGCATCGATGGGGACATAGCTGGATCAACCCCAAGTAATCTACACAGATAGTGTGCGAAAAAACATTTATATGCAGAAATCCACTGAAATCTTCTACTGCTTCGCTCATTTCAGAAATGAGGAAACTAAAGCACCTGATCACATAAGGTGACCTGCCTCTTATAAGGTCACTGGAAGACTTACAGACTCAATGAAAAATATTTTACAACATCCACATATAATTGCTACTCAACCCAGTTTTCATCTGTTAAATATGTCCATTTGAGAAGGACATAGCATTAGCTACATCCTAAATAGATATTTTTTAAGATCCCGTGCTTAAAAAAAAAAAAAAAAAAAAAGGTGGTGGTGCCTGCAGTTGAAAGTACCGTGATAATATGCCACTGGGTAAGTATTGTTCAAGAGTAAACCAACCTTCCTGACCATTCATTTATTAAGTCAGATACTTAAGTTCTAATTTGGACAAATTAGCTAGTAGAATTACTCTATCCTTTGTACTCAATATCCGGGATATATCTCTATGACTGTCTTTATCCTGAGGGTTAGAATAAAGCTTTGGTAATGTCCTGAATCTTGAGCAAGCTCTCCCTGTATTTCATTGCTTCTTGTCTTTGTCTTCTTTTATTTTTTACTGCCCTGTCATTTGTTTTCTGCTTAAAGAAGGGTTGAAACTACTTGATATCTCAAATATTATAAGTAAAGTAACCACTCATGACTAAACTCCACGATGCTAAAAATATGCTCATCACGGTAAGTGTACTCTTCATCCCCATCACCTATTTCACCCATTCCCCACCAACTCCCCCCTGGTAACCATCATCTTCTCTATAGCTAAGTGCCTATTTTTTTATTGGTCTCTTTTTTCTTTGTTGGTTTGTTTTGTTTTTTAAATTTCACATATGAGTGAAATCATATGGTATTTGTTATTCTCTAACTGGCTTATTTCACTTAGCATTGTATCCTCTATACTCATCCATGTTGTTGCAAAGGGCAAGATTTCATTTTTGTTTATGACTAATACTCCGTTTCATATCTTTTTTATTCATTCATCTATTGATAGACACTTGGGTTGCTTCCATAGCTTGGCTACTGCAAATAATGCAGCAGTGAACATAGTAGTGTGTATAGCTTTTGGAATTAGGTTTTTGTATTTGGGTAAATACTCACTAGTGGAATTACTGGATCTTGTCATAATTCTTTTTAATTTTTTGAGGAGGCTCCATACTGTTTTCCACAGTGGCTGCACCAGCTAGCATTTCCACCAGCGGTGCACAATGGTTCCTTTTTATCTACATCCTTTCCAACACCTGTTGTTTCTTGTGTTATTGATTTTAGCCATTCTGACAGGTGTGAGGCAATATCTCATTGTAATTTTGATTGACATTTCTCTGCTGATTAGTGATGTTGAGCATCTTTTCATGTATCTGTTGCCCCATCTGTATGTCTTCTTTACGTAAATGTTTGTTCACATGCTTACATCTTCTGCCCATTTTTTTCTGCCTATTTTTTAATGGAATTATTTGGCTTTTTTGGTGTTGTACAAGTTCTTTATATATTTTTGATACTAACCCTTTATCAGATATATCATTTGCAAGTATCTTTTCTCATTCTATGAGTTGCCTTTTAGTTTTGTTGAGTGTTTCCTTTGCTGTGCAGCTTTTTCTTGTGATGAAGTCCCAATAGTTTATTTTTGTTTTTGTTTTTCTTGCATCAGGAGACATCTAGAAATATGTTGCTATGACCAATGTCAGAGAAATTACTGCCTGTGCTCTCTCGT
The DNA here is from genome assembly GCF_053574225.1 of Canis aureus. NCBI lineage: Eukaryota > Metazoa > Chordata > Mammalia > Carnivora > Canidae > Canis > Canis aureus. Next base: position 119,161,348 of record NC_135649.1, on the reverse strand, counting down.
AGAGTTTTTGTGGTTTTAGGTCTCACATTTAAGTCTTTAATCCATGTGACTTTACTTTTCTGTCAGTATAGGAAAGTGTCTAGTTTCATTCTTTCGCACATTGATGTCTAGTTTTCCCAGCACTAGTTGTTGAAGGGATTTTTTCCCATTGTGTTCTCTGCCTCCTATGTTGTAGATTAATTGATTACATAAACGTGGGTTTATTTCTGGGCTCTATATTCTGGTCCACTGACCTATGCACCTATTTTTTGGATTAGTACTGCTTTGTCATATATGAAGAGAAGACATTTAAACTACATTTATGTTACTAATAAGTTTTAGTAGTTGTTAAGGAAGATTTGAGAATGGGCAAGAATAGAATCTCTCCTTGTTTACATTATAATTTCTTTATGTTATCATATATAATATATAATTGCTGAAACTCTCCTGAAAACATTTGGAAAGAGATGGGGAACCTGGAGCACAAAAAAATGATGAAATAACATAAGTATAGGAGAAAGGTAAAATATTTTTGAAAAGCAACAATGAATGGGGCTTAACAGATATTGAAGAAATGCAAAGTGATTATCATAAGGTGGTAGGATGATGGTTTAGGAATTGATATAAACATACAAATGTAAATTCTAGAAAAATTTCCAAAGATGAGTAAGAAATTAAGATATGATAAAGGTGGCATTTTCAATGAGAACAGTCCCATTGACCAATCCATGGCATGGACGCAGCTGATTTTCTGAAAACAACGTCTTCCTTCACTGTAGACATAATATGAAGATAGTATGTCCTCACATCAACAGAATATCCAGATAGAGGAAAAAGTTTAAGTATAAAAATATAAGAAATGCCAATAACTGCAATATAAATGGTTTAATGACTAGGGGTTACCATACTTTAAAAAAATGTGCAATGATTAAAAACAATTTTTTAAAGTAAGTAATTTAAAACAATGAAACAAACCAGTGATAGCAGGGTGTGGAAAACTATATAGCAAGTATGCCAGTTCTAACCTGAGAATGGATCTTACTTACCCATTCTAAGAATGGTTTTTACATGTTTAAATGGTTGTAAAACAAAACAAAGAGAGAAGAAAAAAAAAAGATATCAAAAAATGACAAAAGGAAGAAAAATAGAGAAAACAGAAAAATGAGAGAAGACAAAGAGGAATGTGCAACAGAGATTGTATGCAGCCACAAATCCTGAAATGTTCACTGGCCCTTCCTGGAAAAGTCTGTATCCCTTGGTTTTCACTGTACACCAAATAAAAATAAAAATATCAAAAACACCATAAACAATAAGTGAATGAAAATTTGGGGTGAGAAGGATTTGAAGTATGTATCAAAAATTTACCCTCTTTAATATAAGAATAAACAATCAAAACAAAACAAAACTTACCTTCAGTTTTACGTACTGGGAGTCTCAAAGAATATTTACATTTTTAATGTAAGTTGATAATCATTTTTTCTGAGTGTAATTGTATTTCTACTTACGATTCACCATATTTTGTCTTAGAAGGAAAAAGAAAGATTTTCCAGGGATAATTAAGAGCCTCAATTTGATGATTTACAAACCCATGTGGCAGAACAGGGGTAAAGTTCTCAACATTGTGGGAGGCACAGATTAAACTCTGTGGTCAGGTTGCTTGGGTGGCTCAGCGGTAGAGCATCTGCCTTCGGCTCAGGGCATGATCCCAGAGTGCCGGGATCGAGTCCCGCATCGGGCTCCCTGCATAGAGCCTGCTTCTCCCTCTGCCTGTGTCTCTGCCTCTCTCTGTGTGTCTCTCATGAATAAATAAATAATGTCTTTTTTAAAAATAATAAAAACAAACTCTGTGGTCTGCTGAAACATGTAACCACTTAGTGGTTTGGTGTCAGACGCAGCAAGGAGGAGGCACATGCATGACCTCACAAGGATCCCGAGATGGTCTGAGAAGTTAGAGGAACCCTTCACTCTTGTCCTTCTCGTAGGGGATTTGGAGTGGAAGGGATGACAGACGTGTCCACTCAGGGGTAAAAGTACAGATGAGACATGCTGAGGTGGGGGGCGTGCTGGAGACCTCCCCAGGGGTAGGCGCTGTCCCAGTCATTGAGCCTGATAACCATTGAATTTGTGCTAATATTCAGAATAGCCATTCATTCATTCATGCACCCCTGTCTGCTGGGCACCTGCCAAGTGACAAGATATGTTCTATCCACAGGCAACTGAAGACATAGCAGCAGGGCGCCTTGGTGGCTCGGTCAGTTGAGCATCTGCCTTTGGCTCAGGTCATGATCTCAGGGTCCTGGGATCGAGTTCTGCATCAGGGATCCTAGGATTGAGCCCTGTGTTGGGCTCCCTGCTCAGCAGGGAGTCTGCTTCTCCCTCTGCCCATCCCCCCTTCTCATGGGTGCTCACTCGCTCTCTCTCTCTCTCTCTCAAATAAATAAATAAAATATTTTAAAAAGGTGAAAAATTGGAAATAAAACATAGCTGCAGCCCAGTTCCCCACACAAGCAAAAGTTTGTGTGCCCTTCATAGCAGACCACATCTTGTCCTGTAGCTGTCCCCTTGTGCTTCAGTCTGAGGCAGTTAGACCAGTCTGCCTCTTGCATCAAGCCAGGTGTGCATCCTCACACTATGTTTTGGGCAGAAGGGGCCTGAAGACATAGATGAGTTTAATATAAGAATCATTAATAATTGGTTATTTTTCTTTTTTGCTGGGTTTTCACTTTTCTTACCTTATGGTTTGTATGGGTTTTGCATTCTGTACCTGTACGAATCCTAAATCATGTTCCATCTTGCTTTATAAGTGGAAGCACTGTATTGTACTGTTTAACGTCTCTGCTCATAATTAAGTAACACGTATTAGGTATGAGAATGCATGTGCATCCGTCAGTATATATGCTATTTCTGGATTCACCCGGAAACATTTGGATTACATCCTTCTTCAAGGGATAGATCATTTAATTTCATTTATTAACTGATTGTATATATTTAATTTAATTTGTAAAATTAGGTTCTGAAGTGTAGAGACGTGGTCTGAACGAAAATACTGTTGAGAGTGAGATACTATTCAATGCTTATTAAATTGGACTTCCATCCTGCAATCTGGTGTGGGTGATGTAAGTCCAACCTTTTTGCTTGATTATGGACCCGTTAATTCGAGATTGATTTTTAAAGCACAGGCTTTAGTTTACCAGCACTCTGGCTGGTGTATTGACAAGCCAGGCCACCGAAGGGACTTTGTGACCTAGGTCACACCAGCTAGTGGAGGGTCTGTAGGGCTATTAGGTCAAGCCCTGTTTTAATTAACCTGAAATCACTTGAGCATCACTCCTGATTTTTAGTAATTTCTGTCCTCCTAAATTGACTCATGGGCTCTGCTGCTTCCCCGAGGTTCAACATAATTATGTCATTGTTATTTCTCAGTTATATTCCAAAAATGCACATCTCCCCTTTTAAAATTAAACATCATTAATATCTGCAGGCTCGAGTGCATGTGTGCACAAACGTACACACACACGAATTGACAGTTAATCTGGAAAATTTAATGTGTCCTAGTTGATGAATAAAGTCTTACATAGCACAGCAAGGCACGTTACCTTTCATGGTTCAAAAAGACGATTTTACTGGAAATACTTTGTAAAACAACAGAGCCATGTAAATATGTGCTATAGGGCCTTTGAGTTTCACAAAAAGTTATTTTCTGAGATCTTTGCATACTTCCAAAGATATGAATACCAATAGAATGTGACTTTAACCTTGAAAGGCAGTAGCGATTTTATTTTCTTTAGATTTTATTTATTTATTCTTGAGAGACAGAGAGGCAGAGACACAGGCAGAGGGAGAAGCAGGCTCCCTGCGGGGAGCCCGATGTGGGACTTGATCCTGGAACCCCGGGATCACACCCTGAGTGGAAGGCAGAAGCTCAACTACTGAGCCACCCAGGCGTCCCAACTATACTTTTAATTTAATTACAGAGCGTTGCATGAGAGTGCATCTCAGTCGCTGGTTCAGAAGACTAGTCATGTATTTAAAGTAATAAAATATATATTGTCCCTGAAGCAAATACCATTGCTGAAAATTCAGAATTTTAGTTACCCCAAGAACTTTTATATATATAAATTTTAATCAAATAGTATTTTGCTGCCCTATGATTCAAATGCAGGCTATATACAGTATATTTGCTGTATTTATTTTGTATCTTGTCTTCACTGTATTTAAAATATTGAAGTGAAATGTTAACATTTTAAATACATGGAAATTACATTTTCATAGTCTGTTACCTCTTCTCACTGAACAGTTCAAAGATTGAAATCTCTTTGTTTTATAAGAACTTCATTTATACACTCAAATAACTGATAAAAAATAGGATTTTTTAAATTATCTGAATTTTTTGTCTCAGTTTTCCACCTTATTGTTCATAGACAGTTGGATGTGAAAAACACACAAATTTCAACAACAATTAAAATCCGAGCCCTCTGCTGTCAGATGTTTGCTGCTGATGGATGGGTTTGGACAAGGTGCTCACACATGTGCCTTCGCACCAAGTCTACTTGGAATCAGAACAATGCCAATTGCAGGATTCATTTGTCTGACAAGAAGTCGTGTGACAGCTCCGGCGATTCATCATCACTTTATATTCTGAGTGGGATAGAATTCTCCCCAAGCTAACAATGTGAAATTAGGCAAGGGCTGCTATCTTGCTGTAGACATGTCTGTGTTATCGAGACTATTTAGTTGACACACATGTATTGAGGATTTATAGGAGGTGAAGCCCAGAAGAGCATGAGGCAAAAACTGGAAGAGCCACTCAGAGTAGATTGAACATATAACACGCCTCATCTCTGAAATAATGAAACAGGTCATTTAATCATGAAGCATGAATGATCATGTTTGGAGTAAAAATACGCTTGGCTTCTACGCAGCTTCAGAGAGTCCAGTATCTAGTTCAGGGTGTAAAGAAAACAGACTTTGGCACATGCTCAAAATACTATCTGTATATTTTCTGTGTTTGATTTTGAGTAACAAAATTGGAGACGTTTCTGGTAGTTTTAATGATTCCTGGAGCTACTGCCAAGAAATTTACCAGTGAAAGTGTGGAAGAAGAGGAGGTGTCGGAGGATGAACATTGCTACTGAGCATCGTTACTGCTCCTGGAAGGGCCCAGGACAACAGGACAGTGAGGAGTGGGCGTCAGCCACGGAGGACAATACGGCATGCAGACACCATGGGGAAACTCCCCACTCAGCGCGCAGGTGCCAACACACACACCTAACTTGGGTTAAGACTCTATCACAAACTTATTTTAGAAAGGGATTTTTTTTTTTTTTTTTGCAGCCAGTATGACACATCTTAGAAGAAGAAACATTTGTATATTAAGGACTCTGCGTTGTTTTTATTTTGAGGAAATAGCTTGCTCTTTGCTTGAGTGAAAGACCGACGTACGTGTGAGTTGTTCGGGTCTCTTTCCCTAGAAGAGAAGCAGCAGCTGATATTTCTTCCTAAAAATTCCAGACCAGCATCACGTGCTGATGGAAGGGAACTGAAGACATGGGGCATCAGAACTCAGGGAATCATTTGTTATAGAGTCATGTCCCGTTGATGTCCTGCATGGCACAGACAGGAAGCACGTGGAGGGTGTGGTGTACCATGACGAGTGCCCTCTACAGACAACGAGCAAAAGTAAGCATCATGCATATGTGTGTGATGCTAAATAACAGTATTTAGCCACACGATACTGAAGTCAAAGGGAGCGTGAGGAAAGAGTTCTGTAAGATTTCCATGGAAGGAGAGATTGGTTTCCAACTCAGACAGCAAAGAAAGCCCTTCTGGAGGATTTGAAGTTGAGCCTGGCTCTGCAGGATGCCTTCTGAGTTCAGGCCACACCAACTCTGGTGTTTACCAAACCCCTGCGGATGTGGATGAGCTGCTACTCTGCTCTGCTAACTTTCCTGCAATGGATTTTCTTAAAACGAAAACATACCTATATATTGTGCCTCTGCCACATGTTTAAAACTGCTGCATTTGGGAGCCCCTTCCAGCTTTGCACCCCAAAGTACTTCAGCCTTGTCTTACTGAAACCCACAAGAGTCTTGATTTAGAGACAAGAAATATGATATTGTGTGTGAGGCTATAAACACAAGCTGTCGATGAATGGATCATTCGTTTCCCTTAGCGTGTGTCTTTTGAGTGTCTGTGAAGGACACAGGTTTGCACTAGACAGGACTTCTATCATAAAAAGGCAAGAAATCCTGGAGCCCAGACAAGGAGTGACCAGAGAAATATAAAACTCTTAAGCAAAATGCAGGAGATGTGTCTGGGATAGAGGGAAGCAAGCATTTTCAAACCATCCTGGGTACAGTGATGATTTAGTTTCCAGGTTGTCTTAGGGTTCTCCAGAGAAACAGATGCAAGGGGAGAATATTTGGAGATTAAATGAGGAATTGGCTCTCATGATTGTGGGTGCTGAGAAGCCCCCGAATCTGCCATGTGCAAGCTGGAAACCCAGGCGAGGCAATGGTGTCCGTTGCAGTGTGAGGGTGGAAGAGGATGAAACGAGATGTGCCCAGGAACGGCCCAGGTGCTTCCTTAGTAGAGACACGGGGACCGTGGTGTGAAAGTTGAGCAGGAAAGAGGGCGGCTGAGTGGGGCCTGGGACTCTGCACTCTCTTGGCATCTTCGCTGTACATCTAGGGCTGTTCCGCCATGAAACAGCCGTAGATGTTCACGGAATGAGTGGTTCACGGGTTGGTTGGTTTGCTGTAAACTGGAGGGAAGAGTGGGTGGCGAGACGGCAGATGGGACCTAGAGTGGTGGCAGGACAGTCGCCCATCGCTGGGCGTGATGAGACTAAATGGACAGCGTGGTTGGCAGGTTATTTCAGAGAATCATGGTCTTCAGAGCCAAAGTGGCCAGAACACGTGAGCCCAGGAGGAGCTTCAGAGAAACAACTGCGGTTTGGATCTGGATGTGGCTGGCTTTAGAGATGTCACAGTGACCGAGCTCAGTGTAGACACCGGGAGAGTGGGGACAGCGTGAATCCCACACTGAGAGTCCTAGAGGAGGCGTGGAGGAAAGGAGACATGGAGGAGGGCGTGTTGTGCTCCAGAAGATGGGTGACAAGAGGGGGGATCAGTGCGCCACAGGGCTTCTGGGCCTCCGCACGCTGGCCTTGGGCGGGCAGCCTCTGCGCGCTGGGCAGCAGCGTCCGGGGCCTGCACCGCCACGGGCCGACCCCCAGCCCCCTGCGCTGGCAGCCAGACCCCCTCCGGACGGCGGTGCAGAGCCACCCATGTGGACTTCAAGTTCAGTCTGTGGGGCAGAGAAGGCCGGCTGGGAAGAGAGGACGGGGAAGAAAGAGGGAGACATTTGTAGCTCTTTCTGCTTTGTGCGGCCTCAGCTCCAGCCGCCAGCATCAGTAACCCTACAAACACACACCCCACACCCCACACCCCACACCCCCCGGTATCTGTTGGATGAATTTTGTTGGCAGGAAATATGTGCATTGTGTGTGTCCTTTCAGCCAAGCAGAAGTTCACATGTGCTAATTCTGTCTCAACGTGGGAAGAATTATTCTATTTTTGCAGGCCCGCGTCCCAGGCTGCACCGGGCCACACACAGAGCCACAAATGCCCAGGAACCATGATTCTGTGTGCACATGAGGTGGCGCTGTTTGCGGAACGGGGCAGCTGTTGACAGCAGATGTTCGAGAACAGTCGGCTGGCAGCGCGCTTCTGAGAGCCAACAGAGCAAGGAGGCGTCTTCCAAACTAACCGTTGCCCTCATGCTCTGTGGTTTGCTTGCCTGCTTGCCTACTAGCTCAATTCTTATGGTTCCCTTCCTCGCTCGTGCATCTGGTTGGAAATGTGGGACATCTCATGATCCGGATGTAGCCCACAGTGCTATTTGCCACAAGACACGCAGAGCAAAGGCATTCTGAAAACAAGATAGTTGTTTCTAGAAGCTTTGCAGGCTCTTTTAGAGCATCAGGCGCTCTTGACTACTAAATATTGTTGCTTCGGGATTCTTAACTAGTGCCCTGATCAGGCCCACCAGATGTGGTGTGCTGGCAAGGGGATTTCACTTGTGTGGGGCTCTTCCCTGTAATCCATACACCAGGCCAATGCTCCTAAAACCAGGCAAGCCCAGAGCGAAGGACATTGTACAAACTACCTGACCGGTAGCCCTAAGAATTGTCAAGATCATGAGAAACAAGGAAACCCAAAATGCCATATATTGTGGGAGGCTAATGAGACCTGAAGATGATCGCAGTGTGGGACCCTCAGTGGAATCTGGGACAGGAAGAGGGCATTACCCTGGAGAGTTGAAAAAACCCAAGCACAGTGTGGAGTTTAACTAATAGTAGTACAGCAACATTCATCTCTTAGCTGGGACAAATGTCCTGTGGTTGTGCAAGATGGGAACATCTCAGGGGGGCATAGGAACTCTCTCTACTTACTGTCTTTCCAACTTTCCATAGATCCAGAATTATTTACAAATAAAAAGTTTATTTAAAGAAAACTGCATCCTGAAAGGCTTGGAAGTATATAAGTTTTAAATTCATAAAGCATTAACTGGGCATCCACTACATATCTAATCCTGAATCTGGTTTGCAAGTTCAAGTCAAGGCCAAGAAAATGCGCTCCTGGTTGAAAGCCATTAGGAGTGAAGGCAAACAAATGTTGAGCAGGCGAGTAATGGAAGCCAGCCTTTGTGTAAATGGGATTCGGGTCTACTCACACGGCATCTTTGTGAGAAGTACGTATTGTGATAGGTGAAGATTCCTGAGCTCAGAGTGCCTAAGCTGTTTGTCTGCTATCACACAGCAGCATGTTGTGGACTTGAGTTCTGTCTCTATCCAAGTAAAAAGCACCTATTTTCCACTCAAATGAGGTTTGACGCAAAAACTTACGACACAGGAGAAGAGGTTGAAGAAGATCAAGAAGAGGTCTAACATATTCCCAAATTAGAAATAGCTATGTGGGGGCACCTGGAAGGCTCAGGGGTTGAGCATCTGAGTATGTTTTTGGCAAACTTCCACTCCGGTGGGACACATGTGATGCAAACTTGTCCTCGTGGAGCACCGTGTCAACCGTAGGCCTTGCGTGATGTCCCAGGGTGAAATAACTGCCTGTCCTCTGTGATGAAAGGTAGCAACTGTTCTGGAATAGATTTCCCATGCCAAACTTCTTCCTGAACCCCCCTGGATTTCCCAGTGATGATGTAAAAAGGAGTCTGACAGCTCAAAGTGCCATTTCCAGACGAAAGAAAAAAAAAAACACAAGCAGGGCTTTTGTAAATTATTTAAATAGTGTGTCGAGTTCAAGAAAGAGAGTTCCATTTCATGGTGCAGACAGATCCATTCTAAACCTATTGGTAAATTGAGAATCTGCTTTGGGAAACCTTTCATTGGAAACATCCAGTGACCATGGCAGTTAAATATCCGGAAAGCTATCCTCCGTTCACACTTCATCATGCTTGGGTGTTAGAGTCTGGAAGCAATGACGACTCTAGCAGGTTCCAACCCTGTGCTCAAGTGTTCTGTGTGGGCAGTAAAATTGGATCCTATTATATGCATTTCTCTCAAAAGATGAAGAAACCATATTGAAACCATAGTCTAGTTGAAACATGTGTGTTTTGTTGTTCTTTGTTTCATTAAGCTTATTGTATTAATAACATAGAGAAGGCTGGAAAAGGAAGGAATTTTAGGAAGGAAAATAGGAGGACGACGTCTTGAAAAGAAGGAGTATATAACATTCGGTCTGGAGAACAAAAAGAAAATCATTAAAAATAGTAATAATGCGAGCACCTGAGTGTCTCAGTGGTTGAACGTCTGCCTTTGGCTCAGGTCATGATCCTGGGGTCCCAGGATCGAGTCCTGCATCGGGGTCCCCACGGGAAGCCTGCTTCTCCCTCTGCCTGTGTCTCTGCCTCTCTCTGGGTCTCTCATGAATAAATAAATAAAATCTTAAAAATAAATAAATAAAAAATAAACTCAGAAAAAAATAGTAATAGTGCTTCAGTGGAAGACCCGGATAGGTATCTTAATGCTGCCACTTTCTGGTCAGCTAGCTTTTCATTAGTGTTTATTATAAATGCTTTTGAATCATAAAATATTTTTTAAAGATTATGTGAGAGGAGCAGAGGGAAAAGGAGAGAGAAACCCAAGCAGACTCCATTCTGAGCACAGAGCCGGGCGCGTGGCTCGATCTCAGGTCCCTGAGTGCATGACCTAAGCTGAAATCACGAGGCGGATGCTCTACCGACTGCATCACAGAGAAAAGTATGGAGAATGTTATAATGAGCAGTTTCGCACCTCGCATAACTTTTAATATTCTGCCTTATTTGGTTCACATACTTTTTAACTATTAGAATCATCGACCACATATATTGGTCCCCATTCCCTTTCTCTCCTGCCCATCCCAGATATAATTATTAATCCTTACTTGGTTTTTATTATCCTCATACAAACTCGCATACTTTTATTATGCACTCATGTGCATCTGTAGACAATATATGGTTAAGTTATGTAAATGGCATCATATTGTCTGTGCTCTTTTGTACTCATTTTTTTTCCCCACACAAAATTATGTGTTTTAACTTCAGCCATATTATATAGATGATGGTATCATATATTTTAAGTGCAGGGCAGGTCTCAGTGAACTATCCTGACCATATTTGTATATATATGGTGACATATTTATGCATTCTCCTATCAGTGAACATCTAAGCTGCTTCTGGGTTTTTGCTGTTACCTTCAGTCCTGTAATTTGTTTACACATTACTTGGAGCTCAAAAACAGACATATTGCATTGCAGCCCAGGTGTCAAGAGTTTCAAGAGTTTCGCAGCAGCCCAGGCTCCTCATCAGACCTCTCCCAGACCAACTTCCTGAGATTTGGACAGCAAGTAACAGGCCCTGCTCTTTGTAAAGAACACCTTCTGAGGTTCTAACGGGCATCTGGGACTGAGATAAGCCCCTCCCCTCCTCTAGAGAAACTCTTGCATCTGATCGATAAGTAATGATGCACGAGAACGTTTATTACACTGTATTCCGGAAGAGGGGTTGCTAATGTGCAACCAAGGATGAGACCTGCTCCAGAATAGACCCACAGAGGTGCAGTTTCCAGGTGGTCCATGGGGTAGGAGCAAGTGCAGGTGTAACTTTGTTCAGTATTGCCAGCTGCCCACCAGAAGAATCAAATCAGTCATACATGCTCCCATCAACACATAGTAATACTGCTCTTTTGGGATAGAAACTCATGCCTTTGCGATATTTTGTAACTTCTTTTCTAACCTCACAGTGAAGTCAGGCTCTTTCTGGTCGTTGTCCATTTTGGTTTGCTTTTCACTAGATTGCATTCCATATAACTTGTGCATTTTGAAGTGTCTTGGGGATTTTTAAATTAGTAATCTGTTGTTCTTATTAAAAAATTATATCCAGAAACCATCCATATCAGTAAAATAAATTGGCATATGTGGCCTTCTCCTCTGTGACTTGATTTTTCTTTTAAAAAAATCTCCTTTATAGGGACGCCTGGGTGGCTCCGTGGTTGAGCACCTGCCTTCGGCCCAGGGCAGGATCCCAGTCCCGGGATCGAGTCCCGCGTCGGGCTCCCTGTGAGGAGCCTGCTTCTTCCTCTGCCTGTGTCTCTGCCTCTCTCTGTGTGTCTCTCATGAATAAATAAAGTGTCTTTTAAAAAATCTCATTTACAGTATCTCTTCTTATGCAAATTAAAAGAAAACAATGTCAAATTTTCAATATTTGTATATGTTTCTTAATGATTTGAATAGTGTTAACAGCTTGAGGAATTCTGTAAAGTGCAGGCACCTTTGCAGAACGTACCCCTGTCTGGACACAGAACATGTCATCACCTCAGATAGTTCTCTGTGGAGCCTCTGGGAAGCCCTCCATCTGCTTCTCTTTTTTTTTTTTTTTTTTTTTTTTTAACATTCGGAGATGTTTTAAGAACATGATGGGAAGAACATGGCGAGGTTCAGACATTGTAATTGTGATTACTTTCTTCTGTCTGGTGTTTTCACATCCCATTTTCTTAAAGGTATCTTTTGATAAGTAGAAGGTGATTTTTTTTTTAGTTTTGAAAAGCCTAATTTATTAACTCTTCCTTTCTACTGAATACATTCTGTGTCCTGAGAAGTCTTTGGCTGCCCCAGGATCATATATTCTGTGTTTATTTTACTCTAGAAATTGTTTATGATTTTAGATTTTATGTTTCAGTCTCTGATGCATTCACGTTGGCTGTTTTTCCATTTAGATATCCAGCTGTTCTATCATCACCATTTTTGTAAATTTGTTTTTTTTTTAATTGGTATAAAGTTGGGTAGGTTCAGAGCCTAGCTTTGGTCCTGCTTTCTGTAGGTGGTGGTTCCAATGTCACGTCAGTCTTCAGAGCCTTTGCTGGCTGTGTGAGTGTGCCCGGCGCGTGCATCCCCGAAGTGGTTCATGTCGTGGTTCAGTGCTCTGCTTCCTCCTCTCTGTTCCACATGTTGCAGAGTTTAGGAATAAACCTCCTAAGCCTCCTCTGACCGGGACTTCGGATGCCTTACATAGAGAAGTAGGGACTGCGTTTCTCTGGCTCGCCCCCTCTGGAATCAGCCCCACGTAGGGTCACCAGCAAAAATACACCATGCCCAGTTCAGTATATAATGAATATATATGGTTTAGTATGGGTGCATCCTAAATAGCCCGTGGAACATGCTTATATTAAAAACATCTTCACTGTTGATCTGAAATGATAATTTTACTAAGAATCCTGTATTTTTATTTGCAATCTTGTATTTTTGTTAAATCTGCCAGATGTTCCCCACAGTCTGTGCCTCCTAGCTGCCTCCTTACCCGATTCCTGTGGCCAGAAAGACAGGTTTCTATGAGGGCTGTGGCTGCACACACACACACACACACACACACACACTCCCAGCACTATTGTGCAGGTCTGTGTGAGCAGGGCCACATTTGGGATGAAGCAGGGAGAGAGGAGAGATCACGATTTGCCTACAGGCGACAGGCCGCAGGGCTCCTGGGGAAAGAAGTGGGACGGGTCTGCTGTGGGGGCTGTAGCTGCAGCCCCATAGCTGCCCCCAGAGCAGTGTGGTCATTCAGCCAGCATCAGGAGAGGGGAGAGCGCAGCCAGGCCCAGAGAAACCCGGATGCCCTCCTCCCTCCCGGGTGCAGGAGGCCCCTTGCCTGGTTTAAGGGCAGTTTCTCCTGGAGAGGAGTCACCGGTGGCCCTTCCCCCGCCCCCCCTAACCAGGTCAGGCTCCCCTCAGCGCATCCCCTCAGCGCTCCACTCCCTCAAAGCTGGGAAACCAAGAAGGAAAAACTGTTAGGGGACCGTTTCAAATCTGGATTTCAGTCCCTTGTGTGAACTACTGTTCAATTTGTAGGGATCCCAAGTGAGTGTTTTTGTAATTTGTCCCCAGATTTTAACTTCTTCCATGGAAGAAGGACGTTTTAATTGTCTTATTCCATCTTTTCTTCATTATTATAATTTGAAAAATCTCCTCTTTTCCCATGAAATTACTTGGGGATAGTTCTCACCATCTAGTTGTGTGGCCCTTTCACATCACTGTTGTGACCTATGTGTCTTCCTGAGGCCACACAGTCCTAATTTTTACTCTGACCTACTCTAGCTCCACAGGAACTCTCAAAAGCAAGTAACAGGAGGCCTGCAAAGTTGCTCATGTTTTTCAAGGTTGTTTTGGCTATTCTGGGTCCTTTGCCACCCCTCTAAATTTCCGGCATTGCCTGTCAACAAAGCTTGCTGGAAATATAATTAGAATTGCATTCCATCTATAGATAACAGGCCTGAAATTGAGATCTTAACAAATGGAGTCTTCGAATACGTGAGCATGATTCATGTTTTCATTTATCTTAATCTACTTTAATTTCTCTTGGCAATGTTGTGTTGTTTCAGGGCAGAGGTTTTGCTCAGATTTTGTTGGATTTATCCCTGATACTCTATGTTTTATGATGTTGTTGTAGATGGCATTTTGGTACTCACAATTCCATTTCCTTGTTACTAGCATGTAAACATAGAACTAATGCATTTCTAATGACCTTTTCATTCTAACCCCATGCGAAATTCACCAATTAGAATTAATAGTCATCTGTATACTGTAGTATCGTCTACACACAAAACCATGTTTCTGCAATGATACCCTCTTGCCTCTACCTTCTTAATATCATCACTTTAGATAATGCAATTTACAGTTGAACCTAGAACAAACCTGGGGTTTGGGTGCCGGGCCCCTGCACAGTCAAAAATATGTCTATAACTTCTGATTCTCCAAAAAGTTAACCACTAATGGCCGACTGTCAACTGGAAGCCTTATTGGTAACAAACAGTTGATTATCACATATCTTTATGTTCTATGTATTACATACTCTGTTCTTACAATAAAGTGAGCTAGGGGAAAGAAGATGCTATTCAGAAAATCATTAAGGGGGCAGCCCCGGTGGTGCAGTGGTTTAGCGCTGCCTGCAGCCTGGGGTGTGATCCTGGAGATCCGGGATCGAGTCCCACGTCGGGCTTCCTGCATGGAGCCTGCTTCTCCCTCCGCCTGTGTCTCTGTCTCTCTCTCGCTCTCTCTGAATAAATAAATAAATAAATCTTAAAAAAAAAAAAAGAAAACCATTAAGGAAGACAAAATACATTTATGGTACCGTACTCTATTTATTGAAAAAGAAAACCCATGTGTATGTGGACCCTTGTAGTTCAAACCCAGTGTTGTTCCAGAATCAAGGAATAACTGTATTGTTGCGCTAACTGTGACCATCAGTACAACATATGAGAAAAAAATATCATTTTCTTAAGCTACATTTTAGTGGCAAGTGTACAGTGTTTTACAGTCAGACTCCCACAGTTGTGAGTGGGTCTTAAATTTTATCACAAGCCCTTTATACTTTTAAACTTACTGCATTTGTCTCTTATATTAATAAAAGGAGTTACATTGATTGGTTTTTTTACATGTTAATTCAGCCTTGCTTTTGATGAAGCTCCTTTGGCCATAATGTATTATCTTTTTGTTCCTGATGATTGCTGAATTTTATTTTGTGAAGTATTGTTGTGTTTATGTTTTATTTCTTATACTGTTCTTACTTGTTTTCGGTATCAGGATTACTCTGGCTTTACTCAATCATATATAATGTGCCTTCTGGGTTTTTTTGAAGGAGTTTGTATGGTTTTCATATTATTTCTTCCTTTAATGTCTAGAATTCATCAGTTGAGCTGTTTGACCTCAAATTTTCTTTGGAAGAAGGTTTTAGTTTTAAATTCAAAGTCAGGCCTATTCTGATTCTTTTTCCCTGTGTATGCATATGTGTGTGCTGGTAATGTATGGGTTTCTTTAATGTCAGCTTTATCTGAGTGTTTAATTTTACTGGCATAAAATTTTTCACAACAGCCCCCTAACATCATGTAATATGTCCAGTGATGCTCCTCATTTCCTTAGGAATACCACCAATCACTCTATCTGTATCCCCTTCTTCCTCCGCTGCCCCCACACCATGTTGGATCAGGTTTACCTCTGCTTTTGACCTCTTTCTATGTACTATTACTTTGGTTTGGGTGATATTTGCTATTTTTTCTTTAATTTCTATTTCAGTGCTTTCAATACTGCCTTTGATGTTTCTTGTTTAGTTTTGTTTTGTTTTTTACTTAATTTGGGATTAGTTTGCAGTTCTATTTCTAGCTTAAATAGAAGTTCGGTTTCTCAGATTTGAAAATTTCTGCTTTTCTAAGAAGAGCCTTGAGCGCAGTAGACTTTCTTGTACATGTTATTTTCCTTATCACTTAGTTTTTCATATTTTCTGATTCCCATTGTCATTTCTTTCTTGTCCTATAAACATGTTGCTTAATTTCCAAATATATTTATTGGATTTTTCACATATATTTTCATATTTATATATTATTGGGATTTCCTAGATATTTTTGTTACTTATTTCTAATTCTCTTCTTGTTGCTGAATATGTGTGTATATTTTCAATCCTTTTAAATTGAGGTTTTTTGGGGACCCCTGGGTGGCTCAGTGGTTGAGTGTCTGCTTTCAGCTCAGGGTGTGATCCTGGGGTCCTGGGATCGAGTCCCACATCGGGCTCCCTGCAGGGAGCCTGCTTCTCCCTCTGCCTATGTCTCTGCCTCTCTCTCTCTATCTCTCATGAATAAATAAAATTTTTTAAAAAGTGTGATGTTTTATGGCCCTGCAGATATCCCTGTGGATACTTATTCCACGTGTCCCTTTAAAAGAATATGTATTCTGGTGCTGTGGAGCGGTGGGTCCCATAAACGTTGATCAATTGGGTGACCTCTGTCCTTGAGAGTGTTCAGAGCCTCCGTCCTTTGTGACTTTTGTTTTGTCTACATTCCATAATAATTCTGGAGAGAACAGATTTGTCATTTATGTATTTTTCCCTTTGTCACCTTCTGACCTGTTTTTGCAAGTAAGAAATCTGGCACTGTAATTGCAACTCATTCCAACCAAATTGTGCTTTTTGTTTGGGACATGCTTTCATTTTATCTGTATCCTTGAAGTTGTGCCATTTCCTTAAGATTATTGTCTGGGGTTTGGTGGTTTTATTGATCCTGCTTGCTATTTGATTGCACGTTTGATTGGACTACTCTTGCCTTTCTTCATTTCCATAAAGTTCAGTAAAGCAATTTTTTTCTTTTATAAAGTTCACCAGTATGGTTTTTTTGTTTGTTTGGTTTTTTAAGATTTTATTTATTTATCATGAGAGATACAGTGAGAGAGAAAGGCAGAGACACAAGCAGAGGGAGAAGAAGGCTCCCTGCAGGGAGCCTGATGTGGGACTCGATCCCAGGTCTCCAGGATCAGGCCCTGGGCCGAAGGCAGCACTAAACCGCTGAGCCACCCGGGCTGCCCGAATTTTTTTCCTAAAACGTTTATTTCTTCTGGAACTTTAATTAAACTTATGTAGTAGCTTCTCAATATATTCCCCAAATTGTTTAACTTCTTTCATATTTCTTTCCTCTTTCTATGTCTGTGCTGACTCTGAATAAATTTGTACGCACTCCCTTCCCGGTTACAAACTCTGTTTTTAGATTTCAAAGTCTGCTGTTTATCCTATCCCTTCAATAATTTTTTTTTTCATTTTGGAGAACATTTTTTCAATCTTCATTGTTTTTGATGTCTTTTAAAGTCCATCTTTGTTCTACATCTGGCTTTTTAAAATCTCTCTTTTTTAATATTCAACTTTTACTTACCCTTTGGGGGAATCAAAATAGTTCTTTTAAAATCTTTATCACAGCTCTTTTTGTTTCATGGTGGACCAGTCTTATCCCTCAACCATTGGCTTCATAGACAGTTTCTCCCATGTCTCCGTAAGGGTATGAATCTGCATTGTAGGTATATTCAGAGAAGGACATGCGCTAACCCACCTGGAATCTTCCAGTACCTGGGCTCCTTAGTAGGTCCTCTAGGCCCCCCTGGCAGGTGTCCCCAGGGCAAAGGGCATCAGGCTTGGCAGTCCTGCCCTAATGAGACTGGGAATGTGGCTGATCCTCATGTTCCTAAACCAGCAACATGGTTAATTTGCCTTCTTTTTACTTAACTTTGTAGCATGTCTACCTTATCCGGGGCCCTAAGCCACACCTTCAAAGTAAGCCAGAGCCACCAGGCAGTGGGCAAGATCGTGTCCGCTTCTGTCAGCTTCGTCTCCGAGTCCCTGGTTTCATGGAGCTCAGCCTGGCTGCAGTCCCCCCACCCAGCTGGGGACATGCGGTCCTTGCTATTCCCCAGCACACAGGCCCCCCGCCAGCCGCCCCCCGGGCCGCGGGCTCCCCCAGCTTTGCCCAGTCATCCTAAGTCTTGGGTTGGCGTCGGTCCACGCGGCCTATTAGCCGCAGGGAGGGTGCACATGCGGAGCTCTGCTCACTGGAAGTCAGCATTCTGCTTGGTTTTCATTTTTGTTCTGTTTGCTCCAGTGAAGAGGCTGTCCTGTCTCACTAGGAGGGAGCTGTCACCAAGAGGCCTCGCCGTGAGGGACTGCCGTCGTGCTCGCGCGAAGGAGCCCCTCGCACCACAGCGCCCGTGGGCCGCCCGGAGATGCCAGGGTGGGGCCTCCAGTGTGCTGTCCCCTCACTCCTCTGGGGTCACCCCCCCCGGCCAGGATGCACCAGCTGGCCTCGTCCACAGCAGCCTGCCACCCATCAGCAAAGGCTGCGCCCGAAGCCCCACGGCCCTGGGGGCTGCGCTGACACTGTCCACTGTCCTCGCTGTGGGTCCCCAACGTACAGGTGCTGGTTCGGCTCGTTAGCAAGAGCAGAGGGCTGCCACCCAACCTTCGGCTCCGTCCGGAAAGTGTTCTGCACTCTGGCCTTTTCCTAGCCACAGGAATGGACTGACCTGGGGCCCCGGGGGGCTCAGCGGCTGAGCCTCTGCCTTTCGTTTAAGGCGTGACCCTGGGGTCCTGGGATCAAGTCCCATGTCAGGCTCCCCACAGGGAGCCTGCTTCTCCCTCTGCCTGTGTCTCTACCTCTCTCTCTCTGGGTCTCTCATGAGTAAGTGGATAAAATCTTAAAAAAGAAAAGAAATGGAGTGAACAGCATCTCTGGAACCTAGTATGAGCATAGTTGATCTTCAAATGAGAACAGTCACAGAAAGAATTATATAAAAAACTGATTTGGTGGAATCCATCAAGAATTTTTTTTTAAGATTTTTTAATTTATCTATTTATGACAGAGAGAGAGAGAGAGAGAGAGAGAGAGAGAGAGGCAGAGACACAGGCAGAGGAAGAAGCAGGCTCCATGCAGGGAGCCCGACGTAGGACTCGATCCTGCGTCTCCAGGCTCAGGCCTTGGGCTGAAGGCGGCACTAAACCGCTGAGCCACCCAGGCTGCCCCATCAACAATTTTTTTTTAAGATATTATTTATTTGAGTAAGAGAGAGAACATGAGCTGGGGGAATGGGCAGAGAGAGGGAGAAGCAGGCTCCCCGCTGAGCAGAGAGCCCGACGTAGGCCTCAATCCCAAGGCCCGGGTTCCTGACCTGAGCCCAAGGCCGGCGCTCAACTGACTGAGCCCCCCGGGCGCCCTATCAAGGATTTTGGAGCTCCTCCTATGCGCCGCATTACAGGTGGGGTGAGAAGGGGATCCGTGTCCAGGACAACTGTGTTACCCCTACTGCTTACAGCCAGGAGCCGGGCAGCTCCTTACGTGAATCTGGACGGCACAGGATCCCTCTGCAGGCCTCCCGGACCGTTTCCGTGTACCTGTAACGGTGAGACCCTTTGGGCTTTTCCTAGGGGCCAGAAGCCAGGGGCGTCGGTGCCGCCCCAGTCCATCCCGGCCGCCTCCCTGGAGGCAGGCTCTGTGCCAGCGCCCTAACCGCCCAGCCGAGCTGCAGATCAGGGCCATGGGCGGTCTACCAGGGCCGTCTCGCCGCACCCCGACGGGCCCCCCCAGGTGGGTGGGCCACGGGAGCCCGAGGAGCCTGGCCCCCGACGCACCCCGAGACAGCTCGGCAGCACCGGGGCTGGCCCCTGACAGTGTGCACCCCCGCGGGAGATGTGCGTCGGCCTCTCCTGGGGGCTCCTGGTCCTGGAACCCTGGTCCGCGCCGCACGCCGCCCTCAGCAGGCTCCCTGCCCTCCTCGGCCCCGCCGCCGGACATTCCACCACGCTGGCTGTTTGCTGCTGGTCTTAAACTGTTTGCTTCAGTTTAAGACCATGAACCCTTCCGAGGAAATGCCCTCTTTTCAGATGGGGGGCTGTCGTTGACCTGGGGGTCACAGTGTGGCCCAGGCAGGCCCAGGCAGTCAGGCGGCCCTGAGGTCTCCGGGGGCACTGTGAGCATGAAGCCTGGGACGAGAAGTGGGGGCACGGGGGTCCCAGGGTCCTCATGCTGCGCACCTACAGTGACACAATAGGATGAAATCACCACTACTAAGCAGGTGACGCTGCTGTCACCCCACGGCCTACACCCGCTGCCGTGGCCCAAGGGCCGGGAGTCTGCCACGGCCTCGCAGCTCCAGTGCCGCTGTTCAGTGAAAACCCTTATTTAACTCATTCCACGGTTTAAATACCTCTGAAAGATGGCCTCTATATCATGCGTCTCCCTTTACCCTATTACCGTTCGTCATCAAGACAAGATCCCATTGATGTCTACCCACCGCCGCTCACTGCGCGTCTGCTGCAGCGCTGCTTCCTGAGTCCAGCTAGGGAAATCTGTGTCATTCTGATTATACACTTAGAGCCCCATGAAAGGGCAAAGATGTGGGAAGAAAACCTGTACCCTGAGCTCAAATAAATAATATCTTAATAATAAATAATATCTGCCCCAGGGCAGTCCGGGTGGCTCAGCGGTGTCTTTGTTACACTTAAAACCTTGAAAATAATTATAGATGACACCAAAAGCCATTTCCCCCCCAAAAAAGCATGTGGGATTCAGCTGGAACCACCAAATGAGAAAACCTGATAGACCTCCAGTGTCTTTTTGTAATTAAATTATTCTTCTACCTCAGTAAGAAACGGTCAGGAGATAGTATTGCCCCTATGTTTGAGCACAGCCTTGTCATACTGGGACAACGTAACTGAAGCCCAAAAGCAGGTCCATGCAGAGGTCCCCAGGTGGCATGAATGTATTTTTTTTAAAGATTTTATTTATTCATGAGAGAAACAGAGACATAAGCAGAGGAAGAAGCAGGCTCCCTGTGGGTAGCCCGATGTGGGACTCGATCCCAGGACCCTGGGATCATGATCTGAGCCAAAGGCAGATGCTCAACCACTGAGCCACCCAGGTGTCCTGGCATGAATGCATTCAGACAGAATCCAGTTTCCTTTGTTTGGACCCTTGAAAATGGTCTCCTACTGTTGTTTTTTTTCTTCTTCTCTTTTTCTCTTTCTCCCATTTTGCTCACTTGCCCTCTTCTGAACATCAGCAAGCCGAAAGACTCCCATAAACAACAGTGTCTTAAGAGCTCTTCTGATAGTTGCCAACATGAGATTCCATCAAGGGTCCCTAAACCAGAACACTCTCTGGTTGTTCCAGCTGAAAGTTTTGCAGCAGTTGAAGGAAGTGGTTACCTGAGCCAGACCACCATGACATGTCCCTCTGTCTTCTCCTGGCACTATAGCCTCCAATCCTGTGTTGCTTGGGGAGTTTCCTTATCTTTAGCTGTTCCCATCGCCTAAGTCAAGCCTTTTACCTTGAGTCTCTTGACCTAGTGTCATCATGATGGTTGTAACCAGTGGTCTCAACAACACTGATGTGGATTTGCAATCAGGGGGCCGGAGCACAGGAAGCAAGTGTGTTCCCTCACCCCTCTCTGCGGTCCCCTAGTCTACCTCCTTCACCTTAGCAACTCTCCCAGCCTTCAAAACCCACTGACTGTCATGGACAGATTCTGTGTCCCCTCAGATTTCATATGTTGAAGCCCTGACGCCCAGTGTGATGGATTTTAGAGGTGAGACCTCTGGAAGGGAATAAGAGTTAGATGGAGTCATGAGGAAGGGGCCTCATGGTGGCATCAGTGCACTTACAAGACAGACACCAGGGGAGTGCCTGGGTGGCTCAGTCGGTTAAGTATCTGCCATAGGCTCAGGTCATGATCTCAGGGTCCTGGGATCAAGCATCATGTCGGGCTCCCTGTTCAGTGAGGAGTCTGCTTCTCCCTCTCCCTCTGCCCTTCTCCATGCTCTCTCTCTCTCTCTCTCTCTCAAATAGATAAAATCTTAAAACAAAAACAGCAGACACCAGAGAGCTAACACACACAAAGAGGCCATCTGAACACACATCAAGATGGTGGCCACAGGCAACCCAAGAGAAGAGACTTCAGAATAAAACCCACCTTGCTGGCACCTTCATCTTAGACTTCCCAAACTCAGAACTGCGAAAAAACAAATGTTGGCTACGGTGTTTTGTTATGGCAGCTGTAGCTAACTGATACCTATTGCTCTAAAGTTTACATAATCCCCACAATAGGAAGTGGCAACCTCTTCTTTGAATTTACTACCTTATTGGTACTGTTATCACCTGTTTCCAGATATAATCACACATGCACATGGATGTTTACCCTTATAGATAATAAGCTGTTTAAGGCCAGGGACCATATCTCAGCATCTGTCACTGTGTCTTCTCTACAGTAGGTGATCTATAAAGTATTTCTCATTGCTGAAATACACAGTTAACAATGAACGGGGTATTTGGGTGAAGATTTCCTCACTTACTATAGTATTTCATTTCTGACTATATTCATTTGAAATCCAAGGGAAACCCAAAGTGAGGGGTATGACATCTCAGGGCAAATGTGAGAAAAGAACGACCAAGGGATCCATTTAAACAGTCTGTGATTAGAGTAACAAAATCATTCCAATATGTTTATCTGTGCAAAAGG
This sequence comes from Canis aureus, assembly GCF_053574225.1. NCBI lineage: Eukaryota > Metazoa > Chordata > Mammalia > Carnivora > Canidae > Canis > Canis aureus. Next base: position 119,139,002 of record NC_135649.1, on the reverse strand, counting down.
CTGGCCTCCCACTCTCTGACTTATGTTCTCTGCATGCTTACCTCTGCACCCTCGCCCCCACCATTCCAGACTTAGGTCTTCTCTCATTTTCCATTTAATTTGATCCTTTTAAGCCCAACCGAAGCCCACTTCCTGGAAGAAAATATCTGAACTCATATTGCATGCAATAGAGATCTCGTTTTTTTCCTCTCCTAAATTGAAGTAGACAGTAGTAAATGAGGCTCCCATATGCCCCGTCTTGTTTTTGTGCTTCTCATGGATAATAAATTCTGTATCTCCCACTGGTTGGTTGTTAACTAAGAGCAGTGATTGAGCTTTTTCTTTCCTTAGAATTCCCATCAAACTGGGTACTGAGCCTTTTACTCAGTTTAGGGTCAATATTTTGCTATTGATTTTTCATTTGCTAACTTAATTTTAGGATACTTTGGTTCCTGGTTTTAATCCCTTATCCTTTGCAAAATTTTTTATTAAAGTATTTCGAGGCATTCACGTTGCAGATTGGATAACAGAAGTAACAGAAGGCTCATCCCCCATTCTCTTAAATATTAAATCTTGGAAGTCACGTAGACTTCTTTGTAGGCTCTCAGATGGAAAAATAAGGCCCTTGGATCTGGTTGTGTGCAATGCTGTTAGTTCCTCTGACCTTCATCCCCCTCATTCTGGCATCCGTCCTGAACTCTTGCCTACACACCACTTGAAATCGTGTCCTGGAATTGGTCTGGTTGGTATCATCTGCCAGTCAATCTCAAGGCCAGGGGTGGGGGTGGGGGTTGGGGGAGCTCTTCTTAGGAAGAGAGTAGAATTTGCCTGATTGGTGGTTGCTCTGGAAATCACTAGATTTCTCAGTGACCCACTCCCAAGCTGGGTGTGATACCTAGTGGGAGGTTGTGAGGGTAGGCAGTGCACTTTGGAGGAAGGAGGAGGTAAGCATAGTGCTGACCACAGTGCTACTGTTACTTAGGCCATAATGCATATTTAATTTGGCATGTTTAAGAAGCCAGTTACCAAATTTTTAAAAAGTAACAGTTCATCAATTTGAAACTCTTCATTGAAGTCAGCATGCACTTTTAATCTCCCTAGAAATCTTAGGAAGATTTTCATAGTTGATCTGGCTAGGGCTTATTATTTGTATTAGAATTTTAAGCATTATTTAGGATAAATAAGTAAAAGTTTCTGTGTATGTGTATATAATAAAAATTCACTTTGTAGAATCCCATTTAACTCAACCATTAAATTATTATATATACTTCTTTATAATCTTATAATGGCTATGAAAGTATTTATAATGCATCTTTAACACCTTCAAATAATAGTGTAACACATTCAACCAATGTAAGAAGCTCACAACAGTACACTTATCCGCTCTTGTGTTATTTTTATAACACATTTTAGTTCAACGTATGTTAAACCTATAATTTACCATTAAATTTTTGCTTTAAACTGTTAATTACTTTTTTAGATTATTTGAGAGAGAGAGAGAGCAAGTGAGAGCAAGAGAGAGGGCACAAGCAGGGATGGCAGGGTCAGAGGGAGAAGCAGACTCCCCACTGAACAGGGAGCCAACGTGGGGATTCCAGGACCCTGAGATCATGACCTGAGTGAAAGGCAGACATTTAACCTCTCAGGAGCCCCTAAACTGTTCATTATTTTTAAAATACATTTTAAAATGAGAAAATAAAAGTCTTATGTTTGTCACACTCTTCACTTTGTATAAATTCAGTTTTCCTCTGGTGTCACTTCCATTTTGCCTGCAGAGCTCTGTTTGAGATTTCTTGCAGAGCGATCCCTGAGTGGCTCAGTGGTTTAACACCTGCCTTCGGCCCAGGGAGTGATCCTGGGTCCTGGGATCGAGTCCCGCATTGGGCTCCGTGCATGGAGCCTGCTTCTCCCTCTGCCTGTCTCTCTCTCTCTCTCTCTCTCTCTCTCTCTCTGTCTTTCATGAATAAGTAAATAAAATCTTAAAAAAAAAAAAAGATTTCTTACAGAGCATGTCTCCCAGAGACAAATTTCTTAGGTTTTGTGTGTCTTAAAAAGTCTTTACTTCCCCTCTCATTTTTTAATGGTATTTTTACTATATGCAGAATTATAGACTGACAGTCTTGGGTTTTTTGTTTTGTTTTTCTTTTCAGCCCTTTGCAGATGATCATCCATTCTGTTCTGGTAACCCCAGTTCCATGGGCTCAGAGTGTATGTGTGTGTGTCTCAATTCAAAAAAAAAAAACAAAAAACAAAACAAAAAAAAAACAACCAGCAGAGCAGTTCACAGATTGACCCATGTTGATTTATACACTTCTCAGAATTGGAATCTCGGTCCACTAACTCCTACAGCAGTTCACTTCAGTGACACGGATCCCCTTTACTCACCTAGGAGTTCGTTCAGTGGGCAGTTTAGGGGGTGATAGACACCAGGTTTCTCCAGTAAACTTGAGCAGCTTTGAAGAAGGAAACTGGCCAAGAACTTAAGTGGATAATTCATCCCTGTAACCAGTGGGTTTTCAAAGTGCAGATGTCCCAAAGACATCACGGCCTCCTTAAATTAATTCTGCACATTGTTGGCCTTGGTGTGACAGTGAGCGCTGTGTGGGTCACACTGTTTTCACCATGGTTATGGACATTCCCCCAGAACCCGCAAGTCACAATTTTGACTAATTCATTTGGTTCCATTTCAAAACTATCAGTTAAAAATAAATAAACAATAAATAAATACCTATCAGCTAGTAGAACAATTGCTTAATATTTTCCTTTGTTTAAATGGGCAAACAACCAATTTGCTAGAATCAGCTGATTTTTTTTCTGGCATCTATGCACACGCTCTTACAAATAACATTAAATGGAGTGTCACAGGTTTGTATTACCAGTCTTTGCAATGAAGAGTTTCATGTTTTAATGGCAATTTTCACTTATGCGAGTCATGTTCAACACGGTCAGTCAGAGACAAACATCAAAGTCTTCATTTTTGTCTCAGTAAGAAACAAAGAATCTGTTGGAGGACTGTTGACCTGTTAGTGTCTGAGAGGAAAAATTGAGTGGAATCTCGTTGCTTGGTTCTTTTTTTTTTTTAGCTTTCATTTCCTAGCGAGCCACTGACATTGAAGGTGAATAATATGCAAAATTTATTTAAACTCTCACAAATGAATTCCATACTAAACAGAAAGTCTTTGTCTTGGTTTTATTTCTACTGCATTGTCATGTTAAAATCTCCCCTATTATCATAGGTGAAAGATAAAACTATAAATGATAATCTATAAATTATGAAAAATTAAGTCTTAAAAGACATGGGATGGAAAATACGACTATAAAAATGTAGAGGGTGGTTGATTATGAAGCAAAAAGACAAATCCTTGGAAAACAGAAATCAGTGTATTTCTGCCAGGGAACAAAATGAGGTGAAAAACACCCATACAATGTGAAATACCAGTTCAAGTGCTTAATTGAGTGCAAATGTGTTTCTCTGAATAAAGAATGGAACATGATTTTGTTCCAAATGGACTTTGCGATGTGCTTAAGGGCAAGTCCTAAGGAAGGTGCTGGTTGGTAATTAGCTGTAGGGGGCCTGGGCTCCATCCAGAGGTACAGCCTGGGGGCTCCAGGGATGCCTGAGCACAGGGTGGCCTCCCTGGTCATCGGGGTAGGTGGTAGCAGGACACCTGTCTCCTCTCGCAGTGCCGTTGCCCACCTCTGCTGCCAGGTGTCTGTCACAGGTGGGAAAGTCCCCGGAAGATAGCGTAACACCCCGTATGGCCTTTAACAGAATTCAACAAACAATGCATAAAAATAATAAAAACGAAAGCAAAGGACAGTGAGCTGAGAGTTCACTTGGAAAACCTCACCTTTTTAAGCAGCTGATATGAAGTGGGTGATGACCTAGTCAGGTTATGACCAAAAATATCACAAAGGCAGAGAAGCACAGACAGTTTGCTGCAAACATACATTTTTACTTGGTAACGTTAGTGGAGCGTCCAGCGTGCGGCAGTGATTCGTGCTGTGGGTAAATACAGATACAGAACACATGTTCCCTGCCGGGTGAGGGAACCAGATGCACGCACACCGTGTGTGCCACCGGCGTGTGTGCTCTGCAGCATTTTCTACACATCTTAGCATACAATGCATGGGAATAATCATCACCTGTAGGTGGATCAAGTTAACTAAAACAGAATGACTCTCATTAGATCATTTTATTTTTATTTTATTGTTTTTTCATTAGATAATTTTAAAAGAATTTATATCTTGGGGCAGCCCCAGTGGTGCAGCGGTTTGGCACCGCCTGCAGCCAGGGGTGGGATCCTGGACACCCGGGATCGAGTCCCACGTCGGGCTCCCTGCATGAAGCCTGCTTCTCCCTCTCCCTGTGTCTCTGCCTCTCTAAATAAATAAATAAATAAATAAAATCTTCATAAAAAAAGAATTTATATCTTGGATGCCGGAATTATTTATTTGCAAACAGTTTTAATTATCCTCAACTAGAGGTTGTGCATATAGTTTTCCAGAGAAGGTTTTAACTCACAGTGTCTAGGCTTGGTGACAAAGGGAAGTCTACAGCCCATAATGATGTAAAAATGACAACAAAAAAAAAGAGCACAGACATTTTATTCTCAGAACCATGTCCTTAATGTTACTGATTTCTGAAAGCAATGCCCTCATTTCGAACAAAAATGAGCGTTTGCAGAATATAAATTTTACTTTGTCATGATATTAGCATAACTTTTCACAAGTTTGCATTTACTCATTTCTCTGTTTCTAAAATTGCTCATCTCTGCCACTTGACGTTATTATGTATTTGATCTATTTGTGTTATGGGACATAAAAGTAAGCTTTATTCAAAGACACTTCAGAATTCTCTCTCTTGCTTGGTGTAATGCCAGTGCTAGAATGTTAACTAGGAGATTGGCCTAGGCCAGCACTTCTCAAACTTTAACATGCCCCAGAAGTACCTGGGATCTTCTTATGCACATGCTGGTTCTGCAGCGCTGGGTTGGGGCCTGGGAATTTGCATTTCTCGCTGTCTCCCGGGTGATGTTACCGTGCTGGTCCACGAGCCACACAATTTCCCAGTTGTCAAGTTAGCTGATGAGCAACCTTAATCCTTTTAAAAAAAATATTTTTTCATAAGAGACACACACATAGAGGCAGAGACACAGGCAGAGGGAGAAGCAGGGTCCCTGTGGGGAGCCCGATACGGACTCAATCCCGGGACCCGGGGATCATGACCTGAGCCAAAGGCAGATACTCAACCACTGAGCCACCCGGGTGCCCCGGAGTCTCATTTTCTTACACAAGCTTATCTTGAAGGGATTTCTTAATTTGACAAGTCATAGGCACCTTGGAATGATTTGCCATGCATTGTCATGATCTTTATGTCTGCCAGTACAGAATAATCTATCTAAAATAGTTACTCCTGCAAATGGATTGAAATGTTTTGTCATTTGTTTTGTGTAATAATTGCTGCATGCTAATCAGGGAAGATGATGGGCACAGATTATTCTCACCTAATTAAATTCAGACACAATGATCATTGGAATGCCCCACATCACAGACTGATTTTTTCCTAACAGTCGTAATGATCGCAACCATAATATCACCTACAACTTACTGAACGCTTGCTATGTGTATTCGCTGGGTAATTATGTGAAATCCTACCAGCGACCTTAAAACTTAGGGATTATTTTATCCCAGTTTTGCTGCAGGGAAACTAATTTCTGAGAGGTTAATTCCTGTATTCTATATGCCACGTATAGCAAGTTAAAAGTGGAACCAAGGACTCTGACACACACAGATCCTTTTTTTCTCGGCTCGTGGCTGCCACTGAGCTCTCTAACCTGCATTGTGCGGGTTCCAAAGGCTGCCTCTTCCTGGAGGTAAATCTGCCAGGGCATTTCTGTCTTTTGATCTCCTTTCTCTCAGAGAAGTCTTAATTTCCAGGATGTTATCTGTTCTTTTCAGCTGGGCCCTCAATCCTCTCCGGTTCTGAAGCTCCCCCGTATGTCTCTGGGGGCCCCGGAGACTCAGAAGACTGCCTGTCCCTCTTTGTTCCTCTCCCACATGTATGTTTTTTTTCTATTAGAGGAAGGGGTTGCCTCTTGTAAGAGTTTCAGGTGGGAAAAAGGTGTGTGGGCACATCTTGAAGTTTCGTCTGCTTCTTGATAGCAGGTGTGGTGCTGTGACATCCCTTCATCGGCTCCTTTCTGTTGGGACTGTGGTTTCACTTTGCTTGGGGATGTGCTTATCTCATGCTGTGTCACTCTCACTCCAGGGGTCTAAAGCCCTCTAAAGGTTTTGAGTTCTCCAAGGATCTGACTCTTGATATCTAAACAAGAAATTTGGAGTTAGAAAAAAATATACCTTCTCAAGCACCGATTTCTTGGAAGATAATGCTTTGATCTGAAGACCAGCATTTCTTCTGTGAACTGAGAGCTCAAGTTTGCTATTCAAAGCGCAAATTTGACTCTGATCTTCCTGCCTTCTTGAGTGCTCATCCTTATGGGACAATAAACTTCAGCCCAACGGCTGATTTCATGGTGACAGTCTACAAAAAGATAAAAAATGGGCTACTGTGGACTGTGAGCCACCGGGGTCGGTGAAGGATCTCAAGATGGTCGGGTGAAAACTTGCTCTAAAAACTGGGTAGCTTTTGGGGAGATCATACCCTGAAGCCAGAAGGCCATTGCCAATTCCCTGAAATCCTGGAATGAGACGCTAACCTCAAGGTTGGCTACTCTTCCTGAGAAACCACCTGCTATCGACTGGGCTTACTACAAGGCCAATGTGGCAAAGGCTGGCTTGGTAGATGACTTTGAGAAGAAATTTAGTGCCCTGAAGGTTCCTGTGCCAGAGGATAAATACACTGTCCAGGTGGATGCTGAGGAAAAAGAAGATGTGAAAAGCTGTGCTGAATTTTTGTCTCTCTCAAAGGCCAGCATTGAAGAATATGAAAATGAGCTGGAAAAGATGAAGAACATAATTCCGTTTGATCAGATGACCATTGAGGACCTGAATGAAGTTTTCCCAGAAACCAAATTAGACAAGAAGAAGTATCCCTATTGGCCTCACAAGCCAATCAAAAATTTATAAACTTGAGTTGGAGAGAAAGCCCTGGCCTTATAAACGGTGGAGAAAAGAGAGAAAGAAAGAAAGAAAGAAAGAAAGAAAGAAAGAAAGAAAGAAAGAAAGAAAGAAAGAAAGAAAGAAAGAAAGAAAGAAAAAAGAAAGAGAAAGAAGAAAGAAAGAAAGAAAGAGAAAGAAAGAAAGAAAGAAAGAAAGAAAGAAAAAGAAAGAAGAAAGAAAGAAAGAAAGAGAAAGAAGAAAGAAAGAAGAAAGAAAGAAAGAAAAAGAAAGAAAGAAAGAAAGAAAGAAAGAAAGAAAGAAAGAGAAAGAGAGAGAGAAGAGAAAGAAAGAAAGAAAATGACCAGGAAGAAAAAATATACTAGATATTACTTCCAACATTTTTTAAGATTTTATTTATTTGACAGAGAGAGAGGCAGAGAACGAGCACAAGCAGGGGGAGAGGCAGAGGGAGTGGGAGAAGCAGGCTCCCTGTAGAGCAGCAAGCCAGATGCAAGGCTTGATCCCAAGATCACGGGATCATGACCTGAGCCAAAGGCAGATGTTTAATGACTGAGCCACCCAGGCGCCCCCCCACCACCACCAAGTTTTTTAAAAGGTATGTTCATATGGTTGGAAATAAGAGTACATATGTGAACAAGATGCTTTTGGACAGTGATTATCCAGAAAATGATGAAGCAGCCGGCACAGATACTTTTCTTGTACACCTGCCACGTGCTGTCAAGGTTGAATCAAGAAACTGCCCTTATTGAAAATACTTTGATTTCTGTAACTTTATCTGAACTCAGAAAGAGAAGGAATTTATATGAGACTAAGTATGACCAAAGTTTTATAGAAGTCCTGGTTGAATCTCTCGAAACACTTTGGAAGTGTTAATACAACAAATCAAAATTCTGTTTTGTCTGTTTGGGGTTTGGTTTCCATTCTCTTTCCTTATGATTTTCTTATCTGCATAGAATCACCTAAGTCTAGGATGAGTCTCTTTTTTCCCTCTATCTTTTTTGAATTTCTGCTGAAGGAAAGTTTCATTTTTTAGAGAACTGAAGTGTTTTCCAGACGTTCTCATAATCCCAAGCTAGGTAAACTGATATAATTTATACTGATAGTGTAAACACTGGTCTTTCCCCTCCCACATAGGCAGTGGGGGTTTTTTGGGTTTTCTTCTTTACCAAAGTTACAACTGATAGAAAACAGATATTTGGCTAAAATGGAAAAGAAAATTGTATGCATACCTGAATTCACGCTGATGTGTTTGTACAAAGTTTAACGGGAGGCCAAGGGGACAAGAGGAACTCTCTTCCCTGAGTTATCCTGGGGGAAAGTGGTATCGTGTGACTTGTAATACTCCTCGGATGTCGTTGTGAGCTATTGCATACAGATGTCTGATGGAGCAAACAGACCACGAGAACGCCCACCTCTCATGAAGTCTCCACACAAGCCTTTTCAACTCGCTTGAGATTTATGGCTCCTGAATCCAAAGACAGGCACACAGACCTTATTCCTCTGGTTACTTATGTAAGGCAACGCCAAGTAAGCCATCTTGTTTGCAGGCACCAAAGGGTGCTGGGCTTTGAGCGTTTAAAGTGCTTACGTTTGCATTTGGGGGAAGTATGGAAAACCACTTATCAGTTGGTCTCCATCATCCAGGGTCCCCTAGGGGTGCTTCCAGCCAATGCATGTGAGGAAACAGAACCCAGATAAACCTGCAGGCTGACGACACAGTCCCTCCACTTGGGGTTTCTCAGCTCTTGATGCATTAGGAAATGTATATGGTTACCTGGAGGAACCACATTTTAGGGGTTTTAGAGTGATGTGTATCTCCTCATGGATAATTGCCTTGGGAATAAAACCACCTCAGCTCTTCTGTTTTACCCAAGTGGGCACAATTAAGTGAAGAATTAAATATGTGGTTCTTCATTTCCCCATCTTAGCATTTATTCATACAAAAGATGAAAAAGTTTATCATGATGTAGAAACCCAAGATGCAAATAAGATTATGGTTAAGTATCTCAAATTTTCAATGAGCACAATATGGAATAGGCAGGAGGTGTCACCACTGGTCCCTGTGGGAAACAAAGGTACCATGAAATCCAGACCCAGTGAGAATTTAGCATCTTTGAACGTTCTTCCGATGTTCACCTTAAATAGCTTAGATTTCTGAGATAATGAATGTAGGCTAAGAGCCTACAGCCTGAATGTGGTAAAGCCACATCCATAATGATATATATATAATAATAATTATTATATATATTATTATAAATTATATATATTTAAATTATAATTTAAATTTAATATTATATATTTATAATATATAATTATATATAATTAAAATTTAAATAAATTATATATGATATATAGTAATAATAATATATATAATTTGGCTTAAATAGAAAAGAAATATGTATATATATATACATGATCTGCTACTTTCAAAATCCGGTCCTAGTTCCCAGAATGGAGCATGGGTTTGGGGCAGTGACCAGAGTAGGACCAGGTGCAAAGGTCATGTGTCCTGAGACTGCCTTGTGTTATACTTTACGTAACATCGCGACCTGGGCAGCTGTCAGGCTCCAAGGCTGGATGGAGTCTCGGGCAGTGATGGAGATGACCTTCCGTGGGAGCAGCCACCACTTCACCTTCACAGGAGCACCCCACGCTTGACTACGTGTTTTCTAGAAACAGGCTTTAGTTCTAACTTGATGCCATGTGGATTCAAGAGATCACCAGTAACTTGCTAGTGGGAGGGGAGGGAAGAACCATTTCCTCCTTGTTAGTCACCGAAACTGCACCTTGGGAACAGGGGAGATGGCTCTCCCTCCGCTGTCCCTGGAGGCTGCTGCGTCGAGGAGCGCTCTTCCAGATGCTGTTTTCCATCTCGAGGAGGCTCAGGTGCTGGCATTTCAACTGCCGAAGAAGAATATGGCCAGACTGCTCTAGCTCACGTCCCTCCAGCCAAACATCTCTGCTCGTTTACCATCTAACTCTCCGGGCTTGGTGGCGCCCCGGCCTGTGCTTCTTTCCAGGAAAGGAGGAGAAACCATTTGACACACAGCTTCAGGTACTATGGTGATTTGTCACTCAATACTTTGACGTCTCTTCTTTTCGATGCATGGGTAGAACCACTTAACATTTTTTAAAAGTATAATTGACATAGTGTTATATAGTTTCAGGTGTACAGTAGTGATTCGGCAATTCTGTATGTTACTCAGTGCTCATGGTGTAAGTGTTATTTCAGTCCCCATCACCTGTGTCCCCCGTCCCCCACTCCGCTCTCCTCCAGTGACCATCAGTGTGTTCTCTAGAGCTAAGAGTCTGGGGGGTTTATGTCTTTTTTTTCTTTGTTCATTTGTCTTGTTTCTGAAATTCCACATATCTGTGAAATCAAATGGTATTTGTGTTTCTGTGATGACTTACGTCCCTGAACAGAATACCCTGTAGATCCATCCCTGTCATTACAAATGGCAAGATTTCATTCCTTTTTATCCCTGAGTAATATTCCATTGTGTATGTGTATACACACCATATACCTTCTTCAGCCATTCATCTGTGGATGGACGCTTCTAATATCCTCAAAACCCATTCAGAAATACACATCATGAACTTAGTCACCACTTACTTATGACGTTCAACCAATTTTCTACCTCTACTCCGTCACGGACAAGGGACTCGAAGGATACAGTCTCATTGATAATTGTCACTAAAGATTTCTGGCCTAAATTCTTCAGATATATATGTGAGGTTGATAGGATTTCTAAAAAATCTCTGATGGCCTTGAACTCTGTGAACAGTTTGAGCAAATTGTATACATATATTTAAAATTGGATTCTGTCACAGGAAGCTGTTTGGATTAATCCTTTTTTTCATTTTTCATTTATTAATATTACTTCTGAGAACATTTTACATCAAACTTGGAAAACCGTGGAATGAGGCTTATACCACATTATATTACAGTTTACCATATGTAAATAAACACACTGTAAAACGTGTATTATTAAAGTCAAATCGAGAAAAGCATGATCGTTTCCAGCTTTTACATTTGGCATTGGGCTTTGCAGAAATTTTGCAATGGGTGTTAGGAAGGTCAGGCATCCCCGACGTTATGCAGGCCCGAATAGTATACCCCCAAACAGCGTAAGAAGTCTACCATTAGGCGTGTCTCTGCTTAAACATGTTAAGTTTTACTGCACTTTGCATTGCAAGGCATTCTGCTGAAAGAGCATATAAACAGGTATTCTTGTTAAAGTTTACTGTGACTTCTCATTGTTTCGCGTCTGCTTTCCGGCATCCTGGCTCATGTGCGTCAGAGAACCTCCCGTTGTGTTTAATGACAGTAATATTTCTGAAGACTGTAGGCCAGTTCTTTAGTGGAATGCATGAGTTTGTCTAATGATTCCTCACGATTAGATCCAATTTATTTGTTGTGGGCAAGAACAGCACGTAAGGGGTGGTGTGTCCCCTGCAGCGCCTCCTATCAGGGAGCTCCTGGTGTCCCTTTATCCAGTAATTGATGATGTGAAACTGCATCACTTGATTAAAGGGACATCTCCTTGTTTTGTTTTTTTTTTTCCTGTAAAGTTGCTAGTTTTCCCTTTGCCATTCAGAGGAAGTGTGTTGTATAGGTAAGAAATCAGTGAGGGATTTTGACACTGTATATATTATCTTGTTCATCAAACTCACTTTGGCATCCATCAAAAAAAAAAAAAAAAAAAGAAATCTCACCATTTACAACGACCTTGAGGGTATTATGCTAAGTGAAATGTTAGAGAAAGACAATTATTATATGATTTCACTCATATGTGGAATTCAAGATACAAAACAGAGGAGCATAGGAGAAGGGAGGGAAAAAATTAGACAGGATGAAATTAGAGAGGAAGACAAGCCATAAGAAATGCTTAACTCTGGGGAGAACAAACTGAGGGTTGCTGGGGAGAGGGGGTGGATGCAGTAAGTGGGTGATGGGCATTAAGGAGGGCACGTGATGTAATGAACTCTGGGTGTCAGACACAACTGAAGAATCACTAAACTCTACCTCTCAAACAACAATAATACACTCCGTTAACTGAATTTAAATTTATTTTTAAAACTGACTTTGGCATCTAATTGCCATGGATGCCACTGTGATAGTTGTGAATTGGTGATTTTCTGACTTCATCTATTCAGCATTTATTAGTTGGCATTCTCTGTGGTTTCATCTGCCATCACTATGGGCTCGTGGATAACGCAAAGGCATTTAATTGCGGGGAGCCCCTGCGGTTTGGCACCCGTGCCCAGCAGTTCTTACGACTTTCTGATGCAACATTATCGTTTATTGTTTGTTAAATGTCAGAATGAAGGTAAAGATAAATCACGGTCTCCGCTTATTAGTTTATTAAGAAAATGCATTGACTCACGTGATGACAGATACCATTCTCTCCAATGAATGCCTCCAGGTATTTGTAGCATCCAAAAGTGATAACACGTAAATTATGCCTGCAAAACAAACTCAGCAATTAGGCTGTGTGAAGATCGAATTTAGGAGGCAGAGACTGGTGTACGTAGTAACAGAATAATTATTTTTGTGAAAATCTGTAAATGCTTTAATGTCATAATGTAGCCTTTGGACGCTAGTTGAGTGAGCGCCTAGTTTGCTATACCAACCTCTTCTTCAACACTGATGCCTCAGCTAATTTTGAATATAAGTCCAGTAGTTGAGACTACCCATTACCTTTTTTAATTCCAGAATAGTTAACGTACAGTAGACTGCTATGTAGGTTTACATGTACAATATACTGATTCAGGAACTCTGTACAGTGGGGCGCCTGGGTGACTCGGTTGATTAAGCATCCGACCCTTGATTTCAACTGAGGTCATGACCTCAGGGTCATAAGATCGAGCCCCACGGCTGGCTTTAAGCTGAGCATGGATCCTGCTCAGGTTTCTCTCTCTCCATCTCCCTCTGCCCTCCTTCCCACATGTTCTCTCTTGGAAAAAAAAAATTGTACATTAGTACTAATCATGATACGTGCATTAGTAATCCCCATCACCTCTTTCACCCATTCCCCTGCTCGTTCTCCTCTGGCAATTACCAATGTGTTCTCTAGAGTTAAGAGTCTGGTATTTTATTCATTGCTTTTTTTTTTTTTTTCATTGTTCAGTTGTTTTCTTTTTTTTTTTTAATTTAATTTATTTATGATAGTCACACAGAAAGAGAGAGAGAGAGAGAGAGAGAGGCAGAGACACAGGCAGAGAGAGAAGCAGGCTCCATGCACCGGGAGCCCGACGTGGGACTTGATCCCGGGTCTCCAGGATCGCGCCCTGGACCAAAGGCAGGCGCTAAACCGCTGCGCCACCCAGGGATCCCTGTTTTCTTTTTAAACACCACATATGAATGCCATCGTGTGGTATTTGCTCTGACTGACTTATCTCACTTAGCATTATACGCTCTAGCTCCATCCATGTTGTTACAAATGACAAGATTTCACTCTTATGTGACTGAATAATATTCCATTTTATATGCCTACCACATCTGCTTTATCCATTCATATGGACACTTGGGCTGCTTCCATATCTTTGCTATTATAAACAATGCTGCAGTACACATAAGGGTACATGTAGCTTTTTGAATGTGTTTTCATATGTTTTGGGTAAATACTGACTCATACAGTAATTACATTTTCAATATTTTGAGGAACCTCTATACTGTTCTCCACAGTGTCTACACTAATTTGCATTCCCATCAACAGTGCACAAGGGTCCTTTTTTCTCCACGTCCTCTCCAGCACTTGTTTCTTGTGCTGTTGATTTTAGTCATTCTGACAGATGTGACGTGATATCTCATTGTGCTTTGATTTGCATTTCCCTGCTGATGAATGACCTTAAGCATCCTTTCATGTGTCTGGTGGCCATCGTTGGAGAAATGTCTGTTCATGTCTTCTGCCCATTTTTTAATTGGATTATTTGGTTTGGGGGTGTTAAGTTGTAGAAGCTCTATATATTTTGGATACCAAATTATATTGGAGAAGTAATTTGCAAATAGTTTCTTCCATTTAGTAAGTTGTCTTTTAGTTTTGTTGATGGTTTCTGTTGCCGTGCAGAAGCTTTTTATTTTGCTGTTGTCCTAGTAGATTATTTTTGCTTTTGTGTCCCTTGCCTCGGGTGACATATCTAGAAAAATGTTGCTAGAGCTGATGTGAGAAATTTCTACCTTTGCTGTCTTCTAGGATTTTTATGGTTTCAGGTCTCACATTTAGCTATGAATCCATTTTGAGTTTATTTTTATATATGGTGTAAAAGAGAAGTCCTGTTTCATTTTTTGTATGTTTCAGTCCACTTTTCCCAACACCAGTTGCTGAAGAAACTGCCTTTTTCCCATTGCATATTCTTGACTCCTTTGTCAAAGATTAATTGAATATATAATCGTGGGTTTATTTCTGGCCTTTGTATTCTGTTCTGATCTATGTGTCTTTTTGTGACAGTAAATTACTGTCTTATTACAACTTTGTAATATATCTTGAAATCTGGGATTGTGATACTTCAGTTTTATTCTTTTTCAATATTGCTTTGGCAATTCAAGGTCTTTTGTGGTTCCATACAAATTTTAGGATTACTTGTTTGCGTTCTGTGAAAAATGTTGGTATTTTGATAAGGATTGTATTAAATGTGTAGATCGCTTTGGGTAGCAGGGACATTTTAATAATATTTGTTCTTCTAATCCATGCACATGGGCTGTCTTTCCATTTGTTTGTGTCATTTTCAGTTTCTTTTGTCAGTGTTTTATAGTTTTGGGACTGACAGGTCTTTCACCTCTTTAGTTAAGTTTATTCCTAAGTATATTATTATTATTGCAATTTTAATGGGATTGTTTTCTTAATTTCTCCTTCTGTTACTTCATTATTAGTGTGTAGAAATGCAACAGATTTCTGTATATTGATTTTGTATCCTGCAACCCTACTGAATTCCCTTATGAATTTTAGTAGTTTTTGTGGAATCTTGCTGGTCTTTTATATATATAGTATCTTGTCATCTGCAAATAGTGAAATTTTTACTTCTTCCCTCCAATTTGCATGCTTTTGTCTCATTTTATTGTCTGATTGCTGTAGCTAGGACTTTCAGTACTATATTGAATAAAAGTGGTGAGACTGGACGTCCTTGTCTTGTTCCTGACCTTGTAGGAAAAGCTGTCAGTTTTTCATCTTTGAGTGGGATGTTAGGTATGCATTTTTCATAGATGGCCTTTATTATGTTGAGATATATTCCCTCTACACTTACTTTGTCTAGGGTTTTTATCATGAATAGATGTTGTACTTTATCAATGCTTTTTCTGCATCTGTTAAAATAATCATTATGATTTTTATCCTTTCTCTTGTCCCTGTGATTTGTGATTGATTTGATTGATTTGTACTGAACCACCCTTACAACCCAGGAATAAATCCTACTTAATTGTAGTGAAAGATTTTTTTAATGTATTGTTGGATTTATTTTGCTAATTTTTTTTAAAGATTTTATTTATTTATTCATGAGAGAGAGAGAGGCAGAGAGAAGCAGGCTCCATGCAGGGAGCCCGACGCGGGACTCGATCCTGGGACTCCAGGATCACGCCCTGCCCCGAAGACAGGTGCCAAACCACTGAGCCACCCAGGGATCCCCTATTTTGCTAAATTTTTTAAAGGATTTTTGCATCTATGTTCATCAGATATTGATCTTAGTTTTTTTTTGTAGTCGTTTTATCTGGTTTTGGTGTCAGGGTAATGCTCATAGAATGAATTTGGAAGTTTTCTTCCCTCTTCTGGTTTTTGGAATAGTTTGAGAAGAGTAGATATTAATTAACTCTTCTTTAGGTTTTTAGTAGAATTCCCCTGTGAAGCTACCTGGTCCTGAACTTTTTTCAGAGTTTCTTTTATTACCGATTCAATTCATTGCTGGCAATTGGTCTGTTCAGATTTTTTGCTTCTTTGATTCAGTTTTGGGAAGTTATATGTTTCTAGAAATTTATGCGTTTCTTCTAGATGGACCAATTTTTTGGCATGTAATTATTCATAATATTCTTTTATAATCCTTTATATTTCTGTGGCATTGGTTATTATTTCTTCTCTCTCATTCCAATTTTGTTTATTTTAGTTCTTTCTCCCTTACTCTCTCTCTTTTTGGTGTATCTTATTAAAGATATATCAGTTTCATTGATCTTTTCAAAGAATCAGCTTCCCGTTTTATTAATCTGTTCTAATGTGTTTTTAGTTCCTATTTCATTTATTCGTGATCTAAGCTTTAATATTTCCATCCTTCTATTGGTTTGGGATTTTTTTTTGTTCTTTTTTCTAGCTCCTGTAGATGTAAAGTTAAGCTATTTATTTAGTATTTTTCTTTCTTCTTCAGGTAGGCCTGTTGTTATAAATTTCCCTCCCAGAGTAGCTTTTGCTGAATCCCAAATATTTTAGATCATTGTGTTTCATTTTCATTTGTCTCTTTGATTTCCTGGTTGACCCATTCATTGTTTAGTGGCATGTTATATAACCTCCATGTATTGGTGTTCTTTCCAGATTTCTTTCTTGTGGTTGATTTCTAGACTCATAGTGTTGTGGTCAGAAAAAATACATGGTACGACTTAAGTCTTTTTGAATTTGTTGAGACTTGTTTTGTGACCTAATATGTGATCTCCTCTGGAGAATGCTCCATGTGCACTTGAGAAGAATGTGTATTCTGTTGTTTTAGGATAGAATGTTCTGAATATATATATCTGTTAGATCCATCTGATCCAGTGTCATGCAAAGCCACTGTTTCCTTGTTGATTTTCTGTTTGGGTGACCTATCCATGGATGTAAGTGAGGTGTTAAAGTCTTCGATCATTATTGTATTTCTATTGATTGCTTCCTTTCTGTTACTTTCTTTCTGTTTGTTATTAACTGCTTTATGTATTTCGTTGCTCCCTCATCGATGCATAAATATTTATAATTGTTATACCTTGTTGGATTGCTCCCATTATGATTATGCAGTGTCCTTCTTTGTCTCTTGTTACAGTCCTTGATTTAAATCTATTTTGTCCATTATAAGTATTGCTCACCAGCTTTCATTTCACTTCTATTTGTATAATAAATACTTTTCCATCTCCTCATATTCAATCCACAGGTGTCTTTAGGTCTGAAATGAGTCTCTTGTACAGCATTTTTAGGTCTTGTGTTTTTATCCTTCTTGTCACCCTGTGTCTTTTGATTGGAGAATTTAGTCCATTTACATTCGAAGTAATTTTTGATAAGTACTTATTGCCCTTTCTTGCTTGCTTTATGGTTGTTTTTGCAGTTTATCTCTGATGTTTCTTCTCTTGTTTTCTCTCATGCTTTGCTGGCTTTCTTTAGTGATAAACTTGGGTTCATTTCTCTCTCTCTCTCTCTCTCTTTCTCTCTCTCTCTCTCTCTCTCTCCTCTCTCTCTCCCTCTTCATATCTGTTACTGGTTTTTTATTTGTGGTTACCATTAGGTTTGTATATAACATCTAACACATATAGCAGTCTATATTAAGGTGATGGTCACTTAAATGTGAATCCATTCTAAAAGCACTACATTTTTACTCTTCTCCCCCCACATTTTAGGTATATGGAGTCATACACATTTTTTGGTGAATCATTTGGCTGATTTTTATATACTTAATTTTATTGCTTTTGTGCTTCTTATTTTTCTTGCTTCTGCTTATGGTCTTCCTTTTCCACTCAGAAAGTCTCCTTTAACATTTCTTGTAAGGCTGGTTTAGTGGTGATGAATACCTTTAACTTCTGTTTGTCTGAGAAACTCTTTATCTCCCCTTCTATTCTGAATAATAGCCTTGCCAGCTACGGTATTCTTGGTTGCAGGCTTTCCTTTCAGCTTGATTATATTATGCCAATTCCTTCTGGCCTGCAAAGTTTTGTTGGGAAAAAAAAAATGATAGCTTTATGTGGTTTCCCTTGTATGTAACTGTTTTCTTTTTTGCTGCTTTTAGAATTTTCTCTTTATCACTGCTTCTTGCCATTTTAATTACTGTGTATCTTGGTGTGGACCTCCTTCAGTTGATTTTGCTGGAGACTAACTATGCCTCCTGGATCTGGATTTCTTTTTCTTCCCCAGATTCAGGACATGTTCAGCTGTTATTTCTTCAGATACATTTTCTGCACTCTTTTCTCTCTCTTCCTCTTCTGAGACCCCTCTAACAAGTGCTCCTATTCTCTATGATGTGTCTGAGTTCCTTTAATCTGTTTCATTTATTTATTTATTTTTCTCAACTGCTCAGTTTGATTGCTTTCTATCTCTGTCCTCCAGGTCACTGATCCATTCTTCTGCTTCCTCTACTATTTATTCTATCCAGCGATTTTTTATTTTTATTTTTTTTAAGATTTTATTTATTTATTTACTCATGAGAGACACACAGAGAGAGGCAGAGACACAGGCAGAGGGAGAAGCAGGCTCCTCGCAAGGAGCCCGATGCAAGACTCAGTCCCCAGACCAGGATCATGCCCTGAGCCAAAAGCAGACCCCCAACCACTAAGCCACCCAGGTGTTCCATATCCAGCAATTTTTAAAATTCCAGTTATTGAATTCTTCATCTCAATTTGAAAATTGTTCTTTTTTTATGTTTTCCATCTCTTTAAGGGTGCCACTGAGATCCCCCACTCTCTTCTCAAATCCAGTATCTTTATGATCATGACTTTAAATTCTGTATCAGATATATTACATATTGTATATTGCTGTTCATTTATCTCTCTTGCTATGGTTATTGTCTTGTTCTTTCATTTGGGACATATTCCTCTATGTCCTCATTTTCTGTGACTCTCTGGGTCTGTTTCTGTGAGTTAGGAAAGTCAACTACATCTCCTGCTCTTGAAAGTAGTGACTTAATGAAGAGGAGGTCCTATAGTGCCCTATAGTGCAGTGTCCCCTGTTCATGAGCCACTGGCACTTCACGGTGACTCCTATGTGTGTTGTGTGTTACATGCACCCTATTATTGGTTGAGACTCATTAGCCTTTGGCCAGTCATGTGCAAAGGCTCCCTTTGCCTGTGGAGGGCAGGATTTCATACCTGTATTGTTAGTAGGACAGCCTGAGGCTGCCTTGGGCTTGGGTTGAGTCAAACTAGTCATTTTCTAGAACTGCATTTGCACCAAACTGTAGGACACCGTCTGTGTTTGTCCCCTGAGAACCTTTTATTTGTGGCCAGAAACTGCAATCAGACCAGATTTCTGCATTCAACCCAATGCTGTGGCTGCTGTCAGACTGCTATGTGTGGTTATCTTCCCCTCTCCCCAGGGCAGGAGTGGTGCTGGCCCATTTCAGGGCTGCCTGCACAATGCCATTTCAGGGCTGCCTGCACAATGCCTTGCTTGTGGCACCACATTGGATGGACTCTTCACAAGGGTGTGTTTAGAGGTCAGCACCACAGGAGAACACGGGGTTGAGACTAGCTATTAGCAAGCCAGGTGGAGAGTGTCCACATTGTACTGGTTCCAGCAGTTGCCCAGGGAATCAGGGTAGGGGAGGAAATGGTACCCACCAGCACTTTTTTCTTGGAGACATCTCCCAAAGATCTTTGCCCTTCTAGCTCTGAAATTAGTAAATAAATCTCCTTTCCATATACCCCAGGCATTTTTCAAGCTACTACTTCTATGCTGTATCTCAGGGGGGCTATGTGTTATACTGTCTCTTTAAGGGCAGGGACTCTCAGTATCCTCTTGCCCTCTGGCTCTCTCAGAGCCAAGCCCACTGATTTAAAAAAAAAAAAAAAGATTTTATTGATTTGAGAGAGAATGAGAGAGTGTGAGCACAGTGGGGGGCAGGGGACGTGCAGAGGGAGAGGGAGAAGCAGACTCCCCAGTGAGCAGGAGGCCCAACATGGGGCTCGATCCCAGGATCCTAGCGTCATGACCTAAGCTGAAGGCACTTAACTGACTGAATTACCCAGGTGCCCCAAGCCTGCTGATTTTTTTTTAAGTTTCATGTGTTACATCCTACTGATTGTTAGAACTGGCACAATTAAGCCCCACTGGTTTTCAATGACAAATGTTATAGGGACTTATTTCCCAGTTAGATTCCTGGTGTACCCTGTGTAGGGTCTGCTCCTTGCCCTCCTCCATGCTTCCAGGGCCTCTCTCTCTCAAGAAGAGTGTTACAGGTCTGTTTGGCTCCAGACCACATCTCTACCCTTCCTACCCTCTTCGATGTGGCTTCTTCTCTACAACTTACTGTGCAGAGTCTCATCTGCCACTCTTCAGGTCACCTTCTGCATTATTTACACTGATGTAAATAGGTATATCTGTGGGACAGGTTGACTCAAGGACCTCCTACTCTGCTAGGTTTCTTGGAAGTTCTCAAGAGTACCTATTATCTTTTAACGGTACTTATTTCACTAATTTCACTAGTTGGCATTTCCTGTGTATTACGAGCAGAGACCCTTCCTGAAATTCTCTACATTATTCTTTGTTTTATTTGAAGAACAATAAGCATGTCTTCTTCCTTTTCAGGGAGCAGCCCTCTAAGTATTTGAAGGGAGTGTTCTTGCAATCTTGCATGTCGTTCTTGGCTAAACAAAACATACCAAACATACCAAAAGACACCAATTCCAATGAATTACTATGACTATTTGGACCACTACAGTTGAGGAAGAAAATAAGAGATCATGTTCAGGCTCTTTCAAAGAGTGATGCCACTAGTTGTTGAAGTCTGTCAGGATCCCACGGAAGAGAATAGCATTTATTTCCCATTCTGTATTATGAATAGAGACTGTGATTTGGTATATTTAGATGTGGTCTAACCTGTAGCATACTTGACATTCTACACAAAATGAAATTACTCTTTTAATATGCCAATATCTAAAAGGAGTTAAATTTTATCACATTGTTAGCCTGGAACAAATTTGTAGTCAATGAAAATGTCAAGGCTTTTATTTCCCTGTAACATGGTTTTTGGATCATGGCTTATTATATAATGTATCTATTGCTGGAAGGCTTGGAAAATCTCCCAATTGTGCAAATTGAGAATAAATATAATGAGATGAGGTTAAGGAAATAAATGTCAGCTTTCTATTTAGCTTTAACAGAATTATCATGCAGCACTGCAGAATAGGTGAGAATTGAATTCACTTTTGTTCATATGAAAATTATTTTGAGTGTGTTCAAACATCGGAAAATATGCCAAGATTTTCAAGGGGAAAGCTGTGTTTACATGTTTAATCTTTAGCTTACGCTTACCTAGCAGAAAACATGAAACAATTCTACTATGCTAACATTTTTTTCATAAAATTTTGCTGTCCTAAAACATGTATTTATTTTTCCTTCCATGTGGTTCTCCAGCCTTTACTGTGAATGAAGGCAATTTTTAGGGAGAAATAGCAAACTGTAAAACTGCAAACATTTAACCTAATGCAAAAGATCTTTCAGAGGCTTATTCTTTAATTAAATAAATACTTGCTTCAGGTGTGACAGATGCTTGGAAGCCTTTGAAAATGTTTCAGAGAGTGCAATAAGCTAGAGCCACAGCAGCCCTATAGTCTAAGGTGATAGATAACTCTTGAAAAGAGAAAAGCTGCTACAAAGTAGAAAATCAAGGTAGACATTGGTGAGGGGAAAAAATCAGAATACACTGGTTTCCACGGATCAAAACAGTTTCTTACTTCAACACATTCCAAGTCACTCCTATTCCATAAAGCATTTACTCAAGAGAAAGTCACCGTCGTCGTCCCAAGAACACCGCCTTCCTAAATTTGGGAAATGAATGCGTTTGACAATTGGCCACAGAGTTTTAATTAAAAAGACTCATGATGGGATGCCTGGGTGGCTCAGGTTGAGCGTCTGCCTTCGGCTCAGGGTGTGATCCGGGGTCCCAGGATCGAGTCCCACGTCGGTCTCCCTGCATGGAGCCTGCTTCTCCCTCTGTCTGTGTCTCTGCCTCTCTCTTTCTACGTCTCTCATGAATAAATAATTTTTTTTAAAAAAGATTCATGATGATTTTAGAAAATCATAAAAATTCTAACATTCTTTATAGAAAAGTCTCTAGAAATAGTTTGCCCAGAATTCATCCCTTCTGCAGTAATGTGAATTCTACCCAAAAAGAAGGAACCCTTGCCTACTCTCAGTGGCCCACCATCCTCAGGAGGAGGACTGGGCAATCAGAACTTTTTCTCACAACTTCATAAAACTCCAACAGAGGTGAACAGACCATAGGAGACAGCAGCAACAAGAACAGTGATTTATAGAAGTTTCCAGTCACGGAACAGAGAGGAACAATAGCATGCAGCTGTGTTCCTCAGAGAGCACTTCTGGTGCATTCGGACCCCGAGGGGTGACAGGATGGGCTAAGCATCTGAGTGACTTTACAGATCTGTGTTACACCAGAGGAGGTGGCTGCCACCTTCTGTTCCATCAGAAGACTCCAGGAAGAATCAGGGGCTCAGCCCTCCTCCCGCAAAGAGCCATGGGTTCTCAGTGAGTTGGCTTAGGAACCGCATTGATTCTCCTCAGTGTGTTGAAGAAGCTTGGTGTTCATTTAGACATTGCAGTACAGCAGCCAGACCAAAAGCAGAGACAAAGATACATTTTCCCACCATGTACGTATAATAGGTTTAGGTGTATATGTAATATGGAGATAGCTATATTTTTGGAAGGAGCTAGAAGGTGAGGAACTCAAGCAGCCCAGTGAACTTGAGGAAATACATCTCAGTAAATGCTAATTGAACATTAAAACAAAGCACTTTGCAATTAGACAGATTTATGAGGTATTCGTGCCTTATCCAAATTCCCATTTCCTGAAGGTTATACTAGAGAAACATTTAATGAAGCTTTTTATATTAGACAGACCCGGCATTTATTATCAGAGACTGTGCACTGTACAGGGAACTAAGGACAGCCATTCCTTAGGAAAGGTTTGGCCTCGAGCCACTTCGAACTTCGGGGATCTCGCCTCTTGCACAGGATGGGGAGCTCACTCCCAGAACAGGAGAGATCAACATTGCAGTAACCATTGGTAGAGTGGTTCTGAAGAAGAAAAAAACTGCTTTCTGACTGATTGCCTTGAAGGAAAAAAGAACCTATTTTTGTGCATCATTTACCAATCATGCCATACAAGCGTTTATTTTTAGTACATTTTATTTTTTCATAAAATTGCTAATGCCAAAGCTTTGTATTAAAATAAATAATAAAATTTTAAAAATGGATATACATGTGTATGTATCTCAAATTCTTCACATTGCTTGTAGTTGACTTACAGATCCAACCTTGATGTTAGATACTCCCTTCTGTCTAACTCAGGAAAAGCCATACGTAATTGATAAGAGTGGTCTCACCTTCAGAGTTAGCTGAGGCAATCTTGCCAATGGGGGAAAAAATGATAGTTTTATCCATTTTTTATTTCCTATCTTCAGACACAACCTACTAAGGATGTTGTCATTTTGGAGTTTTTTTGTTTTTTGTTTTGTTTGTTTTGTTTAAGAGAAGATGGAGGGGTAGAGGAAGAAGAAGGAGAAAGAATCTTAAGCAGGCTCCATGCCCAGTGCAGAGCCTGAAACAGGGCTTGGTTTCATGACCCTGAGATCATGACCTGAGCTGAAATCAAGAGTCAGACACTTAACCAACCAAGCCACCCAGGCATCCCAGAAT
Source organism: Canis aureus (assembly GCF_053574225.1). NCBI lineage: Eukaryota > Metazoa > Chordata > Mammalia > Carnivora > Canidae > Canis > Canis aureus. Next base: position 119,115,354 of record NC_135649.1, on the reverse strand, counting down.
GTTTTTTTTGTTGTTGTTGTTTTTCCCAGAATGTTTTTAATATTTAGATGAAGGAGTGATTGCTCCTTGCCCTGTATTCTTATTGTACATTGAATCTCCCTCTATTGGGGCACCCGGGTTCCTCAGCGGTTGAGCATCTGCCTTCAGCTTGGGTCGTGATCCCAGGGTCCTCCCCACAGGGAGCCTGCTTCTCCCTCTGCCTGTGTCTCTGCTTCTCTCTCTGTGTTTCTCTTGAAAAAATAAATAAAATCTTAAAAAAAAAAAAAGCTAATCTCCCTCTATTAAAACACATACCATATTTTTCCATTTCTGTCTTCCTTGTTAAATTAAGAGCTCTTTGGGCGACTGGGGACATGAAAAAAAATATTTGTTGCGTTAAGTCCTTTAAAACAGCAAATCCTCCACACAAAGGATTCTAGCCTCACAAAAATGCTACATGATAGGTTTTATCATTTCAATTTGGTTAATGAGACACAGACTCAAAAAGACCAAGTTACCTGCTCAAGATCATACCACACACGCATAGTTAATTTCAAACTGAAAACCAATTCTGCCAAAAATCACCAGTGGAGACCTTTCCACCACCACCATGGACCATGTATGTTCATCTTAGTCTTCTCAGGAACTCCCCTGTGTTGATCTAGGATTAAGATAATTTCAACTAGTATTTAGTAAATATCTTGTCAGTTTTTCAACTTATGAAAAGATAGGACACGGTGCTTTCTATTTACTCATAATAGATCTAGTCCAGGAGTTTTTATGAAGTTTCACTCTCAGAGATGGTATAGTGGTGCAGTAGTTATTTATTGCTGTGTAACAAATTATCCCAAAATGTAAAGGCAGACAACAGCATTTGTTGCCTCGCCGTTTCTGTGAGTCAGGAATCCTGCATGGTTTACATGACATTGTCTGGCGTAGGCTTTCTCGTGAGGCTGCAGTCACCTTGGACATCAGTCTGAGACTGATCTTTCTCATGTTTTTTGGAAGAATGGTGGGATCCAGATTCTCATGAGCCATTTGAAGATCTCAGTTCTTTATTGGTGGCTGGTAGGAAACTGCCCTCAGTTCCTTGTCATATGGGAGTCTCCATAGGGCAGCTCACCAGTTACCTGATTGAAACAAGTGAGAAGAACCAGACAGAGAGGCCCACAGAATAGAAGTCAGTCTTTCGTAACAACCTCCAAAGTGCTACATTTACACGTTGCAGGTCTGTTCCTGAGTAGCTAAGTATTACTTCTAGCCCACACTCAACAAGAGGGGATTACACAGGCATGGAGGTGAGGAAGCAGGGGTCACTGGCAGTCATCTCTGAAGGCTGCTTGCAATGATGAATAGGGGAAGGGAGAGTTTGGAACCGTCTGTGTGGAGGAGGGCAATCACAGTTCCCCATCTATGAAAGAGTTGAGTGAATTTTTTCAGATTGTAATTCCATCTGACACTCAATTGGCTATATTGAAAGTTGCCTCTTAAGCAGAATTATATGGATGCCTTTAAATAATACACAAGCATCTTCCTTGCAAGGTCTTTTTAAAAATCATTTACTATAAACCTGGGCATTATGCAAATTAAGTCAGCCCTCTGATTGCCTGCCACTGTTGAGATGTCAACAGTGTGAAAGAGCGGGCACTGCATCCTGACCTCCAGCTCTGAAAACTTTAAATAAATGCGAGAAAAGTGTATGTGTGCATAGAATATAATATGAAAAAATAAACCACCTAGTTTTTTATCTCAACACTGCACAGTTCAAACTTTATCTTCAACTCTGTGCAAAGCCACTTTTCATGAGTGACAAAGAATATTAGATTAGAAAGTTTCAAAATCTGTCCCCCCAAGGTTTTCAATAAGATCAGCCTAGAAACCACACACTAATGATGACAGAATCAAGGTTTATAAGGTTCATTTTAAACTAGTCTGACTTTAAGTCATTTTACAAAGACAAAAGCCTCATTATCTTTTACCGCTTATGCTTCTAAACCTCTAATGTATGTATTACTTTTCTATACATTATTAAATTTCATTCTAAATGGAAAACATTAATATTTTAACTCCACAGTTTAAGTGGTATTAATACTAATGTTGTGATTCTACTTTTTAAAGGGCAAACTTTTCAAGTTCAATTTCAATCTTTTTAACTTTTATTTCTGCACTGCTTGGAAAGAACAGTTTGGTGGCATGAATTATCCTGAGAGTAAGGTAATGAGAAGCCAACTTAGGTCTAAACTTCAGTGCGTTTGGGGAGTTCTTTGAAGCTGCATCCCTACTATGTGAGAGATTCGTGACAGTTCAAACACAGGTGTGACATGGAGCAGGGAAGGCTGGACTCGAGCAAGGCACATATTTTCCACCTCCTTGTCTGCCCGTCTGAACAGTCCTTGCCCTACTGTTCCCTTTGTTGTGGTTTCATCAGCTCTGCAGTGGATACAGGGCTCTGCCTAAGAAGAGCCCTTTGAGCTCCTTCACTGTGTTTTGCACTTCAAATACTCACCCTGAGAAAGCCAGTGTAAATGCACGAGACTAAATGAATGAGTAAAACTTGGGTACTTTTATTCCCCCTTTAATTCATAAAGAGACGTTGCAAACCAGTTATTTAAAACTTGTGAATCCCAAGAACCTGTTGCTGTGTCCCTTCTCCACGGCTCCTTAATATGCAGTGTCTACTAGCATTTAGCACAGTTCGTTGGAACTATCCTGTATTTGTATGGCCAACCCTACAGCTGGGGGAAGATGTTCAGCATCTTTAGGCCCCAGCACATAATACAGTGCAGTGCCTGGCACTCACCAGACGCTCAAACACTGTAAACCCCCACCACCAACCATAACATATGCTTATGTTATTGACAATAACAATAATAGCACAAGGATGCCTCAATTTCCAGAGCAACTGGAGTAGTATTTTGACCTTGGAAGGAGGATAGTTTCTTTTTCTTTTCTTTCTTTTCAAATTTTTATTTAAATTGTAGTCAGTTAATATACAGAGCAGTATTGGTTTCAGGAGCAGAATTCAGTGATTCATCACTAGTAAACACACCAGTGCTCACCGTAAGTGCCCTTCTTAATACTTACCACCCATCTAGCTGCCTCCTCTTGCAAGGCATGTTAACTAGGTTTTCCCAACTTTAGCCACAGAAAGCTCCCCCCTCCTCCCATTTATCTCAAACACTGAGGATATTCATGAGAGTAAAGAGCCTGCAGAATGACCATCAAGAGGCCACTGTGCTGCAGAGGTACTTAGCTGGGATTGCCCATGGAGATCCCCTGGGAGAACCGGACCCCAGTAGAGCCAGAAGTGTGGAGATAAGAGTTAAAAACCATTCTGACCAACCATGCCTCTGTTGTTCTCCTGGCTGTCAGAACTTGTTAGTTCTTACTACTTTTCTTCTTGGTCTCCCTGTTATATTTTCCCTTGTCTCCAACACAATGGGCCTCTCCTCTGCCAAGATTTCCAAACTATGGGTCCAGAATGTACATGTGAGAACCCACCTGAGTGTGTCTGCTCAACAGGGCAATGGCTGACGAAGCATTCCTCACAGGGGGACGTGCTTGCGTGCAGACACCTAGAGTATAGGCCACATGATGATTTTGTTTGGGCTCTCATGCTCTTAGCCGGATTTTTGTAAGGCAAGTTGTAGTTATGTAGCCAAGCCATGGTTACATCATCTCTTATGGAGCAATTACCATAATAATGCTGAGCAAAGAAAAGGAGAAGAAAGAAAGAAATCATCCAAAACCTAACCATTGACAACAGCAAACATTTCAATGCTCATGGTTCTATAAATAAAAAAGAATGGAACATTATTAGATCTATTCACCATTTAAAGACAGTTGATTTTGTCTCCGTAACGACAAACTGAGTTGGAAACTGTTCAGCTGAATAAGCAAAATATTTTAAACACCCACATGATCCTAAAGAGTAAGGCAAATTAATAATTTTGACTAATTTTCATTGAATCAAGTAAATCCAATGAGTAACTTTGTCATAGTGTATAGTTTAACATATAGGTGAACTCATGACCCCTGAAATCATTCTTGATTAAGAACTTTTGAAAACCTTGTATACATACACTGGATGACTAGATTAGCTTGAAAGAAGCTTTGATGATTTAATGTAGATATGCTCTTGTTATTCTTTCAAATACCATTTGAGAAAGACCAGATAGTGTAATGTGGGTTTCATCTCAGTTTGTATCTACTTCCTTTCAAAGCATTTAATCTCTGATGGCAATTCATGCATTACTGGACTTAGGGTCTGCATGAGTAGATCCGGTGAGGGAGATAGAGGGATAATGTACCATCCTCTATTAGACCACTCCGGCTTATTAGAACAGGACCCTAAGCCATTATTGGAGAACTTTAGAAAGGTTATACTCTGGGAACCCCTCAATTTATGTGAGTTTGAATGGGACAGAGTTATGAACCACTGACTGATGGATGTTTGCCAACATTAGCTGCATCTAATTTGAAATGATTGCAGAACTATAAATCAGCAGCACATGTTATATTGGCTTCCTTTGTTTTAGTCAGTTTTTTTTCTTAAACCAGCAACTCCATGTACATCCATGCTAAATTGTACCCCATATGATGGGATATGCCCAACTTTCAATGCTAGGGTTTTTTTTCCCGCTCAAAACAGACATTGTTCAAGCACTGATTTGGGCTGTCCCAACTTGGATTTTTGTTACTGTTGTTCAGGAAGAAGATTGAGCTTCTAGCCAGGTCTAAGTCATCTAAGACCTGCTGGCTGTGGCTGTGAGAAACATTATCAGACAAAACGTGACCCTATTTGCAGCTACATACTTAACAGACCAGGCAAAGCCTTTTTGCTCATAGCATGCCAAGCAGGATGCCCCATCAGTTCATGAAAGATAATAGATTACAATCCAAATTAGAATACAGATCTTAAATTCTGTCATAAATGTATTACCCACCAAAGAATGTTACCAGAACATGCCAAATCTTTATGTTCTGGTCAGATTAAGTAATGGAATTACCTCCCCTAGACATGAATTCAGCAGAAGAGAACACTTATTTCCCACCATATGATGTGTGTGTGTATGTGTGTGCATGCGTGTGTGTCCATTACAGGAGTTGATGTTGAGACAGTTGATGTTTGAATGTGAGCAGTTTATGTGAGATGTGATCTTAAGAAACATCAGTGAGAGAGAGGGGAAGTAAAGTATAGGAAGAAGCTAAGAAAGGGTGTTTTTTTCCAGCAAGTTCCCAGGGTGGGCAACTGAAGTTTAATTCTCCTGACTGTGTCTGGGAGGCAGTGCATAACACAAGCTTTGGAGCTCTCACCCCCTTGAGAAGAGGAGGCTGACACTGTTGGCCATCAGTGCCCATCAGCCATTGGCTGGGGCCCATGTGGGAGGCATTAATCCCCTGGCCCATCTGGCACCCTGTGTGCTCAGCCAGAGTAGGCTCTGGTGGCCAGAGAAGGCCCTCAGCCAAGGAGACACAGGTGCTGGGAGCTGAGACACTGGAAAACAGACCAGAGCAGGGTGGATGAAATCATACAGGCTAAGGGCATATGGGCAGGATATCTGTTTATATCTCTATTTATATCTGTATGTATGTCTGTGTGTCTGTATCTATATCATATATATCAATAGGTCTCTATAATATCTCTTTATGTCTATCCATAGCTATATCTGTATTTACAGTTGTACCTATATCTGTAGATATACGTGTGTATGTATTTATCTACGTGCTGATTGTGACTTTGCAAAACAAAAATCCCCCAATTGTATCTAAAATGTCCAGATTTTACAAAACACTTTCATGAACAAAGCTACATATCAATGATACAAAATGAGCTCTAAAACCTAATCAGTTATAAATTGATGGATTCATATGTGAACTGAACAACTAAGCAAGTAATGTATGAAAGAACACTTCGACCACAGGAAAGTCATACCAGAGCTATCAGTTATCTAGCAAGTAATGAGAAGGTTAATCCTGTGTGACAAAGCATGTGACAAACTTATTTACATCCACCTAAGCCTTCATTATTAAATGGAAAAGACTGAATATGGGTTAATGCTGTTTTAGAAAAAGTAGAAACCATAAGGTCTCCTCTCAGATCACAACAGAATTAAACTAGAAACCAATAATAAAAAGGTGACTGGAAAATTTCAAAATATGTGGAGATTAAACAACACACTTCTAAAGAACACAACAGGTCAAAGAAATGACAAAATATTTTGAACTCCATAAAAATGAAAATAAAACTTATCAAAATGCATGGGATGCAGTGAAGACAGTGCTTAGAGGAAAATGTATAGCATGGGACGTATATATTAATTAATTCTGTTGTGGTCTGAGAAGAAGAAAGATTGAAAATCAACAGTCTATTTCACATTATGAAACTAGAAAAAGAGGAGCAAATTAAATCCAATGTGACCAGAAAAAAAAAATGGAGAGATCAATGAAATTCAAAATGAAATCAATAGAGAAAACCATTGAAACTAAAATCTGGTTCTTCAAAAATATCAATACAAGCAATAAGCTTCTACCCAGGCTAAGAAAAAAAGAGATGTAATACAAATTAATGATGTCAGAAATGAAAGAGGGGATATCATTACAGATCTATGGACATTGACAAGCTAATAAAAGAACATGATGGACATTTCTGTGCTCACAAATGTGATAACCTAGATGAAACAGGACAATTCTGTTGTGTCTTTCACAGGAAGAAAGAGATGGTCCAAATAGGCCTAAAACTGTTAGAGACGTTGAATAAAAAAAATTAACAACCTTCCAAAACAGAAAGCATGAGGCCCAGATCAATTCATTGGTGAATTCAACCAAATATTATGAAGGAATCTTACCAGTTTCCTACAATCCCTTTCAGAGGACAGAAACAGAAGGATACTTCCTAACTCATTCTGAGGCCAACATTTCCCTAATACCAAAACCAGGCAGAGATATTACAAGAAACCTACAGATAAATAATCTCTCATGAACATAGATGCAAAAATCTTTAAGGAAATATTAGCAAATCAAATCCAAAAAACCATAAGAAGAATTGTATCGTTGACCAAGTTCGATTCATCCCAGCATTGAGTCCAGTTCGACATTCCAAAATCACTCAGTGTAATCCGGCACATCAACAGGCTAAAAAAAGAAGAATCACATAATCATAACAGATGCAGAGAAAGCATTCAACAAAACCCAACACTCTTGCATGATAAAAACTCTCAGTACAGTAGAAATAGGGGAAAGCCTCCTCAGCTTGATGAAGAATGTCTACAAAAAGGCAAAATAAAAGAATAAAGATTAAAATGAAAATTGCTAAAATAGCATAAACGATAAATAGATCTAAACATTATTTCTTTGAAATTAACTGTATATAGTTACATCTGTGTACTATTTACAATGATATATGCATCTCTATATATCGTAACTATATACACACATTTACAGTGATCTATACTCATAATGATGTAAAATCAATTTATAAATGATGATATTATGGAATCATTGTGATTGGTATAAGTATACATGTATTTCTAGAAAGATGGATGAGGGAAAATTTGAGGACACAAAAAATGAATGAGGTTATGGATAAAAGCAACAATGGGATCACAGACATTAAAGGGATTAAAATAATTACAAGAGCATATTTGCTGCATTACTATTGCAATACATAGGAGAATTCTGAAGGGAATGGTGGATTTCCTGCAAAGAAAATCCCAACTTGCTTTCCAAAGAGGCAGAAAACTGAATCTACAAATAATTAAGGAAGGTGTTGAAAAGGTAACTTAAAGAGATGCTAGGTTACAAAATAATACGCATTGGGCTCAGATGTAATAATACACATCAGGCTTTACAGCTGAGGTTTATTTGAGCTTTAAGGTATAAATCATTTCTATGAAATGAAAACTTTTCTAGGCTATAGAAAAAGTTGGAAAACAGCCCACTTTCATGATGGTAGCATAGTTTTAGTGCTCAAGCTTGCTAAGGCACAAAATAATTGAAAAAAATATAGAATAATTGTGAATAATTATCATGCATAACTAGATCCAAACATTCTAAATAGATTTTTAGTCTAAAGAGTCGAAAGTATTCAAGGTGACTGATACATTTAATCCAGGATGGACATGACTGAAGATCTTTTGTTCCAACACGTTAAAGGAGAAAACTGTTTATATTCATGGTGACTGGTGATGGAAAGGCATTTGATAAATTCGGCAGCTATTCCTAAAAAAAGTCTAAGAACTGGAACAAAATGATGTAATCATGACATGGACTAGTTACTACCAGTTACCATGATAAAGAAAGAACCGATGAACTATTTCTACTAAAATCAAGGAAAAGACAGGGATGCACACCATCCCCACTCATATTTAACATTGCTTTGGAAATTCCCATTAAAACACAAAGACCTAAGAAATTAAATAATCATTATATTTATTTTTAAAGTCACAGATATGCTTCGTATGCAGATGCTAATACTATATATCTAAGAAAAAAAGTAAGAATTCACAAGATAAACTAATAAGGTAAACAAGACTAGTCATATTCAACAATTTTCTCCCTATTCTAGCCATATCCAATGGGAAATTAGGAAAAATACATTTCTTTCTTAATAGCAGAAACTACAGAATGATTAAGAAAAATACATTATAATTATATTATATACATATATATATTTAGTCATTCTGTATATTCATTTAATGATATATAGTGCATATACAGTATAGTCTAACATTTCTATATAACTGTATTTCTAGACATTGTGTATTATACTATTACATATGTAAAATATAAATTCAAGAGTTTTGTGTTCATATTAAAGGAAAGAGCCATGTCCTTAATAGGTATTGGGAAAAAATGATGCTTCAAAATCAGTATATGAATTTGATACAGTTCAAATGGCATTTTTTTAACAGGGTAGAAATAAGGTAACCAGGGCGCCCTTACGCCCAGCCCTCATGGCTGCAGCCTGAAAACCCATGTTTGCTGCACCGCAGCTCCCCCTGTCCAGTCCAGTCCAGCGGAACCTCCCTAGTTCCTTTCTTCCCACGCACTGAGGTGAAAGGGAGGAGGACGGTGATGGAGGAGGCAGGAGGGCACGTGGGCCTGACAGCGTGCAGGGTGTCTGCGGGCCCCCAGTGTAGGCCACTGGGCCTCAGAACGTTTCAATTTAAAATACTTGTGGAAAAAAAACAAAACAAAACTTGTGGGAGGGGATCCCTGGGTGGGTCAGTGGTTCAGCGCCTGCCTTTGGCCCAGGGCGTGATCCTGGAGGCCCAGGATCGAGTCCCACGTGGGGATCCCTGCATGGAGCCTGCTTCTCCCTCTGCCTCTCTCTATCATGAATAAATAAATAAGCTCTTTTAAAAATAAATAAATAGATAGATAGATAGATAAATAAATAAATAAATAAATAAATAAATAAATAAATAAATAAATAAATAGAATACTTGTGGGAAATGAACAGGAGCAGAGAAAGTCAAGAAAACCATGGCACTTAACCACGTACTCGAAGAGGGCAAGCCTATAAACCCTAAAAGGCAGTATTAAGACGTGCTCCCTCTTCCCACTGCTTTTACTCACTACTGTTTTGTGTCGTATGGCCACAGCCTTGGCACTTGGCGGGCAACTTTTTCTTGTCCCTTCCCGGTTGGTAGCAGAAAGCGGAAAGTGGCACCGTGACTGATGGTGAAATCCGCGCTGGGATTCCGCAGAGTGCTTTCGAACTTAGACCGTGACTCCTGCTGCACTCTCTCATCACTCCTGATGAAGATTCGCCCTTTTGGAGTTTCTTGTTTGTTTTTTTGGTTAGTATTGTTTTTAAAAGTGTAATTTATGTCCTGTTTGCAGCATATTTGGTCTACATGAGTATTTTTTTAAGGAGAGAGAGTGCATCTGTTAATCATTTGGCATCAGGCACAAGATAGTGTGTTTCAGGAAGCCTGATAATAAATACTTCCATCTGGAGCTGCATGCTCTGTCCTCCTCATGCTAAACTGCGAAGTTTTGCTCAATTCTTAGCACTGTGATACATCTCAATAAGGTGAATATTATTCCCTTTGTAGTAGAAATAACTTCAAATCAAATCCTTTTTTTATTACATTTTTTTCAGTGCACGATAGGGTTCTTTTAAAATATTATTCTGGATTTTATATATCAGCAAAGCCAGATATTTCCAGTCTATTATTGTATATATATAAAAAATACACATTTAAAATTCTGATCCCTTTGATACTTGAACTAATATGAAATAAATGGATAAAAATTTTTTTAAATTTATTTTAAAGATTTTACTTATTTATTCATGACACACACACACACACACACACACACACACACACACACACAGAGGCAGAGGGAGAAGCAGTCTCCGTGCAGGGAGCCCCACGTGGGACTCGATCCTGGGCCTCCAGGATCACGCCCTGGGCCAAAGGCTGGCACTTAACCGCTAAGCTATGTAGGCATCCCAGTATAAAAATTTTTTTAAAGCACTAGTTTTATTTATGTTTGTTAACACACAGTGTTATGTTCATTTCAGGTGTACAATATAGTGATTCAACAATGCTGTACGTGACTGTGCTCATCATAAGTGTGCTCTTCATCCCCATCACCTATTGCACCCGTCCCCCATCCAATCCCCTCCAGGAACCACCAGTTTGTCCTCTATGGTTAAGAGTCTCATTTTTTATTTGTCTCTTTTCTCCTTTATTCTTTTGTTTTCTTTCTTAAATTGCATATGTGAGTGAAATCATATTCCCTGACTTATTTCACTTAGTATTTTTTTAAAGATTTGATTTGTCTATTTGATGGAGAGCAAGAGCCAGAGAACACAAGCAGAGGTAACAGCAGAGGTGGAAGGAGTACACTCCTCTCTGAGCAGGGAGCCCGACATGGGCCTGGATCCCAGGACCCCACGATCATGACCTGAGTGATAGGACACGCTTAACCAACCGAACCACCCGGGCACCCTGTTTCACTGAGTATCATACCCTCCAGCTAAATCCAGGTTGTTGGAAATGGCAAGATTTTATTCTTATGGCCAAGTAATACTCCATTGTATATAAAATATTCCATCATATAAATATAAATAAGCATATGTGTGTGTGTATATATATTTTTTTCCCTTCAAATGACTGCTGCATTTATTTGCTTGATCAGTAATAGTCCTGGCAAAAATTAGTGAACTAACACTGACACAACTGTAATGAAATACTAATTTTAAAAATCCCTGATACCAAAAAAAAAAAATTATATATATATATATATATATATATATATATATATATATATATATATATCCCTGATACCTTGAGGGGCCCCTGGATGGTTTAGTCGGAAGCACATGTGACTCTTGATCTCAGGGTTGTGAGTTTAAGCTCTACATCATGTGTAGAGATTACTTAAATAATAAACTTGAAAAAAACTTTTAAAAACGTTAGGGGTGCCTGGGTGGTTCAGTTGGTTAGGTGTCTGCCTTTGGCTCAAGTCATGATCCCAGGGTCCTGAGTTCGAGTCCCACATTGGGCTCCCTGTTGAGCGGGGAGCCTGTTTCTCCCTCTGACCATCACCTCGCTTGTGCTCTCTCTCTCAAATAAATAAAACCATAAAAAATTTTAAAAACGTAATAAAAATTAGAGTTTATACAAACAAAAAAGAAACCTTCATAATTGCCAGCAAATAATAAATGAATGTGATTATGATGGGCAGCAAGAAGGCTTTTATATGTTTATGTTTGACACCTGACCATATTTTCATTCACCATAATATCTTCTCTCCAATTAAAACAAATAGTGTGCTGATTTGTGTAACAAAGCAGAGAGGAAAGTCAGGCCTGGAGGTGACAGGACCAAACCGAGGGCCTCACACATGCGAGGCCTGTGCTCTGCCTGCCACTCAGCTCCATCCCCTCCCACACCATTTCCTCTTTAGCCAGTCATCCATCAGTGCACACAGGCTGCTTCCAGAGCTTGGCTGTTGTAGATAACACTGCAATAAACGTAGGAGGGCATATATCTTCAAATTAGTGTTTTTATGCTCTTTGGGTAAATACCTGTAGTGCCATTGCTGAAGTATAGGGTAGTTCTATTTTTAACTTGGAGGAACCTCCACAGTGTTTTCCAGAGGCTCCACAGCTTGCATTCCCAGCAACAGTGCACAAGTACTCCCTTTTCGCCACATCCTCACCAACACCTGTTTCTTGTGTTTTTGATTTTAGCCCTTCTGACAGGTGTGAGGGGATATCTCATTGTGGTTTTGATTTGCATTTCCTGATGATGAGTGATGTTGAGCATCTTTCCGTGTGACTGTTGGCCATCTATAGGTCTTACTTGGAGAAATGTCTGTTCATGTCTTCTGCCCATTTTTTAATTGGATCATTTGTTTTCTGGGTATTCTGTTGCATTAGCTCTTTATATATTTAGGATACTAACGTTTATTGGATATGTCATTTGCAAATATCTTGTCCCATTCAGTACATTGTCTTTAATTTTGTTGATGGTTTCCTTTACTGTGCAGAAATTTTTTATTTTGCTGTAGTCCCAATAGTTTATTTTTGCTTTTGTTTCCCTTGCCTCAGGAGAACATATATTGCTATAGCCAGCATCAGGGAAGTACTGCCTGTGCTCTCCTAAGATTTTTATGGTTTCAAGATTGACATTTAACTCTTTAATCTATTTTGAGTTTATCTTTGTGTGTGGTGTAAGAAAGTGGTTCTGGGGCCCCTGAGTGGCTCAGTGGTTGAGCGTCTGCCTTTGGCTCAGGTTGTGATCCTGAGGTCTGGATCAAGTCCTGCATCAGGCTCCCCATAGGAAGCCTGCTTCTCCCTCTGCTCATGTCTTTGTCCCTCTCTCTATGTCTCTCATGAATAAATAAATAAAATCTTAAAAAAAAAAAAAGTGGTCCCATTCATTCTTTTGCATGTAGCTGTTCAGTTTACCCAACACCATTTGTTGAGGAGACTTTTTCCCACTGGACATCCTTGCCTCCTTTGTTATAGATTAATTGACCTTGTAATGGTGGGTTTATTTCTGAGCTCTCTATTCTGCATGTCTACTTTTGTGCCTATGCCATACTGTTTTGATGACTACTGCTTTGTAGAATATCTTGAAATCTGAGATTGTGATACCACCAGTTTTTTTCTCTTTTCCCAGGATTACTTTAGCTGTTGGGTTTTTTTGTGGTTCCATACATATCTGAGGTTTGTTTATTCTAGTTCTGTGAAAAGTGCTGGTGGGAGTTTGATGGGGATTGCACTAAATATGTAGATTGCTTTGGGTACTATGAACATTTTAACAATATTTGTTCTTCTAATCTGCGAGGATGGAATGTCTTTCCATGTGTTTTTGTCATCTCCAATTTCTTTCATCAGTGTTTTATAGTTTTCAGAGTACAGGTCTTTCACCTCCTGGTTAAGTTTATTCCTAGATATTTTATTTAAAAACTGATCAAACAATAACTCCTTCTGCCTGAAACATTCCCTAAACACGAGACAACCCTAGGAATCCCAGCTTGGGTGTCCTGTCCTTTCTGTAGCTGCAGAGAACTTCTAAGTATTCAATCACATGAAGGAGGTTGGATTTGCCATGAAAAAGAGATCATGGTTTTATGCCAGACATTTAAATACAGCATGAAGCACTTGCTGAAAAAAAAATTTCAGTATAGTATTTTAAAGGTGTACAGATGAAACAACGACAACAAAAAAACTGCAAGAAACATCAATTTTCTGGCATCTTTCAAGTGACATATATTGACATATGAATCAGTGCTCCCTTAGTGTTCAACCATCTTTTTTTTTTTTTTTTTTTTTTTTTTTAGTGTTCAACCATCTTGTTGGTCATAGTGACTGCTGGTTAGTAAGGGAAGCTGATAGACTCTACTTGCATTCTCCCTTGACCAATAGCCAATGAACATAGTGAGAAATGTTAGCTATCCCATGGTACCTCAATATAATATTTGTTTTCCTAAAATTTAATATGTATATATGAATCTTATATATAGATTATTATATAGGAATTGCATATATATTATATATGTCATATATAATATATATATTATTTACAGTTAATAATAAGTTCCCCCAAAATGCATAAAGGCCTGGGGGGCTCAGTGGTTGACCATCTGCCTTTGGCTTAGGTTGTGATACTGGGGTCCTGGGATTGAGTCCCACATCAGGTTCCCCACAGGGAGCCTGCTTCTCCCTCTGCCTGTGTCTCTGCCTCTGCCTCTGAGTCTCTCATGAATAAAGAAAGAAAATCTTAAAAAGGGAAACAAAAAACCTAGAGGTGTAAATTATTTCAGATAGATTACCTATATTTTTTACACAAAGAATCACATTTATAATTGTTTCTTTAAAAAAACTTAAATGACCATCCTTACAATATGTGTTTAAATTTTGCACAAGAAGACATGGCAAGAGATGTTCATTTTATTAATTATTACTTCATGTTGCTATCTAGGAGAGAAACCACACGATGTGTTTAATAGATGTGTTCTTAGAGTCTAAGAATCCTTGGCTGATACCAGCCAGTTTCAGCCGACGTCTGGCATAAATTCATGTCAACTTGCTAAACAACATCAGGATACCTCAGAAGGCTTTTATGCATTACTAAGTTTTATGTTCTGAGTATGAAAAAAAAAATCTGTTCATAGACATAGACCCAAAATGTATGCCTGCCAAAATCAGGATTTGAAAGACACTCAAGAAGGACATCTCACTTTCCCAGTATGTGGCCAGCATTTGCCTTTGACAGCTTGTGTTTCTGTATGATTGATCAGGGGCTTGGGGTTGACCAAGGATTTCAAAGTGAAATTTACTGAAGTCATTAAGGGCAGTTATCAGAACATCAGGTGGCTTCCATCAACAGAGCACTTAGATAGTTATCGGGACCTTTTGGTGTTGCATACACCCATTTGATGAAGGTTAAATAAGATGGGTTGGACTACAAAGCATTGCTTAAAATAGAGCTATTGCTATAAGCAGGCCGTCTTCCGAGGCGGGACTCGTAGTCCATCTCAGATGACACCCTTAGGGCACGTCACCTGGTAGCACTTGTTTGCACATGCCTGCCCTCACTGTGCAATCCGATGCTGCCATCGACATGGTTCTAATGTGGACGCTCCCAAGAACTGAGAGGTGAAAGCAACACAGGTTCTATGTGATGGATTGGCAATGATGGTGTTGTAAGTCATTCCAGGAAATTTTGCAGGAAAATAGAACCAATGCCTTCTCCTTACATAAAAGCCAGCAGAAAGAGACGCCTGGGTGGCTTAACGGTTAAGCACCTGCCTTCAGCCCAGGGCGTGATCCTGGAGTCCTGGGATCAAGTCCCACATCAGGCTCCCTGCATGAAGCCTGCTTCCCTCTCTGCCTGTGTCTCTGCCTCTGTGTGTGTGTCTCTCATGAAGTAAAAGAAAAAAAAAAAAAGCCAGCAAAAAGAAGTTGGGAGTTTTTAATGCTGTGAATTCCCTTGGCACATAATTCCAATCTTTGTGTTTGGTTGGGTAGCTTGTATCTGTATCTATCATTGCTTCAAAAGTAAAATTAGTATATTTAAACAATAGAGCACTTGCAGCGAAAAACTAGCGAGGATTTATTTCTACTCAGGACAAATTATTCTGCATGTAACCACCATGTCCAAAGAACTTATAAAACTGTCCTTGGTTTTACAGTGATAAATGAAAAACATTGAGTCCTTCAGTCAAACAAGGTATCAGGATTGTTTATTGTGGCTGGTTTTCGAGTTAAACAATGAATTGCAAAATAAGTTACTGCAGTGTACAGATAGCAGTCGAATAAACATGCCACTCATGGAGAAAGGGTATAGTTTTCCAGAAACCAGTATTTTACTCCTCTTCATTTTTGTCTAATGTTTATCAAAACAACCTTCTGGAAGATTTAGTTTAAAAAAAAAAGACTGTGTGTGTAGATAGATATTTACAGATATATCTGCTATATTATTAACAATAAAAGACTGAGACAGTGTAAATCAATCCTTGTCAAAGCAGTCCTGTAGCAAATTTAGTTTTTTAAAAGAAGACATGGAGATATTTGTATACAGATAGGTAGGTTTAAGGGTATAAATATATAGAGAGGTATAGATATATAGAGATACACAGATAACTAGGTAAATATTATATATTTCTACAACTTTATGAACACTGAAAAACTGAGAAGAGAGAAATTAAACCTTGTCATTCACAATAAACTCTCATTACTTTTCCTGTAGTCTGTCTCCTGATCTTTAACCTCCAATGTCTACCTTCAAATTAACATGATTTTTGTTCTCTGTCTTCATTGCTTCCTCTGCTTTTCTTGGGCCACAGAGAAAATCAGGGTCCCTTCCCTCAAATGTTGCTGGACACATGTGGCACCAGTTCCACCCTGAAGAGGCAGTGGGGACAGCAGAGGGAGAGAGCAGTGGGCTCTGTCATTCTTAAATCTTTATTGGTCTCCTTGGGAGTCACAAAGAAATCTCTCTCCTTAGTAGGCTCTCCATAGCGGTTCAGGATAGAAGAAGAAAAAGATGACCAAGGAACAGCTTTCTGCACACAGCAAAGGTTTTTGCTGCTGTGTGGTGTGTTTGAATATCAGATGGAGGAGACACCTCACTACGTCCCAGCACCAAGCTCAGCTATAACCAGCTCCCACTCCCCAGGGTGGATGCTGGTGGCTGCCATCTTGAACGTTGGAATCCCAGTGTGGGTTATGTAAGAATTCAGGCCAAACCTCTTTTATCTCCTCATAAATCCTTGATTCATCTTACATTTATTAATTCATTAAACATTTCTTGAATGCTTATTTCCTTGTGTAAGTGGCTGGAGGATTGTGTAACCAGAGTAAGGCCCACCCTAGATAACCCTCATGTCCATATACTGCAGTTGATATACACCGTGGAAAAGAAAATGCTACAAAAATGTACTTCCTTTCTTGGTGCCCCAAGAAGTGTCCTTCCATCCACAAAGTGGATTACGAAGTGTAAAAGAAGTTTTTTTGTTTGTTTGTTTTTATAATTCCCTTCTGGAGGTAATTCCACAGGCAGCCCCAGTCTGGCTGTACTCCAGTGGTTGTTGACACATCTGATGGTCTTCAGCAGAGGGTGGGATTCATAAAACAACCCTTTTGGATGTAGGAAGAAAGTACGGGAACTTACACTGATATTTATGTCTACCTGAGTAAGTCAGAGAGTGATTAAGATGTATTGATTCATGACAGTTGGCGTGGTGTTGACTCCTCACATGACAAATGGGATGTGTCATGTGCTTGGAATGCAAGATATCCTGAGGGTAGGCTGGGAGTTTGTACAGCATGGAGGAGCCCAGAGCAGGCTTTTCCTTAACTGCCAACTTTTAGCATGATGTGACATACACACAGTTAAGTAGATTCCACGATTATTTCATGTACGTTTAACTAATCTAGCCCACACATATCGACATGTAGTTTAAAATTGTCCTGTAAAAAAATCGTGGATTGAAAATATTCATCCATAAATCAAGTCCTAGAGAGCCAGATAAGAGCATAGCTATCTCTTCTCCTGTTTAATCCTAGTACAGACTTCTCATTTTGAGGCCATTTTATGGGGTCCATACAGTGACCATCTTCAGACAAGCAACCACCTGCCAGATCTGAAGTGTCATCAAGAGCATTATCTGATACGTGAATTCACATACAATATGATGAGCTACGAGCCTTCCCTGCGTACATATTACGCATTGAAATAATCATTAATTGTATTACTAACCCATCATAATGGGCAAGACAGTTGGATATTAGAAATAATATATGTTTTAATGAGAATAAAAATGAGTATGCATCATTTATACATAAAAATACATGGAAAATATATTTGCCTTTTAATATGTTAACCTCATTCTTTTTTTTTCTTTTAGATTTTTTAAAATTTATTTATTCATAGAGACACAGAGAGAGAGAGAGAGACAGGCAGAGGGAGAAGCAGACTCCATGCAGAAAGCCCGACATGGGACTCGATCCTGGGTCTCCAGGATCACGCCCTGTGCCACAGGCAGTGCTAAACCGCTGCACCACCAGGGCTGCCCCTCATTCTTTTTCTTAGTTGTTGGTTTTACAAGGAAATAGTACATGAATACAGTCATGCATGCTGATAATTTGCAGAGTAATAAATACCATCAAACTGAAGATGCAAGGTCCTGAAATCTCTACAAGTTGGAATAAGTGAACAACAAGTGATGGGAGCCCACCGTTGTGCTTGCTGGAGTCTGTGAAAGCCAAGCCCAGCTTCCCCAGGGTTTCAGCCCCTCTCCGTGGAGCTACTAGATTTATGGTTCAGAGGAGCCTCCCTGGTGTTCTTTGTAATGTATAAGAAACAGTTCCTAACCTCCTGCTCTGGGATTTTCTGAAATCACCAAAAGAACTGCCTCTAATCATGCCCTATCTATTTCAGACACAAGGGGTGCCCCATGTCAGATGGGGAAACTAGTCTAAACATAGAGTTGCGTTCACTTTATAAAAATGGGCCGTAGCTACTTTAGAATAGTCACCCACATCCATCCTGCCTCATTTGAAATTGCAAAGGGGCTGAAGAAATAGAGAAATATCTTTCAGATATTTAGTTAAATTATCCAATCAACCCTCCCCCAAACAAACCACAGGTACTCCTTTTGTCTGAAGGTTCCCTTCCACTCTTGCTACAAAAATACCCCAAATCTGCAGTCCCATTACATCACTCACACATCTACTCCCCAATGCCTCCACCTGAATTTGACCTGCATCCCCATTCTAATCCCTGGCACTTGGAACGGGCCCATTTTTTTTTTTTTAATTAGAATATAGTTGACGCACGATGCTACATTAGCTTCAAGTACAGCTTAGTGATGTGACAAGTGTGTACATTGTGCTGCGTTCACCACAAGTGTAGCTACTGTCTGCCCCATTACATCACTATCACAGGATGGTTTACTGTATTCCTTATGCTCTGCTTTTTATTCTTGTGACTCACTCATTTCAGAACTGGAGGCCGGTACTACGTCTTCCCTTCACTGATTTTGTCCAAACGCACCCCATATCCATCAGTTCTCTGTAGTAGAGTTCTGATTATGCATTTTGCTTTTTATCCCTGTTTTAAAAGATTCCATTTATGAATGAAATATTATAGTATTTATCTTTCTCAGTCTGATTTGTACCACTTAGCATAACGGCCACTAAGTCCATCTTTGTTGTCTCAAATGGCACAATCTTACTTTTTTTTTTTTATAACTATGTAATATTCCATTGTGTGTATACACACCACATTTTCCTTATCCATTCATCCACTGGTGGGCATTTACTTGCTTCCATGTCTAGGCTGTTGAAAATAATGCTGTAGTAAACATAAGGTGCATAAAGCTTTTTCGAATTAGAGGGGTTTTTTGTTTTGTTTTGTTTTCCCTAGGCAAATATCCAATAGTGGAATTACTGGATCATATGGCAGCTCTGTCTTTAGTTTTTTCAGGAACCTCCATACTGTTGTTGTAAAGTGGCTGTACTAGTTTATATTCCCACCAACAGTGCACAGGGTTCCTTTTTCTCCACATCCTCGCCAACATTTGTTTCTTGTGTGGTTGATTTTAGCCATTCTGACAGGTGTGAGAACTCGTAGTTTTGCATTTCTTTGATGTTGAGTGACATTGAGCATCTTTCCATGTGTCTGTTGGCCCTCGGGATGTCTTTTTTGGAGAAATGTCTCATCACGTTCTGCCCATTTGTAATAGGATTATCTGGTTTTGGGTGTTGAGTTGTTTACGTTCTCTATATATTTTGGATACTAACCCTTCAGCAGATATGTCATTTGCAAATATCTTGTTCCATCCAGTAAGTTGTCTTTTAGTTTTGTGGATGGTTTCCTTTGTTGTGCAGAAGCTTTTTATTTTGATGCAGTTCCAATAGTTTATTTTTGCTTTTGTTTCCTTGCCTCAAAAGACACATCTAGGAAAATGTAGCTCCAGCTGACGTCAGAGAAATTATTGCTTGTACTCTCCTCTAGGGTTTTTATGGTTTCAGATCTTACATTTAGGTCTTTCATCCATTTTGAGTTTATGTTTGTGGGTGGTGTAAGTGGTCAAGTTCATTCTTTTGCCTGTAGCTGTTCTGTTTCCCCAATACCGTTTGTTGAAGAGACTGCCTTTTTACCCCTGGGTATTCTTTCCTGCTTTGTCAAAGATTAATTGACCATATAATTGTGAGTTCATTTTTGGGGTTTCTATCCTGTTCCCATTGATCTTTGTGTCTATCTTTGTGCCAGTACCATACTGTTTTGATGACGACAGCTTTGCAGTATATCTTGAATCTGAATTGTGATACCTCCAATTTTGTTCTTCTTTCTCAAGGTTGCTTTGGCTATTTGGGGTCTTTTGTGGTTTCATAAAAATTGTAGGAGTATTTGTTCTAGTTCTGTGAAAAATGCTGTTAGTATTTTGATTGGAATTGCTTTAAAGTTGCAGATTGCTTTGGGTAATGTGGACATATTAACAGATTAATAGATTGTTCTCCCGATCTGCGAGCATGGAATGTCTTTCCATATGTTTGTGTCATCTTCAATTTCTTTCACCAGTATTTTATAGTTTTCAGAGTTTAGGTCTTCAAGTCTTTGATTAGGTTTATTCCCAAGTACCCCATTGTTTTGCATACAGTTGTAAATGAGACTGGTTTCTTAATTTCTCTTTCTGCTGGTCCATTATTGGTGTTAGAAATGCAACAGATTTTTTTTACATTGATTTTGTATCCTGTGACTTTAATAAATTTTTGTATCAATTCTAGCAGTTTTTTGTGGTCTTTTTGGGTTTTCAGGTCATCTGCAAATAGTGAAAGTTTGACTTCTTCCTTGCCGATTTTGAAGCCCTTTATTTCTTTGTGTTATCTGATTGCTGAGGCTAATGGGTAGGTTTTATTTGATTTTATTTTTTTAAGATTTTATTTATTTATGAGAGAGAGAGAGAGAAGAGAGAGAGAGACAGGCAGAGGGACAAGCAGGGTCCATGCAGAGAACCTGACATGGGACTCGATCCCCGGTCTCCAGGATCACACCCTGGGCCAAAGGTGGCGCTAAACTGCTGAGCCACCGGCCTGCCCCTGATTGGTAGGTTTTAATCCATTCTTTACTCCACTCCTCCCATGTGTTAGGTATAGGATGTCATACTTTACATTCTTTTATTTTATTAATCCCTTGACTGGTTTTTATCTATATACTTAATTTTACTGCTTTTGTGCTTCCGACTTTTCTTACTCCTACTTATGTTCTTTCCTTTCCAATCAAAGAGTTCCCATTAACATTTCTTGTAAGATTGCTTTAGTGGTCATGAATTCCCTTAACTTTTGTTTGTCTGCGAAACCCTCTTATCTCTCATTCTACTCTGAATGATAGCCTTGCTGGATATAGTATTCTTGGGTGCAAGGTTTTTTTCTTTCAGTACTTGGAATATATCATGAGCCCTTTCTTGACTGTATATTTCCTCGAAAAAATCCACTGATAGCTTTATCGGGTTTACTTTCTACATAAGTGTTTTCTTTTCTCTTGATGCTTTAGAAGTTCTGTCCTCATCACTGCTCTGCCATTTAATTGCTGTGTGTCTTGGTGTGGACGTCTTTGGGTTGGCTTTGTTGGGGGCTCTCCATGCTGCCTTGATCTAGATTTCTGTGTCTTTCCCCAGATTCAGGAAGCTTTCAGGTATTATTTCTTCAAATACATTTTCTGCCTCCTTCCCTTGCTCTACTAATTCTATGATCCTTGTAATGCAAATGTTATTATGCTTAATGCTGTCACCGTGTTCCCTGAGTCTGTTCTCATTTTTCAGAACTCTTACTTATTTCTGACATTCAGCGTGATGACTTCCCATCACCCTGTCCTCCAGGTTGCTGCTTCTTTCTTCTGCTTCCTCTACTTGCCTGTTCATTCCATCTCATGTATTTCTCTTCCAGTTACTGAGTCCTTCATCTCTGATTGGGTTTGTTTTCTGCCTCTTCATTGAATTTCTCACTGGGATCCTCCACTCTTTTGTCACATCCAGTGAATATTTGTTTGACCATAACTTTAAATTCTCTCGCAGGCATATTACTTACCTCTGTTTGGTTCTTTTGCTGTGATGTTGTCCTGTTCTTTCATGTGGGACAAAATCCTCCACGTCCTCATTTTGTCTGCCTCTCTAGGTCTGCTTCTGCGTTAGGAAAGTCAGCTACATCTCCTGCTCTTGATGACAGTGTCCTTGTGTAGAAGAGGTCCTGTGCCCTGCAGTGCAGTGTCCCCTGTTCACCAGAACCAGGTCCTTCTCCTAGGCATGTTGCATGCACCCTCGTCTATTGGCTGAGCCACTTTTACCTATAGTCCAGGCATCTGCAATGGCTCTCTACCCGTGGTAGGTCATTTGGTCCCTGTGTTGTTCATGGGCCAGTCTGGGCCTGTCTTGGGCTCAAATTGAGTTAGACTGAGCATTTGTCAGAGATGCAATAGCACCAAATGCAAGGCACATTCCCTGTTTTATCCCCAGAGAAGCTCTTGTTTTTGGGCAAGGCCTGTGGTCAGACCCAGTATCTCCCCAGCCCACTCCTTAGGCCACATTTGGATGATGTGTGTGCTTATGTTCCCCTCTCCCCAGAGCAGGAGTCACTTCGGAGTGGTGCTGGTCCTTGTAGAGACTGTTTGCACAGTGCCAGGCTTGCTTCCTTTATTTCTATGTAAAAAATTGTAAACAGGGAAAAACAGTTGGCACATAGCACAACTGGACATAAACAATAAATCGCCAGAGAATAGATCCATAATTGCTGGCACTCTCTTCTAAGATAGGAAATAAAAAGGAAGCAACCTTAGATATTATTTGTTAGCCAACATATGGACATTTTGGAAAAGTTACACTAGATAGTGTTGACACAGAGGTGGGGAAATGGGATGTCACAGAAAATAGTGGCAGGACTGTATCAACTTCTAAAATAAATTGCACATATTCTGGAATCTGTTTTAAATGTCCATTCCAAAAATATCTGCATATCTATGTACAGATATGTGTATAAGGAGATATATATATGTATTCATATTTAAATATAATTTTAAATAAATGTATAGTTTATAAATACATGTATATTTAAATATAAAGACACATAGTAACATATACACACATTGTGGGATGGGCATCTGTCCATGAACACAGACATATGTACAAAGACATATATATGAATAAGAACATAGTGACAAATTGGGGGTGTCAGACTCCATCCATATGTAAATGGTTATATAGTTTATGGTTTTCCAATCAGTAACATTCTAATTACAAAGAATGGCTGGATTTATGTGTGTGGTTGTGAAAAGATCAATAAGACATTAATAGACAAGAAGGCAGGTTGGAGAATAATGCATGTGGTGTGATTGAATTGTCATAAAAAATAGAGGAGGTTTCACTCTGTAGAAGCATAACAGGGAAGATAACGGGGGTATAGGGAACGTCAGTAATGATCAGCTCCCAGTAGCTGAGCTAGGGAGTAAGAAATGGGAAATTTTTATATCAAGTTTATGTTTGTCTACTATGTGAATGATTTCATCTGAGAACATATTCTGGTTCTAGTGAAGGGCACGCCCACATCCGAATCCCTGGAATCTGTGAATGCCACCTCATGTAGCAAGGGAAAATTGAAATTGAAGATAGGATTAAGCTTGCTCGAGGCACCTGGGTGGCTTGGTGGTTGAGCGTCGCCTTCGGGCCAGGGCACAATCCTGGGGTCCCGGGATCAAGTCCCACGTCGGGCTCCCTGCAGGGAGCCTGCTTCTCCTTCTGCCTGTGTCTCTGCCTCTCTCTGTGTGCCTCTCATGAATAAATAAATAAAATCTTTTAAAAAAAGGTTTAAGGTTGCTCATCAGCTGACTTGACAATAGGGCAATTATCCTGGATTATTTGGATGGGCCCAGTGTAGATACTGGAGCCATTCAGTGGAGCAGCCAGGCAGTGAGATGGCAAGAGTAAGGCGGCCTGAGGAGCCCTCAGCGCCCCACGGCTGGCACAGGCGTGGAGGGGGGGGGAGCCCCGCTGCCAGCCCGCAGGCAGCCCCCAGGAGGGTGAGGACCAGACAAGGAAACAGACCCCAGGATTGGCCTCCCTTCAGGTGTTCTGGATCTGGGGAGTCGAGGACACAGGCTGTCTTTGCAGACTTTATGGCAGCCAAGCACCAAAGGCTTTGCTGCAGAGGGAGAGAGAGGGAACCGAATGGGGGTCGGGGGGAGAGAGAGAGGTCACTAGTCCCCTCTAGTTCTCCAATTCCCTCTGTTGGAAAGGAAGGTCTGGAAGGCCGTGGAATCGCTAACACCAGAGTTTAAGCAAGGTAACGGGGAATCTGTACAAATTTCAAATAGATGGGTGAAGTGTATCCGTAAAGGTGAGGCACAGACTTTGGCTTTCTCAAAAAAAAAAAAAAAAAAAAAAAAAAGTGTTATTCTTATTCTTCTTGGGGAATAATTCCTGGATGAGTGAGCACACGGAATTGTCAGATGCACCCTGGGTGCCCCCCCCGGGAGCACACGGCTGGGCCCGGTGGCTCTGTCCCACGTGGGCCCGGCTGGGGATTGAGCTCCTGCCTGTCGGGCGTGGGGTCCTTAATTAATAATTAATGGTATTTACATTCATCATTTGACAGTAACCACTAATCTCTGTACAGGTAGAGTAAAAAAAAAAAAAAAAAAAGCAAAACTGAGAAAGATTTGCCCACGTGAAATGTTCCCCAAATGCATCTCTCACCTCGCAGGCTGAGTGGAGCCACTGGGCAGGAGCGCTCCGCGCAGCCCGGAGCCCCGCGTACCGTCCCCTCCTACTGTCGGGCGGACCAGGGCTTGGGGGTGTCCAATGCAAAAGTCCCACCTGCAAAAGGGGCTGCTGAGCAGTTGGCTTCGTAAGCCCTCCAGCCTCAACTTCCTAATTTACCATCCGATGGGCCTTTTGACAGGAAGCAGTAACAAGTGCGGACCACGCAAATCGTAGCCAACCGGGCGCGCTGCATCACCGCAGCCCAAACGGGGGTGTATCTACACACCGCGCTTTTCTTCAAGTCTTGACTAAGTCCTCAAAAGTCCTAGGGTCTCCCAAATATACCCAGAAACTAGAGTAAGGATAACGTCCTACGTAAAATAACAATTACGATTTCTGACCCATCTGCATAAGGGACGGAGGAGAGAAAACAGGGAAGATTCTGTAGGAGATGTTCAGCATTTCCCACATCGGCCTCAGTGCACATGGCCAAGTCCTACTTCGAGAAAAGCTAGGTCGTGGGCCAAGTGGGGCTGTTCGGTTGTGCGCGGAGACGAGACGGCGGGAGGCCCCGCGGGAGTCAGTTCAGCAGCTCTGAGTGCCGCCCGGAGCGCATGGGGTCCGTGAGCTGTGACCCCAACAACATAACGGTGTCAACCAAGCAGACTTGTCTTCGCAGCCAGTCACACGGACGTGGAACTTGAGCTCCCCCTAAACACAAATAAATGCGCTTAGTATCGTATCCACTCAGAATCCTGCACATTTCGTCCATGGATCCATAGTGTTACACGCACGTCAGTGTTACACACACACAACTGTGCTCACTTACAGGCTACATAGTAGTGCCTTGTTTTAAAGTTTCAATTCCAGTGTAGTCAACGTGCTGTGTCATATTGGTCTCAGGTGTGCAGTTTGGTGATTCAACAATTCTGTACAGGACTCAGTGCCCTTCCCAGTGTGCTCTTCTTCCCCGTCACCTGCTCCTCCATCCCCCCGCCACTCCCCTGGAGGAACCACCAGTTTGCTCTCTAGAGCTAAGAGTCTGTTGTTTTGGTTCATCTATTTCTTGTGTTCATTTGTTATATTTTTCAAACTCCACATATGACTGAAATCATATGACATTTGTCTGGGACTGACTTATTTTACTTAGCATTATATCCTCTAGATCCATCCATGTCTCTGCAAATGGCAAGATTTCATTCTTTGTTATGGTGACTAATATTCCATTGCATATAGAGTCGGCATCTTCGTCCTCCGTGCAGCCTATCAGCGGACGCTTGGCTGGTTCCCGTAATTCGGCAATTGTAGATAACGCTGCGTTAGAGGCAGAGGTGCGTATACCTTTCCAAATCAGTGTTTTTGTATTCTTTGGATAGATACCCAGGAGTGGAATCACTGGATCAGATGGCAGCTCCATTTTTATTTTTTCTAAGGACCCCCCACACCGCCCTCCGTGGCGGCGGCACCAGTTTGCATTCCCACCAACAGCGCGCGAGGGCTCCTTTTTTCTCCACATACTCGCCAACACCTGTTGTTTCCTCTTTTGTTGATTTTAGCCATTCTGACAGGTGTGGGGTGATAGCTCTTCACGGTTTTGATTTGCATTTCGCTGATGATGAGTGACGTCGCGCATCTTTTCATGTGTCTGTTGGCCATCTGTAGGTTTTCTTTGAGGAAATGTCTGTTCTTGTCTTCTCATTTCTAATTGGATTACTTGGGGGATTTTTTGATGTTCAATTATATGTTTATATATTTTGGATACTAACCCTCTATCAGAGATGTCATTTGCAAATATCTTCTCCCACTCTTTTCGATTTTAGTTTTGTTGATGGTTTCCTTTGCTGTGCAGAAGATTTCTATTTTGATGTTGTCCCAATAGTTTATTTTTGCTTTTGTTTCCCTTGCCTCAGGACACTATTTCTAGAAATATGCTGCTGCAGCCCGTGTCAGAAAGATTATTGCCTGTGCTCTGTTCATGGAGTTTTACAGTTTCAGATCTTATATTTAGATTCTTAATCCACTTTGAGTGTATTTTGTGTGGGTTATAAGGTCTTATTCATTCTTCTGCATGTAGCTGTGCAGTTTTCCAACAACATTTGTTGAAGAGATTGTCTTTTTCCCATTGCACGTTTTTGTCTCTTTTGTCAAAGATTAATGACTATATAATTGTCGGTTTATTTCTGGGCTCTCTGTTCTATTCTGCTGATCTGTGCATCTGTGTCTGTGCTAGTATCACATTGTTATGGTTACTACAGCTTCATAAAATACTTGAAATCTGGGATTGTGATTCCACCTGGTTTGTTCCTTTTTTTTTTTTTTTAAGATTTTATTTATTTGACAGAGAAAGAGAGAGCACAAGAAGGGGGAGCAGCAGAAGGAGAGGGAGAAGCAGACTCCCTGCTGGGCAGGGAGCCCAGGGCAGAGCTCACTCCCAGGACCCTGGGATCATGACCTGAGCTGAAGGCCAACGCTCCACTGACTGAGCCACCCAGGTGCCCCTGTTCTTTTTCAAGATGGCTTTGGCAATTCAGGGTCTTTTGTGGTTTCATAAAAATCCTAAGATTGTTTGAACTCTGAAAAATGCTGCTGGTATTCTGATAGGATTTTCATTAAATCTGCAGATTGCTTTGGGTAGTATGGCTATTTTAATAGTATTTGTTCTTCCAGTCCGTGAGCGTGGAATATCTTTCCATTTGTTTGTGTCATCTTCAATTTCTTTAATCAGTGTTTTATAGTTTTTAGAGTACAAACCATCACTTCCTGGCTTAAGTTTATTCCTAGGTATTTTATATTTTTGATGCAACTGCAAATGGGAATGTTTTCATGATTTCTCTTTCTGCTCCTTCATTATTAATGTAGAGAAATGAAATGGATTTCTGTATATTGAGTTTGAATCATGCAACGTTACTGAATTCTTTCATTACTTCTAGTATTTTATTGGAGGATTCTTTAGAGTTTTCTCTGTATAGTATCATGTCATCTGCAGAGAGTGAAAGTTTTACTTTTTCCTTGAGCACCGAGGTGGCTCAGTTCGTTACACAACCGACTCTTGATTTTGGCTCAGGTTATGATCTCAGGGCCGCTAGATCAAGCCCTGCATCAGGCTCTGCGCTCAGTGGGGAGTCTGCTAGGGATTCTCTCTCTCTCTCTCTGCTCCTCCTCCCCACCTTGTGCTCTCCCTCTTGTTTATTTACTTATTTTTAAAGATTTTATTTATTTATCCATGAGAGACACAGAGAGATGCAGAGAGCCTGACGTGGGACTCGATCCCAGATCTCCAGGATCACGCCCTGGGCCGAAGGTGGCACTAAACTGCTGAGCCACCTGGGATGCTCCCCCCTTTTTAAAGATTTTTTTAAAAAAATTATTTACATGAAAGACAGAGAGAGAGAGAGAGAGAGAGAGGCAGAGACACAGGCAGAGGGAGAAGCAGGCTCCACCCAGGGAGCCCGACACGGGACTCGATCCCAGGTCTCCAGGATCACGCCCTGGGCCAAAGGCAGGCACAGCTGAGCCACCTAGGGATCCCTTGCTTTCCCTCTCTTGATCTCTTTCTGTCTCTCTCAAATAAATCATCTTAAAAATTTTTTTCACTTCTTCCTTACCAATCTAGATACCTTTTATTTCTTTTTCCTGTCTGAGTGCAGTGGCTAGGACTTCCAGTACTTTGTCGAATAAAAATAGTGAGAGTGGACATCCTTGTCTTGTTCCTGATCTTAGGAGAAAAGCTCTCAGTTCTTCACCATTGAGTGTAACGTTAGCTATGTTTTTCATAGATGACTTTTATTATGTTGAGGTGTGTTCCCTCTAAACCTACTGGTTTTATCCTAAATGGATGTTGTATTTTGTCAAATGCTTTTTCTACAGCTATTGAAATGATCATAAGGTTTTTATACTTCCTTTGTTTTTATATGATTAATTTGTGAATATTGAACCTCTCTTGAATCTCAGGAATAAATCCCACTTGGGCATGGTGAACAAAATTTTTAATGTATTGTTGGATTTTGTTGCTAATATTTTATTTTTGCTTTTTTGCTTTGTTTTTTTTTTTTAAGATTTTATTTATTCATGAGAGAGAGAGAGAGAGAGAGAGAGAGAGGCAGAGACACAGGCAGGGGGAGAAGTAGGCTCCATGCAGGGAGCCCGACGTGGGACTTGATCCCGGGACTCCAGGATCACACCCTGGGCTGAAGGCAGGCGCTAAACTGCCGAGCCATCCAGGGATCGCCCCCCCCCACACACACACACCTTTTGTTTTTAAGATTTTATTTATTTATTAATGAGAGACAGAGAGAGGCAGAGTAGATTTTGTTGCTAATATTTTGTTGAGGACTTTTGCATCCTATGTTTATCAGAAATCCTGAGATATTGGCCTATGGTTCTTCTTCTTGTTGTTTTCTTAGTTTCTATTTTGTTTATTTTTGCTGTAATCCTTATTATTTTCTTCCTTCTGTTGGCTTTGGGTTTTCTTTGTTCTTTATCTAACTCCTTTAGTTGTAAGGTGAGATTATTTATGATAGTTTTTGCATTTTTAAAAAATTGCCTTATGGTTGTTTTTATAGTTTTCGGTGTCCCTTTCTTTTCTTGCTCTCTTCTCTCACAGTTATTGGCTTTCTGTAGTGACACTTGTGGATTCATTTCTTTTTATTTTTTGTGTATCTGTTAGTGGTTTTCGATTTGTGATTACCCTTAGCTTTATAGATAACATCTTGAGCATATAGCAGCCTACATTATGTAGGTGGTTGCTTATGTTTATACCCATTCTGTGGTCCTACCCTCCATGTTTTAAGTATATGGCGTCACACTTTAAAATTTTATTTTTATTATTTTTTAATTTTTTATTTTTTTGAGAGAGAGAGTGGGAGTAGGGGGAGAGGAGGGGCCAAGGGAGACGAAGAGAGAGAATCCTAAACAGGCATCATGCCCAGTGCCGGGGTCGATCTCACAACCCTGAGATCATGACCTGAGCCAAAATAAAGAGTCAGACACGCAACTGACTGAGCCACCCAGACACCCATGTGATGTCACAGTTTCTATCCTTTTGTTTTGTGAATCCCTTGACTGATTTTTATAGATATCCTTAATTTTACTGCATTCATGCACCTACTTTCCTACTGCTAACGGCCTTTCCTATCCATTCAAGACTACACCTTTAACATTTCTCGTAGGGCTGGTTTAGTGGTGGGAATGGTGCCCACCGGCTCCTTTGTTCTTGGAGAAGTCTCCCAACGATCTGTGCCCTTCTGTCTTATGCTCTGAGAGTAAACACATCTCCCTCCCGTATCCTGCAGGTGTTTGTCAAACTGCTGCTTCTGTGTTCTACTCAACAGTGTTGTTTGTTGTGTTGCCTATTTATGGGCAGAGACAGAGTTTCCTGTTGCCCTCCAGCTCTCCCAGAGCCCACCTGGCGGATGTGTAAAGTTCCAGGTGTTTAAGTCCCACTCATCATCAGAATGTGAGAATTCGGGGTGCCTGGTGGCTCAGGCGGTGAAGTGCCTGCCTTCGGCTCAGGTCATGATCTCAGGGTCCTGGGATCAAGCCCCACGTTGGGCTCCCTGCTCAGTGGGGAGCCTGCCTCTCCCTCTCCCTCTGCCTGCAGCTCCCGCTACTCACGCTCCCTCTCTCTCTCTCTTTAAAATCATCAAAGGAAAGAAAGTAAGAGTCAAGCTCCTCTGGTTTTCGAAGCCAAATGTAATGGGGATTTGTTTCCCACATGTGGGTCTCCCATGCTGGGGTGCATGCTGTGGCTTCTGCTCCTCTGCCTTCTCTGTGCCTCAGTGTCCCCCCACCCCACACCTCAACTGCAGATAGTCCTGTGGACCAGTTTCATTCCTGAATGCATTTCCACCCTTCCTACCCTCTTTGATGTGGCCTCTTCTCTTAGTTGTGGAGAGTCTTTAGGTCACTTTCTGGGTTATTTACCCATATTTACTATATGACGTGTCATATAGTCGAATCTGTGGGACAAGGGGAGCTTAGGATCGTCCTACTTGCCACGTTCTACATCGTTCCTTTTGTAACTTGAGCTTATGGAGGACAGGCTGGCAGGCAGGAGACTTTGGTGGTTGAGCACAAGGACCCAGGCCTGATCCTCATGGCCTGGCTTCATCTTCAGACTTTGTCACTCGCCAGCTACCTCATCTTGGGCTGACATAACAACTTGTGTCTCACTCTCCTCAGTGTTAGGATGCTACCTACCATCCCTCTTAGGATGGTCGCAGATGTGAATGAGCTCGTGCAAGGAGCACAGGCAGCCAGGTACCGACTGTGAGCTGGCCCTCAGTAAGTGTTGGCTCTAGGGCTGAGTCCCAGAAGCTGCTTCCCTCGTAAACCCCGGAGAGGGCCTTGTGATCGACCCAGTGGGAGCCCCAGAGGGCCCCAGAGGGTCAACAAAGGAATGAGGGTGGCTTCCATTATTCCTAGTGATCCCAGCTGCATTTGATGGGTCGTCGTTTGAGACGAGGAAGGAGATACTGGACAAAAAGGTCAATCAGAATCCGTTTTGGATCGCTCACAATCTGCTGGACGTGCAGTGACAGATCGATTCTAATTGGCTCTGTGACTACATGTAAATCACTGCAAGCTGCGCCTCGGAAAGCCATTTCACCGGGCCAGGAAAGACGGTAATCGCCACTGACAACACGCTAGGATGTCCGCGCTGTGTTTGACTACCCGTGTTTTATCCGTATTCCCCACGATAAATTCCCAGAGGACTGAGTGTGTGACGTCTGTGCGTACCTACATGTGTCTACACGCCTGTGTTCACAAGCACGCCCACTGTGCCCGTGTCTGTGTGTCACGCAGGGAAGCATAAAGTACGCCGAGGAAACCTCACTGTGGCGCAGTGGGAAGGTGATGCTTCAGTGTGACGCTGAGGTCCTTGCCCTGTGAGCAGGAATGCTTATGCCATTTATCATTCACTCCTATCCCCCCGTCGCAGAAGAGGCTTCTCCGCACCAGGCGCATTCTGGAATTAGCTGGGGATGCTTTCGAGCAGCCCTGTTGTCCGCGCTTCACCCCAGATCTGAAGGCGCCCGAGACACTGGCCTTCTTCAGAGCTCCCCGGGGGATCTAGTCGGCAGCCAGTTTGGGGAGCAAGTGACCCGGGGTCATGCTAAGAACCAGAGGGGATCATTCAAAACTCAGTCTAAGTGGTACGTGGATCTGAAACTGCAATCTCGTCCCTCCTTGGGCAGCGCTTACCATTCTAAAGAATAACGAGGGTCACTTTCCTTTTCTTCCTTCCTCACAGCCACTCTGGGCCACAGCTATGCACCCGGATTACTGTTAGTCCGTGGAATGACTTTGCAAATCTACAGATCTTAATCACACTTAAATTTAGTTTCATCGGACAAGGCAGGTTTTCTTGGACAAACTTGCCAGACGTGTAGCCACTTCAGAATACGATCCATGGACTGCAGTTCGAGGCAGCGTGGAGCGCACATGGAGCTGATCGTTCCTGCGGCCGTATCCTTAAAGTCAGCATAAGGCAAATGGCATTCGGCCTCAGGGAAATGTGCAAAAATACACAATACTTCCTCAAAATTAATTTAAGTAAGGGTGTCTTTGAGATGTTGTGCTTCAAACACACTGGCACGTGCACACACCCTACAATCACATACAGTTGTGTCACGTGTGCAGGTAGAGCCAGGGAGGTGAGAGGACGCTCTGTGGCTGGTACCGATGCCCACTTCCAGCCGCTGCTGTTGGACTGTCGTTTATGGAAAATGTCACCGTTGGTAGAACTGGACAAAGGTCAATGCTGGCAATGTCTATTATTTCTTACAATCGCATGCAGATCTACAATTTACTAAAAAAAAACAAAAAAAAAAAAAAGGAAAGAGGACTTCTGCCAAAGAGATTGATGGCCCTGAGGGCGTGGGTTTCCATCGAAGTGTGATACCACCCGGTGGTACAGTGACAGCTGGGCCCAGACACCGCTCTCACTCACCTGCTTTGGGGTGCGACGTCGCACATGACGCCCCGGGGCATCACCGCCAGCGTGGGCCCATCCTCAGGCTAAGGCGCGGGTGGCATCAGAGTCGGACATGGGACCCTAACTGCTATGCGGACAAGCCTGGGCGGTGTCACGCGTCGTCAAGCACTCCTGCGCCCACCTGCCCGTCACCTCTGAATTCTGATTGTTTTCACTCATCATCTGGTTTCGTGAGCTCCTGACGGTATCACCTGGCTGAGATCCTGTCACTGTGAAGACGTCACTCGAGCCGCCGAGTCTCCCCATCGAGCCCCGCAGCCCAGTGTCACTCCTGAGATGTGGGAAGGGCCCAGAGCAGATACGGCCAGGCCTTGAGGCACGATGGGCTCTGCGTTGGGACTGACGTTCCAGCCCCGTCACCTGGCAAATCCAGACACACGCGTGCACGCGCACACATACACTCTTTGGAGTTTTCGGAGCACCCCTACACGGTCAACCCAACTTCCAAGTAACCACGAAGTGGCGAAATCCTTGCTTGGAATTGGAAAGCCGAGGCATGGAAGGGACAGGCAGTGTCCACGTGCTAGGGCACAAGAAGGGACCCAGTCCCTACTGTGTAAGGTTTCCTCCATCACCCGCACCTACCTCTCCTGACGTGACCTGTTCTGTTAGCTGGTGGACTGAGTAAAGGTCTTGTCCAAGTTGTAACAAAGTCATGTTCCTAAGACCCCTAAGCTGTGTGAAAGTCTCTCCCCAAAGCAAACAATATGAAAAAATATTTGTTGGGGTTGGAGTCTGTGACGTGGGGTTCCACTGACCCTAACAATGTGTAGACCCCACAGTGTAGCTCGTGGAGGAAAAGACTTGGACAAGGAGCTAGGTTTGAAGTGTTTTGAAGGAGTGCTTGGGAGGGTGGAGGATGAGGAGGGAAGAACCAGTTGGAGGCATGGCGGCCACACCGCTGATAGTGAAGTGTCAGACTATGGAGTGGACCAGGGCCCCGGGGAGTGGGCGCATTGAAGGCGGGAGGAGTCTGGGCTGAGGTCACTTCACTGGGTGACAGTGGCTCAGGCAGCTGGCATGAGGACTCAGGCTGGTGGGGTGGCCACAGCCACCATCTTTAGGGTTGGCATCATCCGATATTGGCCACTGCGCTGGGGAGCCTGACAGTAGAGCCCAGGACCCTCCCACCCAAGGTCAAGAACAGAATACTTCCTCCTCTGGCACCACTGTTGTTGACCTTGCTTTGGAAGGTCACAGGAATGATTTACAGGGCACACGAAGACATGACTCTCCCGCCACTGGCGAGGGCCAGGAGGTTGTATATCAATTCAGGCTCTGAGCTCAGTGGGAAGTCTGCTTGGGATTCTCTAAATAAATAAATAAATAAATAAATAAATAAATAAATAAATAAATAAGAAGTCTTTCAGAAAATTCTACCAAAGAGCCAGAAACACCAGCCATAAGTAAATATGATGGAACAACTCTCAAGGGTTGATTGTCAAACCACAAAACTTTCATTAGCATGAAGAGCGGTGGGTGACACTGACCACACCTCAAATTCCGTTCATGCTGACTTTTTCTATCTCCCTGGGAACACAGGGAAAAAATGGAAAAATAAAATTGGTTTCTTTCTTTTTTTTAATAAATAAATGAGTCTAGTCCATTGGGCAGGTTTAAGGATACTTTATTACCGATCAGTATGTACAAACTCTAACATGAAAATAATGAGTCACAGAATATCAGGCTATTTACAATACTTTTTTGTTTTTACAAAATGTTTTTTTACAAGATTACTTCTCTCTAAATAACATGACAGACGCACACACAAATCACTTTTTTTTATTACATACATAAATAAATATAGACTTGAAATGACCAGGAGAAGAGACATGATCTCCGTAGGCCACTTGGATGAGAAGGTGGCTGCTCTGTTATCTGCACACTACGGAATAATTAAGGAAAGGAATAATAATACCTTTACAAACAGACCTCTGTTAATCACTCTGTAAATTGTGTAACTTGCTAAAATATTCAGTAGAGGTAAGAAACGGAGTCTGGCCATGCAGAACCATAGGGAAGAGTCACCATCTTTATGCATTTATTATCTTAAGTGAATTATAAGTACATGCAACAGATACTTAGCCTCTGTGTTCTGGTTACAATGGGAAGGTTTGTTTAATAAGATTTAGAGCTATTTGCAATCGTGGGAATGGGTAAACTTCATTAGTAAATCCACGGCACGAGGCGGAAGGAAGGGCACTACCACAAGTGACGTGGACTCACAGGAAGGAGAAAGTATTCGTACCTGCGTCATACGGACACACGGCAAAATTCAGGTCTTTCAGTGGACACAAGAGACACAACGCAGGGCTTCGATGTCTAAGTTTGCAGCTGTTCCTCAGTTCCCGGGAAGGGGTGCCTTAAGTCGGCACATTCTCACGTGTTTAGTACAGATCGCTGCCTGTCCGGGGCGGGATTCTCAAGCGGGGGGAAGGGAGATGGGACAATAACCTCGGGTGCGAGTAGGCAGTGTGTGGAGAATTGTGGGTTCTCACTACTTGGGGGAGTGCTCCTGGCATGTGGTGGGTGGGGCGGGGGCCAGGCCTCGGGCCCCTGAGGGGCACATACATCCTGGGATTCGGGGTGGGGGTTCCCTGCACACAGTGAGCCGCCCCCACCCCACCTGCCGGCCGCACCTGCCAGCCCCGCTGCCATGGACCAGGCCCACTCTGCACAATCACGTACAGGCCCTTTGAGGTTCCCAGCGTACAGACCCAGCTTTACACTTGAACTTTGCTGAATACGCTTTTCAGAGAGCTACCTGTCATCAATTTCATCGTCTCCGATACGTCAGAGTAACACAAGGAGGGACTTGGGAGGGCACATGCTCGCTCACAAGAGTCGCCTGCAGAGCTCCAGCTGGAAGGGCGCAGAGCCGGTACCTTCAGCGGAGCACGTGCGCAGGCACACCGTGTGCAACCTCAGTGACTAACCCCCGGGAATTACAGGACTTGGCATTTGTCGTGGGCTTAATTGCTAAGAGTGAATATTATCACGGAATATATTTTTTGTCCTATGAGAGATGCATTTAATTTTAGTAAGATATATTAGAGACCTAGCCACTAGAACTATGTTTTTTAAAAAAGCCCCTGTAGATTGTAAACCCTTTATGAGGACACTCACATTTTTAACATTTTTAAAAAATGTAATTATATCTTGGCCAATTTGCATATTATTGAGGATTACTGAAATTCATAAAAGAAACTCACGTTTCCTTAACCATAATTAATAGCATTTTTCTTCCAATAATGTGAATGAAATTAAAATTTTGTTATAGTAAAATTAGATACTCACAGGAGCTACTTTCAATTTTGTAAGTTCAAAACCTTCATCCAAACTAAAAATATATTTGCTCGTTGTCTATTCCTCAGACGAAAGACATATAATTAAACTTTATAAAATTAAACTTACATAATAATTTAATAATATTTCGTATCTATGTATACACTCCTGCATTTTGAACTATACAACAGTATAAGAATTTTCTGGCACAAATACTGGATTTGCTCACGGCAAAATAAGGTAAAACAGAATGCTATAGCCAACATTAGACATCCTAATTTGTGAGAATTTGAGAATTTGAAATTGAGATGCCGCTCGCAGCACTGGCATAAATCATAGTTTCTGCGAAGATACCGGTGCTGTTGGGTCAGGTGTCGGGCTGTCGAAACGAGGGGAGCTTCCCGTTCTCTGGGTGACAAACGCGTAACTCTGGGAGCTGGTGGGGGGCGTCGCAGCACGTTGTGCTGAGTCCGTCCCGACCGCGTCAGCAGCTGCAGCAAAGCATTCGGAAGCCACGTGCACGTCCACGCTGGCGTTTCCGACGAGTGTCACGAAGGGTACGAAGCTGTAGAACATTGCGCTCATCGGCATTTTACGTCTCTGCTACACAGGAGGCGGGTTTCACTGCCTGTTACCGCGCATCCACGCGTCCAGGCCGCCTTTCCTAGAGACGCATCCACAGGATAATACAAATACCCCGTCTCCGTTGTATGGTGCGGTCGCCTCAGACACCGGTGGACTCGACGGACCCAGAGCTGTCCCTGCCAGGAGCAGTCGCCACATCCCCACGCTTCCAGGAGCCACCACAGGGCAAGGGCCCGGGGCCACCATCACGACCCAAGAGGACGGTCCCCAACACTTCCCAGATTGACTTAGGTGCACAACGAAAGGAGGGAGCAGCCGTTCCTTTGAGACGCTGAAATGTCAATAAATTGCTGTTTCCTCACAGAGTCAACACTGACGGGGAAACTACGTGGCCCTTCCCTTTAGGAGACCCGGGTCTCTGCACCACTGCTGAGCTGTGAAGAGAACGTCCGCAGTGAGTCACCCTCGGCGTGTGCGATGTGTCTGTGTGGATCTCACACACACGTATGGACACACACACACATGGATGCATATTTCAAACCACACCTCTGGGTATTCCCTCAAGAAAAGACTGGGTTAAGCTAACGGTGGTGGGTTTCCAGCAGCACCACGCACTGACGATGCGTTCCCACCCGTGTCCACGCCGCGAAGGGTCGTTGGGAGCCCAGCAGTCCGGCAGAATGGACTCGAGACGGTAAAGGCAGGGAAGTAGCGGTCCTCTATCACCCGGAGCCTCTTGTCTGCATCACCGAGAACATTCTCGCATACAAATAGCTTACTTGAGGAAAAGGCAAACCTTAGGAAAGATCTCAAAATATTCAATAGTTGGAATTCTCTCATGTTAAGCAGGAGGTTTTGTAAATTTTGAAATATGTGACGTGGTAAAACAAAGCATACCAGCAGGTCTTTTCTGCATGGAGGAAAAAAGGAAAACATAAATAAGAATGCGCATCAGGAAGCTCTCATTTTATGGGACGAAGTATTCAAATGTATCCCCGGAAAAGCATTCTAATTTCTCCAAGGCAGACTGTGCGTGGCAGCCGATTCACTTTGGAAGGTTCTCGTAAAGCACAGCTCACCCACGCGACGCTCATGTGCCTGTGTTGGCGTGTGGCTCGGGGGGGCTGCAGGTGCGCACATTCGTACGTGGAAGTTAACTGCTACGGATCTGAGGTTAAAAAAAAATCACACATGCTATAACTCATCTTAGGAGAGATGTGAGTAAACGGGCCTTAAAAACTGCACCATCTTATTTGATTTTGCGAATCAAAGCAATCATTTAATTTAAAAATGTTTTATTGATGAACGTTATGCTTAGTATGTGTATTAGTTGTGTATCTGTCACACTGATTCGTTCTGAGAATTTGCGGCTCCAAATTCAGAGAGATCTCATCTCTGCACTCATTCCACCGAGACTCCTCCGCGGACATTCAGGTTTCCAGCTAGATGGGCCCCGTCTTCGTCTCCTCCATTCCAGGGAACGCGTGCGTCCACCTCCACGGGCCGTCTGGGACTGTTTCCACATGCGTCGAGATGGGCAGAGGGACGGAGGGTACAAGGTTACACGGGAGAGGGAGGGTGCGTGGGCACCTGCTGCCTCCGGAGCAGCGCGGCTGGACCTGGAGGCTCAAGCAGCTTGCTCGTTCGTACATTCTCAGACATCTTTTTGAACCGTTTAGTATCTTTCTGGGGAAGGCTTGTAGTGAGGAGGATGCCGGTGCTTAAGATGCGGTCCTGAGCGGGGACAGGACGTTACGTGTCAGTCATGTGGCGCCACAGAAGGCAGCGCCTGGCAGTGAGCGAGCGCATCAGACCCGCGAGCCTCCCGAGCCTCCCTCCTGCAGCCCGTCTCTCCTGCTCTGAATCGGGCTCCCCCCCCACCCCCACACCCAGGAACGGGACAGGCTCCTTCCCTGCATCACAGCGACCCAGGCCAGCCACGGCCTTCTAGCTCCTTCTAGCTCCGCGGAGGGGAACACTTCACTGGGACTCCCATGAATCCCGGTGTCAGAGGGGGAGCACCAGGCAAGCATGCAGCCGACCCTGACGAAGATCGGGGTCGCCACACTTGCCCACGTGAGGCCTGTTTTGTTGCAATTCTAGGCATCGGAAGTTATGGGCGCGGATGTGTTTGTGCAAGTGTCAGTGTAAAACCGAGCTCGCTTCTCAGTTTTCTTATCGACACGTAAACCTTTAGTCACTGCTTTATGTGCGTAAGCTTGAAAAAGATGAAGCACATAATTTAAAAATCTGCCAGAGCCCCATTGTTTTGAAACAGTGGGTGATAATTTTTTTTTAAAGACTTTACTTGGCATAGCAGTAAATCTAGTAGATTGATTTAGGTCATATTACGAAGAAAATCCGTGTAATGTATTACAGGAAAATATGTGCCATAAGAAAATAATCCTTAGCAAAATATTTCCTCTATCGTCATATTTGAAAATCTCAATTTTTAAGATAATTGAGACTCATACGAGTTTGCAGATTTTTTTCCTCGTGTGTATTTATGGTGTGAAAGATACGGAAAAAGCATGATAGGTGCAGAAAACCAGAGGAAGGGAGGGGAGGGAAACTGCAGGGAGGGAGCAGTGAAGCACCAACCACAGGGTCATGCTAACGGAGGCTGAGCAAAACCCAGCCCGGGGAGACGCGGGGCAGGAAGGCTTTCAGGCTGAGAGAACTCCGTTCTCTGGGATAACACAGCGATCTTAGCGTTGCACGCAGATGATGGGCTCTGTGGGTCCCACACTCACTGTGTCCTGAGGGCAGCGTGAGGTCGGGCGTCCAGAAGGTTTTGATGGTGGCCGGCCCTTCGCCACCCGCGGTCAGCACCTGCACTTCCAGCCGGTACAGCGTGGACGGCCTCAGGTTGGGCACTGTTAGGACGTTATGGTCCTGGGGCATCACACAGAAAAATGCTCGTCAGTGACCTTTCAGAAACAACAGGCACAGGGGCACACATCCTCTGAGTGACTACCCGGTGGAGACCAGGTGTGAGCACGTGGAAAGCAGGTGTGAGCATGTGGAGAGTATAGATTGAGTGTGTGGACAGCAGGTGTGGCCACACGGAGCATAATAGGTGTGAGCTTGCAGAGGGTAGGAGGTGTGAGTGCATAGAGAACAGGCTTGAGTACAAGGAGAGTAGCGGGGGAGCACGTGGCAAGTAGGTGTAAGTGTGCATAGAGTCGCAGGTGTGAGCGCGTGGAGAGCAGGAAGTGTGAGCACATGGACAGCAGCAGGTGTGAGCACGCAGAGTAGTAGGTATGAGCATGCAGAGTAGCAGGTGAGAACACATGGAAAGCCCGTGTAAGCACGTGGAAAGCAGGTGCGAGTGCGTGGAGAGCAGCAGGAGCCTAGAGAACAGGTGTGAGCGCAGAGCTGCAGGGTTGAGCACAGAGCTGCAGGGGTGAGCACCCGGAGAACAGGTGTGAGCGCAGAGCTGCAGGGGTGAGCACAGAGCTGCAGGGGTGAGCGCCCCGAGAACAGGTGTGAGCGCAGAGCTGCAGGGGTGAGCGCCTGGAGAACAGGTGTGAGCAGGGAGAGCTGTGGGAGTGAGTGTGGGGCCGCACGTGTGGCCGTGTGCTGCGCCGGGCCGCCCGGGCCCCTTGGCAGAGCGAGGCGGTGCCGAGGGGCCAGTTCTCAGGCGCCGTCGGGATTTCAGTTTTTAGTCCTTAACGCAGGACTTTCCCATGGTTTAGAGTTTTCATCTGCACATCTTGTGATGGGAATTCTTGATAATCCGAATTTCAGTGAACGAGCCAACTGTTTTCCTTAAAACACAATATCTGTCAATGCCCATAGCTGAAAATGTTTATTTTTATGCCAACACATTCTTCTCAAAATTCAATAAAACCTAATACATTCATAGAATAAGTACTTTCTAATTCCAAGGAATTTGTCCTTCCGGACTTAAGGGTTTTTTTTCCCTTTTTGTCTTTCTTCCTCTGGAGCCAGAGTTGGATACCCTAAGGGCATTTTGAGGGAGGGTGAAGGCGCACACATGGGCGTTTTTTGAAGCCAAGGAATTAAGCGGCCTGGAAGACAGGCCAGGCCAGCTCGCTATGGGCCGGCGCCCAAATCCATGGGGGGAAGGGGGGACACAACAGGCCCCTTGTGGCCGTCCTTCCCCCAGCTCCGGGCTTGGACCAGGGGGACGTGGGGTTCATGGGGCGACTGGGGAGACTGCGGGTGTAGCCTGCAACAGCAGCCCTGCCATGTGTCAGTGTCTGCGGTGGCGGGGGGAGGGGGGCTTGGGGGGCTTTGTGGGAGGGTCCATGGGGGGAGCTGGGGGGTGGGTGCTCCGTGGGGGTAGTTCTGGGGGGCGCACTCTGTGGGGGGGGCTCCGGGAGGGAGCTCTGGGGGGAGCATTCCATGGGGGGGCTCCGTGGGGAGCACTCCGTGGAGGGAGCAGCTCTGGGGGGAAGAGCTCCGTGGGGAGCTCCGTGGAGGGGCCTCCGGGGGGGCGCATTCCGTGGGGTGCTCCGTGGGGGGAGTTGGGGAACTACCCCGTGGAGGGGGACTCCATGGGGGGCTGGGGGGAGTCCCGGGGGGAGCACATTCCGTGGGGGGCTCTGTGGCCCGAGCCCCCGACGCAGCGGGGCCTGGAGCAGGGCGGCGGGCACGTACCGACGGCAGGATCTGCGAGCGGGAGATGATGCTGTTGGGCAGGCTGTTGTGCCTGCTCTCGGAGGTCACCTCGGCCCAGGTCACCTGGAAGCCGGTGGGCGGCCGCTGCGCGCCGCGGGCCACCCTCCAGGAGAAGTGCGCCGTGACGTTGGCCCCGTGCAGCACGAACGAGGCGGACAGGTTCTCGGGCTTGGCCAGCACCTTGGGCGGGGGACCTGGGGGGGCGCAGGAGTCGCTGAGGCCGCTCCCTGGCCCCGGGGCCCCACCCCGACCGCCGGCCCGGGGCGCAGGGCACGGGCCCCCAGTGTGGCCACGGGGCGAACCCGCGGGAGGGACACGGGGACCCCCGGCTGCACCTGCAAGTCCTTGGGTACCTGCGTCGCCGGCGCAGCTCCCGGGCTTGGGGCTCTTCCCCTTCAGGGCAGAGCAGGGCGGCGTCGTGAAGAAGCCCGTCTCGGCCTTCAGGTGGCCCGTGGGCCCGGTCGGCTGGACCGTCACCTTGTATTTGCAGGAAAATGCTAGATCTTGAAGAATTATATAGTTTTCCTAGAGCGAGAGAAAGAGCACGTGCTCGCAGCGAGTCTACCCGGGGCTTGCACGTTGGCAGGGGACACGCTGTTCCCACCGGGACACTTTCCCGGGTGCGGCGTGTGCAGCGTGGCTTTCCGGAGAACCAGAGCCACGCTGCAGGTGGTGAGGAGCTACGGGCCTGAGCACCCCGCCCCCCCGCTGTGGGCACGGGCTCTGGACCAGGACGCTGAGCGTCCAGGCACGTGTCCCAGTGGCCAGCCACGCGGGGGGTGGCACAAAACTCATTTGATTTTTGATACAAAAATAAAGGGGGTGGGCTCAGGCTTCCCTGAGACAGGGGCTTCCCCCCCACGTGAGTGGGACACGGGCCTAGCCCCCGTGAGTGGGACACGGGCTTAGCCCCCGTGTGAGTGGGACACGGGCTTAGCCCCGGGTGAGTGGGACACGGGCTTAGCCCCGGGTGAGTCTGCCTTTTGAAAAAGGAGGACCATGCTTGGCACCGCACGCTCTCCTCGTCCCGGAGGGCCGCTGTTGGTCCCGGCGAGGCACCGCGGCCACGGGGAGCCCCGGAGCGCGGGCGGAAGGAGGAAGGGGGCTGGGGCACAACGCGCGACGTGGGAACTGCCGGGAACTGCCGCCGGGGCCGTAGGACGGGGCAGCTAGGCTTCCTTTCCGTTCACCGGCCCTGCTTCCCCTGTGTGGGGTCGTATCCGAGCCTGACCCACTCGTGTGAAAGGTGCAGACGGCGCCTCTGTCCCGGGCACCCTGGGTGCAGGACGGGGCCCTGCCGGACAGCAGCGTGGGTGCGTGAGGTGGGGAGCAGGCCGAGGACTACAGCAAAAGCCGAGGCCCGCACACTCCGCCGGTCACTGAAGTCGCAAGCGGGAGCCGTGGGGATGCGCACTGGGGAGCTCTGTGGTTAGTGGACTGGGAGCCGTGTGGACGTGCCATGCGGAGCTGCTCTGTGGTTTGTGCATTGGGGAGCTCTGTGGTTAATGGAGTGGGAGCCGTGTAGACACACACAGGGGAGCCCTGTGGACATGCACTGGGGAGCCCTGCGGTTGGGGGAGTGGGAGTCACGCAGATGTGCATGGGGGAGCCCTGCGATTAGTGGAGTGGGAGCCGTGTGGACGTGCACTGGGGAGCCCTGCGGTTGGCAGACTGGGAGTCCTCCAGATGTGCACGGGGAGCCACGCGGTGGGAGTGGGAGGCGCGAGAATGCACCAGGGGGAGCTGCTGGCCCTTTACCCAGGTGCCAGGCGGGGAGCAGAGCCAGGGCAGTGGGCCCACCCGCGTGCGAGCAGGGAGCCACAGGCCTGCTGCGTCCCCTTGGGTGACGGCGTGCTGCCCCGCAGGAGTGAATGTGCGCTTTGCGTGGGAAGAGACTGCAACCCCACGTGAGCCCCGAAGGGCACCGCCTGGCAGCTGCTCCAAGAATGCGTTCGCGTGGCCGGGAGCGCGGCCATCTGTAGCAAGAGGTAAAGTAGCTGGTGCTCATCGGGGCTTGAAAAGAAGTGGGTCCGGATACAGAAATAGTGCAAGGGAGTATAGGGGAAAGGCGAGAACGTGAGTGGGAAATACCAGAGAGGGAGACGGACCATGAGAGACTCCTAACTCTGGAAAACGAACAAGGGGAGGGGGAGGGCGGGGCGATGGGGTGACGGGCACTCGGGGGGCACCTGACGGGATGAGCACTGGGTGTTATATGTTGGCACATCAAACCCCAATAAAAAAAAACAAGAGAAAAAGAAAGTAAATGGGTCTGAAAGTCGTTTAAAAATGCAGATCAGCAAGGTCTAAGCCTTTGGCGGAGCGCTTTCTGATTCTTCTTTCCATGGGTCACATCGGGACGCCCGGGTGGCTCAGTGGTTTAGCATCTGCCTTCAGCCCAGGGCGTGGTCCTGAGGTCCTGGGATCGAGTCCCTCATGGGGCTCCCTGCTTGGGGCCTGCTTCTCCCTCAGCCTGTGTCTCCACCTCTCTCTGTGTGTCTCTCATGAATAAATGAATAAAAAATCTTAAAAAAAAAAGGTTTATGGGACGCATCATACATGTTCACCTTATGAGAGTTTCTAAAGATGATAGCCAAAGGTTGGCTGGGCCCCTGAAAATGAGCCAGATTTCATATGATTTCAAGGCATGCACAGGTAAAACTACTAGGAGCCTCACCCCTGCCCACAAAAAATTTAATAAACCCTGCTTCTGTTCCTTTTTTTCTGTGCTTTTCGAGTAGGTTTCCTTTTCAAAAATGTTTCTTTTTCTGTTTTTCTTTTTCTTTTCTTTCTTTTTTTAAAGATTTATTTATTTATGATAGACATAGAAAGAGAGAGAGAGAGGGGCAGAGACACAGGCCGAGGGAGAAGCAGGCTCCATGCTGGGAGCCCGACGCGGGACTCAATCCTGGGACCCCAGGATCGCGCCCTGGGCCAAAGGCAGGTGCTAAACCGCTGAGCCACCCAGGGATCCCCTCTTTTTTCTTTTTTTAATGAAGTCTCCAAACTTTGGAAACAGCATGTGGAAAAATAAAAGGA
Organism: Canis aureus; assembly: GCF_053574225.1. Classification (NCBI taxonomy): domain Eukaryota; kingdom Metazoa; phylum Chordata; class Mammalia; order Carnivora; family Canidae; genus Canis; species Canis aureus. The sequence continues at coordinate 119,071,097 of NC_135649.1, read as the reverse complement.
ACAGCGTTGGTGAGCATGAGTTGAGACAAGTCAAATCCAGTAAAAAAGTGTATTTCTGCGGACCCACTGACTTGTTTTATCTTACTATCTCTGAGTTATGTGATCAGATAGGATTCTAAAAATACTGTACTTGTTGCTTTAGAAAATACTCAAAAGAAAAATGTACTTACAGATCATGTGTCAGCGTACTACACAGCTGGGGCCATGCCTTCGCATATTTGAGACCGTCCTGCTGCATCACACACACGTCACGGGCGTCAACACTGTGCAGGATTCTCTGCCCTCGAAACCATTTTTTGTTGGCCCGTTGACACTACTCTCTAATTCACGCGTGAACCTCAAGTATTTGAAAGAATTCAGGGAGTAGTGCTGATGGAGTTACCATCCCCAAGGGGTTACTGTTCTCTTCAAAGTAAGAATCAAAAACGTGTTGGGCAGCCCCGGTGGCTCAGCGGTTTAGCGCCACCTTCAGCCCAGAGCGTGATCCTGGGGACCCGGGATCGAGTCCCGCGTCGGGCTCCCGGCATGGAGCCTGCTTCTCCCTCTGCCTGTGTCTCTGCCTCTCTCTCTCTCTCTGTGTGTCTCTCATGCATAAATAAATAAAATGTTAAAAAAAACAAACAAACAAAAAAGGTGGTGCACCGTGTCTGGCAGAGGGAAGAGCTGCCATGCCCCGGCCACAAGGTGCTGAGCGAGCATCAGGGCCCCACAGAGGCTCCCAGGGCACCGTTCCCTTAGGCTGCGCTGCCGAGATTGAGAACATAATTCAGAGCTGTCGTCCAGCCCGGAGGAGCCCCCGAGCCCCCGCAAGGCAACCGTGCGCTGCCCTGGGCACCCCGGAACCGCTGGCCCTTGCCTTGGGGGAGCTGCCCGGCCCACGGGGGCCCAAGCTCGGGAAGCGTGGCGAGAAGGGCCTGGGGGTGGAGGACGCCTCTGCTTCCGCGCCTCGCATTTAGTCGACGCCCGATTTCTGGGAACCAGGCATCCGAGTGTCAGACCCCTGCATGTCTGTCCGCGCCTTTCCCACCCGAGCCCGTCACCTCTCACCTGGGTGATGGCAGCAGCGGTCCCTGGCGCGGAGCTCCGGTTGTGGGCGCAGGCCTCCGGGAGCCAGTGCACGTGGTAGCGGCTGACGCTGGGATCTGCAAGGCCAGGGCACACAAGCTCGACGCTTGGCAGCCTCCCGCCCCCGCCCCTCCTCCCCCAGGGCCAGGGCAGGTGCCACGGGCGGCCCGGGTGCAGCAGGGGGCCTGCTGTGAGTGCATGGGCCTGGGCTGGGCGGCTCGCAGCCCCCCCATCCCCATGGGGGCCTGAGCAGGGAGCCCCTGCTAGACGCCCCACCGTGCACACCAGAGGTGGTGGGATCCTTTCCCAGGGAAGGAATCTACAGCCTACACGGGTGCCAAGTCGCTGCGTGAAGTCACGCGCTGGCCTCAAGCACCACTCTTCTGGGCACCGCCACACACAGCAGTGCTCTCGGGGGCCTGGACCCAACACGGCTGCGTTGGCCACACGTGAGGCCCGGAGGCAGCCTATACCTCATGCTGGAAGGTACTCTGGCCACAGAACAACACAGAAGGTAAGGGGGCAGGTGCATCTCCAAAGGGGACAGGTGTGGCTAGAGTGGCTGGCTCCTCCCCTGGGGATCTGACCCTCAGTGAAGATGAGGACGAAGCCTGGTGGCTGGCGTGAGCAGTGTCGGTGGCTGTGGCCAGTGTGGATTGCGGGGACAAGCCTGCAGGTTGGCGTGGGCAGTGTGGATGGCTGCGGCAGGCCATCTGGCCAGCACCACCCGACACAACCTTGCGCACGTGCTGGCCCTAGCCATTCGTGCCTGTGAAGCTCCTGAAATACTGTATAGGATAAATTCTGAGTGCACGGAAATCAACTTAAACGCAGAGCTGCCGGTGGCTCAGGGCCACCACACTGGGCGGAGTCTGGCCCCAGGGGGCAGACTCCTGCCCACTGTGGGGCGGGCGCTCCCCACTCGGGATGGAGTCGGGTTTGCCGCCATGGAGCGGTACATGGTCTCCGGTGGGCCCCTGAGGACCGGGGACTCCAGGAAGCCGGGGCCCATGTCCAGCACGGCTGTTTTCCTGAGAGGAGGCACGGACTGCGACACCTGCTCGCCCCCTTTCGGCCCCAGCCCCCCGAGCTCTGGAGGCTGCCTGGTCCGAGTCCGGGGCCCGTCATGTCTGCACAGACCAGCTCTGTGGATACTGCATCCATCCCCGCACTTCCAGGGAGGCCGGCGCAGTAGGAGCATCACCAGCTCACGTCATCACATGGATAAGCAAGACCACCCTGCAGGGGGCGGTGTCCATAACCCAGAGCCACCTGAACGCAGGCTGGACAGGCTCTCCACAGCTACATGTAGACCAGAGGCCACGGCAGAGGGGGGAGAAGGTGGAGATGGGGTGGGGCCCCCACAGAGGGAGGAGGGGACCCTCACTGCAGCCCCCAAGGCACTGCGGACCCACACAGGGCACACAAAGCCCCACAACATCTGGCTTTGAACACCAGATGGGCACAACATCACAAGCTCTTACAGTCACTGGGGCTTAACACCTGGAACTTAAAAACCAGTGGGCGGGACTCTGCAGAGCTAGGGGGTAAGAGAAAACTGAGTTCCCAAGTCCCCACCCTTAGAGAGACAACACCACAAATAGCCCCGCGAGATTCTGCAGCACAGAAGCAGGCATCGAAAAAATGCCTGAGCTACACCGCAGGGAGACATGTTTATTAATCTTGGAATGTGTGCTGGAGAGGCAGGGATCTTTGGGAAATTTCTCCAAGTGGCAGGCACCGCCCCCTCCCCCTGCGGATTCACAGACACCTGCCCGACCAGTGCAGCACAAATACTCTCCACCTAGCTCGCTGACAGTGCTGCTGTGCTGCAGGCTCACGCCCTGAAGCCACATGTCCCTCCTGCAGGAGGCCTCACAAACCCTGGTAACCCCAAATGCCCATCACCCCAAAGTGATGCCTGTCGCTGGGAAGAGGGGAAAACAGGCAGTTTGACTGCAGCCCTAGCAGTGGGCTGGGGACCCACATGGACTGCAGACCCCGCCACCAACACAAGCCGCTCAGGGGACAACACAGACAGTGGCCCCTAGTTCTGTGCTCCTGCAGCTCTGGAGAATGCTGGTCGCACCCACCTCAAGGCCAACATGCCCCAGACCGGCCCATTAACACTGCAGCTCACAACAGGCAGAGAGAGCCCTTGCAGATGACTGGACGGAAGGCCAACGCAGCTCAACCACAACAGTAGGGCGCACACGACACACACAAGGGACACCCCTGAACTGCTGGGTCCTGGGGAACAGGAGACAGTGCACAGCAGGGCGCTATAGGACCCATTGTAAGGCCACTGCTTTTAAGAGGAGATGTAGAGAAGAGGGCAAAAAGGAAAAAAAAAGAACTACAAAAACAATTGTAAAACAAATAGCCAAATTGCAGTAAGTACATACCTGTCTATCAATAATCACTGTGAATGTAAATGGACTAAATGTCCCAATCAAAAGAAACAGGGTGACAGGCTGAATTTTAAAAAAAGCAAGACCCATCCATATGCTGTCTGCAAAAGACTTATTTCAGACCTAAAGACACCTGCACATTGAATGTGAGGAGATGGAAAGGCATTTATCATGCAAATGGAAGTGAAAAAAAAAAAAGCTGAGTAGCAATACTTATATGACAAAACACACTTTAAACCAAAGACAGTAACAGACAAAGGGAGACACTATGTTACCATAAAGGAAACAATCCAACAAAGATATAAGCATTGTGGTTACTTAGGCACCCACAAGGGAGCACGCAAATACATAAAGCACTTAATAACAAACCAGAAGGAACTAATTGATAATAATACAATAATAATAGGGGACTTTAACATCCCACTTACATCAATGGACAGACCACGCAAACAGAAAATCAACAAAGAAACAGAGGCTCTGAATGACACATTGGACCAGATGAATCTGAGAGATTTAGAACATTCCATCCTCAAGCAGAATACATTCTTTTCAAGTGCATGTGGGGCATTTTCCACAGTAGATCCCACGTTAGGCCACAAAACAAGTCTCAACAAATTCAAAAAGATTGAAGTCCTACTGTGCAGCTCTTCAACTATATCATTATGAAACTAAAATCAACCACAAGAAAAAAAAATCCAGAAAGAACACAAATATATGGAGGTTACATAACGTACTACTAAATAATAATCTGGTCACCTGTGAAATCAAAGAGGAAACCAAAAATACATGGAGACAAATGAAAATGAAAACACACGGCTCAAAATCTTTGGAATGCATTAAAAGCTATTCTAAGAAGCTTACAGTAATACAGGCCTACTTCAAGAAGCAAGAAAAAGCTCTAACCTTATACCTAAAGAAGCTAGAACAAGAAGAACAAAGAAAACCCAAACCAGCAGAAGGAAGGAAGGAAATAAAAACGATTAGAGCAGAAATACATGAAACAGAAACTAAAAGAACAATAGAACAGAGCAATGAATCCGGGAGCTGGTTCTTTGAAAATATCAACCAAATTGATATACCTTTAGCCAGATTCATAAAAAAGAGAGAGGATTCAAATAAAATCATATGTGAAAGAGGAATAATAACAACCAACACCACTGATAGAAAGGATTATAAGAGAATATTATGAAAAATTATATGCCAACAAACTGGACAGCCTAGAAGAAGTGGATAAGTTCCTAGAAACATACCTCCTAAAACTAAATCCGGAAGAAATACAAAATTTGAACAGATTGATTATCAGAAAGGAAACTGAATCAGTAATAATAATCAAACTCCCAACAAACACAAGTCCAGGACCAGGTGGCTTCAGAGGCAAATTCTACCAAACATTTAAAGAAGAGTTAACACCTGTTCTTCTCAAACTATTCCAAAGAGTAGAAGGAAAGCTTCCAAATTCGTTGTATAATGCCAGCATTACCCTGTTACCAAAGCCAGATAAAGACACTACAAAAAAGGGGACGATAGGCCAAAATCCCTGATGAAGATGGATGCAAAAATCTTCAGCAAAATATCAGCAAATCCAATCCAGCAGTACATTCACAAAAGCATTCTCCATCATCAAGTAGGATTTATTCCTGGGATACACGGGTGGTTCAGTATTTGCAAGTCAATCAATGAGATATATCGCATCAACAAGAGGAAGGACAAAAGCCACATGATCATTTCAAGAGATGTAAAAAAAGCATTTGACAAAGTACAACATCTGTTCGTGATAAAAACCCTCAACAAAGTAGGTTTAGAGGGAATACACCTCAGCATAATAAAGGCCATCTATGAAAAACCCACAGCCAATGTTACACTCAATGGTGAAAAACGGAGCTTTTCTCCTATGCTCAGAACTAAGACAAGGATGTCCACTCTCCCCACTGTTATTCAGCATAATAGTGGAAGTCAAAGCCACGGCAATCAGACAAGAAAAAGAAATAAAACACATCCACGCTGGGAAGGAAGAAGTAAAGCTTTCACTATTTGCAGACGACATGATACTGTATATAGATAAGCCTAAAATTCCCCCCCCAGAACTAATAAAACTGATTAATTCTATAAAATCAGAAGATACCAAACCAATATCCAGAGATCTGTTGCATCTCTATACACCAAGACTGCCATAGCAGAGAAATTAAGAAAACAACTCCATTTACAATTGCACTAAAAATAATAAAATACCTAGCAATAAGCTTAATCAAGAAAGTAAAAGACATGTACTCTGAAAACGATAAAACATTGATGAGAGAAACTGAAGGGGTGCCTGGATGGCAGAGCATGGGACTTCTGATATCAGGGTCAAGTCCCGAGTTGGGCATGGAGCTTACTCAAAAGAAAGAAAAAAACTACAGATGACACAACGAGATGGAAGGATATTCCCTGCTCGTGGGTTGGAGGAACAAATATTATTAAAATGCCCATTCTACCCAAAGCAACCTACGCATTCAATGCAATCCCTATCCAAATAGCAACAGCATTTTTCATAGAGCTAGAACAAACAATCCTAACATTTATATGGAGCCGCAAAAGACTCTGAAGAGCCAAAGCAATCTTGAAGAAGAGGAACAAAATGGGAGGTATCAAAATCCCGGATGTCAAGATACCCTACAAAGCTGTAGTCATCAAGATGGTATGGTACGGCCGTTAAAACACACACGTAAATCAGTGGAACAGAATGGAGGGAACCCAGAAATAAACCCGTGATTATATGGTCATTAATCTTTCCCAAAGGAGGCAAGAGTAATTAATGAAAACATCTCTCCAACAGATGGTTTTGGGAGAACTGAACAGGTACACACAGAAGAATAAACCAGGACCCCCTTCTTACATCTTACACCAATATAAACTCAAAATGGACTAAAGACCTCACTGTGAGACCTGTAACCATAAAAATCCTCCAAGGGAGCACAGACAGTAATGTCTCTGACATGAGCCCTAGCAACATTTTTCTAGATAAGTCTCCTGAGACGGGGGAAACAAAAGCAAAAATAAATTATTGGGACTTCATCAAAATAAAACCTTTTGTACAGTGCAGGAAATAATCAACAACCGAAAGACAGGCTATGGATATCCCGAATGAGACAGGATATATATTTATTTATTTATTTATTTATTTATTTATTTATTTATCTATCTATCTATCTATCTATTTATCTATTTATTTTTTTTTTGAAAAAATCTTTAAAAAAAGATTATTTATTTATTCACAAGAGACGAGAGAGAGAGAGAGAGAGAGAGAGAGAGGCAGAGACCCAGGCAGAGGGAGAAGCAGGCTCCATGCAGGGAGCCTGACGTGGGACTCGATCCTGGGTCTCCAGGATCATGCTCTGGGCTGAAGGCAGAGCTAAACCGCTGGGCCACCTGGGCTGCCCAGGACAGGATATTTACAAATGACATATCCAGTAAAGGGTTAGTATCCAAAATATATAAAGAACGGATACAACTGAACACCAAAAACCCAAAAAACCCAATTAAAAAATGTGCAGAAGATATGAACAGACATTTCTCCAAAGAAGACATACAGATGCCAACAGACACATGAAAAGATGCTCAACACCAGGGAAATGCAAATCAAAACTATGAAATACCACGTCTCCCGTCACCTCTAAATTAAAGAGAATGGCTGTCAGAATGGCTAAAGAACAGAGGAGACCAGTGTTGGTGAGGATGTGGACAAAAAGGAACCCTCATGCGGTGTTGGTGGGAACGCAAAGTGCTGCAGCCACCATGGAGAACAGTATGGAGGTTGTTCAAAAATTTAAAAATAAAACTACCTACCCCGTGATCCAGTAATTCCAGTACTAGGCGTTTACCCAAAGAACAGAAAAACACTAATTTGGAAAGCTGTACGCACCCCTGTGTTTTTTTTTTTTTTTTTAGTTTTTATTTATTTATGATAGTCACACACACACACACAGAGGCAGAGACATAGGCAGAGGGAGAAGCAGGCTCCATGCACTGGGAGCCCGACGTGGGATTCGATCCTGGGTCTCCAGGATCACGCCCCGGGCCAAAGGCAGGCGCTAAACCGCTGCGCCACCCGGGGATCCCCGCACCCCTATGTTTACAGCAGCATTATTTAAAATAGCCCAGTTATGGAAGCAGCCCAAGTGTCCGTCAGCTGATGAATGGATAAAGAAGATGTGGAATGTGTGTATATACCGTGGAATATTACTCAGCTAGAAAAAAGAATGAAATCTTGCCATCTGCAACAGCACTGGTGGAAGAGTCGGTCAGAGAAGGACAAATACCATAGGATTTCACTCATATGTGGAATTTAAGGAACAAAAGTAACAAGTACAGGGAAAGAGACAGAGACAAACCATGAAACAGGCTCTTTACGGAGGAAAACTGGTGGTTACCAGAGGGGGGCAGCGGGGGAGGCGGTTAACTCGGTGATGGGGATGCAGAGCGCACCCATCACGAGCACTGAGGAGTACACAGACTTGTAGGATCACTATACTGTCGTCAGACACTACTATGACAGTGCACGTTAACCGCGCTGGGATGAAAATAAAATACGGAAGCACCAATTCACGTCCCTACAGAATTGCTGAATCACTAAACTGTACCCCTGAGAGTACAGAACACTGTCTGTTAATGATACTGGTTATTTCTCAAGATCCCCAGAGCGGGGGATCCCTGGGTGGCACAGCGGTTTGGCGCCTGCCTTTGGCCCAGGGCGCGATCCTGGAGACCCGGGATCGAATCCCACGTCGGGCTCCCTGTGCATGGAGCCTGCTTCTCCCTCTGCCTGTGTCTCTGCCTCTCTCTCTCTCTCTGTATGACTATCATAAAAAAAAAAAAAAAAAAAGATCCCAGAGCGTAAAACACCCACGCTATGCTATGCTAGCTAAACTGTGTCCACGTAACTCATTTATACAAATATCTTGTCTTTAGCTTCATCTTGACAATTACGAAAATCCCTCAAGCCTGTACTTAGGACCTCAGGATCCCAGCATTAGCTAGAATATTAAAAACAGCATCATTCAATCAAATGTTTGCTAAGGGGACACATATGAAAATTCTAGGCTAAATGCCTTGTGCTGCTCTGGTTCTTGAACTTAAGTTTTTCCTTCTGCAAATAAGTCAGTAAGTCCTTGAGAAGTATTTTTAAATGTTGAAATTTACTTTCAGGACGCTTCAACTATGCTTCAAAAAGGAGATGTTTTTTTGTTTCTAAAATACATCTAACTCACAGTGTCTGGCATAATTAAAGGCTACAAGAAATAAATGTTTTAGGATTTATTGATCTTAGAGAGCATGAGTGGGTGAAGCTGAAGGAGGAGAGGGAGACCCCCTCGAGCAGACTCCCGCTGAGCATAGAGCCGGACATGGTGCTCGGTCCCAGGACCCTTAGATCGTGACGTGAGGCCAAACCAAGAGTTGGACACCCAAGTGACTGTGCCACCCGGGCACCCCAGGGCCGCAAATTTTTAAATTAAATGTTAATCTCTAAATTCTGGGGTGATTGAAATCAGAGCTCGGAGAAAGGCCATCTTGGAGCGCCACTGCCTAGCAAAGGACAGAAAGTCACAACGCTGGTGGCGGGGCACGCACACCGGCAAGGGCATCAGAAAATGCCAGCTCCCTAGGGCAGCAGTTTCTGATCTTCGCGGCATCTCAAACGGCAGAAATACCACCTGGTACGTAGTAGGTCGTCAATAAATGTTAGTTAAATGACTTCCTTTCAGGAAGTAGTGCCTTGGTCTCTATATTTGTCAAAAAAAAAAATGCTTTGGTCAGACAGATTTTCTGATTTTGGACAATTTTGTAAAAAGAGTAATTTTGAACACCTACTACACAGAAGGCATTTCTCCTCAAAGTATATTCTCTCTCTCTCTCTCTCTGAGCTAATTTTTAAATATTTTTGGAGCGCAAATACTAAGTCTAAACCCGAAAGCTTAAAAGAATCAATTGTGGATTCTGCTGTCACACAGTAAAAGTGAACTGATGTCTGCAGAATAATAAAATCACTAATTAATTACATGAGCTAAGAATAATAAAATTACTAATTAATTAAATGAACTGTACCTTTTAGAAGAATGATGGTTCTACAAAATCAGTGTTGAGGATACTTACTTCTTTCCAGAGCCTTCACTATTATACCCCAGCTACCATAGACACTAAGTTGGCCTATTATATGATGTTTGAGTCATTTCTCTACAGAATTATATGCTGTGTCAAAATAATAACAAAAAACTTGAAGCTCTCTCTTTGGAAAATTTCAAGGGAAATGAACAGATTGGTGCTTTTGAGCTCCTAGCTCCAAAACCAACATGCTGGCCACCCTCGCTTTTTAGGAAATGTGACATATCTCGAAACCAATTTCTACTTATAATTTTGTCTCGATCAGTGAACAAGATTCTCGTCTACTCTCATTTGTCACAAGCGTTCGGGTTTTGTGTGTTTTTTTTTTTTTTTTTTAGGTTTCAAATCAGTGTATCCGCTGGTGAACATTAGTTACAAGTCAATAATCAATTCAGCTACTTGTGTCACAGACTTTTTATCACCACTTGAAATGGGTCTTACCACGTTGCATAGGGTGCACACAATGGAGGGTTTTTACAGAGTCAAAAAGTTTACAAAAGGCAGCCAAAGCGTCCTGCTCCGGGACAGGAAGAGATGCCGTATTCACATTCTGAGCAGAATTCGCATGAGGACTGTGTGTTGACTTAAAAGGCACCTCCTTTCCTAGGTTTGTGATAATTATGAACAGCACTTGCTTCAGAAAGTTCTGGGGGAACCGTGGTTTGGGTTCTGCAGGTCACACGGGGCCTGCCTAACGCGCTTCAGGGGGGAGAACAATCTAGAGCATGTGTGGAGCACGCGCCGCCGCCGTGGTGAGCGCTGGGCCCCCGAGCTCCCGGTCTCCTCCTCGGAGGCTCTGGCCCCGCGAAGCTCCGGGTGGGATATGCTCGTTTGGCTTTCAGATTTAAAATCAAAGGGGAAATGGTGTGTGGATGTAATGTAGCCCAGGGGGCTTTTGGGGAAAAAAGACAAAACTCGAGGTAGAGCGTGAGCGTTCTCAGGACCTCAGCGGCCGTGGGATCTGCTGCGAGTCGACGTCCACCTGCAGACCCCGACGGCCCAGTAACTGCACCAACCGTGGCTCCTGTTTCTCCCACAGAACTCCCTGCTGGGCTCGGGGCTCTAGGCCGACCGTGACGTGTATGTGCAGCGCATGTACGTGTACACTCGCGCACGCACGCACACGATCTTTGAGACCATCATGACCTTGGTCGTCCCGCCCTGCAGTCTCACCCTGTGGGAACACTGACCATTTCCTGCTGCTGAGCGAGGGCAGCGATGGTTCATCCCATTTCAGGTGCCAAACTCAGTACCTAGACTTAACCGCGTCTATACTGCAAACTCAATCCTTGAACGTTTGCCAAAGGTTCCTACACCGTTGTCTGCAGAGGAGGAGAACAGGGTCAGTCCTAGAGCTACGAGGCACTCACCATCCTTCTTAAAGTCCCATCTCTTCTATGCTTCGGTCACCCTTCCACCTGCAGGAAACCCTGTAAGAGCCCTGACGCCTATGGGGTGATTACCAGACGCCGTCCCCACCGTCGGTACGCATGCTCCCACCCAAGCCCCACAGCACGCCTACGAGGTAGTCTATCATTTTCCCTTTAGTTCATCATGTTAACAGAATAAGAGAGAAAAAGTCATTGATCTTCTCATTACTTTCAGGAAGAATATTCGATAAAAATCAATGCATATCCATGATAAGAACACTAGCTCAGAGCAGCAGGGGACAGGGCGCCTGGGTGGCTCCGTCGGTTGAGTGTCTGCCTTCGGCTCAGGTCATGACCTCAGGGTCCTGGGATCGAGTCCCGTGTCATCAGGCTCCCGGCTCAGGGGCGAGTCTGCTTCTCCCTCTGCCCCTCTCCTCACTCGTGCTCTCTCTCATTCTCAAGTAAATGAATACAATCTTTAAAAAAGAAAAAAGATCCACACGGCATTTTGTTCGTCTGCTAAAGGGTGTCTGCAGAAAGCTGGCCCCTAGCACGCCCGGTATAAAGTGCTCAGCGGCCTGTTGCGCCAATCGTTTCATAGGAGCTCGGTGTATGAAACCATCACGTTGCGCACCTGCGCGATGGTCTGGGTCAGTTCTGTCTCCATACAGCTGGGGAAATAGGAGCAGCAGATATTCGCACATGGATATAAAACTGTGTACACTGGCACACGCTTGTATCCATCCACACGCGCATAAAGATCCCATTACTTCACCCCCCGCCCCTGTGAGATGGGCACGCTATTGCCATTTTACAGATGAGACACTGATGTGTGAGTGGGGAGGGACTTGCCCGACATCACACACTTGGCGAGCGGTTCGCCTGGGCTTTGAAACCAAATACATCTCCTTTTAAAGACTGTATTCTAGGACGCCGGGCGGCTCAGGGCGTGATCCCGGGATCCAGGATCGAGTCCCGCATCGGGCGCCCGCTTCTCCCTCTCTGCCTGCGTCTCTGCCTCTCTCTGTGTCTCTCATGAATATATAAATAAAATCTTCAAAAAAACTAAAGACTGTATTCTTAAACTCTATGTTATTGGGGTTCAAAGAGTAGTTGGCAAGCGTGCAGTGTTTTACATATAGTGACTCCCTGCAGATGTCCACCACGGTGACTTTTCTCAGCCATCAATACCATTACCTTGTTTCCATATAATTAGTTGGAATCACTAGTAAATGATCAAGTAACCAAGAAGGACAGAAACTAGTGCTTCTGTTTAATTCGGCTTTGAAGAAACAGAAATGAAGGCGTCAAAAATAAAAACACATCACGTCTGCAGTGATCACTCCCGCTCCACCCTGTGCTGAACGCCACAGCCAGCGTTGAGGCAAGAGAGCCACGTGAAATGTCAGAGGTCTGGAGCGGAAAATATAACCTTTGCATTATTTACGTGCCACATGGTTGCTTTTACAGACAAGCGGGAAAGGACTATCGCACGGAATGTCACGAGCAAGGTAACATGACAACAGAGCTGGCTCCACCATCCAGGCATAAAGAGAGGCTGTATTTATGTCTGTGACAACCAGAGTCAGAAAATAAAACTGAGAAAACGTGTGCGTGTACGTAATGGGATCAAAATAATCAAAGACACTTTAGAAAATTGATATGAAATCGTACGATGCCTCTGCCTTATATATTGTAAATCACTGCTGAGAGAGAATCTTAAAAACCCGAATAAACTGACACATAAGTGTGCATATTTTGAAGATGCGAATTCTCTAGTCATGACCAGAGAGGCTGATTGTCATTTCAACAAAGATCTCGGGAGGTTTTTGTGGAAATTGACAAACTAATGCACACACTGATGTAAAACTACAAGGGGCCAAGAAGAGTCTAGAGGATTTGAAAATGAAGTAAAAAACTGAAGGATTGTGATTTAAGATATTTACAAATCTACGGTGGTTAAGGCAGTGTTGTAATGCCAGAGAGTTGGAAAAATAGATAAGAGGCCACAGAAAGTTAAAAAGGTAACCTGCCTGCACTGTTGATTTAGGGCCAGGGTAGCAGACCAGAGCTTGGGCGAAAGAGTCATTTTTATAATTTTTAAATTATAAAATAAAAAAAAAATACGTATTTTCTTGAGAGAGAGAGAGTGAGCACAGGTGGGGAGGGCCAGAGACAGGAAGAGAAGGTCTGGAGCAGACACCCTGGTGAGTGCAGAGCCTGATGCAAGGCTTGATCCCAAACCCTGAGATCAGGGCCTGAGCCAAAATCCAGAGTCAGATGCTCAGCCAGCTGAGCCACCCGGGCGCCCCAGGAAAGAGTGCTTTTTACATAATGATGCTCTGTCAGCTGGAGATCGGGAGGGAAACAAGAATAAAAGGACAGTGACCCCTATAACTAAAGTCAGCTCCAGGCGGAAGTCAGCCCGAGAGAGAAAGGTGCAACACTGCCTTCTAGGGGACGACGGGAGGACCCGTGTGACCCTGGAGAAGCAAAGACTCTCCACCGGGGCCCAGGGAGCGGTCACCTAAAGGAGACAAGATGATGAATCGACCCCCTCTAGACCTGAGAGCCACTGAGAAGGAAGGAAGGCAAGTGTTGGTCACACAGGGACCCCGCAGGTGACTCATACCCTCGATGCGTAAGGGACGCTTGCAGGACAGCCCGCGGGGCGAAGACGCACGTTCAGACAACGCACGGCTGTCAAGAGGCAGCAAGCTCAGGAAGATGGGAGTTCCGCAAGGCGGGGAGCGGGTGGGGGGCGCCCCAGGATGGTCGTGCCCTGCCCGTGGGAATGTCAGCTGGCGCAAAGCTCTGTCTTCCAAAGCTCTGGGCGCTCTAACGACCGAAAGGCCCCCGCTCGTCGGGGGTGATATGTGCCCCAGAGGCCACAGCAGCAGCGTGCCTGTGAAGACAGGCCGACATCCCTGAGGTGACAGGATGCCACGCGCTGACCGATGACTGGCTCCTGGAAAACAAGGGCCGGGCCCCTCACAGTGCACAACAGCAAGACATTTAACTGCAACCACGAGAGGACCGAAGTGTTTTAAGTGTCTCGTTCGGGTGATATTTTCCTTAATATTAACACCGTGGCGGGCGCCTGCGTGCATCTGTCGGTCGCGCATCTGACTCTCGGTTTTGCCTCGGGTCGTGATCTCAGGGTTGTGGGATCCGACAGGGCACTGGGCTCCGCACTCAGCACGAAGTCTGCTTGACATTCGTTCTCTCTCCCTCCCGCTCTGCCCCCCCCATGTTATCTCTAAAATAAATAAATCTTAAAAAAAAAAAAAAAACAAGTCAACCCCGTGGCGCGACCTTGAGTTCGCACTAGCAGCGCGGGGTCAGCGGGCTACTTAAGGCAGCCGCCAGCGAGGAGAGCGTGTGCGCACCTTCGGTCTTTTTCCAGTAGACCTTCACCTGCAGTTGGTTGTCTTGATAGAAGGGGGCTCCGATTTCCAGGAGGCGAGCGGGCCGTCGTCTCTGGAAAGGGGGCTGTATGTGCGTCGGGCTCTTTCTGGATTTTCCGACGTGCTCTTCTGCAACAAAGTACGACATTGTGATTCGCTGGTCAAGGTAACGGGCAATCAGTACACATTCACCCTTCGGGGAGGCTCTGGGTTAAACCAGACGTACGGATACGGTTTCTCATGATAGGTTTTTTAAAAAAGTTGTGAAGAGAGTAAACGAAATGATATGAAGATACCACGTGGCCTGGAAACCACAGAGCTTTGCACAGATGTGCCGGCAGTTCTACGCTCCCAGCCGCCACAAGGTCCCCTAAATGGGCACTTTGCTGTGTTGACTCGCACCTGAAGTATCACGTCAGCAAATGCACCTCGATGATACTTCAGATGAGGCTTTAGGCCTGAAGGCTGCCTTCGTTCATGCGCTCACTCGTTCTTTCCTGTCAGTCCCCGGTGAGACCTCCTAGGTGCCCGGCAGCGAGCCCGGGGCCACAGAGACGAAGCTCTTGGGCCCGGGGCTCTTGCGAAAGCAGCAGGCAGGTGCAGGTGATCCCGCACGTCGGTAGACGAGGGAGCACAGTGGGGGGTAGGGACGTGTTTGTGGCTCCCAGCCCACTGTTGCCTGTTCTCTGGAGGAATTGCCTAAGAGTGTCTGTGGCAACGAGTTAGCAGAGAGGATAGGACATTTGTAGTAGGCAAGGCGATGCTCTAGGGACGGCGAGGCCGAGTCGTCTGCGGACTCGGTGCTGCTCTCCCCACCGTCACTGTAACTCTGTCTCCACCGCACACTTACTGCAACAAGGACTGTAAATGGGATTCAGACGACCCCACCCCTCACATGCCGCCCCACATGCAACGGGACGCAGAGAAGAGCTGCACTCAGAGAAAACACCAGGAAGCATTCCCCTGAACCCAGGAATCCAAACTTGAAATCCTCGCGCTTGGCCGAGGCCACCTCCCGTCACCATCTGGCTCTGCCTCTACTGTGGTTTGTGTCGTGCGGCCCTCACGTGGCTGTGCCTGTCCCCTTCATGCCATTCCCAGTTCCTGACACCTGCTGGGTCCCTGGTCAGCGCGCGCCAGGCTCTGTCAGTGCAGCTTGCAGTGCTGCCCCCTGTCCGAGCCCTGACGACCCCTGACCTCTGCGGGGCCCCAGCTGCTGTCCTCGGGGACGATGTCCCGGGAGGCACAGAAGCAAACAGCCTCACTACACCCGTGGTTTCCCAGCGTTGGGTCTTGTTCCCTGGGCTTGGCTGCTGCCGCCAGAGCATGAGCGCTGGGAGCCTAGGGAAGGCACCGTGTGGGGTGAGCACATCTGGATTCAGGACCCTGGCGCTCAGCCCTGTGGGGG
Organism: Canis aureus; assembly: GCF_053574225.1. Lineage (NCBI taxonomy): Eukaryota > Metazoa > Chordata > Mammalia > Carnivora > Canidae > Canis > Canis aureus. The sequence continues at coordinate 119,055,298 of NC_135649.1, read as the reverse complement.
GCGGGGGGGGAGCGCTGACTGGAGCATATGAGTCCCTTGGCTCTGGAGCCACTGGGCTCTTCTCCAGGAGCTGCGCCAAGGGGAGAACCTGGCTCCGCAGGGGACTCGGGTGGGTCCCGGGGGGCCCGGGGGAACCCCGCTGCTGTGTGCACACTGCTGTGTGCAGGCCTGCTTGGCCTCTCCGGGAGCTCGACTGCAGCCATGGCCTGGGTCCCCCTCTGACACCATCCATGCCAGGGGGTGTTCCCCACTGACACCATCCACACTGGGGGGTGTCCCCCTTTGACACCATCCACACCCGGGGGGTGTCCCCCTCTTAGGCTCTCATCCCAAAGTCATCGCTCTCCTGAGTTCGCCATGAACTCCTGCTGTGCACACCTCAAGCACGCGTTAACTGGCTGCCTAAGGACTGAGATTTTCACAAGCCCATGTGTGCTTCCAATAATCCCTTGAAAGATCTGTGGCTTTGAGAATTCGCCAGCGGATACTCAAGATAAGGTTTAGATACTACGTTTAATCTCTATGCAAATTTTATTTTCGTATTTCCTGGGATGTCCCGCAGAAACTATTTTTCATTCCATACACGTTGGATGTAGTTTTCTGTGTGTCAGGGCTGAAATGCATGAATGTGTAGTGCTGCAGACGCTCGCTGCATGGAAAGGACAGAGGGGCTCAAGCCTCAGGCCTAGGAGCGTGGCCCTCGCAGTAAGGGGGAGCCCTGCACTTTGAGTGGTAAATAAACGTGCAATAAAGTCCCAAAGGTAAGAGAACGGAGAGAGTAGGCTATTTTTCCAAATGTCAAAACTGATAAACTTTATAGATTAAGAGGTTCTGCGTGTATCTGTCTGCATGCCAAGTGTCGTCTGCAGAGCTCGAGGAACACCCAAGGTGCAGGCAGCAATGTGAAGCATCGGCCCTGCGACAGCCCTGCAGATGCTCCTCCGACCTCCAGAAAACCAAGCTGCCTTTCCAGCCAAGGCTGCTATGTCGCTCGTCCTTCGAGGGGCGCGTTTATAGAACGTAATGAACGTTCAGCCTGTGGCTGCAGAGACGCTGAGGAGCCCGCAGGCCTGGAGAAATGTAATTCAGAAAGTGATTCACATGCTGGCGGGCACCCCCCCCTCTTGCCCCTGAAAGGTCATGTCCTTTGCCTGCACGACGAAGCTGTGATCATTTACTTCTGGTTGGTCTGTGATGAATACACAGCGTCCTTGTAAGAGGCAGCGGATGCTCTGATGAGACCGCAGCCCAGCGCGGGCACCCGAGAGCCTGACAAGGAGCAGGTGTGCATAAGAGGCTGAGCGGCTGCTCTGATGAGACCACAGCCCAGCGCGGGCACCCGAGAGCCTGGCAAGGAGCAGGTGCGCATAAGAGGCTGAGCGGCTGCTCTGATGAGACCACAGCTCAATGCGGCACCGAGAGCCTGACAAGGCGCAGGTCCCGAAAGAGGCGAGCGGCTGCTCTGAGACCGCAGCCCAGTGCGGGCACCCGAGAGCCTGACAACGTGCAGGTCCCGTAAGAGGCAAGTGGCTGCTCTGATGAGACCACAGCCCAGCACGGGCACCCGAGAGCCTGACAAGGCGCTGGTCCATGAAAGAGGCGAGCGGCAGCTCTGATGAGACCGCAGCCCAGCGTGGGCACCCGAGAGCCTGACAAGGCGCAGGTCCCGTAAGAGGCGAGCGGCTGCTCTGATGAGACCGCAGCCCAGTGCGGCACCGAGAGCCTGACAACGTGCAGGTCCCGTAAGAGGCGAGCGGCTGCTCTGATGAGACCGCAGCCCAGTGCGGCACCGAGAGCCTGACAACGTGCAGGTCCCGTAAGAGGCAAGCGGCTGCTCTGATGAGACTGCAGCCCAGCGCGGGCACCCGAGAGCCTGACAAGGCGCAGGTCCGTGGGGCCTAATCCGCTGCGAAGCCCGAGTCTTCCCAGCACAGCCGGGACCCAAAGGGTGTGCGCTGTCACCGGCGCTTTGCTCTCCTCACATATTAGCTCCCTCCATCACCTCTGTGAAGCCACATGAGAGGCTTCGGCTAGTCCTGACTCCGGTGGCCCTTAGGTGTAAGTGTTGTTGACTTCTAAAAAAGATTTTGTTTGTTCATTTGAAAGAGAAAGAGAGGGATCCCTGGGTGGTGCAGCGGTTTGGCGCCTGCCTTTGGCCCAGGGCGCGATCCTGGAGACCCGGGATCGGGTCCCACGTCGGACTCCCGGTGCATGGAGCCTGCTTCTCCCTCTGCCTGTGTCTCTGCCTCTCTCTCTCTCTGTGTGAGACTATCATGAATAAATAAAAATTTATATAAAAAAAATAAATAAAAGAGAAAGAGAGTGTGGGAGGGGGAGAGCGCAAGCAGGGGCAGAGGCAGGGAGAGGCCGACTCCCGGGAGCAGGGAGCCCGGCAGGGGACTGGATCCCCGGCGCCGCCCGGACCACGGCAGAGCCCGAGGCAGACGCTCCACCGCTGAGCCCCCAGCGCCCGCTGCCCTGACTCCATCGGTCAGATGAGACATCGTGTGACGATCAAAGATGACGGAGCAGAAAGTGCCGCTCTGCTCAGCACCGGCCCGACGGGGAGCTGCGGGCGGCTGGCGGTGCCCCGAGCGTGCCCGCGCCCGCCTGCCTCCTGGACACGCTCTTCCCGGCGGGCAGGGGCGGTCTCCGGCCTCGGGAGGGCCCGCGCGGGCGGAAGGACGGACGCGTCTGCCTGGCGTTACAGAGCAGCGACCCGGCTCCGGCCAGGGGACCCGTGGCCGCCTCGAAGGGACGAGGCCGCCCTGCACTCGGCTTCAGGCGACGCAGCTCCACGCTCCTCCCCTACACGCGGGCGCCAAGCTCGGCCGCCGGCCGCCCCACCGACCCCATGCGCTCGCTTCTCGGCCGAGGCCCTGGAACAAAGCCCGACCGGGCTGCACAGCCCCGCGGCAGCTCCGTCTGCGTGGGACCAGGTGTAGGACGGCGACCCTACGGTCCCGGGACAATGGGAGGGACCGGGACGAGGGGCGGGGACCAGGGGCGGGAGGGGCCTTGACGAGGTGGAACCATGAGGGGGGGAACCATGAGCGGGAGGGACCAGGGGCGGGAGGGGCCTTGATGAGGTGGAACCATGAGGGGGGGAACCATGAGTGGGAGGACCAGGGGCGGGAGGGGCCTTGACGAGGTGGAACCATGAGGGGGGGAACCATGAGAGGGAGGGACCAGGGGCGGGAGGGGCCTTGACGAGGTGGAACCATGAGGGGGGGAACCATGAGCGGGAGGGACCAGGGGCGGGAGGGGCCATGACGAGGTGGAAACATGGCGGTGGCGGACCATGAACGGGAGGGACCATGAGGAGGAGAGAATGTGACTGGGCGGAACCATGAGTGGGGGGAACCATGAGTGGGAGGACCAGGGGCGGGAGGGGCCAGGAAGAGGTGGAACCATGAGGGGGGGAACCATGAGCGGGAGGGACCATGAGGAGGAGAGAACGTGACTGGGCGGAACCATGAGTGGGGGGAACCATGAGTGGGAGGACCAGGGGCGGGAGGGGCCATGAGGAGGTGGAACCATGAGTGGGGGGAACCATGAGTGGGAGGGACCATGAGGAGGAGAGAACGTGACTGGGTGGAACCATGAGTGGGGGGGAACCATGAGGGGGGGGAACCATGAGTGGGAGGACCAGGGGCGGGAGGGGCCTTGACGAGGTGGAACCATGAGGGGGGGAACCATGAGCGGGAGGGACCAGGGGCGGGAGGGGCCATGACGAGGTGGAAACATGGCGGGGGCGGACCATGAACGGGAGGGACCATGAGGAGGAGAGAATGTGACTGGGCGGAACCATGAGTGGGGGGAACCATGAGCGAGAGGACCAGGGGTGGGAGGGGCCTTGAAGAGGTGGAAACATGAGGGGGGAACCATGAGCGGGAGGGACCATGAGGAGGAGAGAACGTGACTGGGCGGAACCATGAGTGGGGGGAACCATGAGTGGGAGGACCAGGGGCGGGAGGGGCCAGGAAGAGGTGGAACCATGAGGGGGGGAACCATGAGCGGGAGGGACCATGAGGAGGAGAGAACGTGACTGGGCGGAACCATGAGTGGGGGGAACCATGAGTGGGAGGACCAGGGGCGGGAGGGGCCATGAGGAGGTGGAACCATGAGTGGGGGGAACCATGAGTGGGAGGGACCATGAGGAGGAGAGAATGTGACTGGGTGGAACCATGAGTGGGGGAGAACCATGAGCGGGAGGACCAGGGGCGGGAGGGGCCAGGAGGAGGTGGAACCATGAGTGGGGGGAACCATGAGCAGGAGGGACCAAGGGCAGGAGAGAGCAGGCATAGGAGAGGCCGTCGGTAGGGTCCCAGGACAATGACAAGGAAGGACCAGGAGGGCGGGACCAGGGGCGGGAAGGACCATGAGGAAGAGAGAACATAAGTGGGTGGAACCGTGATTAGGGGGAACCATGAGCGGAAGGGACCAGGGGCGGGAGGGGTCATGAGGAGGTGGAACCATGAGTGGGAGGAACCATGAGCGGGAAAGGGGCTTTGAGGAGGGGAGAACGTGACTGGGCGGAACCATGAGTGGGGGGAACCATGAGTAGGAGGGACCAGGGGCAGGAGGGAGCACGAGCGGGAGGGGCCGGAGAACATGACTGGGCAGAACCATGAGTAGGATGGAACCATGAGCGGGAGGGACCAGGGGCAGGAAGCACCATGAGTCGGAGAGATCACGAGCGAGAGGGACAAGGAGCGGTCGGGACTGGGGGCGGTCGGGACCATGAGGAGGAGAACATGAGTGGGCGGAACCATGATTAGGGGGAACCATGAGTGGGAAAGACCAGGAGTGAGAGCGAACAGGGGCAGGAAGGACCATGAGCGGGAGGGACCAGGAGTGGGAGGGGCCATGAGGAGGAGAGAGCATGAGTAGGCGGAACCATGATTGGGGGGGAAACCATGTGCGGGAGGAACCATGAGTAGGGGGGAGCCAAGAGTGGGAGGGACTCTGGGAGGAGAGAACATGAGTAGGCAGAACCATGATTAGGGGGAACCATTAGGGGGAGGGACCATGAGGAATTGAGAACATGAGGTGGAACCATGAGTATGGGGACCATGAGCGGGAGGACCAAGGGCAGGAGGGGCCATGAGGAGGAGCAAACAGGAGGCAGAACCATGGTCTGGAAGGATGAGCGGGACTGACCGTGAACGGTCGGGACCAGGGGCGGGAGGCACCAGAGAACATGACTGGGTTGAACCATGATTAGGGGGGAACCATGAGCGAGAGGGACCAGGGACGGGAAGGAGCGGGAGGGGCCATGAGGGGGTGGAACCATGAGTGGGAGAGACCACGAGTGAGAGGGAAGGGGGGCGGGAGGGAACATGAAGAATGAGTACATGAGTAGGCGGAACCATGATTAAGGGGGAACCATAAGCTGGAGGGACTATGAGGGGGAGGGATCATGAGGAAGTGAGAACATGAGGTGGAACCGTGAGTATGGGGAACCATGAGCGGGAGGACCAAGGGCGGGAGGACCAAGGGCGGGAGGGACCATGAGGAGAGAACATGAGTAGGTGGAACCATGTGCAGGAGGGACCAGGGGCCTGAAAAACCATGAGGAAGTGAGAACATGAGTAGGCGGAACCACGAGTGGGGGAAACCAAGAGCAGGAGGGACTTTGGGAGAACATGAATAGGCAGAACCATGATTAGGGGGGAAGCATGAGCAGTAGGAACTATGAGGGGGAGGGACCATGAGGAAGTGAAAGCATGAGGTGGAATCATGAGTATGAAGAACCATAAGTGGGAGGGACCCAGGGCGGGAGGGACCATGAGAAGGAGCAAACAGGAGGCGGAACCATGGTCCGGGAAGATCATGAGCAGGAAGGATCATGAGCGGGACGGACCGTGAGTGGTCCGGACCAGGGGCAGGAGGGGCCAAGGAGGAGAGAACAGGAGTAGGCGGAACCATGATTAGGGGAAACCATGTGCCAGAGGAACCAAAAACGGGAGGGACCATGAGGAAGTGAGTACATGAGTAGACGGAACCATGAGTACCCGGGAACCATGAGTGGGAGGAACCACAATCCGGAGGGGCCATGAGAACATGAGTAGGCGGAACCAAGATTGGGGGTAAGCATGGGAGGGAGGGACCATGAAGAGGACAAACACTGAGTAGGCGGAACCATGGTCGGGGGGATCATGAGTGGGACGGCCCATGACCAGCGAGGCCAGGAGTGGGCGGGGCCTACGAGGTGGCAGGGCCGGGGTGGGCGGGGCCAGGAGCAAGTGGGAGGGGCCTGCGAGGTGGGCGGGGCCAGAGCAAGTGGGCGGGGCCAGGAGCAAGCGGCAACAAGGGCGGGAGGAGCAGGAGCAGGAGCAGGAGCCCCCCTGGGGGGTCCCGGGAGCAGCAGCTCCGTGCGCCGCCCCCCCCACCGTGGCAGGCCGAGGTCCGCAGCTCTGCCTCCCGTTCGGGGTTCGGGGCTCGGGGCTGTGGGGATCCACCCAAATGCGGCGTCTGCAACCCCACAGCGGGTGGCAACGGGGCAGGGACGTGGTTCGCGCCGTCCCCGAAGGGCGAGGCGAAGCAGGAGCGCAGACACAGGCCCCTCAGGAGGCCCTCTCACGGCGGGGGGACGTGCGGATGGCCTGAGCACGGCGGCCACTGGGCCCACAGCCCACGGCACGTGCCGGCGGACACGGGCGCCTCGGCGAAGAGCGAGGAGCCGCAGCACCCGGAGGCCCGAGGGCCCGGAGCCGGCCGCGCTGACGCTGAGGGGCGGAGCCTGCCGCACACTCCATACCCGTGCCCGTGCCCTGCGTCCGCCGACGCCTCGCTGCTCCGGGCCCTCGGGCCGCACCGCCACCTTAGCTGCTGCTGCCTCCGCGGCGGACTAATGCTTGTGTGATCGCGTCTACATGTTCATCGTCCACACTCCACATTAGGCAGAGATCACATGCATCCAGTGTTGCAGAGTGTGTGCGTCCATGTGCATGCGTGCATATGCGGGTGTCTCTGTGTATGCAGATGTGTGCGTGTGTGCATATGCAGGTGGCTCTGTGTACGTATGTGTGTGCATGGGTATGTGTACAGACATGTGCATCCTTGTGCATCCTGTACACGTGTGCATGCGTGCATGTGTATCTGTGGACATGTGTGTCTGCTTACGCATCCTGTACATGTGTACATGCATGCATATGCCTGCGTATCTGTGTACATGTGTGTGCATGCATGCATATGCATCCTGTACCGTGCATGCATATGCATGCTTACGTGTATGTGTGTGCATATGCACATCTATTTGTGTATGTTGTGTATGTATGTGTATGTGCATGTGTCCATGTATATGCACATATACACAAATATACGTGCAAATGGACTAGATCGTGTATACTTGGGCTACACAGTACATAGGCACACTATATAGTGCGGCGTGTTCATAGTATAAGAGTAACACAGTAAGTATCCCCCCATATTAGACGCAGTGCTGGCATAATTCGTAGCCGTACATTTCAGGTTGAGGAACGGATGGATGACAGGATTGAAAAATCAGTCTAAGTTTCTAAACATACAGAAAAGTTAAAAAAAATTTTTTTTCATGAGAATTTTTCAGTAACAGTTGTATCGTGCCCAGAGTTATACAGAGAAAGAGAAGACTGTTTCAAATACATTTAATCTCCAAAGAGACGGTTTCTCAAGCAGGTAGGAAGCTCTGTTTCTGGAACGTTTTTGAACGCGTCATTTCAAACAGACCTGCTCATTCCGATCCTATTTTTTGCGGGTGGTACAAGATAATTACAAGCAAAGACTGCGCCTAAGTCTGCAGAGCGAGGCTCGCCTTTCCTAAATTCAGACAAGCTTCGAGCCCATTGCTCTACCCTCTGCACCGGGCCCTGATGAAAGGCAGACGCCACGGGGCTCTCCTCCTAGGGAATCAACATCACACGCTCCTTTCATCTGCCCCGTTCCGGAAGCCTCGCCAGGCGCTTCTCCTCTGCGGCTCTCACCGGCCCGGCCCCTCTTGTGAACAAAGCCAGGAATAAGAAAGCGACTTATTTTCTGGCTCAGATGGGGGTGCCATGTAAAGACCCTCCTTTTGCTTTGCACGGTCTGCGGCAAACATACTAGTTTAGGAAAACTGGAGACAAGGGAAATCAATATGGGAATAATTAACTCCGTGGAATATGAAGTAGCCTTTCCAGAAGTGACTGGGGCCGCTGTGGAATGCCAGTGAGAACGGGTGTGTCCCCTGCCCCATGTGCAGGAGTGGGAAGTTTTCTTGTTAAACTTCCATTATGACACCAAAGTAGTGCATATTCAACAGATAAAAAATTGAAAGGTGGAAGTGTGTGACACACAGTAGTTCCAGAGGTCATCTCACCCAGCACTGGAGGCTCACGGCCAGCAGGGTCTCCCAGGTCACGACTGCCGGGGAAAGGCTCAAGCTCACTCTCTCTGTCTCTCTGTCTGTCTGTCTCTCTCTCTTAGGCGAGCCCCAGCTTTACCACCCACCGGAGGACAAGGACTCGGCACTTACTGTGGCTGGCGGCGTGCGCCGGCGTGAAGTGCAGGGAGGCCTTGGCCCCCTTCAGGCGCGTCTGCCCCCAGTACGCCACGGCCTGCAGCTCCACGGTGTAGCTGGAGTCTGGCTGGAGTCTGTCCAGGATCACCGAATTCTGGGACTGCAGAGGAAGACAAAATTCACCACGCCCGTTACACGCCTGCCCTGCCTCTCCTCTTCGTCACAAAGCCACACGGTCCTCATGCAGCGGCACGTCACCCCCTACTTGGCTCTGCCCTCAGTTTTCTAAGATCACACAATTCTCTTTGTCTTTAGGATCCGAAAATCCTCTTTTACCATGCATCAAAATAAATTTTATAGAATGACCACACATATTTTTTGGAACTTGTTCCTCATCCAATGACTGGATCCTCCCTGATACTATACAACTGAATAATTCCGTCCCCTCCCATTCTAGACACCATCTCACAGAGAAGAGAGATGCGTTGGTTGTAAACTGACCGAGCTCATGTTGGCATACCTGGAAAAATTATGAATTGGCACTAACTGCATATTTAAAATATTTCTTTTAAATGTCCTATGAGTAAATTTCAATCAAAAGTAGTGAGGAGAATCATCCTAAGAAAATGTTTTAAGATTTTTTTTGGTCATCGTTATTGTTAGTGTCAAGCACTCATCCAGGTTTCTCTGTGTGACGTGCAGCATTAAGTGAAGCAAGTCAAAACGACCTCTTTGCCTAATGGCTGGAGGCCAGACAGGAATTCTACTACAGGCTGAGAGATCCAGTGACACATCAGAGCGAGCCAGGTGTCTGATGGTGGCCTCGAGACAGGAGCACACGTCTGATAACCCTGAGTCAGGTGCTTTTTCTAGGGTTACGGGAAACCAGCTTAGTTTCCTAAGAAACTGAAGAAAAATGAAAATAATGAAAGAAAAATAAAGTTGGGTGTCTTTGACGCATGTGATGGCTGTAAGGCTTGCCCAGAAACTACAGGGTGGTACTGACAGTGACACGGGACAGGGAGTGTCCCACTGGCACTGCAACACCTAAGGAACTCCTGTGTTTCAATTCCACCGTCACCTGTTACCAACATTCTGATCACACTCTCGGGCCTTGTGAGATCTCTTTTCGGCGCGAGAACATGCTTTCCGTGGGCATTCCAGAACCGCGACCATAAGGCTCACTGTAAATTCTGGATGGCGCTGCTATGGGATTCGGGCTTTTGAGGGATGAACGATCAGAATGCAGCCATCTCCGGCTGTTTGGCTCTGGAAGGCTGGCGGCACAACCGCAAGTCAGAGAGAGGCAGACTCCAGGCCACGGTTGGGTCTTCGAGGGGAGGAGGGACAGTGCTCTGCACCGGGTGCTGCCGGAGGAAAACCCTCTTGGGGTCTCCTGGTGGACGTTTTACATCCTTTAACCTGTAGTGTGTTTGCATAAACTACCAATCATTGCTTTTACTTAGGGTTTCCTGTTGGATTATCACTCTCCCCAAACTGCTGTCTCCAAACTAAAAGAAAACTTACTTTTGAAAAAGCATCCCCTTGAAGATCCCCTCTCTCCTATTTACCAAGGATATTAGTAAATCTCTTAGTAAATGGGGACTCACTGATCCCTAAAAAGAAAATTTTATAATTTCTCATGTTCTCTTGGATTTCTCCATTTTTTTTTTAAAGATTTTATGTATTTTTTCATGAGAGACAGAGAGAGAGAGAGAGAGAGAGAGAGAGAGGCAGAGACACAGGCAGAGGGAGAAGCAGGCTCCATGCAGGGAGCCTGACATGGGACTCAATCCGGGGTCTCCAAGCGGCGCTAACTGCTGAGCCACCCGGGCTGCCCGATTTCTCCAGTTTCTAATCCTAATCTCAACTGGTGAGATTTTGACATTGAGAATTTAGTGATCCACATGACCTATAGCTTGTCTATGGTGGATCCAAAAATTTAAATAGTGACCTACAATTTTGGCTACCCTGTCCTATTAACGGTGTCAATTAACTTTGCAGTTCACGTTTTATTTATCTAATTGACACTGGAAAGAAATACATTGCAGTTTCCTAGTAACCCATGATGCTGTTTGCTGATTGATGGTGTATGTGTGTGCATGTATGTGCATGTATGTGCATGTGTGTGTGTGTGTGTGTGTGTGTGTGGTGTGCAGGCACTATTACCATTTTGCTTCCTACCCCTTATGGGTCCCACAATTTAAGCTCCTTTAAATCTTCCTATGTGCCAACCACGCATTGCCAATTATCACTTATGGTGAAGTCCTTAAAAATAAAAGATGGAAATGTCAGAAAGTTTCTTAAAAATAAACCAAAATAGGCATCAGCTAAATATCAAGGTTACAGACTTTTGGAGACATGTTTTAGAATTCTAAATGGCACAGAAATTAGAATCTTCACTGCCAAAAAAAAAAAAAAAAAAGGCTTACCATCCTTTTTGTAAGACATTTTCAAATATTTATTTTTTTATGGAATTCAGCTTTATAAATTAGGGGGAAGTTGTTTATGTAAGTTTTCTAACAACAATAAAAGAAACCGAGTAACTTCTTTTTGTGCACTAAGAAATTCATGCAATGCCAAATGTTCACGATCATAGCAATCTCATTTCAGAAAATGGTTCAGTGAAGACTTTATTTCTTGGCATCTGGAAAATAAACCATTCCAAGTTCTTTTAATCAATGAGAGCAATATATTGTCAAACATGCATTTTCTAAGCTGATTAGCTTACAGAAGGAAATCCCCTGCGACAGAAAAGCCATGAACATTGCTCATTGATTTACAAGGATCTCAACCAAAACCAAAGAAGATCTAGATGCTAGGGACATTTTGAATTACGTGATTTTCTATGACAGGGCATCAAGACAAAAATGATTTCTGTTCCTCTCCTTTCTGGCATCGTGCCTGCCATTTGGAGATGAGTAGGTCAACGGGCTACCTGCAGCTATTTTCACCTAAAATGTCAAAGGCAAAACTTCTGGAATGGACCTCCACTCTCTGCACTTCCTCAGCGCAAGAGAGAGGGATGGGAAGTTTTCCTTCACCCATTCCTTCTCTTAGCTCACCAGAGGCCACCCCTGGGACCTGCGGCCTTGAGTTCAAATACACTTTGCAAGAAGACTCCACTCTTGCTTCTCGTACCCACTTACCCCATCCGTAGTCTTTCTCCGCTTCTTTTTTGTTGGGACGAGGGATTTGCTGTTGACCGTCCAGCTCCAAAACACCTTGTAGTGATGCACGGGGATGTCTGGTTCCTCAGGGAGATCCCAAACAATAGCCACGGTCACAGTGTTGTCACTGTTTACGGTGGAATTTGCAAGTCGGAGGTTGGCCGGAGCTGGGGGTGCGGATGGATCTGAAATCCAGGAGAAAGACACACCATATACTCAAGTACCAAGGTGACAACAAAAGCCATGTCCTTGGATGTCTAGTAACTACACTGTCAACACATGAGCACTGCCCTTTACATGCAGAGAAGCTGAAAACAAATACAGTCTCTTCTGTAAGCCTCAAATGAAAATACAGGGCACAAAACAGGAAGATAGATTCGTTTGGGCCACATTTGTAATCCAGAAGGCTCTATATACCACTATAACCCAGCTAAATTTTCACTGTACCACAATTGATAAATTTTTATGAAATATGGTAAAATTGGGAGCACCTGTGTCAGTTAAGCGTTTGACTCTCGGTTTTGGCTCAGGGTGTGATCCCACAATCATGAGATCCAGCCCGAGTTGGCCTCTGCACTCAGCACGAAGTCTGCTTGAAATTCTTTCTCCCTCTCCTTTTGCCCCTCCCCGCTCACATATGCTCTCTCTCAAATAAATAAAATCTTTTTTAAAAAAACAAACAAACATGGTAGGATTCCACTTAGGCTGGTTGGCATTAAAAAGGTCAGCAGAGTAGACCTGGCTTTGAAAACTCTGGGCAGAAAAAGAAAGAAGTCCAGCTCACCCGAGTAATTGTTTTCATCTTACTGGTCGTGTAGCTTTTGATCCTTGCTTCAGGAAGAGTGAAAAACGGAGATCAGCAAAAATAAAGCATTTTTTTTTCTTACTCTACATTGCAAATTGGATGGCATACGGATGACATCCATTTTTGTAATTTCACCATTTCTGGCTTGTCACATAAACCAAAACCTTCTCAGCTGTCAAGAGACAGACTAGGCTCTGGAATTATTACTCTACAAATCTCCATGTATATATATATATATATATGAAGATGACTAAACATGCATGAGCTAGACGGCCTTTCCTTCATTCTCTGCCATAAAGTGAGCAAGTGTAGATGCCGCTCACCACAAATTATTTACAGATGGTTTCGTTTTGAAGACGCTTTCCCAGAAAAATGCTGTCAATAATTCGAATATTTATAATACCATCTGCATCAGAAGTGGAAAGAGGTTATAGCTAACTTGATAGAAATGAAGCAGACCAAGGGAAAAATACCCATGTTTTTACTGTCGGGATTGTGTGTGGTTTGGGGATGATGAAAACATGAATCACTTTTAAAAATCTCTTGCTTTTCTTGGATATGTAAGGAAGGAGCGCAGGTCTGGTTGATTGCTCAATCTTTAAAAATGAGAACATTTCGTAGTCACTTTTTCAGGTGAGTGGCTAACCCAAAGCACAGTTCGTGATACTGTTGATCAGGTGGTCCTGAGACAGTCAACTTCAGGAAACTTCTGGGAGCGCCCGAGACATACACTGGGATACGCTGACTCAGTGAGTCCCCGTGGGGCCCCATATGTATAAATTTCATATATTTGCATAAATATGTATTTGTAGGTTTTATGTCAAATATTTTCTATGTAAAACACACAATTCTGAAGCAGATGATCTACCGCAGGCCGGAACTTGAAAAGCACCGCACCTGGTGGCAACAAAGCAAGAGGTGTGAGCGCCCCTGGGTTCTGGGTCAGCTGGAAAACGCTGGTTTGCCTCACCCTGGGCCTGGGGAGCGCCGGGGAGCCCCCTCCGGTCATGCACGTGGACGCAGGGACACCGCTGGGCCGCCTGCGCTCTGAGTCACGGCCTCCACCTGACACGACTCTGCTCCCAGTGCGGCTCCTGCTCGGCCTCCCCGGCTGGCTCACCGCACGCCGCCGTCTGCACGGGCCGCCCCCCAGCCCTGCCCCCTCGTGTCCTCGCACCTCCTGGGGCTCTGGTCCGGTCACAGCTTTACCCAAGGGCTCTGTTCCGCTGACTCTCAGGTGCATGTGCTCACGGGAGCCTGCACGGTCAGCTCCGCTCGGGGCCTCCGAGCCACCCCAGGCAGGAGGCGTCCGACTCAGCCCTGGTCGTCAGCGCAGCTCAGGAGCAAACTCCTTCCTTCCGCTTGGCCAGAGCTTAGCCAGACGGGACACCTGAGGTCACAGCGTCCCTCGGAGCCCTTCGGCAACACCTGCTGGCGGACTTCAGCGCACCGCGGTCAACCGCGTGATGCCGCGGGCACCGCCACCTTTCCCGCAGTGTGGCAGGGGCCTCCCCTCAACCCTGCCCGTGCTGAGGCCTCCGGAGCCTCTCCCAGTAGTGCCCACACCGGGTCCGTCGCTCCCGCTTGAGGCTTCCCGGCTCAGGGTCCAAGCATTAGCAGTCCCCCAGGTCCTGCAGACTGGGGCCTCGCGTTGCCTCCCAAATGCTTTCCCAGGCCCACCAGGCCCTCTGCTCAAGTCCCATCATTGCCTACTAGGCCGTGGAGAGGCCAACCACCAGGCTGAGACGTCCCCACGGTCTGCCTACCGCTTGCCCCCGCAGCTCCCCGTGGCGGGCGCCTCGCCTGCTGTGGGTCTACCAGATGCCACCCCATTCAAAAGAGCTACCAGCTCTCTCCTCCCGCCCGAGAAAGTTTTCACCATGATTTCTCCTGCTTCCTTGTTCTCCACAGCCCTTATGACCAGTTAACTCACTTATTATGTACCTTATTTGCTATCTGGCTCTACCCTCAATAATGAAAGCTCCACGAGAGGAGGAAGATTTTTTTGTTTTGTTTTGTTCACTTCTGTATTCCCAGCATGGAGAAGAGTGCGTAGCACATGGTAGGCACTCAGGAAATAGATGCTAAATGAATAGGTGAATGGATGACAGTTTTCCTAAACGTTGACTTTAATCTGATATTTCAGTTCCAGTTTTCGACCCCATCAACTGAAATGGGTGAATCGTGACAAGACCATAAAGGGAACTGGAAAACCAAAGGGGGGCTCTTTCTGGCTTGAAATAAGAGACTCAAAGCAACCCTCCTTCCTCTATTGTACGACTCCATCTGTAACCTAGAAAAAGGAGCTACAGAGTTTTTGGAGAGGGAAACTAGTTTGCAGGCTAATCATCACTTCAAGACAAGGAAATAATTTCAATATGTAAAGACGATCACAGCTGTACATGTTTTCAGTGATGCACCTGAAAGTCTGTGTACAGAAAATAAAGTTACGTGAATTCTCAAGTTATTCTAGGTGCACAGGAAGAGCTCAAAATCATCTCCTCTTCTCAAGAAATCCAAGTGTAATAATATTAGGTATTTCACCAGTGTCTTCATCTACTCCATTCAGTACATTCTTACTCACTGCCCCAGAAAACTTGATCATAACTTGGATGTGATCATCAAAATCCAGAATAACATCATCTCCTTTATGGAACATTATGAAACACACAACAACATAATTCCTGAGAACAACATATGAGGAAATAATGCTTTCAAATATGTGAATTAGTAATTTTTGCTTTACATTATCTGACATTACCTTTACATTATTCTCAACAATTTACGCTATCAAGATGGTGTACTTCCATTACCAGGATGAGATGCCCCCCAAATAATCACTGTTCAGTTATGAAGCAAAAGGCAATTGCAGAGACTTTCTGGTCTCCTGATTCTCCTCTGTCAACCAAATATTCATTTCTCCATTTATTTGCTGTAGACGTCAGGTGAGAGGCAGCCTATCCCATCTGTCTAATCTGAAGGATTTCATTTTCAATCCTAAAATTCCCATAGTCAAGCCATTCCCTGCTTTGTGTGATGGCTCGTTCCATTGCAAAGGAAAATATATTCCCTTTGCTGAATCACACAGAATCTTTTCTTTTCGTTTGCATGATGTCTTAATTGCATTCAAATTTTGAAATGTCTACTTGGAAGTCTGCATGTGAAAAAAAAATATATATATATATATAAAGACTCTACATTTTAATAAAGCCCTAACGCATTCTATCATTTATTTACTTGGCACTTAAAAAAAAAACTGGTAAATGCTTTCGGTTAGAGAGGTAAAGCAACTTGTCCAAGGTCATTGAAGTAATGGGGGGCAGTAGAGTCGGGAGAATGGAAAGGAAGGCAGAAAGAGGGCATCGTCAAGGCTCTAAAATACACGCCCACACATGCCTCATCTCTACCTATGTCTTTTTTTTAAGATTTTATTTATTTATTCATGAGAGACACAGAGAGAGAGGCAGAGACACAGGCAGAGGGAGAAGCAGATTCCATACAGGAAGCCTGATGTGAGACTCGATCCCAGGACCCCGGGATCACGCCCTGAGCCGAAGGCAGATGCTCAACTGCTGAGCCACCCAGGTGGCCCTCATCTCTACGTATGTTACACATCCATCGCTACTATGGGCCAGTGTACCTACAAAAAGAAAACACGGAAAGCTCTTCTGTGGGGAACATGTTCATCTTTTAATAACCTAGTGCAGGAACTGACAAGCTTTTTGAGTCAGGGGCAGAGAGTGAACACTTCAGGATTTGCAGACCATGCGAGCTCTGTGGCAACTACCTAACTCTGCACCTGTAGCTCAAAAGCCACCATGGAAAATATGCCAACAAATGAGCTGTGTGCCAATAAAACTTTATCTGTAAAAGCAGGCAGCAAGCCAAATTTGGACCACGGGCCATACACTGCCAACCCCTGAGCCAGTCTTTCAAAAGCAGCACTACCATTAGCTTTTGAAACATGACATGAGCACGATCTCTAATGTTATCAAGGCATGGTTATACTTTGTGGGGTAAATGTTGGACTTTTGTTGCCATTTTACAGATGAGGAGATTGAGCGTGGGAGATTTACGTTCTAGAGCAGAGAGTGAAAGGTCAGAGTCTTATCACAAGACCAATGCTCTCCAAGCCCTCCCTCTGAAGCTTAAATCAGAGGATTTCTCCTCCACCTTGATTCCCTTTCTGCTGCTTTCTACTCCCTCTGTGTTCTCCCCAATTATCTGCAGAAACCCATCTCCGAAAGCAGAAGGAAGCACTCTTCCAAAGATAACCGGCAGAGGAAGGCTGTGGTAGCTTTTTCTACTTACATACACTTTCCAGTTCAAGCTGTATTAATCCTTTAGCATGAATTTATCTAATGTTAGTGTTGGACAAAAATAGTTCCTTTTATTCACGATCACATGTGATGCTTCCAGCCATGGAAGGTGGAACATTTGGGTTTCGCATAGAGATTTAAGGTTTCATTCTTTCTTTAACCTTTGGTGGGTAATGCCACAAGTGAATGGTAGCGTGCTTATCAGCAGAAAAGAGCTGATAAGTAATCACATGCACATACACATATATACTCAGACTTGTGCATATAGAGGAACAACATATGTTCTAAGAAAATAGATGTTACTTTTATTACTTACTTGATTTCCCCAAATGGTATCCAGAGATCAAACCTCCCACTGACACACACTACAGAAATATCTCTTAAGCTAAGTAATAGTGATCAAGTGGAGTTACATTTTTAAAGCAATGGTAAAAGCACTCATGCATTTTGCAACCGAAAACCAAATTGAAAGTTTGGTTCTAATATTTGGCTTTTCTTTTCCTTTCCAGACTCAGCAGTCAGGATAATTTTCCTTTCCTCGTTTTTTTGTTTTGTTTTGTTTTGTTTTGTTTTTTTTAAAGAGAGGAAAAGAAATCACCCTGCAGTATCTAGAGACACAACTCATGAGCCTCTGAAAAGCTGCAGAAGCTACACGGCAGGCACGTTTCCAACTCTTAAATAGTTTCAAGACACATGCACCGGGGAGTCGTGCCCAGTGGAAATGGCACACACGGAGCAGCTGCGGAGCCGCATAGAGTCATGGGTCCCCGCGGAGCAGCAGGGAACTTTATTACTCCCGGTGATGTCTGTTCTCCTTTTACTAACACTCTGTAAGGTATGGAATAACATCCGGGGTGATACTTAGGCACTTGGAAAGCAATGCTGTCTGCTGATTTTTCTTTCTTTCCTTTTTTAAAAGATTTTCTTTATTCATGAGAGAGAGAGAGAGAGAGAGACAAAGAGAGAGGCAGAGACACAGGCAGAGGGAGAAGCAGGCTTCATGCAGGGAGCCCGACGTGGGACTAGATCCCCGGTCTCCAGGATCACACCCTGGGCCGAAGGCAGTGCTAAACCGCTGAGGCACCTAGGGATCCCCTGATTTTTTAAAAATTATTTATTTATTTATTCATGAGAGACAGAGAGAGAGGCAGAGACACAGGCAGAGGGAGAAGCAGGCTCCATGCAGGGAGCCCGACATGGGACTCGATCCCAGGTCTCCAGGATCACACCCTGGGCTAAAGGCAGCACTAAACCGCCGACCCACCTGGGCTGCCCTGATTTTTCTTTTAAATGCATCCTGTACACATGGGAAAATAGAGCAGAAGGATGCAGGAAAGGACGTGAATGTGGAGGGAAATGAATATCATAACTAAAAAATAATGCATTAGCTGAATGACAACAGAAGGCGGATTTTAACATTTTTCCTTCTAAGTTCCCTTTAGTGTTTGCTATTCCAGAACCTTAAACTGATATTGACTAACTGCAAACATCCAAGTAAATGTCTGCTTGCTCTTGGCAACACGCAAAAAAAAGAAATCAAAATAAAATCAGGTTTTGCTTTTGTACCATCTACAAAATTAGAAGCCTTCCTTCTGTCACTATCCATGTTGAGGCGCAGAAGTCATGCCGAGGGGCAGAAGCACTCTTTCCCAAGTTCGGCAAGCTAGTAAAAGAGCATTTTGGCAGAGATACTCGGCCTTAGCCATACATACTTCCAACACTGGGCACGTGAAGCACACAGAGTTTTTGCCCCTTCGATTCATACCAACATGCTCAAGGCAAGGTGAAACACCAATTTGCTGCAATTATAAGCAAACATAGCAGGGAACCCAAAAATTTCATTTTCTGTAAGTACAACTGTCCCTCCTAGTGGTTTACTCACAAGTCTGGGGACTCTGTCAGTTAGAAATTGGTAGCTTTCTTACATAACGTGACACTTGCCGGGTGCTGGCATAGGGTGGCATCAGGGGAGAGGCCAAGTGAGGCTGAAAGGCATGCCTGTCTCCGGCTAACACCGGCGTCGGGCACAGGAAGGAGACCGGGAACCTGCTAACGCGGGCATTCCTTCCATGGAACTGTTAATATACTGATTTTAAACCCCAACTGAAAATGTACGAGACGCCCCCGTAATAGGAATCCTATGGGTCTAGAGCAAAAGCCTGGTAGACCCCCCAGTCCCTGCAACTGTACAATCTCAGGACACACAGTTCAACTTCTAAGTGCCAGCCTGTCGCCTGAGCCTTCACCTGGGCCCTCAGGAGGCTGTGCCCATGTGCAGGACAGATGGGCCAGGAAACAGCCGGAGTCCCGTGACGGTGTCCTCGTGGGAAGGAGTTCTGGTTGCCCCGGTGACAACCAACATGAGAATGCACCTTTTCCTCCTCCTACCCACCCGGTTTCCTGGATTTCCTCCGAAGAAAGCCACCCCCACTCAAAGCTTTCACATGCCTGGGCCTCTGGGGAAGCCCCATCGCTGTAGGAACTGTCTGTGTGTCCAGGTCACCTGCTAACAGGGCATGTTCCCACATCCTTGTGCACACACGGGACAGGCCTAGCAACACCTCAGGGTTCTACACACCACGCCTCCTATGGTTTATTCTCCATGCAACAGGATAGAAGAGTTGGGGTAGACCCTACAATCTGGCAGCTTGGGAGCTAGAAAGATGCTTCATCCTAGCAGCGACCTAGGAAGCTAATTCTCCGTGGAGAAGCACTACCAGTTCTACTCCAAATAACGAGACAAAACAAAACATAGAAAACAAAAAACAAAACAAAACAAAAAAAAACAAAGATATTAGGATACTGAATAATTTGTAATTTTAATTTTTAGAGCTGAAGCCAATTATCCATCTTAATACTGGGGGGAAGGTAGTAGAAAATTTAAATAAGTAAATACAGAAATTATCCCAACTGCTATTTGCAGCTTCCTGCTGCCAGGAGGAATTATTGATTGATTCTGTCCATTTTATAATCATGCATCTCTTCCAGGGGAGATAGGGAGGGGCCAACAACAAGACTGGTATTCACCGGGAGGAGGAAAACATGAACCTGAGTTACCAATCTATGCATAACTCAGAATTTTCTGTAAAAATCATCATTCTGAGGGGTTAGGATTTAGTTATGGGAAAAGACAGGAGTTAAAAGGAAATTAGCTTAGTCAATAGCCAATCCATTCTGGCAAACCACAGTAATTCTGTATTTAAACATAACCGTTAAGAAGAGAATGACAAGAATTTGGGCTTTTCCACAAAAATCAGGATTATGGCCAATGAATACCAGGCAGAAAGCATAAACGAAACCCATTTTATCAAGTTCTTTTTTTCTTTCTCCATTTAATTTTCCTTTTATTTTCAGAAGTGTTTATTGTAGATGGAGAAAAATCCCTTCCTCTTTCCCTTGACCCAGACTTAAATTACTGAGGCTGGCCCTCCACCCAACTCAAATACACTAGAAATTACTTACCCTTTGCACAGACTATTATTTTAGAGGCAATCATTCTTTCTCAAAGCCATTTTAAACCACTAGAGGACTTACAACGGTACAGTTTCAGTTCTGGAGCACACCAGGAATAAATGGGCTTTTATTAAATGAAAATGCACCGTTTTTGGAACCGTAGCAGCCTCTGGTAAAATGTCCTATTTCCTGCTTTGACAAATACGCCCTTTATCCATACTTCCGTACATCTCATCGTGAGGAACATTCTAGACTGTGGCTCTCACGCTTTCGAGACTGCAAGTGCTTCTGCAGAATTCGGAACAGGTTCTACTGCGGGTTCACTGAAGATGCACCTCGGAATCACGGGACCAGCACAGTTCAGCTCAGTGGCTGCAGACGGCCTCCAGGGCCTGTCCAAAGGATGCTCGGCCCTTGGTACGATGGCGCCACATCTTTCCCGCTTACTTAATCTCATCAATGGAGAAAGGGGTCTTAATGGGGGGGGGGGGGAATTGTTTAAATGACTTTAGGGGAACTTAAATTGTATGTTGTAAAACTCACATTAAACGAACAATGCGATGACGTTTAGGATTTTCTGAGATGGGCAACCCATGTCACCCACTTTTACAATGGTTCCATCACCCCCAGTAAGATTCTTCGTGCGTTCCTGGGAGGACGTTAAGGTAGAAACCAAGCTGTTTTTGTGTCTTCGGCTTCAAAAGCTTATCCACTCGTGCTTCTCAACAGCGACCTTACCAGCACGTCCTTCAGCTGTTGCTGAAGGAAGAAGGCTGTTTGCAGAACGGGGCCTGAAACAGCAATCCCAGTGACTGGGAAGCGACTACCCCTCTGGAACTCTGCGTATCCCGAAATCACTCTGTATCCTATGCATTTCCTGCGAGGCACGGGCACCTTCTCAGGTGCCATCAGCTGTGTCCCCCGGGGGGCTCCCTCCTCGCTGCGTCCAAGTGACCATCATCTTCTACCAGGAAGGCTGCAGTGACCCCCTCCCCAGCTCCACGACCCCGGCATCCCTGATTCTCTGTCCTCCTCTCTCTCATCTCCTCTTTGCACAACAGTTGGGGAGGCCCCACTAAAATCTCAGTCACATCATGTTCTTTGCTCTGCTCCCATACCTAACAGAGCGTAAAATCCATGCTCTTTACAGTGGCTATGAAAACCCAACAAACCCACTTCCTTTCTGCTTCTCAGGCTTCATCTCCAGCTCCCCTGCCCTGTTTTGCTGCTCAACCAACCCTCAGGCTCTTCTGCTGTTCCATGAACACTGCAAATTCACTCCTGCCACAGGACCTTTGTACCAATTATTTCCAGTAACTGCAATGCTCTTCTTTCAAATTGGTACAAGGCTGATTCACCTCCTTTGCACAAATACCTCTCTCTCTGCAAAACCTCTGTCCACTCTCCCTATAACTAAAACCAAAATACCCCAAACATCAGCTGTCACTACCTATCCTACAAGAGTATTTTACTTATTAACCTTGTTTACTGTTTCCTCAAAACCCCAATTGGCAGAAGAGTGTGTGTGAGTATGTGTGCTCCACCAAAGCACACATTTTTCACCTTTCCTTCATTTATTATCCCCTGTGCCTAGACCAGAGCCTGACACATATAGGAGCTCAACAAATGTTTCTTTAATACAAAAGCGAATGAAACTTGAGTGATGAGAAGGTGAAGATTCAGAACTAACTTTGTTTCTACCTTAAAGTTTACCCAGTAAGGTATGGAGGCTCTTGGAGGGTTCTAAAGTGGACGATGGTGATGCACACCTCCATAAATAGTACAAATGACTGGACTATACTCTTCGGAGGAATGAGTTTAACGGTATGATAATTATATTTCAGTCAGGTTGTTATAAACCATTTTCCCATTAAGGCACATTTCTCCGTTTGAGGAGATCTGAGTAGGTGAGGGAAGATGTGGTGCCGTCTTGGAAATGGGCAAGTGTCCTTTACACAAATCCTAGAGGAATTGTGTTCAACCATTTAGTGGATCTGTTACATTTCCATAATTCTGTGATGCATTTTCACTGGGAAAAGAGTAGAATCTACTATGAATTCTGGGCAGACATTTCTGGCTTGCCAGAACTGCAAGGACGGTGTCTCTGGAACGCTCAGTGTTGGGTGTGTCTGGAAAATCAGGGACGAGAACAACAGTGTAATGGTGAATGCCATGCCTCCCCAACATGGTGCATTCTCATTCAGCGAAAGCCTATTTAAATCTGAGGGGTGCAGCTGGAATTGCAGACTGTTGAGGTGCTCAGATATCCAGGGGGCATCCTGGGACAGCATGGCCTGGCTACATGCTCAGAATGGATGCCTCTGAGGTGCTGGCACTGGGGGCTGCCAGCAGAGCTCTGCCCAGATCCCACCCAACCACTGAAGGTACCCCACATCTGTCTCCAAAGGCTGGAAGCTGCTACCGGCTGCTCTCTATCTGCAGCCCTGACCTGGAAGCACCAGCCCAGGCAACCTGCAGGCAACCGCACAGATGGTAACGTATTTTGACCTCGACGTGCCTGGATCGCATTTGAACCATGAAACCCAAGGTGAAGAGTTCTCAAGCCTCTTATTGATCCTTGCCTCTGAACCCACTGTTAATTATTTCCTTTGCCTCTCTAAATCATCAGACCAATTGGAGACACAGCCTCAAGATGAGGTTTGATGTCTATGATTGCAGTTTTAAACTTCCTTAGTGGATTTGCCTCAAAGGAGGGAAAAATGCAGCTTCCCTTTCTTTTTTAAAAGGTCTTTTAAAATAAAGTTAACAGCGCACAGCATACGGTGTAACAGAATCCAAATACTAACTTATTTTGGTTGCAAGCTTTCCACTTCTAAGACCAACGATGACATAGACAAAGAGGCGGCAATATTACATCGAGAGAAATGCACAGACTGGCTGCGACGTAGACATTTCCCCAATCACACAACAGAAATCACAAGTTATAGCAGCCACTCCAAACGTTCCCATAGTTGGTTAGGAAGTGAATCAGCTCACTAGCCGCGATCTGTGAAACGGGATCTTGTGGCAGATGTACAGTGAGCGGTGAAGGTGTACAGCCAAGGAGGCACAGCCGGAGAAACACACACGGAGGCATTACTGGCATCTAAACCAGGTCCATCCTGCCACTACCACACACTAAACTTACCTGAGATGTCACATCATTAGTATTTGTTGGATCCCAGAGACTTTCCTAATAGCAAATGAAATAAGAACGGAACAAGGGACACCCGGGTGGTTCCGTGGTTGAGCGTCTGCCTTCGGCCCAGGGCGTGATCCTGGAGTCCAGGGATTGAGTCCCGCATTGGGCTCCCTGCATGGAGCCTGCTTCTCCTCCCTCTGCCTGTGTCTCTGCCTCTGTGTGTGTGTGTGTCTCTCATGAATAAATAAAGAAAATCTTTTAAAAAAATGAAAATAATGGCAATGACATAGGTGACTCACGGTTTCAATTCTGGATGTTTTGAAGCACAAGAGATTAATTACACACTGTATGCAAACACCGTTTGAAGAAAAGCTGCACCATCCGAAGTAGCTCAAACTAAACCCTTCTCTCCAACACTTAATTGAATGGTGACTACGCCACAGTATCTTGAGGCAAAGATTGATGGGAAACCACCACTTCAAAGTGGAGGAAACCCCATTATATCATCTCGGGTGATGTTTTGAAGGTAAAAGGCCCAAGGATGTTCTTAATCGTACATCCTCACACATCTGGCCCCGTTCACAAAGAACAGCAAAGCCACCTGCTGACCAACCATAAATATGAACACGGGGACACCACGGCTCCGCATCCCAGGTGCGCCCGGGAGGAAGGAGAGCATGGGGTCAGGAGAGCAGGACTGACCTTTGGAGGAGCGGAAGTGTTTGCTGGGGGCCGTGAAGCCTCGGGTGCCATGCACGTTGACGGCTGCCACTCGGAACTGATACCACCTGCTGGGTCGTATGTCGGTCAGCTGGACCCGCTCATCTGTGGTCTGAGGAGAAATGTCACAGGGCAGAGAGACGGGTCGGTCGGGTCCGCCTTCAGAGCACACCACGTCGGCAGCCGGCCCAACGCCGCCCTGGCCTCCCTGTGCCCTTGTGCAGGAGTGTGGCCATCGAGCGCGGTTGGCAGAAAAGCTGTCAGGGCTCGAGGAATTTCTAGGACGTTTTAAGTGCTTCATTCCACTTCTAGAGATTTCACCCCAAACAGTTAAAGATCTCTGGAGCCAACGCGATGAACGTGCCTGGGCTACTTAAGTCTGGTGATTTAATGTAGCATTAAAGCCACGAGGGGTTTCATCCCTCAATTACACATCTGAGCATTCGAATATACGCATGAGCTAATCATGACATTATAGGCAAGAAAATGAAATCATCTTTCGATTATAGAAAGAAAATGCCTCTCTAGCGTGCCTGCCAAATACAGTCTTGGAAGTCGCTATGAGGACCCATGCGCTTTAAGGAGTACTAACAACTTCTAGAATTACACTGAACCCAAGCCTCTCTTCCTTATTTGTGTAAATCGGGTTAAGACCTGCAAGGTCCCGGTCATGTTCGTCCAAGGGGAGGTGTGTTGACATATCTCTGTCCCAGAAAATGTCCAAAGGGAAAAACACTGGACACTGGGGAAGGTGCTAGACGGGCTGCGTCTCCTGCTGGAGGCACAAGGCAGGACTAAGCTCTCCCCCTTCATCAGGCTGAGGGGAAGTGTGGCTCTTTCTCCGCCACCCTGCGGCAGACCCGCAATCGCCTGCACCGATGACAAGGGCCACAAGGCCACGTATGGCACCTCGTCTACGGCCACTGCGGACTCAGCCTGCGCCCAGTGATGAATGCAGGCCAGGAGGATGGAACTGAACCCTCCCACACCCCAGTCCCCAATAACCTCTTGAAAAGGGGTGTCACCTTTGCTTTACTATCTACAAGGGAAGGCTCTGGACTCTCCAACATGGTTTTCTACCTCATTTGGTGGAACAGGAGGGGACTCTTGCACGGACGTCAACGTTTACTAGCCTTGAGTTTACAAAAACTGAACTCAGTGTGATTCCCACAGCATTTAGCAAAGAAAGGAAGGTGGGAGGAAGACAAAGACGTGAACTAGCGAAGATAATAAGATTAACTGAAGATCTTTCCTCTCTCCAGAAGAGAAGGGATAAAAGACCTGATGTTTTTTTTTTTAAGAGCTGATTTTATTGTCAGTTACTTTCATAAGTCTTTAAGTAATTTGGAAAATTTACAAGTGAGATTATACCATTAAGGAAGCACACCACATAAATCAAAGAGTCTTTTAGGCTGTATGCCAGACATCTTTATGTTTTATGAAAGCAAACTTTTTTTGAGAGAATAAGTATGAAATAGAATTACAAAATTTATTTGACCAGTTTTGTTTTTTTTTTTTTTTGCCACTAATTTGTTTCTTGTACATCAAATTGTTCATTTACTTAGGGTGGGGGGTGTCTCTAAATTATTTTAGTGTTTATCTTCTTTGATATACTACTATTAGGAAAGAGCCAAATTCCCTGTACAAACACCTGCCCGCTGAAATTTATTTTGTATTTACTGAAAGGCACAATGGGAATCTCGTCCTTGGAGCAACACGACCTGATGGACGCCGGGTCAGAATTTCTGCCCGCAGACACATGTGGAAAAGGCACTGCAGTTGCTGAGGGCATGAGGCAGGTTCACATTGAAAATTTGTTCTTTCTCTAGAACCGTGTAGGTTTCTTACAGCTGGTAGTCCATTTAACAGCTCTTAAAAAGAAAGAAAATATTTTGCTTTTCTCATCAGCGAGACAGCAGAGGAAGCAGCGGAGCTCAGATAAACCCCGGGAGTGCTGCCGTCCAGGTGGGGTATCAGTTGACCAGGACGGAGGAAGCACTTAGCAATGATTGAGGGTCTGCTGGCTCCCTCCCACCACGGCCGTGCAAGAGAGGAATCTCACTGCGCGCCACCCCAGTCCCTGTGTAGAGCGAAGGCTTCGACGCAGGAGAAACAGGAATGGTTCAGATGAACTAGTCCTAACACAGTTGCATTTCTCCTACTTGGGTGGGTTTTAGGTTTATCTCAAGGAAATATACTTCTTGGAGGAAATAAATGTGAACACTCAGAAAATCTCCCTTGCACATGTCTTTTGAGCAAAGAAAGCCAACACTCAGGTTACTGGTCGCACCGGGTCACATCTATGGAGCTCATAGACACATGTCTTCTGCAGACAGCATGCTATGACGTCCACGGCTGACTAAGTCATTTCGGTAGCCAGGTATTCGGGCTGAGGCACGGCGAGTTCACTCTGTACCTGCGGGTGGGTGGTAGACAGATGTCACCGAAGTGGGGGGGGGGGTCCAGGAAGCGCTCACCTGGGCTACTGTCTGCCACTGTGTGGCATCGTCCTCGCTAGGATGGATCCCGTAATTCCACCTTCTCTGTACCACGTAGATCACGGGCTCAATGGAAATATTGAATTTCGAGGACCACTTAATCTCCAGCTGTCCGGACTGCAGTTCTGTAAATCGCAACTCCTTCCTGGGCTTCAGGGGGACACCTGAAACAGGACCGTGGCCACGAAAACCGTTAGCGAGGGATGCAGGTGCATGCAGGGAAAGCTGAGGAAGAAAAGACAAATCTTTAGAAAAGACAAATCTCAGGTAATGACAAGTGATGCTCACTTCCCTCCAGAAAAGTGGCTTCGCTCTGTCCGGGTTCCGAGTTTGAAACCTTCTGACGCAGAGGTCAGCCCGCCGCATCTCCATAGCATTACCTCCTTTGCTTCTCACTTTCCCATTTTTACAAGAGGCCCTAAATCGGTTCCTGATTCTGAACGAGTATTTTTCTCCCCAATCAATGGGAGAGCAATTCTTTCATGTGTATTATTCTGAATAAACAATGTTACCGAGCTACGTCACTGGAGGTTCCCAAGGAATTCGCATGAGGCCACAGTCATGAAGACTTTGAAGACCCTGCTCCCATTTACCACGCTCTGCTTCTACCGATACAGTCTAAGGTCATTCTAACATGGTTCCCTGATTTGCTCACCTCTCCCATCTCAGAAAATTTGCCTTTTCAGGGAAAAATTATAAGGCTAAATGCTCTCATGTGGTCAGACCTTATAAGAATGATTTCCAAAGCGTAGATCTCTCGCATTCCCCAATTGATTGCTGGGCTCTCTCCTATAGGCTTATGGTTTAAAATTGGAAAATGATGAATTTATAGTGTTTGGTTTTGGCACGAGCGACCGCCCTGCTGCAAAAGTCCCTCACAGGTGTCTCATTTTAAAGTAGTTAATCATTCTGATTTCTTTCTACCCCTACAGCGCATGCAAGTGGTCTGGCGACTGACAGATTTAAGAACCAGAGTTCAAAATCACAGCCATTATGGAAAGGGAAGTTTCAAACAAAGTTCTGTACTCGTAAGCTATGTAAAACCAACTGGATTAGTTAGAGTCCATGGCCCCATGATGTTCGATGCCATCAGAACTTCGAACACCAGTTTTTTGGCGTTCAATTTCAAGGGAAATTGAAAACCGTGCAAATACAAAATGTAGACAATGTCTGACGCATGTGAGTGATGTCACTGACTATCAACTCTGATTTTCATTTTGATCTTAATTCACACAAAGTCTTGTTGGGGGAAGCTTTAGAGTCCCTATACATTTAGGTGGGTGGAACTGTAGAATTTTAAAATAGCACCAAATAAATCAGATCAAAGGTCAGTGAGTTCTGCCAAATACTTTCTAGAAAACACATTTCCCATACCCACGGCAGTCTCTGTTTTGATTTGCTGATGGGTTGTCTCTGTACGTTGCCCTGTACCATAACCTTAGTATCTCAACTGATCCTCGCTGTGAGTTTGTGCTGTGGGTGAAGGGTTAATTGCCTACATTCTGAACATCAAGTAATTGAGTCTGGGGTTAGATTAAGTTGCCTGGAGCAATGACCCGATCTCAGCTTTTCTCTCCGAGTTTTCTGCTTCGTTCTACATTTTGAATGAGGAAAAGCCACTGAGAAAAGTCGAGAAAAGAGGCAGTTTTCATAGCTCTGCACATCTTTCTGATTCCCTCTTCACAGTGTTTTGTGATGATTATTCCCCTAAGTACAGGACAGAGGGTCTCCTCTACCTTCTCTGACTATTCCACTGCATCCCATTTTCTGTGGAATGAACAAGTAGCACGTCATGTGCATCATGTCAAGGCATCCCAGGCACCCATCTTTATGATCTACTACCAGCCATCTTGCCGGTTATCTCTGGTATGTTTTACATATATGTCACACAACCTACTTTTTAAACAGAGCTTTTCTAGGAACGCACGGCCAGGTACTTCCTACTACTACTATTTCTTTTCAGTCTGAAGTATCTTTCCTCCTCTTTTCTGACTACAGACACATGAATACTTCCAGACTCAGTCTGAATGCCAGCCCTCAGAGCTACTTACCCTACACCTCGCAGTTGGAAATAAAGCTTCCATTCTGCTGCCCCCTCTTCAAAGCTTAGCCTGTAACTGTCAAAATGTGCACTGAACTCCTACTACAGAAGCTCACTGGATGACGTCCATCTTCCCCATGAAGCTGTACCCCCAGCCCTCAAGGAACAGGTCTCCTTCATTCCCACACCTCACAGTGGCCCAGGAGAGCACATTCTACAACAAGAAATGCTCAGTAAATGTCTGCTGAAGAACAGCCTAACCCACTGTCCCATTCCACCCTCAAGAATGTATCTGCAGAAGTCGGACGATAGAGACACAGTGACACAATCTTTGCACCAACGGGGTCAACCCCTCTCTGCTGGAGGGACTCGTTTTAGGGAAGGGAGAAAACTTAGCACGGGTATTTGCTTACTCTTACGTTTTTAAAAAGTAAATATGAAATAAAAATACAATAAAACTCAATTAGTGAATTTACAAGATGGAATGAATAGTTTTATTGCATTGAGAGAACTTTCCTCGTTTTAAACAAAAGACCAGTTCCTGACAATTCCTGAGAGGATGGTAATCCCAAAGTTTGCCAGTGGGTTTTTATCCCGAAGTAGGTCTCTGAAGACTTAGGTCAAGGAAAAAGTACCAAAGTGTGCTCAGAGAGAGGAAAACCCAATCTCGACAAAATGATTGCTTTGTATCATGTTTGCATTCCAGGCGGGTACTAGACACACTTTCTACCGAGGGGGTATGTGAAGAGGGTGGCCAAGGGGGTATGTGGAGAGGGCGGCCGCTGAGAACATTTTGTGATTCACATGGTTTCTTTTGTGCACAGTAAAGAGAAGATGGCTGGTTAGTTCTTTGAAATCCTAAAGCACATTCTCTGAGACAAGTTTCTCCTTGGCTCTCCTACGTATATTCCTCTAGAATAAATGCATCTCCAGTAAATAGTGCAGCCGCTGAAGTGACCTGAACTCATCAGCAGCAAAGCAAGCATCCGAATCCCCTTGCTATAAGGTTTTAATGTTGAATATCATTCAACAGCCAAGAGCCTTAATTGAACATAATGAGCATCAGAGCGATGTCAGTTCGCATTTCTTCATTTAACAAACTCTTCAATTATTATGTACAACAATCTTACGATTTGCATGTTGAGAAATGGTCCATCTGCTTTGCATTAGGGTCAGCTGGCTCTCTTGATTGGAAGTAACTCCAGCACTCAGCTGTAATTGTGTGCAGATGGGGCTTGGCCCCCCAGCCCCCAGAACCTCTAACCCCCACTCCCAGGTCTTCTACACAGTCCTAGGTAGCTCACCCAGCACCCTACTTGTGTAGCCAGATGTGCAGAATGCATGTCTCCTCAGCGTGTTCTTTATTATGTAAATGACTGGACTTTTTCTACTTTAAATTATTTTTGAACACATGAGTCACCTGAAATCCACACTATTCTGTCAAAAATGTTACAACATCCCACAACGTGTGGCAATATAGGTGTATTTTCTTTAAAGCATCAGAAGTATTGTGGTGAAAATCAGTGATTAAAAAAATTCAGAAAATAGGGATCCCTGGGTGGCGCTGCGGTTTGGCGCCTGCCTTTGGCCCAGGGCACGATCCTGGAGACCCGGGATCGAATCCCACATCGGGCTCCCGGTGCATGGAGCCTGCTTCTCTCTCTGCCTGTGTGTCTGCCTCTCTCTCTCTCTGTCTGTGACTTAAATAAATAAATAATAAATAAAATATTAAAAAAAAAAAAAATTCAGAAAATATAATAGAAAACTCAATGATGAGAATCAGCAGTTGCAAATCAAATCAGACTTGATTGTTCCTTGTAAAAACATTTCTGTCAGGAGTCTAAATGTCAAAAAATTGATTTTTGAATAGTGGACTAGTCCATCTCTAAAGACTTTAAGTTTCAATATTTCACATACGAAGCTATTCATGGAAATATTAAGTCTATACCATCATTGGATCATCCAATTTGTTTGAAAACAAACTGATATGTGATTAGTTTCAGCTTATGCACGGTAAAGGGAAAAGAGGGATACCACAGATTCATCTCAATCCTTACATTTGGAAAACAATTTCAGCTTTTCTCCTGCCCTGCCTAACCAAGTGCCATTGCTGGAGGAGTCAGGAGAAGCAGAAGTTTGGGCAGTAAAATAAATCATATCATCTTCGGGAGGGAAGAGAGCCTAACTCAGCTGTAAACTGGCCTTGAAATAGGCCAGAGGGAGCAGCAAAGGGAAAACGAGTGCCTGGATACTTAATCCTTTTTGTTTTACCTGTGGAGAATCAGACTTTTAAACTTTCCTCAACTACACTAAGTTTTGCATTACAGGAAACTGGCACCTTGGGTAGCATTTACCCACATTAACATTTGCAAGCCTTCCAGGATGCCCTTAACAATTGTATTTGAAGGGCAAAGTGAAAAAAAAAATTGTTGTTTTCCTTTGTTTTAAACTCCAGAGGCATCAGCTAAGGATAATTCTTAACAGTATAAAGCAAATTAAATGCTCAAATATAATGCATTCCGTTGAACATCTTTTCAAAATATGCATTATTTTTAAGTGCTCAAGTTTGAGGCAACTGAGTGGCACAGTTAGGCATCTGACTCTTGATTTCAGCTCAGGTCATGATCTCAAGGTGGTAAGATCAGCTCAAGGTGGTAAGTCAGGCTCTACACTCAGCATGGAGTCTCCTTAGGACTCTCTCTCTCCATCTCCCTCTGCCCCTTGTCCCAACTCACTCTCTCTCTCTCTCTCTCTCTCTCTCAAACAAATAAATATATCTTTTTAAAAAAAACCCTCAATTTTGCAGCATCTAAAGCTTTAGAAGCCATAACATCAAGTATGTCCACCATCTTCCCTACCACAAACAAAGGAGGCTAAACAGAACACTTATGTTTCTGTATTTTAAAAATGTTTAGGGGCACCTGGGTGCCAGTGGTTGAGCATATGCCTCCAGCTCAAGTCATCCCAGAGTCCTAGGATCAAGTACTGCAATAGGCTCACTGTGGGGAGCCTGCTTCTCCCTCTGCCTGTGTCTCTGCCTCTCTCTGTGTCTCTCATGAAGAAAAGAAAGAAAGAAGAAAGAAAGAAAGAAAGAAAGAAAGAAAGAAAGAAAGAAAGAAAGAAAGAAAGAAAGAAAGAAAGAAGAAAGAAAAGAAAGAAAAAGATAGATAGAAAGAAAGAAAGAAAGAAAGAAAGAAAGAAAGAAAGAAAGAAAGAAAGAATAAATAAATAAATGTTTAACTGGGGCACCTGGATAGCTCAGTGGTTCAGCATCTGCCTTTGGCTCAGGTCATGATCCCAGGGTTCCAGGATCAAGTACCGCACTGGATTCCCCACAGGGAGCCTGCTTCTCCCTCTACCTATGTTTTTGCCTCTCTTTGTATATCTCTCATTAATTACTAAATAAATAAAATCTTTAAAATATATACATATATGAAACTTAGTGATTTAAAAAATTCAGAAAATATAATAATAGAAAACTCAATGATGAGAATCAGCAGTTGCAAATCAAATCAGCTCAGGTATACATATATTTATATAAATGTTTAACCTCATACACAATAAAGGAAAAAAACAGGATGGAAGTTGACACCTATCAATTTACTACAGAAGCTGAGATAATTATTTATGCACAAATGAGCATTATGTGCATGACTACCCTGATAGGGCACTACTGGACCAGATAGGGGCTGCTATCAGACTGATGCTATCCCCTCTACCCGATGACAAATAAGTGATTTTATCACATTAAAATATTTGATATTGATCCATCTTTTGATTGATCTCTACTATATTAATACAATAATTTGTGGTCCATTATGATAGTTGGATAGACTCAAAATGAAAATAGGGATGCCTGGGTGGCTCAGCGGTTGGGCATCTGCCTTCAGCTCAGGGCATGATCCCAGGATCCAAGATCAAGTCCCACATTGGGCTCCTCGCACGGAGCCTGCTACTCCCTCTGCCTATGTCTCTGCCTCTCGCTCTGTCTCTCATGAATAAATAAATAAAATCTTAAAAAAACAAACAAACAAAATGAAAATAATAGTTGAGCTGGCCCAGCTGGGAGCTAAGGTCACATGTATTTCTACTACCAGCTACCAAAAATCACCTGAGCAACGGCTTATAGCCTCAACTCCAGCACTTGTGGACTGGGAGTAGGACCAGCCCATCCCAACCCATGACGGGGTGCTGCTCCCTGAGGGAAAAGATGGCAAAGACCTAGCACGAGCAGAAAAGAGGAGGGCAAGGTGATCTCCCCCACTTGGTTCAGGTCAGTAAGAAGACAAAGCCCAGGCGAGCAGGACCCTGATGGCAGGTACTCTACAGACTGGCAAAGGTGATTTGTATGCAGACTGTCTGGCTGCGTGTGTTTGTCCTTGCAAAGCCAAGTGCTAGGTACAACTCAGCACCACTGTCCTCTCCTGAGAGTGAGCAAGCAGTGTGAGTCCTGGTCAGGGACGTGATTAGACAGTCCAGGTGCCTAATCAGCGAAGACAGTCACAGAAAGCATCACAGCAGGCTGTGGGGAGCCCTTGTGGCTCACATGTTCTTACCTGGTGGCATGTCAGAACCCCCCCCACCCCCCCCAGCAATATGGAAGCCAGCCTTCCTTCAGGGACTGCTCAACAGAGCAAGGGGGAAATACCTACATGGACTTATATATATTTTCAAAATAACAGTAATATTGTCCTAGGCTCACTAGGCAAAAGTCACCGTCAGGTCAAGAGTCTGTTTATTCTATTCCTGGTTAGCTCTCCAAGAATCACCTGTCTCTGCAAAAAACCCAAGTTAAGAGCTACTTTATAGAAGAGGGACTTCAGCACTTTTTAAAAAATTCATCATATTTAGTTAAGCATAGGTTTAAAACGTGAGTCTCTTTTAATAATTAATCATTTACGCTGGCCCTTTGTAGAATATTTCCCTTACTGTTGGTGAACCAGACATATTTGAAATTCATACGGACTCTTCAATGCTTTTAAATAAAAAGCATGTTTTAATTTATATGGCCTCTTTAAAACACCCTCCTTTTAAAACACTAAGGGTTTTTACAAATGGGTTTTCAACAGTCATTCTAAAAGCATCTTATTTTTATGGTAAATGTGAATACTTAAATAGTAAGTGATCTAGAATAACAGAAAAGGCTTCTTAATAGTAGACTTTAGAAAAATTAAATGCTGTTGTTTTGCAAAAGTGATTTTATGTAGTTTATGAGAGGCATGAAAACAGTAAAACTTTAAATCCATTAAGACATGTCACCTGATAAGACGGGGAAGGGGCAATTATTTTGAATTTGAGTCGTAATATTTATGCCAGGTTTCCCAAGACCCTATGCAAATACAAGGAAAACTGGGAGGACTGTACAGATTCGAGAGACAGTAATTCCAAGTGAGCGCCAGAGGAAATGGGCAGGGACGTGAGTTCTGGGAGACTAGAGCTGTTGTGATAGTAAGAACAGACTTCTGAAAACAGCACATCACTCAACACTGGCACTGCTGGCAATACTCTTTTATACGGTTTAAAAATAACTGACCTATATTTGGGAAGAATATATACTTGGTGTCAGGGAAAGAGAGACGGAGGGAGGGAGAGATGACTCTCTCTACTTGTAATGAATAGTGCCTAGTGATTGATTCTATCTCACTCTTCATAGAAGACCCAAAGAACCAGCAAAATCTTGTTTCCCGGGATACTCTGATGGTACCCAAACCTGTACGTAACACAACAGAATGGGTTTGCTTTCAAAGAACCGAGTCACAATTCCCAGAAGAGGGAAGTAGCCCTTAGCATCAAGGAGTTTAGGGCTCTAGAAAGTGTCTGTGAATGTAAACTATTACATCTGCTAAACTGTTTGGTAAACTGCATCCCCGTCTTTGGAAGAAAGCTATTCCTCCATCTGGGTTCTCAAGACGCTAATCAAAATATTTCAAGTCCGTACAATGACACTTCTGTTCTTGGATTCTGCCAACAGGAAAACCACAAAACCCATGCGTTTGTTATGCGTTTTTCAAGGGTGCCCCACGCCCAGCCTATTTTCCAAGGATTTAAATCGATTTGCTCCCATGTCCACGGCGCAGCTTACTTGACTTACTCCCCGTGCGGAAAAGTACGAGGAAGTTCGTGAAGTGATGACCTTCCTAAACGTTCGCTCTAAGAAGAAGGACTTGCCCCGCCCCAGAATGAGTGCATCGTGGCTGATCTGTATGGTCCAGTAATATTTTCAGAAGTTTCCGTGTGTCACAGTGTGTTTTCTGACCCTTTTTCTTCTCTTTCTTTGATTGACATCCTTACACACTCACACACACACACACACACACCAGTGACTCTGTGAGGTTCCCGTCACATCAGCTCTCCTCCTTACCTTTGTATAGCGTCTTGGGCACCTGACAGGTGTGTCCACACCCGTTCGAACAACACTTCTTAACCCCAGAGCACTCGTTGTCAGCTTCACAACTTTCCACACAGGCGGCGGCAAACCCACTGGCTTTCTCCGGGGCTGGGCAGTCGCCCTGCTTCACCGACAGGATGTACTTGAGGAACTCACAGCTTGTCAGGCATTCATAGTTCTTCTTGGGGAAGAGAGGCTAAAGAGAGAAGAGGAAAATTTCACTTATTTTTTAAGGATTTTGGTTTCTTTAAGTGATCTCCACGCTCAACGTGGGGCTCGAACTTACAACCCCGAGATCAGGAGTCTCATGCTCTACCGACTGACCCAGCCTGCTCCCTGGAAAGAAAACTTATTAAAGATACATGATGCTTGATTTCCAAGACACTGGAAAGGAAGGTAAAAATTCTTATTTGGTCAAAATTTCCCCAGAATGTAATTCTTTTTAATTGAGAGAGACAGCGAGAGAGAGCATGAGCGAGAGGAGAGGCAGACAGAGAGAGCAGACTCCCCACTTAGCTAGGAGCTGGGTATGGGGCTCAATCCCAGGACGCTGGGATCATCACCTGAGCCGAAGGCAGACACGCAACCAACTGAGCCACCCAGGTGCCCGCCCTGGAATGTCTTACGAAATAAATGTATTTGCTTTCTTTTCCTCCTAAAGAACTAATATTTTATGCTAATTTCTAAAAGGAATCTGACCCATGAGTTATAACATTATCCTGCAAGAAACAGATCTCCTCAGTTATACATACACACGTTCAACAAAGTATGACATTCTGAGTTAAATGTAGTTGTCAAATAATTGATTAGAAATATTCATGAAGCGTCTCTACGATTTGAGGGCCCCCTTTGGACTACTGTAGACATACACAGATTTTAATTCTTTAATGAGTCATTCTGTTTACGTGTTAAATGCTAATCACAAGGCCTTAGCTGTAGGCCTCCGGGAACTTTGCAATCCTCACAGCAGTAATATTTGCTGATATCTTATCAAAAAGTAATCTTAGCCTCCCTTAACTGAACATATTTTAAGAATATCCGGTTTCTAGAGCTAATGTGCAGATGCAACCACCTATCAATACGGAATTATCAATAAACTACGCAGTGAAAAAGATGAATCGTCGTTACCTGTGACACAGCCAGGTTCTGAATAGCCTCTAGCTGATGATATTTCAGTTGAACCCAGAATCAATCAAACTGATTGGTCGCTGAGCTCTGTGGTCACTGAGCTTTGCAACTAGTGAGAACAGGTATTCCTGGATTTATTTAGAGTCGCATTATGGAAAGAGTGTGAGTAACGGAAAGAACTAGCTATCAAATGCATCTTTCTCCTTGGGAACACAGGTTCAGGACAGCATTTGGTTGCCACTAGAACATAAGAAGCAATCGGAGGATATGGGCTTCTTTCTGCCGCACAAGTAGGGAGCTGCTGAGGATCCTAAAAGCAGCCCCACCCCCAGGAACAGAGGGAAATGGCCTCACGCTGCGGCGTCCCTTCGCCTGGCGGAGGACGGCTGCCAGGGCCCTCACTATCATCCTAACTTTCGGCCTACCCCTCCTTTGGCCTGGACAGCTGGTTGCCAAGATTGCTACCCACACCCCAACCGAGCCCCCTACACCCGCTTTCACCTGCAGCACACCTGTCCAGCCTGGCAGATTCCCAGCCGCCCGTTGTCCCCTCTGCAGCGGTGCCTCGTGGTCGCGGAGCTTTGCTTTGTGAGCCAGGCCTGCAGGCCGTGGGTATGGCGCCCCCACACCCCGCTTCCCTCAGCTGCGGGACGCAGGCAACGCCACAGGCCTCGGTGGTGGCGGAGCCCAGGGACCGGGAAGCCGGGTGGCGCGGAGCACGGCTCACCCCCCGCCCGGAGGCCCCTGAGCTGCCCCTCCCCGTGCACGAAGCCTGAACTGTCAGGGGCTGAGACAACTCAGCGTGCCCCGGGCGACGCGGACACCCGTGTCTGAGAGTGGCTCCGGGGAGGGCCTGGCGGCTCTTGACACCGGAAGCAGGAGATCTTCAAGGAGGCCACGTTGTTTATTGTTTGACTTCTTCTAGAAATAAGAATGGTAGCGCGGGTGAACCCAGACCAGGGGCGGGATCCGAGCCTCGTGCGGCTGAGTGCCCCAGGCCGCCTGCTGCTCCACGCTATGCCGCAGCACCTGGTAACGCCTGCTGGTGGGTGACCGAATGCGGCTCTCCAGCACCTGGTCACACCTGGGGAACACCTGACAGCACCCGCTACACTTGTAAGGCTGCCCATGCGCTGCCTGCTGCTTCTCATAATGACTGAGTATGGCTCTCTACCATCTGGTGACATCTGGTGACGCCTGCCAGCCTGCTGCCCGCTGCTCCTCGCTGACGCTTATGACCCTCTAGGCAGACAGGCCATCCCCAGGTAGCCTGGCCGGAGAATGTTAGCGAATATTGAGGACTAGTAGCCAGAAGTATCTCACACCATGGTAGAGGTGTGTTAACAACAGAGGGTTAAAAAGGAATGAAAAAACCCTCCCCATCATCAAAGTCCCTGCTGTAAGGAGTGAGGAGGAGAGAAAGGAATGTTTCTACCTTGTTTCCAAAAAGACGGTTAATGATCCTGTTATTTCTTATGTTGATGGTGACCAGAAATATCATGAAAAACCCCAAACGTGGTAACGTCAGGACAAGGACCTATCCCAGTAACCCTGGGTAACTCTGACACCAGCGCAAATTGTTCCATGGTGCTGCTCCTGGTTCATTCCCCAAACACTGCTGCATTAAAAATCTGCATACAGGGCAGCCCGGGTGGCTCAGCGGTTTAGCGCCGACTTCAGCCCAGGGCCTGATCCTGGAGACTTGGGATCGAGTCCCATGTCGGGCTTCCTGCATGGAGCCTGCTTCTCCCTCTGCCTGTGTCTCTGCCTCTCTCTCTGGTCTCTCATGAATAAATAAATAAAATCTTAAAAAAAAAAAAAAGAAAAAAGAAAAAAATCTGCATACAGGGGCCCCTGGGTGGCTCAGTGGTTGTGTGTCTGCCTTTGGCTCAGGGCATGATCCTGGGGTCCTGAGATCAAGTCCTGCATCAGGAGCCTACTTCTCCCTCTGCCTGTGTCTCTGCCTGTCTCTCTCTGTGTCTCTCATGAATAAATAAAATCTTTTTTAAAAATTTGCATACAGGGTGGCTGAGGGGCTCAATTAGGTAAATGTCCAACTCCTGGTTTCAGCTCCAGGTATGATCTTAGGGCCCTGGGGTCGTGCTCCATGTCAGGCTCTATGCTGGCGGGGAGCTTGCTTCTCCCTCGTGCTTTGCCCATCCCCCAGGTCATGTGCTTTTTTCTAAAACAAATAAATCTTAAAAAATAAAAGCTGAAAACCTGTACATGACTTAGGATGATAAATGCTATATTACGTGTATTTTTTTAAGAGTTTATTGATTCATGAGAGACACAGGGAGAGAGAGACAGAGACACAGGCAGAGGGAGAAGCAGGC
The DNA here is from genome assembly GCF_053574225.1 of Canis aureus. Taxonomy (NCBI): domain Eukaryota; kingdom Metazoa; phylum Chordata; class Mammalia; order Carnivora; family Canidae; genus Canis; species Canis aureus. Next base: position 119,016,816 of record NC_135649.1, on the reverse strand, counting down.
TCCCCATAGGGAGGTTGATGTAGGACTCGATCCCAGGACCCTGGGATCTTGCCCTGAGCTGGAGGCAGACGCTCAACCACTGAGCCATCCAGGCGTCCCTACATTATGTGTATTTTATACCACAATTAAACAAAAACCTATGTAAGAGCGAGACATGTGTGTATCCCGTGGGACAGGTGCAGTGACAGCATAAACTGTCATGTTCTTTGAGGTGGCAATACCACATGACCATTAAGCAGAAGGGAAGAGCTCACACTCCAATTAACAAAAAGGGGGAGACCTAAACACTAGCTAGACGTAGCATAACCTCAAAGTTTAAATTACAATCGTGGACGTCAAATAAATGATTAACTCCTAGTCGAAGTACTGTCTGAATCTAAGAACTTTCCAGGTAAACCTTAGAAGGAAGGCTGTGGTTTCAATACCGAAGTCCCACACATTGGTAGCAAGTTAATTTTTTAGAAAGTTTGTAACAGTGAAAGAGTCGATTCTTCAGGCTTTTCTCCCTTCCTCCGTTTCTCAGTTCATTTTTCCTGCCTGGTACTAGATGTGTTTTACTTTGTTGGCTTTTGAATTTCTAAATGTAGGTCCAACCCTAACTTTGGAATCAAAGTCCGTGAAGGGAGCTGTGACAATGATGATGGAGTGTTTGCCAGCCTTTCTCTCTCAACAAACTGTATACATCACAGCGCACTGAAAGACCTTGGTTACCAAAATCAGTTGGCCCACATGGGCTGAAATTTCCAAGTAGAAATAGTTTTATTAAATCTGGCAAGTGTTTACTGCTTGTTAACTGGGAAATCGCCGTGGCTTAGTTCGCACCACGGCATAATCACATCAGCTCCATGCAAGCTTCACAGAGGAACCCAGGGATGAATGGGGACTCAGATAACGAGGTACGGGCTCCCTGCTCGTGTTGCTCTCATCATCTGTGTGCCAAGCGCCACACCCTCGAACTGTGAGGGACAGGAAAACAACGGTGGCATCTCCTCATCTTCATAATTTACTTAGGGAGCAAATGGGGCAGAATTAAAAACAAAAACAGGGGCCGACCCAGATCGGAAACATTTTCTCCCAGTGAACATAAGAACGATCATAATTAGGACAATAATTTAGATAATTTAGATCTCCTGGTTGATGTCAGAGGTGTTCTATTTATTTAATATTTCTCCTTTTTGGTATGGATTCAAAAACGTGATTGTGTGTGTGTGTGTGTGTGTGTGTGTGTGTGTGTGTGTGCCTGTGATTGTTTTGAGAACCATGGAAACAAATGTGGGAACAAAAAAGGTTCATCTTTGCACCAGAGCTTTCTAGACTGGTCCATGAGCCTGAAATAGTACAAATAGCGTTATGAATATTACATGAGACGCTGCATACAAAGGAGTAAGCGCTATTATGCAGAGTTGGCCCACAATGGGTGCTCAATAGGAGTAGAGTAATTGGTGTCTCTTTTCTTTTCCCATGCTACAAGTTTACTGTTTAACATTTCCAAATTCTTCTGTTACTCTGACAAAAATGTTTTAAGATCCAAAGACAGAAAGTTGGCTCTGTTTCTTCTACGGTGATCATCCACAAGTCTCCAATGTGCTACCGTCAGAGTAAGCACTGAAATCTCCACAGGGGGAATGCTGCCCTGCTGGCCTTTATAAGAAAGAAAAAAGTCTAAGTTTTGAAGATCATCTTACAAATACATGGATTTGATACAACAATCTTACAGAAGAATTCTATTTAACTGTTCCATTGTTTATTTCTACTGAAGGCAAATTTTGATGTTCTCTATCAATAATCTCAGATAATTATCTTGGATGAGGTTGAAAACTATTAATGGTCTGAATATAAATTGGAGAATTTATGGTATGTGTATGCAGGTCTCTCACTATGCCTTTAAGCGTAGCTTATTAAGAATGTACTAGTTGAATGGAATAAAGGATCAAAATGAGTGCAAGTCAGTGAAAATGATGTGTGAATATTAATACTCTAGATATAGAGAAAATGTGTAAATTGGTCCACTAATGGCCAGTTGTAAATCCTGTGAACAAAGATCATTCAGTGTCAATAAATACACTTCTGACCAATAAGCACCTACTATTTCTTGTGATATTACTAGTTAATTATTGGTAGACTCATCAAGAGGGATGTAAAAAATTTAGAAAAGATACAAGTCATCCAAATCATTAGGAGTATAATGCCCATCAACTTCATGGTAAATGAAAACCATCTGCGGTAACACGGATATATGTGCGAAATGTAGTTTTTCTTCTTTATGAAATTCTATCAAGCTATTTAGGCAAACTATTCATTGTAAAATTAATATAACTACAACTGTTTTATAAAACTATTCATATGAATCATTGCACTAATCACACAAATGGCAATGTTTGCTAGTCAGTGGCTCCAACTGAAAATTTGGAAAAGTCATGGTTACTATGCTCATTAATTTTTGTCCATTGTTTCTTCTGCTCTTTCCCTATACAAAACTCAGAACAGAATACTCTTCAAAGATGATGTATTTTTCTAGAATAGTTACTATCTCATGGTTGTCATCGTGAACTCAAAGAAGGGCTGGATAAGGCAAAGTACTATAGTAAATGAAAACACTCTTGGGATTAGGTGAAAGATCCTTAATATTTTATGGAATATTATATATTAGTTAATTCTTATGAATCTCTCCTACATCCCAATTCTTAGCGTAAAAACTAAAATGTGTTTCTTAGTGCCTTATCTAGGCAATATGCTAATCTCAACGTGCCTGGCAAATGATAAAAATAAAGTGAAATCCTTACAATAGTAGGTTAACAGTTCTTGGATGTTTCTGTAAAAGATGTTATCATCTTTGTTTTGTTTGGTATAAAATGCAAGGTACTATACAATAAAATAATTTATGCAGTAATCATGGAATGATGAATATAAAAACATTCAATTCGCAAACTTAGTATGTTAGAAATCCTATATATATATGAGGCCTCAGATATGGAGAGAACATTGCACTTGGTATTTAATTCAATTCAACAGAACTGTATCATGCATCAAATATAGCAGCCTTTCCAAAGAGCCAGAGCCGGGGCAGGGTTTTTTTTCCTGCTGCAGCCAATAAGCAAATGCCACCATGAATACAGAATCCCTCTTCCAGGTGCTTTGCTTGCTCATCTCACTTATTCCTCTCCAATCCCCATAACCATTATTATTTCCATTGTACAAATGAGGAAACAAGCTCAGGGAGATTATAATTTATCCCAAATCACAGAACAGGTAAGGGTGTGGGCCACTATTACAGCCAGCGGATTTCTAAAGGCCACAAGGTATCTCTGGGTAAACTAAGAAAAGAGCTAAACCACTGGCTCTCAACTGGCTTTCCTATTAGGATCACCTGTGAGCATCTAACTCTTGAAATATCAAGGAATAGAGGGAACACATTGCAGATAGGTTCTTCTATAAATGCATGTATGGAAATCATATATATATATATACACACACACACATACATATATATGTAAATTATATATATGTAAATCAAAAGGGCAGGAATCTCATCCAGGAATATTGATTAAAAACAAGCAACACTGAAATATTGCTTGTGCTATTGAATTTCAAGGATAAAAATATAATTTTTCAGGCATCCAGGTTGAAAAGGCAGGTTGATTATAATGGAGGAAATATAGTTTCCCCCCAGTTAGTACCTCCCTACAAAATCTAATGTGTAGGGATCCCTGGGTGGCGCAGCGGTTTGGCGCCTGCCTTTGGCCCAGGGCGCGATCCTGGAGACCCAGGATCGAATCCCACATCGGGCTCCCGGTGCATGGAGCCTGCTTCTCCCTCTGCCTGTGTCTCTGCCTCTCTCTCTCTCTGTAACTATCATAAATAAATAAAAATTAAAAAAAAAATCTAATGTGTAAAGCCAATACAACAATGACTATATAATAATAAGTAAAATAAAAAAATATATTATATATAAAATCATATATAAGCTGTTATTTAAGTGTATATGTGACAGAAACATTCTGAAATACAGAAAAACTCATAGAATATAGCACCCATGAGCCTTTCTTGCAAAGTGATGCAATGCCAAATTCAGCCATTCTACAGATAAACAGGAAACAAGAATAAATGGGCTACTATAATAGTACCCAAAAGATGGGCAACCTGGGTGGCTCAGCGGTTTAGCCCCGACTTCAGCCCAGGGCCTGATCCTGGAGACCCAGGATCAAGTCCCACATCAAGCTCCCTGCATGGAGCCTGCTTCTCCCTCGGCCTATGTCTCTGCCAGTCTCTCTCTCTCTCTCTCTCTCTCTCTCTCTCTCTCATGAATAAATAAAATCTTTTAAAAAATAGCACCCAAAGAAAACAACACACACATTTATATGTTATGTGAGAAAAGACTGTGCAATCCAATTTGGACTTCATATATAATGGTAGGCAAAGTTTGCTGTGAACATTTTTAAAGAAAATGGTATTTATGGACTCCATTAAAAACTAAGATACGGTCAAAAAAAATTTTTTTTTTTAAGATTTGTAAGTAATCTCTATACCCAGCATGGGGTTTGAACTCATAACCCTGAAATCAAGAGTCACATGGTCCACTGACTGAGCCAGCCAGGTGCCCCAAAATATGATCAAATTTAGAAGCAAAGTGTAAAGAAATTACCATAAAATACTCAATCATTTTATCATCTACATAAATATAGAACTAAAATTGAATAAAGCAGGAATTATAGTTAAGGAAGAATAATATAATAAAACTAAAAATTAGGAAATAATAATGTTAGAAAAATTGGTCGATAGGATATGTATGAGGAATATATAGGTAACTTACAATGAACTTAATTTTTAGGGCATCAGTATATAATAAAACAAATATAAAATTTTTGAAATAATGCTTTTGATCTCATAATATTTTTCATAATCTTTCTCTCCCTGAAATTTAGCAGTTTCTTATTCTTCTATGACACTCAAAAAATATTAAACTTCAAGCATTAAAAACTAGCATGCACAGAAATGCCAGATTAAAAAAAAAAAAAAAAGAAATGCCAGATAAGATGTCTGCTTAATAGTAATATATCAGGGTCCCCAAGAGCATTCCCAGGTCAGGTGGTGATTCACCAGGGGGACTCACAGAACTCAGCATATAGTCCCACTCTGGGCTGTGATCTACTACAGCCAAATCCGGAACAGGGAAAACGTGCACAGTTTATAGTCCGGAGCAAACCAGGCATAAGCTTCCGAGAGTCCTATCATGGTGCCATCACACAGGATGTGCTTGGTTTCTCACATCAGGACTTGAGACAACACATGTGCAATGCTGTCACCAGGGAAGTTCAGGAGACACTCTGTGTCCAGAGTTTTTACTGAGGCTGGTCACCTGCTGCCTAGCATGGACCAAAAATCCAGACTCCCAGGAGGGAACAGGTGTCCATCATAAGCCACACTGCTTGTACCAATCCTGCAAGAACACTGAGCACCAATTACCAGCCAGGGAATGGTATGAACCCTCCCCAAATCGAAGTTCCTGCCTACTGGGCAAGGGCCCACCTCTTAATTCGGAATTTCTAAAGAGAGCAGTCTTAGGTTTGCTATGGAAACTCTTTAGCACAGGTAACCATGGCTATTCTGGGTAGTAGAATTTGGAGTAATGGTTTGGTTTTACTCGCCTGTTGATTGTTAAGTTTTTAATGTGCATATATAGTTTCTATAAAATAATAAAAAACATTATAGTGAGTGTTAAAAAAAACAACTAAAACTTCCAGTTGCATCTTTCAAAGAAGAAACCTGAGTACTAAGTATGCATGAAATAGAAAAAAGCATTGTCAATTCAAATGTTTGTAATTTATTCGTGGAAATGCAATTATAATTTGCCTGGAAACTCAATTATACACACCAATTTGTTAGATGGGATTACAATTAATTTGTTTCCCGGGCAAATTATACACCTTGGCCATGAATAATACAAAATAGGAGACAATCAGAAATATGCATATTAGGGAAGTCACTTCCAATGAATACATATGTTTTGTCAAATTAAGTCATCTTATGTATCTCAACTTCCTCTTCCTTGACCTGCTTTTCTTTATTTTTGAAGGCAAATGTGTCACCGTGTATGGAAATATCAATGGTCGGATGGCTCCACTGGGAGAAACACTCCAGAATGTTGCTGGAAGATCTCTGGAAGATCATGAGGCACACATTTGATTCCAGAAATTCAAAAACTTCCAGAGAGTCAGGGACAGCAAGGATCCTCCAGTTAAACTATCATTTCCTTCTCTCCCCTTCTGCCTGCGTTTTGTTACCCAGAGTGACCAGGCATGCACATGAAATAATCAGCCCATGGAAGGATTTATATACTAATTGATAAGCCAAACTGCCATTCTAGGTACTAGGAATCAAATGATGAAAAAGAAAGTATGAAAATGATGCTCTGCTATGATTACAGTGTATATGTTTGCTAGTGAGCGGGCAGTCATTAAACAGTTTAATCTGTATTAAAACAAGGCAGACACAGAAAGTAATGGAAGTACACATGAGGTCAAAGAGGATTAGACTAATGGAATGGACAGTCGGGGGGTAAAAGAGTGTAGGGAATAGTCAGTGGTATTGTAATAGTGTTGTAGGCTGACAGATGGGCGCTGGCTACACTTATGGGGAGCAGCGAAGGTGCACCGAAGCTGAATCACTCAGTTACACCTGAAACCTATAGAACATTGTGTCAACTCGACTTTAGTAAAAGAAGTAATAGTAAATAAGCCTTTAAAAAGGATTAAACCAAGAGAATTCTTGCTTTCTAAAAAGAAAGCTATTTCTTTTTTTTTTAACAGCTTAAGTAAGCTGTTTGCAACTAAGCTTGTTAACACTATATAATGAAAATGTACAAAGAATAATGTGCTTTTTTGGTTAAGGTTTAAGGCAAAGACATTCGTTAATAAGGAGTCTTCAAATATGAATATTCCAGAATTTCTCTAAGCCATCTGATCAGAACTACTGTCAAAGAGAAAGCTCTTTAAAAACATAAGTTATTGGGGCACCTGGGTGGCTCAGATGCTTAAGCGTCTGCCTTTGGCTCAGGTCATAATCTCAAGGTCCTGGGATCGAGTCAATGCATCAGGCTCCCTGCTCAGTGGGCACTCTCCTTCTCCCTCCCCCTCTGCTGCTCCCTCTGCTTGCGCTCTCTCTCTAATGAATAAATTAAAAATCTTAAAAAAAAAAAGCCATCTATATTTAGGATGAGTTACATGATGTGAAAGACAAAGGAATATTCTAGAATGAAGGACTAGCAAATACATCAGTCAGGTAGGAGCTGTATGATTTGGAGGCAAAATTAATTCTACAAGTCTCAGTGTCTTCAAACATAAAAGGGGGATAATTACGATTACTGTGTAATATTACCCTAAGTATTAAGTATGTAAACAATTAGCACAGGTTTTAGCACATATAAAAGTTGAAATTAGTGTTAGCCACTAAGATGAGTACCTGAATTTTTTTTTTAAGATTTTATTTATTTATTCATGAGAGACACAGGCAGAGGGAGAAGCAGGCTCCCTAAGGGGAGCCTACTGGGGGCCTCAATCCCGGGACTCCAGGATCATGCCCTGGGCCAAAGGCAGACGCTAAATCACTGAACCACCCAGGGATTCCTCATACCCGATTTTTTAAACATAGTTCTAGAAATTCTACAAAGCAATGGGAAACAGTATAGGTTAATAATGGATTGCCTAAAAGCCTCATATAAATAATTTCTCTTAAAAAAAAATAATAAAAATAATAAATAAATAATTTCTCTTAAAGAGAAACAAATTCTAGAGGTGCCTGCCTGGCTCACTTGGTAGAACATGCAACTCTTAATCTCAGGATCATGAGTTCAAGCCCCACGTTGGGCAAAGAGCCTCCTTAAAATTAAAAAAAAAGAAGAAAAGGAAAAAGAGAGGAACAAATTCTAAAGTTGTGAAATGTAGTTGTTCACTCTTTGACTTATATTTTTAAGTTTCTAATATTTTTTTTAAATTTTATTTATTTATGATAGTCACAGAGAGAGAGAGAGAGGCAGAGACATAGGCAGAGGGAGAAGCAGGCTCCATGCACCGGGGGCCCGACGTGGGATTCGATCGCGGGTCTCCAGGATTGCGCCCTGGGCCAAAGGCAGGCGCTAAACCGCTGTGCCACCCAGGGATCCCTATTTTTAAGTTTCTAAACAGGCTTTCATCTCAAAGAATTTTGCAAACATTGCCTAACTCCGCAAAACCATCACACCCATCCAAGTTACAAGTAGAAGCATACTTTAGAAAAAATACAGACTTTACCTTTTTACAAACTAGAAAAGTCTGCACCCCCAATTTCACTGCTGGTAGGGAGGTTCCCCATACAAGTGGGGTGTCCTACAATTCAACTCATTACTGACACTATCTACCTGGAAACAGCTTCAGATCCCACAGGGAAAGGCTCAGTCCCACAAGACCACCTCCTCTCCCCTCATAAGTCCAAAAGGAAAAAGAAATAGAAAAAAAGAAATCTAAAGAAACAAAAGCAGAAATGATAGAGGTGATGGAGTTAGCAGAAAAGAACATTTTATTTATTTATTTATTTATTTATTTATTTATTTATTTAAAGACACTATCTTTAATAACATAATGCTATTTACAACCTTAAACCAATAATGTGGAAGCCAAAAAAAAAAAAAGATAAACAGTTTTTCTAAGAAACTACTTGAATTATAAAAGAACAGAAATTGAAAAAATTAGTAAACTCAATTCTACACCAAAATTTCAAATGTTGGCTTTATAAGAAAGTTCTACAAAGCTTTCAAGAATCCATTTCACAAAAGCTAATATAATTCTGATATCAAAAATGACCAAGATAATGGGAAAAAGTAAATCATAAGTTACTTATGAAAATATATATACAGGCACCTATATACACACCTACACAAATAGACACACACACACACACACCTAAAAATACTATTAACAAATAGAACCAACAAAAGAACAACACAGGATCTCTAACTAGGATTTATTTCAGGAATTCAAGGACGGATCAACATTAGAAAATCTATCGATCTTAGTCACTAGATGAACAGACTAAAGTAAAAGACCAAATTATCATTTAAATAAATGGAGAAAATGCAGTTAATAAACCCCATATTCATTTCAGGTTAATCCCACTGGTACACCAAGAATAGAAGGAAACTTACGTAATATGATACAGAACATTTTTTTTATTTATAAAGAAAATAACATTTTAAAAGTCATTATAAATCTGCTTTGTCTGTCCAGGAATGTAGGAGAAAGACCTGCATGACACTTCCAGAAGTAAAAATGAAGAAGTGAAAACTATGCCTGATGGCATCTTAAAGATGTTAGACACCATAGAAAGAAAAAGATCACTTGACGGCAACTTGAAGACACAATGATAAAAATTATCAAGATAAAGAAGAGAAGGGGAAAGATGAAGATAAAAAACATCATCAGAGACTCAGTGACCCAGGCCATAATACAAAGTTTATCACATACAATTAGAGTCCTAGAAGGAGAGGAAACAGAGAATGGGATAGAAAAAATATTGGCTTCTACATAGGGGCACCCAGGTGGCTCAGTCCTCGAAGCACCCGACTTTTGATTTTGACTCAGGTCATGATCTCAGGGTCATGAGATCAAGCCCCAAGCTGGGCTTTGTGTTGGGCATGCAGTCTGCTTGAGGTTCTCTCTCTCTCTCTCTGCTCCCCCCACTCATGCTCTCTTTCAATAAATAAATAAATAAATAAATAAGAGAGAGAGAGAGAAAAAAGATATTGCTGATATATAAAAAATCTGATTAAAACTAGAACCCCAATCAGAATTACAATTAGAAGTATCTCCATGACCCCCAAGCAGAAGAAATATAAAGGCTACTCAGTCAAAATTTACCAATGCTTAAAACCAGATATAGAAAGAAAATCTTCAAAGCAGACAGGAAAATAAAACGAATTTATACACAGCTATCTTAGAGGGACACCTACATCCCTGCTGCACCAGTGCAGCCCCTGGTCCCGCAGCCTCAGAGCCACCTGTTGGACATGCAGATGCCGGGTGCCCACAGCACACACCCACTCAATCAGAACATGCACTTCTAGAAGATGCCCAGGTGATCTGTGTGCACCATGGAATCTGAAAAGCACTGCTCAGGGCCATCCTGGGAGGCGGGGTAGGCAACTGCACGTGAATGCATTCAAGTCCTCCCAGAGCAAAGGTACACAAAATCACGTCCTCAGACTGTGAGCCCCTGGCCACAGCCCCTTGTCTCCCCTTCTTCCACCCAGACGGTCTCAGAGAACGAACTCAAGCATAAACAGTCGTGGGCATTCGGTCTACATTTCCTCCCATATACCTTATTCTACAACTCAGAGTTCTACGGATGGATGGCTCCTCTTCCAGTGAAACCCTCTGACAGGCTTCTGGTCACCTCGTAATGACAAAATTCCTTTTAAGTGCCACCTCCCTGACCTATCACAGAATTCAAGTGTTAACCTTGCCCTCCCCTTCATAGTGAAAATGGCTAATATTTATTCAATGTTTCTCATGTTCAGACACTGGTTAAGTGCTTTTCATGCATCTTTTATATTTTCCTTAAATTTGATGCTCTTAGAATTTTCAGGCTATTCCCTTAACTCTATCTACTCTGCCCCTCTTTTCAAACAAGATAGGTCTTTAAATCATTCAGAATAATCTCCAGCCTCGGCCTCTTATCAATTTTCAAAACTCATTAATTCTCCTCTAACTGAATCTCACATAATTCTATATTCCCCCAGCATCATATAAAAATGCAATTAAAAATTGAGTCTATTTCAAAAAAATGGGGGGGCCTACATTCTATGGAGAACATGTCCCATCAAGACAACATAAACTACTGAACAACCCTAAAATGTCACTCAATATTCTTGATTTTCTCATTTTCCAGGACTATAAAATTTGATATAATGAGGATAATAGCTTCCTTGTAAGATGACGGGTAAAGGAACTCTCACAACAATTGTAAAACTTCACGAGCATTCCTTGAAATGTTTCCATTCCCTGACTCCCGCCATCCCCTACATTGAAAAGGAAACTGGGACAGAGTGTGCTCTTTCCACCCCCGCCCAGAGATCCCATTCCAGAAATATAATACCTTTACATTTTCAATATTTGCATTATGAAAAGGTAAAGGTAAAGTTCATCATTTGTAAAAATAAAACTTGACTATTTATAATACTAAAAACTAGCATTTCTTGAAAACGTGCTACATGCCAGCCACCCCAGCCTCCACCGCATCTCATAATCACTCCTGGCTACACACCGGATTTCACCAAGGAACGTGGAGCTTTCAGAATAAACCATGCACAAACTCCACATGACACCCTCCAATGCACCTGGCTCTGATTCCTGTGCCCCCCCACACACACACACACCTGGGCATAGGATATCATTCTCTAATTCAACACTCACTCGTTTCTTCCAGTACCTTTAACTCTCTTATAGATGTCCCAGATGGGAGAGGGTACCGCTTCCATTCCTGAAGGGATGCATGTACTTAACACCCTACATTTTAAGACATAGACCTGGGTTTTGGAGCACTGGAAGGGTAACAAGTTTTGAGTGCAAGGAGCTTCCCATAGGAGCGTGACAAATCGTAACCACTTTAGTTTCTGATGTGTGTTTTCAGGAGTACATCCAAAGCAGTAAGGAGCTTTGTTCTTCCTGCAGTTCCTAGATGTACCTTTCACGAACTATTATTTTGCATAATCAAAGCTCCCTTCTTGTTCAAGGGTGTTTAAGCACAGATGGTTGGCCAACAACTTTACATGAGAAAGAGGCTCTAATTTATTTCCTGCTGGGGAGAAGTACAACTTCATCCTCCACTCTGTTGTAGGCTGGGACACAAAGCAGCGTTAGGAGGACGTGCCTGGGGCAGAGTACATGGAAAAGCGGTGGACCACCAGCTCCATCCCAGATCTTCCACCTTTACCAATTAAACATGCAATCTTGGGCAGATAAAACCATTTCACATTGTTGTATGTCAGCCCTGTTGCTCATTAAGTTCACTGAATAAAATTCAGACCTAGCTTCTAAGAATCATTATGAAAATCAAATATAATAATCAAATAAGAAAACATGTTGAAAAGCAAAAAAAAAAAAAAAAAAAACAGGATTAATTCATTTCTTTCTATCTGTGGTCGAGTGAAAGCCTCCTTCCTATGCCTATTTTCACTGTGACAAGAACCAGACCTATCAGAATCCAGGCTGGTCCAAGAACAGCTTTACTGCAAGCCCAGGATACCTCTCCCACTAGCAGATCCCTGACCCAGAGGAGGTCTCAGCTCTCTGTGACCCTCCTGTGCACTTCGCATTGTCAATGCGGACATCCCGGTGAGTTCCTACTAGGGTGGGGATGTCACAAAATCAGAAACATCAGAAGTAAAGATGAGAGGTGTGTCCTCCAGCAAGGAGGTCACTCTAACTACCATGTATCACGTTTCATCAAAACAAAGACAATAGCAATTAAAACAAAATTATTTTATACCATTAAGAAAGAAAAAGAATACTTTGCTTGATCATTTACATCCCTACAAATGTAAGAAAAAACATTTATATGGAAAGAAATGTGCATTTTATGGTCAGGAAGAAAAATGGTTTGCTATGGTTTTTTCAATTTTTAAAAAAATAATAAGATGGAGATAATGTTTAATTAATAAGCTGAAACAATAAAGCATGACCTGTCTACGTATCTGTCACAGCCCAACATACTCCAAAAACACACAGCAAAAATTATTGCTTTTGATCCACACAAGGAATCCTGCAAGATAGCTACTCTAACACATTTAAGTTTCTCATTTAAGGAACAACATCTTGAACTCTGACAGCAGCCCCAAAGTAGTTAAAGCAGAATTGTATAAATAATCAAATGAGACGTTAGAGAGATCAGTGTGCGAGGAAGCCATGAACCAATTCTAGGTACATGATGAGTAACACGCCTCCAAAAAATCTCTTCCGTGGAAGACAATTTATTTTATGACTAAAATACCAAGAACAGTAACGCCTTGTTTAGAACCAGGTGCTGGTAACACAGATCAAGAAGTACCGACATTCTGAAGCGCTAGGCCGCTCTGTGCCGGGATGATGACTGCTCTTCTGTTTCTCAGAGCAGGAGTTTGAAAACACGGTAAGTAGTCTGAGCTTCACGGACCTTGGGCTCCGCCAGGACGTCTCAGCTCTGCTGCTGTAGCACGAAGGCTGCGTCTGACGGCATCCAAGCAAACTTATGGTGCGGCGCGTTCCCATAAAACCTTACTTAGAAAAACTTAGAAGCCCGACTGGCTTTGCTCCGCGGGCCGTGGTTTGCAAACCATGCCTTAGAAGACAAGCAAAGCTCAGAGTGTCTTACAGATAAACCCACCGGGTCAAACAGATCTAACAGTTCAGCTGTTCCACTTGTTGATGAATAAATTCCAGAGTGCTTCTGGGTCTAGACGTTTACAAAGGGAACACTTACTAGGTTCATGGAAATAGGAACCCTACAGGCACTCATAGCACGTCATGAGACAAGTGAGAGGAAGAACAGGATCGTATCCGGTCTGCCTCAGTGAATGATCAGCCTCCGAAATGACGAAACAGGGCCAGTCCTTCAGGATTCAGTCTACACCAACGGGACAGGGAGACATTATGGCCAAACAGAAAGGAACAAGGCAGGGTTTTCAGAATGCTGAAAGGAAGGAAATGCAACAGGGAGGCTTGAGTGGTCTGACCACTGAGCTGAGGTCTGCCCACAAAGGGGTCACATTAGCTGGCCTCTATCTGTCCCGCCTCTGCAGTTCCAATTAACCTCTCCTGCCAGAGCAGAAACCACAGTTTGCACACGAGGCCCATTTTAATAAGCTGGGTTTCGTTCATGGTTATCTCTGAGACAAGAGCTATTACAGAAGTGTGCTAGCACGTTTGGAATTTCCAGGGAACGAGGTTTCCGATGACCTCCAATTCCATCTTTCTTCTTGGGGAGAAGATGTCACAACGTCAACCCAGACTCACTGATATTAAGGGATCACATGTTTATGAAGCAAACAACATGGTACATCTTGTCCCTCAAGATCTTACCACAGCATCTTTTCATTCCTATGGACGTACCGTTTGCATATAGCACAAAGCGCAAAATAGAAGTAGGAGGGCACGCTGTAGGGCATACAAGACACTGCATCAATTCATCTGTTTTCTTGTATGTCTGATGACTCTGCTCTGTTCTATGCCTCAAGGGGCCTGATCCACTTCTTTTTCTTTCCTTTTTGTAGTAGACACACAGGGAGCCCCAATCAGTCACAATCTCCCCTGACTTCATCACCTCTCTTTGCGTGTGTCAGGGGGTGAGGAGGGGGCGGCTGTGACTTGCTTCTAACCAGCAGAATATCAGAATATGGCAAAAGGGAAGGGGTGTCACTCCCGAGAATATGTTGTTATAGAAGGCTTGGTCTCAGCAGACTGGAGATCAAGATTCTCCTTCTAGCTTTGAAAAGTCAATAGCCATGTTGTGATCTGCCTGCAGGGTGGGGGTGTATAGGGCAAGGAACTGCAGGGAACTTGCAGGTGCTGAGAATTGCCCCCAGCCCTCGAGAGAATGGGACCTCAGCCCTATAACCGCAAGGAAACGAACTGTGCCAATAACTGCAATGAGCTTGGAAGCAGAGTGTCAGCAGAAGCAGCTGAGCCCCCAGATGAGGAAGCAGCCCGGCCAACACCTGATTACAGCACTGTGGGACCTTGGAGCAAAGTGTGCATTTAAGTCATGTCCAAACTCCTGACCCACAGAGACTATGAGATAAGAAATGTGTGTTGTTTTAAGCCACTAAGCTTGGGGGTAATTTGTTATGCAGCAATAGAGAACTAATATAAAGATATGCTACATTTAATGCCAGGTCAGCATATGTTTTCTGGAAAAGTTTGGACCGACTCCCCGAAGAAGTCGAAATGTTTTGAGAAAATGGGTGGATAATATGTCAGCTCCTATGAGGGAGGACACAAAGCACGATTGATGTTACTCTGCCACCATCCAGAAAGGGCTGGACACCAAGACTTAGAAAGGTTCTCGTCTTACAGGAGTTAACACCGAATCGTTAGCTTAGCTGTGAGCGCCCTTGCAGAGCAACTGGCTAAGTAACTTGGAGTATCTGCCAGTCCTGTGTTATTATTTGAGGCGTTTTAATGTCCACAATTACAAAACGCATCCAAAGACTTCACTGACAGTAATCTTCAGGTCCGAAGCGCTTCTGGCAACACAGACATCAGTATGGAAGAGTCTGCAAATCGCCAAAATTCCAGCCCATCACAAAATGCTGAGCAGAACTTTCAAAGCGAAATACAAGGGAGATTAGAAAGACCACATATTGATCACATTAGTGTTGAGAAACACTTCCTCCTCTCCACTTGTCTAAAACCACACTGAACCCTTTTCTACAAGAACCCGATAACACCATGACCTCGCAGAGTTGTCCCAGGGAAGCCCAGCCACAGCAGCACCGGGATGCAGGGAAAGGTGACACACGTGGGGGTTTTAGGCTTGGTCTCTCTACCTGGAGCGGGGGGAGCCACTGGACTTGACGAGCTCCAATTCCCCAGTCCTTCACGGCTTCCAAGCCTAACTCCCACGGACTTACTACATGCCTTTGCTTAGCTCCGTGTTACTGGGAAGGCCAATGATGTGAGGACTGCGGAGATATTTTATGCACAAGATGGATGGAGATACTGTTATCCTAATTCCACATTCATATTCTCCGAATAGAATCTGTGTGCCTTCCATGGTGAAACGCAGGCGGCAGGATCCCATGAGTGCTCCACGCAGGGGAAAGGCAGGGTCACAGACGTCTGCAGTTCCTATCGGTCTCCAGTTCCCTTCAGAGAAGCCCCGTACCATCGTTGCACTCCGGTACCACAGGGCATCCTTTCTGGCTCACTCCCCATGACCCTCAACAGAGCTTCTGTGATTGCCACGGTGGGCCCTTGGAGCGCCGTTCCCCACCGGGCCTCATGGACTTTCCCACCCTCCTTTCTATGGGAGGTCACCAGGCGGTCAGCCTGGCTCCACGTCCTCCTGGCTGCATCTGAGCATATCCCAGCCCTGATCTGCTCTGGAGGACACAGTCCAGCAAAGCGGCTCTTCCCCTCCTCAGCCCGACTGAGGATTTCAGACAGCACGTGTCCAGGACAGTAACACCCTTTATTCTCCACCTCCAAGCACAGGGCAAGTAAGAAGCCTCCCATACAGTTAAAGCAAGCAAGTCTTCTGACCAGGATATGGGGGCCCAAAGGGTGAATGATGAGATGAAAATGTTGAGAACCCCACTCCCAATCAAATGGGTGGCCTCCCCCTAACAGCATGAAAACTTCCAACATCACGGGGGCAATTACTCATAGAAAAGTCATGTTGGAAAGTCAGGAGAGGACATCAATAGTTTGTACCTTTAAAAAGGTTCTAGGGGGATCCCTGGGTGGCGCAGCGGTTTGGTGCCTGCCTTTGGCCCAGGGCGCGATCCTGGAGACCCGGGATCGAATCCCACGTTGGGCTCCCTGCATGGAGCCTGCTTCTCCCTCTGCCTGTGTCTCTGCCTCTCTCTCTCTCTCTCTCTGTGTGTGACTATAATAAAAAAAAAAAAAAAAAAAAAAAAAGGTCCTAGGGACGCCTGGGTGGTTCAGTGGTTGAGCATCTGCCTTCCACTCAGGTCGTAGTCCCGGGGTCCTGGGACAGAATCCCATATCAGGCTCCCCGCCCGCAGGGAGCCTGCTTCTCTTTCTGCCTATGTCTTTGCCTCTCTCTGTGTGTCTCTCATGAATAAGTAAATAAAATATTTTTAAAAAATAAAATAAACAAAAATAAAAAGGTTCTAGTCCCTACACATAGGTAATAATTTTTTTCTCTCTGATTAACCAATAATGGAAGCAGTAGGTAACTATATTTTAAGAAGGCTCAATGATGTTTTTCTTTTTTATACAAATTCACAACACACACATACACACACACACCCATCCCTGATGTAAACTGAACTTCCCAACCTACAGAGGAATGCAGGTGCCCTTTTATGTCAATGATCCAGCAGAGCACTGTCAGATTGAGGACATGACATGAGCACCTCTGGGCTTGCACCAGAGCTGTCTTACCTCACAGAAGCTCTGGCACTGCTGCTTCCGCAGGTCCCAGGACTCCTTGCAGGGCTCCAGACACTAGGAGAGATTAACAATAAAAGTAAATCAATAAACAGATAAGAAACAGGGCCAAAAGGAAAAGAATCTGCACTCCTTACTTTTGCTAATTAGTTTAGGAAACCCAGCTACTTGGGGGATCATTTGAATGGGGTATAATAGGAATCTGAGGAAGAGCGGCACGATAGGACAGAAACAAAAAATGTGTATTTCAACATAACCGAAAATGAGAAGTTGCATGGTTTGGAGGGGATGTGTAGAAAAAGCAGTGACATTCACCATCAGGCTGAACAGTTCAGACGAGAAATTTTTTTATTCAGTAAGAAATGTTTTCTAGGGCTGCGTGGCAGGCTGATTGGCAGAGCACATAGCTCTTCATCTCAGGGTTGTGCCTTTGAGCCCCACACTGGGTGTCAAGATTACTTAAAAATACAATCTTAAGAAAAAAAAAAAAGAAATGTTTTCTAACAGTTGCTGTCACAGAAGAATTTTGTTTTTTCATAAACTTTAACGTGAACTTGCTTTACAAATGGTAACACAGGAGTATTGTCTGTATATTCTCCTGCAGGTGACTGGGTGAAGTTGCATTGTACTAAATATCTATCTATAACATATGATTGTTAACTAGTATCTTTAGCTCAATGGACCTAACAGCATTTACATGCATCCAGTTTAATTACTCTATTAAAATATACTGAATGTATCTTAACATAAATATTTATGAAATAAATACTAGAATATATTGAATCAACCTAAATATATTGAATGAACTCTCTGACATGAGACTTTCAGAATTGAGAATAAAGTCTGAATATATGTTTAAAATGAATTACCAAAAAAAAATAAAATAAAATAAATAAAATAAAATGAATTACCATACATATGAACTAATCAAAGATAATAACCAGGCTCCACTGTTCAATAATAATCATAATGCTAATAGTAATAATATTTATAGTATATATCAATACATATTATATATTAAATGTATATAAAGAATAATAAAGAATATCGTTGAATAAAGTATACAATAGTTTATTACTACATTTAGTACTATATATAATACTAGTATAATAATACGTACAATATAGTGCTATGTATACTACATATATACTGCATACATTATATATACTATACTAGTACACCATGGAACTACACACACACACACACACACACACACACACACATATCTATCCTATAACACTATATATACTACATGTACTATATATATTATATAAAATACAGTCCATTAATGTGAATGGAGACTTGATTCTCAATTTTATGTTTTATGTCATTCTCTAAACATTGGCATATCCCTGGCTCCTATCAGGTCATTATTATTTTATCCATATGATTTTTATTTCATTATTTGTAAATTTTCCAGTAAGGATCAAACTTCTCAGTTAAATTCCAGGTAAGTATACTCTAGAATTCAGGATATATATGGATACTGTTTTTCACTCTACTTGGTAGTCACCTCCCCCTCTGTTTTAAAATAAAGATACAGTTTAAACTGTAAGACTCTACTGTCCATGTGTCAACCACCAATCTGTCAGAGCAATGCTGCTCAAAGTGTGATCGATGACTGATAATATGAACACCACCTTGCAGTTTATCAGAAATGCAAACTCCTGGCCCACCCCTAGACCTAGAAACAGAATCTCTGGGATCAGAACCCAGGAATCTCTGTTAGCAAATTCTCTAGGAAATTCTGATGCTTACTACACTTTAAAAAAGAACTGCCTTATTGTGGTAAACATTTCCCAATATATATGTGTATCAAATCATCATATCATACCACTGAAAGCTGTACAGGTTGTAAATCCTATGTCGATAAAGCTGGGGAAGCTATAGAATTTGCTGGGGGAAAAAAAGAGTCCATAGGACCGTCTGAGTGGCTCAGTACATAGGGTGGACCAATTGTTGATTTCAGGTCAGATCATGATCTCAGGGTTGAGAGATCAAGTCCCACATCAGGCTCTGCCCTAAAAGTGGAGTCTGCTTAAGATTCTCTCTGCCCCCATTGCAAATTAGCACTCTCTCGCTCTCTAAAAAAAAAAAAAGAGAGCCCACATTTTCTCTTATTTTTCATTAAAAAAATCATCAAATCTATTTCTTATAAGAACATCTCAGATTTTATATTCTTTAATGTTGCAGATGAACAATTCATTTTTAGTTATTTTAATTTAAAAAATTTGACCTCTTCCAATACTTACACAAGTTTGTCCCAAGTTTCCTGGTGTTCACCTGTCCTAAGCATATTAAAACAAATGCACAGTTTTTTGTCAATATAACAATTCTAAAAAGAATACTATTTTTCTAACAACAATGAAATCACTTAAAACCTTGTCTCCCGGGGCACCTGGGTGGCTCAATGGGTTAAGCATCTGCCTTCAGCTCAGGTCATGATCTCAGGGTCCTAGGATCAGCTCTGCATGGGGCCTTGCACTCATCAGTGAGCCTGCTTCTCCCTCTCCCTCTGTCTCTGCTCATGGGAGCTCTCTCTCAAATAAATAAATAAAATCTTAAAAAAAAAAAAAAACTTGTCTCTCTTACATATTTTATGAGTTCTGTCAAGAGTTAGTTTTGTTTCCTAAAGGTATGTCTGATTCCTTATCCTCAGACTTCTCGGTATTTAAGACATTGGCTTCTAGCCAAAAAAAGTTTAATGGTCACTTAATAAGTGTATCTAGACCTAATTCCTTCTCAAGACCATTTGAAGTGAATAAATGGCACTCTCCAGAATACCTTGAGATTTTGTTCAGGTGGGGACGTGTCCTATGATGTGAGAGGACCCCTCCATAAGATGTGGGGATTTTCCAGGGACACAAGTTCAGCTACTTACAAACTAAGTCTTTATCATTTTATTTAGGAAACATCCAACAAACATCCATTCCATGTAAAACTGCTCAATGCAATGTGGCTAACCATGTCTCAAAATAATTACACCATTCTTGCTTTGGATCACTGCTGAAAATGTAATTTTGAACACATGTGCTTAGTTGCATTGTCTCAACTATAAACATTGGTGCATTAAAAAGTTTCACTCCTTTGATATCTCCACAATTCCACATAATCCTATTCCTGACAGACTATGGAACAAATACCTTATGTAAAACAAATATCATTTACAAAACTAGGCACGCTTGTGAAATGCTAATGGAAGCAACATATAACGTACTTGTCTTCTTGTTAATCCAGCATCTCTATATGCCGAGTCCAGCATCAGTATATGCAATTCATTTAAAGTTCTATTTCAATTGCATGCTTGCCTCATTTCCAATAACCAGTAATCATCAGTGTCTAAAGATACATCACAAAATGTTATTAATGACAGCCAACATTTTCCTTTAATAATCCTCTGTGAAAACTATCTGACAAAAGAAGTCTGGATGTAGAAATTGGAGTAAATCTTTGCAGGATCAATTTGCCAAAGCTCTATTTCTTTGTAGTGCTGCTCTCAGCCAGGTAAAATGATTGCAATAAACGCCCAAGGGGGAGGGAGATTTAAAAAAAACAAAAAACAGAAAACAAAAACCTACCATTTCTCTCATACTTCAAACAAGAAGAAAAAGCATCCTGTTTCTCCAGATTTAAAAGAAAAAAAAGTTTTGTCAAAAGAGGGCAGACTCAAATCTTATTTCCATGAGAAAAACAACACTACAAGCAGACAACTGCTTTGGAATTTACTACATATCACAACTATACATGCCCTGATCAAATTACAGAACAAACAAAACGGTAACTGAATTTAGCAAGTGTTTTAAGCTTTCAGATTTTAGGATGATCAACTCTTTGAAATGATTCCTTCCCATGTAACTGCTTAAGCCAAATGAAGAAAACTTAAAATTTGAGAGAAAATTTTTAAAATTGGTTGACGGAGCTAATCACATAAATTATCCTTTGGATTATAGACACTATTATTTTTCACTTAATCTAGAAAATTGTATTTGCAATATCATTTCCTTAGATGATACTTCTGTATTACATTTATAATACAAAATACACAATATCAAACATGTACATACAATATTCTATTAAAATGTAAGACACACGAGCACTGAAACTCTGGGACATTTACTACAATATTCTTAATGTATAGTAGCCTCTCAATAAACATCTGTTAAATAAATTTATTGTTTTTATAAGCAGTTCCTGGAGCTGGCTCACCCATATTTGAGTGGGGAAGTATTTTGCCAGGGGCCAAGCAGATAATGAGTAAGAGTGAAGGAGGGTAAGTTATGAACAATGGGAGTGGCAGGAAGACCAGTAAACTGGAGAGCTCACCCAATGTCCAGGACACAACTGTTCTTCACTGCCTTTCAGTTCTTATCCAGAATTGCCCAGCTCTCCAAACTTCAGAGAAGCCAGTGATGCTGACTTTATGTAAACCTTTCCAACTGTTCATTAAATGTATTGCATAATGCTGTGTAGGTAATTTTCTGCAATTTATTTATAGCAGAAGATATTAGATAAATTATTTTAATTGCTCTTAAGTAAGTGGTTTGAAATGGAAGTGATTTTGCCCTCTCAGTGATGCCCTTTGGTGATTTCTGGAGATGGTTGTTGGAAACAACAGAGGAGAGACGTACCGGTTTCTAGCAGGCAGAGGCCAGGCATGTTGCTTGAATGTCATACAATGCACAGGCTAGCCCCCCCCCAACATGATAAAAAATTATCTGGCTCCAAATGTTCACAGTGCTGAGGTTGAGAAATTTCTTTAAAAAAAAAAAAAAAAAAAAAGGGCAACAGAAATACAGTGGATTAGCCATAATAACAGAGTTGATCTAGGAAACAACAACTTGCCCGGGACAGAGGAGTAAAGGCTAACTCAAAACTGTCACTTCTAATTATGCCACAATTCTACATGTTTTGGTCACATTCATCCTTCTAAGACATGGTTTTGATAATGTGAGTTCTCTGATAAAATTAGACAATAATTACCAAATTAAGCCCAAAGTATATGGTTTACATTCAAAACATCTGGTCAATCAGCAAATCCTGCCTCCCCAGCCTCTTTAATTGCTCATGAATTACTTTCCACGAAGCTGGTCTTTTTCCTGTTCCCCAAACACAAGATCCCTCGACTTCCACTGGGTTACTGTACACCTTCCTTAAAGGGAGTCTAGTCTGTCCTCCACTCCAACCACCAGCAACTTCAAACCACCTGTTTTGACCACTGGTATCCACACAACATGCACTGACTCCCCCTCTGCAACCATGCAGCTTTCCCTCAAGGATGCTCACATCTTACAAATGCTACAAGTTGTAATTACGTGACACTATCTCCAACTGACTCATCCTAGGGAGGGCCTGTATCTGCTAACCGTTCCTCATCCTTCACAAGACCTGTGGGACTGAGCATGCAAATGACAGAAAAGATTCTCAGGAACATCCCATGCACTGTGGCAGCGCAGATGGTGCAGAACAGAGGCACACGAAGCCTGGGTTTGAGCCCTATCTCTGCCATGTTCTCTAACCTACACCTGTGAGAAAATCATGTAGATTATTTAGCCTCTATTTGCTAATTCAAATATGAGAATACAGTCCTTCATATTAAACATTTTATTGGATGCCAAAGAGTGTCATAACATTTATGGATTTCTAAAACACTTTTAAAATTATTTGTTCAATGAACCTCTAACAACAGATCTATGCAAGTATGTAAAATTAGATACTGTTATTCCTTCATTTTAGAGAGAGAAACTGCAGTGTAGAGAGGCTGAGTAAACCAAGCAAGTGACTATGGTTGAGATTTCAGGAACTAGAAGTTGGACTCATACTCTGGCACACTCAAAGGAATGTTCTTTCCATTACAGACCGCTGTGCTGTTTATGCCACGTGCTACAAGGCTTAATAAGGTAATGTATGTGAAAAGGATTTGGACACTGAAAAGTACTTCGCAAATCTAGAAGATTACCGAATTATAATGATCCCAGAAAGGATTCAGCTCCAGAATGCCCTAGGTGTTACAAATGAAGGTACTTAATGAAATCATAACCATTAAGACTGTGTGTTTCATATCACAGACGAAGGGATCCCACTCTTAGGAGCCAAAGCACTGACAAAGAGGGAAATTACTGATACCGCTTTGGTACCATCCAGATGGATTAGCACAAAATTCCATACCTTACATTAGCCAAACACTTCTGTAAGAGGAAATTCTATTACCTTATATTGCATTACCAGAAAAGGAAATTCTATTACCTAAATAGCAATTATAATAAATTCTGAAGCACAAAAGGTTACTATAAAATTCAAATTTTCACACATGTCCAAGAATCGAGGAAACAGAACCCATAATTACATTATATTAAATAAATAGAACCCATTAAAACAAAGCAACCAGCATCCCGTACATTCCAACCTATTCAAATTAACATCTGCCAAATCAACAAGTAAAAATGAGTATTTCCCATGTGCGATGTATTCATCTAGTCTCAAGGTGGGGGGAAATTGGCAGTCATTCTGCCCTAAATTAATTTATAATCTCCATGGGAGAAACCATGTGACTAAGTCTAAAGTGATGCGGCATAAAATAACCAAGAGAAGAATAATGTGCCATAAGACACTGTAAAAGTGATATGTATTTCCATATGGGATAATTGGAGAGGACTGCATAGAATTGAGGACTCATGAATTAACTTAGGAGGAGGAGTGGGACTTGACCAATTTTAGCAGATCTGGGGCCAGGATGGTATATGTGGAGGATGTGATGTGTGATAGCTAAAAGAGAAGATGCTGTAAAATACAAGGCTAGAAACAGGGCCCCTTGGAACTCAATGAGGAGCCAACGATAGTCCTAAAACATTGAGGTATTTGCCTCACTTTGTGTTTAAGATAACTTGGGTCTTGGTGCAATATAATGATTTATAAAAAATATATATTTGAAAAAATATATATATATATTTGGTCATTCAGATGACCAAAACACATTTCTCAAATATATTTAATCTTCATCCATGGTTCCTGAAAATGCATCAGAGTAGTCATAAAGGTGAAATGGGTGTCTTGTTATTAAGAAAGGTGACTTTAGGACCCACCTCCACCCCCATCGCAGGACAGAGGCTGATTGACAGGAGGACCAATCATGTGATTAGAAGATTGGAAATCTCAGTACTACCCCCTGACTTCTGTGGAGCAGAGAGGGGCTAGAGATTGAGTCAGCTAATATGTGGTCACTCACGGCTAGGTAATAAAGCCTCCATAAAAACACAACAGGACTGGAGCACCTGGCTGGATGAGTTAAAGTACCTATGATTCTTGATTGCAGGGTCATGAGTACAAGCCCCATGTTGGATGTGGAGATTACTTTAGATATATATATACAGTTATAGTTATATATAGTTATATAACTATATACATATACACACATGCACGTAAAGATTTATACATATATATACTTTATACGTATATATGTGTATGTGTATATATATACACACACAATTCAAAAAAAATCCACAAGGGGACTATTTTTTTTATCCTTTCAGACATTTTTCATGCTTGGGCAACCAGAACACTTCCATGTGCCACAGAGCTGGGCCCCAAGCTCCACGAGGACAGAAGCTCCTTTGTTGGGGACTCCACACTATATATCTTTTCACTTGCCTGTTAACTCGTATCCTATTGTATCTTTTAATAAACTGGTTAATGTGTTGCCCTGGATTCTGTAAGCTGCTCTAGGAAATTGATGGAACCCTAGGAGGGAGTCGTGGGAACTTCCAATCTATCACTGGTCTGGATTTGACATGGGCCTATGAAGTTGGGCACAAGGTGGGCAATCTCATAGGTTTGGTGGAATCTGATGCCATCTCCCTATAGATAACATCAGAATTGAGTTGAATTCTCAAACATGCTGCTGATATCCAGGAATTGCTTGGTGATGTGGGAGGGGGGAACCCCCCACATCGGAACTGGGTCCAGGAGCCCTAAGAGAGTTGGAATAGGAGTTAGATTACAGAGGTGAGGTATTGCAGCAAAATGAAACTGGAGTAGAAGTTTTTACAATGTTCTCCAAAGCTTCTGTCTACCACGTATAGGGTTGAGATGCCATCTAGGTAGTAGAGGACACTGGATAAAAGGAAAAGGAACATGAGCCTAGGAAAGGCAACATAGAGCTGCAAGCTCATGGACACAGTTGCTGGTTTGCTGTGAAAGGTAGGAATGAGCGACAAATGAGAACAGGAAAACACACCAAAACTTCTAACCTTGATCTGAAAGGAACTCTTGGTGTCTCTAAGATGGAGCGTGGGGAATAAACAAACATAGGAAAAGCTGAGCAATCAAGACTCTAACATGAAATACATGGAAGGGATGCCCAACACGCTACTGGAACTGTGGACATGTAGTTCTGGAGAAAGGTTGAAGAATGATGAGCATTTACAAACTCTGTTCGTTCTCTCTACATCATTCATTCATTCATTGCTTTTATAGATATCTGCAGAATTTAATTACCATGGTACATGCTAGGTGATGGGTCTGCTAAATCTGCGAACCACACACACACACACACACACACACACACACACAAAATGCTGCCAATTCTATACTGCCTAGAAAGGTTACATAAATAAGTCATGTTTATTTATAAGCAAAAATCTAGGCCACAAGTGCAAAAGGAAATAAATGTCGAACATGTTGGTGAAGAGAAGGAAAGGATCAGGTGGAGGAGGTCTAACTGAAGATGGAGGAGAAATAGGAAATAATCAATTGATGAAGGTCCCAAAGAATGTTGCAGGGGCTACAACATGGAAACATAGAATCTTAGAGATGCAAGGATTCTCTGATGACATTTATCCCAACCCTACATCCTCCATATTCAGGAACTAACACATCTTCATAGAGGCAATTGGCTGGGTAGCACGATTTTGGTCCATGGCCCCATCTATAATTGGACACAGGCCATGCAATTTCACTGTTCAGCATAAGGATGTAAGAATTTGGATGTGGACATACAAGACGATGGTCAGGAGTAGCACAGCTGTTCCAGGGAGAGTTTTCCCAGTGAAAAAGTGATCAGATGCATGTGCCCTTCTAGATGCAGTTCTGATGGCGGAGTTTGAGAGGTCTTCAGTAGATGAATAAGACACACAAGGGCACAGAAGTGCATGATTTTTGGCAGGTCTGAGGACAAGACATAGACCGTGGATCCTTGAAGTCGGATTAACCTGCTAAATGTTTTTCCCCCCATTCCAGTTTATTTTAACCTCTCTGAACCATAGGTTTCTGCCACATAAAAGAATGGAATAATATTTGCCAAAGACAATCATTTTGAAATAAATTTTATAAAGACAACCTTCTAAAATATCTACACAAGATAGGTACTCGGTGAATCTGGTTGCCTTCCATTTCTAGAAGACCCATAAAAAGAACTTATTTCAGTTCTCTCATATTTCCCTGATATCTACCTTTTTTTCTTTTAGGTGGAATTAGAAAAGTACCAATTTTTTTTTCCCTCAAAATCCCAACAACTAGGTTTGGGTTGGGTGGCATTAGTCTTGTGTGTGGTCAGAAGGTGGGATCAGAAGGAAAAATCTGACACTAGGGTAGTGCGCATTTTGTAGCACATATAGTATACCTTCACAAAAAAAACTTTCTGTTGAATAACAAGAAAGCAAATAATAATTTACATTTAATTTTTATCTGCATTGTTGCCTGGATATAAGGAATAAGCTTTAAGTTTCTCACACACACACACACACACACACACACACACACACACACAAATCCAACTTCTCATTTCATACAGTTATATATTCAAAGCATATAACAACGCTGTCAACAAAAGTTTCCAAAGACCATTTCTGTTTCCTAAATTAATGGCAGCAATTTCTCTGGGAAACTATAGATCTGGTTTTTAGATGGAAGTGGATTTTTTTCAATATATTCCCTAAAATATGTGCACCCTACTGCCTTTAGAAGTATTCATGGACTCCCTCCAGCTCTAAATTGGTATAGAAATTGTTACAATCCTGTGTGTCGAAAAGTGCGCTGTGT
Organism: Canis aureus; assembly: GCF_053574225.1. Taxonomy (NCBI): domain Eukaryota; kingdom Metazoa; phylum Chordata; class Mammalia; order Carnivora; family Canidae; genus Canis; species Canis aureus. Next base: position 118,989,646 of record NC_135649.1, on the reverse strand, counting down.
CTTGCCAAAATAATGAAATCTTTTGGCAGACATCCTATGGAAGTACAGTTGAACAATCATCAGAGCCTAAACCACAGAGGATCAGCATGCCAACCCTGCACAACAATGTTACGCCTCAGACATTTCATATCACAAATCAACTTTCTCTGAAACGATCAAAGGATAATTCCTCTCCCACCATGATGTTTATCTACGAATCTGGGCCTCCTTTTATCGCAACTATTTCTCACAATAAAGGGAACTCTAACATCAGGAGCTCTTTTAATTTCAGTGAAAGTGTTTAGAAATAAACAAAAAACAACTGAAGCGGAACAATGAGATTAATCAAGGTAGTTCTTACCAGAAAACTACTCTCTCATTGTAGCTCTTCCTCACCTAACCATGTCCTTGTGTGTATTATGAAGCCTCCTGAGACAGGTCATGGAATTCTGGTTCACTGAAGACCACACATGCTTTCTTAGCATCCAGATTTTTTGCCTCATCTTCCACTAAGGAATTTCAGCAGACCAGTGCAGCTTCAAATAATACTCCCATGGTTATTTCTCAAATCAAAAAGATATTAATTACAAAGAGAAAGTCACCACTTTACAGTGGAGAAACCAGGCAGAGAATATTTTAACTAAGTCATAAAGTGACATCTCCAGGAATGGGAGAAACACAGCATTCTCAAGGCAGGATTCCTGCCCAAAAGGCAAAACCTGAACTGAACCACAAGGAAACAAAAAAAATAAAAAAAATAAAAATCCAGAATGAGGCTCCTTGTACAAAGCAACAAGCCTCTAGTCTTTAAAAAAGATACCAATGTTGGAAACAAACAACAAGGAATAAGAAATGCTTCCAAACTCAAGGGGACTAAAGATACGCAACAATCCAGTGCAAAGCAAGACGGCCCGCCAGATCCCGAATCAGATGAAACAATGCTACAAAAGACGCTACTGGCACCAACAGGAACATGTAAAAGAACGCTATATATGGAATAAAAGTGTTCCATCAACGTGAATTTCCCTGAATTTGGTAATTCCACAGCAGTCATGGAAGAGATGCATGCTGAAGAATTTGGGGGTAAAAGAGTCATAATACCTGCAACTCGTTCCTAAATGGTTGGAAACAAAATAACAATTACAAGGGCATGCACACATATAATTTTTTTTTCTATGGATACATAGGATGTGATAAAGCAACTATGACAGGCACAAAAAAGTTAACGATTCGTAAATCTAGATTGAGGTCAGCAACTAGAAACCAGAGACCAAATCTGGCACACCATCTGCTTTGGTAAAGACAATTTATTGGAACACAGTCACGCCCATTCACGTATATTATACACTCCCTCTGGTTGCTTCTGTGCTACCATAGCTGAGTTGACTAGTTATGACAGGCCTTATGTCCAAGAAACCAAAAAATATTTACTCGTCTTTCATAGAACATTTGCTGCACTCTGATCTAGAGAAATAGTATGTGGAAGTCCTTTTACTCATAATTTTTCTGAATTTTTAATAATAAGTTAAACATTAAAAATACATAAAGTAGGAACACCTGGGTGGCTCAGCCAGTTGTGCGTCTGACTCTTGGTTTTGGCTCAGTTTCACGATCTCACGGGTCATGGGATTGAGCCAGGCAGAGGCGGGAGTCTGCTTCAAGATTCCTTCCTTTTGCTCCTCCCCCTCCTCTCCCTCTCTCTCTCTCAATTAAATAAATAAATCTTTAAAAAAAAAAAAAACTATTTTAAAAATACATTATCTTAAAATTCCTTGAAATCTCAAAATCACAAATTTTCTTCATCCAACATTATTAAAAAGCTATTATGAACACAGATCTATGGAAAATCATAAAGTGGGTATCAGTGGACTGATTTAAACCAGGAAAAGTGGACATGTACAGACAAATGCTTCAGGTCTGACACCTGTAGTGACTGGATGGCAGTTCTTCCTACAGAACTGTTTAAGAATCTTCTAGGCTCTGTACAGTTAGACCCAATAGGTACTATAAACTGGTGGCTTAACCACAGCCTCAGGAATCCTACAATAAGAAGACAGGGATGCTAGAGTCACCCTGGAGGTCTTCTGTTCATCCAGGTGGTTTTGTCATGACCCGTCATCTTCACCTTGTCTTGGTTTTTAATTACAAAACACAGGAAACAAGTTCACACCCCTGAAAGTGTCCTCCCTCCTTTGTACTCAACAAACCCTTCTTACAACATCAGAGGAAAAGATTTCTCACAATAAAAATAGGAAATGAGTACAATCTATTTGTTTGCAGTTGTGAGTCACTCAATGTCATGTCCTGAATAATTATTAGCTTCCAGTAGTATTTGCACATCCTGCCTAGATTCACACATAAATTCCAAAATCAGCAGAAGCCGTGTTTATTACAAGTCCAATGAGAGAAAACTGATGTTGGTGCTTGGCCAAGGCAGGGAAGTAACAAGGGGTGGGTGCTCTTCCCTCAAATTAGGAAGGTGACATGCGAACATGAACTTTCTCCTGAAGACACTTAAGAACTGACCCTTGGTACAAAATTTATTTATTGAAGAAGCAGATGGCCCAAAGACGTACCTGACACATTAGCATTTCCACCGGGGAAATAAAACATTTATATGCAATCAGAGTGCTCAAAAATTCAACAATAGCTAGAAAATATTATCTCTATGTGTCATTCTAAACCCAGAAAGTACAAACACACACATGCACACACACACTTTTAAATTATACTTTGATCATAGACATCTGTGTCCTCTGGCAGACCATCCAATCAACCACTCATTTTTCTCAATACTGACCCCCACGTAATCACAATAACTCAAGAAACCTATACCAGCCATTAGTCAGATCCTAGAGGCTGAACCACCTTGCGCACCCAGAATCACAAGCTTTCACTAGATCAGATTTTGCATAGCCTGGAATCACCAGGCCCAGCATCCTTTTAGGCTTAAACGGCCAGACCTCATCTCCTGAGTGAAAGCCAGAATTTAATCTGCACAGCATGCTTTTGACACTGCTGAGCCCCCAGGTTAAAGAACTCCTCCTTGACATGCTTCAAGTTGAATGGAGATTAGGATTTCCATCACTTCATGCTACATTTAAAAGCTTATGCAAGTCTAGCGTTGATCCTTATCTTCGTATGTATTTTTTCTATACGTTTTCTTAACAACACACAATTCCTAAGAAATCATGTAATTGGTAGTGTTGGAGAACCGTGTCAATCGTATTCCCAAGTTGGGTGGCCTGGTGTCCCTTTTCCCTGGGCTATTGGCCTTAAAAACATTGCATATGTGACAGGAGGAGGAATGGAGTTTTCTATTTGCTCCTCCTCTGTGAAATCTCAGAGAGCTACTTTCCAATAACTTCTATGTGCTGCGGGTTAATAAGATTGCTTCTATCTGCAGTATATAAGAACGGCATAGGTAGATACACACTGTCAGCTTATTATTTCCGAGAAATTAAATCTGTTTGTCTGAGAGGTGAGTGATTGTAGTAGGTTCTAAGAGACAACCTAAAAATGAAGCAAGTCCTTAGTTGGATAAATCAGCAAGAGTGTCAACACTAATCCTTTTCAGATAGAAGCAGTCTGTAACATTGACAGCTTAATATCTTATCTGTGTGGTTTGGTTGTCTGACATGTCAAGCTCAAGGAAGGCATGGTGCGCTCTTGAAAGGACTAGGGAACCGAAACTCATAAGGACTTTCATGCTTCCTGTCTCCCTTGCCAGATCAAATCACCCCAGCTTTGTCAACATAAAAGCGCCTCTAAGACATTAGCGCATCCCTGAACAAACCCATTCAACTTGGCGTTATGTGGTAGGTCTGCTCAAAATTAATGAGTGAGTCACAATATTCATAACTTTCCAGAAGCTGAAAATAAAACACTGTCATAGAGGGTGTATGTTAGCTATGGGTGGGAAATCCTATTTATATAGAACCTATCTGACCTTTAACCCAAACTCAGAACTCACACAAATCTCATCTGGATATTTAATTTTGTTCTTCCTTTCCCCTCAAAGGACTGATAGTGAGTTTCCTGGGTCCAATAGAATGCCACTATAATAAGATGACAATTAAAGCTACTTGTGAACCGAATCACAACTAGCAGCAAGTGCAAATTCAGTACGTATGGCTCAGAGAGAAGTTTGTTTAATGCTCCCAGTCTTTCAGGAAATTTTGCACAGGGCCTAGAATGGCCTTCTTTACACTGTAGGCAATGCACATACGGCTTTCTCGTCAACTCCATTGACCTGAAACAGATAGTTAAGAATCTAACCACAGAGTTCTTGTTTTGTTGTTTTGTGCTTAATTCTGCTAATTCAACACCGCTTAATTAACTCTGTGCTTACTCTCTCGACTCCTTTACCCACTCATTCATCTGCTGAACCAAAAAATCTGGAAGAAAAGGCAGCTCGCATCATGTGGAGCAGTCCTATCCAACATACTGCAATGGTGAAAATGCTCTATATGTACACTGTCCAATATGGTAACCGTCAGCCGTTAAGGCTATTAGTGCTTAAAATGTGGCCAATGTGACTAAAAACTAAATAGTTAGTTTTACTAATTTTAATTCATTTAAATTTAGAGAGCCATATGTGGCTAGCGGCCACCATATTGGGGATGACGAACTCAGTGTTAGAAAAAGCAAAAGGCGTGCATTCAACATCCATTACTCTCTCTTTTTACTGCATGAGAGGAAATAAAAACTGCATTTCCCAGATGACCTTGCCCCTGAGATTCTGAATCAATTAGGCTATGCTAATTAATGCATTCATGCAGCACTTGGAGGCAGAAATGAAGCAGAAGGTATTTCCTCACCTGTCCCCTGTTCACTATATCTACTGTCATCCTCGTCTTCTTGCAGGTCTAGACAGGCTTCATCAGGGGAAGATTCTTAACCCTGAGGTAGACATTCCAGAGGAGCCTCCAAGTGAGCAAGACGGTCAGCTCTATACCGCTCTGGAGTCATTTCTGGAGGCTGGGCATACAGCCAATCATTCCGTCAACACTTCCAATCATTTGGGAAGCACCTCATCCCCTGTTTAAATTCCTCCCAGTTTATATGTACCTAGAGTGGTTGGTTTTCTTCATTGTCAATACAAGAGTCTAAGATGCTAGATGCGCATTCAGATTTAATGCCTACGCTATCAAAAATACAAAGAATGTAGGTACAGCCTCTCTGTCCACTATGTCACTAATGTCCATCTCCAGCCCTGGGATCCCTTCAGTTTGGAGTAAACAAACGTAAGTAAGCAAAGTAATATTCTCCTTCCACTTTGTTACTTCCTTCCCTCCCTCCCTCTCCTGCATATACGTTTACTGAGCCACGTCTATGTGTCCGGGACTCTGAGAGACATGGGGAGCACGTGTACACATAGACATTCTGTCCGCTTCAACCTCAAGTATAACAGAGGACAGAATTAGTGACACCATTACAACACAGTGGTCAAGGCCACGGAAGAGTGGAGAGATGCACAGACAGAGCAGCCTGACCCTGCCGTGGAGCTGGGCAAAGCTCTCTGGGTGAGGCCCTGTGCAGACAGAAAGTAGAGGACTGAGCAAGAAAAAGAAAGAGTAGCAAAAGAAGGTAGAAGATTATGCTCCTGTCAGATCTGATCTTCTGAAATATGAAAATAAAGCTGTAAACTTCCGCAGTGTAGAGCCACCCGAAAGGTTTCTGCTGTGCTGAGATGAGAGACAAGATTTCTAACACCCACAGGCTACTCAGAGTAAACTTTAGCTTGTGGGCACATGGAAGATGGGATCTTCGCGATCCTTAGAGTAATTACTGAATGTGTTTCCAGAAGCATAGCAGGCATGATGTTGAAATACAGAAGAAAGAAAATGACTCTGTTACTGAAGAAATTTATGTTCCCTTTATCAGAGACAAGTGATCTAGCTTCCGTTCCTCTAGACATGCAGCACCATTTGTAGAAGCAATCCTTTAATGGCCTCATAAAGACAGCACGGAGAGGTCTGCTGGATGAAATGGTAACATTCCCTCGGGAAGACTGCATGACCTTGAAGACGACGTACGTGTGGACACAACTATATTACGAGAGCCATGTGTGGCGCTTCCAACATAGCCGATGTCATTACCGACTGCTTTCTTCCATCCGGGGGGAGCTTAAAAACTGTCTCACTCACACATTATTCAAGAAATTTAGGTGAGATGTACCAACCCCATAAATCTAAATAGGCAGCTTCTGTGATTCAGGACAAGTACATAGAACAGTCTAACTGGCCAGTGACACACAGAAGCAAAAGTATAGAGTATTTCCTTCACGTGTTATTACTTGCTTCCCAATGCACTTTGCTCGGTCCACGTGTCACTTCATGAGAGTGACCTTGAACACCTTGAATCCACAGGGTAACGTGGTAGCCAAGCTCAACCAAGACACTGCCACCCAGTGATGGGAAAGCAGCCGCGTCCGTGGCCGCCAACCACACCCCCCTCGTTCCTACTGGCGCTCAGGGCACTTTTATATGCTGTGCCATGTTCTTCCTCCAGTTGCTGATATACTAGGAAGGTCTCCGTGTGTTTATTCAAAATAGGAGCAATGTGTACCGAATGTGTTAAGTTCAAGTATGAAATGTGATGGACTCCTGCAAAGATCTGCCCCCAAAGAGCGGACAAAGTAAACCATGAGAATGGCATCCTCTGTAGAAAACAGAGTCCTAAGTATCTTTAGAGACTCAAGATCTGTCCGACAAGGCAAGTCAGTCCTTCCTGTGACGTGATGAGCTCCTCTCACTTTTATTTCTTTATTTTGGACATGAAGGTGCGGGGGCTGTTGGCTTAAGGAGCAAGAGCAGGGGCACCCAGAGGACCCCGACTCGGTCACTGCGCCCAGCCCAGCCCCACCCAGAAGGCCAGGGAACCAGCGACAAAATGCTCTTGTGCCCCGGCTCAACTAGTCCTCAGGAGTTTTACAGACCACCTAACAATCAAAGGAGGGGGAAGGCCGCCTTTGTGGCTGCGGAACTTTGTCCCTGTCCCTCCGCCGCTCCCCACTTCCCTCCGGGCACCCAGCACACCCAGCACGGCCGCCTCGCATGGCTAAGCAGGGGCTGGGGCTTTTCACTCCGAATTTCACGGCGCCATAAAATGCAGGGGCTGTTTCCCTGGGGACCTAAAAGCCCTCCTTTGTGAGCCCAGCCGAGGGTCAGGTTAAGTCCTGCATTTGGCAGCCGGGCATCTGTTTGTCTTCAAGCAGAGGTCCTCCAACGGGAGGGAGGGCGAGGCAGGGGAGCGAGGAGGCAGCTTTTCTCGCACACCCCCCTCCGCAGTCCCGGGAAGCAGGGGGAGCGCTGCCCGAGGCCCTGCGCCCCAAGGCCCTGCACCCTGAGACCCTGCAAGCAATCCCACTAAGCCACGAGGGACAGAGCTCTCTCCCTCTTGCAGGAGGTCACTTGTTGCTTTACAGAGGAAAAAAAGAAAACAAAGCACAGCCTTTTGCTCAGACTTCTTAATCAACAAACAAAACCTGCAAAAGACGGAATTGGAAATACTGAAGATATATTTCTTAGGTCTTTTTTCCCCCACTTGCAATAAAATCAGAGAATTCAGGAATGAAATCTTCTCGATACGGGAAACCTGTTGCACTATTAGCAGACATTGCTATTCAAGCTTGATAAAGGGCTCGTTCTATCTAAGACAGTCTCCACGAGGAAAAGCTTTAGAGCACATGATTAATGCCGATCATTTCTGTAAGCTACCATGACGATTGCTGCTCCAGAAGGAAACCACGGGTAGAGATGGCCCCTAAAAACTTAAATCAGTGACTATGATTCACATCAGTAGTTCGAAAACACAGGGTTTTCTAATATAATTATAATTGACACAACAATGCTTTCTCGTTGTTCCAGGATTATACTTCCTTCTCTGATGCTGTTCTAAGATTAGATATTTACTTCAGAAGCTTAGCCTACATGCAGAAGAAGAAGCATTTTTAAATTATGAAACTAAGTAGCGTAGTCAGACAGATGGAATGCCCAAGGAGTAAGGAATTTTTCAGGGGATAAAGCAATAAGAAATAAAAAATTTTATGAATCTGAAGAGTCATTGCAAACATAATTGGACACAGACACACATATGCACATGCACACACACGCACGCACACACACGCACACATACACACCGCAAATAAAAGCAATACATTGCAAACTAAATAGCTCATCTTTGGTAAGTGGGGGAATAATCAGATGTTTGGAATGAGGAAAGAAGAGGCTCTCAGCAGTGTTCAATGAAATAAAATAGCAATCCTTAACATTCATCTTCTCATTAAACTTACTTCTTGCGATCCTTTTGTTTTTCCTTTCAGCAAGATGGATGCAATTAGTCCATCAATCTTTTAAAATAAATTCTACACATACCAATGCAGGAATTGGCACTCCCATTTATGGATTCCTAACATGCTTATATACTGGGTGGGGGGAAAATGGTGTGTCTGCATCTCGTAATCATAGACCTTGATCGAATATGTCAATTTGGCAAAATGATGTAACAACCCAAGATACTGGTGGCTACAATTTTAGGCTTAAATCAGATGTTGCACTAATAAATTGGGCCCTCCTGTTGTAAGTTATATTTTTATTCTATTCTGCTTCTTTTTAAGATTTAGGTTGATGAGAATAGCACTCTGTAGAGTACCTTTTGGCCTTAACATTATACTAGGACTTCCCACGTATAATTTTGAAATGAAATGCTTTTACCACAAAGGGATCTCAATTTCAAATGCATGCTCCTCCACAGACCATTCAAAGTTCCCCCAGAAGTGCAATGAGACAGTAGTAACAGGGAGCTGTGTGCATCCTCACGTTGACAGAGGGGAGTCAACATGTCCAGAAGAAGTCATTGCAAACATACAATGTTTGCACAACGAATGTCCATGCCTGCCTGAATCAGAAGGGTGAACCAGAAAGACTTTCTGCCAATGTTTCGGCGTGAATTGACAAAAATTTCGACTGCTGGCCTTCCTAAAGAAAGGCTTCCTGTGTGGACCCTCAGAATCTCAATGCAAGACACCTGGACATTTCAGTTGGCTTTATTTTAATCAATGACCTTGCCTAACCAATAGAGTGGTAGATTTGTGGAATTGCACTCAGTGTTTTTACTATTGCTTCCTTTTTTCATATTTCTCATCTTCTAAATATCTTGTCCTTAAGCTCTTTTGTTTTTACCATTTGTTTTGCAATTCATCTTATCTCTCACTTGTAAGTAAAGAGACATAAGCTCAAACTCTTTGTAAATCCAGAAATTTGGGTCTACCTGTCATGTGTAAGTCTTGTGTAAGTTTCTTCTTCTTATACAGTAAGATTGAGGGTTGGGACTCGAAGGCTGCATAGAGACATACAGGTGGCCTCTGATTCTGGAAAATAGGCCTCCATAATTTACTTTTTCGAAAGAGGCAAGAATATCTCTAGCTGTATCTACAGTATTTAAGCCTTAGGAGAATCTTCTCCTGGGAAAGAAGAGCAAAATGACCACGTCTATCACAAATTCTATTTTGTTGTTGTTGTTGTTGTTAATAAGAGTGAGCAAAGGAAATGCTGGTGAGTTCAGAAAACAACAGTAATAAGCACGAGACAATCAAGAAAGACATCTCCAGGCCCAGGAATGTGCATTTTGTAGGCCCAGTGATCCTGCTAGGGTTCTCAGGTACTTTGCTATGTTGAAAGGATGTCCTATTCCTCACTATGTACACAAATGTAAGCACCAACACCCATCTTCCTTCTATGCTTCGCTACAATAGAAAGAAAGCTTTTTATCTTTTTTAGGTTGCAATTATTAGTAAAGTCTACCCCTGCCTGCCAAGAAGGGAAGCTTGAAAATAGAATCGTACTTTTTTTTTTTTTTTTTTTTTTTTTTAGAATCGTACTTTTAAGAGAATATTTCATACAGCATTTTCAGGCTCTAATGAGACCAGGGTTGAGGGCTTGATCCCCATGTAGCACAATCCGCTGTCTGCAGAGAAAACTGTTCCACCTCAAAAGGTGATCTGAGCAGGCCACTGTAAGAAACACACTATTCATCTTGTCAAAACAGGCAGGGTTTCTCAGCCTCAGCACTACTGACATCTGGGGTTGGATAAATCTTTGTTCAGGGAGGCTGTCCTGTGTGTTCTGTGGTGTGAGCAACATCCTCAGCCTCTCCCCACTAAATGCCAGTAGTATCTGCCTCCCCACCTGTGAGCAGCGAGGTCTCAAAACATTGCCAAATGCCCCCAGAGGGATGGGAGGAGGGCTAAACCTCCCCTTCCTCCCCATTAAGAACCAGGGCGACAGGGTAAGACCCTAAATAAGCTCACAACCATCACCACCGGGGGAAGAGCAGTCAGAGCAGTCCTACTGATTCTGAATCTGAACCCCTGTCCCCATGATAGGGATTTCCCAACAGAAGCCAGACTGAAATTCTGCCAGAGGGCTACGAGTAGGTGGGAACAGGAGTAACTCACCGTAAGAGTTCAAAGGGTGAAAGAAAAGAAGTAAAACCAATAACAATTCTTACTAACATCTGAAAATAACTTTAGGGTTTACAGAGTATTTCCACAAATCAACATCGCTTTTTGAGTAATATTTCTGTGGGACTTTTGGAATATTCATGCAAAAAAAGTCAAATCTGTTAGCTTTCTTAGTGAACAGAATGTTTCCAGCTAGAAGTTATTTTAGAGATACTTTCTCTGTTAGTTATAAGCAGTCAACAAATAGAATTACTGTGTTCAACCTCCTTGACAAAAGACCTAAGACTTCCACTAAGATGAATGACAGAGGAAAGAATGAATTATCACATTATCAAAATTCTCTCCTTTATACTCTTTTGACCCAAATACATTTTGATTTTACTACATTTCAACACTGTGACCTATCCTATTCAGCTCAGCCATCTAATTTGAGGAACAAATACCAAAACTTCCCACAAAGCATCTGAAACCTAGGGAAGCTCATCAGGTTGTAATAATGTCACAAACTGACAGACGAGCCAATTAAAATGGTTCTCAGATTAACCTTCATAGTGGAAAATAATTTGCATGCTTCTAAAGTGGGCCAAGTAGTATATTAAAGTACAATAATTTTATAAAGATAATTTCATAACAAAGAAAACAAATTTAATTAGATCACCTGCTAAAAAGAAGCATCCACTAAACATTCAAAAGAAGTAACTTGGCAAGAGTTCTAGAGTCTAAAATAAGTATAATTCAAAATAGGCAATTTTCTTTTCAAAACAAGCAAATTTTTAAGTTTGCTATTTACCTAAGCCAAGGTGAAGAATGAGAATTCATTAATAGTTAAATATATTCTTTATATTTTGACCAATTATTGTCACTTCATGAAACCAAGGGACCATAGAAATGTTACTCTACTTATATTAAGTAACAACATTATCTTTAAAATACTCCAATGATTCTCTACGAAGTCCAGATTCATTAGTATATAAGCTCCTTTTTAATTTCTTGTATATCTCTTCTTTCTCTAAAAGTGATGGTATAGATGTGAGGACATACGGCATTCTAAGAGACACCACACAGAAGAAGGCACTCTAGATGTTCAGTGAATGAAAATGGACACACACACACACACACACACACACACCCCGGGTATTTGATCTTTAGCACGAAGAACCAACCAAGAGATGGCCCTGTCCCGCGTCAGCGTCCGACGCGTCACCAGACCCGCCGTTACACTGGCTCCAACAGAGAAAGCTTTAAGGACGTGAGGACCAGCGGACAGGTGCTACCCGGCCCTAGACCACTCCTCTTCCAGGAATGACACCTAATCCCCTCAGCACCTGGAGTATCCACAAAGGGTCTGTCCTGAAATCCCAAGACATTTCCTAGAGTACAGAACCGCAACCATCCGCGTGTGTCTAACGGTAAGAGGCAGAGACCGATGGAATCGTTGGGACCAGGTTGAGACAAAGCAAACAGAGTACGGAGAAGCCAGAAGAAAGAGCGGAGAGGCTGAAGAATCCCATCTTCTGCTGAGCATTCCGTGGCCCATCCGTATGCGACGAACTCAAGGCAACACGTCCTGTTTGTGACCAGAGGAGGACTGAAGACGCGTCTCAGCACCGCACCACCAGCCTCTGTGGGTCCCACGCGTTCACCCGCAGTGGCGGTGCCTTCCTGACGCACAGAGAACACACCTGCCACAGATTCCCTCCTCCTCCTCCTCCTCCTCCTCCTCCCCAGCTTTTGCCAGAGTCCTCCTGGCCTCTTCTCCTGTACCCACGAGGCCAAGCCTTTTGTCTTTGTTCATCGAGGTAACCGGAGGGAGACTGGGCATGAGGAGGAGGTACTCACGGGTTCACGCAGGATTACGTGCCATCACCCTCGGTCTTCACAAGACCAAGTACCACAATTTAAAATTCTCACAAACGGGAATGGTCGGTCACCTTCAGTGTTGCCGGCACAAGCTCCACCACTTGCAGGGCACCTCCTCTCGGGGCAGCAGGCCACAGAGGGTTCTCCCATAGGGGCCGAAGCAGATTTCCCAGGGAGCTGATCACACTGAAAATTCAGGGCTCCTCCATCCGTGTGAAGCCCCCCAAGGCCCAGACGGATGTCCTCGCAATGCATTCACGTATGAAATTGGCAAGCTTAATGAATTTTTATTCATTTCTCTTAATTACATAAGTTTTCGTTCTACACACCTCAGTCACATATTGGCAAAGGCTTTACTGTTGCCCAGGCTTGGCCACTGTTAGGTTTACCTGCTGCCCAGGACAGCTGCCTGGGGAAGCTGCCACTGCTCCAGAGGCAGTGCGATGGCCTTGTGCAGAGGCTCCAGGTGTGCGGGGTCTGCCCTGGGAGTTCTGCAGGCAGGGGCAGGTGACCACAGAACCCCGCGTTCTGCTAACGTTGCTGCCTCACAGCCTGCTGAGACAGTGTCCGCTGATGTACCTCCCATGTGCCCTTTATGAACACACCCCAAAAGGCTTTTCGGATAATCAAGAAAAGGCAAGTGAGAATCAGACGTTGCCAAATCATAGTCTATTTGCATCTAAGGGAAGAGCATGGTCAGAATTTAGAGCTACAAAATGGGGCAAATAGAACAACTGTAGGAATGATTTTAAAAAAAGAGAGAGAGAGAGATGCTCGAAGATACACTCCCGTAAAACAGGCCGATAATGATATCACCCTCAGGAGGCTGTCCTTTTAACCACTCGTAAGCATGCTGCAGAATCAAAGTAATAGGAGAGGTGTAGACGGGGGAGAAATCCAATTTGTAGTCACAGAAGGAATACTGGGTGAAAACCATTTGAAAAGGAGTCAAGGCTTAACAGAACTAGTTTATCAATGAAAGACATTTCAAAGCCTTAAAGAAAAATTACTAATGCCCATTGCTAATTAATCATTCTACAGATTCTCATGCAAATGTCCTTTGGGTGGCTTTGATCCGCAGTGACACCTGAAAGAAAGCACACAGTGTCTGCAGACTAGAGAGATACTGGGAAGGAATGGGGCGCGCGGGAGACCCTGGGAACCCGGGCAGCCGAGCAGCAGAAAGCAAGGCTCCGTCCCAGCAGCCCGGGAGCTCAGAGATGCTGCTCGGAGGCCCTGCACCTCTCGGGCCGCAAAACACGTTCCCTCATCAAAAGCAGACGGCCTTCCCATGCCCTCTCTCTTAAAACCAATGCAAATAGCCTCCCAGGACTCTCCAATACCACCGGGTGCATGAAAAGGAGAACAGAATACGTTAAAGCCCTGAAGAACTGGGTAGAAAATGTTAAATAAAATTAGCCAGAGAGTGGCGAAGTAATGGAACCACCACCTCATCGATGAGGAAAACATTATTTGAGGAAAATTAAAGACAAGCTGTATTTCAGAGCAATATTCTCAGCTAATAGGCAGCCGAGTATCATCAAATTTGTCGTTTTTGCCTGATTTAGAACAGGAGTGTGTGTGAGGGACGGGTCTCTGCTTTATGGAATTCTCGAGCGGGTGCCCTAAAAACCATTTAAAATGGTATTAAATCAAGAAAACAATTTCCCAAATTGAGGTTTCTCCACTGGCTCCCACAAGGTCACACAATAAAACATTCAAAGGTGGGAAGTCGTGCATACAAACCGAGGCAGACCGCTATCGTATCTACGTGAAGCAAACTCCCATCTAACTAGTAGGTTTGCTGGAGCTCCATTTCTATTCCTACAGTTTCCACCACAATTAGTGATCACAGGGATCAGAGGTCCCGTCTCAGGGTGAAATTTCCCCATTGGACATGCCCTTTGGACAGCAGCTCAAGAGAATGGGAGGTCATTGGCTCTGGCCTGGTGTACATTTAGTCTTTGGCTTACATCTGTAGGAATGATCTACAGTGACACACATAATTATAAAAAAATAACCTAACCTGGAAGTTAATGAAAAGAAATAAGACAAACCAATGATACAAAATTATACTCTTCAGGGGCTTTATCATTCATTGAACAGAGGCCATGAATACTGCACTGAGCTTTCTACTACCCAGCAGAAAAAGAACTTGATCAGTCTGCACAACTCAAGCACACATAAGTTGAACGCAAGGAAGTAGTCTGGGGAAACAACTCTTTCTGGCACAAATACTAAGTGTATGTCTTTGACTCAGATCATAATTCTAGGGTCCTGGGATCCAGGTCAATGGGAAGTCTGGCTCCCTTTGCCACTCCCCCCACCTGCTTGTGGTCTCTCTCTCTCTCTCTTTTTCAAATAAATAAAATCTTTAAAAAAAATACTAAAAAGAATTTTTCTTCTGAAGTTCAGAAAAACCACATTCTAAAATGGAATGGATTCAAGAGTGTCTTCATAGTAGCAATATTGAGATGCTCATAAGGCTCTTTCTCATGGCATGTTTCACTAAAGGGCAGCATCTCACCAAAGCAAAGTCAACACCCTCAATTCTAAAAGGTCCTCCAAACTGTGAGTGCATAATCAGTCCTTTGCCCAACTGGATTCAGCCAGTCTCCATCCCATTTAGAACCACTGGTATAATTCACACTATTTTGTTTCTTTCACGCTCATTTTTCTCATGACTTTATCTCTTCATTGTACCCGTTTTAAGTTCAGTGATTTCGAGGTGGAAGACAGGAGAAACAGAGCTAAGCTGATGGCTATCCATGAACAGGTGTACATGATGCTTAGATGCTCTCCTGGATTGAAAGGAAGTGCTCACATGAATTCTTATTGCCTACCCCAGGAAGTAAAGTAAAGTGGCAGGTCATGTTGGCACCACCTTCAAAATGCTTCCCAATATACCCACACTGTCTCCCTCACTCCCTCCACATCACTGCTACATGTGCAAGTATGCAGGACCTTTAGCAGCTGTCTTTTGCAGAAGGAACTCTCTTTTTCCCAACTCCATCCCACCCCCTCTTACCTGGCTTAGTTTTTTTTCCCTGGCTCTTTACACCAACCACCATATTTAAACTTGATTCTTGTGTTTTTTATGCATTGCCTGCACTAGAAGGTAGCTCCATGAGGACCTGGAACGCGTCTACTTTTTCATTTTGGTATCACCGGAGCCCATAACAGCTTTGGCACCCAGTAGGTATGCAATAAATATTCAGTGCACTGGTAGAGAATGAGCTGGCATGACACACGGCTGTAGACATGAGACCAACGTCTTCGGTTTCCAGCTGAATTTTACTGAGTGACAAGCATGGTGCCAGGTGCTAAGGATTCAGTGGTGACCAAAATAGACATGGCTGTAGCCCTCAGGGAATCTTCCAGCTAAATCTTTTGGTACTGATCCTGAATGGGATGAAATTCATGGCTTTACACGTCGGCTTCAGCCTCAGACCATGTCTCTGACCTAACTTTCAACTCCAAGCCTTACAGCCTCAGCCGGAGCTCATACCCCTGCCACCCAGCCCATACCCCTGGTCCTTGGAGCCGGACCCCGTGTCTTGTCTTCCCTTGGTCTGCATCACTGACTGGTTCAGTATTCACAAACCATATTTATTATCAAAAGGCATTCAGTGAAATTAAACACAACCCCCTTTCCTCCTCAAAATAAATCTGTGCTATACTCGTAGGAAACATAACACCATAAAAAATAAACAAACTGTGGTCTTGTTAGAGGTCTATTTTTATTCCATTTATCCGAAGAGATATTCATCTCAGCAACAAAAAGTACTTCTGATCTTTTGCTAAGAACTTGCCAGGATGGGAACACAAAAAAGTCCTTTTTTAGCAAATAAACAAGATATTGCATTCCCTGATTCTTGCTTTTATCTCCACTGAATTCGTCAAGTGTAGGAACTGGAGCCGATTTTTAGGAATTAAACCTTGCACATATGTTCAGTAGCAAACAGCCCGAGGCCTGTTTTGTGATCTCTGTCCCATGACTACCACTCTCACTTCACAGGTGGCGACATGACTTACCCATCTATTTATCCCTCTAGAATAGCCCATAAGCTTCTTAAAATCAGGGGCTGTGTGTGTCATTCAGAGTCTGGCAAACTAAGGTCACTGGAGGCCAAACCAGCCTGACACCTGTTCTTGTACTGCCCGCAATCAAACCATAGGGGTTCCTTTAAAAGTGGTTGAAAAAAAAATCGAAAGAATAATTTCTGTACTGTGTGACAACTACCTAACAATCAAGCATCAGCAGCAAAAACAAGACTTTACTGGCACACAGAGCCGTTCGTTTCCACATTGTCTACAGCAGCTTGCAGGCTATCAGTAAGCAAGCCGAGCAGCAGCGCAAGTCACTACATCCCACAAAAGTCCCAAATCCTTGTTAGCTGGTTCTTTTGAGAAAGAATGTGCCAAGCCCTGGTCTAATTCATCACCTCCTCCCCACAGTACAGCAGAAACCTGGAACTGAGAAGGCAGCGGGTGCTCATCAAATGTTTATTAAAATCAACGGAAATCATTAGCAGAATTCTGACCTCTGGAAAGAGTCTCAGACCTCAAAATTGTTTTCTTTTTATCTCATAAAGCAGTTTCAATACCATCAGAAGAACAGGGCTCTGGCCCTTAGAAAGCAAGTTCCTCTCTTGTAGGCAGTTCACGGGCTATGATAAAGTAGAAAAGATGCTTTATTTCAGGGGATGTCATCCAGTCCAACACCAGGAACACGAGCGGAATAAGCGGAGCTGTGACGCTGACCCTCCGGGCCGCAGAACCCCAGAGTCAATACCCCGCTCCGTTAGCAGAGGTGCCAGCACCTGCCTCGCCAGGACCAGCACTTGATGAATGTCGGGAGGAGGTGAAGGGAGGAGAATTAAGGCATCAGAAAATTGAGAGAGGCCTCTCGGGTTTCTGCCTGCCACATCCACCCCAGCCCCTGCTTGCAGATTTGCAGCACCTCACGGGACATCGTGTTGCATCCCCGCAAATGCCCAGCCTGCGGGGAAAGCCTTCCTGGTCCAGAGCAAGCCTACTGCTGCCCCCTCTGTGGCGGGGATCCAGCAGCACCGGCCAACAGCAGTGGCCGGGGAGACAGAATGGCTTGCCAAAACGCCACGTGCAGCCTTTCTCTGCCCTTTCCCCATCAGTATATGGGGGACAAAGTGATGCCCCCCAGCCCTGCGCAGTGATACTGAAGGCATCCAGCTCTCTTTACTACGTTTCAGAACAGTGGGTCATACCCTGTTCGCCCAGCTGCTAAGAACCTTGATGGCCCTAAACCTTTGGAACAGGCTCTGGATCCATCCATTTCTGTCTGTTGGGCCACTTCCTCATGCAGGCCACTATGCTGTCCCACCTGGGTGGCTGTGAGCACCTTGGACCTCAATGCCTGGCTTCCCGACTCACTCTTCGCAGCTACTCTGCCCACGGAAGCCAGCACCTTCACGCCTGGGACGGACCTGCCCACCACGAAGTTCGGACTCAGCGGTTCACAGAGCCCTGTGCGAGGGGGCCCTGCTCCAGACACTCACCACCTCGGGCAGCTGCACGCTCCAGCCACGCTGGGCTACCACCTTCGAATGTGCAGTTGGTATCACACGCCTTGAAAATACTGGGAACTCATGAGGACTGTGCTGTTAGCTCTAATGCCTCAAAGGTGTCCTGGGCCGTTCTGTTTTCTTGTGACACGCTACCCACTGTCCTGGAATGCTGGCAAAGCCCTCGCCCTCCCGCTGCTTGAACGAGCTAACTCATCCTTGGGTGTCAGTGCCAACCCCGTCCCAGGGTCCTGGGGTGCTTCCATTATTTGCCCTGTCCATTTACTCCTGCCAATTTTCAGGTTCTGTTTTAATTTCCTCTTTCTTGTCTGTTTTACACCATAAGATTGGGCACTGCTTAAAGGTTGTCTGGTGTATCCCCAGAGCCTAAGATATTCAGTAATAGTTCAATGAATATCTGTTGGACGGGTGAAGGGACTTCTTCCAGGAATGTATGAACTGATTTAATACTTGTTCTCAGGAGCATTCTCGTTTGAGACGGGACCCCAACAAACCCAGCAAACGGGATGACTGTGGACACGACCCAATCTCCTTGAAGGAGTCAGTCTGGGGAACATCTTCAAAAGCCCTAACATGACACCAGGAGATGTCTGCGTCCTCCCCTTTGGTTTTGCGGGTAAAATGGTGATGCACCAGAATGTTGTAGAAAACAGTGACCCGTATATATCTCAACCCACCACTGTATTCCAATCTTTTTTTTTATTCCAATCTTGTACACAAATTGTGCTTCGACTCCATGTGTATACACGATGCAGCAGAGGTGGAGAGTGTCTCTAAAATTGGAGGCCTTCACTATACATGCATCATAAACACTCTAATGGCCCAGAGAGTAATACGTGCCAGGCAGTTCAGGAAGCTGAAGAGTAAGTACACAGAAGAGACAAGAAATATGCTGTAGTGCAAATTAAAAGCATTTTTATTCTTTTTAAAAAATATTTCTTTTTTGGGACGCCTGGGTGGCTCGGTGGTTGAGCATCTGCCTTTGGCTCAGGTCGTGTTCCCAGGGTCCTGGGATCAAGCCCTGCATCAGGCTCCCCAGGGGGAGCCTCTTTCTCCCTCTCCCTATGTCTCTGCCTCTCTCTGTGTCTCTCTCATGAAAAAATAATTCAAATCTAAAAATAAATAAATAAAAATAAAGATTTATGTTTTTATTTGAGAAAGAGAGAACGAGCAGGAGAGGCAGCAGGAGAGAGAGAGTCTCAAGCAGATCCTGCACTGAGTGTGTAACCCAACATGGGACCAGATCTCACAACTCTGAGATCACGTCCAGAGCCAACATCAAGGGTTAGACACTTAACTGACTGCACTACCCAGGCGCCCCACAAGCTAAAGCATCCTTAAGGAATTTGTGACAGATTATAGCAGTGTACAGACCAGCCAGGTGAGAAACTGTACAGAACTAGATAGCTGTGTCATCTCCTAGGGCTTCCATGACAAAGAGCCACAGACTGGACAGCGTCAACATCAGAAATGTACTTTGTCTCAGTTCCGGAGGCTGAAAGTGCACCATCAGGGGCTGGTTCCTCCCAAGGTCCAAGGGGGAAGGACTTATTCCAGGCCTCCATCCTTAGGGAGTAGACACTGTCTCCTCCCTATGTCCTCATGCAGTCGTCCCTCTCTGTGTCTGTCCTCACCATCTCTTCTTATAAGGACCCCAGTCCTATGGGATCAGGGCTCATCCTAATGACCTGATCTACCTCAGTTACCCCGTAAGTGACCCTGAGTCCAAACAGTCACATGCTGAGGTGCTGGGGGTTAAGGTTTCAACATATAAACCAGAGGGACGGCATAATTCAGGCAAAACAGTAGACATTTGGGGTTTCTATTACTTTTTAAAAGATTTTATTTATTTATTCATGAGAGACACACAGAGGCAGAAACAGAGGGAGACGCAGGCTCCCTATGGGGAGCCTGATGTGAGACTCGATCTCAAGACCCCAGGATCACGCCCTGAGCTGAAAGCAGACGATCAACTGCTGAGCCACCCAGGTGTCCCTCTATTACTTATTTGATTTTAATCAAGGATTAGCTCTGAGTGAAACCACTTAAAAAGCATAAGACTGAACAAAAATAAAAATGGCTCCACTAATGCTTCAGCAAAACTTGATTTTAAAGTAGTCTCTTAGGGGCGTCTGGCTGGCTCTGTCGGTAGAGTATGAAATCCTTTGTTTTGTTTGTTTGAAGATTGTATTTAGTTCAGAGAGAGAGAGAGACTGCACACAGAGGCAGAGGGAGAAGCAGACTCCGCACTGAGCAGGGAGCCCGATGTGGGGCTCGATCCCATACCCTGAGATCGCAGGGAGCCCGATGTGGGGCTCGATCCCATACCCTGAGATCGCAGGGAGCCCGATGTGGGGCTCGATCCCATACCTTGAGATCATGACCTGAGCTGAAGGCAGACCCTTCACCAACTGAGCCACCCAGGCGCCTCCAGGAGCGTGCAATCTTGATTTCGGGGTTTCACGTTGGAGCTCCACACTGGGTATAGAGATCACTTAAAATCTTAAGGTAACCTTTTTTTTCCTCTTCCACAAACGTCCTGTCCTCCTTCCTAGTCTTTTGTTTGAAGAACCCGGTACCACCCTGAAAACAGGATGAAAGAGGCTGGCAACACACACACAATTCCTGTCGAAATCAGCTAGATTCTGTATTTCCCTATAAAATCCTCAGCCCCTTCCTCCAAGAAGCCTTGCAGTTTGCTGAAGGCCATGGCCTGCTGTAGCCTCCTTTGCCCGGCAAAGCAATAAAGCTACTGTTCTTTATCCCAAACTCTGTCTTCATGTTACATTTTGGCTCTGAAGCACAGAGGTCGGTTTTCAACAACATGATCGTAAGATGAAAAGCTGGCACAGACCAGGAGTGCCTTGCGGACATAGTGAAAATAATAAAGAGCCACCGTCCTCGTGCCCCCCACGTGTCCAGGTATCCCGACCGCAGGGGATGGCTCAGTCTTGGACACAACTGGCCACCTTCACCATCAGCAGCACTGCTCAGAGAGCAGGACAAACAAGATTCATCCATGCTTTGACCTGCCCTCTGCAGCTGGTGGGCAAGGACATTCACTTTCCACGGCACCACGCATCAGCAAAAGAAAAGATGGTCTCGGAAAGGTATGGGACAGCTGAAAGCAGTAATCAGAAATGGAGCAGATGGAAGGCAACGTACAGGGCATGCTGAGCTAAGAAAAAAATCAATGAAGGCAAACAAGAAAGAAGAGCCAACCCAATCCTGGTTCTCTGTGAATCATACAAACCTTGTGTACCAGTAGCTTTTGATTATGTTCAAGGCAGACGCATCTGTGTTTCTAGGGCAAGCAGAGGTCCCCAAAGCTCAAGACCCCACTCTCAGCTCTGCAGGTAAAGCTGGGATCACAGGATTTTTTCTGTAAATAGCCAGTCAATATTTTAGGCAGGGCTGGCTTCATGAGTGTACAGTCTCTGCAGTCAACACAGGGCTCTGTGTTTGGAAGACACCACCCGTGGTTTCATGCTTGGCCTGCATCATCTTGGAGTTCTTAATTTTTAAAAGTGCCTTCATTCTCGTTTTGCACCAGGCCCTATTATAATCTTTAAGTGAGGGGTTCTCTTTTGCTAAAAAATAAATGCAGTATCCTAATTCCTGATGCAAAGTATTGTGGGAAATTTTTTAAAATACTTGCATTGTTCAAACTTTGGTATCCACATTACTGATTTTGTATGATGGATTATTTAACTTGGGACTCTTCCCCCTGCAATTGGCAATGTGCAAGTATGTGTATAAAGCATTTAAATCTATCAATATTTGCATAACTACATGGCCATAAACTAGCATGACTCAGAGTTCCAATTTCATATGGGAAATATGAGGATGTGAGACCATCGAGCACAGAGAGACATGACTCAGGAAACAAGTAAAACAGAGCTCTGGTTTGGGGAAGGAGAACACCTACATCATTACCAGGTATTTCTGCACCCACGATGGGATTTGTGGGGCACTTTCCCAGCAAACATTCTGCTGTGATTTACTTATTTTGTAAAAAAAAAAAATTTTTTGCTGTGATTTTTTTTAAGTAGTTATTAGTAATCTCCCAGACAATACAGAAATTGTAGCCACTAGATATTAAACTCGTGTGCATGCACACACACATGCCCATTTACCTTTTCAATTGGGCTTCATTTATAAAAAGAGTCACTTTACCCAAATTACCTTAATTTACAACCTCAAAACCAATTAGGGTGTAAGCTGAGCAGAAAGCCCGCTGCCGCCAGAGGCACCTCATGGTGTGTCTGGAGAAGCTCTCCTGAACGGTAAGTTCTCACAGGTCCTGAGGACCACAGGGAAAGAGGTGCTGGCCTCCATCTCTGCTGCTCTCACAGACTTGTTCACATCCTGTTCTCCAGCCCCATCTACCTTTGTGTGGAACTCGACTTCTATCACGTTGGGGACACATTTTCACAGGACCACACAGGCAAGTATTTTTAGACATGTTGTCTCACACTGCGCTTTCTTGTAGACACCACACCGACAGCAACATGAACCGAAGAGGGGCATGTTCCCTGGGCCCCTTGGAGGGATGCCCACTCGTAGGTGTGGGGCAAAGCAATACGATGAGCCAGCAACATCCTGCTGTGCTAGAAATTTCCTAAGGGCTCAAAACTTAACAAGCATGAGTCCAAAGGACACCAGAGTGTGGCTGAAGAGGCTGTCGCTGGCCATGGCAGTGACAAACTGAAGGTGATAACACGGCGATGGATGGCAGTGCAGTGAGGTGAACCAAGACTCTCTCCTGGACCAAACTATAGTCAGTCTCCTCTGAGCTCTTTTCTGACCTTGGCTCATCCTGGGGCCTGTTCTCAAGAGCCCCGTTTTAGCAAGAATCCAGCTGAATCCATTTAGCAGAACCCTCATCCAGGCCATTTGGTCACCTTTAATATCTGATCCAATTCCTCATCCCCAGCCTCCCCCAGGTGACGTCCAGTCCCTGGCCAGCCTTCAGCAAGAATCCTGTCAAGTGGGTGTAGCCAGGAACGCCCTTCAGGGCTGGTGTTTGCTCTTAGTCATTCTGCTTCCACTGACCCCCCTCCTGCTCTTTGGCTACACACCCCCACTCACCCTCACTGGATTTGGTGTTGAGCCTCGTTGTATGCTGAGGGCTCTTTCCCCACTGTTGTAACAGTACAGACTGAAATCTGTTCTTCTTCCCATTTTCCTGTTCTCTATAAAGTAAGAATCCAGGAGTCCACCCTGATACTACAAACATGAGCATGACGATAAAGCTCTTCCTTAAACCAGAGTACAGATTCACAAATGCAGAAGAACCATGCTGGTTCCCAGAGCTGGCCCCACAGAGAGCAGTGCCCAACACGTGAACTTGTCTCAGTTCCACAAGAGCCTCAAGCACCAGTGAGAAGTTCTCCTAACAACAGTTCCCCATTCGTAGGAGAAGACTGAAAAGAGATGCCACCAAATGTCAATATTGGAATAGTGCAATGATGGGTGACATTTTTTTCTATTTCCATTGTACACATATTTTTTTAAGATTTTATTTTTAAGTAATCTGTCTACCTGGTGTGAGGTGTAATTCACAACCCTGAGCTCAAGAGGCACACACTCCACTGAATGAACCAGCCGTATTTTTGAAGGGGTGTATTGCCTTTATTATGGAAGCAGCATTTTTTTATACAATGTACTCATTAGGACAACTATTGGAGTTTTTTTTTTTTTTTCAAAGATCTTATTCATTTATTTCAGACAGAGATTGGGTACATGCATGAGCAAAGGTTAGGGGCAGAGGGAGAAGCAGACTCCCCACTAAGCAGGGAGCCTAAGATCATGACCTGAGCTGAAGGCAGATGCTTAACTGACTGACCCACCCAGGTGCCCCAACTATTGGGAGTTTAAAACTTCAAATTATCTCCTTCTTAAACCTACTCAAGAAGGATGTGGATATTTTAGGTACTGAAATATTGGGGACCCAATTCGTGTAGATGTTTATTAAAAAACATTGTCCTCTTATAGGAGTTACTAGTATTAGAAAATGGTCACTTAATTTGACCTTCAAAACATCAAAGCAGGTAATTGTGGCAATATTTACCGCGCTCATTCTGGCAAAGCTGATGACTTTTGATGATACTCCTTAAAACTGAAAACACATTCCTTTCATCCCAACTCATACACATTCCACAAAAAGTGACAACAACAGAGAAAGACAGAAACATAAAGAGAGTCAGAGAAATGGAAGGAAGGAAAGAAGGGAGGGCAGGAGGGAAGGAGGGAAAGCAGTCAGACAGGAAAGCACAAACAAAAAGATCCAAAATTTCAAACTCATTGTATACTCTAAGACATACTTAGCACTATTTGTTCATATTTAACAAATTTTATTTTTAAAAAAATATTTTAAGTCATCTCTACACCCAATGTAGGGCTCAAACTCAAGATCCCAAGATCAAGAGTCATATGCTCCACCCAGGTGCCCTCAAATTTAACAAATTTTAAAGATTAAAATGTAGATGCAAGGAAGTAAAGGAATTTGGGAAGGGTTGGGAATGTTCATTTTTCAGTGACTCTCAAACTTACCAGTATTAGGTGATATTTGCCTGTATCATATATGTTTTGATAAAAAATTAAATAATGCTTCTACTGTGACCCAAGGGGAAATTCTGTTAATCTCTCTCTCTCTCTCTCTCTCTCTCTCTCTCTCATACGCACTGGAGTCAAAAATTTTTCAATTTTTAACTTTAAGCGTCTTGTTGCATCATTACAGTTGGCCACAGCGTAATTTAGGAAGGCTGAATCTCTATATTCCAAATGTGGAACATAGTATCTACGACATGGTAAGATCCTTAAGAGGAAACACTCAGTATTCTCCAATGTCCAAGAAGCAAAAGAGGAAAAACTGGTTTCGTACTGAATGAAATGATGGTATGTCTCCAGAACATGGAGATTTTCATCACTTGTGGTAAGTGCCCTTTGAGGGCAGTCTCCAGACTTCTTGATATCTGGAAAATTCAACTCTCACCCCACTCAATTCACCTTATATGCCCTGGGATGAGGTCCAGAGATGCCCAACAGCTGACAGCATCACCTCATGCCAGCAAACCACCCTCGCACTCCCCACCCCAAACAAACACGCCGGGTGCCAACAGCAGGAGCCATCTGGGGCAAAAATACATCCTACTCTAGGCCAACTGGACTCGTGCAAAGAACAGAAATCTCAACCATCACCAATGCCCTTGGGCTGAATAGCACAGAACTTTGTGTGCTTGGGAAATTATAAACTGTGTCCACACTCTTTCACCCAGCCCCACGCCATCCTGTGCTTAGCATTGCTGAAATTGACCCTTAAAATTCTAGCACATAGTGAACAAAACTCAAGCCCACAGTGAGGAGAAAAATGAGTTCACACTTACTTTACAAGAGAATCAAGCCTCCCCAGTACCGCACTAATGAAACTCCTCTATAATGTCATGGAAGTTTTAGAATGTCATCCCTCATCTTCTAGAAAACCTCAGGAGAGCTTCTCATCCAATCATTTCACTTTTCAAATAGAAAATGAGAGTTCTGGAGAATGAGTGGGACTGCAGGACAGGGCTCACACGTCAAGCAGGAAGCTAAGAGTTGATGGGAGCAGAGGTCACCACCCTCGTCCATGTTATTGCACTATGAGGCCAGGCCGACACAGAACATAATCAGGGAAGTGCTGGGTTTCTTCTGGGGGACGGGGAGCAAGTTAAGGAATTTAGTTGCTAAAGACTAGAGAGAACCAGCCATTTTCTTGAAGGCCCGCCCCCCGCCCCCCAATCTGGTCTGGATTGGAAGGGCAAGACTGAGTTATGAAGGAACTGGGGAGGGTTGGAAGGTCAGAGCATGGATTGCAGAGCCAGGGGTCCTGGGTTCAGACTCTGTCTTTCTTAGAATTCCCCCTACGTAGAACAAGGAAAAGAACAGTAACTACTTCACTGGATCGTCATAGGGTCCAAGTGAGTTAATACCTGCAAAGTGCTTACAACTGCCAGGAGTCCATTAGGTCTATTAAGCTATAGCAACAATAACAAGAAGAACCACTCTGTCCATAGTTGCCGAATTGATAATATCATCCAAAGTACAGGGTGTCAGCTTCTAGAACAACATCAACCCAGGAAAGGTGAATCAGCTTTGTGGGAGCCTTCCATTGTCCTGTCTACAACCAAATTGTTTGATTCAACACCTTTGGGTTGAGGCAGGAGCACCATGGCATTAAAAAGAGGTAGCTGGGGTGGGGTGCCTAGGTGGCTCAGTTGGTCAAGCATCTGAGTATTGATCTCAGTTCAGGTCTTGATCTCAGGGTTCTGAGTTCAGGCCCTGCGTTGGACTCCATGCTGGGCATGAAGACTACTTATTAAAAGAAGAAAAAAAAAAAAAAAAAGATCTAGCTGGGGTGAGGGGTGTGGAGGGAACACGGGGAAAGGTGGTCCAAGGGCACATACTTCCAGCTATGAGTTCTGGGGATTCAGCATGATGACTATACTTAATAATGCTGTATTGCATACTTGAAGGCAGCTAAGATAACCCATCTCAAATACCCTCACCACACCCACAAGTATGGTAACTATGTGTTAACTCATCTTATTGTGGTAAACATTTCACGATATATATTCTATGGATCAAATCACCACGCTGTATACTTAAACGTCCACAATGTGACATGTCAATGACATCTCAGTAAAGTTGGGGGCGGGGGGGTGGCGGCAGGTATAGAAATCAAGTCTCTGGACCCAGAAGAAGTCCGAAGTCACATGGCACTGTCTTTTTCACTCCTGTCCTTGCTTTTCTGTGCCTTTTCTCTGTCTCCTGACAGCCTTTTCCCCTGAAGGTCAGTGGAGGAAAGGCCACCTCTCAGTAATTGGAGATGTGTGAATCTGTGTGTGGGAAGCTGAGGGGGCACTCGGCAGTGCCCTCATCCGTCAAAGGTATAACAGCAAGTTCTTTCATTGTAGCTACACAGAGAACCAAGGGAAAAAAGCAAAATGAGGGTGAAAATGCATAGCCACTCATGGAGACAGCAGAAAGATCAGTGGTTGTCAGGAGTTTGCAAGAAGAGAGGGTAAGTAGGTAGAGGTCAGGGGGTTTTAGGGCAGGGAACTGTGGTGCGGGATATCGTAACAGTGGATACATGATGTTACACATTTGTCCAAATTCATGGAATGTACAGCACCAAGAGTCAAGGGTAAGGTAAACTAGGACTTTATTAGGCAATAATGTATTACCATTGGCTCATCATTTGTAACTATTGGACCACACTAAGGCAAGATGTTAATGAAGGGACACTGTGCCGGGGAAGGGAGTATATGGGAGCTCACTCTATCTTCTGCTCAATTTTTCCGTCAATCTGAAACTACTGAAAAAAACAACAACACCCATAAGTCTATTAATTTAAAAGATCTAAGATCTAATACTCCCAAACATATGGCACTGGATTTAAGATGACACCTCCAAAAAGAAACCTATCATCAGTACAAAAAAAACTATGTTGAAACTGATGTCGACTCAA
Source organism: Canis aureus (assembly GCF_053574225.1). Taxonomy (NCBI): domain Eukaryota; kingdom Metazoa; phylum Chordata; class Mammalia; order Carnivora; family Canidae; genus Canis; species Canis aureus. The sequence goes on along the minus strand of NC_135649.1, from coordinate 118,962,270 downwards.
AGTAGGTATGTAGACTGAGGTGACTCGGTAGATGCTAAAGAAAACCAGAATTCTATATTGAATTGTTTTAGGGGTGCCTGGGTGGCTCAGTCAGTGGAGTGTCTGCCTTCGGCTCAGGTCATGATCCTGGGTCCTGGGATCAAACCCCATATTGGGCTCCCTGCTCAATGGGAATCTGCTCCTCTCCCTCTGTGTGCTCTCTGCTGTCTCTCTCTCAAATTAATAAATCTTTAAAAAAAAAAAAGAATTGTTTTAAAGTACACAAGAAACCATTATTTTAATGATTTTACTAGCAAAACTGGTAAAAATGCCTATTTGCATATATTATTCAGTATCATAAAAATGCATGGGACATACGGGTAGCTTACCAAATAGATAATCAATGAAAGGAGAGATTACAGAAAACATTTCTCTTTTCCGGATCCAGAAATGCCCCCTGGAAATAGGTACTACAACTGTTACCATGACTTCTTTGCTAAAAGTAGGATATTCATCCTGTGTGTAAATTGGGGGGTGAAAGTGCCTGTGGAGTGAAACCACATCAGGAACGGTCCCCCAGTCACCAGCATCTGGGCTCATCGCTTCCTTCTTCCTGTGAGTTTACGAAGCATCTACCAGGACAGCACCTATAACGCGCTACGAAAGGTACTTAAATCATGATTTCCCTATGTGGTTGACACTTCATGAGGCTGCAAAGTAAAATTTGATTTTTAGAGTCTTCGTTTTGGGGAAGAAAAAGGCAGGAGATGAAGGGAGTGGCTATGGCCACACAGTGGTTGCAAAGAGGAAGAGTCCTAACTGGATGCCGCGCTGCCCCAGCCTCTGCCAGTTGGCTGCACCACTCTGTCCACCATTTTGCTTTCTCACCTATGCCAACGCTCCACTAAATGCCAATCCTCATCAACACAACAATGCTTGTTAAATACCCAGGAGGGAAGTGATTACAAACACTCTCAACAAATAATGGCCTTACCCAAGGGTTTTCCTAGGTGGCCATGAACATCATGCAACCATGGATCACTCCAATTTGCATCTCTAGTCCTGAGTGTTTCTGAACTAGAGATCCCAGTTCCCCAACTGACTATCTAAGAGCTCCCCCTGATTATCTCACAGGCTGAAATTTATCATGCCCATGGGGAAATTTTGGTGTAGCTCTCCTCCCCACCAGGAAAATCCAAGCTCCTCCACTCCTCCCCTTCACCTCAGTAACTGATCCATGCTTCTCCCAAGCTTCCCAAGAAACGCAGGCATTGGAATATGGAGGCTTCCCTCCCCTCACACCCCCCTGTCCAAGCCTGGCCAATTCTTCCTGATTTAAAATCCAAATCCACTTATTTCACCCCGCCTTCCCCATAGTCTCATGTTTCTGCCTGAATTTGCACACATGCACTCAATTTCCATTCTCAGCTCTGTTAATCTTCCCCAAATAGAATTTGTGCCAGGTCATACCCCCTTTACTTATGACTCCTCAGTGGCTTCTCCTGTTACACTTCATCCTTCACACAGAGTATAGAATCCTTGCTCCTCTGACACCCTGTGGAGGTCAGGCCCCTGCCTAACTTTCCAAGTCTCAGTCACCAAGGTAGCTTTTTAAAATTCTGTAAAGATATAGAATTCTTTCCTGCCCCAGTGCCTTTGCACATGCTATTCCCTTTGCCTAGAAAGTTCTTAAGCCTACTCCTCAAAATTTCAGAGAAATTTCATCCTCAGAAAATAATCGTTCTCTTATCTTTCCTATTATAGCACTCTTTTTTCAAAATATTTGATGCATGTCTATTCATTTTTGAAATGGCTGTCTTGCTTTCTTTTTCTTCCTTCAGCATCTATAATACCCGTTCTGTTCCATGGACACAAAGTCTATGCCTCTATGCCAAACTTCCATAGAATGGGCATGGGACAGGGGCACCTGGGTGGCTCAGTCAGTTAACTGTCTGCCTTTGGCTCAGGTCATGACCCCAGGGTCCTAAAATCAAGCCCCATGTCAGGCTCCCTGTTCATCAGGGAGTCTGCTTCTCCTCCCTCTGCCTCCTCCTGCTCATGCTCTGTCTCTCTCTAATACATAAATAAAACCTTTTTTTAAAAAGGGTACAGTACATAAGAGGTTGAAAATGAATATTTTAAATCAATGAATAAATGAATTAATTTTTTCAAAGTAAGCATGAGAAATATGACATTGGAATTCATTCATTTACTAAGTATTTACCATCTCCTCGTTCATTTCATCACTGGTAGAGGAAAAGTCCTTCTCATAATATTTGTCATTCATTACATAATTATCAAAGTACCTGTTCTACTACAAGAGAATCTCACTTCCAGAAGAGAGAGGTGAAATATAAGGTTCTCACTACCGTTGCCATTTCAGCCCATGAGGTATTTATAATTAGTCAAATGATTTACTTTTAAGAAAGATGTTTTCATCTCTATGAAACAAATTTGCTTTATTTAAATATTCAACTTCAAATATATTTTTCCAGAAAAGTGGGTCAAGACGTGCAAATCAGATAACAGGGTATTTGTAGAAAGGTGCAAATTACATTTCCTTTCTGCTTGTTGCTGAGGGACACAGTGCTAAATTAGTCTTCCGCATAGTAATTTCCTGCTGGTTGAGTGAGAGAGAGAGAGAGAGAGAGAGAGAGAGAGAAGAGAGAGAGAACATCATTCTGAAGCCTCAGTGCTGAAGTGCTGAGCAGGAATGTAAACTCGACCAAATGTCCAAACTCATCATGAGTCACGTATGTTGTATGTCTTAGGAAATACTTCTCCATACTTGCTAAAAACCAACCTTTTGTCAAATAAAGCAATATTCATTTTATTTTGTATTGTGATGCTACATATTTTGTGTATAAATACTGTGTATACAGAATACCATTCACAAAAAAATTCAGTGAGAGAAATCAGTTTTCTTAAATCACATTCAAAAATCACTTTCCCTGAGAAGTCACAGACATAGATGGCTACACACACACACACACACACACACACACACACACCCCACAGCCCTGTTTACTTCACAGGGCTGCCCTGACATTAGAAAGAATTAAATCTTGAGCCCACCCCGTCACGCCATGAGAGTTTACAGACCTACTTTTATACTAGGAAAATGTCAGTTCTCAATGGTCACTGCATATAAACTGCCTGGAGAGCCTTACAGGGAAGACATCCTGCTGCTCGTGCCCCTATCTGTGCATATAAATTCCTAATCTGTCAGCCCAGTTCTCCGTGAACAGTCTATTTAGGCTTGGCTTGAAGCAGTGGGAAGTCGAGCCACGCCACAGAGTTCTCTTGTCAAGTGACCGGAGGTCAGTGTTATAATCTCTGTCGGGGCCAGGGGTGCATTTGCTCCCAGCATGAGTCATTCATTGCTAACAAGCTCCGCTACATTTCAGAGAGCCAGGAGCAGTGGGCAGAGGGGCTTATCTCCTGTCCCCTGGATGAAGAATTGAGACCGAGACACCCTCCCCACTTCACTGGCCAAGGAAGGGATCTGCAAATCTGTTAATTCATCAACTGGGGTCTTCACCCTAAACACCAGTGATATTCTGGTGGTAACAGCAAAACTAATCAATTAGACAGTAGATGATCTCACAGAGCAGGAGACAAGAGTAAAAGGGCATTTTCTTCATTGCCCTAGGGCAACTAAGATCTAGTAAAATAAGAGAACCAAGAAAGAAATCACAATGCTATCTAGGTAGTACGTACAAAGTCAGTATTACTATGAGTATCACTGCACTATTCAACTTTCTGCAAGGATACTATGGTATAAAACAGAACCGTGCAATTATTTCTTACATTATAATCATTTGTTATTTTACATGTATTTTATTTATTTTTTTATGATTTTATTTATTTACTCATAAGAGACACACACAGAGAGAGGCAAAGGGAGAAGCAGGCTCCCTATGGGGAAGCCCGATATAGGACTTGATCCCAGGACCCCGAGATCACGATCTGAGCCAAAGGCAGATGCTCAATTGCTGAGCCACCTAAGTGCCCCTTTAGATGTCTTTTAACTTAAAACTATAAAGGTGTGGTAACCCAGTTTTAAGATAAAACCCATGTTTTAAAATTGTTACTGTCCCACCATCAATCCATCTTTTTAGCGAGAATTCGGTAAACCCTACTCAAAGCTTTGTGCGTAGCTAACTCCCACTAATCTAATGTATTTTTAAAAGTGGCATGTAACACCAAATTTGGCTCTGTTCTCTATTCATTGATGTCATGAGGAGTGATGTTTTGTTGTTCTTTTCCACAGAGCGACAAGGGCTTTCATACAACAGGATGACGCTTCAAAACCGTCCAGAACAATGAAACTTGGCAGTTTTACCCATTTCTGTTCACCATTATTACAAGCTTCATGCAAAAGGAGAGTCTCTGTCAGGCAGAACTGAAGAGGTTTTCCAAATGCTGTCAAAAACAGTACGTGGTTGTTTCAAGGGCTCAGGAAGGCCTGCTGATATGTGAGCCCCCAGGACCCAGGATGACACGGGCAACAAGGTTGCTCGGAAGGACTCCGCACACGGCAACCTCTCCTGCCAAACTGTCCTCCACACCAGGATTGTGAAACTTTTAATAAATGGGTAGTGAGTCCCATTCTGCCTTAAAAAGTAAAAGAAAGTTAACTTGTATTTTTAAAGGATGGCATCAGGTAAGTTTCCCCAAATGGCTACAGAATCAATGCTTCACTCACGTCGCAGGCTGAGTGGACTCACCGTGCAAGGAGATGGACGGGTCAAATGTGCAGATGTGTGCAGAAGCTGGCAGCAGGGGTACAGAGAGAGCTGAGGGGGTTGTAATGAGTTGACACTTTCCGGGCAGGTGGGCCCCAACAAGGAGCAACTTCCCACCCACACCACGTTCTTCCTTCCAGATTTGCCTTGCTGTCTCTCAGCCCAAGGTGTCAACTAGCTTCTATGCTGAGCTTCTCTTCGAGTTCCAAACACCAGCAGGAAAGGAAACTTCACAAGCTTCCAAGAAGGGCCCCACAAGCCAAATGTAAGGACCGTTTGGCTCATCTCTCTACTTTCTAACAAGAAACTCATGGTCTGGATTTTTTTTTTTTTTTTTAACACAGGAAGAATGTGTAGGGCCCCTTCACTTCTATGTGGCAGAAAATCGAGACACAGAATCAATGCACGACTCTGTTGCAAGGGTTCCAAAAGCACGTCCTCAAAGTCTCAACCAAGTTTATGTTTCATAAAAAGTTACTCTCTTGTTAATTTTTGTTTAGAAATAGGGAAAAAAATGAGATACCTGGGTGGCTCAGTGGTTGAGTGTCTGCCTTTGGTTCAGGTCGTGATCCTGGGGTCCTGGGATCAAGTTCCACATCGTACTCCCCACAGGGAGCCCGCTTCTCCCTCTGCCTGTGTCCCTGCCTCTCTCTGTGTCTCTCATGAATAAAGAAGCAAAAACCTTAAAAAAAAAAAAAAAGACATAGGAGGGCAGCCCCAGTGGCTCAGCAGTTTAGCACTGCCTTCAGCCCAGCCCGGGATCCTGGAGACCTGGGATCGAGTCCCACATTGGGCTCCCTGCATGGAGCCTGCTTCTCCCTCTGCCTGTCTCTGCCTCTCTCTCTCTCTCTCTATGTCTCTAATGAATAAATAAATCTTAAAAAAAAAAAAAAAAAAAAGACATAGGAAAAAAATGCTACTTTGTTTTGTTATGTTAGCATTTCTGGGATCCAGTAAAATCAGACTTATAAAATCAACAAGTTCCCAAAATCATGCCTTGAGATAAATGTTACTCACTGAGTGCTGGTGGGGCCTCATGTACTTCTTCTTAAGGTCTTAAAGACATAGATAGGTCAAATGAGGAGCATGAAGCTCTAAGCCTGAGGAGTTCCTAATAAAATGCACATGCCCCATTCACATGAAACTCATAACCCACACATGGAAATCTCTGACCTGCCCTGAAACGTGCATGGAAGCTCAGGAGCAATAGAGAAATGCCAAATAGATTTTCTCAGGCAAACGGCAATATCCGTACATTTTAACCTCCCTGCCAGGCCACCTCTGCCCTGTCAGCTCCACGTAACGGGAGAGCAAATCCCCATTCCCTCAGCCCCCTCTTGATCCTGGAGCCATTCTTCCCAGAACTGATCTGAAATGCATATGTGGGCCACAGAAGGAAGTCCAGAAATGGAGTCTAGCATGCTGGGACTACCATGCATCCTAGTCAAGAAAGGAACTTTTCAAAACCCCAAAGCTGTGAATTTGGCACCCCTTGACTAACACAAATTTCCTTTCCAAACTTAAGAGAGAAAGAGAAGCTCCCAAGTATTTTGTAGCATAATGTATTCCACATTTTCACAGGCATCATTTTTAGGCCAAAACATGTGGTAATACATAAATACATAAGTTGATCATATGTTGCCTGCAACTCTCAAAGCAGAGACACAGGCTCTCCAAGAAAGGCACAGTAACCACTTCTGCAGAAATAATTCCCTCCGGGGTGCTGTGCAGAGACAGTCCACCCGTATGCCTAATAGTCTCGAGAAATTAATGACAACAGCAGGCTCTGTGTGAAGGTGGAGCTGAAAATAGCCAAGGCTCTTAGCCTTTGGTGGAATGCAACCATCAAGATGCTTAAATACAGCAAGCCCGTCCCTCGGTCTCTTCAACCAAACATTTCCATGTCCACAGTCCCGTTCAGATATAATTAAGAGGAGTCTGTCCTTGGGTGTCCTAATTGATATTCCTTGCTGTTGTAACCAAAATGCTGTTTTGACTGACTAGTTTTTTATTTAACTCCAATGGCAAAGTAGCTAAAGTTGAGTACTGAGTTCCACGTATGTGGTTTAACATTAATACATTTTGATTTCCTCTCCAAGAGCTTTCCTTCAGTTGAGACAGCCTAACTACAAGTGTTTAAAGTTTTGTTTTTGTTTTGAAAGTACAAGCTACAGATGGCACATGTGTTATGTTATCTTTATTTGCACGAATTAGTTTAGAGGAATGGCCTTTCCAAATGTGAAAACTAAAATGAGGGGCGCCTGGGTGGCTCATGATGATCCCAGGGTCCTGGGGCTGAGTCCCACATCAGGCTCCCTGCTCGGCAGATGAACCTCTCCCTCTGTCCCTACACCTACCCTGACCCCCAACTCATGTTCTTTCTTTCTCTCTTAAATAAATCAAAGCTTACAAAAAAAAAAAACAATAAAACAAATCAAATGAGCTGATACTTATTGTTACGTGTTGTACCATTTGTCCATTAATTCTGTTGAAAAAGGGCAAGGGAGGGGGAAGGAGGTCTTCTCTTCTTTCATGAGATCTTCCAGAGGAAAGGTATTTAGGGAAACATCATCTGTCAATTTGGGAAGACCCACAACTGTCTCAGACTTACTCAACAAAGGACAAAGAATCCCGTTTTCTTCATATCTTGCTTTCCCACTGAGAGTGGCATGGAAAGCTGAAGATATAAAAACCATTTTGGGTTCTAAGAGTTGACCTGTTTCTACTGTTGTACACTGACTGCTTGAATCCTTCAAAACTTTGCCAAAGAAAGCAGTGAAGACAGTGTGATGGGCATGCACTCCCAAGCCGGGAGCCCGGGCTCCACTCGCGTAGCGTGGGCATCGTGAAGTCGGCTTCCTTTTTGAATCCGTTAGTTCCTTCACGTAGTGAGAAGCCCGAGTAAATCAATCACCTACCCTCTCAATCTTGTAAGTCTGTGAAATGGAGAGCTTACATGTTCTAGAGTTCTGCAGAAATTCAGCGAGGCACATGATGGTAAAGTGCCTGTCCAACAATGGGGACCAGTGCCAACGTGGCTAGAACATGACTTCAGTGAGAACGGGGGTGGGGGGGTGCGGGGGTGGTCTCAGACACACAGTGGATGGGGAAGGAATCTAGAGTCTACAGCAGCTCATTCCAAAAACCAACGGGATAAGAAACTCCCTTCCCCACTCGCGCTCCTCCTCACTGGCTGTGCCTGCGCCTTCACCGTGGGCGTGTGGTCCCACGCAACCATGGGCGGTGAGCACGGGGCGGTCTGGGTAGGTGCCGCCCAGCATCGCAGCCTCCAGCCTCGTGTGGACACAGTGCTAGCGTGGAGTTCCTACAGCCTCAGCACTACTGATATTTTGGGTCAAAGGCCACTCTGTGTGGCGTCCTGTACAGTGTCAGGTGGGCAGCAGCATCCCTGGTCTCCACCCCCCAGCTGCCAGCAGCACCTCCTCCTCTCAGGTAGGACAACCCAACATGTCCCCAGACATTGCTGAATGTCCCCCGGAAGCAGCCAAATTATTTCTGGTTGAAAACCACTGCACCAGTGCAACTAAGGAAGTGAATTTTAAATTTTATCTAATTTAAATTAAAAGATATTTATAGGGGGATCCCTGGGTGGCTCAGCGGTTTAGCGCCTGCCTTTGGCCCAGGGCGCGATCCTGGAGTCCCGGGATCGAGTCCCACGTCGGGCTCCCGGCATGGAGCCTGCTTCTCCCTCCTCCTATGTCTCTGCCTCTCTCTTTCTCTCTCAGTCTATCATAAATAAATGTATAAATCTTAAAATAAAATAAATAAAAAATAAGATATTTATAAAATAAAAGATACTTATTTTATAAAAAGATTATTATCTAGACTGTTATATAATATAATCTAGACTGTTGACAAATACGTAGGGACGTTCAGGATGTTTTTTTCTGAAAGGGCTAAGGATAGGTTGAACAATTAAGCTTTCGATTTCTTTACATATAATTATTTGCTGTCTTCAACTCACAGCAGTGAGGGCGATCCAAACCTGGCAGTGTGTTAAAAGGTACAAAATTAATAATAAAAGGAAACAAACAAACAAAAAAACCCCACCACAGGGGTTTCCTATCCATACCTGCCACCCAGGGAGGGAATAATGAGACAGAGAGATATGTACCAGCAGCAGGTCCAGAAGCAAAGGAAGAAGTAACAGCCGTAACCACCCCAAGCTGTTCGCGCTGGCTGCAGGCCTCTCCCCACTAAGCACTCACACCACGCAGGAGCAGGTCCGATTGTTCTCGGGCAGCAGGAGCAGGTCCGGATTGTTCTTGGGCAGCAGCAGTGCCCTGACCTCGCAAGCTCTACTGCTGACCTGCTCGGGTCGCCCCTCATTCCTATCGCTGGACTCTGAGCCAACCCCAGGCCCTTGCGGGTGTGGTTCCGAGGGTTTATCGGATACTTTGAAAAGTTCAGGGAGTAAAAACAACTGTCAAAACGAGATAACTGTGGTAGGTTAGGGAATCCTGTAAATGCCTTGAGAGTTCAAAAATGAGTCCAAGTTCAAAGGGAATATTGCATCTCAGACAAACAGTCTCCCTGGAATCACAAAGGCAACTGAACCCCAGTGCCTAACAGACATAGATGTCTGTCTTTCCAGATCTACGTTCCAAAAGCTAGACAAGATACTGCTGGAAAGAAACAATACTCATGATGGTGAACTACAGTGAAAGTCTGTATTTCCCCTCCAACTTCTTGCAGGGTGAATCCACTAACAGATTCTGATGCCGGGGAAAGTCATTTAAAGTACAGAGAAAGAGTGTGGGCTCTGGAGATAGAGTCCTGCCATTTTGCCCACAAGCAGCCAATTTCAGGAAACCTGGACAAGCCTCATTCCATCTGAACCCAGCTTTCGAAACTGTAAAATGAGAAAAATCATAGCCACTTCTTGGGTTATTGTAAAAACTGAAAGGACATCTTTCAGAGCATACCAACACATCTATTCTTCCCATCACACATTCTCCAAGCCTCAATCACACTTTACTGAGTGGCCGATCTTGGCTCTGGAAGACACAGAAAAGAATGAGATCGCCCCACCCACCCTTCCAGGAGCTCCCAGGAGCCCGGGAGGCTGGAACCACAATCATTCATCTCAGGAAGACTCCCATCTATCTAAGGAGACAGACACGTAAACACCAAAGTAGATGAAAGTCCACATCGGAAACACACCACTTAACTCTGGGAGCAACTGGGACTCCATGGGTCATATAATCTGGAGGGAAAATGCGCCTCTGAGTGAACAGTGACCAAAAGAACAAAATAAACAACTCACTTTAATGTGAAACAAAAACTGTCAGGCATCTGCAAGGTTCAAGGGCTTTTCCAACGGACAAATGGTTCAAAAACACTGATTCATGGGGTACTTAGCTCAAGGGTCCTAGAGATTGCATGATGACACTCTCCAACAGTTGAAAGTCAAAATAATAATTAACTGAATAAAAACCTGGCTTTAAAAGAAGTGCACTGGGATCCCTGGGTGGCGCAGTAGTTTGGCGCCTGCCTTTGGCCCAGGGCGCGATCCTGGAGACCCGGGATCGAATCCCACATCGGGCTCCCTGCATGGAGCCTGCTTCTCCCTCTGCCTATGTCTCTGCCTCTCTCTCTCTCTCTGTGTGACTATCATGAATAAATAAATAAAATCTTTAAAAAAAATAAAAATAAAAAAATAAAAGATGTGCACTATGCTGGGGGGCCTGGGTGGCTCAGTTGGCTAAGCATCTGCCTTCAGCTCAGGTCAGGATCCCGGGGTCCTGGGATCGAGCTGCACATTGGGCTCCCTGCTCGGTGGTGTGTCTGCTTCTCTCTCTCCTCTGTCCCTCCCCTGCTTATGCTCTCACTCTCGCTCTCTCTCTCTCAAATAAATAAAATCTTTAAAAAAAAAAAAAAAAGATATGCACTGTGCTAAGTGAAATAAGCCAGGCTAAAAGGACAAAACCTATATGACTGCACTTACATGGAGGACCTAGTGTAGAATAGTTCATAGAGTCAGGAAGTAGGAGGGTGGCTGTCAAGGGCTGGGGGGAGACGGAGTGAGCAGTGGGACAGAGTTTCTGTCTGGGATGATGCGAATGTTGTGCAGATGGATGGGGAGGAGGCTCACACAACAGTGTGAACGTACTTCTACCACTGAAATGTGTACTTAAAGGTGATTAAAATGGTAACTATTTTTTTTTAAGTAAGCTCTATGCACAACATGAGCTCAAGCTCATGACTGTGAGATCAAGAATGGAGCCAGCCAGGCGCCCCTAAAAGAGGAACTTTTTAATATTCTGTATATTTTATCATGGCTAAAAGAAAAGATGAACAGCACGGTTATGCAGCTCTGCTAGCCACGGGGCACACGCACACGTAAACATGTACACTTCACACCTACGGTCACCTTTGCATCGGGGCAGGAGAACAGCAGGAAACACCTTGGTTTCATCTCACAGTGCACCCCGCTAACAGAAAACAAGCAGCCCTAAAAACTGGCCCAGCGGCATGCACCTCTGCTCAGGCTGAAGCAGTACGAAGGAAAGAACACAACACGAGCAAAGAGCCGACGCTTCCCTCCCCGTGGCGAGCTGTGGATATGATGCTTAAACTCACTCCCTTCCTCTGCCTTGTGCCCATGCCACCCTACGGTGTAAAGTGTTCCATTTGTCTTGTAGTCACGTCAAAGAAGCTTTTCTGGTCGATGAGCAGACTGCTGACAATGAGAGACTCTTTCCCTCAACATAAAAGGAACTTGTCTCTTAGACACAGTATCTCCTTTTAAAATAATGGCAATAAAAGTTTCTGGAACTCAGCTTGTCTGAATGAATTTTAGTTTGTGGTGAAATAAAATTAACTAATGGCTTGGGGCACAGACTAATGTCCATTAGGAGCAAAAAAAAAAAAAAAAAAAAGCTATAGTAACACAGTAAAATGGAAATTTCACTCAACCACATGTAGTAACGGTTGCCACTAATTAGCAAAATTATTCTAGATGTGATGCTACCGGCCCCCACCATGAGCTGCAATATTCTCAACTTAGTGGGTTAGACTCTTGCTATGCAAAACACAGTCCACAGACCAGCAAACCCAGAAACTTAGAAATACAAAACCTTGAGCCACACCCAGACCTGCTGAATATTAATCTACATTTGGACAAGATCTCCAGGGGATGCATTTTAAAGTTAAAAAAAAAAATCTGGTCTAAACGAGTGACCCCCAAAGCTGGGGTCTTGACACAAATGTCCATTGTACTATGTTGTATGACATGACACCAGTAATTTGTAGTCTCTCGTGGCAAAAACAGTCATTAAATGTCAAATAAATAAACCTGGCAGATCCTCGACTAGTCACCTAAAATGCAAATCTCACATGTATGCATCTTTATAAGATTTCTTGACTGGAAAAGAAAGTAGGGTAAGGAAGGAAAGATTCAGCCCAAGCCAGAGAACTGCCCAGTGGCATCCCTGGGATAATGCCAAGACAATAAGCAGAATAATGTAAAATAATTTAAAATTTAAACTGATAGAAAAAGGATTTTCAGCAGAGCATGATGCATATAGCTTTTGTTAAATAAACATGGCCCGAAATTTCACACATTAAAAAATTTACAGTATTTCATCCAATTGAGTTGCACTAAGCTCTCCTTTCTCAGAGTAGTTTCACAGCCATGAAAGTGCAACAGGGCACTGTTTTCCATTACAGCTAAATATGCAAGGACTCAGGTATGATGCTAAAATCACTTCTCCTACCTGTTCATTTTCATTTGAGATTCTGAAGATACAAATAAGTAAAAATTTATCCTATTACTGGCATTATGTGAGCAGATCTGAAAAATGTCTATTAAAACTAATATTTTATCATTCTAAGTGATTTTCCTACAAGGCAGACTACATGCTGATCCCAAATGTCCTGTCTAGAAGAGGATGGCCCATGACCAGAACTATATACAGTTCTCTGTCTCATTGATGTCACTCGGGGAACTGTGACTTGTGTGGCCAATGGGCTGTGAAGTGAGAAGTAGCAAGTGCCAGTGGGAGGAGAAGTTTTAAGAGCCATCCCAAGGGTCTTTTTTTCTTTAACCCCATCAAAATTAGCACAAATGCCAAGTCCTAGCCAGCAGGCCAAGCTACAGAATCTATTCCCTGTCTAGACAAGTCTACTCACCTAGTAATTTTATATGGAGCAATGAAAACCAGTATCAATACAAACTAGTATGATATGAAGAGGAATATTTATTTATAAGCCCTCCAGGGAATATAGCAAAATCCACTATTTGAGAAATTATCCAGCCTCTCAACATCCTGTCTTCTTCATTCTCTTCTCTTTATAGCCAAACTACCAAAAGCGGGGATCACCATAGCCTCAAATTTCTCCCTTCCCACATTTTTTTCAACTAGCATAAAGTCAGGATCCTGTCCTCCAGGCTCCCCTACACCCCCGTTTTCAAAGTTACCATGGACACTGGGGTCCATTTCACCGTCCCCACATCTGACTAGCCATGGGACTTTCAAAAGGCTATTCTCTACATCGTATCTGGCACAACAGCCAAAGGAAGTTAATATTTTCCCTTCCCTTCTCAGAAAGATGCTTTAAAAAGCAAATGGTATTAATTTATGTGAAGATGTCTGCAAACTGTAAATCTCAAGCAAATGAAAGATATTAACTTCATAACTGAAGATCAAGCCAAAGTTGCTATCAACACATTTCAGAGGGAATCTAAAAATAATAAAAATGTCAAATTACCACTCATGTAAGTCAAGGACGTGAGAGACTCATACTGATCACAGGGTTTTTCTGAGAGCACAGAATTTCAGAATTCTGATTCAGACTAGTAAATTTTTATCTAACCCACACCCCATCCCCTCATCCTACTGAACTCTCCGCAAGCATCGGGTCAGGCACATGGATGGTACATAATTAAAGCCTGACAAATGTAAAGTGAGCTAAGAAGGATAAACAAAGTACAATAAAGGGGGACACTGGTAATGAGGTTCCACGTGCAAACACACAGAAACAAAACCCTACAAGACGGACAATGACTGTGAAATGTAAACACAGCATCTTGTTAGCACACAGCAGAGAATGATGAATTGGTCCTAGGACTGAAGAAATATAAATAAAGGTCAGGAAAGGCTGCACAGAAGAGACATTCAATCTGACCAGTAACGGAAAAGACTCTCACAGCAGAAATCCACGAAATGGACACACCGGCTTCCAGCACCACGCATAAGGAACATGAAAGTCATAACTCTATCTTAACTGCAAATAAAAAGCCAAACAGACTTGAAAAAATGAGTCTTTTCAGATCCACAACACAAGGGAGAACACAGAAGGAAGTGTTCCTCCCAAGATGGGAGAGAAGGACAGATGCACACAGAGAATCGTGGCTTACCGAGAGCAGAACGCATCTCAGGAACCTGTCCTGGCATAAGAAAACCTGAAGTGTGATTGGCAAATTGCTGGAGGCCGATTATGAGGAATCTGGGAGTTAAAAACTTCAGGGGGACCCAGTGATAAGGAAGCCCCACGATGTTGTGAAATTTACCTGTAAGAACCCAACCAGATTATCAAGCAAATATTGGAGAAAGATCCTCGCAAGAGTTTGCCAGGCAAAGGGGAAAAAGAGCCACTTTGAAATATGCCAGATTGGCCTGTTCTTCTTGGCAGTGCCTGCCTTCTGGGAGCGCAGTTAAGCAGACCCTTCCCTGATGGAGTATTATCAGGGCCTACGTGATCCGGGAAAGCCAACTGGCTTTAGCCATTCTGTCAATGTAACGGAGGAGAACTTTTGAAGTTCACAGCCCAGAGCACAGGCTCAATAAAACACTAAGACCTAATCTGTCGAACACTTAAGCCTCCACACACACCTCCCCACCACGCTACTAAGAGCCAATTTACAGCAGTTCCTTTTTACCTGGTGGGTCGCATCCAGCTATCAAGAAAAAATTACCAGGCATACTGAAAGGCAAAAAACACTATCTGAAAGGAAAAGCAAGCATCAGAACAGGATATGGCAGGGATGCAGGAATTACCTGACCAAGAGTTTAAAACAACTATGATTCATAATGCTAAAGAGTCTAATGGAAAAAGCAGACAACATGAAAGAACATATAGATGTTCAGGAGAGAGATGAAAATCCCAAGAAAGAACCAAAAAGAAATCCTGCTAGAGATACAACAAAAACAACACACAAACAAAAGAAAACCCTGTTAACAGAGAGGAAGAACACCTTTGTGATGGACATGCTGGTCAATAAGGACACGGCTGAGGAAAAAATCATATCAGACACCAACCTATGGATCCAGGAAGCTCCGTGAACAACAGGCAGGACAAAACACTCTACACCTTGGCATCTCCCTCTCAAAGTACAGAAAATCAAAGATTTTTAAAAATCCTGAGAATACCGCGAGAGAAAAAAATACTTTACCTATATTGGAACAAAGATAAGAATTACAACCAACTTCTCCTCAGAAACTGTGCCAGCAAGGAGAGCAGATAAAAAGATTTAAACCTTTGAGGGCAAAAAACCCCACCAACTAGAATTCTGTACCTGTGAAATTCAGTTTTGAAAGATAAGGAGAAATCAAGGCTTTCTCACACAAATAGAAATTGAGGGACTGTGTTGCCAGTAGACCTACCTTGCAAGAAATGTCAAAAAGTTCTTTAGAGAGAAGAAAAATGATATAGGTCAAGAACTCAGATCTACATTACATAAAGAAGTTTAGAACATCAAAGAAGGAATACGTGAAGGTAAAATAAAATTTATTTTTCTTGTTCTTAATTGCTAAGTTTGTTCAATTTAATTTCAATAAGTTACTGTATTTCTGGGACGATGCATGCTTGAGCTACAGCAGAGGGGATGCAAAATGGTCTGAGAGATGAATGTCAAAGACTTTACAGAAAGATGGACACAAGGGAGGAGAAGGCACGAAGGGGGATTCTGAGGCTTTTAGCTCAAGTAATGGAGTGAATATTCACGTTTTTAATTAATACTGAGAATCCAGGGAGAGACAGAGGTTTGGTGAGGGCAAATAAGCAACTCAGACCCCATCAATGGAGCTCGTGAGCCACACTGTGTGCCCTGGATGCCAAAGACCAGACTCTCCACCATGCCACTCACCGTCTTTCACACCAACAGCAGAACTGTGCTCAAAGTAAGACACAGTAACTCCAAGAGTTTCTAGAGGACCATCAACCAGAAATGACCCATATGAATAGAAATACGGCAGCGGTTTATGTATATGTGGATGAAGGAAGAGCAAGAGGAACACAGCAGGGAACGAAGGGACACTTTGCTGGCCAAAATCAGACTTCTCACCCTACCTTCCAAATATCAGAGAGCAAATGCCACAGTCCCATTTCTGTTAGATTCTGGTAATTCAGGAAGAGATGCTTCAATTCTCTTCTTTAAGTGTCTTAATACTGGATTTATGCTATTATACATGCATCACTGACATTATCCTGCCAGCCAAGGAGACTGCAGGAAACTAGTAGTGCCTTAGTCTCGATCAAGACACAGCCTTTCAGCAGAATGACAGCCAACGTTATAACATCAGGGGATATCAGCACAGCCGCACACACGCATGGAGGTGTGATTTCTTTCTTCCAGATATTGCATCAGGATTGGGCAGGAAATGGTTTAGAAGCACCACAGAAAAGCTTCCCAGTGGATGCAATTTAACATTCCATCAGAATTCACTTTTCCTTATATATTCTCCATTACCACTGGGAAAACAAAAGTTCTAAGGAGTTTCGTTGCCTTTTTGTCTCAAAATGACAAAGAAACGAAATAGGGAAACATACACAGAGCGCATAGGACAAAGGTGGGGATGGGATCAGGAGGGGAGCATTCCGGAGCTTTAAAATACAGCAAAGAAGTGTCTGCCTTGAATTTGTCCTGGGTCTTGGAACGACTATCCTTGTTTAGAGAGACGGAGCAACAGGGCTCTTTGGTGATCAGAACACTTTTCGATGCTACTTCATGCAATACTTTCGAGTTGGCCACGATTTACAGTTGATTAGCCTGCATAGTTGAGTTGCTTTCTCAAAAGATCCTAGGAAGGGATTATTTCTGTGCCCAAAGAGCCCTAGAGAATAGGGAGGGCTGCTCGCGGCCGTAATGTGAATTCCCCGGACTCGGTACACTGTGCTCATTGAAGCAGATAAAGCAAAGTTAAAGAAGCATTTAGTTCTTCAGAATGCCAGCCTTAATCAGTATCTTTTTGTGGAAGGATTTAGGAGGAGGGGAGGGTTATCCTTAGTGCAGGCATTATTTCCTCATACAAAAAGGGAAAATGTGCATACAGTTGGATGTAAAAAGCCAAAGCTCACATGCCCCCCTCCCCTCCCCAAGGAAAAGTTGCTGAACACACACTCCCAAACGCGAAGGCATGAATCTTCACAGCTTAATAGTCCTGGAGCCATTGTGCACTTTCTCTTGGGAAACGCAGCTCATTGATCTGCAACCGCCCAAGTTCAACCTTTCAGCTGTGAGAACTGGGAGCTGTACGGGCATCAAAGCCCTACCTTCATCAGCAAGCAGAGCCCAAGACGAGCTGTGTCCCCAGGCGGCGCTGGGCAGCTCCCCTTTTACTCTCAACAATGCTGCCATCAAGGCACATGAGAAAAGTCTGCAAAAGGCTGAATCGGCCACATCTGCGGGCGGCCGAACTCTTAAAGTGATCTTTGCTTGCACAGTGCAAGGCCTGTCCTGGCCCCAGCCGCTTTCAGAGTTCTTCCGGTAAACGGTGTTCCTTCTGTGCAACTTGATGCAGAATTAGTCACTTGTAATCACTTGAAATGCATATTGTTTAATAAGGCAATGCCATGTAATCCCATTTTTCTAACCACCAGCAAATTTCTCCTGTTCGTCTCTGCCTTATCCCCAACCTGTCTTCCAAAGCGAAGAGATGCGTGGACGTGCACTGAGCTCTTGCCATCATGAAAATCACATCATGATCCCCACTATCACTTGACTGGAGTTTCCACTGTAGTTAAAGAAGCTGAAAACCCAGTTTATCAACATATATTTCTCTATGTTTAAAATTTTCAGTATGGACTCCCATAGCCTATGGCAGATTGAGAAAGCTCTGCATAGAAATCAACATAAAGAATTACTACTAATAATAATGGAAAGAAGACAGAAAGAAAGACATCTTTACAAAGTCCACACTTTAAGTCATTTTTTTCCTCCACACAAACAGAAAATGAACTCACCCACATTGGTAGCTATGCTCTGAAAAGAGCCAGTTGAGAGAAGTCCTTTCTTTATTGTGTAGTTTTAAAGACTATTCTTTGACCTCTGCTATTTATGACTTAAGATCTGTGAAGACAGGGCCAAAGCCCTTTGGTTCCAAAGGGTGCACACAAACAAAAGCTTTCCACCTTTGCTCCACTTACCTCATTTCCCATCAGAACACGTTTATGCTGCCCTCCCCCTGGGTTCATCATTTAAATTGCTTTTTCTTGTTCCTTTTGCCCAGTTACAGCCATTACCTAATTGACAAGTGGCAATCACTGCTCCTTTTCCAAGTATGATGCCATAATCATCACTGCCCAGTGGAAAGATTGTTGTTATGAATACAGGTGTCTTGTCACCTCATCTTGGCTAACTATGAAATGGTCCCAGAAACCAAAGGACTCATCAGGCATGTTTTGGCCTCAATATGGCAACCTTCTAGTTGTTGTTTAATGGGTTTATGAATTTTTCTATGGCTATTTTCACTCTTAAAGGCATTTAAAAACAATTGACCAAGATCCATAAGATACAGCCAAAACACAAATCTTAGGTGTGTGAGAAAACCAAGATGAAGGGAAAGAAAAACAGAGACAATAAACAAGTAGACAGAGTCAGGAAAATGCTAGTTTCCAAAATATATGTGATTAATTTCGGTACCCTTGTTAAAGATAGGGTATTTTATTTATCTTTTAGCTTTCTAACAGCCAACTCAAGGGGAAAACACTATTGGTTAAGGTACACAGTATCCACAAGAGGGGAAAAAAAAAAAACTCTACCAAACCCTACCAATTTCTAGGGAAAACATAATGAGTATTGATGATGCAAACACAATGAATGCTTTCTAAAGTTTCCTTCTAAGGAAGCCATAGAATAACAGACCAATGTCTGCGAGTTCCTCAGGGTAGTCCCAAAGGCTGGGGTCTCTGAGCCTCAGACTGGCTGAGCCTCAGAAACTGTCGGAGACAGTTTCTGAAAATACTACATAGGCTGCACTACAACAATATGCATTCAATAAAAACCATTCATTAAAGAACAGTTTTGAGATGGGAAAGTAGAAAGTTTAGTTCTATAATCAAGACATAGATTGCAGAGCATGTGGAAACTATGTATCCAGCAGGCATATGTAAAGATTGTTTCTCCCTGTCACCACCTGGTGACTTCCGGTGGCACGAGACTACAGCAAGTTTGATACGCTGCTCCTTGGCGAGTTTCAGGAGTAGAGCGGCTTTGTTAACATGTCACTGTCATTTCATAGCCAGCAGACTTTTGTTAGCTCAATATCCACTGTGAAAATTAAAGATCCTAACAAAGATGTTTGAGTAAAAAGGTAATGCAACCTCTGCGTAGACATGCATCGAAGGGAGTACTTGACAAAGATCTTCCTTACAAAAAAAATATTTTTCTCTTTCAACCCAGAAGAAAATAGAAGGTGTGCCTCAGTTCTATATATCATATAGTATGGCCACAATAATTTATTTCTAGGATGAAAAAGAACTTAAAACAAGTGTCCAGCTTAGTCATCACACACACACTTCGAATCACCCAAAGAACATCATGCTTTGAGCAATCAATCTTACAAGGGAGCACACTGACCTAAACTAGTTGCAAAATGAATATACCAAGGTAGTTGTAGTTGGGTGTCATTATTTATAAGGTGATGAAAGTTCTCCTGAATCAAATAAATAAAAGATAAGAACTTTTGAGAAAGGAAAATTAGTTTGCAAAAATTAGCCTATTTTTTTTTTCAGGCAAGTTAGATAGCAAGAGTGTATACTTGTTCACTAGTATAAACAGAGTTGAAACTGAAACCTAGATTTCAGGCACCTAGCCGGCACAGTTGGTAGAACACGAGACTCTTGATCTCAGGGTCGTGAGTTTGAGCCCCACGTGGAGTGTAGAGATTACAAAAAAATACACTTAAAAAAAATAAATAAAACCCAGATTTATTTTCTTGTAACGACTGTTCCCTTAAAAACATAAAGAAATCATGTTTCCAAGGCAAATGATGCACCAGCAACAAGTCACATTTTCTGAGAGGAAATCCTGTGTATAAGTAGGTAAAACAACTAGACTTGACCCTCCAGTCAAGGATTACCTATTGGATAGAGTCCAAATTATGAACATAGCTAAGCAAATGCTGACAGGCTAAATCCCATTGAGTGTTTGCCCCATCCCCTACCCCCCCCCCCCCGAGAATATTTTGACAAGGACCCTTCTTGGGGCAGGTAGGGCAACAAAGGACGATCATGTGTATGATGCCCGCAAACGTCTGCTTCCTGTCTAAAACCTGAGAGTCACCACTGTTGGTGCTTTCTGCAGGCCACCAGATCACACCCCAACATCTTCAAGCAATCGGCGCTCATCCATGCTCTCTGTGTCCTCTGATGAATACATTACAGCTCAACACATCTGTCAGACCATAATCACCATGTAATGCATCCTGACTGAGATGTTTTTCATATGTTCAAACAGATTCCCTTTCTAAAGCCAGCTTTCAGGAACCCTTCTTCAATTGTGAACCAAGTAAGAGATTTCGTTGGCATCTTCTTTCATCGGACAGGAGGAGAAATTAATAGAGAGTAGGCAAGGGTGCGAATAAGGACTTACACAGAGGTGGCTTTTTCCCTTCCACGGGTCTCTGCTTTGAAGTTTCCGGCAGGTGGAAGAGGCTTTCACACCCGTAAAAATTGATATGGAAAATCGGAAACACATTGGGCTATTAACATGTCACATGTTGGATTTAAATCTAAATAAGAACCTGTTCTTTTCCTTACACGTTGATTGTGCTCTGAGTCTAGCAGGAGGCTTTGCATGTTCTTTCAGGCTAGTTTCTAGGTTAAAAAAAAGCCTGGAATGTTCCAGCTACTGCAGGCTAATGATCACCCAAAAGCACGCTAATATGTTTGATAAAAGTTCCCAGCATGAGGGCAGAAAACACTTACCATAAGAATGACATGTGAGGAGAAGCAAATCGGTGACACCAGTTCAGGCTGCCTTCAATGCTGGAGGCGGCAATTAGAACTGGGAGCTCGCATTCCAGGAGGCTGGGGCAGACGGAAGGGGGCACAAATCTCTTAATTGTTTCAACCATTAACTCCTCGACCCACCTGCATTATCGCTACCAGGGACGCTGCTGGAAGCCTTCAGCCTTTCTCACACAGCTAAGCTCTGCTTCCTCACCATTTAAGAAATGGAGTTTTGACTCTGGATGCTTACTTACCCCATTTATAAGTTATTTTTGTTTGCTTCGTATTCTCTCACCTTTCTCTCTCTCTCTTTTTTTTCCATCTCTGCCTTTACATCAGAGGTGGCATCCCTGTGCATGTTCCCTCAGAGCAACACTGGACAGAGTACTTGACAATGAGGTTGCACAAGGAGCCCTAACCTAAACTTGTTGGTCAACTGATTCCTACCTGCATTTAGCCTGTGAAGTTCAATGACTCAAGTATCCCTTAAAAGGGGCTTCACATCTCTTGGTAAGCTCACCTTTGGGAACCTAAAATCATGCCATTTTCTGGCATAAGGTGGTAAGAGTGTCAGTCAAGTTTACATTCAACAATCCGTATTAACCGTGCTAATATCATGTCACAGGTACAGACTGCGTTTTCAAGAGAACACCAGCCCAACCTTCAAGCACCTACCAATTTCTTCTCATATGCATTCCATGTACATCGTAATTCTACCACTGGTTTAAGGAAATGGTAGAATGAGCCTCTCTTCTCTTCCCACATCATGACATCCTATTGATTCTCTCCTGAGAATTAATGTCATGGGGGCACCTGGGTGACTCAGTGCTTGAGCATCTGCCTTGGGCTCAGGGCATGATCTGGGGGTCCTGAGATGAGTCCCGCATCAGTCTCCCTGCAGGGAGCCTGCTTCTCCCTCTCTGTGTCTCTGCCTCTCTCTGTGTGTCTCTCATGAATAAATAAATAAAATCTTAAAAAAAAAAAAAGAAATAATGTCATGATTTTTACTCAAGTAAATAGCACTGGTACCACAATAAAGGGAACTCATCATACCACTTGGAAGTTTTCGATAAGAAGCTATCTGTTCCAGGGATACAAAGCTACACTTCTTTGACAATCACTGCCAATGGTGGCTTTGCGTATGAAATAGTGGGTAATTCCCAAGAGATACCAGTGTGTTAGGCAAGAGATGCTCAATATACATCAACTTTGTCTTTGAAGTTGATTGTATAAAGTCAGAGAAAACTATAGGACATCAGTATTACTATAGGCTTTAAATGTTGTAAACTATATAAAACACCTGAAATTTTCATCCACTGTTTATTAGAGTTGCAAAGTAAAGGATGTTCTTGGATATTCAGACACCGTGCATCTCCATGTGTGCCTGAGTTTCTCATTTTCCTCCTTAAGATATGTTTTCCTTGGGCTCTATGGATTCACCACATAAATGATGGAAAGCATCTAACACAAAACAAAAACCTTCAATGGCCACATTCCACTGTGTTTCAGAGGTTTGACCCTTATCCAATAAATTTCACAGATGTCAAATGAAGCCGTCCAGATGTTCAAATGGTCATACAAGCAAAACCAATATTCCTCACCTCTAAATTTGGCTCTGAATAAACCTGGAACATGATGAAGAATTTGGAGTTGGAGCCCTTGTAAGAAGTGAACTCCCACTGAGATGAAAGCAGCACGCTAAAGCACCAAGACAGGCCCTAAATTACTGCTTTTCAACACACGCTCTCAAAACCAAATGGGAAACACGGCAAGAGAGTGAGTTATAACACCCAAAAGGAGAAGGATGAGCACCATGCTTCCCACAGACAGGTGGGCTGTCACCCGGAGTGCCATACCTAGGTACAGAGCAACACAGCATAGTGTGAAAAGATGAATCTTTTATAAAGTAAATGCATGACCCTCGTGCAAACACAAACTGAACATGTGTCGATGATTAGATTTAAACCAGGAAATATTCCAAGGACCAATAATATGTCACATTTGGTTCGAAGGAGAATTCCAGGAAATATAACTATAAATATATTCACATACAACTAGACATGCTGGACCGGATTTACAGATAGATGCAAAATGGTCTATTCATGGGCGAGCATCAATTGCATTCCGCTGGTCACAATTCATTTGCATTTCCATGGACCAGAATCATCTGCATTATTATCAGCTTTCTTCCATTTGCAGACTAAGAAAATAGCTCAAAGACAAGGAACAATGGAGATAACCTGGAAGGGTCTAACAGAGGACATCCATTCTGAAGTCGTTTTTGTTTTGCTCATTTTGAAGTCCCTCACAATTTTTGCTGGCTCTAATAATCCCATTTTAACACTGAATTTTCAAAAACTATGATGTCTTTGACGTTTTCTTACTATTGTTTATCATGCACTCATTCAAAAATCCTCACACACCAACCAACAATGTTCCATAAATGATGTTAGAAACTGTCCATTTTTGTTTGAGTTTGAATACATCAAGATATGTCTTTGTGCTGAGAGAAGAAAGCATTTTATTGTTTTGTTTAAGTTTGGTTTTGCATACGTGAATGCAATGGCATAGAACAGATTGGCAAACTATCACAAATGGCCAAATGCAGCCTGGCACCTGTTTTTGTACAGCTGGTGAGCTAAGAATTGTTTTTACATTTTTAAATGGTTAGGAAAAAATAAAATTTCATGATATGTGAAAATGACATGAAATTCAAATTTCAGCGTCCATAAATAAAGTTTTATTGGAACACAGCCACACTCATTTGTTTATGTATTATCGATCACTGATTTCATGCGTACAATGGCAGAGGTGATAGTTGCCACAGAAACCTTAGGAGCTACAAAAGATGAAAATATTTACTATCTGGCCTTTTCTGCTGACCCCTGACATCAAGTATTAGACCCTAATTACAATGTGTGTGTGGAGAATGAGCTTCCCTACACCAAAAAGCCATTCTGCCCCATTCTGACACCACCTACCTGGAGATGGCATCGGATCCCACAGTTAAGTCCTGTAAGACTCTGGTCCTCCTACTGCCTCAGCTTGCCATCTGTGATTCTGACCACTGGCTAGAAATCAGAGATTCCCACAAGCCCCTCCTTGAGTTCAAGTCATTTCCTGGAGTGGCTCACAGAACTCAGAGAAACATGGTGATTACTACATCACCAGTAGGGGTTTAAGTCAGGAACAGCTAGATGGAAGAGATGCACAGGGCCAGGCCTGGGGCAAGAACATGGGGCTTCCACGTCCTCTCCAGGGCACCACTCTCCCAGCACCCCAATGTGTTCATCAACCTAGAAGCCCTCCAAAACCCTCCTTTTGCGTTTTTAAGGAGGCTTCATTACCTAGACGTGATCAAGTAAATCACTGGCCACTGAAGACTTAAGTCCTGCCCATCTCCCCTCCCTGGACATATGGGGGTGGAACCAGAAGTTCCAAAACTCTATGGCCATGTGGTTGGCTCCACTGGCAAACAGCCTTCATTCTCAGGGGCTTTCCAAATGTCACCTCATTAATATAACAAAAGACATCTTTACTGTGCTCTCCACTTAGGAAATGTCAAGGCTTTTAGGAGCTCTGTGCCAGAAATGGGAACAAAGACTAAATATGTATGTATTACAAATCACAGTATCATTGTACTGTGTTTAATAGAATGTCACACCTTGAGGGGTCCCTGGGTGGCTCAGCTGGTAAAGCATCTGCCTTCAGTTCAGGTCATGATCCTGTCTTGGAATCAAGCCAGAATCAGGCTCTCTGCTCAGCAAGGGGCCTGCTTTTCCATCTCCTTCCCCTTCTCCTTCTGCCATTCCCCCTGCCTATGCTCTCTGGCTTTTTCTCTCTGTGTCAAATAAATAAGTAAAACCTTTAAAAAAAAAAAAAAAAAAAGGAATGTTGCATTTAAAAAAAAAAAAAAGAAGCCATTAAGAAAAAAAGATATTCTCAAGGCGACTGGGTGGCTCAGTTGGTTAGACATCTACATTTGGCTCAGGTCAAGATCCCAGGGTCCTGGGATGGAGCCCCACATTGGGCTCTCTGCTCAGTGGGGAGCCTGCTTCTTTCTCTCCCTCTGCACCCCCCTACTCCTGTTCACAATCACTCTCTCAAATAAATGAATTAATGAATGAATGAATAAATATATAAATAAATAAAATCTTTAACATGAAATGAAAGAAAAAAAGATATTCTCGACATGATAGAATGGTTCATAATGAGACAAAATACCAGGGTGTCCTGCCCACCAATTCAAGCCCCCTGGCAAATGCTTCAAAATCATCCCTGGTCTTCAGAGAAATCATGCCAAATGGAAAATAGGTTCTGGGATTAAGGCCTTCCACTGAAGTGGAGTTCGCCTTTGGCAGGATACATCTGTGTGCTAGGAGCAGATTCCCTATCTGCATTATGAAAGAATTACCGTGGAATATTCCTAAAATCCTGGATTCAGAATTCTTCTGTCCATCCTTCCTACAGTGATCCCAGTGGTGTGCATCATTCACCTTCCCTCACCTCCATCCATCTAACTCTGACCACAGTCTAAAATCTAGAAGTCAGGGGATCACTCAAATAGTTCTGTCCTTTGTACTCAAATATTTCCATTCAGGTGAGTCCTGAGTTAGGGGGTGTAAAACCTCAGAGGAACAAGCAGAATCTGAAAGGAACATGCTCACTTACATAATAACCAGTTAATGCATGAATTCAGAGGAAAATCCAGGTGGTAGAAAGAGGGGAGAGCTATAATTGGGAAAGAATTATGGGATCAGCAAAGAGCAGAGAAAGGATGGATTCTAAAAACGTACAAATAGCCTCGCCGGTGAAAGAAGGAAAAGGTGCGTTATGTGCCTGTCAACACAATACTGGGGACTCTTAAGGGATCCTGTGCCAATTTTTTAAAAGGAATGAAGATTTTTAAAGGAGGATTTGCTCAGCAAGCCAAAAAGGTAAAAAGTAAGAGTAAAGACCAAATGTGCTGTTATATTACTTAATCACGAGGGCCTGGGACATAGGACATGCTCAATGAGTATTTGTTGCAACTGAAATAATTAAGCTCTATTAGAACAAGTAAATGAAATGTATTTCAAAAAAATTAAAAATAAAAAGAAATGTATTTCAAGAAAATATTACAATAAAAACATAAATGAAAGTCCTGAACAGCCATCCCATTACAGTCTATGGGAAAAAAATTAGGAAATTCACATATTTGGTATAGAAAAATGTGTTATTTAAGAGACAGATTAATTAAAAGAAGTTCTTATGTACATTGTCAAAAATGAATTTTTTATTAGGACATTTTATTAGGTTTTTATAGCACCAAAGTAGTATTTATCCCAAAACGTATTTAAGATTGCTTGGATGAAAACATTAAGATAAAAATTGATTATAAAGATTATTTAGGTAGAATATAAAAATGTTTTTCTTCTCTTTTATGCCAATGGCATATGTTTATGGTCTTAATTAGAAACATATGATATTATTTTTTGTTTAGATTTCATTTAAATTCAAGTTATTTAACATATAGTGTATTATTATTTCCAGGGGGAGAATTTAGTGATTTGTCAGTTGCATATAATACCCAGTGCTCATTTCATCACCTGCCATCCTTAATGCCTATCTCCTAGTTACCCCATTCTCATCCCCCTCCCCTCCAGCGACCCTCCATTTATTTCCTAGAGTTAAGATTCTCTTATGGTTTGTCTACCAGGTGATCTTATTATCTAGTTACTACTAAAAGTGAAGTTCTGAAAGTAAGTTATTCTAAAAGGTGTCATTTTTGGTAGATTTGATATATTTAGAAGGTTTGCCCAAAATTGTCCTAGCCTGACACTGAGCTCAGACGTCAATTTTGCAAACTATTTTGGAATGCCCAATAGCAAATCATGTTCCCCTGAGCTATTTGTCCCTCTCAAAGTGAACAATCACCCAAATGGAGGAATTTCTAAGGAATTCTTTTTTCTAGGCTTTTGTCATGTATCCCTGAATGGAGCTGAATCCGCTGAGTGGGTCATCTTTAGACAGGATCTTGTTACCTTAGCATTGGACAATGAAGATGTAAAAGGAAGAAGAAGGTAGGATTCTTACCCTAGAGTTGGGCCACAATGTTTCCAGGAAGCTACACATTTCACAGTAGCCATGAGAATGGTTCGGAAAAAAACCCAAAGCACCAGGGCAATCAACTGCTGCCCTGAGCAAAGGATCTCTTGTAATATTTTTATGGTTCTCTAAGACTTCAAATGTGTGGGGTATATAATGGGAAAACCACTGGCTTCTGATTGCATCACAACTGGCTTCTGATTCCATCACAACTCAGTTCAAATTCCATCTCTGGTAGTTGCTAGTACTTAGTAGCCGAGTGACACTGTACCAAGATCATCGAACATTCCTAAGTAAGTATCTGTGAAAAAGAGATAATCATGCCAATTACAAAATCAAGACTAGGTTCACTAACATACAAGTCCATCTTCATAGAACAACAACAAAATATAAAAACAAAAACAAAAAAACCAATGACTTTAACATAGGAAGTTATCTGTCTTTCATGTGCAAATAATTTTAGAAGTCCAGGACTTGTAATGGCAGCTCCACGGTATCAAAGACCCAGATGGCTTCTAAATATCTTATTGGTTATTCTCAGACTTGCCTCCACCTTTAAGGCTAAACTCATGGACCAAGACAGCTGCTGGAGCCCCTGCATCCTATGCAGCAGAGGACAGAAAAGTGGAAGAGCCAATGAGTACATTTTCTAGCTAACTCACTTCCCTTTAGAGAGGCATTTCAAAAGTCCTTCACAATCATTCCAAGTATATTTAATGGGCTAGAAATAAATTAGATGGCCATATTTAGCAGCAAAAAAGCTTTGGGAAAGAGCTTTGCTCTTTGCTGCAAATTATGCAGATGCTTAATTCTAGGTGGTAATACGCTCAGGTGAGGAACCAGGTTTTGATTAGTAGAAAAGAAACTGGATTAGGAGGCAAAGAGCATCACTCACCTACTTTATATGCAGAGAATTAGAATTCATATAGGTACCAAGCCCCTGACAGCGCTCCACACATACCACATGCCCAGGAAATCATACATTTATTTTCTGTCATGTAAGGAAGTAAAACTGCTTAGAATAGAACTGTGGGTTTTTTTAATTTTTTAATTTTTATTATTATTATTTTTAGTGAAGATAGAACAGTGTTTCTAATTTATTTTATAACACCTAAATTGTATGGACCAGGGTTCTCATCCTTAGCATGATGAACACTTGACCAGATAACTCCTGCTGTGCAGGGCTGTCCTGTGCATTGTAGATTGTTTATCAGCATCCCTGACCTCTACCCATCTGATGTCTGTGGCTTTCTATCACCAGCTGTGACAACCAAAAATGTCTCCAGCCATTGCTAAATGTCTCCTTGGGAGCAAACTCACCCCACGTTGAGAACCACTGCCTAAATCTACAAAGACACTAAGTCACTACTCTATATGATCTAGGAGTTGAGTGGTGCTAAAGACTTTTGTGTTTGTAGTGCTGATTTCATTATGGAGAACAGAATATAGGACAAAGGTGCAGATTTTCTGAACGAATAATAAATAATCTTGCAAAGTTACACAGATACAAAATGGATTATATATGACTTTTTTCATAAAGATAATGCAGTAAAGATGTGCTCCAGGGGCATGAATAAAATGTAATATATAGATTTCATTTATTCATTTCTTCATTCATCACAAATATATGTTGAGCAACTAGTAGGTGTCAAACAGCATTCTAAGCTATGACAGTAAAGGACTCCACAGTGAACAAAGAAGACAGAGTCGATGCCCACAAAGAGTTTACTTTCTGGTAAAGGAGACAGAGTCTGAAAGAATAAAGCAATGGCTCTCCAAATGTTACATCATGGTGTAAATGAAGCGTGTAAAGCAGGGAGGGAGTGATCTGAGAAAGCAAGGCTGAGAAGGTGCACATGTGCTGAGATGTAATGAGAGCAGGTGGTGAACTGGGTGTCTGAGGAAGGAGAGCTCTGGGTGCAGAGAACAGCCTCAAAGGGATAAAATTAGGAGGATGTCAAGTTGGAGAGAAAGGTGGAGACATAGGGCCAATGTTTTGGTCTGAACAAGATGGAAAGATATTAAATGGCGTAAGGTAGCAGTATGACTCAACTTATAAGTTTAGAGGGTCTTTCCCAGAGCCCTGGGGAGACTACACTATTTGAAGCAAAAGCAGCAACTGGGAGACACGACATGATGCTCATGGATGGTCCAGACAAGAGATGATGGCACACTGGACAAGGAGCAGGTGGGAGGGCAGTTAGATCGGAGGAAGAGATCATATTTGTAGATGGTAACCAGAAATGATGAGTGTGTGTGGTTTCCATAAAATTATGCGATCCTTATCTTTTCAAATATATTCAGGAAGTTATATCATCATTACTTCCAGGTCTTATTTTGTACTCACCTATCTCAATATTTTTTCAAAGCGGGTTTTCAAGTTGTTCACCTCTGAGCAACACAATGCAGAAGGTAGTGTTCCAAACTTTGGCACCCTACTACCCCTCTGCTGAGTGATTCCAGGACTGTTACCAAATACTTATGTGCCTGAATGTCCCTATCTGTAAAATGGAGTTTCTATCACTCACGTTTCACCTCATTAACCTAAAGATTAAGACCAAAAAACTTATATAGGCTCTACAAATCTCAAAAGAAATGCAAAGTATAATTATCTGCAAATGTATCCAGTGGTGATGACACCCAAAGGATATAAACTTTGATTAACATGTAAGATTCATTCCCCAAGATTCAGACTCAAGACAACCCTTTAACTTATGTCAGCTTTGTACTATATTCCAAAGTTTCTGTTGGCGTTAGCTGAGACTTATTAACGCATTCTTGCTTTTAGGCAAAAGGAATTATTTCTTTTCTTGTGAAATTCAGTCTCTCATGTCAGCCTTGATCATTCAATAAGAAGATATGGTTTAACAATCTGCAGGCCCAGTAGGGGGTGGGGTGGGTTCTTTAATTAGGATACTGAAAAACATAGTTCAAATGAAACTTTTCTATGCAAAGTTCTTTTAAATGGATAAAAAAGAATTAATTTCTTAATGGAATAAGGAGAAAAGGGTTACTTAAATAAGAGATAATACTGGTAATTCACATAATACTCAACTAATATAAAACTGCACAGAAACACTACTTAGGAAATTTCATCAGCCTCATGGCATTCTCTCTTTCTCTCCTTTCCTCTCTGTATGTGTGTGTGTGTGTGTGTGTGTATGTGTGTATACACACACACTTTCCTTTAATGGTGACATAAACAAGTTCTTCAACATTCTAGCTGAAGAACAATTAGTATAATAGATCCTAGGAAATGTCTTATCAAAACAAATGTTTATGTTATTACATAAAAAGAGTAAAAGTACCATAAACCTGACATTTCATTCTGCTCAAGATTTAATTAGCAAGTCAGAGCTAAGCAAAGCTTACTTTCACCAAATTATTTCACATTTACCTAAGAACTCTGTTCTATTTTTACTAATATGCATGTGTACTAGATGACATAATGCATGCATGCATATTGGAATGGATCATTATAATAAAGTTTTTGGTTTAGAAATGTTATTCTAAAATCATTTACTGTGAAATAATGTTTGAAAGACCTCTCAAAATAATAATGTTCTCCATAAATATGCTATTTCAGTATTATGTGTTGCTCAGATAAAGTTTTAGTTATAAAATAAAGGACTGTTTCAATTTTAGGTCTAACAGCAATGTTGATGAAATAAATCTCATGAAATATTATTATGATCCCAAAGTTGCCAATATTTTTAGCCAATGGTAAACTTTATTCATTTATATATTACATGTTACAAATATATATATACATATATATATGGATATATATATAAATATAAGGATATATATATATAAAAGGATATACATACCCTTTTTTAAAAAATTGCAATGCTTTAGGGTTGAGGTAAAATGTATGCTATCAAATGTATCAATGAATATAAAGACACCTTTTGAGTGTGTGTACACAGCAAGTACCACCTAAAAATGGGAAACAGACCTTATAATTTAAAGAGTCAAATTATTTAACCAGTAATTCTGGAAGTTCTACAAGCAATTCCAATTTGCATGTGGATGACTGGGCGCATTTTCTGCAAATATTCACCAGTTCTGCAACATTAGCTGAGTGTCCTACAAATTAAGTCCATTTTGACACCATGTACCTTGCAACACTGTCAGATCCCATGGCTAAAGGGCTGGGCCTACAAGCTTGTCCCCACCCCGCTCCCATGCCCCCCTCCCCATTTCAAGGCCAATCACAAGTCCCGGTTGTTGCCCATGCTTCTGCAACAACCCATGCTTCTGCGACAACCCATGTTTCTACAGGACCTGCTGTAGATGGGTGGATCCAATCGACCCCCTCGTTAGCTTCCATTCATTCACTAGGGTGGCTCACCAGAACACATGAGCAACAGTTTACTTACTAAATCAGTTTAGACAGGTTTATTATAAAATGATGTTAGCTCAGGAACAGGTATGGGAAGAGATGCTCAGGACCAGGCAGGGGGACATGGCGAGGAGTTTCCAGGGACACCATCTGTCCCCGAATCTACCTCTGCATGTGTTTAACACCCTGGAAGCTCTCTGAACCACCTCCTTTTCTGTTTTGTTTTAAATGGAGGTTTCATTAACTGAGCATAATTGATTAAATCATTGGCCGTTGGTGATTGATTCAACCTCCAGCCCTCTCCTCTCCGTGGAAATCAGGGGGTGGGCCTGAAAGTAACCAGAATGTGTTTTCTCCTAAAATGTTTTTGGATTAAAAAAATTACAGGGATCCCTGGGTGGCGCAGCGGTTTGGCGCCTGCCTTTGGCCCAGGGCGCGATCCTGGAGACCCGGGATCGAATCCCACGTCGGGCTCCCGGTGCATGGAGCCTGCTTCTCCCTCTGCCTGTGTCTCTGCCTCATTCTCTCTCTCTCTCTCTCTGTGACTATCACAAATAAATAAAAAATTAAAAAAATATATTAAAAAAATTACAGAGACAGAAATAAGATGGGATAGAGAAAAACTGATATATGTATCTTGATTACGGTGGTGGCTACACTAATTGAATCTACATGTGATGAAATGTCCTAGAATGATGTACATACATTGTACTAATGTCAATTTTCTGCTTTTGACATTGTATTACAAACATGTAAAGTGTAACTGTCGGTGGAAACTGGATGAAGAACACATGTAATTCCTCTGCAGTCTTTGAAACTTCCTGTGACTCTATAATTATTCCAAAATTAAGTTTTTAAAAATACTGACACAGTTGTAGGGAACATACCTTAGAACATTGCTTGTGATTCTGGCACCAAACCAGGGAACCATTGTTCTGCAAAAAGAAAAAAAGAAATATTGGTTCATTAAATAATTTTCTAACTGATAACTACATACTGTGAATGTCATTTTTCAATATCATCATTAACAAAAGACCAATTTTGCAATCCTGATGTTCTCTTCCCAAAATAGAAAATGTGTTTCTAATGTATGTCCAATTTTGCCCTTGACTTCATGACAGACACAAAGACATATAAAATAATAAAGATTTCAAGCTGTCTAAAAGGAAAAGTGTCCTCTCCCAGTGTGCTGAGCTATGAAATACAGCAGGAAAATGAACACTAGACATTTCTCCTGTAGTAAGCAGTTTTGATAAATTTACAAGTCAGAGGCTTTTCATCTCGACCAGTTCACAGGAATAAGGGTTTGAGCTTGCAGGTCAGATCTGAGAAGGCTCTCTTTCCCTGTTACTACTGGATGTGTAACTGTGGACAAGGGACTTAACTATCCTTATACCTTAGAATTTATCCATCTTGTAAAACAGAACAATATCTCATGCATGAGGTCAGTGGCATAAGGAAATAATACACATACATCATTTAGCATGGCCTGATATTCTCTCAGTATGGAACAAACATCACAACTATGGTTTATTGTGTCTAACATTAGCACTTCTGCTTGGAAACCTCTCATTCCACATGACTAACATCTTGGTCACGACTTCTCCTTTGGCTGGGATATATTACATCATAGTGCGCTAGGCTGGGGTGGTTGGTAGATATAGTAAAAGCCATCAACCCACAATTTAGATGCCATGGCCTCCAGTTCTTTGAAGTGCACAGTTCAGTATGATATAAAGTAATGTGTTGAGATGCCTGGGCAGCTCAGTGGAATGTCTGCCTTCAGCTCAGGTCATGATCCCGGAGTCCTGGGATCGAGTCCTTCATCGGACTGTGGGCACACAGGGAGTCTGCTTCTCCCTCTGCCTGTGTCCCTGCCTCTCTCAGTGTCTCTCATGAATAAATAAATAAATTTTTTAAAATATATAAATAAATAACCCGTCTCCTCTGTCTGAAACTCTCAACTTTGCATTTTGAGAACATCATATTCTATCCATAGAATGAGTGTTATCTGTTCAGAGAAAATTAAACCAATACATCTTTAAAAAATATTTTTATAACAAATTCACTGAGATATAATCCATATACATGAAGTGCATTCATTTAAAGTGTACACACCGGGCAGCCGCGGTGGCTCAGTGGTTTAGCGCCGCCTTCAGCCTAGGGCGTCATCCTGGAGACCCAGGATTGAGTCCCACATCAGGCTCCCTGCATGGAGCCTGCTTCTCCCTCTGCCTCTGTCTCTGCCTCTCTCTCTCTCTCTCTCCCTCCCCCCGGGTCTCTCATGAATAAATAAATAATTTTTTTAAAAAAATTTAAAAAATAAAGTATACACACCAATGGTTTGTACTAAGAAGTATATTCTAAATACTAAGAAGTATATTCACAAGGCTGTGCAAACATCACCACTATCTAATTTCTGCACATCTTCAACAACCCAGAAAGAAACTTGTCTTCATTAGCAGCCACTCTGCCACTCCCTCCCTCAAGCCCCTGGCAACCACTGATCTACTTTCCTTCTCTGTAGATTGACTGATTCTGGAAATTCCATGTAAATGGAATTGTATAATATGTGGTCTTTTGTGTCTGGATTCTTCCACATGGCATCATGTTTCACATTTTGTTAAATGGTATAGTGTTTTGCTCTGCCTATATTGCATTGAAAATCAATACTTGGGATCCCTGGGTGGCGCAGCGGTTTAGCGCCTGCCTCTGGCCCAGGGCGGGATCCTGGAGACCCAGGATCGAATCCCATGTCGGGCTCCCGGTGCATGGAGCCTGCTTCTCCCTCTGCCTGTGTCTCTGCCTCTCTCTCTCTCTCTGTGTGACTATCATAAATAAATAAAAAATAAAAAATAAATAAAAAAAAAGAAAATCAATACTTGATTTCAATATCAATACTTCTTTTTTGTCTGGTTTCCTTCTATGGACATATCACAATTTTTTGTATTCTGCTTCCAATAATCTGTCTCAATACACCCCACTTTCAATAACATATCTTCATAATATAAGATTCCCAATGAACCAATCTCAACTGTATAGGAGCAGAAAGCTTCATCCTACTGGCTCAGTAGGACTAACAGGCCGCAGCCCCATGTTAAAAGCTTTAGCTATTAAATCTATCACACGGCCCTAACTCTCCATTGCAGCCTTACATCCCCCAAATCACAACCCATACCTACAGTTTCAGCAAATCTGGTTATCAACCTGACCATCCCCCTACTGACCTCTGCACATCCTCAGTAGACCCTCTCCTCTCTCACTACATCTCAATGTTCATTGGCCACACAAGCAGGACTGAAGCTTGTGAAGGACATGAGCAGCCTGGGATGAGATTAAGCACGATTTGGGGCAGGGTTTATTTATCTTAGGGAAATAATTAGACTGGGTATAGGTCAAAACTGGACAAATAGTGGCCATGGTTTAAGTACCAGGAATGAAGTGTTAGTAGAAATGCTGCGAGAAAGAAAGCATTATGTGCAGATTGAGAATCATCAAAGGATTAGTTTAGTGATAAACTAAAAGTTCACAGGGGGGTCATGCAGACTCAGAGATGATCATACATAAACTGGATGATGACCGCAAAAAGCAAAGGAGAATCACATTACGGAAAAGCTGAGAGCAGCATCTGGGGCAGCTCTGGAGAACTTCCTACATGAGGACCACCTCAACATCTCGCTGGGGAGGTTCCCCTCCTCCTTGCCCCATGCAGGGAGGACTCCTGCTGGAACTTGCAAGAACCACGCCTGTCAGAGCACATCCTGGCCCCAACCTCAGTGTTCCATGGTCCTTCCCCAGTGAGCAGTGACGGTCCTTCCAAAGGGACTCAGGGCTGAAATGAATAAACTTGGATCTTGGAGCCTGGGCCAAGGCCAGTTTCCGAACTCACACAACCTATTTACCAGGGTTATGGTCTAAGGACCTTCACCCTCCTTGCATCAGGTCAGAAGGTCCTGCTCCTTGTGCTGGGGACCCTGATACCACCCGGCTTCTATCTCAGTCCCTCCCAAGTCAAGTTTTCCTGGACACATAGGCAGGACCCGTGGAGGATACAGGGTGCCCTAACTGCCTCTGTATTTGCTGCAGTGCTCAAGACAGAGATCCGAAGGCAAGAGAGGATGGGGTACATTTCCTTATTTTTTTTTTAAGATTTTATTTATTCATGAGAGACACACAGAGAGAGACAGAGACATAGGCAGAGGGAGAAGCAGGGTCCTCACCTGGAGCCTGATACAGGACTCGATTCCCTGACCCGAGGATCATGCCCTGAGCTGAAGGCAGATGCTCAACCACCAAGCCACCCAGGCATCCTGGGATACATTTATTTAAGTCAGCTCCTCAGCTAGAGTATGGTCTAGGAGACTGGGCTTCTTTTTCCTCATTGTTTAAGTGCATCACACTAGTGAATGGACTAGCTCCCATCAGAGGCAGCCTACGGTAGCAAAGCAGATATGGCAATTGCTGCCTGCCACATAGTAAGTGGCTGATAAAGTATTACTGATGAGTTGATACCCCTTTGACATGATTATTATCAATCAATATTATTATATGGTATTGGCCGCATCTACACTGCCGCACTTGCTTTGGTGTCTGTCACATTAAGCCCACGCACACATCCCACGTGAGGACATAAACTTCATTTACTCATTTTACAGTTAAGGAACTGAGACTCATAGAAGGCAAGTAAGATATCTATAGCCATGAAGCAAACAGTTAAACATAGTTGTGACACCACAATGAGTAAAGGTTCTGTTAAACAAGGATGAGCTTTACAGTGTTTTGTTTTTTG
Organism: Canis aureus; assembly: GCF_053574225.1. Lineage (NCBI taxonomy): Eukaryota > Metazoa > Chordata > Mammalia > Carnivora > Canidae > Canis > Canis aureus. The sequence continues at coordinate 118,926,128 of NC_135649.1, read as the reverse complement.
TTTTTTTTGTTTGTTTGTTTGTTTTGTTTTTTGTTTTTTGCAAGAATCTCCAGAGTTAGGATCTCAGAAGAAGGAGTTAAGAATTGCTTAGGATGGTCCTGAGACTCATAAGTTCAGGAAGCAGTAGATCAGATTGATGGGTTGGAGCAGAGAACAGGAAATGAGGGTGGGTAAATAGATAGAAAGCAGATTATAGTGGATTTGGACTTATTGCTACAAATAAAATTTGTTATGTAGTAAATGTCAGAGGGTTAAAAAAAATAGAGGCTAGAAGAAGTCGTGTACCTGGCACACCTTGCTTAGAAGCCTTTTGTTTCCTCTGACTGTAGGTAAAATGGTCAAACCTCAACAACAAAATGCCAAGAATGGAGCAGAGATTCCCTTCAGCTGCCCAGCAAATACACCATCTACTCACCAGCCCAATGCTGAAACCCAGTGCTCCTACACCTGTCAAACCAATAGCTGTAGAGCCTCTCCTAAACTGTTTACAATTTGGGTGGGGGGATTAACGTCAATGCATTTCCTCAACCAAAGCATTTTTTAAAGAACATTTTACGTATTTATTCATGAGAGATATGGGGGGAGGGGTAGAGACACAGGCAGAGGGAGAGGCAGGCTCCATGCAGGAAGCCTGATGTGGGACTCGATCCCAGGTCCCCAGGATCAGGCCCCGGGCTAAAGGCAGAGCTAAACCGCTGAGCCACCAGGCTGCCCAGCATTTTTGTTTTAAGCAAAATTTCCCACTAATCATAAAATGAAAAGCTGTCATTATACAGAAATATTTGGGGCAATAGCAAACAAGCATGAAAGATTAGTACGGTGGTAATAGTTTTTTGTTGTTGTTACTGAAGACAGCATGTCCTAGAATGCTTGGGAGGATTAAAAACATAATCCACGTAAAATATTTAGCAAAATGTTTGGCACAGTTAGATGTATGAAAAAAGTCCATTATGACTGATGTTACTTTGTTTGCCATGATGATTGTTTTCAGGAGTGGGGGAGTAATCCTGTACTTAAAATCTCCCGGTTCCTATGTATAACCCCATCCAATCTTATTAGTGAAGCTCAGAAGAGGGAGCCCATCATGCTTTTCACCTTGAATGGTAAAAATCTTGCCACGTTTGTCAATATGATGAGTGAGCAAAGGTATTATTTTCAGTTTCATTTCCTTTAGAGTGAACTGTCTGTGCATTTTACAATTTCTCTTCTGGATTGTTTAACCTTAAGCCATTGTAGCAGCTATGAGTACCAATTATATTTAATAATCATTTGTCTATAATAAGTATTGGAAAAATTTTCCAGTGACCGTTTGCCTTTTGAATTTATTCATGAAGTTTTCTCCATGCAGAAATTTTCTATAAACACACATGCACACACACAGGTACATAGATAGGTCTGTCTGCATTTCCTTTTTGGGTTTTAGGTTTCCTGTTTTTCTTAAAACAATCCCCTCCCAGCCATGTCAAGGTTTTGCAGCTGTTCTTTGCTTTTCCCTTTATCAATCAGCATTTGCCATACTATTTATCTCTACAAAGAACTTCTAAGAACACTGCCTAATGGCATCAAGGATGTTGGTAAACCCCCTGATTAACTCCAGCTACTGTGTTTCAGCCAGGTGCACACACACTGCACCATCCACCTATGTTGCTTACCTGTAATGCTCTTTGAGCAGAAGAGTAATGGAAAAATACAAGCATCCAGCACATTTCAACATCCCACCCCAGGGGAAGTTCTTAGATTACAATAGCCTTCACCAGTTAAGCCACTTGACAACAAAAATAAAATACAGTATTTGCAACCCAGTCTTGTTCTGGCTTAAAGCCAGCAAAGATAAAGAGTCAAAGTACATCAGACAAGAAAGGCGTTTGTCTGTTCAATCATTATTGTAACCTCCAGGTAGGATCAGACAGTGGGACTTTTGTAATTATATAAAGATTACATCCTGTATTTTATTGGTTTAACTAGATCAAACATGAATGCTCATCAATCCATCTTTCAAAGAGTTTATATAAGTTCAATCAACTGCACCCGGACATTATTTCAATGACATTTTCAAAGTCTCTCCATTTCTAGCTTTTTGATTTTTTTTCCTTAAAGAAAAATAATTCTTCAAAAGCCTCAAGCAAAGAAAACACTTCATTCACTCAAAGACAACCCAAAAGGAAAGGATAAAGATAAATGAAAAGTATCTATCTATATACAACCATTTGAAAAAAGAAAAGAGAATTAGAACAGATCCCACCTATTTTCTTTAACATAACCAGGTGTAGAAATAGAACAAGGACTGATAAATTTGCAGTTTTGTAAACACAACACTATTGTCCAATTGCAGGATAGGAAAGTGAAACTATCCCAGAAACCCCGCGACAGACCAAATGTTTACTATTCAACCCTATAAAGCTACAAATAATCAGCTGCGACTTTCAGTTGACAATTTTGCTCTCATATTAAATGTAAGGTTTTTTTTTTTTTTTAATTTTTATTTATTTATGATAGTCACAGAGAGAGAGAGAGAGAGAGGCAGAGACATAGGCAGAGGGAGAAGCAGGCTCCATGCACCAGGAGCCCGACGTGGGATTCGATCCCGGGTCTCCAGGATCGCGCCCTGGGCCAAAGGCAGGCGCCAAACCGCTGCGCCACTCAGGGATCCCTAAATGTAAGGTTTTTTTATATGAAGGTACAGAGGGGCGCCTGGCATGGTTAGCTTAAGACCCTGCGACTCTTGATCTCAGAACGGTGAATTCCAGCCCCATGTTGGGTGTAGAGATTACAAAACTTAAATAAAAAAATTTAAAAAACAAAATGAAGGTATGGGTTAAAATTCAGGAATTCATTTTAATCCAGAATATCTTCCTATTAATTTGGAACTTGGAATAATACACTCGATTTCATTTGTTATTATAAGGATGTGCTTTTCTACTGTCAATATACTTGGGACTTTCTCACGTATTCAACAGCAGCTAAAAAATAGATAGGACATTGAGATAAGGCATTTTTGTGGCTTGAAATGTTTTTTTAAATGAATCTTTGCTAGTTATCATCTCGTCTACAGACTTCATTCAAAATATTTCTCAAGACGTTTCTATGTATACCACTAAGTGAGAGAAGCTAATCTGAAAAGGCTCCATGCTATATGATTCCAAATATAAAATACTCCCAAAAAGGCAAAAGTAGGAGATGGTAGAAAGATCACTGGCAGGCAGGGCGGAGGTGGGGTGAGGATAAGAGATGGAACACAGAGGATTTTTAAGGCAGTGGAATTATTCTCATATAATAATGGCAAGTACACATCTTTATCATTTGTCAAAACCCATAGAATGTATACCACCAGGAGGGAACCCTGTCATCAACTATGAACATGGGGGATAACGGCGTGTCACTGCAGGTTCACAGACACAGCAAATGGATGAGTGAGGGATGTCCATAATAGGGGAGGCTATGCATCTGTGGGGGCAGCCAGTCTACAGAACACTGTACCTTCTACTCAGTTTTGCTGTGAACCTGAAAGTACTCTAAAAAATGCAATCGACTTCAGAGTTGAAAAAAAGAAAGCTTTGTGTTTATGTCGGTTGTTCATAAGTAGGATTTCTTTCAAATGTTATGGATCACCCTCAGTAAATAAATGGCCTTTCATCCTCCACTCTGTCAAAAAATTCTCTCTGGGTTCTACAAATACATCACATTGAACTGAATCCTGTAGAACATTCGGCCATACACGTGTACCTCTCTCCAGATGCCCAGCCCTTCCCTGTGCCCAGCACTGGAATGCACGCCTGGCCACACTGTCGTTTCACTTCTTCATGCCCAACGGCTTGCTTGGGAATAAGAACCTTTCCAAGTACTGTCCCTTCCACCCAGAACTCGTGCCTCCACCATACCAATCCCATGTATCCTTCAGGTCACTGCAAATGCCACTGCTTCTGGGAAGCTTTCCCTGACCACTACCCGCTATCACAGATCCCATTACACACACTCTTGCAAGCTCCTTGCCCTTGTCTTCCAAAACACTCTACCATGATGGACACATATAAATGTATTTATGTTCTTTTTACTTCATGAGAACATGTTAGAGTCTATCTGTATCTCTGGCTTACCATTGGCTCCCTGACAATCTTATCAAACATTACTAATTCAATATATAATGGAATGGAATAGGGAGTCATATAATTTACACTTTAATCATTAGATCATAAGGGCCTGAAAAGAATGAAATAAGTAGACTGAGCCAGACAAATTTTTCACCTTCTCTGAGAGGAATATTTAGGAAGTAGGTTCATTATTTTGTTTCCTATAGAGTTCAAGAGATTCAGCATAGCAATATCAAAAATGGAACAAAAACTTGCATCCAGGATCAAATACAAATTATTTTAGAAATAGTCATGTTAATTATCTTTTTACAGATGCACATAATTAAAGTTATCTAAAGAAAATTTATAGAACAGCAAGTGCCAGACTATGCCATATGGGAAAACATTACATTTTATTAACATTTTACTATGAATTTTGACAAGGAATATTCTAATGAGTTCTATATGTGGGAGAGCATTAGATCAAGACAGAATTTTTACTGTTTTTTTTTTAAAGATTGTATTTATTTATTCATGAGACACACACACACACATAGAGAGAGAGGCAGAGACATAGGCAGAGGGAGAAGCAGGCTCCTTGTGGGGAGCCCAATGTGGGACTTGACAGGGATCACGACCTGTGCCAAAGGCAGACACTCAACCATTGAGCCACCCAGGTGCCCCCAGAACTTTTACTCCTTAATGTCCCTATGAGAAGGGTGGGACCCACGATAGGATCAGAAGTTTTGGCTTCTCTTAGGACATCTCAACCAATAGCTTACCAACTTGAATCTCCTCCATGAGGGCATGCTAATTACTAAATCACTCTTGCCACATTTATGATTTCAGATATGTATTCCCTAAGCCATATTTGGTATTATAATGTATATCTTCAGGAAGTAACTCTAGTAAGGTGTATCATCTCAACATTATTACATAAAACCCTAGAAGATTTCAAGACGAAAGGAATGATTTGTGCTGAAATAAATCTAGCCTTAAGTAAGTTTAGAGGGAGCATTAAAGGTAATAGCTAAAATTTAGTAAATGACTCATTTGACAAAGTAAGGGAAGCATGAGAAGAGAGTGACTGCAATAAATCGAAGATCTAAAGCATTGTTGATGGGAAACCTGAATAATTAAAAAAAATGTGTCTATAAATGTCACTCTCCTTCACTGCTTCCCATTCATTACTCTGAAATGTTTACTTCACATGTCAATTGTGAGTTCCTCCAATTCCAGAAACTTCTCACCAGTCACTATATCGATTTGTCTAGAAAGTAAACACATGCTTGTGGAAATAAAGTGGCCACTCCAGCAGGGCAGAGGTGTTGGGCTGTGTAGGAAAGACCACCTGCTCCCTAAGGTAGGCATCATAGTCAGCCACACCTACTTTGAAGCTTTTCTGACTTTAATAATTTGTGTCTGAGTGATGTTGAGAAAGACAAAACTGGGAAGAGGAGAAAATGAGGAGCAGTAGGGGAGAAGTGGATGGAATAGGGAAGAAAGAGAGAAAGAGTCCAAAAAGTCTGGGGTAAATGGCTTATTGGGTCTCTGAGCATAAACATGAGATTTAAAGACTCTTTTAAATACAAAATAATATAAGATCATATTTTCATATAAAAGCAGATTTTGTTTTTGACCTCAAAAGGCACAGGCACATCTGCACCAATTATGATCACTGCAGCCCAAGCATACAAAAGCCACTGGCATGAGGGCTGTCATCAGATCAGTGGGCTGCATATCAGTGGTCTTTAGCAGGTGTCTGAATGCAGAGGTAACAGTGTCTGAACCTTGGATGCTATGTTCAGTTATATAGCTTCAGCTCAGTCTCCATGGCAACCACCAGTACTGTCCAATCTGGGATATGGGGTCCCCACTAACATTTGAGTATCCCAGCTACACCTGCTGTAATCCACAGTAATTAGAGTCAAAGCACAGAAAGAAAGACTGGCAGAAGTGAGACGAGCAATGAGTTCCACAAACAAGATTAATGCCCAGGACCCACTTTTCTGGACATAGGACATGTCCTTTCAACAACCTTGGGCAAAGCTGTGAGACACTGTGCTTCACTGAGACCCACAACCTGATTGTCTCTGCAGTCAGGGTACATCTTTCCCCAACTGTGGTGGATGTGACACCATGACTACTGGCCAGGCAGCAGTCATGACACAGTGGTCAACATTTCACACACGTGACCTTGGTCATAGCTATGAATGCTGTCATCAATTAAACTAAACTGAGTTGTGTACATGGTTGCTTCTACATATGTTGGGTTTAACTGCCATGTAAAATGTGATTAATATAATTAGACAATGATTTGGCATTGAAGGGGAAAATTACAGTGTACACAGAAATGCAAAGAATGAAGTGTGCCAAACACTCACTGCCACAAGACTAAACTTTCATATTTTCTTGAAACTAATAACCAATACCTGACAGGATGTAAGCAAGCAATATGGCACAGTAGATGAAGCTGTGTCACATGATTACTGATATATGAACAAAAGGAGTCACCAAATGCAAATAAACACATTAAGAAATCACCAAACCTCCCAGGCCAGATAGAAGGTATTAGAAAACAACAGGATATTAGTGAGACCAAATGATTCTTCTTTTATCAAAGACCATCAATGGGGCACCTGGGTGGCTCAGTCGGTTAAGCGTCTGCCTTTGGTTTGGGTCATGATCTCAGGGTCCTAGGATGGAGACCCACTCGGGTTCCCTGCTCAGTGGGAAGTGTGCTTCCCACTCTCCCTTTAGCCCTCTCCCCACTCATGCTTGCTCTCTCTCTCTCTCAAATAAATAAAAGCTTAAAAAAAATCATTGAGTCTGTATCATGATTTTGTTATAATTTTTTTTATTTCTTAATGTTGCATAAAAATGGATGTTTCACCCGTGACTTCTTAGATTCATTAAAATCTCCTCTATAGACTTATGCTGGCTCTCTATCAAGCCCCTTTCTTCTCTATACCAACACAATTTGATAGTAACTCTTTTGGGGGCTGGGCTGCCCCTGCTTTCCCTAATCTGCATTCAGGAAATGATTAGTGAATGACTTCTTAAACTGATCAGTATGTTATAGAGAGTGAGTGGTTATAAGGAGGGGGGTATTTACAGCAGCAATATGGAGGTCTACCCAGACCACAAAAAAATAAACTCAATGTGAGTTTCGATGACCTCTAACATGGAATGTGCGCACAGAACTTCTAGTGACATGAATTGTGATGGAAAGTGCTTCTTGCTCTATTTGTTTTTCTCAATGAAATTGGAACTGAGGTAATTTTCCAAAAGAAGTGAGATGATGAGTAGGGGGTGGGGTTTGGAAGGGAGCAATGAACATCTGGTTTAGTTGCTAAAGGAATGTGGGAGTTGAAGCAAGTTGAACTCTCCTGGCAGGACTGGTGGATGGTACAGACATATATCTAAGGTTGAGAGCTATGGGGATTCATAGTAACACCATTCCATGATTGTGTGATTTTCTTTAAAAAAAAAAAAATTATTTGAGAGAGAGAGAGAGAAAGAGAGAGAGCGCACATTAGCAGGAAGAGGGGCAGAGGAACAAGCAGACTCCCTACCAAACACAGAGCCTGAGGCAGAGCCTTATCCCAGGACAACCCAGGGATCATGACCTGAGCCAAAGTCAGATGTCCAACTGACTGAGCCACCCAGGTGCCCCAGATTGTACGACTTTCTCTAGCACTACCCACCACTGAAATGACACATCCAAGTAGGCAGCCTTAGGGATTGATGGATTCAGAGTTAGAAATCTATAGCCTGAGAATACCCAAAGAGCTAAATAAATAAATAAATAAATAAATAAATAAATAAAGCCACTAACAAAAACAAAAATTCTTACAAAGATGCATCATGGATTCTAGATAAGACTTCACAGGAAATTAAAAGAGGACTAGCCAGTGTAACAGTGCTTCCAAAACTGATGGTTCAAAGAATCACCTGGGGAATCAGTTAGACAATGAGGTTCTCCGCGGGAAGGACTCAGTAGATCTAGATCTGACCCTGGAATCTCTAGACACAGATGCCCCCAAATGTTTCTTATAATGTAACACATGTGGTAAACACCAGGACAACAGAGTGCCTGAACTTTGAGAGATTACGGAATGAAAGTATAGTGATGAAAAAGATACACAGCAGTTGTAGAACAGAACAGTTGTAGAAAGCAAATAAAAGCATGAAAATGCTAAGTGTTTATGGTCAGAGTGGGAAAATAAAGTTTAAAATGTGTAAAGGAGAAGAGTTCGGGTGGATGATACATCCCTGGTGTGCCAATAGCTGGGACTGTTTCGACCCCAAAGGGAGAATCTTGTTACACAAACGAGAAATTGTCTGTAGCGAATCCTGTCAGGCACTACCCAGGTATCTCCACGCGCCCATGGCTAAAATGCACTTTCCTACTGAGAGTGTTGAGTGCTGACAGTTCATAGGTAAACTCTGCCTCTCCCCACCTGGAAACTGTACCTGGTTGAAGAGAGGCTACCAACCTACACCACACTCCAGGGAGAAGCCCATATCGAGTGACCAGTCAGTGCTGTGGTACAAAGGCCCAACCTCCTCGTCCCTGTCAGAACAACCTCCAAGGCATCCCCTGCTCTAGATCACGCTGTGGTAGCCACTTGGGGCTGTGGCTGCAAATGCATGACAGCCCAACTCCTGCCCCATGCTAGTCCTTTAGGGGCTGATCCGGGGAACATCACCCAATCAAGCCTGAGCTCAGATCTCAGAAGCTTAGAATATGCTCCATGAATAACACAATGTGTGAAAACTAATCACATTCCCATATATGTCCAGCAGGAAAGAAAGGGTTTTCTCTAATTAAGAGGCTTTTGGAAGAAGCCAAGTTACAATAAAGCCAAGTAGATATGAAGCATATTACTTGAAAAAGGTGAGGGTGTTGAAGAAATGAACCATGCGGTGGCAGGGCAGAAGCGTTGCACAGAAGTGAGCCCTTCCAGTGGAGGAGAAGAAGGTGGAACAGGAAACAGCAGGTGAGCTACTGAACATTCTTGCCCAAAAACAGATCTCATTAAGTCCCCACAAATTCTTCCTCAGTGGGCCAAGCTAGCTTAGGATGTGTGACAACTTCATTTCAGGTCGATACACTTTTCCCTAAACTAAGAGAATTGTATTCTCTTGAAAGTATTCACCAAAGAAAACCATAGCGTTGTTTCAATATGTTTTAACTTGTTATTGGCGGCTATTTTTCATTTGTGCATTTAAAAGCAACTCTGTTGTGAGGCTGTGAACCAAACAATTGAAAGAAACCACAGAAATCCTTTTAGTAAAAAAACATGTCAGCACCATTCCAAAATTCCTGTGAATAAGAATTAAAATCATTATCAAAGCAGGAAAAAATGCAAGAGCAATGTGGAAAAGCAATTTAAACACATAATTTTACACAATTCTTAATTACATCCTTTGCTACAGTACTCTGGAAAGACAATGATGGGACGCAAATTTACAATGCGCTCAAGTGTACTTGAACCTTTAGTGACCAGCAATGTTTAGGAGGCCTCTGGTCTTTTCTTTCCTTGATTGTTGCTGCTGCTGCTGCTGTGTTTTTATTGTAGGATGCTTTAAACATGAACAAAGTGGAAAGTTCATCAAGGGAAGTTCTAGCAAAATTCAAAGCCACATAAGCTCTCTGAATTACATCAGGCTTCAACGCTGTCCTACCTGGTAGTGTGCATATGCTGCCCTTACTCATAGCAACTGAAAACTCATTATTACATCAGATGTTTTGAGGGAGAACTCTGACTTCTCCACAGGTAAACGGCTGAACCATGTAGAAGGATTCCAGGCCTCTCTGAGACCTTCTACATTATGACTAATGGTCACCTCTATGCAAAGCATTTGCATCGGTGGGCACAGCTGTCAATTCCTCTCTGTCAAAGTAGAAGATCAATCCAAACATGGCCACGCCTGTTCTCTAAACACAACCAGGACAAGAAAAGGGACTCCAAATGTGTTTCTAAATACCCACTCAAAATGTTTGTAAACTGTATACCATGTAATTACAAATCAGACGATACCATATAATTACAAATCACTGACGATCTTTGAGGGTCATTTAATCCATCTTCTTGCTGAAAAAAAAGACAAATCTAACTCGTTAATGACATGTAATTGTCTTATAATACAAGGAACTTTCCAAGGGAAAGAGTTTCAGCATCTCGGTGACATGTTACACTGTTCTGAGTTTTCCATCCTTGAACCCCTACTAAAACCTCTCAAATGCATGAAGAGTAAAGGAGTGAGGAGTTTAAAGTTCAGACTTTCTGCTTGCTAATACCCTATTCTCTAATTAACAAAATCCTCTCATCTCTCTCTCCAAAACATTTATAATACCTAAAAAAAAAAAAAAAAAAAAGTCAAAACTGGATGGGGCAACACAGGATCCACCTCGTGTGAGTATGAAGAAGGAAGACCACATAGACATTATCAAGTTCCATAATACTCAGAGTGGTAGGACCAAGATGATGATGTAAACAACCCACATCTTGGAAGTGAATGTGATATGGGGAATTTTTCTGAAAAATGCTCACCAATGTATGAGGAGAAAGAAAGTACAGAATGGGTTGGGAAAGAGGATCTAAGCATCCAATGATAGCACTAAACCCCAAAACTACCCCACCCAGGACTCTCTGGACACACAGGGCCATTCATCATCGTAGATTTGAATGGTATGTGAAAGCCATCAGCAACATTGGTAACACAAGATTCTGAGGAACATTTTAGGTCATTGTGAGAATTTTAGGAGTTAACAGAGACCAACGTTCTCCCTGTGTAGATCAAACCCAGGAAGGCTAAAAATGTGCAACACTTTGCTGATTCAAACAAATAAGAATATTCTAACAGAAAGCATGCCTAATGTGGAGTCACAAGAACCTATTTCACATTCCAGGTCACATCATAAATAGCAAGCTTTCAAAAAAATCAATTTCTTCTTTTCTAAAGTGATGAGTGTTTTTGTAGATGGTCACGGAGATGTTTATGAAGACCATTTGTGATCATCTGAAGTCAAAGTGGTAGTCTAGCTGGCAAGATGCAAAGTCCATCAAAATGAACGATTTACACAAAAGTGGGGACTGTTAATAATTTAGAAGGTCTCGGGGAGGTCTAGAGTCCTGGGTGGCTCATGTAAGTAACTATGGAGAAGTCAGAATTCTAAGAACCCTCAAGTTTTGATATAATAAGAAAGAAAATGGTTTTCTCAATTGCTTATGAGGAAGATCAATCTTATGAATTTCTACATTATTTCGTTGTTTCAGGTCTTTCCAAAGACACAATATCCTCATAAATTATAAAATCAGTACAGGTCTTCAATGCAGTGCTGCACTAAATTAAACTCATTACCCATCACCCCCCTTTTGGGGAACATGAAAATCCAGTAACACTGAATACTATTTCTTTTGAGTTCCTGCCCCAATGCCAGTGTGGGATGGAGTGTGGGTTTCCCCCACACACCACTGAGTTCTCAGACACCAGCTGGGTGTTGGAGAATTAAATCAATTCTGACACTGTCCACTCAGAGCTAGCATCAGATTCCACAGGTAAAGGGCTCAGTCCTCCAAGTCCAGATTATTACCTGTGCTTCTGACCATCATGCTAAAGGCTAAGTTTCCAAAAACCCCTTCCTTGGGTTTGATTAGTTTTCTAGAGCAGCTCACAGAACTCAGAGAAACATTTTACCAGATGACTGTCTTTTAATAAAAGGTTGTAATTCAGGAACAACCAGATAGAAGACATACTTAGGGCAAGGTATGGGGAAAGGAGATGGATCTTTCATGTCCTCTCCAGGCTCTTCACCTCCATGTGTTCACAAACTCAGAAGCTCTCTAAACTCTCCTCTTTGGGGTTTTTCCGGAGGCTTCATTACATAGGTATGATTGATTAAACCATTGGCCACTGGTGACTGATTCAATCTTCAGCACCTCTCCCCTTCCTGGATGTAGGGGGAGGGTTGAAAGTTCCAACTCTCTATTCACAGGATGGTGCCACTAGCAACTGGCCCCCATCCTTACTTTACTTAAGGGCTTTCCAACAGTCACTTCATTAACAAAACAGAAAATACCTCTATCACTCCTGTCACAGGAAATTTCAAGGGTTTGGAGCCAGGAACCAGTGGATGAAGACCAAACAGATGAGAAATATATTTTGGTCACCTGAACTACCAAATATACATAAATAAATAAATCACAATGCCACACTATTCTTAATATTATTTAAAATTCAAAATGAAATATAGTGACTATAAGTTTCCTAGGGCTGCTACGACAAAGTACCACAAACTAGGTGGTTTAGACAACAGAAATTGACTGTCATAATTCTAGAGTCTAGAGATCTTTAATCAAGATGTCGATATGGCCATGTTCTCGTTGAAGGCTCGGTGGAGGGGGAGGGATCCATTCCATGCCTTTCTTAACTTCCCACATTTCCTTGGCTTATGGGAGCCAGTCTAATCTTCATGGGCCTCTACTCATGGCCTCACATCTATGCACGTCTGTGTCCAAGTTTCCCCTTTTTATAAGGACCCAGTCACATTGCATTGAGGGCTCACCCTGCTCAGATATGACCTCATCTTGACTGATTCTATCTGCAGCAATTCTTTTTACTAATAAGGTCATTTTCTGAGGTACTGAAGATTAGATCATCAACTTACGGATTTGGGAAGTAAGAGGACACAATTCAAACCATACCAGTGACAAAAATAAATTAAAGCCATGGGGCAAATGCTATGTTGTTTGAACCACACCCCAACCTGCACCTCAGTTGAGAATCCCTGACTTAGTATTTTCATGCACATTTCCCACGGGCTTCAAAAATTACTATCAGTGTTTACTCTTTAACTTTGGACTCCCTGCCACAGGCATATGTCAGAGCACAGTGTCTCACTCTGATCCATCTGTCTCTCCATCTTGCTGACAACAACTTGTCCCTTGTCTGTCTTTACATAAAGTACTTAATTCTTAGAGCATATGTTTGCATCATAAGGTAGCATTTGTTGGGGATCCCTGGGTGGCTCAGCGGTTTGGTGCCTGCCTTTGGCCCAGGGCATGATCCCAGGGCATGATCCTGGAGACCCGGGATCGGTCCCGAGTCAGGCTTCCTGCATGGAGCCTGCTTCTGCCTCTCTCTCTCTCTCTCTCTCTCTCTGTCTGTATGTGTCTCTCATGAATAAATAGATTAAAAATCTTTAAAAAAAAAAAAAAAGGTAGCATTTGTTAAGCATAATGCAGACTGTTTTGGATCAAACAGTCCAGGTCCACTTAAGTAAGTGTGGAACAAGCACACATTCACAATGAGATGATTCTCGCCCAAGGTAATAAGCCTATTCTTAACCATGTTTTTTCTACTGTCCATACCCTCAACTTTATGTCCTTTACTTCCTTTCAAAATTGGACCCTGACTACTTACCAACTATCCTCTTTAAGTCTCCCCTTAAGGATTCTTCATCCTAGACCTGCATCCCTGAACACATATGGTCAGAGGAGGCATTAATGGCCTCCTTCCCCCATCAACAAATTAGAACCATAACCTAGGTTTCAAAAGAGAAAGCAGCCAACAGCTATTCCAACCCTCTCCCTTATATAGTAAAACTGAGTGTGTCCTCAATAACATTTCTACCAAGGGAGCCACCTCTGACTCTTCATAGGATCATAAGCTAGACCTTAATAAAGTCAATATAACCTTGGATGAAGGAAGGCAGATGAGAAGAATGAAGGGGCCAAGAGTCCAAGAATGGAAGGGCTGAATGTGAGAACCTGGCACATCTTATTGAGCAGAGAGAGCCACTAGAGAGAAACCTAGTGCATGGAGAAGTCTATAGCCATGGTTCTCAAAGTGAGGCCACTGGCTGGAAGCTTGTCCGACATGCAAATTCTAGGGTCTCACTCCAAACCTGCAGAATCAGAAATTCTGGAGGCAGGTACAGTAAGCTGTGTGCTGAAAGCTCTGCCGGGTGATTCTGACCTTCACTAAAGCTGCAGAACCTCAATGGGAAGGGAAAATAATTCATCTTAGTTTGCTACCCATGATTCCAAGAAATATCACTCCAAATGCTTCTTTCTTTTTCTCCCCAAGTTTGCTAAGTAAATGGAGTACTTCATCCAGCTTTTAGGTGTCTCACAGCTTTCCAGTTACTGAAAAAGACAACATTCTGCATCCTACAACAAACTGACCTTTGGATATGTGTGTACACAGACACGTGTACAATTTTAAATCAGGTCAAGTCTGTGTCTGCACAGATTGCTCAAGGTGATGACATCCAACACAGATGTGGCCAGTTGGCCTCCAGTCCTGTTTGGCCTCACCTCCATCTACGGGCATCTTCATAGGAAGCAACTCTAGGAAGAAGTTATTTATTGCTCAGGAGAATAGGACAAAAAGAAAGAGGAGTTTAAAGGTACTCTCAAGTCTCCCTACTATTTTTCAAAATAGATGCTTGACAGCTGTGAAGCTTGACAGGTGTGATCTGTTGTTCTTAATAAGCAGTTCCCACAAGGAACATTACTGCCTGGTTTCTGGCATGTTGACCAGGAGAGGATTAATTTTAAGTTATCAAGCTAATTACTCACAAGTATTAACAGCAGCCAGAGAGAAGATGTTTCCAGATAGCAGGAGTTGCATTCTATTGCTATTACAACTAGAACCATTTGAAAATTTCTACTTGCACAAACATACAACGCCTCATAAAAGAGAATGATTTTTTTCCATTTGCACTCCTACAGAAGAGTTTATTGACATGTTTTAGAATACATTAAGTCCCAGAAGTACTTACTCTAATACTAAAGCAAAATCTACCACCTTGATATACACTTATAGGCCGGAAGATTCAGGATTTAGTTTAGTCAACTTTAATTTGTAGTGGGGAAAATCTAAGCAGAGAGAAAAAAATACTAGAACTACATGTTTTTCCCATTCTAATTGACTTTAAGTCAGATTTTTGTCACATTGTTTACTTGTGATATATGCTTTTTCATTGTGCTAACTTATGTGTTATTCATTAGAGAGTGCAGAATAATTAATCAAACTAAAATAAAGCACCTTGTAGTCAATTATATTCTGACTTATATGATATTCTAAGCCATTCATCATGATTCTGGGTTATTTTAATATGAACTTCAAAAGATAGCATGCTTTAATGAGAGACCACTTGAGAAAACATGATGAATTAAATGTGATACAAGAGGAAGAGCAATAACCCCAAGAAAACGCTGCATTTTGCAAAAAAAAAAAAAAAAAAAAAAAATCAATTCCAAGAAAAATGTGTTATCTGCAGAATTTTAAGCACCCAGCATCTGGGAAGTCAGGTATGTTTTCATATTAGAATAGATGACCTAGAATTCAATGCTCTTTTCTCCTAACACAATACTTATCCAGGATTTCAAATTTCAATTAAAAATTCTACTGAATCTATTCTTATGGATCATAAGGGAATAGGAAATCTGTAACCAATGAACGCATATAAGACATCTGAATTTCATTCTTTATCCACAGAAGTAAGCACTCTTAAACAAATTTCAAAGGGTAAGCTTTTGCAATTAAAAAATTAAATTTAAAAATTTTAAATTTTTAATTTAAAAATTTAAAAATAAATCTTAATTTTTTAGAGCAGTTTTAGGTTCATACTAAAATTACAAGAAAGGTGCAGAGATTTCCCATACATCCTCTGCCCCCTGCACAGCCTCCCTCATTATTAATAACACCCCCACCAGAGGATCCACCATTACAATATCATGTAAGTGCTTTCACTGCCCTAAATCCTCTGTGCTCACCCAATTCCTTCTTCTTACCCCAACCTGACAAACACTTATCTGTTCATTGTCTCCTGAATTTTGCTTTTTCAAGAATGTCACATAGTTGGAATCATTGTGTATTAAGTCTTTTCAGATTGGCTTGTCACTTAATAATAGGCATTTAAGTTTCCTCCATGTCTTTTTGTGGCTTAGTAGCTCATTACTTTTTTAGTGATGAATCATATTCCATTGTCTGGATGGTCCACAGTTTATTTCTCCATTTACCTACTGAAGGCATTCTGTTTGCTTCCAAATTTTGGTAATTATGAATAAAGGTGTATAAACATCCATGCACAAGTTTTTATAAATAGAAATCTTCAATTCATTTGGGTAAATACCTAGGAGCTCAATTGCTGGATCAAATGAGTGTGTTTAGTGTTGTGCTAAAAAATTAAATTTGACAAAGTAAATGTAAAGATCTAATTGGCTTTATTAAGCAATTCATGAACCTAAGCAGCATCCCACCTGGTAAGAGAGATGCTCTGAGGTATCACACAAAATGGAAGGTTTTCATAGGAAAAGGGTAGAGCAGGAAGTTATTATGGAAGGAGAAGAAAGGATAATTACATCCTCCTTTTGTGGGGAAGGGAATAGGAGAGTTTTTATCATGTAGATTACCTCACTAGAGCTGATGAGGAAATTTCAGGTCCTCTATTAAAAGCTCACAGTCCTGGGATACATTGAAATTGTAATTAAGTCTTGGTTTGCTGTCCTGGAAGGCAAATGATTCCCTTTTTGGGCTTGCTGTTTCTTATGTTTTTGTTTTTGTTTGTTGTTGTTGTTTTTTTAACATAAATGGCCAAGCTGTCCTCCAAAGTGGCTGCACCATTTTGCATTCCTTCCAGCAGCAAATGAGAATTTCTGTTGCTCCACATCCTCACCAGTGTTTGGTGCTGTCCAAATTCCAGATCTGGGTCATTCTGACAGGCGTGGAGTGGTATCTCATCCTGGTTTTAATGTGTGTTTTCCCAATGACATATGACACGGGGCTTCTTTTCACATGCTTGTTTGCTACCTGTATACTTTCCTCTGGTGAAGTGTCTGTTGAGGTCTTCAGCCTCAGGTTGTTAAAATTACTTCCTTTTTTATTTTTTTTGCTCACAGACCAGACTATGAGGTGTCAAGGATCGAGGGTACACATGTTCATTTTTGAGGCCCCAAATTTTCAGCACCAGGCACTCTCATTCGGTGCCTAACTCATCTAAACCACAATAGCCAAGACTTCTGGGGAGCTACCTCATGAGAAGTTCTGCTCTGGTTCAACTCCATCGTAGTGTAGCGTGGTGAATCAGTTCTACCCATTCACTGCCACCATGTTCTAAGTGAGGAAATTTGAGCAAATAGCAGGGAAATGGTCTGAAAGAAAGTTCAGAGACAGAACCTCTTAAAAAAAAAAAAAAAAAGGCCGTTTACTTGTGAAGAAGTTCCAAGAAAGTCAGACTTTAGGACAAGCTCACAAAATTAAAAAATTTTTAATTAGCGGGTATTTGAAGGAAAAGATGCAACATGACCAACTTCAGTCTGCTCATGACTGGAAAATAAGCCCCACGTTTTCTTAAAGGATCACATCCACAAATGCTAGGTTATATTCTCAGAATCGGGTTTTTTTTTTTTTTTTAATCGTAAGTAGTTAACATACAGTGCAATATTGGTTTCTGGAGTGAAATTCAGTGTAGAATCAGCGTTATTAAAGATGCAACTGTTACTTTTCAAAAGAATGTCTGCCATTGAATGGAAGCAAAGCATTTTTTTTCTAATTGCATTTCATAAAAACAAGTGTCTTTTCCAAATTCTCAAATGGAGACATCAATGAACACCTTTCCAACTCCCAAATTATAAGGGAAACAGAACATGGTTAATGCAATCAAATTGTTAGTTTCTGCATTAGAGTTTAATCCTTCAAACAGGGCACATGAATGTGTGATAAAAGACTCATGTATACATACATGTATGTGTGTGTTTAGGTATAGATACCCATATTTAGCTACAGATACTGAACTAGAGACACACAAATTAAGAGAAATGTAAAGAAGAAAGAGTTAAAATTACACCAGTGACTTTCAACAGGAGTGATTTTTGCCCTGTGGCATGTATTGATTCCAGTGTTTGGAGATATACCTATATAGATTTTTTTTTCATGACTCAGGTGGGAGGGATATTACTGGCCCCCGGTGGGTAAACACAAGAAAGGGTATGTACTAAACTTCTAAAATGCACAAAACAGCCCCACAACAAAGAATGATTCTCCCCAAAATATCAATAGCGTCAGGATTGAGAAACCTTAAACTAGGCACATATGGAAATACACATACAGACACATGTATGCAAATAAAAACTTTTTAAAAAGATTTTTAAGTAATCTCTACACCCAACGCGAAGCTAAAATTTACAACCCTAAGATCAAGAGTCACGCATGTTCTACCAACTGAGCCAGCCAGGCACCCCTAAAATAATATTTTAGCCCTAATTTCATATAACTGTTCAAAACAGGAGTCTCCTGTTTTGTTTTGTTTTTATGAAATTGTGGAGTAAATAATGGGACTAGGCTATACAAATCTTGCCCTACTAAAAATGTGTTAAAGGATATTATACAAGTCCACGGCTCCTGAATAACAGAAGGATCAAAATACAAATGGAAGTCTGTTGTAAAATAGTCTCACCTCTAAATATGTTATCCTACGATCAGAGTGATATTTAACAAGTGAATACATTCTGTCCAGAATTTTTTTAATTTCTCTGCAGCTGTGAGGACATGATCTCATAATCCCGGATACAAAAATGTGGACACAACAACAACACAGGAAAGATGTTCCCTACTTTCTTTTAGATTCTGGCCCAATGGGAAAATAACTTCCCAGATGTAGGCCATTTCTGGAATGATGAGCAAATGAGTTTGGCTGTACTGCTTTCAAAATGGTACAGCCAAGTGTCAAAATAAAAAGAGGGGAGGGAAACAGAAAGAGAGATTGCATTTCTATTCAAAGAAGTGCTGGAGGGAGATCCACCAAATCTCTGCTGAGGGCCCACTCTGGCCCAGGAAAGAAGAAAGGAACTGTAGGGTACATAAGTTAGACTATAAGGGCAATGTTCTTGGTTCCAATGAGCTGCAAGAGCCCAAAACATGGAAGAGAAAATAGGAAACAAAATGCCCACTTTCAAACAATGACTGCTTTCAACCTACCTCCAAGTTTTTCTCCTTCTTTCAGAAAGTAATGAGGAGCATCTAGGTAGCACAGTTGGTTAGGCATCCGACTTGGTTTCAGCTGGGACAGTGGGATTGAGCCCTGCATCAGGATCCAGGCCAGGTGCAGAGTCTGCTTGAGATTCTCTCTCTCTGCCTCTACCCTGCCCCCACCACAAATGCTTGCTTGGTGTCTCAAATAAATAAATAATTCTGTTTTAAAAAAAGGAATCAGTAACTTCTGTGTAAACTTGGCATTCTTATCATTAACAGACTTCAACTCTAGAAAGCAAGCCCCAAGTTTGTGCTATGATGCAATCTCTAATTTTCCCTTTTCTTGAGTCACCTATATAGCAGGCCTGTCAGGCAAGACTGGTTTTCAACCCAGGGGCCTGGCCACCACCGGATCTCCACACGGCTGGGGTGGTCTTCTTCATAAGAGGTTGTTCCTCTATCGTGCGTAAGACACTGCCCACTGGGAGAAACGGCCATCAGGCAAGGGATGCCAACTAAAAATAAGCAGCTTGCTGTGAAGAATAGGTGGAGGGAATCTGAGTTAACTCAAAAAGAAACTGTGTGGAGGTTTGTCGGAAAACATTTCCACATCTCTAAATGTGGGGCATATTATTATTATTTTTAAAGATTTTATTTATTTATTCATAAGAGACACAGAGAGAGAGGCAGGTAGAGACAGAGGCAGAGGGAGAAGCAGGTTCCATGCAGGGAGCCCGATGTGGGACTCGATCTTGGGACCGTGGGATCATGCCCTTAGCCGAAAGCAGATGCTCAACCGCTGAGCCACCCAGGCGTCCCGTTATTATTATTATTATTCCCTCATGATTGTAGAGGGTCTTGGTATTTGCATCCTGCAAGGATCTGCTCCTGCTGGAAAGCAAGCTAATGGCCCTGAAATGCCAAGTTCCTTGGCATTTTTGGTTTCTTAGAACAGCACTTGGGAAACTGGCCCTGGGCACAGGACAACATATTAATATAAGGTGCGTACCCTCTTTTAAATCTCTCCTGGCAGTTTACATTTGCATGTCCCTTTGTCAATCTTTGCCGTCCACAAAGTGTAACAGTATACATTTCGAAGGAGTGCCATTACTTCCAGTTGTGTAGGCATTTAAACACGGGAGCACAGACATTTATTTAAGTCTAAAAAGGGCTGTCTCTCTCAATTATGTGTTACCAGAAAATTAAACAAGAGTCGATTCACTTACATTGCATGAACCACTTACACTAACCCAACAGGAACACAGTGAATAGGTAAAATCACCTTTAACCTCAAAGCGTTATTTTTGTTTGCATTTAGACTTTCTTAACTGTTTCAGCCTTTCTTTTAGAGGAGCTGTCAGTAAGTAACCTCCCAACTAAGAATGTAACCCATCTGGTTTGTTTTTAGATAAGCACGTCACTTGCATTAGAGGGAGTGAGGAACACCAAAAATAATTTCATGTGTTTCAAACATATGAATTATTAATGCATTATAATATTATAGTGGTTTGAAAAAAGGTGTAAAAATAAGGAAAAAGACATCTCTGAAGTTCATAAGTAAATGATGTCCCAACATTTCTCTGGTCCCACGCGCTGGTGTGATTAATGACATTTTTGGAAAGTGACGAATTACTTTGCAAAATTAATGTTTCTTGTTTCATTAAAGGGACTCTTTTATATTTTATTTTTAGACTCATACTATGATCACTTCTTTGGACATAACAGACATTAAGTATGAAAATTTTAAAACCATCAGTGATGATTAGATAGTAAATTAAGGGAAACATGCATTTTGATTTAAATTTGTTTTAATTTTTATTTATTTATGATAGTCACAGAGAGAGAGAGAGAGGCAGAGACATAGGCAGAGGGAGAAGCAGGCTCCATGCACCGGGAGCCCGATGTGGGATTCGATCCCGGGTCTCCAGGATCGCGCCCTGGGCCAAAGGCAGGCGCCAAACCGCTGCGCCACCCAGGGATCCCGGGAAACATGCATTTTGAGATCCTGTGCATACCAAGTAGGAAAATGCACTTCCCAAAGATAAAGATTTGGATCACCATACATTATACGATTTAAGTGCTAACAACTTATTCACCTTACCTTTCAAAGAAAGAAGGCAATATGAAAAACAAAATTATCTATTTCTGAGGTCACAGTAACATAATATTTTCTCTAGTTGACAGGATATTAATAACTTGGACAGTAAAAAACTTATTAAGTGATAAATGTTATAATTTAAAACAAAAATGTAAATACAATGTGATTTTAAAGGTTTTTGTTTTTGTTTTTGTTTTTTTTAGTTCTTTTTTTAGTTTTTCTTCCTTCCCTCTTGATAGGCTATTCTCAGATTACCCTCAGGATAGATTTGAGCACTTGGTGTATGAAAGAACCCCAATTTGTCACCATGTTCTTTTCATGTGCAGCCCTCCTCACTGTCCAATTTTTATATCTTACACAGATGCTGGAAAGGATCATAAAGTATAAACATACTCCCAGAACCAAAACAAATGGAAAGAGAGCAAGCACAGAAGGCACACTGAGTTCTTGAGAGTAGCTGTCACATACATATGAGCTACAATTACCACTTGCGAATACTCCAAATGTACCCCACCACCATACAGAAGTGCAATGGCAGCCAAGAAGCAAGAGCAAGGCTGAAGTCCCAAGACTTCTGTTACTCTCAGAGAGCAAACCAGCCTCCACCACATTAAGGAGCCTGGCCGTTCCCAAAACATTTCTGCAAGGATCACAGTAACACTCTGCTGTTTGCTAGACAAGTGAAAGTGGTGGTGGACAGAAACAAAATCCATTTCTAGAAGAAAAACAACTCTTCATCTAAGAAACTATGATTGTGCATTAAACCATCATGTATGAAGATTTTAAGATTTTTTTTTACATTTTTAAAAATTTAAATTCAATTTGCCAGCATATAGTATAACAGCCAGTGTTCATCCCATCAAGTGCCCTCCTCAGTGTTCCTCACCCAGTGACCCCATCCCCCAACCCACCTCCCCTTCCACAACCCTTTGTTCATTTCCCAGAGTTAGGAGTCTCTCATGGTTTGTCTCCCTCTCTAATTTTTCCCACTCAGGTCTCCTCCTTTCCCTTATAATCCCTTTTACTGTTTCTTCTATTCCCCATTTGAGTGAAACCATATGATGATTGTCCTCCTCCGATGGACTTACTTGACTCAGCATAATACCCTCCAGTTCCATCCACTGTTTCCATTTGTCAAAACAAATGGTGAGTATTCGTCTCTTCTGATGGCTGAGTCATATTCCATTGTGTATATAGACCACATCTTCTTTATCCATTCATCTGTCAAAGGACATTGTGGCTCCTTCCACAGTTTGGCTATTGAGGACATTGATGCTATGAACATTGGGGTGCACGTGTCCTGGCGTTTCACTACATCAGTACCTTTGGGGTAAATACCCAGTAGTGCAATTGCTGGGTCGTAAAGATTTTCTTTATTTATTCATGAGAGACACAGAGAGAGAAGCAGAGACATAGGCAGAGGGAGAAGCAGGCTCCCCACAGGGAGCCCAATGCGGGACTCAATCCCAGAACCCCAGAATCACACCCTGAGCCCAAGGGAGATGCTCAACCGCTGAGCCACCCAGGTGTCCCATCATAAAGGAAGATTTTAAATAATGTGCGATTATAATAGTTTCTTTCTTCACTTGAAAATTCTTTACAACTGTTTGCTTCAACATTTCTCTCTCTCTCTAGCAGACAATAAAGTTTATGAGGGTAGGAAGTACATCTCACTTGTGCTAGGTCCCCTAGAACCTAAGATATTTGAAAGATGACTATGTTTGACAGATTTTTATTGGTTGGAAGAAATATTTGGATGGTTAAATGGACAAGAGATGGGTGTAGATGGGCTGGTATTTTTTAAGGCTTTTTCTATCATTCCATTAATCTTCCAATTATCCACAACTGTTCCACTCTGTGATGCAGCGGTACCTCCAGAGCCAATGAGAAATGTAGCAATATTTCCCCTAAATACTCCATGATTCTCAATTACATTACAGTTGATATTTCCACTCTGTCTTCTCTCACTGTTAACATCCTGAGAAGCAGGGTCATTTAGTATAAATATTTGGGAATATGACAATTAGTGCTTGAGGTTCTGCTATAAAGCCTTGGTTACCTCACTTCCAGACCTTCAATTTCCTTATCTGTAAAAGAAAAATAACACTCCTGACCTCACAGAGTTGCTGTGGAGGTCAAACAGATATTTTATGTGAAACTACTTTGTCAACACCAAGACACTATAAAATGCAATGCTAAATACATTTTAACCTGTGGCTCAGTAGTTCAGGAGAGTTTCTTACTTTGGGTCCACCCCAAGTTCAGACCAGGGTCCTGTTATAAGCATGATGGCAAGGAGATGGAATGGGCAGCCTCCTTCCACCTTCTTATGCTCATCTGGGGGGCTCTTTCTTAGGGGTGCTGGCAAGATCTCCATAAAGATCAAATGAAGAGCAGCAGAGCTGCCAGTAGTGTAGCCTATGGCTCAACCAGAGCAGCAAGAACCAGCAAGAAGAGCTGTACACACACCTCTAAGTGTAATGGCCTGCGCATGTTTTTAACCTGATCTGTAGAACAAAGGACGTGAGCTTTGTTACAGCTCCCAGGGACAAGTTCTAAACCCTGGCTGCTAGCTGAGGGCCTGTCACCCTATCAGGTCCATTACGGACACTTAGAGTCCCCAACAGACAGACCAAAGTCCACATTTACTCATGTTGGTTGCTCTGGATTAGAATAACCCAATATCTGAGGTTCAGCTCAACTGTCACCTGGACACTCTCCCCAATAGGGATAAGCTCCTTCCTCAGAGATCTTATACCAATAACTATCCTTGCAGTCATGTGTGGACCAAAGCTGTCTGTTTACAAGTCTTAGCCCCTACTAGACAGTAAGATCCTCATGAGCAGGGATCTTACAATCTCATCTTTGAAACTACTGCAACCCATCCTGTTCAATATTAGCTGAAATAAATGGAACTTTTTTTTTTAAGGGAGAAACAAAATGAGCATCTACATAGTCTGTTATTTACATTAAAATGAGCCACAACACTGTTCCCATATTCCTTTCTTTACTTAATTACTATCAAGGATTACTACTCTTTAAAAAGATTTTATTAATTTATCTAACAGAAAGACATAGCAAGAGAGAGAGCATGAGCAGGGAGAGAGAGAAGCAGACTCCTGGCCAAGCAGGGAGCCCTACCTGGGGCTCAATCCCAGGACCCGGGATCATGACCCGAGCCAAAGGCAGATGCTTAACCGACTAAGCCACCCAGGCACCCGAAGGATTACTACTTTCATCCAACCTTCTCCACCACCAGGAAAAATGCCTCCACTCACCGTGTGGAACCAATGCTTCCACTCACCATATGAAATCTAAGGATATAGAGCCTATTCTGGGTCCTGGGGCATGTGGTTCCCTGGTTGCTCACTGAGTAAATCCAAAGTTGGTAAATAGCTGCACTAATTGGTCCTGCTTTTCATCTTCCTAGACCTGCAGGGGGTACTGTGGTTAACAATGTTCCCTTACCCCACTGATCGTCCAACAGCCACGTAACTATTTCAAGCTTGCTTAAACAGTGCGTACACTTCACATGGCCAATGAGGGAGCATGATGCGCTTACCTATCAGGCTCAAGATTTGAAATCTTTGTACCGAAATCATCAGGAGACATAAACTAAATGCAAATAACAAAATGTTCCGACTCTAAGTGCTTCTTCATTTAGAAGGTTTTTTTTTTACCTTGTGTAAAATCTCAAGATTGTTTTTTTAACGGGGTAGTGGGAAAAAGTCTGAGCTGAGAGTTGTGAAAGCTGGTTCTCTTTCCCTGCTTCTATCTACCATCTGTATGTGCTTGAATGAGTCATTTCTAAAAGCACCAAGTTGTGCAATCTTAAAAACAATTGTATAGAGTTCGATCAGGTATCTCTGAAGGTAGGTGTCTGAGATCGGGTGCCCTCAAAGCAGAGGCTGCAAAGGGGCTTCCTGCATATGTGATAAATTGGGGGAAGCCAAGAGAGAGAAGGAAGCAGGAGAACGAGCGAGGCAGGGAAGGGATCTCAGCTGGAGGCCCGCGGAAGCCTGCTCCCAGGCAATGCTCTGGAGCACAAACTGCACCCAAGAGTTATTCCAGCAGGGAGCTAGCCTCCCATAGCTGCCAGCACAGAGACCATGGCAAGATTCCCCCCCAAGGAGGGAGGAGGGTTGTTGCCTTGCTGGCAAGATGATGCCCATGGGCAGAAGGCTGTGCTCTAAGCGAGGAGCAGCTGGAAGCCATTAGCAGCTGAGACAGGAGCTGGGGGTTAGGGAGGTGAGGGACAGAAGGTCACCAAAAGCATCTACTGAGAAGGAATAGGCGTCTATGACCCAGTTCCAATATTTCAGAGAATCCAGAAGAAGTTACACATTCTCCTAAGATGATGGTACACGGTTAACTAAGAGGTCAGGAAGCGGCTTTATCAGTCTGCTCCGTAATGCGGGCGACCTCCTGCTGATCTGAAGCTTGAAAGAGTTAGGGGTATCTTTGATTAATGTAAAGAGGAAAAACTAGGTCATACTTAATAAATGCCATATGCTGATTGACTACACACTTCCACAACACGGAGTCCAGAATAAGTGAAACAGAAATGTGCGAGGCAGCCAGCGCTGGAACGCGAAAGGTCTGGAGCTCAACAGGTCTTCCAAAGTAAGGCCTGCAGTGCTCCGCACCAGGGCATGGCGATGGGGCACTGGCCATCTTCCGGCTCCCGTTTTTCATATGTAAAATGTATTTTGATAATATCAATATATTGCACTGATTGTTGTCCCAAGCCCCCACCTTCAAAATTGTGTGAGAGAATTCTATAAAGCATTGCCAAGTGATGCAAAAGAACCTCTCCATGTCTGAACTAATACAAGCTGAGCCCACTAACCCTTTCATAAGTTTCTCTAACCCTACAGTTGCTTTAAAGGTTTTTTTATTTTTCATTTTTAATTGATCTCTACACCCATCGTGGGGCTCAAACTCACAACCCTGAGATCAAGAGTCACAGGCTCTACCCACTGCGCCAGCTAGGTGCCCCCTAACCCTACTTTTATACCCAGTCACAGAAACATACAAGGACAGGTTATACAATGCAATCTGGTGAACCCATTTCAAAGAAAAAATAACCTCCTAATTTGTGATTCAGTTTTTTATGTGGAAACACACCAACATTAACTTTTAAGTCTAAGTTAGGCCCTCAACCACATTCACGCATATAGGATATTGTATGAAATACGTACAAACATATATAAATATATACAATATAAACATATATAAAAGCATATATATGCGTCTTTAATGACATAGTACACAAAGGAATGAACAAGTTAATAAGTGTTTTTTAATGTGTTTCTAAAATGTTCTACAATACAAGAAGATCGACTTTTACATCACATTCAAGAGAAACACTACATTAAAAAAACACAAAACCTGGGCCATCTGAGTGGCTCAGTGGTTGAGCGTCTGCCTTCGCCTCAGGTCACAATCCCCAGGGCCCTGGGATCTAGGCCTGCATTAGGCTCCCCTCAGAGAGCCTGCTTCTCCCTCTGCCTCTCTGTGTCTCTCATGAATAAATAAATAAAATATTTTTTAAAAAAATTAAAAAACACAAAAATTTGCCATGAATAGCTTCCTGTTTAGTTTTGGTTAAGTTCAGAAATTCTTAGAAACACAGCCAGAGACCCAGGGACTCAGACCAGGAAATAGAAGGGCCAAAGCTGAGAATGGCTTTCCTTCTGGAGACTCTCTAAATGCCTGGCCATTCTGGCGTGTAACTTCAACTCACTGCAGGGCAAAGTGACACACCAGGGCTGGGTATATTCACCACAAAAGTGCTCCTCCAAATGTTAGTGAGCCTAGGGCTGATTCGTGGCAGCTAAGGGTTTTTGATGCCCTAATTGTTTATTTACTTTTTCTTGGAGGAGAAGCTGGTCCTCTAAGTAGAATGAGCTAATCACCAGCTTAGTTCTCCCTTCTGCCAAAACAAACAGCTTCCAATTACTGCTAGGAAAAGCTTCTGATCTCTCTAATCAGCTACCTAAGCGAGCCTATCAGTGGTACTTTATAGGGTGAATAATGTCCCATTAAACAAGAATCTCTTACCACTAATAAAATTCTAGACCCATGGGGCCAAGGCTGCCAGCAACCTGCTACTTATCTTCCAACACGAAGGTCCACTGTTTCCCCAAGCAGGGCCGAGTTCTGGCAAAGAAACAGACACACTCCCCCCTCCTCTGCTGCACATGGGCTACTATTTGTTCCCAAGTCCTATTCTCTAGAGCACGGAAAGCGCAGGTTCTAAGTCTTCTAATACTTAGTGAAATGACTCTATCGTTAAGGCTCTGAGACTGAGCTCCATGCTTGCCATAATGCACAGGACCAAGGGAGACAACAGTGGGCTCCTCTAGGAATATCCCAACTAGCATAAGAGAGGGAGTCACTCTTAAGTTAAATGAGATTCGCTGAAGAGGAATTTATTTCAGACACAGTCTTCCCTCCTTTCCTTCTTCTTTAATATCCTAAGGAAGTTGAAAAAACAAGTGTAGAGTTTCTTTCCAAGTGAACGCTGGTCAACATCATAAGCTCTGATGCTGTGGAAAACTCTAGGAAGAACCTCCATGGCAAGTGGGCTTAAGCCTTCCCAAGTGTTCTGCACCTTTGAAATACAAAAACCCACACCAGGGCCGCTTCCTGGACATATGATCAATGCATGTGGTCCATGCTCAAAGGGACAGTACCTGGGGCTTAATGCTCTGGGGTCACCATATTGAAATCTCAGTGTTTTTATCCTGAGTTCATGTTTCATATGAGAAGTCTGATGGAATACTGGAGCTTGTTCTGGAGGTTTGGAGCCTCAGATCACACATGATCCTGCCTCCCACTGTTCCTTCACTTCCTCAGGAAAAGTTCTCAACTACCCACTCCTTTGCCCCTGGCACCCCAGTCTTCACCCAGCTTCTCCCTTCCTACTTCTTGCCCCAAAATGACTGTCACACTCTGGGCCCTGCAGGGACATGGACAAAGGTCCAAGGAGGGTTGATGCATGCAAGAGCCACAGCATCCCAGAATACAGTGGTGGCTGCCCTCAACTCATGCCGGAAGCAACACCATGTGTTTGGTGGGTGGGCAGCCAGAGTCCAAGACTTTCAGGGAGCAAGCCCATCCCTGGTACAGGTATGTACTTGCATCCAGTAAGGAGGCTGCAGTAGACTTGGCAGTTGCCACTGGCTGTCATTTGAACAGTAGGGGAGAAAGAGAGAGACCCCTGGCTCAACTTTCTGAGGACAACATCTAAAACAAAGTACAATGCAATGGTCTAGAAGCTTGCAGAAGAGAGTACCAAGCAAGTGTTATGGCTGAGCAAGCATGTATGCATCTGGCACTCTCCAGGCATGAGCCAGGAAATACAAAGTGTGAAATGCTGGTGATTCTGCATACAAGTGAAATGCTCTGAAGTTTGCACGTAAACCCGGCACTGAATAATATAAAGATGAAGTGCAAAATCCATACCAAAAACTTAATTTTTAAATTTTCCTTTACTGAGAACAGCACGGAATAGCAAATCTGAAACACCATGACAAATGGAAAGAGCCACAGAAGAAGGAAAAGCACCTTTAACTCTTTTTTTTTTCTTGCTATTTGAAAGAATGGACTATACATTTTCATTTTGCACTGAGTCCCAAGAATTATTAGGTAGTTAGTCTTGAAGTAAATGAACCAATTAACCAATAAAACTCAAAAATAAGAACAAAACCAAAAACCGGTAGCCACTGTCATTCGGGATCCAACTCCACTGTCTATTAGTTGTGTGAGTAACCTATGTTCTCAGCATCTCTGTTTGCTTATCAATTAGGAAACAAATAGTACCTTCCTTATATGGCTGCTGTGGGGTTCAATGAAACAGGACTTGTAGGACACCTAGTACAGAGGCTGTACTTACTAATCTTCCAATCAGTGTTTGCTCCGTTGCTACCATCACTTTCATTATCCCCAACATGGTCTATGATCTCCACCTGCCAGGTAGGTACCTCTGTCCCATGGGAGGCTGGAAGTTCAAGAAGGTGGTCTGCCCCAGCTACCCATCTACAAAGTGGCAAAGCTGATGCAGAGCACACCTGCCTGGCTGCAAAGCCCACATCCCTGCTCCATACCCCACAGCCCAGATCTCATCTTTGTTCCACAGACAGAAGATGTCCTTCCCTACTGTCTCTGTTCGTGGGATTTTAACAACATTGTGTATATGATATGGGCAAACTTGAAATGGCAATGTGCCAAATGCCCTGCACGCAGAGCCAGGAATGGATATCCTGTGAGGTGCTAACTTGTACTGTTTCTTTTCATGAATGAGGCCAGCATTTAGTAGCAACCTGATGCAGTTCACCCACCTATCTCCCTTTAGTATGAAATTCTGAAGTTTTCCATGTCAGGGGCTGTGCCAAATATTTCAGGAATTCCCCCATCACCACTGCCATCCCCATGCATTAGTATTGAGTCCCTTGGGACCCAGTTGATGGCTGCACAGTGGACAGGTGAAGCCTGCCCAGCACTGCAGAAGCAAAGGCACCAGGTGGGCACCATCTATCTACCTGTATCCCTACAGCCTCATCACTGCAGGGCTGGGAGGCTAGAGAGCATGTGGAATTGGGACAGAGACAATTAGGTTCCACCTGCCTCTGCAGACCTGCTACTCTAGGGCACTGCCCCTAGCGGCTTCAAGTCTCCATCTACACCACGAGCGCGTAGGTTGGGGTCTCCATAGCTGAGCCCTGGCCGCTGTCACACCTAAGAATCTGCACACTTCGCTAGCCTCAAGGATGGAGATAAGCCTTCTTCCGTCCTTAAAAAGATGCCTAAAACTGTGTAAAAGAAGTTGAAAATGGCCACCTGCTCCAGAAACAGCCTTCTGCTTGGGCTCATTTGCACCAGGGGGTGGGGTGACCCTGATAGAAGGGGCTCTTCCACAGGCTTCCTCCAGCCTTGGCCTTTGCTGTTAATAGATACCACGTGCCCGGCAAGGAGCTGGCAGCAGCCTGACTCCTCCATCATCTCCCAATTATTTAACAAGGGGGAGGGACAGGGAGGCTGGAGGATTTAGAAGGAGAGTGTGTTGCTGCCTTTTCAAATCTTAAGAAAGCATAATCCCTGCAATTTAGGTAAATCAGATAGGCATTACCAGGTTAGGGTTAAACCTCCACGAATGGCTGGGCCATTGATGGCAAAAACAGCAGTTATTAAGTCCTAACAGTAATTTGCAGCGTATCCCACCCCAGCTAATTAAAATGTAATCAGGGTTGTCTGGCAATGTGTACTCTGTCAGCAGTTTTTCTTCCGAAGAGAAATCATGCCAGGAGACCACAAGAAAAGCCTTTCATGGGAATTGGCTTGATCTAAACTGCTTCTTTAGCCGCTTAAACTGTAAAACAAATAAATTACAGCAACCGACAATTCAATTAGAAAGAAAAAGAAGAGAGAGAAAGAGGAGAAGAAAGGAAGAAGAGATACTCTTTCTCTCCAGCAATGGGTTGCTCTGTTGGGTTTTGTCGTGGATTCAACAATGGTGTAGCATCTTCTCAGGAGAGTGACTTGCAGGGCAGGGCAGGGCAGGGCAGGGGCGGCGGTTTTGAAACCTGGTGGCTGGGGAGGAGCCCTCTCCAGGATGTCCGCGTAATTTCAGTTCAGGACGGCAGCACTCGCTTTCCCCCTTCCCGGAGGAATCCGGAGGACCGCAGAGGGTGCCCGTTTCTCCGAAGCCCACTAACGTGTTGCTTCCTTGAGAACGCGCGCTCAGGCACACGCAAACTCGGCGGGCTGGGGCAGTTTCTGAAGACCCCGACTTTGAGTCCTGGTGCCCCTGGGCGCCAGGTTTCATCAGCTCTAAGGCCAGGATGAACACCCCGAAGGCTACAGGGAGGGTCTGTCGCTACAGTCGCCTCCTCTCACAGCTCAGTTCCCAGGGCCCCTGGGAAAGCCCCTTTAACCTGCCCAGGCTGGAGGGGCGTCCAGTTTAGTTCTAAGGTCAAAGGGCTTATCTTAAGAACCTGCCAAAGAGTCCTGGGTCCCCATCTAGCCTCCGCAGTTTTCCCTGCGGCCAGAAGTGAGTTAGCGTCTTGGAACAGGTGAGCCGCTAAGCATAGAGGCGAGAGGGCCAGGTAGAGAACGATGGCACTCGAGAGAAATAAGGCGTCTGCGTGGACGATTTCAGAGACCCGCTGGGAAAGGCAACCGGCCGCGCCTCCGCAGAATCCGCAAGCCGCGTGAATGCGTCCCCGGCATCGCGGGTTCCCACGCCAGACCCGCGGGGAGCCTGACGCTGAGCTCCCCTCAACCGGGCCGGTAATCCACAGGCTCCGCGTGTGCGTCCCCCTAAACCTCCTCGGTTCACACACACGCTCTCCCACCTGCAAGCTGCAAGGACCAACTCGGGCTGGGGCGGGGGGGGGGGGGGTCACTGACCCCAGGGCGCTTGTCGGAGCATCCATCCACACACGGCCCTGTAAGCCCCGATCCCTGCATCCCTTCCCTGACTGTCCACACCATCCACTGAGTAGACCTACAGGCTCCGCGGCTCCGAGCTGGGGCGCGCACAGCTACCAGCAGCCCCCTCCCCAACGCACACGTTCTGGAAGACACCACTTGGCCCCAGGACCCGCCTGGGGCTCCGAGGGTGCGCCGCTTGCTCCGGGCCCGCCGAACGCGAAAGCGCCGCTCAGCAGAGACAAAGGTGTCGGCCGCGGGCACCTGCGGGGCTGGGCGGGTGGCGCGGGTCCCGGGGCGCAGCTGGGCGCGCCTCGCCGGCCTCGCTCTCCGTGCTGGCGGCACCCGGGACCTTGCGGGGCGTCCCGCGCGCGGAAGTCCGGGGAAAGTAACACGCGCACAGCCGCGCGCCGGCACCCGCAGAGCCGGCCCGCCTCGGCCCGGAGGGCGAGCGCCCCGCGTTCCCGCTGCGGGGGGCAGTTACGGAAAGATGCTGCGGGTTTCCTTTTCCTCCCGGGAGCAAGGGGGCGGCCGGAACGGAGGGGTTCGAGCGCCCCGGCTGCAAAACGCACGCGGCAGGAAAGCGGGACCCGCCGGCCAAGCCGGGCGAGAAGTTTGGGCGCGCGGCCCCGCGGCCCCGGGGGCGGCGGTTCCCGTACCTGGAAGTGCTGGAAGAAGGCGGAGATGCGCGTGATCTGCAAGCTCAGGCACCTGGAGGCGCAGCGGGCGCGCTGGACGCTCCCGGCCGACAGGGACTCGTCCAGCCGCCGAGCGGCCGCCGCGCCGGGGCCGGCAGCCAGGCAGCCCCCGGAGGCCGCCAGCCAGAGGCAGAGGCTCAGGGCCGCGCCGGGCGCCCCGGGCACCATGGCTGCGGGTCGGGGGCGCGGCGCCGGGCGCTGGCCGAGGCTCCCAGCTCCGCGCCGGGGCCGCACTGCCGGGAACCTCGCGGCCGCCGCAACTCCGCTGGAAAGTTCAATCATTCAACTCCAGCCCCGCGCCCGCCGCGCCAACCTCCTCCCCGCCGGCCTCGGGGGCGGGGTGAGGGTGACAGGCGGCCGCGCCATTGGCTGCAAGGAAAGTGAGTGACAGGGGGGCCGGCCGAGGGCCGTGGGCAGGTCCGAGGGGCCGCGAGCCCCCGCGCTGCAAGGCAGGGCGGCGCCCGCCGGTCCCCCCGGGGCGCCCCACTCTGGGTGGCCGGTCTCCCACGCTGGCGCCCCCACAGTCCGCATCCCGCCCCCCGCCCCGCCATCCAGGTAAAGCTCAGGTGTGAGCGAGCCCGGGCCTGGCATGTAGGTGCCCTCTTGGAAAGGAGGGCCTCGGGGCCCCCAAGGGCGTCCCACCTGCCCACCCACGGAAGGCCGCAGCGCCTGCACGTCGTAGGCTTCCTCCCCGGGTGCAAGCTTCGCTCGTACTTTCGCATATTTTAATTGCCTTTTTTCCCAAGTAGTGGAAGGAGCTAAGGAACAACTGAAACGGTTATAAGACGAGTCAGAAGCCAGGCAAGCACATTTGACTGACATCTTCCTCCCTCCCTCCCGCCTTCCTTCCTTCCTCCTTCCGCCCTTCATTCCCTAATACTACCTGGAAACCGATCTGAGTACATGGCAGGTGACATTCCTTAGGTAGACACCCCTGGTTTCCCTGGGTGTCGGTTCTTCTGGTAAACATTAGTCTCCCAGGGTGAGTTACTCAAAACAGAAATCTTCCTCCAACTTTTCCCCTTGTATCTGCCCCAGGCCTCAAGATTCAGCCCCACCTTCTCTTCCAATCTTATCCCATGCTCTCTGCCACCTATGTTCCCCGTCCCTAGAGGGGGCTGTGCCACGAAGGAGCTGTGGCAGCACCTGCAATACACCGCCCATAACAAAGGTGATGCTTCCCGGAGCTCCACTGGGAAGTGACAGCAAGGAGCTAGGAGGCCCGAGACAGAGCTGTGATCCTGAAGGCCGTGCCTGACGCAAGGGGTTATTTCTTTACCACAAAGACCCACGCACACTCATATTCGGGTGCTGACCACCTGATACTCCTATGTCCTGACCTCTCCACATTCTCATACCCAATGGCACTTATGTGTTCCAAAACCTAGTAGCTCCACAAGCACACAGCCAAGCACAGCTAATGTCTAGATGCACTCAACCTGCCCGGAGATACATCACAAAGTGGGATTCTTCTTCACATAGAACTTAGGCTCCTTCCAATTTCCAACCCCTCCCACATCCCCATTCTTCTGCACATTTTCCACTCTGTGGTTTTAAGGTCTTCCTGTTAAATTATAATGACAACAACCATCTACAGTTATCCTATTACACCTATGGTTCTTTTTCAATACATATCATCTTCTATGTATATTTCCTCACATAATTAAGTCAGCAAGGCCAAACAGAATTCTTTGCTTAGTGTGTTTCTCAACGAATTTTTAAAAATCAGAGTGGGCTCATTCAAACGGTTCTGTAGGAAGAACTGGCTTCAGGAGTGTGCAACCCGTACCACCATACGGAGGCCATCTAGAAGGACCCACATTTGATTTTATGTTCTGTCACCATCTTGATTTTTAATTTTGAACAAGGGTTGAGTTAATGCAGCCAGCTCTATGTGTCACAATACTGCACTTGAGCAAAAGACATAAAAAAAATTTAGGCATGAGCTCAATAGTTTAAAAGATGCTCAGAATTGTGAATGGAAATCTTTTTAAAGTATGTTAAACAGGTAATACTGAGTTGAGCAAAGAAGCTAACCATGGTGACCCCAAGCTGGAAGGTGATATGGCCTCATAGCAGTGAATGGAGGAGTGATGTCTGAATACAGAAATTGTCTTTTAAATCTTATCACTTTCACTGGAAATGACTAAAAACATTTCCAAAAGCTGTATCAGAGCTTTCCATTGCATTTAAGTTTTAAAGTTAAGCAAATACCTAGTGTTGGTGAAGGTAAGGATATAACGCATGCCTACATTTTCTTATGGTATCTTTGATTTATAACTTTGCATGTCGTATCATGAAACTTATACTCTAGAAAGTGAAATCGTAAGAACAAGCATGCTGAGCTTTTAAAAACAGCCTTTAAATGTTCAAAGCGATCACTGTATTTTTTTAAAGCAGTGTGTGTGCTACTTATATGGGTTCCACAGCATATTCATTTCCATGAATAAATGCATTTTCTAATAAACCACAAAAGAGAACATCTAGTCGGTTGAACAGAAAGCTTGAGATTTAAACATATAGGGCCACCTTATGCATATGTTAAAATCATACTTGCGGTCATATTGCTTTCCTGTTTTAGCATTTGCTGGCCTTTTTTATGTTATTTATGTTAATTTTGGTTTAAAGTAACTTTTAAAAGGAAAACATCTCGGTCACATCAGAGTAACAGCTGAAATCTAAGGGTTTTTTTCTGCTTACATGTGTCCAGTTTATGATGTAGTTCACCCTGCAAGTTGGCTCATGGAAGCTCCCTAACTTTTGACAGGACTGGCTAAGCTCTCAAAGGTCATGAAGATCCACCACATGATAAGAGAACTCTAAGTGTATAGAAGGAATGGTAGATAAATGGGTGGGTGACAATTGTCCAGGTGCACTGGTAACAAAGAGCTAGCAAGCCTTTCTTCAATGTCAACTTGAACCCCATGGTCTGAATTTAGTCTGGAGAAGAAATGAACCTTATATTGACTTCACTTTGACTTCAAATAGACAAAACACCCATCCAGCAAGGACAATGGAAAAGGGTCTTAACTGACTCATTTCTATCTATGTGAACAAAGACCAAACTGTATGGCCCACCTTGGTCAGGTTCTAGAAGAAACACACAAAATAAGGCCCTCATTCACAGTTTCCACGAAGTTAGCTATGTTCTTCCTTGCAATTTATTTAGAATATGAGTTTCTTCTTCCTTTCCCTTTTTGTTTTTTGGGTTGTTTGTTTATTTTTAAGCAGAGAGTAAGAACCCTCTGGGAAGCTTGCTAAATACACTTCAGGACTCCACGTTCAGAGATTCCAGCTCAGCCGTATCTGGGGTAGGGTGCTGGAATCTCAACTTTTAAACTACACCTAATGTTCCTATTGCCTGTGAACCAGGGACAGGTTTTACAGATAATTGATTTAGAAAACAACCCACTCACATATGAATTTAATTGCCTTCATTTGATGACATAATAACATGCACTTAGTCTCAGAAACTGCAATTGACTTCTGGAAAAGAAAATTTGAGAAAACCAAGAAATGTCCCCCTGCTAGAGCCTTGACTCATTCTCACAACTACATGTGCAGACTAAGTTCTCAAAATTTTGGGAAGAAGACTCTTCTGGACTCTTTTTTGATATTATTATTATTATTCATGAGAGACAGAGAGAAGCAGAGACACAGGCAGAGGGAGAAGCAGGCTCCATGCCATGCAGGGAGCCTGATGTGGGACTCGATCCGGGGTCCCCAGGACCACACCCTGGGCTGAAGGCGGCGCTAAACAGCTGAGCCACCAGGGCTGCCCTTCTGGACTCTTTTTAACTATGCTATCCTTCTCCAGCCTTTATCCTTTCTGCTTAGCTTGGAATTGCATGATCCAGGGAATATTCAGAGCCCTTAAGAGGCAAAAAATGCTGAGATGGGGAGCATGGGATGCAGTTAACAACTGAATGGACAAATATCAGATTTCCATCTTTTGTAATAGGATTTCAGGCAAGAATGGGATGAACCTCTATGGTACTTCTTACTGCTCTAGTTCCCGACAACCAATGTCATCCTTCTACAAATGAAAATGATAACTTTTTGGGATGCCTGGGTGGCTCAATGGTTGAATATCTCTGCCTTCAGCTCAAGGTATAGGCCTGGGGTCCTGGGATCGAGTCCCTGCATTGGGCTCCCCACAGGGAGCCTGCCTCTCCTTCTGTGTGTGTCTCTGCCTCTCTCTGTGTCTCTCATGAATAAATAAACAAGTAAAGTTCTAAAAAAATAAATGATAACTTTTTGCATTAGGGCCATTGAAAATATTGTACTTTGTAGAAAAGGACACTCACATTCATTTGCAATCATCCACCTTTTTTTTTTTTTTAATCATTGTGCAATGTCAATATCCTATTTGGGGATAAGTTAAGCATATGACACATTGTCCTCTTCAGTGAGATTATAAAAATTCAGTTGCTGCATTTACAGGTTTAAAGGTATCAATTTTATTAATCACCTTGATATTTACTAAGATTTTATTAAGAAGCATCAGAAAACTGCTATTACTTTTGTGCACTGAAAAGTAGTTTAATGAAATCTAAAACTTTTCTGGGCAAAATATACAAAGGATTGTCGAAAAACATGATTTCAACCGACTAATTCTTTCCAGGAGCTGGTCTCCCTGCTCTTTTGTCTCACTTCCCCCAAAGTCACCATCAACCTATTAGTATTAAATTTGGCACCTGTTCTGCAGGCATGTAAGAACCTATTCTAGCTGATCTCACCACTGAAGTTTTATTTTATCACTGCAATAATTACTAAAATTAAAAGAACTACTAAAGAACATAATGTATCAATACGCATTTTCATGTTTCAGGGAGCAACTGTATGGTGACTGTGCTATTTCAACTGTGAATGCTTTTTCCCTCCTAATTTTTAGCTATAGCACATTTAATGACCTCTGTTGATTTTAGTGTCTTCCTGATCATAATGGCTGCTGGACCATGCCAGGAATGCTGGGTTTTGGAAACCCAGTGTTTTCAAAGGATGTTCAAAGCCAGTAAAACTGACCACTTGTCCCAGTAACCGGGCAATGAACTGATTTTAGCCTCATCCCAACATCATCTCATCTAACTGTGGCTACTGAAAAACATACATATAGCCAAAAAATAAGTACTACTTAATAGTCAAATGCAGGAAACTATTTAAAACATAAAAAGTAACTTGTGGATTTCCAGTTCTTCACATAACCAAAATATTACTGGTTTGCTCCCAACATATAATTTGAGAATTATAAGTACATTAAAAGAAATCGAAATTATACAATTTTTACTAAGTCTAAAAATAATATAACTTAAAAAACTGATTTCCCTCTTAATGACTGGCCTAGTTTTCGTATGAAATAAATAATGCATTTTTCAGTGAAATTCGTATTTAAAATTTTGTAAAATCACACTTTTTAAAGCTTTCCTAAAACAAAGTTTTAATAAACAATCGTACTTTTATTCTGTTCGTTCCTAAACATGAAAAGAAATCTACAGGTGCTCTTCAGAAATACTGAAATTCTATTCTGTGTAAAGACTTAAGTGGGTTTTTCTTTGATGTTTCAACTGCATTGAAATTTACATTGACCACTGTAAATGCCATAGGTTTGGAGAACTCTGAAAAGTTACAAAGGCAGCTTTTAACAGGAAACAGCGCCACATGCTGGCCATATTCATAAAATGCGGCCACAGAGTCCCTCATCTGTGATAAGCTAATCTTAGGACTACATTGTCAACTCTAGAGCATGAATCTGACTAGGATGATCCTGCAGTGCTCACAATTAATAGTGTGGACTGAAACACAGGCAGGCTTTCCTGCATCAATGCAATCACACTGAAATAAGTTACGGAAATGAGCGTAGTAGTCTTCAAATGAATTTTTTCTATGCTTTTAAACAGTTTTCAACCTATTCCCTAAAACAGTGAATGACAAGGGCCGAGTGTGTGTGAGCTATATCTGAAGAAGCTTCGGTTCAGAACACCTTTGCAGCTTACACATCGCTTGCTTCTTAAGATTCACCAAAATATGAGACTATGTGAATAAAATTCACCACCAGGGGAAACTAATGCAGAGAAAGTTGGCAGGCTTTATCTACAGTGTTTGGGGGTGAGGGGAGAAGAGGCTTTCAATGCTCACGGTCCACTTTAGACAAGATGAACCAAGAGTCAAGAGATTAAGGTAAATACATTTAAGACAAGAGAGAAGCACCGTGATACCCAGACACAGTGTGAATAGACCAATGAGTGCAACTAACACGTGAACTAACACTCCTCTTCCGAATCCACTGGGTCAGGGGCGGGAGGGGGGTGGTTGGGAAGCATCCCATAGGACCAACACAGAACAAAAACAGAAAGTTTTGGTTTACTCCTGGGATTTCCTGCAGTGGCTAACTCGCTCCGGGCTGGAGAATATTTTGCCCTCCAACTGAGTTTGGTCATTTCAGGGAGTCAGAAAGCAAATATCAATCCCTTCCCTCCTCTCTCCAGGTGCTTCTATACTTCGCACCCCTCTTCACACACTCACTCTCCCTTTCGCACAAAATGTTGACTTAGAGTTCCAGAGAAGGAATGCCAAGGCCAGGAGCTCACTTTGCTCTGTTCCCTCAGCAGTCTGTGCTTCCCTGAGACACAGATGGACAACAGTCAGATATCGAAGATGGTAAATGGAATTGTCCCGTTGCTTAATGGGATTCCTAGTGGGAATACTTTTCTTATGGCCCTTCTGGATATTGCACCATGTAGACAAAGTAGTCAATGACACGGTACAACTTCTCTGCTCAAAAAGAACTTAAAGGAAAGAAGGGACATGTATTCAATCCCTTTTGCTTCTGCAAATAATCAGAAGCTACCATTCTGGATGATGATAGTTGGCTAACATTCACCTGTGAGAAATTTATTTTCAACAACTCTTTTTTTAAGATTTTATTTATTTATTTGAGAGAGCATTAGAGAGCCAGAGCAAGCATGAGTTGGGAGCAGAGGGCAAAGGGAGAAGCAGACTCCTCCCCCAGGAGCCTGAGATCATGACCTGAACCAAAGGCAGATGCTTAACCAACTGAGCCAGCCAGGCACCCCTATTTTCAACATCTTGATATTCATAATGTGAGGGATGTCCTAGGAAAAATGTTCAGTTGAGAGCAATCATACAGGCTGACATGTACCTGCATCAGCGATATGTAGTAAGCCAGTGAATCACAACAAGAGGGATAACTGGAGAGCTGGCTAACTCTTTCACATTAGTAAGGTATCCCTATATGAATTACTATTTCCTGGCATTATGCACAATGGAAGACATGTAAATAAGGCCTTTTCTGTTTTCAAAGATGTAGGTGCACATTTTTATTGTTAATTTAATACCGAACACTTTTTGCCCTAGAGGTTTATATCCACAAAAATTTTCCAGTTATGACTTTATCATAATTACCTACTCAGATAGTAAGTGATTATGAGAAATAATACTGTTCAAGGACTAGAAAGGGTGAAGAATATCAATTTGAATCAACCCAGTATTGAAGTCTGAGTTGCAGCAAAATGGATGTGTCTCCTTTGTATTTTTAAGATTTATTAATTTGAGAGAGACAGAGAGAGAGAACAAGTGGGAGGGGCAGAGGGAGAAGAAGAGGGACAGAGAATCTCAGGCAGACTCCACAATGAGCACAGAACCTGACATCCCAACGACCCTGAAATCACAACATGAGCTGAAACTAAGAGTCACGCTGCTTCACGGACTGAGTGCCCCAAGGGATGTGTCTCCTATGCAAATCCCTTCACTTTTTTACATCTCTATTATCTTCCCCTTGTAAAATAGACATCTTAGTGGAAACTAACTGGCCAGATTATTTTCAGGTGATATTTCAAAAGGACTAGGTACAGTCCTTCAATAAGTAATGAGTGCTCAAACCAGGCAAGATAGATACAGCATTAAGAAGTGAATGAATAAGTTTTTTTTTAAAGATTTATTTGTTTATTTATTGATGATAGACAGAGAGAGAGAGAGAGAGAGAGAGAGGCAGAGACACAGGAGGAGGGAGAAGCAGGCTCCATGCAGGGAGCCCGATGTGGGACTCGATCCCAGGACTCCAGGATCGTGCCCTGGGCCAAAGGCAGGTGCTAAACCGCTGAGCCATCCAGGGATCCCCTGTTTTGGTTTTTAATTACTCTTCTATTTAGTATAAACTTTATAGCAGGGTTTCACAACCTACTGACATTTTGGGCTGGGTCATTTGCAGTGGGGAACTATCCTGTGCCATGGGAGATTAGCTGGGTTCCATCCACTGGAAGCCATGAGCATCTCACCCACCTCAACAATCTGTTTTATCTCCAGATATAACCATGTGTCCCCTTGGAGGAGGGGGCAAAACTACTCCCAGCTGAGAACCACTGCATTTAGGCAATCATCCTATAGTTTAGAAGAGTATATTCCCATTAAAGGAAAAAAAGGTAAAAATGATTTTTAAGTGACTTCTAAGTAGACATTAGTTTCTGAACACGAAAACCAAATCCACTTTCCAAAATGATTTATCAAAACAGCTTATGAGACAAAAATGGAATTGGTGATATACAAATGATGACAGATTAAAATGCCCAGGGCAACACCATCTGCTTCTCCAGAGAATTCAAGATAAGCATTTAAGCCTAGAATATTATCCAAAAGAACTCACACAGCAGATGTGAACACCAGAGTCATTTTTGACACCTGGTCAAACCCTCTACCTGATTTTAAACATGTTCTTTAAGACTCAATCAGTGTTTGCTACATAAAACTACATTGTGAAGAATTAAATTATGCATTTGTTTTTCTTATTTAACTCTTTTTTAGTCAGCTCTCGGGTAAATATAAAGTACAATTAACTGATACAAAATAAAATTCACAAATTTTAAAGGGATAATTGATGAGTCTTAACAAATAAGCAGTTGTATAACCACCAAGACAATTGTGATATAGAATATTCTGTTTTCAGATCGTTTTCTCATGCCTGCCTCAATCTCCTGCCCTCACCCCAAGCCTCTGAGCTGATTTTTGTCCTATTTTTCTCTCTTCCAGAATGTTCTATAAGTGAATCAAAAGGGATGAAGTTTTGGGTCTGGTTTTGCACTTAATGTATAATGCTTCTGAGTTCAACGTATTTTATGCAGTAATAATTTGTTCCTTTGTTTACACAAAGTTTTTGAAAGTATGATATGGAAGTTCACTAAGAGCATAAGAGTTACCTGGAATTATGGAAAACCTGAAACAAATGGAAATTCTTCACGCCATGCTCTGCTCTCTGCTTCCCAGCATGCAATTTGTCTGACTGAATGGAGCAAGCCCAGTTAACAGCTGTCTACAAGGGGCAGCCAAGGGCTGGAAGGCAGCCCCAGTATTTGCCCCCAGATTCGGACAGCTGGAATGAGGCCTGAAGTTCAGTCTGCGGTGAAGCAACTTCAAACTCAGAGTTTCAGAAGGCAAGACTGATATGCCCCCCAGCAAAACCTGAATGAGGCCCAGGGAATTAAGGAAGGAAGGGCTCAAACCATTATGTTACATAAGCGAACAAATCAGAGTCAGATCAAAGATGAATCCAGGGCTAGGGAAAGATTTCTTAAATAAAACACAGAATGCATTAACTAAAAAACAAAAACAAAACATGGTTCTATTTATATTAAAATTAAGAAAAAAATTAAGACATACTGTTCATCGGAAACTTCTTAAAGAACTCATTACAGAGTAGAACATATTTTCACAATACACACAACTCTCAAAACGTTAGAATGAAGACTAGCGCACTAATTCCTACAAATCAATAGGAAAACATAGCACAAACAGATATCATCAGAAAAAGAAGCAAAAGCTCTGAGTAGGCATGGACAGATGAGGAAACACATATTTCTAAAAGATGTATGAAGAAATATTAGGCATCACTGGTGGTCAGTAAAGGAATACTTAAAATAAGACCAGAGTACAGGCTTTAAAGTCTGATCATGATACAACCTTGAGAGTGGGAGGCTCCACAGCAGCTTTAATACATTGGCGGGTGGAGCATAAGCTGATGCCATGACTCTGGAAAAGGGTCAGGCATCATTTCTAAACAACTGACCAATCCCATGGCTGGTGATTCCTCAATGACACTTTCACAAAACCCAAGGGAAGCTACTGCATGTGTACTGTACAAACCATGGGCAAGCACGTTCATTACAGGACAGCTCATGTTAGCAAGACCTTGAAACCAACAAAACGTCTATCTGTGGGAGAGCAGATGAATAAACTGATGTATTCACATAATAAAACAGTATACAGTTGTCAGAATAATTACTGAGATGTATGTGTTAAAGATCAACCTTAGTCTTAGACCAAAAAGTGAAAACAATTGCCAACAGGGTACATATGGCAGGATATCCTTGTCACAAGGTGAAAAGTAACAGGAATAAAAAATATATTTACTAGTGAGCATATATATGCAATAAATATATTTTTTAAAGAAAAGGAAATAATTGACAAAGATTGCAGGGTCATGGGAGACAAAGCAGGAGGACTGGTTGGTTATAAAAGACCTAGCTTTTGTTGCCAGTAATGGGATCGG
Source organism: Canis aureus (assembly GCF_053574225.1). Lineage (NCBI taxonomy): Eukaryota > Metazoa > Chordata > Mammalia > Carnivora > Canidae > Canis > Canis aureus. The sequence goes on along the minus strand of NC_135649.1, from coordinate 118,883,285 downwards.
CTGCTATCCATTACAATATTGACAATAACGAATTAAATAGCTAGTTGAACATGTAAAATGGGCCATATTTGGAACAATGTTGAAAATGTGATGAACCAGGAATTATAATGTATCCAACTCTATGTTCCTGAAATTTAATTAAAAAATATAATGAAGTAAAAATAACAGTGCCAGACACGACGTGTTCATTTGAGCAACAATTCAGGGACCAAGGCTTCTATAGCAATATGAAATGAATTATTTGTTGAAAGAATGAGTCGAAAAGCAATTCTTTTTTCTGGGTGTGAAGTCAGAGAAGAATAGGATTTAGTAATTGAATGTTATTCTTGGGAATAATAAGGAACAGAAGGTAGTGTTCCACTGTTGACCTTGAGAATGAAATGTTTCGAATCCCTAGTAAAACAATAGGTCACTCTCAGAAAGACTAGAAGGCTAGAAGGTACGAAGTAAGGAGAGCGGATGCCAGCTTACTGGGAAACAGAAGAACTCAATGGTTTAAAGAACCAGCATGTGGAATCCACTGTCAGGAATATGGTTTCTATGGGCCCGTGGCTGCCTACTGATAGGGGACACTTTGATTGTCAGCTCTTCACTCTCCTGACAGATGAAGATTTGAGGATCATCATCTACAGATGATATTTAAACCCCTGGGCTGAATGAGATCACATGGGGAGCAAGCATGAAGGTAAACAAGAGGGGTTATGAGATGACAGACGACGGAAGGATTAAAAGAGCATCACAAGCCTGAACCTTCGTTAGTACAGATCCATGGATTTGGGGCAGGTTTTGAGTAATGTAATATTAGGGAAAGCTATGTTCCTAACCTGTATCTATACCAGATATAACCTAACCTAAGCTCAATCTTTAGCTCCATCAGCCATTTGAGGTTTGGGGGCTACTTTTACATTATTGAATTGTTTTCTCTATGTTTGTTAGACTTACCTACCTTTTCAATTACTTGGGTGAGTTTTAGAAAAGACTCTTTTTAGGTAAGACTACTGGGTGAGTTGAGGGAAAAAATGATCTTTTTCATGCTACTGGAAGGTGATTTATTAATATGATAAATGAACTGTGATGGTTAACTTTATGTGCCAACATGACCAGGCAAAGGGATACCCAGAAGGCTGGCAAAATGTTATTTCTGGGTGTGTCTATAACAATGTTTCCAGAAGAGATTAGCATTTGAGTGAGTAGACCCAGTAAAGATGGCTCTCACAAATATGGGTGGATATCATCCAATCCACTGAGAGCCTAATTAGAACAAAAAGGCAGAGGAAGGGTATTTTCTCTCTCTCTCTCTCTGCTTGAGCTGAAACTTCCGTCTTCTGCTCTCAGACATCAGCACTCCTGGTTCTTGGGTTTTCAGATTCAGACCAGGACTTACATTACCTGCCCCCCACTTCTTATGTCTTTGTACTTGGACCTAATTACACCACTGGCTTTCACAGTTCTCTAGCTTCCTGATGGCAGACTGTGGCACTTCCCAGCCTCCATCATTACATGAGTCAATTCCTATAATAAACCTCCTCTTATGTCTCTTTATCTGTCTATCTATCTATCTATCTATCTATCTATCTATCTATCTATTTTCTAATGGTTCTGTTTCTCTGGAGAATCCTCACACACGAACTTCTGCTTCTTTTTCTAACCTCGTAATAACAACAACAACAACAACAAAACACACACACACAACACTTGCACACTTTCACTACATTAGTTAATGGAAAAGGAAGTACATAAACTAATAAGCAAATCAAAAATCAGAATGCTTAAACCTAAACCACAACTAACTATCGTAAAGGTTATTTTTACATCATTAATGCATAGGGTTTTATGTCTCAGTTTTTCTAGATAGGGAAATAATAATGGTCTTACATTTAGACTTACAGTCTAGCACACTAATACCGTGCAATACTCTATAAATCAGTGATGATGATGTTGTATCTCTAAGTCACTGAAATGTTCACTATAAAGAAATGGACTTAGAAGTTAACCATCGCTACCAACATATCAAAATGAAGAAATAAAATATTTTTGCTCTCTTCCAGAACTATCTAAGAGCAGGAATATTATTTTAAAGCACATTTTTCCTTATCTAAGTGAAAGAAAATATTTACCAAAATGTCAGCAACCACATAGGAAGCCATGGGGTACTGATATCTGTTACATTCTCATTTAAGTGGGAGAACTATATCATTTTATTTGCCAATACTTTCCATGCAGATAAGATAGATCAGCTATAGGTGGTTTTGGTTTCCTGTGTTATATCATTTGAACCAGTGCTGCTCAATACTGGTGACAACTATAATATAAAATGCAGATGCCCAGGGCCTGGCACATCTTCATTGTCTGGAGTGGCTTAGGAATCAGTATTTTTAAAAGCATCTAGTTGATTCAGATACCAGCACAGTTGAGAATCAAGAACAATATTTGTCCCTAAATTCTAACTATGTTTTTGAGAAAAATCATGAGAATTTGATGAATATGGTGAGAAACTCACCATTTCTGAACATCAACACCACTGACATTTTGGACAGATCATCCTTTGTTGTGGAAACTGTCTTGTGCACTGTAGATGTTCAGCAGCGTGCCAGTGGGAAAACCAAAAATGTCTCCAGACATTGCCAAGTGTTCCCTTCAAGGGACAAAAGTGCTCCCCTTGAAAACCACTATGTAACCAATTCTCATGTTACAATATCCCAGTAATACTTTAATTCTGAGAAAAACCAAACAAATAAACATGTTCTTCAGGTAAAGCAGCAATATACCTATAATCACACAAAAAAGAGCAAGAGATGGTATTTTTTAATGATGCTCTGGGTGATGTTTTTAATTTAAAATTAACCAATATGAAAGTTTTCCATTTCTTCTGGTTTGCACTTCTGGATCTCCACCCCTACTCTACCTTCACTCCACTCCCTTTTCAAATGGCCTCAATGAGACTTCTTCTTGTAAAGATAAAAGCCTCCCCCCACTCCCCCTCCCAGGAAGGCTGTAGACAGCTCCCATGCTACAACCTCACTCCCACCTAACGCTTCCTCAGCCTCCTACCAACATACTTAATTTACTGGCATCTTCGCCTCTGTTACCAGAAGGAGTCTGCCTTGGGGTTAGGAATGAAGATAGCATTGCTTCTCCAACCACTTGCCTTCTCTTCTGCCAGGTAAAAGGGAAGTAGAGTTCAATAGGTTTCTTTGTTTCTCATTTGCTTCCCTTCCCAGACTCTGAGGGAGTTGGCAATTTCCCCTGCTGTAGGCAGAACCAACATACGTAGTACCGACAATTCAGAAAACTCACCAGGAGTGACTAATGGCCATGACCATGTTCAAGGAAAGATGGCTGTCTTGTACCTGCTGTCTGCTTTTATTCTGTGGCCAGCTTAATTTGCCTATACTCTGGTATCTTCCACAAAGACAGGAGAAAATATAAGGAAAGAGCCCACATTTGTCATGGGATGCTAAAATCCTGTTTAGAATGAAGAATGGAAGGAAAATCTCTGTAAAATAAAGCAAAAGCTAGAAAAACAACTTAAGAGATTTATTCTCTTTGAAATCCTTACACTGGGGCTGCACTATGTAACGTGGAATTCAAGCACTCTTCAGCTCTACTCTGTGGTCAAGTATTACTCCTACTGCCAACCTGGCTACAACTTAGATGGATTTTCTGTCTCTTGGTTGAATATGCTGCCATTATTTATTTCTAGTCTTACAAGATTTCCAGAAGATATTTTAAAGGCAATGCTAGAACCATCATCCCAGACTTTACAATTACATTGACTGTATTGATTTTTATTTTTTTGTGCTAAATGACTAGCCTAGCAAATGTGAAATTTAAGTGAAAAATAAACTGTTGGTTCAAAATAAAGTAATGAAACTAAGGACATAAAGATGTTGAGGGATCATTATTAGCTTGGTTTGTAGGACTTTTATGCACATTAACATGATCCACTAGGAAAGCATAAAATAAAATCCATGGTGCTTTTTATGAGATTAAATGTATATGGTTATAGCTGCAAAATGCAAGACCTGCCTTTCTATCTATTTTAGAAGTACTAGGAGATGGTTTAAAATGTTTTGAGTTTGATGACTGATACCTTTTTTGCTGTATTAAAAATCTCTGGGACACCTGGGGGGCTCAGCTGGTTAAGCATCTGCCACTGTCTAAGGTCTTGGTCCCAGGGTCCTGTGATTGAGCCCTGTGTCAGGTTCCCTGCTCCAGAGGGAGTCTGCTTCTCCCTCTCCCCCCAACTCATGCTTACTCTCTCTCTCTCAAATAAAGAAATCTTTTTTAAAAAAAAATGTCATACTAATTTGGGGCACCTGGGTGGCTCAGTTGGTTGAGCTATTAATTAACTCTTGGTTTTGGCTCAGGTCATCATCTCAGGTTGTGAGAGACTCACATCAGGGTCCAGGCTCAGTGCAAAATCTGCTGTGCTTCTCCCTTCCCCTTCACCCCTCCCCCAGCTCTCTCTCTCTCTCTCTCTCTCTAAAATAAATAAATAAAATATTTTTAAAAAATAAAAACCTCTGTTCTTACAGAGCTATTCACTTTTTCTGTTGAGCCCCATAAATTGGCACTTTTTTTTTCTTATTTTTAGAGAGAGAGTGTGTGCAAGTGGCAGTGGAGGATGGGGAGGAGCAGAGGAAGAAGGAGAGAGAAAATCCCAAGCAGCCCCCATGCCCAGCTTGAAGCTTTAACCCACGCCCCTGAGATCATGAATTGAAGCTGAATTGAAGAGTTGGACACCCAACTCTTTGAGCCACCCAGGTGCCCCAAATTTGTATGACATTTTTTAAAAATATATTTCTTTGATTTATTTGAGAGAGAAACTGAGTACATGCATGAAGGTGGGAGAGGCAGAGGGAAAGAGGGTCTAAGCAGACTTTGTGTTGAGCAAGGAGCCAAATCCCATGATCCTGAGATCACAACCTGAGCTGAAACAAGAACTTAGACGCTGAACTGATAACACCACCCAGAGGCCCCAGTATGACATTTAAAGAAAAATTTAGAAGATGTGGTTTTCCTGCTCTGTATGTTGTATTCCCAAAGAATAATCAAGTAGTTTATTATCTTTTCTAAATATTTACTAGCACTTTATTTGCCTTATTTGCATAATGTTCAAATACAGTTAAATTAAAAAGCCACTGAAACTTTATGAAAATATATAGTAGGAAAGTATTAACTGGAGGTTTCACAAATCTTAGCATTTTCCATGGGGTTTAGCACCCTCTCATTTGACTTCATTTTTGTTAAGAAAGAAGTCTTACGTTGTTTTATTGCCTGGTACTTTAGGATTATCGTTTAATATTAATTAGACTGCAAAAGAAGGATCTTTTTCTGAGCCATGCAGATAAAGAAATGAAGGCTCAGAGAAATTCAGCAATTTGCCCAATGCACACAGTGGGTAAGTGCAGAATTGTTATCCAAATCCAACTCCCACTACTCCAAAGTCCCATGCATTTTGCATTAAACCATCCTTCCAGACACCAAAAGTGAACACAAGGATTTAGTGGTAAGATGAAACAAAAGAAAAGGGAGAATAAATTCACCCATGGCATTCTTTGTAATGACGTGAAGTTGAAAGGCTACCATTAAAATCTTACACAGAAGTAAAAGATTTGTAAGTAAAAAGCAAACACTAAGAAAAATGGTATTAACCCAGTGAACTACTCAAAAGGATCACATTAGTTAGAAGATTAAGTGACTACAAGTCAGAAGTCAAGAGGAGAGGTTGCTGACCAGCTTAAAATGTCTAGAAACATGGACCCCTGGACAGGCAGATGGCCAGCACATATGGCCACAATTTTATCTGTGGCGCAGAGGTCACAAAATTTTACAGGTGACCAAGGAGTCTAAAACAGGGGTCAGCAAATTATAACCTGAGCGCCAAATATCCTGCCTGTTCCCTGTTTCTGTAAATAAAGTTTTATTGGAACACAGCCACTACCATACATTTGCATATTATCCACGGCTGCTTTCACACTACAGGACACGCTTGAGTAGTTGTAACAGAAACCTTATGATCCACCAAGCTTAATATATTCACTACCTGGGCCTTTTGCCAACCCTTGGTATAAAACACAGACCAACTGTTGGGCAAATGACATTCTTCTTTCTTCTTCTTCTGGTTCTGCCTGTTTGTTTGTTTTACAATTTTTTTAGTTTTATTTTTAATTCCAGTAGAGTTAACATACAGTGTCCTGTTACTTTCAGGTGTACAATACAGTGATTCAACAATTCCATACATTACTCAGTGCTTGTTATAAGTATACTGTTAATTCCCATCACCTATTTCACCCATTCTCCCCCCACCCCAACATCCCCTCTAGTAACTATCAGTGTGTTCTCTTATAGTTAAGAGCCAGCTTCTTGGTTTATATCTCTCTCTCTCTTTCCTTTGTTCATTTGTTTTGTTTCTTAAACTCCACATATGAGTAAAATCATATGGTATCTGTCAGTCTCAGACTTATTTCCCTTAGCATCATACTCTATCGCCATCTACATCATTGCAAATGGCAAAATTTCATTCTTTTTTATGGCTGAATATTATTCCATTTTTATATCTATCTATCTATCTATCTATCATATGTATATATGATATCTATCTATCATATCTTCTTTATCCATTCATCAATTGATGGATAATTGGTCTGCTTCCATACCTTGGCTATTGTAAATGATGCTGTAATAAACATAGGGGTGCATGTGTCCTTTTGTGTTTTTTTGTTTGTTTTTTAAGAGTTTATTTGAGAGAACACCCATGAGCAGAGGGAAGGACAGAGAGAAAGGGAGAAGCCGACTCCCTGCTGAGCAAGGAGCCCAATGCAGAGCTTGATCCCAGAACCCTGAGCCAAAATCAGTCACTTACCTGACTGAGCCACCCAGGTGCCCCCACATATATCCCTTCGAATTAGTGTTCTTGTATTCTTTGGATACATACCTAGTAGTGTGATTGCTGGATGATAGGGTAGTTATATTTTTAACTTTTTGAGGAAACTCCATCCTGTTTTCCCACAGTGCCTGTACCAGTTTGCATTCCCACAGGGTTCCTTATTCTCCACAAGCTCAACAATACTTGTTTCTTGTGTTGTTGATTCTAGCCATTCTGACAGGTGTGAGGTAATATCTCATAGTAATTTTGATTTGCATTTCCCTGATAATGAATAATGATAAGCATCTTTTCATGTGTCTGTTGGCCATCTATAGGTCTTCTTTGGAGAAATGTCTGTTCATGTTTTCTGTCCATTTTTAATTGGATTATTAGTGGGAGGTTTTGGTGTTGAGTTGTATAAGTTCTTAATATATTTTGGATACTAACCCTTTGCCAGATATGTCATTTGCAAATATCTTCTCCCATTCAGTAGGCTGCCTTTTACATATTATATGTAGAAAACTATAAAGATCCCATTAAAAAACTACTAGAAGTGATAAATGAAATCAGTAACGTCACAGGATACAAAATCAAAGTACAGAAATCTGTAGCATTCCTATACACTAATAACAAAGCGTAGAAAGTAAAATTTAAAAAACAATCCCATTTCCAACCACAAGAAAAACAATAAAGTAGGAATAAACTAAATCAAAGAGGTGAAAGACCTGTAGTCTGAAAACTATAAAACACTGATAAAAGAAATTCAAGATGATGAAAAAAAAAAAGGAAAGACATTCCATGTTCATGAATCAGAAGAAAAAATATTGCTAAAATGTCTATACTACCCTAATTAATCTACAGATTTAATGTAACTATAACAAAATACCAATAACAATTTTCATAGAACTAGAACAAACAAACCGAAAATTTGTATGGAACCACAAAAGACCCCAAATAACAAAGCAATCTTGAAAAAGAAAAACAAAACTGGAGGTATCACAGTTCTAGACTTCAAGTTATATTACAAAGCCATAATAATCAAAACAGTATGGTACTGGTACAAAAGCAGACACTAGATCAATGGAACAGAATAGAAAACCCAGAAATAAATCCACAACTATATGGTCAATTAACCTTCAACAAAGGAGGCATGAATATCCACTGGGAAAAAGACAGTCTCTTCAACAAATGATGTTGGGAAAACTGGACAGCTACATGCAAAAGAATTCACCTGGATCACTTTCATACACCGCACACAAAAATAAACTCAAAAAGGATTAAAGACCTAAATGTGAGACTTGAAACCATAAAAATCCTATTAGAGAGCACAGGTAGTAATTCCTCTGACATCAACCAGAGCAACATTTTTGTAGATATGTCTCCTGAGGCAAAATAAACTATTGGAAATATTTCACAATAAAAAGCTTCCGCACTTGAGGGAAACAATCAAGAAAACTAAAAGGACTAGGTGGCTCAGTCGTGATCTCAGGGTGCTGGGATCAAGCCTGCATCTGGTTCCCTGCTCAATGGGGGTTCTGCTTCTCCCTCTCCCTCTGCTGCTCCTTCACTTGTGTTCTCTCACACTCTCTCAAAATAGATAAAATCCTTTAAAAAAAAACCAACAACAACTAAAAGGACAAATAGCATTCTTAATGTCCCCAAACCACTTGGTCTGCCTCTTATCTGTGTACCATGGCCCTAGTTTTTAACCATATTGTTTTGCACAGATCTCTGACACTGCTCTTTCCTGTTTACTACTTCAGTCACTGTCTAGAGGGTCCTTCTTCTTCGCACTTGACCTTCACACTATTGGTCAATGTCAGCAGAGCGAGCAAAGGAGATGATGGCGCTCCCCTCCCCTCCACACCCACCCTTCCACGGCTTTCCATCACTGCAGATTAAATCCAGTCTCTCTTCCGTGGCCCGCACAGCTATTCCTGATCTGTTTCATCCTCTTTGATCCTGCCTTCTCCTTGTCCTGTCCATTCCAGCCCCAATGCTCTTCTTGCTGAGTTCAAGCCTGTTCCTCCGTCAGTGGATTAGCAATGCTCTTGCCCACACCAAAGACATTTTTATACGGCTTCTTCCCTTCCCCTCCATTTCTCTGCTTAAATGTCACCGTCTCAGTCTTTGCCCCAGGGAAAATAATTCTGCAAACCACAACAGAGGCACCCTTAATCTTCATGAGTATTGCATTTTGAATGTCATGCAACGAGAAATGGCACATTTCCTCAAAAGTCTCAATATATAAAACATGGTATATGAGTAGGTTGTCATTTCCCTATCATCAGCACAACCAAAAGAAAGTTATAAAATGGATTGTGTAAGCAGAGAAAAATGTTCTTATCGGGTTCTTCTGACTTCTCCATTTCTAGTAATATATATACTCTCAACACCCATCAGTCCTAAATCCTGCTTCATTTTTCTTCCTAACACTTATCTCTGCCTGAGGTTGTATTATTTATTGGTGCATCTGTTTTATTTACTTGTTTGTTCTGTATCTCTTCAATGAGAATGTAAGCTCCATGAAAGCAGGGTTTTGTGTAACCACGTGCCACTGTTGACACAGAACAAGAACTCAGGAAGTATTAACAGACTATTAGACAAATTTTCATGTTTACAGATGAAATGACTGTGTAATTCATATACCCTGCTGTTATATTTATGGGATTTACATCCTTTGGACCAAATTGAGGTTATGATTCTACTTTACAACTGCCCATACTTCTCTCCATGGCGTGTTACCTGGTGCTCCTCCCCTTTCTGACCTGATCTTGCTTTACCTTTTCAGACTTTTTTTTTTTTTTTTAATGAATCTGGGGAGCACCTGGGTAGCTCAGTAGTTGAGTGTCTGCCTTCTGCTCAGGGCATGATCCCGAAGTCCTGGGATTGAGTCCCACATCGGGCTCTCCACAGGAAGCCTGCTTCTCCCTCTGTCTGTGTCTCTGCCTCTCCCTCTGTGTCTCTCATGAATAAATGAATGAATGAATGAATGAATGAATGAATGAACTTAAAAAAAAAAGAATCTGGAACATTCCCAGCTTGCTTACCCTTAGGATCTTTGTTCTTGCGTTTCTTCCACCTAAAACCCACTGGTGGGAGCATTTTACAAAACCAGTGTATCACCTGTTTATTCTTGGCTCAGGTGCAACTCCTCAGCTAAGCCTACCTTGCCCCCATGTCTAAAGCTGGGAACTACCCCCATGCTGATACTCTTGATCCCTTTCCTCTGCTGTACTTTTTTCTCCCATGGGACTCACCACCCTTTTAAAGATTAAAAAATTGCAGCATACATTTATCATTATGTAGAGTATAATAATAATGTAAAACATAACTATAACAATATATAGTGCCTACTGTTTATTAAGTCTCCCTAAAACATAAGCTCCACAAGGGCAGAAATCTTGGTCCATTTGTTCCATTGCTTGTACCCACCTATCTTAGTCTGTTCTGGCTGCTATGACAGACTTACCATCGACTGGGTCGGGCTTAAATAATAAACATTTATTTCTCACAGTTCTGGCAGCTGGAAGTCTAAAATCAAGGCATCAGAAGATTTGGTGTCTGGTGAGGACCACTTTCTGGTTCCCTGATGGCTGTCTTCTCTCTGGGTCCTCAAATGGCAAAAGGGGTGAGGGAACTCTTTGGGGTCTCTCTCATAAGGCACTAATCCCATTCCTGAGGGCTCCACACCCATGACCTGATCACCTCCCAAAGACTCCAGCTCCAAATACCGTCACATTGGAAGTCAGGTTTCAATGTATGGATTCTGGGGGGACACATTCAGTCTATGGCACCATCTTACCTCACCACTTCTAGGGCTGATTCCCGAAAGCTGGTCCCAGGTTCTCCTATGCTCAGGCTTTCAGCTGGGTTTGGCCAATGGGAGGTACTCATAGGTGCCCCTGGATCATTTTACAGGAAGGCCCTGCAACTGGAGATCACTGCCTCCTTCATTCCTTCCACTAGGAGTGATAGTGGCTCATAGAGGTCATTCTCTGCTTTGCTTTACCATCCCATATTAGCTGTTTAGTACTTCTATTCCCTTCTACCACCTTCCTGAATTAAATTCCCACTGGTTTAAATGCTGAGAGTAGTAGTTTCTGTTTTCCTAGTAGATCTGGAAATACACAATTCTATTTCTTCTGCTTTTTTAGCAGATGACTTGGAAGTCAGGTCAGAGAGTGAAGCAAGGCAGTGAACAATGATATGCTCATGACTAACCACATAATAAAACCAAGTAACTTAGCAGCTCAATAGGTTTAGCCGATACGCTCTAGTTTTATAGGTTTTCTTCATTAGCATATGAGAGATGCACTATAAATCACCCACTGTAGACAAGAGCTATAATCAGATGTACAGGAGAATCACAGCCACATATGGCAAAGTAATTTATCATGAGATTTTAATTATATAAAGAGACACATTAAATTTATCTCTGTGTCCTCATCATCCAGCTCAATGCCTGGAATGTAATAGTTACCTGATAAATGCTCATTTAATGATGAAATGAATGAACTGAAAATATTAAAAATTATGCACACTGCACTTTCCACATTACAATATGACAGCACAAGAATTCTGGCAACCCACAAGTCTATGAATGAAGAAAAATCCACCTGGTTGGTAACACAGAAAAGCTGAAGCTGCATAGCCACATGTGAATCCCAAGTGGAGGGAGCTTGTGGTGGGATCTCAGGGCAGGCACCTGGCCGACCAAACCTCTAGAAACCACATCTTCCATCACTGCCTTCTACTCAGTCTTGGGCATCCTGCAACAGCCAACAACGGCTGATGGATGTTTATAAGGAAAAGAGAAGTACTCAGGACTCAGGCATCTATGGGGAAGGTCATTCCCCTGAGGTTCCAGGCATGCTTCAGGGTGCTGGTGTTTAATGGACAAACACAGAAATGGATACAGGATGACAGAACAGGAGAGGGAGGGGATGGAAGACGAAGGAACTATTCTACCCTATTGTCCAGGGTGTTACCATCAGCAGACCTGAATGAACAGCCAAGAGAGATAACCAAGATTCCATGAGTTCTGGCCCCAGCTTTCACTAGCACAGATCTCCGTGCAAACTTAACACCCCCTTAGCCAATGCTGGCTTCAGAAGATCTCGTAGAATTACTAATTCAAATGCTTCTGATAGATTAAGGAGGACCCACACAGTGCAGCATGGACCGTGGAGGCATAGATCCCCTCCTCTGACACCGATCAATTATCTGTAGGGAAAAGCCTCCTCCACTGTGGTGTCCTGGCACTTTGCATGTCTCCTCATGGGCCACACAGGCAAAGCTTGACCACTCCCTGACCCATGGCTTGATGGAATATCCTATGATTCCTTCTGGAGCCAGGGGAGATAAGGCTGGGTGGCGAGCTGCTGTCGGGCATTTCCCAGTCCCACTTTATGGTCATCTCTCCTTTGTCTCCCCATGTGCAGCCACCCACAGCTCATGACATCTGTCACCTGGCCCTCTTGGTTTTGTGTTGTCCAATGAGACTAGAGTTGTGGACAGCTGCTACCATGCTGACCTTCCTTTTGCTGCCTGTTCCTGTCTGAATCCATTTGGGCTCCTGTCTCCTCACTGGCCAATCTGTGGAAGGGTGGCAAGCCAAACTGGCAGAGGCCACCATGCTGCTGCTTAGTGAGTGAGCGACCATATGGCTTGGTTTACTCTGCACAGCAGCATCTGCCTCTGTTAATGGACTCCAGCGCCCCATACTGGGGCATCAACACTCTGTGGCACAGGCCAGCATGATTTGTCACAACTGCACATAGCACTTCCTCGTAGTGATGTGGCCACAAGTACTTTGCTGTCTTACAGTGGTTTAGACACTCCCCCACCACGTCTGTAGGTCAGATACTCCCATGTGCAGCCCCAGGACTGTTACACAGCTTCCGCGAGGAAGTTATCTGGTCAAACATTTGATGTTATTGCATCCTTACATTGCTCCAAGTTGATGAGGTTACTCTAACTGTCCTCAAGCATATAAAATTCACAAACAGTTCTTTAAAGAAAAAAGGGAGTTCCTGAAGTTTTTTGCAGGCCACTAATACACTGTATTTCATCACAGAGGGCATTTTTAGAAATATTTTTTAAGTAATCTCTACAGTAAACATGGGGCTCAAGCCCACAACCCCAAGATCAAGAGTCACATGCTCCACTGAGCAAGCCAGCCAGACACCTCCAACGAGTGCATAGCTTACTCATCTACAGATAGGAACATCTCCTCAATGCAAGATACTCTTTTTTTTTAAGATTTTATTTATTTATTTATTCATGAGAGACACACAGAGAGAGAGGCAGAGAAGGGAGAAGCAGGCTCCATGCAGGGAGCCCAACATGGAACTTGATCCCAGGTCTCCAGGATCACACCACAGGCCAAAGATGGTGCTAAACCGCTGAGCCACCCAGGCTGCCCAACGTAAGATGCTCCTAAAGCCCTCTGAACAGACCAGAGGCAGGAACAGCGTTAAGGAAAAGCATTTGATTCTAACTGCAGAGTATTTGACTGTGGCCACAGCCTTTTTCTTAACGATAGTTTTAAAATAAATAAAAGTGCTAGCTTTTTTAGTGAACTGTCACTCTCATCTGTTTTTAATCATGGTTCTTGTTAGTTTTGAATTCTGTAAGAACTCAAATTCATTCTTAATTATAACATTACTGTACTTTGGCAAAGTATAATCCAGATGTGATACATTTAGAATAAAAAGCACATTTCTTCATCACTGCCTAAATATGCTTCTATCATAAAACTTATCTGATCCTCAATGTCTCAGGCTATGCAGTGATTGATTGCAGCCAAGCTTTTCATGCTCTGCCAAAAGAAAGAATAGGCACACAGGTGTCGGAGCTGCCGGGCCTTCATGACAGAGTGAGGGGGACCCACCTGGGTCTTCATCAGGATTGTGCCCAAGGACATTTTCTTGAATCACGCTACGTCAAGGCGTTTCAAGCAAACTCTTTTAATTTCCTGGTTCCTCTTTTCAGAATTACAAGATCCAATAGAAAGAGACAGAGAAGGAAGGAAGGGAAGGACAGAGGGACAGAGGGCCAGAAGAAGGAAGGAAGGAAGGAAGGAAGGAAGGAAGGAAGGAAGGAGAAAAAGTATACCTTTTTCTAGTCTGTAACTACACAATATTCAGAAAAGAATATAAACTATGATTTACTGTATACACCAACGAGGCTAGAAATAAAATGTGATGGGTCAGTATCGTGATTCATCGATTTCCTTAAAGTCCCAGACTGAGCAGTGCATGTTTTACACAGTGAAAATTCATGGATTATTTGAAGAGACAGTGCCACGATATCAACGTGAGATTCAAAGGCAGGGCCTTCGGAGTTATTTCAATTCCAAAAATGAGTTCTGCAGAAACTCCAGAATAGAGAGCCTCCCTTTGCCCTTGGGAATGACCTGCTTGTGTGTGCATGAGGGGACATGGAAGCAGAGACTCCCAAAGTTCCCAGGGGTCTCAAATAGCAACCAGCCCCAAATCCACAGGTAAGGAGAGCAGAACAGTGGTTGCCAGGGGCTGGCAGGAAGAAATGTGGAGTGACTGCTCATGGGTGTACCAAAATAACCCTGGAATTACAGAGGGTGATGGCTGAATGCCTCTGTGAGGACACTAAAACTCAGTAAACTGCATACTTCACCATGGTGAATTTCATGGTATGGAAGTTCTCTCTCATTTTTTAAAGATTTAATTTAATTATTTTTAAGTAACCTCTATACCCAACATGGGGCTTGAACTCACAACCCCGAGATCAAGAGTCACATGCTCTTCAGACTGAGCCAGCCAGGGGCCCCAAGTTCTCAAATGAGATAAATGAAAGGTAGCAGTAGCTAAGGCGCTTCTGTATGCACATGCACACCACGCATACTGCATGGGACATATTTACACTAAAAACGTGTTTGTTGTTTATCTGAAATTTACATTTAATTGGGTTCTCCACATTTTTGTTTCAGTAGACCTTATTTTTTAGAATTGTTTCAGGTTAGTAGCAAAATTGAGTGGAAAGTACACAGAGACTCCATATGCCTCCCTCAACACATGCCCAGCCTTTCTATTAACACCCCCCACCAGAGTGGTACATGTGTTACCGTGTGTATGTTCTATGGGTTTTGGCAAAATTATAATGAAGTATCCACCATTATAGTATCATATAGAGTGGCTTCACTGCCCTAAAACTCCTAACTGCTCTATTGATTCATCCCCCTCCTCCCTATAACCTAACCCCTGGCAACCACGGTCTGGATGTACCACAGTTTATCCATTCACCCATCGCAGGATAGCTTGGTTCTTTCCAAGCTTTGCCAATTATGAATAAAGCTGCTTAAGCATTTGCATACATGCTTTTGTGAGAATACAATTTAACAGTTCATTTAGGTAAATAGCAAGGAGCACAACTGCTGGATCACGTTTACCACGTGGTAAGACCTTGTTTAGTTTTGCTAAACAGTGAACTTGCACTTCTTTGGCAGAGACACAGAACAAGGATGTACTTCAATGAGAAAAGGCAATAAAGGATATCTTATCTTCATTCGCTCGTTCACCCGCTCATCCATTGGTATTTATTGAACAAAACTGGGTGATAGACCCTAGGAATGCAAACAGACACACAAAATGGAAGAAGCACAGGCTGTCAAGCATACCAAGGCAGTGTACCAAGAGTGTCATAAAGGTTTCCAACATGCAAGTTAGAGAGCAAAGACAAGATGGAGAGATTTTCCCCATGGCGGCTGCAAGGGAGGTTCCAAGAGTATACCCCGGGAAAGAAGGCTTTCCTCTTAAAATATGCAGATAATCCCTACAGGGGTATTGATGAGAGAGGTGTGCAGGAAATAATGATCCTAAATGGAGGTGCAAAGGTACGAACTAGCAATGAAATACATTTATTCAATAAATGTTTAATATCCTGCCATTATGTTGGGCCTGAGGACACAGCTTTCACCAAACAGGCAGCCTTGACAAGGATTCTACAGGAAAACACTTAACACAGGTTTGTAAAACTCAGATCGGCAAGCCTTCCTCATGGCTAGGGAAATGTTCCTTCTCCTGCTGGGTATGCCATCCCCTCTATGACTCCCCTTCCTTCTATCCTAAAATGAAGAATAACGCCAATGTGCATATGTATACTGCTTGCCATCTATTAGAATTTCAAGACTCGGTCTGAGGACTTACCCCTCTCCAACTATTGAAGTTTCTAAAGTTGAGTTATCATTCCAAACTTTAGTTACTATTGTCCTATGTGAGATCTTTGTATCTTGTGTCCAATGTGCTAGGTAGATGTTTCTTTATAGTCATTTTAAGATGTACAGGTGCACTTGATAAAATAGCTGGACATTTTCAAGATGTTTTTCATTGGATAATTTATTCCATATGTACCCAACAGCCAAGCATTTGGCAAGTGACCAACAGATATGATTTAGAAAGCCTGAAGAGTTCATGCAGGAAATAAGTAGCTGACAGATAAAGAAAAATGGCAACTTCATGCTTTAATGACAACGTAAACTATCTAGAAGGGACATTCATCAGTTCAACAAGAATCGATTTTCTTCACTCTCAACCCATTTAACAAATCTCTTTCTAAAAGGTCGGGGCATTTGCTCTGGTAATTTATTTGTTTATGTATAACTAGCCCGTCTCGAGAGTCTCTAGGAGACATCTTTCTCTGGCACATGTTTTATCTTGATCCCAGGTAGAAGATAATCACCAAGTGACCTGTTGAATCAGGCATACTTGGAGGCAAGAGAAGGTGATTTCACTTACTTTGCACAGTGGACACTGATGCAAATGTGTAAGGACTATACAGGAAGCAGGATGAGCTTCACACCGCAAGCAGACACCAACTCTCTGCACTGATTTTGAAATGATATAACTCACAAGAGACATCACTCGTTAATTAGAGAAAATCTAAAATCAAAGGGTTTCTGGTTAATTCATAGAAAAATGGGGAGTTTGAATAAATTTCAAGGCAATGTTTTAACGAGGTAAACTTAATTCTAGTATTTGCAGAAAAACAGAGAATGAAGAATTCATGTTTATTCAACATTTATTCCTCTAATTGACCACCATTTGTTTAGCAAATGTTTATTGAGCACCTCCTGTATGCCTGGGAGTATGCCAGGTTCCAGGAATAAAACCATGAATATGAACAGAATGTCTCCTCTGAGGGTAACTGGTAAGTAAATAGCCACCATATGTGGTGTGAGAGGGATGGAACCATGACAGACAGGAAAACAAGTCTGTTTGAGAACCAAACGAAAAGGTGACATATAAAATCTTTGACCTAGGTCTTACATGAATTAGTAGGTGTTTGCCATACATAGATGAAAGAAAGTGTAGTACACACAAAGATAGATCGGTCATGATGATTAAATATCAATCATGTCCATCTTTTTTTTTAAAGATTTTATTTATTTGTTTGAGAGGGAGAAAGAGAGATAGTGAGTGAGTGAGAGCACAAGAACAGGGGGAGGGAGAAGCAGACTCTCTGCTGAGCAGGGAGCCCCAAGCAGGGCTCCATCCCAGGACCCTTAGATCATGACCTGAGCTGAAGGCAGATGCTTAACCAATTGAGCCTCCCAGGTGCCCTTCAACCATCCATCTTTACCAATTACTCGCTCTTCATTCTCAGGCAAAATACTTAGCTCTCTATCCATCTGTTTTCACATCTCAGATACTAATAATATTTCATTTGCAGGCCGTTAGAAGAATCAACCGAGACAACAGACCTTAAATGCTAGGTCTATGGCCATTAAATGCTGATCCTATGGAATATTCCAATGAGTTAAGTACCCACACCTTCCTCTATCATGAATGGTGGACAAATGGTGTCCTGCTCTCCCCATCCTCTCCCCAGAACGATGCTAGTAACTCCGTAATGGACACAGAGCAAGAAATGAAAGTTTTGTTCTTGTTATTTATGTGAAGCAATCCAAAGCTGTGTGCAGTGGCTCTCCAGATTGTACATGTATCTTGTCTTTGATGTTTGTCTTCTAGAATTTCTTACCATTTTAGAATAATTTTTTACCTTGTCTTTTACTGTAAAGGATTTTGTGGGAGGTGGAACTATGATCTAATCCCATCCTTAATATGTTGATTTATGCTTTGATTCAGATTTCTTTTGAAGTATTCCCAAATTCCCAAGTAATTCATATTTCCTGGTTTTTTGGTCATTGATTTACAGTTTTATGGGATTATAATTAATAAACATGGACCATACAATAAGTTTTTACAATTTGTGCTCCTGGTACCTATGCACAGTTTCACTCTTGGGTCAAGTAAAACTGTGGGATCTTTGAGCTATAGAAAGAAAGTAAGGGGAAGTCCCTGTTCATCTGCTTCGGGGAACCAGGGCGCACCCACTGACCAGATGGAGGGCCCCCTCTGGCATGTAGCAGACGCCTCCATAATTAAGAGTTCTTTTGTGTGCCTTATTCAACCTCCTATTCCCTGAGTCTGCCAGATGGTAGATATTTAGTAATTTTCCTTAAGTAGATGAATAAATATTTCTTCTTACTTTCCTGTAATGGGCATGCCTAATTTTGTAACATGTTAATAAAAATAGAAACCCCCAATAAAAGGATCATTTAAAAACTGTCATCATTTCTGGACATTTAATTTATTCTACCAGTACTCTGGTTATGCATTCAAAGTATTCCAACTGCTCCCCTGTTATTGCTGAAGTAGTCTGTTGCTATCTCACTTTATCAAATAGCACAGCACAAAAGAGAAAGAATCTTAAGCATGAACTGTAAATAAAGTAAAGAAAAAAATAATAATGGCACAAGCATGGAAAAATATGGAAGGATGATTATATTTCTTCAAGTAGCATAATAAACACTGAGGAAATAGCCTCACGGTCTAACAATATCATCAAACTTGAAAAAGCAGTAACTGGAAATGCAATTTTAACTATGGCATTGCTTAAAGTAATTCCTCTGTCTGAGCAATTGTTTTTGGCTCGATCACAAGCTACCAAAGCTAACAAGAGTGAAAAATGTAACAGCATTTCAATTGAGTGTAAGGACAGAGAAAGACATGAGCTTTACCCATACATCATCATTCACATTTTTTACTTTTATTGGTGGAGTGATAGGAGAAAGTGAGAATTTCCAAATGCCCTCAATATGTCTTTGCCTCCTGCTATTTCATGCATCTGTGAAAAAAATCTGTGATATTTCAAAGCATATTGAAGACTCACATGAAGAAAGCTATTTACTTTATCAAGATCACTAACTATACATTACCATGCATTGTTAGCCATGACTGGGGCCTCTGACAATTGAAATACTAATTGCTGTATCAAACGATTCTTCAAACAATCACATGACTGTTGGAATTAAGTGGGGTTGACACTGATTTCCAGTTCTCATTTCTCTGTAAAATTTTCATTAGGCCCTCTGTTCGTAAAGTTCTTTAAAGGACTTCACAGAGAGACTTAAGACAGTTTCTACTTTATCTCCAAATGGAAATTCATGATTTGATTTTTTTCCCATTTTTTTGAGACATAATTGATACACAATAAAATCTTCCATGTTAAAGCGTTCAGTTCAGTGATTTTACTCCATTCACAAGACTGTGCAACCCTCACTACTCTAATTCCAGAATACCGTCATCACTCGAAAGAGAAACCCTGTACCAATTAGCACTCTCCATCTCCTCCTCCCAGCCCCTGACAACCACAAATCTACCTTCTGTCTCCACAGATTTGCCAATTCTGGATATTTAATGTAAGTAGAGTCATATAACATGCAAGCTTTATGGCTGGCTTTTTAAACTTAGCATAATGTTTTCAAAGTTCATTGGTATTGAAGCATGAAACCATATTTGATTCCTTTTTATGGGTGAATAATATATCCTTGTATAAATAGGCCACATTCCGTTCCTCTGTTCATCAGTTCATAGACATTTGGGTTGTTTCCACTTTTTGTCTAGGAGGAATATGCTGCTTCAAACATTCACATTCAAGTTTCTTTGTGAACAAATGTTTTTAATTCTCTTGGGTATGTATCTAGGAGGGGAACTGCTGAGTCACATGGTAACTCTGTGTTTAACTTTTTGAGCAACTGCCAAAGTGTTTTCCAAGGCAGCTGCTCCATCTTACATCCCTACTGGCTGTGTTTGAGGGTTCTAAATTCTTCACATCATTACCAACACTTGTCACTCTGTTATGCTTTGAGATTTATCACTGAGGATAAATGATGAGTATTCCATGAAGAGATGAGTTACTATAACAAAAACAATCTAATGTTTGAATTTCACATTATAAGGGGAAAAAAACCCTAAAGATGGTAGCAATTTAGGAAGTGTAAATCTCCTTAATCAAAAGAAATATATAAAATGTATATTTTCTAGCAATAATTGGTTATTATATAACCACAATTTAGTTCATCCTTTTAGAAGAATGATGAGAAGAAAATGAAACAAGCTTCAGAAGGAAATCCTAATGGCATCATCTAGGAAATGGAGTGATAGTAAAACCTGTATGAGAGCATACCTGTTTCAAAAACAACACATGACATTTATGCCCAAAAACATCAATGTTCCAAACATCAATGTTCAAGAACACTGGCCTTGTGTTGACTCACTCATGTTTGTGTGGCTGCGTGGTATTTTATTTTGGATTGGCTTACCAAGGTATAAGCCATCTCCACAACATCACATCTAGAAGAAGGAGTATGAGGCAGTGAACAGGTAGGAAAGAATACAGTACTCTTAGAGAATGGAAGTGGTGCCTATGGATGAAGCCTAAGAGTCCATGAAAGGGGACAGATATGGAGGTATGTATAAGCAGGAGTCAGACATAAGGGACATGATGGTTCTGCAGAGAAGTATTATTAACATAGTTAACATGAGATAGCTCTCCTAGAGCTCTCCTTGGTTGGCATCTGGGAACTTGGGAGTTCAGGAATAGTGTCACTATTCTCTAGTAAGAATGGCCCACCATGCTAAATTGTTGGTACCAAGAATGTGTTTTATGGTGAACACCTGCTCTCCTTCTGAGAGTCTGAAATTTTGGTACATGCTAGGCAGGGAGTGCCTAAGTAATCAACTCCCCAGTTAAAACGCCGGGTGCTGATTCCTTAATGAACTTCCCTGGTAGACAATATCTCACACATCTTGCCACAGATAACGTGTGCTGTCTCCCTCTCTCTGTCTCTGTCTGTCTGTCTCTCTCTCACACACACACACATAAACATACTCCCCCCAAACAAGTAAACAATCAAAAACCCAAAACCTTTCATTTCTGAAGGACCAAGTAAGTCGTATGTTTAGAAGTGATAGACAATCACTACTTAATTCTGAATTAATCAGAAGCTTTTAAAATACAGCTTAAGTGAATGGGAAAAAACATCTGGTCAAGTTGATGATGAGAATGAACTTTTTAAACCATAGTATGGCCCAAAACCCTTGACCAACCAAAAGAGTAATTCCATATAGCAGAGAGGTTTTTATTTTTTTTTTAATCTGAACCTCATTTCACATATAAAGAAGGTTTCCAAAAACACTGATGATAAAGAAAGTTGCAACTACATCAGGCAGCACATAACAATTAAATGTTTTTAACCTAGTCTACTGACCTTAGCATAAGCTTCCTACCTTGATGCTGGAAACGCAGCACTGAGTGTTATTAGGTAATGATGTCTTCTGGGAACAAAAATCACAATCTTATTATTTCACTGACATTAACAAATAATGTTCTCTTGTTTACTCCATTACTCTTCCAAACTGGGTAATAATTTTTAGGCAACAGTCCTGGATCACTTGTTCCTTTGGAGTTGATTTAATTAAGTAGGGAAATTAATGTTATGCTGTCTTCTGGCCTAAGGGACAAGATGACCTTCTGCAAATCTGTAAATGTCAACTCCTAGCAAGAACAAAGGTGTCCCTGGATAACTCTGAATTATTTCCAGCATTAGCTTTCAGATTGGCAGTGACAGTCCCTCTCATTTTAGGAAGAAGAAAAAAACAACTCTAAAAACAAATCCGCTCCTCACCCTACTCTCAGTTTTCCATATTACTATTAAATACAATTTTTAAAAATTAGTTTTAAACATTTTCCCATTTCTATAGATAGGTAATGGTCCCACAAATGGTTTCTATATGCAGAGAAAATATATTTTAAATTCATCTCCTTTTAAGAGTGGTCTCTCTTGCCTTTCCCAACAGATGTTCTTTTTAAAGAATATATTTCTCATGACATCTCATCTCCTGAGCTTCATATGAGCTTGAATCACACTGATCTTAGAACACTGTTAATGATCCTCCCTCTTAATCCGTCTGGCCTATGCCATTAGATTATGCCTGATGATACTTGTGTCCAGAACCAAGTGGTTTGTTTAGATAACTAGCAGAGGCTGAATCCATGAGCTTGTAGGACACCAAAAGAATGATCAAAAGGAGTATTTGTCACCTTTTTACGGTTTAAGAGATGTCAAATACCATGTTCCTGGTTTTAACGGACTTCAGTAACTAGGGACAAGACTCCTCTCTGAATGTCCTCATTGCCTGCTGCAGCCCTCAGTAAACATGAATGAAAAAAAAAAGAACAATTATATCTACTTCATCTACCTGAAGGCTTTGGTGAAAATCAATCTTGATCATAAAGATGAAGCTGATAAATGTTTCTAGAATGCTTGACAAGACAATTAAAAAGAGAAGTGATGCGTTAGTACTCTTTAATTCTTCCCTTATGTGTATTCTCCAGGTCAAATGCCCAAGAGCTTCAAAGTGTCAATTTTGTGCCATCACCAGAATTACCTAAACAATTTCGTCTTTATATGAAAACAAAAGGAAAATCTCTGCTTCATTTATATATTTTTTTGGCTCAAAGTATGTATGTAGTTTTGTGGCTGGATTTAATTTTACCTTTGCATATAGAAACCTACAGACATTTATAATGCAGGGATAATTTATCAGCACAACCCAACCATTCGTCTAGGTGAAGGATGAATTTTGCCTCCTCTTGGCCAATTTTCTCACAGCTGAGGGATGTACACATGAAGCTCAACTAGATAGGGTCAAAGGGACATTTGCACAGGGATGGGTGTTGTGTGAAATACGCAGGAGACTGAGATCTACTTTCATGATCTTCAACGTCAGTAAGAGAGAAAACAATGACCATCAGCTGCCTCAGAAAATCTCTGAAAGCAATGTTCGACTATTTTTATGGATTGCACCAGAAGCTGCACTTTGGGGGCAAAATGAGAAAGCATTCTTCTCTGTGGATATGCTCCAGAGTTCCTGTAACTTCTCCTCTATCAGAAACACGCACAAGTACCCATTCCTACTTAGCATTCCCACAGTACCAGGGACTACTCAGTGTAAAGGGTCAATTAGACAAAGGAAACACAACTAGAGTAAAAACCAAACAACAAAAGAAATTTGAGATATCTTCAGGAATCCAACTATATCATTTGTAGGTAGATCAATAAAAATTTTGGGAAACTTTCACATTAAAATGTATATATTCTGATATTACAGTAAAACCAATCAGGTATAGCAGAGTCTGCTGCTAACTAGCTCTGCAACCTTAGGCAAGATAATGAAGTGTCTTGGAGTTTCTGCTACATGGAGAAGCCTGGCCAGACTAATTTAATCTTAAAAGTCCCATGAATTTATGATGTCATGGACTATATCCTTCTGGTCTTTATTAGAAAACTATATATTAGTTTGCAGGACCCGTTTACCAGATTGGAGGATTTCTCCTTCCTCTACCACATACAATTTTTTAAAACTGTTCTAATGACTTCTCTCTAGTTCTACGTTGTACTTGAATGAATGACACTTAATTCACCCAGATTTTTAAGAGAGTTTTGCTCAGCTCTCAAGAGAGTAAGCTGGTATGTTATCATTTATAAAATATTTACGGCATCAGTAGAGAGCTCTGAATAACAAATGGCTTCTATTTAAATGATGAGAGACTGTTTAACATTTTCAAACTTAGCTTTTCAGTTGATGTATTCTCAATCTCACTTGATTTATGATCTAAATTTAAAACAGCTCTAATCAAATATGTAATTTAATAATCTTATCAATGGAATTTCTATGTATATTTTTTGGTTTTGCATTTTGTTTCATAACAATAATTGGGAAGGATTCACAACAAAAACAATTATCTAAGGTGAAATTGGAAGCCGCTGGGCTCTATTTGTTTTATTATTTTATTTTACTTTTTTTTGTGAAAAGCCACTGTTAGTCTAAAATGCATTATTAAATTGTCTATAATGGTATTTAAAAGCTGAAGGAGTTTAATTCCACAATAACTGTTTCATTTTTAAATTCAATACATCTTCAGTTTATGCAACTTGCCTGAGATTGCACAGCTGTTTTTATTTATAGTCTAATGGGGGAATTTCACTTGTCAAAGATGCTATGACAAGTAAATGTCCCTGTGCACATTGCATTCAGTGACGTGGCCCACTTGCAAGCCAAAAAAATGTCAAGAAATACCATTAAAATCCTTTTAGCTGCAAAGACACTGAATTATCATTCTTTTCAAGTTCTTACTCTTCAAGGGGCTATTACAAGAAAAGTTTACATGCAAAAAAGTCCATTAATTTATGTAACATGCTTATTACCATATTTAATTAAGTAAAGAAAGTCAGGCTTATCTTCAGATCTTAATACGAACAATATTTATCAGTAATCATAACCATTTGGATATGCTGCGATGATGCAGAGACTGTAATAAACCAGCAGGTAGTTGGGCAGGTGTTTTTCAGGGGTTTTACTAGGGAACGATGGGTTTGCATGGACTAGAAACATCCAGTCCTCTGCTTGCCTCTGTTTTATACGGTATACTTACACAATTTCTATTAAATGTTGCTCAATAAAAAACTAGATAAATTCTAGGGGTTGATGTTGCCACTTGTTAATTGCCCAGCTCTCTTTCAAAGTACACTCTAGATTCATTTTCCTACAAAAGATATATGATCTATAGCTGTTTCCAAGCAAAAAGGACTGAAAGGTACCAACTGGAAGACCTTTGCCATTTCTTCTTCAGAAAAGTCTAGTGATTTCCTGCTGGTTGTTTCCACTTAAGTTGGCCACAAGAACTCCAGAGGTGACCTGGGTCTTCTGTCTTGTTGCCTTAAAGTTGGCTTGCTGATGGTAATGGGATACACCCAACTCATAGTTACTATAGGATCAAGTGGGTCCATTTGCCATAGAATGATGGTCTTTTCAAGTAAGGCTATTTTATTTTTTTATTTTTTTTTAATTTCTTTTATTTATGATAGTCACAGAGAGACAGAGAGGCAGAGACATAGGCAGAGGGAGAAGCAGGCTCCATGCACCAGGAGCCCGATGTGGGATTCGATCCCGGGTCTCCAGGATCATGCCCTGGGCCAAAGGCAGGTGCCAAACCGCTGCGCCACCCAGGGATCCCAAGTAAGGCTATTTTAAAAGGTAATAATATATCCAGTACTTTTATATATTTCTCCTCTGTGCTTGCTTTAAAATTCAATTCTGCTTATAAATATATATATATGTATATTCTAGTTTGGAAAAGTTTATTGGAAAATACAAGGAGTGTTAACTCATTATGTCTTTCATGCATACCTGTTGGGGTTATAGTTCAGTGTTTCCAGGCATAAAGTAAGACCAGTCTTTGCTAGAGAATAGTGAAGACCATGCACTACCCCATCAGTGTTGGGAAGATTTCTTAAAAGTCAAGTACCTTTGGGATGCCTGGGTGCCTCAGTGGCCTTTGGCTCAGGTCATGATCCCAGGGTCCTGGGATTGAGTCCAGCATCGGGCTTCCCACAGGGATCCTGCTTCTCCCTATGCCTATGTCTCTACCTCTCTCTCTGCGACTCTCAAGAATAAATGAATAAAATCTTAAAAAAAAAAAAAAAAGTCAAGTATCTTTGACAACGTGAACAATGAATCTGTTACTCACATTACAAAACAAAAATTTATTATGAAGATAAGTAAAAAATGTGAGCAGAAAATTCTATTTGGCTATTCATTTTCATAAGATTTGCAAAACCTTTTTCTATGCAACATATTCAGGTATTTTGAGTTCAGCAATGTAGTCAGATGTTTTAGTATAAAAAATAATGTGTTCATGGGGCACCTGGGTGGCACAGTCATTTCAGTGTCCAGCTCTTGGTTTCTGCTGAGGTCCTGATCTCAGAGTCATGAGATGGAGACCTGCATTGGGCTCTGTGCTCACTGCAGAGTCTGCTTCAGCTTGTATCTCTCTCCCTCTCCCTCTGCCCGTCCCCCTGCGCTCTCTCTCTCTCTTCAAAATTAATAAATAAATCTTTTTAAGAAAATAATGTGTTCAAATATGGAGATTATCTGAATTACTTCCTACCTTTTTCTTTAACATTATTTCATATTGTTATTTTTTCATTTGTTTCTGAGAGTTGCATTTGCATAATAAAGGCTCCTTTTTTTTTTTTTTTTTTTTTTTTTTACAGATCTGGTCTTCCCTTCTTATGAAATTAGTCAAAATTAATTTTTTCCAACTCTGCAAAATCTAGACCAACTAACATTCTTACTTTAAGTGTAAGCTAACTTATGAATTTCTCCCAAGCAGTATCACAGCTTTTCAGTGGCCAGGGAACTGAAACAAACGAAGGCCATGCAAGCAACAACAGTGCACCTGTCAGACTGGAGTGGGCTGATTAATAGGCATCACCTGAAAGCCCTTTCTGTCTCTTCATTCCAGGGGAAATCAGAAAACTCCCCCTATCCCCAATCCTAGACTCAGGTCTCTGATCTGTTAACAGCAGAGTACTTATTATTATTATTATTATTAATGAGAGACACAGAGAGAGAGAGATGGGGGGGGGCAGACACACAGGCAGAGGGAGAAGCAGGCTCCATGCAGGGAGCCCGATGTGGAACTCAATCCCGGGACTCCAGGATCACGCCCCAGGCCAAAGGCAGGCACTAAACCACTGAGCCACCCAGGGATCCCCAACAGCAGAGTACTTGAGTCAGATATCAAATCTTTCTTTTTTTAAGATATCAAATCTTTCTATTACAAATTTTTAGCTCCAATATTTGCAGCTCCTCTAATGCGACCAAAATCAACACACTCTCCTCCTCTCCTTTTAATGCCCTAGACAATCTCAAATTAAAAATGGTATTTTATTCTGTGGTTTTAAAATAGAAAATTTCGATCTCTGTTAGCAGATGGACTTGCCAGTAGTTATTTGAAAATACAGTTAGGTCTATTTTTGAAATTTGCTTTATTGTATGAATGCAGAAATAATCTTGAGATAAGTCTTAATTTTAGTAATTACCAAAAACTACCTAATGCACACTCTTTGTATCAAAACATACCATGATACTTTTGAAAAGATATTTTGAATATTGAAAAGGAAAGTTCCAGCATAATCTTTTTTTAAGATTATTTATTTATTTATTCATGAGGGACACAGAGAGAGGGGCAGAGACTTAGGCAGAGGGAGAAGCAGGTTCCCCACAGGGAGCCTGATGTAGGACTCCATTCCAGGACCCCGAGATCATGACCTGAGCCAAAGGGAGATGCACAACCACTGAGCCACTCAGGTGCCACCAGAATAATCTTTAAGAGTTAATAAAAAAGGTAGCAACTTGATTGGTATAAGTATTGGTATAAGGTAAAATAAATACTTTTATTATTATGAAGCTTCTCATTAAAGACTCACTAACATGATTTAAACATTATCATTCAAAGTGGTATAGATGAAAATACGGAAGCCAAATGCTGAAATGAAGCTTGCAAGCATCCAATTTCACAAAAGTGAAGCCACAAAGAACAAAGGGTACACTTTCAAAATCTTGGAAACTCCTGGCACAATAACTCAACATGGAAATACATTCTGTGAGGTGCCAACCAGAGCTTATTCTCTGGATTGTTCTTGGCCTTAGGCGGATAAATCCACATTTTCCAAGTCCTGGACATTCTGATACCATGATATTTCTTGCCCACGTTTCTATGAGAGTAAATGAAGTGTAGACTTCCTTCAATAGTTGGCAACAGCCCACAATTCTAAGTATTCAGTGCTTTGTTTGAAATCAAAAGCCTTTTCCATACTTTATTGATAGCATGGGGAAATACCCTTTGTTCAGCTGTACTTCATCCTAATGTGGGACAATAGAAGAAGCAGAGCTGTAGGTGCTAGCATGGGCACTTCCCTACCCCTCTGCTCCCAAGGTCTAGTTAACCGGCAGTCAGCAGGCAAGGACTGGGGAAAACTATAGTAATATTTTAAAGCTGTAGTTTTCAGGATGAAAACGTATCACACAACCTAATTATTTCCTTACTTTGTGTATATTACTATGTATAACCCAAACTTCAGAGCTGTCAAAGCAAACCTCAAAGATGGGGAAGGTTGACAGAGAAAATGCAAAACAAAACAAAAACAGCCGAATTTTCAAGGACAGGGACTTTCACTTCCATTAAAGTTCCTTGCTATCTAAATAACTAGGTGCAGTGACCCATAGAGCCGATGTAAGAAATATATCAACATAACCTAACAATGCCTCAAGAGTTCAGTAATTTTCCTAGTCAATTCATTCCCGTCATTCTGTTTGGACTTCTATTAATTGGAGTTTATGATAAATATATTATATGTCACGTGGTTAAACTAACAACCTCTTTAGAGTGTACCACATTTCATGGGCAACAAATAACAAATCACTTAAAAAAAAATCAATGCCAATTCACTGAGGTCACAGACACTTGCTATCAACCATTCTTGGCTTAAAACCCTTAAATTGGTAAAGAGTAGTACCCTTTGGGGCTCCCTAGAATGACATCTGAGGTATAAAATCAGAATTATCAATAGGATAGGTCCAGGCAATGTGGCATTTCATTGCCTCAAACAGAGACTTCATTAAGTCTCCTGAGTATAGACAACGAAGATATTTTTCAGAACTGTTTAAATAAATGTCATTCTGTTTATCAAAACAGAGAAATCTGGCAGGCATTTCAAACCATATGGGACTTTTGAAAATATATGAGAAACATCTGATTATGTGTTTGGCTGAATATTATTAAAACTGCATGTAAGCCCTTGGGACAGCTTTTGGCCTTAGTTCCCTAAAATCACCCTCTAGAGCATCCTATTTGATATATTATTATGTCACAAAATTATTCCAATATAAACAAAACAGAGCCTCAATGAATCCAACACAGCCCTCCATTATTGAGCTGATTCCATGAATAACTGTCATTAGAAATATCCATAATCATTTATTTTGACTCTAAGGATAATATATATAACCAAAACCTATAATTTGTGAAAGACCTAGATTCAGTATAAAGATAAAGGTGTCTCATGCAGCTTATGAAAGATAAATAAGTCCCCCATGCTGGAAGGGTAGGTAGCTGAAGGGCTGAGAAAAGTGGAAGAGGAGAGAAAAGTCAGTGATGAGCTTGTGAATCATCTCAATATCATTAGGAACCTTCTGTTATAACCTCACTCCGCCACTTAAACATCAAAGTTTGCTTTCAAGGAATCTAATGTAAACACCGGTGACCAACTAACCTTTATTTCCTTTGTACTTACAACAAGTTTAATTAGATATTTACCAAATGAATAGTCTTAGAAGTAAACATCAAGCAGGGTTGCTAAGTAGAGCCCCATGCAAGATATTTCAAAGTACAATTTATAGAATATATGATTCTTGTGAGTGAGGCATTATCAATGCTACCATTAATGAATAAAAAATTAAAGATATATATTTAAAAACCTTTTGCTAACATCTAGTTGAAACCCAAAGTCTTGGAGAGTTACCTGAGAAGAAACTGTGTTGAATAGATTTAGGAAGGGGGTAAAAAAAACTTAGTGAGATAGGAACCCAAGTGGTGCTGGCAGAAATGTGCATGCAATCATCATGGCTGAGACCCAGTAGTTCTTTATACATTGTGCCAATTTCGGCACACTCCTACACCTTGATTTTGCTTCCATGAGTGTTTACTATTCAGACACCATTCAACAATTATTCATGGAGCACCTACCCCATGCTAGATTCTAGATTAATTTCCTGACTCCAGGGTATGGGCTCCTTCCTTTGTTTGCCTTAGTGTGGGGAATATTTAACCAATCTGGGTTATAGCCTAAATCCCGCCCAATAAGGACTCAACTACTTACTATCTGTGTAAACCTGTTTCTTCCATGTTTGGCATCAATTGACACAACAGCACGCATTTGTGAAAATGGGGTTTTCAGTATTTTAGTTCAAGTCAACTTCTTGTCTTTGAGGTATGTGCCCAGAGCTCTACCACCCTAGAAAACGTACATACTATACACTTATTTATTCTTACTTTTTATATTTGGGGTAATTAGGGGGTATTTTTTAAAAAACATGATTACTGAAGTATAGTGAACATTATGCTATAAGTTTAAATCACAAATGTGGTTGTCAGGTAAAACATAAGACACGCCATTAAATTTGAATTATGTTTTCATGAAACATACTTTTACCAAAAAATTATCTGGTGTTTATCTGAAATTCAACTTCAAGTAGGCATCCTATATTTTTATTTGTTGAATCTGGCAAGGTTAGTGATAAGTACAAATTGTACATGTCCTTAAAAGAGCAAGCATTATGGGTAGCCCGGGTGGCTCAGCGGTTTAGCACTGCCTTCAGCCCAGGGCCTGATCCTGGAGACCCGGGATCAAGTCCCACATCAGGCTCCCTGCATGAAGCCTGCTTCTCCCTCTGCCTCTCTCTCTCTGTCTCTCTCTGTCTCTCTCATGAATAAATAAGTAAAATCTTTAAAAAAAATAAAAGAGCAAGCATCAGAAGACAATGAATAAATATTTCTTATAAATAACAAAATACTAATAGGATACAAGTCAATAGTACTATTTGTTGTTAACTCAAGGAGGACTTGGGTGGAAAATCCCCTTGATCAAAGCAAATCTTTGATCAGCTGCAAAACGAAAGACTCACTTGCATATGCCAGACACATGTTAATGTGCATAGCTAGAATACAGCATGGTAAATATATGAGAGTCAGAAAGATCTTCCAAAGCCGGAATGGTAGCATCTGAAGTCTCCTACATAGAATTTATCCAGGTTGGCACAGACTAAGCCAGCAAACAAGCAGCACCATGTAGAATTATCAGGCAGTAACCAGCAAATATTTTTTGTGAAGAGGCGGATAGTAAATCTTTTCAGCCTTGTTGTCATACAGTCTCCACATCTACCTAATGCTGCCTTTGTAGCTCCAAAACAGCCATAGACAGCACAGAGAGGAATGGGTGTGACTGTGTCACAGTAAAACTATAAAAACAGGAGGCTAGCTGGATTTGACCTTCAGCTCCTTTGCCAACCCCTGACCTAATAGGCAAAAGAAGAGTTTGCTGGTAGCTCCTTACACAAGTGATAAGACTTTACTTGGAGGAACTTAAAGCAATTTCAAGAATTACTACATGCTGTCAAGCTACTCTAATAGAATAGGCAAGAAACTTAAAAGCTTTGGTTGGTGATACTGTAAAAGTCAAATTCTCCATTGTAAATGCAGTGAAGAGGACTTAATAATGAAATCAACCAGCTTGTTAAATCAGATCTAAATTTTGAGGGTTGGAAAGATGAAGAGGTCTGCTTGTCCATGATGGATTAACCACACACATGTCTCGCATGTTGAAAGCTCACAACGAAGGCCTTTACATCAATGTATTCACCCATAATGACAAACAGAATGGGGAAGAGACAGTAGTATACATTTCAACAAATTTTGGAAGTTGGAAGTGAATGTAAAATGTTGATTGGAAAGCGAAACATTAAAATCTGGGCTCTGATCATACTCTGCCCCCATTTGGGGACAGAAGCAAGGCTAGAAATGAGGAATCTTGGCCCTGCCTAATGTTCCAAAGGAGATATGCTGTAGGTGAGTAGTGTGACACTGATGTCAATTTTCCATAACAACCTCACTTTCTGGCCTTTCCAGAAAGTCTGGTAACAAAGCAAAGAGAAAATTATTTTAAAATGTTTAATGAGAAGTTATTTTTCCCATGTATCACAATGTAAACAATTCTTTTCAGAGACTTTCAAACACACAGTCCAATGGTGCCATGAATTGGAAAGAAGAACATCTTCAAGCAGCTAAATCAATACAGATTACTAATCCTGATTATAGGGGTGCCTGGGTGGCTCAGTTAAGCATCTACCTTCTCCTCCAGTAATGATCCCAGAGTCCTAGGATCAAGCCACCCCCGCTCAGTGGGTTGCCTCCTTCTCCCTCATCCTCTGACGCTCCCCCTACTTGTTCTCTCTCTCTCTGAAATAACAAAAATTTTTTTAAAGTGATCCTGATTTTATTAAATGCAACTGGCAGGTATCTGGGTGTACATAATTTTCACATTACTTTTAATTAATAATACCTGTCCAATAATAAAAAGAATTCTATGGAATTTCTTTGAGACTTGACGTGTTATCCAATACAAGTAGAAACCTACTTTACCAAAACAAGGGATATTGTATTTACTTTAATTACAGTCAATCCTATCATATTTCATCTTATAAAATGCTAATGTTAATATCATCTTATAAATATACTACTTTTCATTAATAAGACATAAAGCATACAGGTGGCTGTAGTGATTCTTAGTTTTGGGCCCTTCATCTCTCATTAAATAAAGAGGAAAATAAGACCATGACGTCTAACGGAATTAATGGAGTTATGTCTGAATTTTTATAGATTGTTCTTAATTAATTATTCCTAAAAGCCTAACACCAGCACATATATTTACCAAAAGAATATTATGTCATTTATCATATCCTTTGCTTAATAAGAACTGGCAATTTTATACAACACATCATATTGCATTACTGCAAATTAAATAATGAGTAACAGGATATAGATTTATTCTTGTTTATATAACCTATAATAAAAATGGATAAATTCATTATATTAGCTCTTTACTGCTTTTGGTAATCAGTCTTACAAATGTCTACAGTAATTTATTCCTTAGTAGGTCTTATGATGTTCTTTGAAACACATATTAACTCATTTATTTGAATTGAACTATTTCATTTGAGTGTTTTGACAGAAAGGAAGTCAGTATGGTTGATTACTTTGAAAAGAGGGCTGATTTGCTAATTACATTACATGGTGGAAATTTCCATTTACTCAGAAAGCCTTATACATGATCCAAGGTTTTGACAAGAACATATGTAA
Organism: Canis aureus; assembly: GCF_053574225.1. Lineage (NCBI taxonomy): Eukaryota > Metazoa > Chordata > Mammalia > Carnivora > Canidae > Canis > Canis aureus. The sequence continues at coordinate 118,850,269 of NC_135649.1, read as the reverse complement.
GGCACATTTTTATTTAAAAAAAAATAAAGCATTGGGAAAGGTTTTTTTTTATAATTCAACAATACAGACTGTTCTCAATTCTGTATTTATTGAGGTTAAAAGACCTCTAAGGAAAAAAGCAGGTAAAATTAATGACCATTTTATAAGTCTTGTTATAACTACTTTTGGTTTAATGATGAGAATTTGAGAAAATGAATGATTATAGTCATGGGTAATGAATCCTTTTGAAAATCAATGTTTCCAACTGTTTGTTTTCACAAAATTGAAGGATGACATAATTGAATAGTCAGCAGGGGTTCTTGGTAGGGGGCATACTCCCCAGGGGAGATCTGGCAATCTCTAGTGGCAATTTCGGATGTCACAAATGGGTATGTACTACTGACATCTAGTGGAAGAGGCTAGAGATGCTGCTAAAAAACCCCAATGCCTAGAGCAGCTCCCTATGCCCTGCAATGAATTACCTGGCCCCAGAGGTTGATAGTATGAAAGCTGAGAAACCTTTATATACGGATATACAAATACATTTAAATCACGTGGGGAAAAACTCCATTTATTAAGGGATTCATTTAAATAAATTTTATTTTAACAACTATTGATATTTGCATTTTAGTTACATTTAATTATGTCTTAATTAAACAATGTCCATTTATGTTGCTTTGATTAATTATGTAACAATAATAAGTGTAATAATAACACAAGTTAGAGGAAATTTTTAAAACTCTTAAGGATGCCTGGGTGGCTCTGTGGTTGAGCATCTGCCTTTGGCTCATCTCAGTTTGTGATCCCAGGGTCTTTGGATTGAGTCCCATAATGGGCTCCCAGCAGGGAGCCTGCTTCTCCCTCTGCCTATGTCTCTGCCTCTCTCTCTGTATCTCTCATAAATAAATAGAATCTTAAAAAAAAAAAAAAAAAAAAAAAAAAAAAAAACTCTTAGAATCTTACGGTTCCAAGACATTTTTTTAAAGTAATATTTAAAATAATTTACAGTTTTGTTTCAGATAATTGTCTTAAATTGGTTCAGGCTGCTATAACAACATACCATAGGCTGGATAGCTTATAAACATTGGAAATTTATTTCTCACAGTTCTGGAGCTGCAAGTCCCAGATCAGGTTGCCAGCATGGTCAGGTAAGGGACCTCTTCCTGGTTCGTAGCTGTGTCCTCACACGGTAGCAGGACAAGGCAGCTTATAAGGGCACTGATGAGGGCTTCATCCTCATAACCTAAGCACTTCCCAAAACCCATCTCCAAAATACCATCACATTGGGGGTTAACAACATCTCAACATAGGGATTCTGAGGGGACACAGGCTACAGCAGAAAGTAAAATAAGTTATCAGTAAGAGATTTTCAAGCATCAAATATTACTTTAAGATAAAGTTCTCTGAGGAGAGTGAAAAAAAAAAAAAACCTAAAATTCAAAGAGGGAAACAAATGATGTAAAATTTCCCCATTAGAGGCATCTGGGTGGCTTAGTCAGTTAAGCATCTGTTTCAGCTCAGGTCATGACCTTGGAGTCCTGGGATCATGTCCCTGTCCTCTCCCTCTGCCCTTCCTCCTGCTCATGTGCTCTCTCTCTCAAATAAATAAATAAAATCTTAAAAATTACCCCATTAAAGAAGATCTTTTTCAGGGTTTTAAAATTAATTATAATAGGTATCCAATTTCTGTAGTAATAGATTACATCACACACGTTTAAAAGAGTGATGCATTCCAGTTTTTTGCTCAGACGCTTATTTCCACAGCATGCTAGAAATTTAATCCCTTCCATCTTAGTTAAAATGATGTAAAATTTAACATGTAACTGAAGTGTGCTGTAAGTTGTACACGTTGGCAAGATTCTCTTGGGAATATTCAAGAAAAAATGTCTGAAGATCACCCGTGTACAAGGCTGACCCAATTCCCTAACACCATATGGAGCTCCAGACAGATGGGCAGAGATAGATCCCTTCCTGTGCCAGGTCCTCCTGCCTTTTCTACTCTCGCAGCCCCCAAAGCATTTTAAACATCAACTTTTCAAATCCATATATACTAGTCATAGCACTGACAGCTTTTAAATAAGAATTCCCAAGTTACTGGAGTAACTAAGTAATATTTTGATGCAGTGAGATAAAGGTGAAAAAATCCTGCGTTGCCAGACTTGAAAAGTAATTCTTCTGTATAAAGAGAAATGATCACACAGATGCTTCTTGGATTTTTAATTTAAATATTCATTAAATGAATTTAAAATATATTTATAATCTTCTTCCTTTGAAGAACAGAGGAAGGCATTTATCTAAGAGCTTTCCTTACTTAGTGAAACCCAAGGGCTGGAAATTTGAAGATTTATTTCCATTTTCCTCTAGGGCAGCTGAATAATGTTTAAGAAATGCAACACAAGATGGCACTATCTTCATCCTTTAATTCCCAGATATCCCCAAGCAGAAGGAAAATTGGGTGTTTCTATAGTAACCAGCGTGGACTGGGGGACTTTAAAATCAGTATTGACAATAGGTACAGATGTTTAAATCAGGAATTCTGTCTATACTTTAGGTATGTAACTAATTTTCCTATATAGTTCACTTCAAAAGTAGTGCACAATTCTTAATTTTTTTCTTATTTATTAAGGCAGTACCGTATAGGTAGATTGCCTAAGTTTCTATTGACAGAGAGTCAAAGGGAAAAATGAAGAAAAATAAATAAATAGTAAAATTGCCAAACCAGCATATAATATTAGCACATTATGGCTTGTCTTTTCCCTTTAAATAAAAAAACTGCAATTTTACCTGAGCCCAATAAACCAACATGTAGATGATTATTTGCAGCATTTATATATTCCATGAAAACTACCCATGCATTTATGAAAGGACCACATATTCCATAACTGATACCAAAAAAAAAAAAAATTGTATACACTCTGTGGATGTCAGAGTTGACTGAAAAGTTTTGTATCTGTGAAGCCAGTCAGACCTCACGAGCTGTTCTTTCCAAAAAATCTCAGTGCCTAGACTGTTTCTGTCTAAAAACATATAATTTCAGCTACCTAGTTCTCAAGAATGAAAAGAGCTAGTGAAATTGACTCACGGACTACATATCACACAGAGGAGGCTCATTAAAACAATGACAACAATCAATGATGACTCTAGCTACTACTGCTGGTTAGTTGGGATCCTCCTTAAAATAAGTATATTGTGTATGAATCCTTCCACAGAGAGGCTGGCCCTAAGGAAATTAGGGTTTGTTTTTTGTTTTGTTTTTTTTAGCTTTGGAGACTCTTCTTTCTATACTTTGCTGCCTTATCAAATATTAGCAAGTCACACCTTTTTTGGGAAGACAGTTCTATATTCATGATCTCTTCCTTTAAGACTAGATTTTATATATTATTTTATATATTGTCTATGTTATTTTATATATTATCTATATTAACTAATAAAAGGATGGGCAGCCTGGATGGCTCAGCAGTTTGGTGCCACCTTCAGCCTGGGGCGTGATCCTGGAGACCTGGGATGGAGTCCCATGTTGGGCTCCCTGCGTGGGGCCTGCTTCTCCCTTTGCCTGTGTCTCTGCCTCTCTCTTTCTCTCTCTCTCTGTCTCGTGAATAAATAATTTTTTTAAAAAACTAATAATAAAAGGATATTTTAGCACATAGAGGTCTGTGCTTTACTATCTCATTTAGTCTACAAAAGAACTTGTAAATTTTACTGTATTATCCTCATATGTTGACGAGGAAGTTTCGTGACTTGGGTCACAGAGCAAATAAAGGGTGAATCTTGGGATTTCAGTAAATAGTGTGTTTTCACAATTCCCATAGATATTACCTAATCCTGCATGCTGCTTTTGGGTATACATTCTTTTTTTTTTTTTAAGAAGTATTTACTGACCCACCTCTTCCTTTTATTGTTTTTAAGTTTTTTATTTTATTTATTTGACACAGAGAGAGATGGCACAAGTAGGCAGAGCAGCAGGCAGAGGGGAGGGGTAAAGCAGATTCTCCGCTGAGCAGGGAGCCTGATGTGGGGGTTCGATCCCAGGGTCCTGGGATCATGATATGAGCCAAAGGCAGACGCTTAACCAACTGAGCCACCCAGGCACCCCAATGTTCTCCTTCTTAAAGGAACGCAGAGTCCAGCTGAGCAGAGGAGTCTTGAAGAAGGGTGCCAAGGATGGAAGTCTCCTCCTCTGCAATCATGCTTGCTCTGGGAGCCCAGCGAGGCCCTCCAGGAAGTCAGCTGGCCTGAGAGGAAGGGTACCATAGCCCACTGCCACCCACTGTCCTCTTTCCGGTTCTCCATCCTACTCCAGCTCCAAACTCACATCCTTTCACTATGCTCTGTCATTTGCTTAGACAGAGCTGGTCCTGGATTCCTTCCATTTTGAGGTCCCTATTTATTTGTAGTTCTGGCATGGAGCCTCCAGGCATTGATTTCTTCTAGTCATGATGATGACGATGATGATGATGATGATGATGATGATGATGATGATGATGGTGGTGGTGGTGGTGGTGATGAATGATAGGTTGGTTGGTGTTTCCTCCCTGCAAGCTTCTCCACAGTTGCTGGCACTTGTCTGGGAATTGTGCACGTCCCAGACCGCCCTGGTGATGGGCGGTGAATACTTAAATCCCCCAACTCTGCAAACTGACCTTCAGAAGGCAGAACCTGCTTCCGGAGCTTTTTGAACAAATGATACTTTGTATTAAACGGAGAGCTCCCAAAAGCAAAAACCCGGCTGCTCTCACCTGCATGCCATCATGAATAAAGGGTTATATTTCATCCCATTCAATGGACTTTGAAAGAGTCTCTGGTCAGCAAAATACAGCAAAGCTGGCTATTCCCCTAAGTGATCCGGAATCCCAGCACTTCCTCTCCCGGGGTACCACTGGCAGCTCAGATACAAAGCTCAAGTCACTACTCTGCTCTGCTGCCCTGTTCTGATGTGATGTTTTGTGGTTTCCTGCACCTGAAATGGATGTGGGGCCTGGGTCAGTGTGTAGATTTTCAGATGCAAGCTGGAAGGACAGAATTCCAAGAAGACTGGTAGGCAGCGATGGGTGGCCTGGAGTGTGCTCCTGCAACTGAGCCCTTTCACAAGCCTGCTTGGGTGCACAAGGCCTCTGGATGATGTGGGTCTGCGAACACAGGGCATGGTCATGGTCGGGCCTCCTTTGCGGGGCCGCCTGGGGAGCAGGCCGAGGGGTCTCCTCCAGACTTCCTTAACTTGCTTCTGTCATTTTTAGGCATTGTTGCTTTGTTTCCTTTTGCTCTTCTCACATTCTCTTTATTTAAGTAAGTAATAGAGTGTCAACTTATATCCAATGAGAAACAGAGGATACTTGGGGCTGATGGTAATCTCCTGCCACTGTTGTATGGTACCTCTTTAACATGACATTGGGAACCTGGCATTGGGCTGCCTCTTTCAGGATGTATAATCTAAACACTTATCAAACATCAGGTTCTCTGACAAGGGTCTCTTTCCTTTCAAAATTCCCCTTGTGCCATTCAATTGCCATTTGAACTCAAAAGATACAATTCTGTTGCTCAGAAATATCCGTTTGCTGCCTGCTTCAGATCCAGCACCACAGAATTAATTTGCTGTTGATAGCACTCCTTCACGAAAGATGCTGTATCAGCATATTGGCCCTGTATTTCCAGTAAGTGCCCACGCCAAGTCTCAGATACAAATAATGTTCTCTGAAAATAAATTCTTTCTTCAGCTTGCTGTTGTCTAACTGGTAAAAGAGGCCTTTCCATGGTGTCTTCAGTGGGTTTGAATACATAGGATTTAGCTAGGAGAAAATCACCCCAGTTTTACACTTCTCTGCCAAAAGTTCTCACCATAACACAAACTTTGAGTGGCCTTCACCATACCTACAAATTCCCCAGATTCCTTCTCATTTTGACCATCTGATTCCCCAGATAATGAGAAAATAGAGAAAACACAGCCTTCAAATTCCAAAACACTACTAAAAGTGAAGGTCATTATTATTTTTATTACTTTTAGCATAACAGAAATTCTCAAACATAACCTAAAATAGACAGCCTAGGATGATGATAAACTGCTAGGTATTCACTGCAGTTCTATCATGAACATTTTCCCAGACCCTCCCCACATATTTTTCCTTTGGTGAAAACATTTTATTTTATTATTATTATTTTTTAGGATTTTATTCATTTATTTGAGAGAGCACAAGCAGGAGGAGTGGCAGAGGGAGAGGGAGAACCAGGTTCCCCAAAGAGGCAGGGAGCCCAATGTGGGGCTTGATCCCAAGACCCCCAATCACAACCCGAGCCAAAGGTAGATGGCCAACTGACTGAGCCACTCAGGCGCCATTTTGGTGAAACATTTTAAAAGGACTCTCAGGCATCAAGTGCCCCACTGTCCCTACTTGCTCTAGACTGTCCCGATGTTAGTGCAAAAACCCTATATCTCAGAAATCCACTCAGTCCCAGGCAAAGTGGAACAGTTAGTCAAGGCATCATCATTTGCCTGGAACTTCTTCAGCATATATCTCTAATAATTAAGGACTTTACATGGGACTGGGTGGCTCAGTGGTTGAGTATCTGTCTAGAACTCAGGGCCTGATCCCGGATTCCCAGGATCAAGTCCCATGTCAGGCTCCTTGCATGGGGCCTGCTTCTCCTTCCTCTGCCTGTGTCTCTGCCTCTCTTTCTGTGTCTCTCGTGAACAAATAAAATCTTTTTAAAAAATTGTAGTTTAAAGGACTTTAAACTACAAGTATCACACCAAACAAAATTAATGGCTATTTCATGGTATTATTTAATATGTCATGATCATTTTTTTTTCTTGACTTTCTGCAAGAAGATGAGATTTTTGCAGCTACTTTGAGTCAGGATTCCTATGATTGACCCTGCATTTCTTTCCATCTGTGAGAGCTCCCTCAGTCTTTTTCTTTCCTGTGTCGTTTATTTCTTTAAGAATCGGAGTCATTTTTCCTACAAAGTGTCCCACATTCTAGGTGTTGAAGGTTGATATTCTTTTTTTAAAAAAAATATTTCATGCCTTAACTTGTGTTTTGTTTTGTTTTAAGATTTTATTTATTTATTTATGAGAGACACAGAGAGAGAGAGAGAGTCAGAGACACAGGTGGAGGGAGAAGCAGGCTCCATGCAGGGAGCCCGACTCGAGACTCGATCCTGGGTCTCCAGGATCACACCCTGGGCTGAAGGTGGTGCTAAACTGCTGAGCCACGGAGCTGCCCTAAGGTTGATATTCTCGCAGTAATTTTTAACATGCTCCCTTATTGCATGTATCTGTATAGAAAGGCTGAATAGCTCTAGAAACTTGATTAGATACACGGTTAATTTCTTTGGCAAGAATATTTCCTTGGGGGTGCTAGGTACTCCTTGTTGCATCCCAGCAGGAGGCACATGGAATATTGATAAGATTGACCTGCCACTCTGGAGGGGTCACTGATGAAGCCACGTGAAAGCACTCTGTCGATCTCTCACCTGACAGTTTCAGTAGCCAATGATGATAATTGTCTTGATGTATGGTATCATTAGAGGTGGCAAAGCAAGACATTCTAATTCTACTATTCTTCCTTCATTTATTCATGTGACTCTCTGCAAAGAATAACTTTCTACCACTGACTACCTGGTTATTATAAAGTACAATCCAGCCAGGGAAGTCAGGATAAATGTGACATTTTTCTCTCCTTTATTAATTTTCTGAATAAATAGTTGCTACCCTAAAGATGACCAGTAAAGCTTTTAGCAGGGAAGAGGGGAGGGTGACAAGTAGCATTTAAAAAAAAATTTTTTAAAGATTTTATTTACTTATTCATAACAGAAAGAGAGTCATAGGCAGAGGGACCCCGGGATCATGACCTGAGCCAAAGGCAGACAGACGCTCAACCACTGAACCTCCCAGGGGCCCGAGAAGTAGCATTTTGAACTCTATTGTACCTGTTCTCTGATGCATTTCATAATTTACCTAGTTGCTGTGCACATGCAAATGTATTTTATACTCTACCATAATTTCCCTAACAGGTGCACACACGCAAATTTGCAAAGACCTATAAATATTTGGCATAGTACTACCTCCCTTCTGTTCTCTTCACAGGGGAACTTTTACACATTTCAGGGGCAATCATGGTGATGACCATGGTAAGCACAGGCAAAATCATTACATCAGTAAAAGGTATATTTTTGTCTCTGCATCATTACTGTTCTTCCTGACCCTTGAACGTTAACTTCCCCGATGGCTCATTTTATTGTTGTCCATTGTGTCTACCTCACAATCACCTAGCCACACTATGCCTCAAAAGTTTACTTCCCTCTGCATCCCATCTTTTTCCTTCTCACCATTACCTGAGATCTGGCCCACAAGAGAAGAGCAATCTTATAAACTAATGTGCTCTTAACTTGTTAACGTCAATGTGTTCCTTCTCTTCCTAACCCGTCATCAACTGCCAGAATTTAGATCTTAAAAGAAGTCAATCCTGGAGCATCTGCCTTCACCTCAGGTCACGATCTCAGGGGCATGGGATCGAGTACCTCAAGTACCATGTCAGGCTACCTGCTGAATAGGGAGGGAATCTGCTTCTTCCTCTGCCCTTCAGCTCCTGCTTGCAGGAGCTCTGTCCCTCTCTCAAATAAATAAACAAACTTTTTTTTTTTTTTAAGTCAATCCTTAGATCCAAGGGAACAAAGGTTTAATTGCATTTTTCCAAAGTTCTTGGTTTATGCAACTTAAAAAAGAAGGCACTCCTGCCTTTTGGAGAAGCAGACAGAGAAAGCCAAATACTGCATGATCTCACCTATATGTGGATTCTAAAAAGGGGGGGGGGAAGCTGACTCATTGAAACAGAGTAGAAAAGTAGTTGCCAGGAGTTGAGGGATGGAAAAAAGGAGATGTTGGTAAAGAGTACAAACTTTCAGGTATGAAATGAATAAGATGTGAGAAGCTAATACATAACATGGTGACTATAGTTGTATAATTGAAGTTTGCTAAGAAAGTAAAACAACTGTCCTCACAAAAAAAAAAAAAAAAAAAAAAAAAAGGAAGGGAGGAAGGTGGGAATATATGTGAGGTGTTTGATGTATTATCTAGGGAGGGGGTAATGCTTTCACAATTTATGCATCATGCACCAAATCGTGACATTGTATACTCCCCTTCCCCTTCCCTTCCTTCCTTGTCGATCCCATTTGTCCTCCTTTGTCATGATAGTCATTGGCCCTGGGAACTCATGTGATTATTATGATAGAAGACCTCATGAAAATGCTACTATTGTGATCTTGAACTCTTTTTTATTTTCTGCAATATTCTATAACCCTTTTATGGGCTTAAAGTTAGATCGCCCTACTAAACTGTACACTCTTTGAGGCAGTTATATTTTAAATAATAGCTAATGAGCTATGGGCACAGCATGAATATTGGCATCGATAGTAAAATGCTAGTAAATGTTTTAGATGAGAATGGGGGCATAGGAGACAATTCTACAATGTTCCATTCACCCCTAGGCTAACAAACATTTCCACTGACAAACAGTTCAGCACGATATTTCTTCTGAACTGTTCTAATATATTTTAAACTTCCTGTTCTCATCTCTACTACTGGAAAGTGATGCATTTCTGCATCAACAATCTGGCTGGTGTATTTTAGGAGACACATAATTCCCAGTATGACCTATGTTAGCCAAATTGCCACAGAATTTTTATTAATCCACCAGCATAGTCCAGATGAGGAAATGGTGTTTCCCAGGTTCCATCTACTGTTAATATGACACACAAACCGATACATCCTTCTAGTGGGCAATGTGGAAATAAATACCAAACAGCACTGTAAGTTTGGTGATACTCTTCATCCTGGAGATTCCATCTCTATGAAATCATTCTAAGAAAACAATTAGAGATATACACCCACAAACACAGGTGCACACTGATTCACATCATTGATATTTCAAACAGAGAAAGTATAAAATTGACCAGAAAGTCCAAAAATAACAAACCATATTATATATGTATAATGGTATAACTATTCAATCATCAAAAATATTTTCCAAAGGAATAGCTATACAGCAAAATTCACTGTGAAGTACAAGGAAATGGTTTAAAAACTGTAAGTGAAACATGCACAAAAAAAAAAAAAACTAACTAGGACACCCCAAAACAGTATTAGTGGCTCTCTCTGGATATGAGCATTACAGAAGATTTTTAGTTTTTAATTTATAAAAACTTTATAAGATTTCCAAGTGGTCTATAATGAACAATACTATTTTTTAAGACTATTTTATTTATTTATCTGAGAGAGAAAGAGAGAATGAGCGGTGGGGAGAGGTGGAGGGAGAGAGAGAAGCAGACTGCCCGCTCAGCAGGAAGCCCAATGCAGGCCTTAAGCCCAGGACCCCGGATCATGAGCTGAGCCAAAGGCAGACACTTAACCACCCAGGTGCCCCATGAACAATTTTATTTTTAAACCCAGAGAGTATTATTCCATAAAATATCTAAGCTATATGGGAATTTTATTATTGTCATACATAGCTATGACCAACAATTATACTTCCATGTACACTGAACAGAAATATACAGAAATGAATGCATACTGCTAGCAAAAAGATGCAGAAGGATATGTTGAACATTTGGGATGATGAAAATGTTTTAGAACTACAGGGTGGTGATGGTTGCACACTGTTGTGAATGTACAAAATGCCACCGGATTGTACACTTTAAAATGGTTAATTTTATGCTATATGAATTTTCACTTCAACAAAAAAAGAAATCAACAAAGAAAGAATTTTCAGAGAAGCATCATTTGTATAAGAGAAAAGCAGAGAAATAACACAAATGCCCAACAGCAGTGGAATGGATAAATGGTGGCATGATTAAGACAACAGGCTATAGTACAGTAATGGAATCAAGGAAGTGTTGTCATAAGCCGTGACACAGAAGAAATCTCACAAACTTAGCTTCAAAGGAAAGAAGAGAAACACAAAGAGATCATATTGTATGCTGCTCTCTTTGAATGCAAAATGAGAAACAAAGAAAAGTCACTTCTAGTGTCAGAAGTCAATTTTGATGTTACCTTTGTGAAGGGAGGGGGTCAGTGACATGGAGTGAGCATGAGGAAGGGTCTGTGTAGATGACCATGTTCTGCTAGCTCATCTGAGTGGTGGCTGCATGTGCAAGTTCACAGTCATGAAAATCCATCAAGTCATAAACTTACATACATGCATTATTTAAAACACCCTATTGCTTCCATTCTTATCTGGTGCTCTGCAAATTTTCCAGTCCCTAAATCACCTCCCCTGTTGCTAAATATCTTCTTTAACAAATGACATAATCCTATTTCTTATAAACTTGGACTCTATTTCTTTAATTCCCAGTTTTAGCCATTCCATCCGCTAATTCAACAACAACTGAATTCCAGTATATTTTGAAGTCAGTGTGAGGTGATGGGGAGACAGAGGCAGAAAGAAAACATATACTGAATAAATATTTAAACATCCATTCAGGCTTGGACATTTTTCTAACACAAGGACACAAAATTTGCATATAATTTAAGGCCTCAAAATTCCCCTATAGACCCTTTTCCACCCCAGAGTAAGAGTCTTGTTTTAGACCAGGTTTCACAAGAGACAGATGAGAACTGCATCATGTTTTTATTAGGTAATATCTTTGCTCTTGATTTTCTAAAATTTAAAGTTGCACCTTATAAATTGGAATTTTTAAGTCAATTTATTTGTCTATGGGGTTGTATGATTTTACCCCTCAATTTATTTTTTTTAAAGATTTATTTATTCATGAGAGACACAGAGAGGCAGAGGGAGAGAAGCAGGCTCCCTGCAGGGAGCCCGATGTGGGACTTGATCCCAGGACCCCAGGATCACACTTTGAGCTGAAGGCAGACACTCAACCCCTGAGGCACCCAGGTGCCCCTCCCCCTCAATTTATGTGACATTTTCAAATTTTTCTAAATTTAATATTTCTTCTGAAAAGCTGTCCTATGAAGTATCCCAGATCTCTTTAAACATATTAGCTAAACAGCTATAAAAATCACAATTTACTGCACTTGATTAACACAATAATCTTTTAACTGCTCAACATAAAACTGGTATCATTGCAATTTTACTTCACCAAAATATTTTGGTAGGTTTGCTTTTCATTAGAATAAGGTAGCTAATAATGATAATGCTTTTCTGTAGCTAAATGATATATGACATTAGAATTTAAAAATCAATTTCAAAATTTTTAATACTCTCTGGCCAAATATTTCACTACACGTGAAAGAGTCCTTGAGGCTTGTATCCTTGTAACCCAAGAAGACTATCAGAGTGAAACTGGTCATTAAAATGACAAAAAAAAAAAACAAAAAACAAAACAAAACAAAAAAAAAAACACAAGACCATATACTCATGTATAGTGCTAATTAAACCATACAAATTTATCTCAGTTTTCTCAAGCATTTAAAGGAAAAAGAAATATAATGAAATAGGTCTTATATGAATAAACAAAAAAGATGACATGCTCTTCTTTAATGGAATGTAAAATTCCAAAAAAGTGTAATTGTAGAATATGCATTTACAAATTATATATACACATATGTATATACACACATAGGCACGTGTGTGTGTCTGTGCTATGTCTCCCTTTTTCAAGAAATCTGATGTGAAAAAAAGAAGAAAGAGAAGAAAGAAGAAAGAAAGAAAGAAAGAAAGAAAGAAAGAAAGAAAGAAAGAAAGAAGAAAGAAGAGAAAGAAAGAAAGAAAGAAAGAAAGAAAGAAAGAAAGAAAGAAAGAAAGAAAGAAAGAAAGAAAGAAAGAAAGAAAGAAAGAAAGAAAGAAAGAAAGAAAGAAAGAAAGAAAGAAAGAAAGAAATCTGATGTGTCTCCTTAGGACACAACCTACATCCTTCTACTCCATGAGAAATACCTCTATATTCCAATCATAAGTCAACTGTTTTCTAGATTTTACCGTCTTATGTTTTATGTTTCATTTCTTACAGTTTCCTTGTGTCTTGTGAGCATGGCCTTTGTGTTACTAAGGTATTTGTAACTTTTAATATGCCATCTTTCTTCTGCTGGACATGTTCCACAAATTGGGTCTGTCCTATTGTCCATTTCCTAGCCTTGTTAGCAAGAACCATACCTCATCCTACACTCTTCAGGACAACTAGATCTCCCTTCTTTCCAGAGTTAGATAAATTATACGTTGTATACTGTTACGACAATATACTGATCAATCTTCTAGGTGAAAAGATGGCCTGGCTGTTAAAATTATCTAGGACTTCTGAAATTAGTTCTCTAATCAAAACTTCAACTATTTCTTTGCCCGGTTTTCTAGAAGATCCTTCTTGACTCATTAAAAATCTTCTACTCACTCATGGGACATATTTCATTGGGCTAAGACTTTGGCATAACTGTAAGTAGTATTTTCTCAACAAACTCTGACTGGGTGTATCAACCACTGGCTGTTAGTTACTACAATCCCCTAGTCTTTTCACCATAATTAACCTGCATTTCCAGGGATGGTATAGATATACAGGTAAATGAAGGGCAAAAATATCCTAGAGTGAAAAAGAAACTCCTGTCAACTTAGACCCCTCCCTCTACTTCACTTCATCAATCATAGATTACATGGTCTGGTTAATTCTATTTCCAAAATATTTTTTGGTACAATTGTTTCATCCCCCAAATAATTCCCATACTCTACTACAGATACTGGTTATGACTCATCTGTATTACAGCCATAGTTGGCTCCCTAAATCAGGGCTCTCCCCACATATGATATAATGGAATCTTACAGAATAAAAAGGATGAAGCCCTAGGAAAATTAAAATTCTGATCATATTCTGCAATTTTATTCAATATGGAACTGCTACAATTTGCAAATCCTGGGCTCAAGCTATGATAGACATATCACGGTTCCCTGAGCAAACCATTCGCACTCAGGTTTCCATGTAGTTGCTCTCCCTGGAAATCTGCCTTCTCTCTCTCCTCTCATCGATGAACTTCTATTCACCCTTCAAATTCATGCCTAATCATGTACAGTCTCGACTCCCCAATGTTGAATTAAGCCTTCCTCCTATTTCTGTTGTTTGCCATTTATAAACCATAATCTTTTATAGTACAGATATGTTATTAACTATATGAGGCTGGTTACCTACCCCTCTTCCCGCCCACACACACACTGAGGGTTCCTTGAGAATAGCATTCATTTACTTATTTTTCTATCAGACACACAAGAACATGTTATTTATACTCAACCAATACTCCCATAATGAACATATTATGGTGCCCTAATGCAAGGTACTAGAGATACAATATCAAACAGTAGATATGTCTCGCTTTTAAAGAACTTCTAGTCCAATGATTTAGTGGTCAGTAAATGCATACTGAATCACTTAACAAACATTTATTTATATCTTGTTTGCCCAATGGCTTCCAGAGTAGTTGGATGATTACAGATAGCCTATCTCAACTCAACCTTTATTTGAAGCACAAATACGGTTAAAATTGATTGGGTACATTTCATACCAGGCATTAGCGCATGGAGAAAAGGTTACTTATGTTGGTATGATGAGTAAAAAAGGAGAAGTGATAATCAGCAGCAATTCCCATTCTTTATTTTATGTACCTCTGCTCAGAAATGAGAAAATTTCCACCATCTACCCATCCTTGTTTGGGTGGATGTGGATGACAATGGCCATGTGAACAGGGTTCATAGCGGACAGCAATGGAGCTGTAGATGTCTTCTGGTCTTGTGAAGTGCTACTCACTTTGTTCTTTCTTCTACTACATACAATTCAATGGAATCTCTAATAGCACTTGACAAGTCCTTCACTAGCATGTGTGGCTGAGACTAGATTCTGACCTCTGGTGGTCCCTTGAAGTTGGCATACTCCCCCTGGCTTCTATTTCCTAATTCCCATCATGCCTTAATATGATAGTATTCCATAGGAAGAGCTTAAAGGAGACATCCATCCACCAGGCTCCCATGCTGTTGAGTAAGAGACAGGTAGGGCTAAGTAGGGGAGAGATAGGTAGGAGGCCATGGAATCAGGTTCATAAAGAAAATTCCCAAAATGCTGAGGTGTAAGGAAACCCAGAGGTAAGGGAACAAACCAGACCATCCTGCCTTAGGTATGGATGGGGAAGATATATTTTTTATGACAGTCACCTGTGACCAACAAAGAATAACCAGACCCAACAGAAAGTCATGAAAGATGGTATCACCAGTCCTTACTCAAACCAGGACATCACAAAAATGATAAGGCCACAATATCCCTGGTCGGTTTTAAATAAAAGACTGTCAGCAGAGGCCAACGTGGGCAACCCTGTCAGGACCCCTCTCACTCCTGAGAACTTTTTCTGTAACTTTGCATAATAAACTTCTATTGCTTTACTCACTCTCCTTTGTCCGCGAGATTTCATTCTTCGTCTCCGTGAGACCAGAACCTAGCTCTCCTGCTTTACTGTCACTAAGCCCTGAATTCTGATGTTGTCAAAGAAAGGGACCTTTGGAAAGCTCTTTCCTTCACTAAAGGGTCATATTTTCATTTCTCTGCAAACCCTATTTGACGATACTCTACTGGCTCATTTTCAATCTTCCTTTCCAATTGAACCAGTATGATTTTCGTTACAGGTGATGTTATTCTTCCCAAATCAGGTCGATTACAGCTGCTAGTGCTAATAAGAGACATCCTTGCCTCACTTACTAGTTGGCCCTCCAAACAATGTTTCGTTATGGGAGAACAGTACCAGGCAACATCAACTGCCCGTGGGAACTAATTCTCTCCTCTCCCCCAGAATACCTCCCTTTACGGTACAGCTGCCTTCATGAAAATTTCAAGGGATACAGCATTTCTAGAAACCAATCCATATTCTGAAAACATAAGGAATACTGACTAGATATTTTTAAGGCCTGCAAAAACTACATATATATATATTGTCCATCTTAACACACTTCTGTAATTCAAAGTTTCCCATTTGGAGATTATATATGTCCTTATACTCACATCTTATTTCCACAGAGAGTAACCCTGCACACACTGTGGGAAGGCCAAGAAATATTTAGTAATGCTCTTTGTCCTTAAAAGGGAAGGCTATTGTTTGGCAAAGGATGAATAAACTCCTCTCTAGAGGCCTGAATTCAATGCGCATTCAACTGCTTTGTTAAATACTAAACGCAGCAAATAAGTTCCCCACTTGAGGTGACCCCCTGAGGCATGACTAGAAAGGACAGAGGTTGGGAGAGATGAATGAATCTTACATTTAACATGATTATTGAGATTTGATGCAATAACTAGTCACATTCAGTTGCAATAATACTAAGTTTAAATTAGCCAAAGGTACAAGAGTTTGAAATAATCTTGGAATATTAGAAAGACCTTTTCGTATTCAAACCAATAGATGAGGAAATGTTGACAGCTTGCCTACTTTACACAAAAGAACGTTTGTGATAAGGGTATGTTGATAAAAAGATGAAAACGACAGAGATAACAATGAGAAAAAGAAACTACACGGAGAGCATTTCTGACAACAAGGAGAAATCAACCCTATGTTAGTGTCTTTTTATAAATTAATCTCCTTGCTCCCTGGGGCAAGTCAGCACACCCAAATCATACCATTGTCAATCTGCCACGAAAATATGTAGTCAGATACATGAGCAAAACAGGAAATCCAAAATGGCATCATTAATATGCAACACAAACTGTCTAAAGAATGAAATCTTGAAGCAGAGAGATTTGCTTTAATGAGGCTACTCTCCTTTGTCATGAGATTATTGCCTTTAGCTTTGGTTCTAAACATCAGGACTCTGTCTCAGGTAAAAAGAGTTAAATTGTTGCATCTTTAAATAGTGGAAATGGATTATGGACTTCCAAGAAGTGAGAGTTTTAAAAAATCTTATTTCTGCTTCTCTGTGAGATGCCAGCCCGTTTGTTAAGAGTAGCTGAAGATAACAGGGTGATGCCTGTCCCTCTCACTGTGCGAAATGAGGATAATGAGGACTTCTCGCTGTATGCTTGCTGTAGAATGAAGAATACTGCTTATTTATAGCTTAGTGCCAATGACTAGGTGGGTGTCGTCTTGTCCACAATTACTTGTAACGTTAGAATTTGGCAAAGAAATCGTTTTTCTGGTATTTTTATATACCAAAAAATCTGCTAGATCTCTAAACCAAAGATAATTCCTTCTACTGTGTATACCTATAATGCACGCACATAAACACACACACACTCAACTCACTCACTCACATAACATACATGACACAACAGTGTCTCTCTACCAGGGAAATAACAACCCTTTAAGATGAGAAAAGATGTTATTTTCTCTCCTGGAAATGTTAGTGTTTTATGACATAGTAATTCAGTTATTTGTCAAAATGTCTATGGTGACAGAGAGGGAAGCAATAAGACCCTAATTTTAGCATCTCAAACCAAGGGTTTTAAAGCGAACCTTTATTTCTAAGAAATTAGTTAACTCCCATAAATCACATTAAAAATAGCTGTTCCTCTCCACAGAGACAGGAACTAGATTAAAGGTTATTAGGGCTGGGAAATGGCAAATTATTGCTTAATGGTACACAGTTTCTATGTGGGTTGATGCAAAAATTTTAGAAACAGTGATGACAGCTGAACAACAGGGTGAATATAATTAATGTCACAAATTGTGCACTTCAAAATGGTTAAATTGGTATATGGTTGACCTTGAACGATGTAGGGGTTAGAGGCACCAATGCTCTGCAGAGTCAAAAATCCAAGTATAACTTTTGGCTCCCCAAAAACTTACCTACCAATAGCCTACTGTTGACCAGAAGCCTTAACGATATAAAGTTTGATTAATACATACTTTGTATATTTGTTATGTATTGCATTCTTATAATAAAGTAAGCTAAAAATATTGAGAAAATTAAAAGGAAGAGAAAATAGTTACAGAACTGTACCATATTTATTGAAAAAATCTGTGTGTAACTGGACTCGTGCAGTTCAAACCCATATTGTTCAAGAATCAATTGCATTGATACATACTTTACCTCAATCATAATAATTAAAAAAAGAATGTTGGGGTGCCTGAGTGGCTCAGTCACTTAAGTATCTGACTCAGGTTTGGCTCAGGTCATGATCTCAGGGTTGTGAGACCAAGTCCTGCATCGGGCTCCATGCTGTACACAGAATAGAACCTGCTTGAGATTCTCTCTCTCCCTCTCCCTCTGCTGCTCCTTGATCTCTCTCTTCCCCTCTCTAAAAAAAGAAAAAAAAAAAGAGTTACTATAACCCATCATAATGAAAGAAGATTCTTTTTTTTAAAAAAAAGATTTATTTATTTATGAGAGACACAGAGAGAGAGGCAGAGGCATAGGTAGAGGGAAAAGCAGACTCCCCATGGAGAGCCCAATGTGGGACTCGATCCCAGGACCCCGGGATCACACCCTGAGCTGAAGGCAGACGCTCAACCACTAAGCCACCCAAGTGTCCCTGAAAGAGGACTCATCCATATAGGAATAATGATCGATGAACAGTTAATGCATTCACCTTTGATGTCTCCTTTACTTTGACTAGTTTATACATATATATTTGACTACCAAAATTGGACAAAGGAAAATCCACAGTCTAGAGCATGTCTCCTCTAGATGAAATTATAAAGTAAATTCCCGTTCTTCTGGTTCCTCCATGTCTCAGGGATACTGGATGTATCATTCCTACAAACCATTCTATGGACTAGGTATGTCATTTTTTTTTTTTTTGTGGACTCTGAATTAAAATGGATGTGCTTTCTCTGAAATTGGGGGTAAAGCCTCCGCCACTAGAATATGGCATTCTTCCCCTTTGCTGGATCACCCAGGGCAAGTATTTCCTTAGAAATTTCATATGGAGAAAGTGGAACTAATCATTCCAACATTCAGGGATGTTCTGAGAATTGGAGCTTATGTGTTTAAATCACCTGGCACATGGTATCTAAAGATTCACTACTTTCCAGAAAAGATTTTCAGGTTTTAGAAAGGATAATGGCTCAAGAGCTCTAAGAAGGCCCCATGAGTTGATTCTAACATCATAGTCTCAAGCTTTGCCCATGACAGAGGACAGGGAGGCTTCAAAAAGAAGCCACTATGATTGAGGTTTCTCTCTGCTGAGCTCAGTTAAACAGACTAGCCTAGAGCTGATTTTTGCACGTGGGGAGATAGAATACACATAACAGATCTTCATTACTTCCCTACTGTGTTTTATATATTAATGAATAGTTTTCATACAGTAAAATGCAAGTCTGAATTTACTAGAGTTTCATGACTTAGCAAGTTTCTTCCTGCCCCTCCCAGCTACTGGCCCACCCTGCCCTCCACCCCCAGGAGTTGCCATTCTGACATCTATCTGCCTACTCCCGAACTCCCTGTAAATGTAATCCTACAGTATGCAATTTTTGTGTCTGGGTTCCTGAGCTCCACATAATAACTTAGAGATTCACCTATGTTGTTATGCTTCTCTGTAGTTTGTTCTTGTGGCCAAGTGGTATTCCACTGCATGAATATTCCAAAAAGTGTTTATCAATTCTATTATTGATGGACATTTGGGTCTTTTTTAATTTGAGGCTATTATTAATGAAGCCATTATGAACATCTTTCATAAAACTTTTTGCAGACATGAGCACTCTTTTATTTTCACTACATACACACAAGTGGAATTTCTGGGTCCCATGGAAATGTATTAATTTTATTAGAAACTGGCTGTTGTCCAAAGTGATTGTATCATTGTACATTGCCAGCAGCAATGAATGAGATAGACTTAACCTACCATAAATTAAAGTAAATCTACTTTTAATATTACAATAATCAAGTATAGAAACATCATGGAACTGGCTTCTTTCCTTCCTTAGAATATCCTGAATTATTGTAAAGAAACACACATAGTTTTAGGTGTCAAGGGTAGGTGGACAAAGAAAGAAAACAAAAGATCCCTGATGTCATATAGCGCTTGCATTTCAGAGGGAGAAAAAGGTCAATAAGGAAGGAGAAAACTAATACAATTTCAGATACTGCTAAGTGTTATAAAAGTAAGGCAGACTTTTAGGACAAAAATAACTGGTAAGGGTGCAGAATACAGAGTATTTAGAGTGTAACATGGCTGTTCTCTCTAGGACATATTGAATGTTCTGTCCTAGGTTATGCAGACTTCTCACTAGCAGCTGGGAGAAATGTATCAAGGATTTCCAGCACTCTGAACTCAGACACCTGCAATTTTCTTACTTTTTTGGATGGAAAGCAGAGACTGCTGATAGGCTTGGTTGGGATTATACTGCCATCCCTAAACTACTGGCTGTGGCCAGAATGATGGGCTCCATTAATGCCAGATCTGGGCCACACACCACCTATAGTGAGATGGTTCAGACCTTGTGTATTACGGTGCTTTCCACTGGGGCACTGGGGAGAAATTCTGAAAAGAAGATGGGATCCTATTCTTAGAAGAAAGTGAGCTGGGCAGATAAAGTTAATACACCAACAGTAAAACTGGTAATTTGCAAGGGAAATAAAATAAAGAAGCGTTTTAAAAATAAAGATATACAGTCAAGTGTTTGCAACAAAAACAAACGAACATTGAGTGAGATCAATTTAGAATAGTCAGCTGGGGCTGGCTGGTAGCTCACAGTCCACAAAGAGCATATTGGCAGCCAGAAGAGAAATTACTGGTGGCCATGATATGACACAGCCCACAGAGCCCCATGTATGGCTCTCTAATGCCCAAACCACTCTCCCCTATACATGTTCCATCTTGTCCCAAGACACACACTATAATGAGGGAGGAACTTTGTCTCTCTACCCTCTATTCCTACACTAGTACTAAGCATGCAACTGGTGCCTGATAATACTTGTTGCATACGAAATAAACAAGGAAATTGGGTTTTACAAATTTTGTTAAAGCAATGTATTAAGAATGTAAAGGTCTTGCAGCCATATATCAGTTATTAAGATTTCAGATTAAGGAAGCTTTTTCACTCTTCTCTTGTTCCATCTACTTAAACTTCAGAAAGACGTATCCATTTCTAAAATAAACCTACCCTTCTTCCTTTCTCACCTTTTTTTGGTCAAGGAGACTCTGTGATTCTTCCATCTGGCTTAATAGGTTGCAGAATATTTTGCAAATTGATGGGAATTCACTCAGTTTAAAAATTCCTCATCTCGACTGATATTCAATCATAACAAGAAATAAAACCTCGAGATGGGGCTAATGTATGTATAAGATTTGTAAGAATATGACTTTGGACACTTCTTTTCAACTTGTAAAAGACATAAACTTCTGCTGCTATATGTGAATTTTTGAATATCTAATCAGGACAGAATTTGGAGCAATCTGCCAAATATGGTTCTAATTCTCTATGCATTTGCTGAATATCCCAAGAAGCAATGTTGTATAGCTTCTTTGGAAAATGAACATAGAATTAGTACAATTAATCCCACTGACAATGATTATAGCTAACTCTGTGCAAGCCATTACTGGTAACTTTACAGGTAATAATTCAATTAATTTGATCCATTATGTATAATGGTTTTACCCTGTGAGCCTGGAATAGAAAACGATCTTTTGATTTAAGATACAGCTCCATTATTCATGAAACAGTACTGGAAAGGGGTGATCAATTCACTTAATTGATTTGACATTCTGTTTTGAGTAGAAGTGTTGAATGTTCTTTGATGGGAGGATATGAGAATTAAGTGATTATTTTCAGGATAGATTTTGCCTCTAGTTTTTCTGATGCTTGTTCCAGTTTTTGTCATCATAATAGATTTAGGATCATTTATTTTTGATAAGAAAATGTCAGGCAGAAATGATGACGTATAAGCAGTTGACTTAGATGATTTCCTTTGTTGGTTTTTGCTTGCCTTGGAATCCAGCTCTCCTGAGCATTCTCTGCCTCATCTCCCTTGTGATAAAGAATGCTTCATTGAAAAGCAATGCACCAGGTGCTTAATGAGAGGAAAGACACATGAAGGTTTGTGTTAGGCATCTTGAAATGGATGCAATTTTTAATACCTAAAGAAGGAGAGAGTAGGGAAGATGTGGAGAATGGCAGCAAGGCTCCCCCCAGCTGGGTGTGGAGGGTGTGCATGCAAAGTGTAAAAGAGTGTCTCAAACTCCCCTGTGTGTGTATGCCTCTCTGGGTGGGGCTCTGGTTTCTCTCTTCCTACAAGGCATCACAATGATCTTCTTCTTTTTTTTTTTAACATCGCCCTGAGAGCAAGGATGGTGTTCTATTGATCTTATATCCTCAGCTCATAGCCCAGCACACAATGGGCCCACCATAGACATTCATTTTCATGAATGAATGAAAGTGAAAACCACCTGGGAGAGAATAATAGAAGGTTCATCTGAGGATTTGGACTCACGTCTGGATGCAGAGCCCTGCCTGCAACCCTTTCCACTTTTCTACCTGCTTCTTTCTCCCACCTTCGACAAGGAACTTCATTCCCCTCAAGCATACCAGCCATGGGACCTCCCCACTCACCCTTTCATAAGCAGATGACTTAACACTGCTTATGAAAATAATAGAAGATATAGTTAGAATCACTTTTTCATCTTGCCTCAAAATCTACCTACAACAGGACACTTTGCTTTCATTGTCTTTTTATAAATATGTTTACTGCCATGAACCTTAGTCCTCAATAGCTACCTCTTTAGCATCCTAGCTCTGATCATTAGCTCCTCCCTATCCCTGCTGTATTATCCACATCCCCTCTCCACTGGCATCTTGTCATCACCATTTAAATATGATGGTGTCTCTCTTGGTAAGAGTCCATCCAAAGTAGCACCATAAGCCTGACATTATAGAAGCAGTCCTGACAGGTGCCAGAATAACTCCAAAGTGACTGCTGCCCCAAGGAGAATGGAAGATAACCACACATGCCAGTTTGACTGAGGCCCCAGCAGTGGGTTGGGGCAGGAAGCTGTTCTAGATGCAGGTCCTGTTTACCAAAGAGCTTCTCAAGAGACAACACAGAGAAAGCACCATGCAGTTTGGTGCTACTACATCTCAGATGAATGCCTGGTCTGACTCAACTCAACCCCAAGGTGGCCTCAGACAGGCCTACTAACAACACAGGAACCAAACCTTGCCCCCAACAGGCAAAGAGAGATATTGTAGACGACTGGGCCAAAGACAAACACAGCTCAACCACAATAGTAGGTGGCATGCAACATATATAAAGATACCCCTGAAGCACCAGGTTCTGGTGGATAGGGGACATTGCACTGCAGGGCACTACAGTATCTCTTCTGCATAAGGACACTACTATCAAGAGCAGGATATAGAGCTGACTTTCCTAACACATACAAGCAGACAGAGAGTTAGGCAAAATGAAGAGACAGAGACATTTGTCCCAAATGAAAGGACAGGACAAAATTACAGCCAGAGATCTAAACAAAATGGAGATGAGTAATAAGCCTGATAGAGAATTTAAAGTAATGGTCATTACTTTAAAGAAGAAGAGTGGGGGATCTTAGTGAAACCCTCAACAATGAGATAGAAAACATAAGAAAGAACCAATCAGAGGAGAACTCAACAAGTCAAATTAATAATACACTAAAGGGAATAAAAACTAGACTAGAGGAAGCAGAAGAACAGCTCAGCAACCTGGAGGACAGAGTAACAGAAAGCAACCAAGGTGAACAGAAAAAAGAAAAAAGAATTAAAAAATGAAAATAGATTAAGGGAATTCAATGATACCATCAAACATAATAACATTAAAGGAATCCCAGGAGAAGAGAGAGAAAAAGAAGAAAAATTATTTGAAGAAATGATAGCACAAAACTTCCTGAATCTGAAGAAGGAGACAGAAATCCAGATCCAGGACACACAGAGACTCCCCAACAAAATCAGCCCAAGGAGGTCCACACCAAGATACAAGTAATTAAAACAACAGAGTAGTGACAACAAAGTAGTGACAAAGAATTTTTAAAGCAACAAGAGGAAAGAAAACATTTATATAGAAGGAAAATCCTATAAAGTTATCAACTGATTTTTTTAGCTGAAACTTTGCAAGCCAGAGTGGCATGATAGATTCAAAATACTAAAAGAAAAAAAATCTGCAAACAAGACTACTCTATCTAGCAAGACTTTCATTCAGAATAGGAGAAATAAAGAGTTTTGTAAATAAATACAAGTTACAGGAATTCATCACACTATACCAGCCTTATAAGAAATGCTGAAGGGGGATTCTTTGAGTGGAAAGCAAAGAAAGAATATAAGCAGGAGTAAGAAAAGTTGGAAGCATAAAAACACTAAAATTAAGTATATCTATAAAAATAAGTTTGGAGATTCACAAAATAAAAGGATGACATCATATACCTAAAACCTGGGGGGGGCGGGTAGAAGTAAAAATTTAGTGTTATTTTTTTATTTTTAAAAAATTTTTAAAAAAATATTTTATTTACTTATTCATGAGAAACACAGAAAGAGAGAGAGAGAGAGGCAGAGACACAGGTAGAGGGAGAAGCAGGCTCCATGCAGGGAGCCCGATGTGGGACTCAATCCTGGGACTCCAGGACCACACCCTGGGCCGAAGGCGGACGTTCAACCCCTGAGCCACCTAGGCATCCCAATTTAGTGTTTTTAGAATGAGTTCAAACTTAAGCAATGATCAATTGAAAAGAAAGCCAAAGTTGTATACTTACACAGTACAAAATAGACTTTAAAACAAAAACTATAACAAGAGACAAAGACAGATGCTACATGACCAAAAAGGTGTCAATCTAACAAAAAGAAATAGCAATTTTCACAAGAAAAAATCTAGAAAGAACACAAACACATGGAGGTAACATGCTGCTAAACATGCTACTAATAATGACTGAATCAACCAAGAGATTAGAGAGCAAATCAAAAAATACATGCAGGCAACTGAAAATGAAAACATAATGGCCCTAAATCTCTGGGATGCAGCAAATTCTGTTTTAAGTGGGAAGTTTAACAAGGAAGTTTCAGGCCTACCTCAAAAAGCAAGAAGACTTGCAAATAAACAACCCAGACTTACACCTTAAGAAAAAAAAAAAAAAGAACAAAACATCCCCTCAAAAACAGTAGAAGGAAAGAAATAATAAAGATCAGAGCAGAAATAGATGAAATAGAAACTAAAAAAACAATAGAACATATCAATGAAACGAAGAGGGGATTCTTTGAAAGGATCCACAAAATTGAGAAATCTTTACCCAGACTCAACAAAAAGAGAGAGAGGATTCAAATAAATAAAATCAGAAATGCAAGAGGAGAAATAATAACCAAAACCACAGAAATGCATAGGATTAGGGCACCTGGATGGCTCTGTCAGTTAAGTGCTGGTCTTTGGGCTCAGGTCATGATCCCAGGGTCCTGGGATCAAGCCTTGCATCAGGGTACCTGCTCAGCCTGCTTCTCCCTCTCCCTCTACCTGCCACTCTGCCTACCTGTACTCTCTCCCTCTCTGTCAAATAAAAAAATAAAAATCTTTAAAAATTTTAATACAAATGATTATAATAGAATATTATGAAAAATTATATATGCCAGCAAATTGAAAAACCTAGACGAAATGGATAAATTCCTAGAAACATATAACTTCCTAAAACTGAATCAGGAATAAACAGGAAATTCGAACAGACTGATTACCAGCAAGGAAATTCCAGTGATAATCAGAAAACTCCCAATAAACAAGTCTAGGACCAGATGGCTTCACAGGTGAATTCTACCATTTTTTTTTAATTTTATTTATTTATGATAGTCACAGAGAGAGAGAGAGGCAGAGACACAGGCAGAGGGAGAAGCAGGCTCCACGCACCAGGAGCCCGATGTGGGACTCGATCCCGGGTCTCCAGGATCGTGCCCTGGGCCAAAGGCAGGCGCCAAACCACTGCGCCACCCAGGGATCCCTACCAAACATTTTAAAAAAGAGTTAACACCTATTTTTCTCAAACTAACTCCCAAAATAGGATTTTTTGGATCTTATTTTTTGGACTAGTTTGAGAAAAATAGTAAAGAAAAGAAAGCTTCCAAATTTATTCTATGAGGCTATTGTTATCCTGACACCAAAGCCAGATAAAGACACTATTTAAAAAAAGGGACTGACAAGTCAATATCTCTGATGAACACAGGTGCAAAAATCCCAACAAAGTGTTAGCAAATCAAATCCAACAATAACTTATCAAATCCATTTCATGATTGGATTGTTTGTTTCTTTGGTGTTGAGTTTAATAAGTTCTTTATAGATCTTGGAAACTAGCCCTTTATCTGATATGTCATTTGCAAATATCTTCTCCCATTCTGTAGGTTATTAAACTCAACACCAAAGAAACAAACAATCCAATCATGAAATGGGCAAAAGACATGAACAGAAATCTCACAGGGGAAGACATAGACATGGCCAACATGCATATGAGAAAATGCTCTGCATCACTTGCCATCAGGGAAATACAAATCAAAACCACAATGAGATCCCACCTCACACCAGTGAGAATGGGGAAAATTAACAAGGCAGGAAACCACAAATGTTGGAGAGGATGCGGAGAAAAGGGAACCCTCTTACACTGTTGGTGGGAATGTGAATGGTGCAGCCACTCTGGAAAACTGTGTGGAGGTTCCTCAAAGAGTTAAAAATAGACCTGCCCTACGACCCAGCAATTGCACTGTTGGGGATTTACCCCAAAGATACAGATGCAATGAAACGCCAGGACACCTGCACCCCGATGTTTATAGCAGCAATGGCCACAATAGCCAAACTGTGGAAGGAGCCTCGGTGTCCATTGAAAGATGAGTGGATAAAGAAGATGTGGTTTATGTATACAATGGAATATTACTCAGCTATTTGAAATGACAAATACCCACCATTTGCTTCAGCGTGGATGGAACTGGAGGGTATTATGCTGAGTGAAGTAAGTCAGTCGGAGAAGGACAAACATTATATGTTCTCATTCATTTGGGGAATATAAATAATAGTGAAAGGGAATATAAGGGAAGGGAGAAGAAATGTGTGGGAAATATCAGAAAGGGAGACAGAACGTAAAGACTGCTAACTCTGGGAAACGAACTAGGGGTGGTAGAAGGGGAGGAGGGCGGGGGGTGGGAGTGAATGGGTGACGGGCACTGGGGGTTATTCTGTATGTTAGTAAATTGTACATCAATAAAAAATAAATTAAAAAAAAAAACTTATCAAATCCATTCTCCATGATCCAGTAGGATTTTCCTGGGATGCAAGGATGGTTCATTATTCACAGAGCAATCAACATGACATATCACATCAACAAGAGAATAGATAAAAATCATATGATCATTTTAATAAATGCAGAAAAAAGCATTTGACAAAACAACATCCATTCATTTTTTAAAAAGATTTTATTCATTTATTCATGAGAGACTCAGAAAAAGAGAGGGAAAGAGACAAGCAGAGGGAGATCCCTGCACTGGGATCACACCCTGAGCGCCAAAGGCAGATGCTCAACTGCTGAGCCACCCAGGCTTCCCACAACATCCATTCATTATAAAAACTCTCAACCAGGGCAGCCCCGGTGGCTCAGCGGTTTAGCACCGCCTTCAGCCCAGGGCCTGATCCTGGGATCCAGGATAGAGTCCCATATTGGGCTCCCCGCATGGAGCCTGCTTCTCCCTCTACCTGTGTCTCTGTGTCTCCCATGAATAATAAATAAAATCTTTAAAAAACAAGACAAACAAACAAACAAAAACTCTCAACCAAATAGGTTTAGAGGGAACATATTTCAACATAATAAAGGCCAATTGTGAAAAACCCACAGCTAACATCATACGACAAGGATGTCCACTCTCGCCACTTTAATTCAATATAGTATTGGAAATCCTAGCCATAGTAATAAGACAGCAAAAAGAAATAAAAGGCATCCAAATTGGTAAGGAAGAAGTAAAACTTTCACTACTTGCAGATGGCATGATACTATATATAGAAAACCCTAGAGACTCCATCAAAAAACTAGTAGAACTGATAAAGGAATTCAGTAAAGTCACAGGATACAAAATCAATCTACAGAAATCTGTTGCATTTCTATTCACTAATAATGAAGTAGCAGAAAGTGAAATTAAGAAAATAATTCCATTTACAACTGTGTCAAAAATAATAAAAAATATCTAAGAATAAACCTAACCAACAAGGTGAAAGACCTGTATTCTAAAATTTAAGACGCTGATGAAAGAAACTGAAGATGACATAAGCAAATGGAAAAATATTCCATGCTCATGGAATGGGAAAAAAATACTGTTAAAATGTCCATACTGCTCAAAGCAATCTACACATTTAATGGAATACCAATCAAAATACCATCAGGAGGGTACCTGGGTGGCTCAGTGGTTAAGCATGTGCCTTTGGCTTGGGTCGTGATCCCAGGGTCCTGGGATCAAGTCCCACTTCGGGCTCCCTGCAGGGGGCCTGTTTCTCCCTCTGCTATGTCCTCTGCCTCTGTCTGTGTGTCTCTCATGAATAAATAAATAAAATCTTAAAAAAAAAATACCAACAGGATTTTTCACAGAACAAACAATCCTAAAATTTGTATGGAACCACAGAAGGCCCTGAATAGGCAAAATAATCTTGAAAAAGAAAAACAAAATCAGAGATATCACAATTCCAGGCTTCAAGTTATACTACATAGTTGTAGTGATAAAAACAGTATGTTACTGGCACAAAAACAGACACATAAACAAATGGAACAGAACAGAGAGCCCAGAAATAAATCAATGATTATATGGTCAATTAATCTATGACAAAAGAGGCAAGAGTATGCAATGGGAAAAATATAGTCTCTTCAATATATCATGCTGGGAAAACTGGACAGTTATAGGCAAAAGAATAAAACTGGACCACTTTCTTACACCACACACAAAAATAAACTCAAAATGTATTAAAGATCTAAATATGAGACCCGAAACCATAAAAATCCTAGAAGAGACCACAGGCAGTAATTTCTCTGACATCAACCGTAACAACATTTTTCTAGATATGTCTCCTGAGGCAAGGGAAACAAAAGCAAGAATAAACTATTTGGACTGCATCAAAATAAAAAGCTTCTGCACAGTGAAGGAAACAACAAAACTGAAAGACAACCTACTGAATGGGAGAAGATATTGGCAAATGACATATTGGATATAGGGTTAGCATCCAAAATATATAAAGAACTTACACAACTCAACACCAAAAAATCCAAAAAAAAATAAACAAAAACAATCCAATTTAAAGATAGGCAGAAGACATGAACAGACATCTCTCCAAAGAAGATATAGAGATGGACAACAGACACACAAAAAGATGTTCAACAGCACTCATCAGCAGAGATATGCAAGACCAAACCACAATGAAGTATCACCTTACACCTGTCAGAATGTCTAAAATCAAAAATACAAAAAACAAGTGTTGGAGAGAATGTAGAGAAAAAGGCACTGTTGGTGGGAATGCAAACTGGTGCAGCCACTGCAGAAAAGAGTATGGAGGTTCCTCAAAACATTATAAACAAAATTACTGGGAGACCTGGGTGGCTCAGCGGTTAAGCATCTGCCTTCAGCTCAGGGTGTGATCCTGGAGTTCTGGGATCAAGTCCCACATCGGGCTCCCCGCATGGAGCCTGCTTCTCCCTCTGCCTGTGTCTCTGCCTCTCTCTCTCTGCGTGTGTCTCTCATGAATAAATAAATAAGAATCTTTAAAAAAAAAAAAGAGTTATCATACGATCCAGTAATTCCACTAGAGGGTGTTTACCCAAAGAATATGAAAACACTAATTCAAACAGCTACAAGCACCCCTATGTTTATAGCAGTATTATTTACGATAGCTAAAATATGGAAACAACCCAAGAGTCCATTGACTGATGAATGGATAAAGAAGATATGGTGTATAGATATAGATAGTGGAATATTAATCAGCCATAAAAAAGAGTGAAATCTTGCCATTTGCAACAACATAGATGGATTGAGAGGGTATAATGGTAAGTGAAATAAGTCAATTATAGAAAGATAAATACCATATGATTTCACTCATATGTGGAACTTAAAAAACAAAACAAATTTTAAAAGAGACAGAAAACCAGACTCTTGAGAATACACTGATGGTTACCAGAAGGGAGGTGGTGGGTGAAATAGGTGATGGGGATGAAGAGCACACTTATCATGATGAGCACTGATCAATGTATAGACTTGCTGAATCACTACATTATACACTTGAAACTAATATAACACTGTACAGGGACGCCTGGGTGGCTCAGCGGTTGGGCACCTGCCTTTGGCTCAGGTCGTGATCCCCGGATCCGGGATCGAGTCCCACGTCGGGCTCCCTGCGAGGAGCCTGCTTCTCCCTCTGCCTATGTCTCTGCCTCTCCTCTCAATCTGTCTCTCATGAATAAATAAACAAATCTTTAAATATATATATATATAACACTGTACATTCATTATATTGGCATTTTAAAAATTAATAAAAAAAATACATGATGCTGTCTGTTCTATCTTAAAAATTTCCATGGGACCTCCTTTGTTCCATTAAAAGCCAGCTTTGCTACCCTACATTAAGTAGCTGTTTACAGTCACTTGGTTTCCCTTGTGTTTCTCAACCCACCATTAGCAGATTTTTGCTCCTACCACTAATGCAAAACTTGTTGTTGTGATGGGTGGTGGGTAATGTGTCATGCCACTAATTACACTTGATTTCTTAGGGGTGTTTTGTATAGCCCCTTCAACCTAGCCTCCAGGAAGCCTCCTCTCCTTTTTTTCCTTACATGCATTTTCTCTGTCCATCACCTAAATCCATATTTCACAATGTGATCTACTATACCTGAAACTGGTATGGACCCTAGCAATCTCTGCATTTGAAATAAGATCCCAGGGGATTTTTTACACCAAGCTTCAGAAGCACTGTCACAAGTACTTATATTCCTCAGAGACCAGTATTCAATGCATGATTTATAGTGCAGCTTGGCAAACTATAGCCCAAAAGTCAAATCTGGCCCACCACTTATTTTTTGTAAATAAACTTTTGCTGGAATACTAACACCACCCATTTGTAGACATACTGCTTTTGGCTGTTTTCAAGCCAGGATGGCAGAGTTAAGTAGATGCAATGGAGACTGTATGGCCCACAAAGCTTAAAATATTTACTACGTGGCCCTTTAAAGAAAAAAAAAAAAACATGCCAAACCTTGGTTTATAGTCTCCCCAACCCCCTTTCTCACATTAGTAGGGAATCCATTCGTGTGGATTTCTCTGCTATGCTTCAGACTCATAGAGCCAACAAACTTATTGGAAAGCTGCATGTGAATTTGCATGGGCCCTTCAATTCCATCATATCCAGTTGCATTTAGCATCTTTTTCCCCCTCCAAGATGATGTAGTTCAGGAAAAAGCATCACCATCCTCCCAGTTGCCAAACTCTTAAGCACCCTTTCTCTCAGTCCTCCCTCTCTGTAAGCTTCCACCCTATGCTAGGTTGCACCTACTTCACCTAGCAACCACCATTCCTGGTTCTGACTTACTTTTCTTTTTGGCCAGTGCACCACTGAGGTTAGGGCAAATTATGTACTCTGGCTGATTTGCCAAGGTTTTGCACTAAACTAGGGATTTTCCTGTGGTCAAAGTCTGGGTGGGAGAACCTCTGGCTGAAGGGTCTTTCCACAAGACAATTCTTTTTTTTTTTTTTTTTTTTTTTTGACAATTCTTCACTGTAGCCCATTCAAACTATTCTACAAGAGGTCTCATCATGCACATCTGTAGGACATCACTCACACCAATTACAAAACTCAATTTCATGGATATTGAGACAAAGAAGAACAAAGGGCAGCAGAACCTGAACGGTCTGCTGTCACTGAAGGATAGTTGTGTCCATGGGGAAAATAAGTCGAAATAATCACCCTGACCACTCAACATCTGGAAAGTCTTATAAGTACATCTCCAATAATTGGCAGAGGGAAACACACACAAAACTGAGAGATTTAAATTCAGAGATATGCATCACATATTCAAATGCAATAAAATGGGTGCCAGGATTGATTCATTATCTTTTCATCTGAAGAATTCAGGAGTCCTATTTCCCAAAAGCAGATACTGAGTATTTTTATCACTGCACCCCTACTGGGTATGCAATTCTGTAACTGGACCAAAAGTCATGCTATCTATGGAAATACAATAATCTCTGTTAAAAATTCTTAAAATGGGAAAAAGAAAGTCAACCGTAGCACTTTTTAACGTGCATAATACAAACATCATTTCTGTTTCTGTAAAATCTTTAACTGGCTCTCTGAAGACTGGGAAATTGTTGAAAGGCATGGTTTTCTAACTTTCAGCCTCTTAACCCGATCTTGCTTCAGTTGAAAATCACAGCCTGGCTTCTGAAATGACCATTTGCAGAACTATAGACTTGGCATGCAACTTTATTGAGCTTACATGGTGAAAAGTGAATTTAAACAAGCTAAAATATGTAGAGATTTTCTATAGGTGTTGTAACCATTTACATGAAATTTTTTACTCAAGGAGGTAATATCTGACTCACATTACTAACATGCCCTGTGTAAAATAATGTATGCTGTGTGCAAATTTGGGTGATAAAAATACTTTCCTATTTCTAGTACACAGCCAGATAGCTAGGTATGTGGGTGGAAGTCTACAATCTAATTTTCCCTGTACAGGTCAATTCCTGTCCTGATTTAACAGGTGCATCGTCTTATATTTTCTTGGTTTTTAGAGTCATGGGATGACGTCTAAATTCATTACATTGCTACATGCAGTGTCATCTACAACAATATTGAAGGAAAAAGTGATATGGCCTTTTCTGTAAAAAAGACTGTATTTTCTGTAAAACAGAAATACTGACAGTTTCTCCAAAAGTAGCAGAGAGTACTAGATTTGAGAACTTACTATACTCCACTGACCCCAAAAAGAGCTACATTTTTAGGCCAATTCTTTAATGAAAAGGTAATAAAAGAATGTGCAATTGTCTGGAAATGCGGCCCAATCTTTATACCTGTAAAGCATTTTCTCTATGAACAAGAGCTAATCCCATCAACTATTAACAGTCACCCCTAAAAATGCCAGGTGTAAGGTGACCAGATTTTGTTTCTTTGTGTCATTCCATGCAGTCTTTCAATATACTGAAATACTCTGTATAGACATACACACAAGGTATGTTTACTTGTGTGCGTAAGAGTGCCCACATTTTTCTCCATTGCAAGACCAAAGACCTCTTCTCAAGGTCTACTTGTGTACACACTGGCTATCTTACTGTTCTGTGTGGGGCCTTCCACAGTCTGCTGTTCTGGCTCTGCTTTGGGGCTTTAGAAAGAGTTAATTTGTACAAGACATTATTGGCAGAATAACAGCCTCCAAAGAGGTCCACATCTTAATCTCTGTAATTCTGAGAATATGTTATTTTACATATCAAAAGAGATTTTATAGATGTGATCAATAAAGGATGTTGGGATGGGGAGATTATTTTGGATTATCTGGGTGGGTCTAAACTAATGACCTGAGCCCTTAAAAGCCAAGAAGCTTTCCCAGCTGCGATTAGAGAGATGCTGAGGAAAAAAGAAGCGGGATTGGATGAGGCATGAAAAGGACGCGACCTGCCACTGATGGCTTTGAAGATGGGAGGAACCAGGGGCCATGCAATGAAAGTGAGCTCTAGGTGTGACAATCACCCCCACCTGACAGCCAACAAAGGAGTGGCGGCCTCAGAGCCCAGTGTGGAACCCAGTGCTGCCAACAAATTGCATGAGTCTGGAAGCGAATTCTTCAATTATGAACTCGGCCCAGCCAATACCTTGATTTTGTGAGACTCATGTCAATGGCCTACCTACAGAGCTGTGAGATAATAAATGTGAGATAATAAATGTGCGTTGTCTTAAACTGCTGAGTCCATGGTAATTTTTTACAGCAGAGACAGGCTACTAAGACAGAATTCTCAACATTGCTTACAACATTCCTTGCATTCCCTTAATTCCAGGACACCATCCATTGTAAATCAGCAAAAATCTAATATGGAAGACTTTCAGGGAAAAGAAATGCCACCATATCCCACTGAAGGTAAGATGCATCCCGGTTTCTGAAACAAACCAACAAACAAAAAAGTAGATGGAGGAAAAAAAGATAAATTAAAAAGACTTCTTTATCTTTGAATTAAGGAAAAAACAATATTCACTGGTGGTTATATTTAGGAAATATCTACGTTTATATAAAAACATCAGCTCTCCTAATCCCCTTAAGGGCATGTTTCACCATCCATTCACATGCTGCTCCCCAGAAAGCTTCCCCTCCCTGAAATGCAGACATAATTAAGAAGGCAGTTAATATTGGATCCCTTCCCTCTGTGTGCATGGTTGTTAAACATTCAGAGCCCATAAGGTTTATTACTGCTCAGCCCAATCCATAATAAACTCCTTAAATACAGGAAGAACATTTGTGACTTAAAAGAGAATTAACACATTCTAAAGAATTTCAAGTTTCTTGAAAGGAATGACCCTTTTGTGATCAGAAGGTCTCTCCAAGTTACAACTTGTAATCATTTAAGACTGGCACAAAAAAAAAAAAAAAAAAAAAAGACTGGCACAATACCTTTTTTGTTGTTGTACAAATGCACCAGTTATGTTTCTGGCATGAATTTAACATATAACTCATTTACTCATTTTAGCAAGGGTTTCCAGGAATGATTTCTTCAAAATCAAACCTTCCACAACTGGAGTTTGAAATATCAACTATTACCAGAGGCTGGTGAAGATTTATTTTGATGTGATTTTTTAAAAATATTTAATTTATTTATTCATGAGAGACACACAGAGAGAGGCAGAGACATGAACAGGGAGAAGCAGGCTCCCTGCGGGGAGCCTGATGGGGACTCAATCCCAGGACCCCGGGATCACACCCTGAGTCAAAGGCAGATGCTCAACCACTGAGCCACGCAGGCACCCCTTGTTGTGATTTTCTAAGGAATATATACATTCAACTGAATTCAATACTCTATTCACATTTGCCAAACATAGAAGTCAAAATTAGCAAAAAGTAAATAACTACTACAATATTTATGGAAAAAAAGCCTTCTGAAACTGAGTCAACAATTATTTTTTTCCTAGGATGATTAGGCAATGGTGTTTGAGTTTTTCTTTAAGATGTTGATTTTTAAGTAATCTCTACATCCCCTGCAGGGCTTGAACTCATGACCCCAAAATCAGGAGTCACCTGCTCTATAGACTGAGCCAGCCAGGCAGCTGGTGCTGGTGGCTGAATTATTAATTTCATACTCCAAAGTCAGATGGCGATGATACAAAATCAGCGAAAGTTTTTGAGCACTCATTGCATGGATCCTGGCTCATAAGGCATGCATGTGTGGAGGGAGGTCTAACTCCTTAATTGGTATGCCTTGGAAGTTGTGAAGCGGAGGAGGGGCTTTACTTTCTACTGCAAGCAAAGCTTTGAGGTAGGTTTAAGCTTCTGCAATATGGTTTTAAGAAAGCATTTCCCCGGGGCCCCTGTTGAATAAGGTAAATTCAGATGCTGCTTCAATATAAGCCTTTTTCTCAGGAAATGAGATAAAAAGAGGGATAGTGTGTTTTGTTGGTTTCAGAAAGCAGCCCAATTGGAGGTCATCTCATTTATACTGAATAACTGAATCTGGGCTCTTTAACAGAGCGTGAAGTAACATAGACGGTAAAATTCCAGAAAATGTCTGTCTTCACCAATAATGGGTCTGGCCACTAGGCCTTCCTAGAAGAACATCAGGTGGTTTATTTTCCAAAGACTCCAAAATGTCTTTAAATTTAGAATCTTCTCACTCTTCATCACCCTTCCTCTGAAGGACCAGCTTCTTTACAATATGTATTCTTACCACCTCCCAAACCCCCATATCTGTCAGATTAAGACACCTGAAGAAATAAATCTCTAAAAGTGATTAGTTAGGGGTGCCTGGCTGGCTCAGTCGGTAGTGTCTGACTTCGGCTCAGGTTATGATCCCAGAGCCCTGGGATCGAGCCCTGTGTCAGGCTCCCTGCTCAGCTTGCTTCTCCCTCTGACACTCCTCCTGTTCGTGCTATCTCTCTCTGTGTCAAATAAATAAATAAAATCTTTTAAAAAAAGTGTTAGTTTGGTGCTATGTGTGATACTCTGCCCCTGAAGTTTCAGTCCAAGAGCAAGATGCCATTCCTGCCCAGCTCCCCGGCAGCTGCAGCTGGAAATCACTGCCTGAAGGTCACCTCTGCGGTAGGAGAGGAGCTAAATTCCCAGGCACTTCAGAGCTCTGAGGAAGAGCCAGATACTGGGTGTTAGCAGCAAAACTGGCAACAGGGAAACTGAAGGGACCTGTCCTCTACCAACTGCATCTGACAGCCCTCTCTTGTGACACTTCAGGACACACTCCTTATCCATGACCCAGGGACTGGATAGAGACCCAGGGGTACAGCCCAGGCTCCAACTCCAGACTCACTCCTCAATGGCCCCAAAAGGAACCCCATTCCTTAGGAGTTCCACTGTGTCTTCAGAGGGTTCAAAGCTTGGCTCTGTTGATTGTTAAATGGGTGAATTTACCTCTTTGGAATGCAAACTATTTTTCACCTACAAGATTACATAAGATGCTTGAGTGAAGTCTTTGGCATACAGGAAATGCTCAATGAGTAGGAAAGTCCTCTGTCTGAAGATTTTCAGGGTGCTAAAGATTGCTCACCTTTGTTTGTGAGTCCCTTTTAGGACTTTTATTATCCTTGCTTTCATCCTGGTCTCTCTTGCCATGAATTAATGTCCTTCTTTCTCCTACTTCGAATATTAATTCTAATCCTAATTTTTCTTCTATTTTCTTCCTTTAACCTTCTTCTATTTCTCCTTCTCCATCCCCTTCTCTTCTTCCTCCTCTAACTTCTTACATTTATAGACACAGCCTCCATCAACTACAGGACAAAGTAAGCTATGTCCTAGCCTTCTAAAAAATCCCTTGAGTGTAGGGAGATGTGCCTCCCTAATCACTGCATTCATCACACATAGCTGGCAACTGGGCAGTGTCAAGTCTGGAGCTGGAGAAAATAGATGGATTTAAATCCTTGTGTTGCCAAGTGTGAGCTTGTTTGACCCTCATGAACACTTCTGAATGCAATCCTCCAAACCTGTAACACTTTAATGACAATGCCAACTTTGCAGAGCAGTTGCGAAATAAGGGGGATTTCAGATGAACAATTGGCGGTCCTACCCTATGATGTTAATACATAATGAATCATGGAAGAAATTACAACTTTGTCACTGATATATACAGACTACCGACTGCATGCCAGGAAATTTGGTACGTACTGGCCATATCAAGATGGCTATCCTCCCTGGATGAGCCTCTATGGCTTTTGCTAAGGAAATGTGTTTAGCGTGGCCACAGAATTCTCCGGCAGACTCTCTTTCTACAAAGAATGAATGAGATAATCTAACAGCCTTTGGCTCTTACCCTGGAGACGCCAAAGTCTCTCTCTTTATTTTCTCTTTCCTTTTTGGGAGACTGAAATAGATTTATGCCATCATGCCATTCTCATTTCTGCTCTATTGTGCATAAAACCAGCCTTTTTACATACTCGCTTTTTTTCTTATGCTTTTAGAACTCATATAGATATCTTGGATCCACAGATTTTACACCTCTGTCATTTTTCTCTTGCTTATGTTTTCAGAACTTCTAGACAATATTTTTATTATTTTCTTCTATCATATTTTTGAGCATTCAAAACTAATATCCTCACATTTCTTCTATTGCTCCTGGTAATCCCATCTTGCCCTTAAGTAGAAAGCTGTTATGAGATGCCTTGTGTTTCTATTTTAAAATATGTATCTTGTTTACTGAATTAAATTTGTCATAGAAAGTGTATCAGCACAAACATTTCAAATCTGTGTTCCTTCTATGGAATTAAGATAATTTCTTCTTGCTTCATTCATCTGCTGATGACTCAAACTCATCTACTGAAAAATAATGTTTTAATGAGTTCCTTCTCAGTCTCATTTAAAGTATATTAACAATAATGATATGCAAAAGTCAATATTCTTTATTACTCTAGCAAACTGGATTTCTCAACCCACTTGACAGTTTAAAATTGCCACTGGGTAGAACTTGACTTTCAAGGAGAATTAAATGGGGTTTACTGTGGTGACTGATTATCAGCATAAGAACCATGCATTTTTCTACTACAGTAGAGGAAATAATTTAATTAGTCTGTTATTGTAAATGTTCTGATTTTAATACATTAACTTGTGGCCCATGGCTGATAGAAAAGAAATTAACACTGACTCTTTTTGACTGTGGAATGAATTGGACTTTCCAGGGCAAGAAAATTAATTATAAATGCTCTCTATTTAAGATTGCCAGATTTTTTAAATGATAAATGATGTAATTATTAGATGTCAAGTATACAAATAGTTGTGCATTGACATTTCAGTTTATTAATTCCAACATTCACCATTGTGTATAACATATTCATCACATTTAATTGCTCAGTAAAGGGGAAAAAAATCATTGTTCTCATGGTTCTCCCTGTGATTCTGAGGTAGTAAATTTATGAAGACACTGAATGCTAATGTACTAAATTTCTGATGACAGTCCTGTGCTTCATTTGGAGCCGAGACCAAAATAAACAAAAAGAGTGAGCACACAGTAGGCTGAGGTTACAGCAGTGATTAAGTTTTACAGAATTATGAGTTAGGCAAAATCTGTGTTCAGCATCCTCTCCCCTTCTCTCTGCTACCCATATTTGGGGGTATGTGTGAGTACCCAGAGCCATGAAGCTCACTGCCAGGATCCCAAGAGCTTCTTCCTTCCCTAGAGATGTCCAAGCTCATTAATCAGTGTTCCCACTTGGCATGATGATGACAACTATCTAGCTTTAAAAGATTTCAGGGGTCCCCTCACCTGTGGCAAGTGATACAAGAGTTAAGAGAGATGAAGTGCATTTTCCCCCTTTAATTTAGCAATTCTTTTTCTTTAAAGATTTATTTATTCATTCATGAGAGACACGGGGGGGGGGGGGGGCAGAGACATGGGCAGAGGGAGAAGCAGGCGCCATGCAGGGAGCCCAACATGGGACTGGATCCTGGGACTCCAGGATCACACCCCCAGCACCAAAGGCAGGCGCTAAACCGCTGAGCCACCCAGGGATCCCCATAATTTAGCAATTCTTTCAAATGTGCATTTTGTTCATCCCATCTGTGATGATCAGTTTCACATGTCAACTTAGCTGGGCTACGATTCTCAATTACTCAACAAAATGCTAATCAGAGTGTTGCAGTGAAGGTATGTTGTAAATGTGATTAAAGCCCATATTCAGTTGATGTTAAGCAAGGGAGATTTTCGTGAATTATCTGAGTGGGCCCAGTGTAACCACAAGCATTCTCTAATGAGGGAAGCAGAAGGACCAAAGTCAAAAAGAGCAAAGGTGATAGGGAAGCAGAGGTTGAAGTGATGCACTCTGATGATGGAAGAACAGAAGCTCAGGAATGCAGCTCGAGAGGCTTGCAAAGGCTCTCCCTTAGAACCAGAGGGAGCTAGCCCTGCAGACACCCTGGTTTTGGTTCAATGAACTTTGGACTTGTGACCTCTAGGACTGGAAAGTAATATATTTGTGTTCCTTCAAGCTACTAAGCTTGGAAATCTGTTGCAGCAGTTATAAGAGACTAATACACTGTCTAATACATTTGAAATGTTTAGTGTGAAATCTATTACTTACCCAATCTGCACTCTTTCAATGCATACATGTCTTTGTATCTCCCTTGTAATAACTCTCTCACACCTCTGGAGCCGCAGTCCATGGACTGATAACTACCGTCATTAACCACAAAAGGCAAGGGTGGGCCTAAGAACACCTCCCCTCAGTCCTAGCAGCAATGTTTCCTGCAGAGCCTTGGCATGTTCTCATAGTCCTTCAGGCAGCCACTCACTTCTGTGCATGCAAAGTCAAACCAATTATCTTCCTCATTAGAGACCTATAGCCTTTTTATCTCTCTTAGTTTCCATTTGTGGTAGGCAGAAGTATAACATGGACATATAGCTTCCTACGCTTGGTGAAGACACACTATATAATTCCCTCCCTTTAAGTAATGGCACGATCCATAAGTACAAAGGATGTCACTCCAGTGATTAGGTCTCTAATCAGTTGACTCTGAGTTAATGTAAAGGGTTATTATCTGGGATGCCTGGGTAGCTCAGCGGTTGAGCATCTGCCTTCAGCTCAGGGTGTGATCCTGGGGTCCTGGATCGAGTCCCGCATTGGGCTTCCTGCATGGAGCCTGCTTCTCCCTCTGCCTGTGTCTCTGCCTCTCTCTCTCTGCGTGTGTCTCTCATGAATAAATAAATAAGAATCTTTAAAAAAAAAAAGAGTTATTATCTGTGCTGGCCTAACCTACTCAGGTGAGCCTTAAAAGTGACAAGATGCAGAGCACCGGGCTGGCTCAGTCAGTGGAGCATGTGACTCTTGATCTTGGGGTTGTAAGTTTGAGCCCCATGTTGGGTGCAGAGATTACTTAAAAATAAAATATTTAAAAAACTTATTTAAATAGAAAGTGACAAGATGCAGCAGCAGATACTGCCCTACTCAAAGAAGGAAGCAAAAGCCCTGTTGTGAACTGATAATGGGGACATGTGGCAAGGAACTATGGGTGGCTTCTAGGACCTAAAAAGGGTCCCAGCAGATTGCTAGCAGAAAAAGAGAGACCTCAAGCACACAGCTGCAAGGAAATCTATTTTGCCAACAACCTTCCAGGCTTAGAAGAGGGCCGTGAGCATAAGAAAGAAGTGTAGCCTGGCCAACATTGTGATTTCTACCTGGTAAGGATAAGACCTGAGCAGAGGACCCAGCTAACCCATGTCTGAGTTCCTGACTCACAGAAACTGTGAGTTAGTAATTTGTGTTGTAAGCCACTAAGCTTGCAGTCACTGGTAATGTACCACTCGAAATAAATATACCACCATGCAAAAAGTATTCTTCAATTAGTCATCACTAAGCATGCAAAATTAATTAAACTACATTTTTAACAGTTTATAATCTTAAGTATGGTGTAGAACAGGAGAAAGAAGAAAACTTTTCTAAATGAAAAGAAGTTGTGGTTTGAGCAGAATGACTGATTGGAAGAGTTGTCTTTCACCAGAATAAACTCCCTTCCAATCTCCCCAAGTACATGGATTCACCTGTGCTCACCTGGAATGCTGGCAGCAAACCCAGGGAGCAAGGAGATACACCGAGGATTTTGTTAACTACTGCTGCCCATCCCAGTTTCCCCATCCTGTCATTTCCCACAGCTTTGGTGGTCTTTGTCACTCAGTGGTCCCTGTACACAATAATGGGTTCATGAATCTTTTGCCCTTTGGGAAAGGTAGGTTCCAACTTCACAGACAGATTTGGAAATCTCTAAAGGCACGGTGCCAGGTCGAGCAGGCAGGAGTTGGAATGGCAAGAGCTGGTTTACATCGTGGTATTTCAGGTCTGCATATCGTATAGAAAGTATCTTACTGTTGCTGCACCAAATACAATAGTAGTCATAATACATGAGGATACTTGTGAAGCTCATATGATTCAGCTTACCTAAAAGTACCTTGCACATAGCTTTTCAACTACTACATGTTCAATAAATATTTATTCACTAGCTCTGGAGACACTGCACCAAATCTGATAGCTCACAATATGATATAATTTATCTACCCTCCACTTCCAGCATTCAGCTTATTATCAGTCTGGAAGAGCATGAGCAAGTCATACCTCTGTGAGCTGCCCAGGGTCTAAGAGATAGACAGCCCACATCCGCACAGGGTACTGAACCCAACCAAGTGCTTCCTCTACAATTTGCCTCAAGAGTAAAGCAAAGATTTCCTACATAGCAAAGGCGGTTTTCTTCACCTCATTAGCAAACTCCACCAAGTATGACTTTTTGAGAGTGAGATCCAAAGAATGAGTGGAATTTGGAGGCAATAGGGAAGATTGCTCACTCAAACTGCAGAGTGGAATTTCCACTTCAGCTGGAAAGTTCCCTCACTCCACATGCTTAAGAAGAGGCACGTCTATGAAATGCTAATGAAGTCAAGCCCATTCACATGTAAATTTCTAGATTTTTTCCCCCCTCAAAATTAAGTTCTTACAAGTGATTTAAAGAGTAAATTGGCTTCTAGACACGTTTTCCAGCAAATTACACCAGTCAAAAGCTTGCTTGAAGGGTAACGCCGCCTGTTCAAGTTGCCTTTGGGAGAACTCTAATAGAGAACGGTCTTTCTTTCCTTTCACTGCTTCCATAACTAATGCAGTGCTTCCCTCTAGAAGATAAAGCTATAAAGGGGATTATATGTCATTAGGAATGGTGAAGACACAAAGGGCATTTTTTGCCTTATCCCCCTGAATCATAATCATATTGCACATTTTCACGATGTTCTTTTTTTTTTTTTTCTCACTCTAAGCCATACACCAGATGGTAAATCCTAGGAATCATTTAATAGGTTTGGCAAAAATTCTAAGAGCAAAATGATTTTGAAAGCTGTATTTGAAGCAAAATATGTAGGAAAGGAGGTAGAGATCCAGCACTTGGGATAGATAAATAGTGTTAAATGAAGCAGAGGGAAAGCTTTATGATTCTATATTTTTGTGTCTTGAATGTGTAGATGAATAGTCTTCAAAGTGGATGTGCAGGAAAACATGATTCACAGGGAAGTAACGTCCACTGTGAAGTTAGCATAAGAGAGGACTTGATTGTTTAAAATAAATTATATCCATGCTCAAACAGACTATATCCCAGCTTATTCAAAAGACTTGAAGACATGAGCATAAAAAACTTCATCAGCAAATTTTGATGATAGAATAGGTGAAATCCTAGACAGACTTCCAGCAAAGACCCTAGCTTTCAAAAAGGGAATGAAGGGCATATTCAAGAAACTGGGTTTTTTTAGTACCACATGAATTCCTGACCAGATTTTAAATAAATAACTCAAATGTGCTATCACGTTCTAGATCACTATGTTACTACAGAGAAAGATCATAGTGGAACTATCCATCTATCCACCCACCCACCACTCATCCTATTCATTCATTGAGCAGGATTTGTACAGCTACTGGAAAGCCAGTGATCATGATGGACCCATGGGAAATAAATGGAGTTCCTGTGAAGTCCACTGCTCCAAAGAAGCATTCTAGTACAGCAGCTGTAATAAGTGCTATATAGCAATGATAATGTATGCTGTTATAGAAGAACACACAACGTGTTTATAAGATTCCAGATAAGGGGCAAATCACCCTGAGAACATCACAGAAGACTTCCATAATTGTTAGAATATCTTCTTTCCCTTTAAGATTCTTTAAAGGAACTGATTCCCGGGGCACCTAGGTGGCTCAGTCAGTTAAGCATCTGCCTTTTGCTCAGGAGTCCTGGAATCAAGCCCCACACTGGGCTCCCCGCTCAGCAGGGAGTTTGAGTCTCCCTCTTATGCTTTCTCTCAAATAATAAAATCTTAAAAATAAAATAAATAAAATAAAATAAAATAAAATAAAATAAAATAAAATAAAGGAACTGATTTCCAAATGGGAGTCAAAAATATTTTTTCATTGCTGGCCTGGCCAGTGCTCAATAATCCCTAGAGTTCATGTGTCTCTGGCAAAAGCTAAATGAGAGAATCATGACAAGAAGAAGTAGGGACACTTGGGTGGCTCAGTGGTTGAGCAATGTAATCCTGGGGTCCTGGGATCAAGTCCCACATCAGGCTCTTCCCCACCCAGAAGCCTGCTTCTCCCTCTGTCAATGTCTCTGCCTCTCTTCTGTGTGTCTCTCATGAATAAACAAAATCTTTAAAAAATAAAATAACATAAAATAATAAATAAAAAAATAAGTGAGAGACATAGTCCAGGATTGGTGCCTACATGTGGACATCCCCAGCCCTCTCTCCTGAGTTGAAGACAAGTTGGACCACTGGGCATAGCCAACCTGATCAGCCCAATCAAGCCTGGCAGAGAAGAGCCTGAAAGACAGGGCTTATGGGACTGACTGGCTGACCAGGCTGCTCTTCCAACTCCATGGGAGTCCTTTCTGGTTGGGAACAGCAAATATAGAAAAGTCTGGCCCTTCCCACAGAACTATGAAGAAGGGGAAAGGAGATAGGAAGAAAAAATGAAGTACAGGAGCCCTGCCACTGGCACAATGTGGCCCAGTGCTGAAGTCAGGTCCTCTGCTCTCCTTTACATACCCATACCACACTGATGTATGTCCACGTTCACTGAAGACTGCAACTTGCGGAATGCCTCAGGACAAAGAGAATCATGACAAGCCACAAACATCTGGTGTGTGGACTTTGCTGATTGAAGCAGGAGGTTCTGAGTAAGAACAGGCCTTTGGTAGTATATGCTGGGAACCATATTTTCTCGTATATGCCATAAATATATGTATTAACGAAGGTTCTTTAGAGAAACAGAAGCAATACATTAGTGTGTGTGTGTGTGTGTGTGTGTGTGTGTGTGTATGTATACATATGGTGTGGAGGCTGGTAAACTGGAAATCTGTAGGGCAAGATGGCCGACTAGAAGCTAGA
Organism: Canis aureus; assembly: GCF_053574225.1. NCBI lineage: Eukaryota > Metazoa > Chordata > Mammalia > Carnivora > Canidae > Canis > Canis aureus. Next base: position 118,805,838 of record NC_135649.1, on the reverse strand, counting down.
TGTTCAGGTAAGTATGAATGTTGCACTCTTGCATCCTAAGTCCACCGGCTGGAAGCTCAGGTAGAGTACTTATATTACAGTCTGGAGTGGCAATTCCTTCTTCTTTGGAAAACCTCAGCCTTGGCTAGTAAGGCCTCCAAATGATCAGATGAGACCCACATAAAATATCAAGGTCAAATGACTGTTAACATTAATCACATCTAAAAATACCTTTACAGCAACATCTACACTTCTATTTGACCAAACAATTGGTGACCAAAGTCTAGTCAAGTGACATGTAAAATTAACCAGCACAGTTCAATCAGAGTAAACCATGATTTCAGCAGATCCACACTTGATGAGGATGTGTTAGATGATGGAGATTGGATTAGGGGAAATGTATATTCTCTTCTCTTTCAGCCCTTAAAAAAAAAAAAAAAAAAATCAGTAGCAGGTCAGTAAATATTTACTGAGTCAGGTACTAGATGCTATGGACATAGAAGTGAATAAAACAAAAGTGGTCCTTACCTCCATGGAGTAGACAGTGTAGACCAACATACTATCTATCACCTCAGTGGACAAGTCAGGCCTTCCACTTGTTTTTGCAAATAAAGTTTTATTGGAATATACCACACCCACTTATTTACATATTGTCTATGGCTACTTTTGCAAATGGCAGAGTTGACCCTATGTCCTACAAAGTCTAATATGTATTCTTCAGCCCTTCACAGTACAAGTGCTGATCCCTGGTGTCGATGTTTCCATAACATGGCAGGGAAGCCAAAGGAACACCATTCTTTGGTGCCATTCATAAATACCAATGCTGGATGGATTCTCCTCCAAGAATAAGCAAAGAGAAAATTAACATGGAGCCTTTCAAATGTCAAGACTGGGAACTTCTTTTTTTTTTTTAAGATTTTATTTATTTATTCATGAGAGAGACACACACACACACAGAGGCAGAGACATAGGCAGAGGAAGGAGCAGGCTCCAGGCAGGGAGCCTGATGTGGGACTTGATCCTGGGACCCCAGGATCATGCCCTGGGCCAAAGGCAGGCACTAAACCACTGAGCCACCCAGGTATCTCAAGAGTGGGAACTTCTAATAGCACAGGAATTTATTACAAAACCAGGGGAAAGGGGCACCTGGATGGCTCAGCGGTTGAATGTCTGCCTTCGGCTCAGGTCGTGATCCCAGATTGAGTCCGCACTGGGCTCCATGCTTCTCCCTCTGCCTGTGTCTCTGCCTCTCTCTCTGTGTGTCTCTCATGAGTAAATAAAATCTTTAAAAAAACAAGGAAAAAAGTGAAGGTGTTGCCTCTGCTATTGGAATCAAGAAGGCTTGTTTTCTGTGAAAAAGAGGCAGAAAGCCCACAAGGAGAGAACAAGTGAAAATTGAAAACAGCACAGAGTAAAGTATAAATACCAAATGAGATGAAAAAGCAGCTCAGTGATATAGGCTACACTGTTTTCAAGGAAGCCAAGATTATAAAAGCAGAATTAACACCTACCTTGGATAGCCAACATAAAGAAACACCTAAATTAATGAAGTTAAAAACAAATGAGATACTCTAAGAATGAGTATCCTCTAAGAGGATGAGTTGGATGAGTTTTCCTCTAAGAGGAAAAGAATAAAAAAATAAAAAGTATACAAAAAACACAGAGGATAGGAAAAGAGATTCGATTTAAAGATATTTATTTTTCTCAAGGAAGCCATCAGAATAATTGAAAAGAAGTAATTACAACAACTTTTATTAAATAATTATGATGTCCTATCTGCTGTGGTAAGCACTTTACATTTATTATCACTTTTCACCCTTGCAAGAACCTTTTAAAACATAAAACTAATTTATCCTTGTTGTTCAAATGAAAAATTAAGTATCAGGGGAAGCCTATAAATCACCTATAGTTTGCTAATAAATGGATAAACCAGAAATCGAATCCTGGGCTAACTAAATTTAACACCTGGTATTCTATACCACTCATCAAAGGAAGAAACAAGAAATATTTTACTGAAAGGAAAAAAGATCCAACTTTGTAGATCAAAATTGATTCACCTTCACTGTGTTCCAAAGTAATGAAGAGTGATTTACATATCCAAACATTTTGTCATGTTTATGCAGAACAAAAAAAGAATATGTACATTGGGAGGATGATTTTAATCACCCCAGGAACCAATAATGTGGTGTGTAAGAGCAATGGATGCAATTTCAGGCTGTGCCAGTGGGAATATATTGTCTGACTGGAAGAAAGATAATGATACTCTGTGCTTGATAAGCCACATCTGGAATACTGTCCAGTTCTGGGAGCCATTTTTAAGGACTCTGACAAAGTAATCCCTAAAATGGAAGACAACCAGCTGAGCAAAACTGCATGGCGCGTTCAAAGAAAGTGTGTAGGTAAATGCTGACTCACATCCAAAGAACAGAAAACCAGGGTGCCTGGGTGGGTTCAGTCTGTTAAGTGCCTGACTCTTGATCTCAGGACAGGTCTTGATTTCAGAGTCATGAGTGCAAGACCTACATTGGCTCCCCACAGGGCATGGAGCCTACTAAAACAAAATACAGAAATAAAACAAGGAATAGAAAACCCAATGGTGGAGCAGTGAATGCTAAGTGATGCCTTCCAAAGAACATTCTCTGAAGTAACTACTCAAAGTGAAGTTTGATTTGGGCCACACATTAACAAAGCAAAATGTAACCCTCCTATTTTGTTATGCAAACACCATTCAAATGACTTCTGTGCAACGGAGGTAAGTTTTGCTTGAAATATTAGAGGGAATACCATTTCATTGCTTGTTTGGGTTTTTTTTAGATCACAATTCTGTGGCTTATATAATAACCCGGCCTATTTCAACTGTTACTGTCACTTGGGCATTATTATTTTACATACTTGGCAAAAAGAATGATCATAGTCTAAAGATAACTCTCCAAAGCCACATTGCATTGCCCCTGGAAAGGTCTAGATGCTTATAGCAGCAGAGTAAAAGCTCAACACAATAAAAGTGAGCTCCTTAGAGGACGAGGTAGCCAAAAGAAACAAATAAATATGCAGGACACAGCTTCACACTTTTTGTCAGCTTGAATTAGTAATACAGAGTAACCAAGTGGAATACATTATAAGTTTTGTTCAAGATATGCTAAACAATTACTATTTTATGAATACCCACTTATATCAATTATTATTCATTATTAATAGCCCACAATCAAATTAAAAAGAAGATCTATGTGTGTGTCCTGTTCTACTCTGTTCCTCTCTCTCATCTTATTATAATACTCAGTTGCTTCATAACTAATTAATGATGTAACACAACTTGGAAACAGAAATTGCAACCTAAATACCAGATACTAAAGTTGATGTGGGATGACATTCTCTTATGTTCTCAAGTTGTTTATAAAATTTTGATTACTGGTAAATATTTGATACTTTTCCTTAGATCTACTTTCAAGTTCCAAGTAGTTTTATGTGATCATCTAATTCTTGCTATTCTAATTTTGAGAGAAAGTCAACTCTCCATATCCTTCAATTTCAAACCTTCTGATTTCCACATATGAATCTGATGGGAAAAGCTGTATAGAGTTGCAGACATTCGTGTCAGTGCAATCAACTGTATCATATCTGAGAACTCTGATTCTTAGGGAAAAGAGTATGAATCACTTCATCAAGTGAATGTTTCTTCTTGAAACACAGAAGGCAAAAGTTCCATACATTTGTCTACCACAGTATTTATGAAGAGCTCTCCTACCCTCACTCCTATGAAGTAGCTATTTAAAATTCCTTTACTACACATATGAGAAAAGTGTGGTTTGAACATTTAGTGCCTTTTAAAGTCTAACAGCTTTCAAGTTGCAGAACCAAGCCTTGATAATAATAGCCAGGTTCCCTCCACTTCCCTCTACTGATGGTGTTCCTGAAAAAAAAAAAAAGAACCAGAAGATGTGACTCAACCCATGTGATTCACTCCCTTTTTCTCAAAGGTAAACAGGGCGGTAACACCCGAGTTGGTTTTGGAGTTTAAGCCACGGTTTGTGTGATTTTCATTGGAAGTCTAACTTTTCGTCACTGACATGAGGAAAGTGTTGAATAGATTAGTCTCTGGACATGGGGCCTGTGCCTCAAGTAGTTCATTCCTTCCTCAGAAGCTGGCACAGTGCCTCGTACGACACAAGCATTTGATAACACGCCTGTGGCCTGAGTTTGTGGTACAACCTCTATACGCAGGATGTCTAAGTGATTGCTGACTGCCTGCCTTTGGATCTGAGCTGCACGATGCTAAACTAACAAATAAAACACCTACTTAGTGCCTTTAGCTTAACGGGCAATTGGTGGAATGATAAAGAATAAAACCAATTGTTTTTTTATCAAGTTACCAATGGGACTTCTCATTTTGGTGAAGCTGCCTGTTAATTCAATCCAATCATTCCCTCACCCCTCAAGGAGTAACACAGACATGAGCCCCTGGTCCTAAGACAAGGACCTACCCCACAGCCAGCAGAGATTCTGTGCTTGGGGCCAGAAGAGAACAATCTGTCCTTTTTTAGACATTTTAATATGGTAATAAAAATGAAAATGGCATATTCATCCCCAAACCTTAAAAATCATCACTGGAAATTGAGAAGAATCTTAGCAACATAAAATTCAAGCCTACATTCACCAAATTTAGGGCACAAAACCTCACAGAATTATGGAGAAAGTCCACCCAATCAATGGAATTCAGAGCTAAGAATTCAGCCACTAAGTGGCATAATTGCTGTAATTAGTCAAATGCTGTAATTACAGTAAACACATGATAAGCCGCTACTGAAGCATCTAATTGCAGAGCATAATGGTGTTATTATGATTTCTGATGATATAATATGATTTGGATATATAATAAATGCCCATAACAATATTAAGACATTTTTCATTCGTGAATTTTCTTTGTACTTGATTTGGCTTTCTTAAACTAAGTTTAAATCTCAGTCATAGATGAAATCAAAGTATTTTTTCAGTGAAAGGAAAAGTGAGTATCATCCAACACAATACCTTGGTGAGAAGGTGGATAGAAAGAGAGAAAGGATTTGAAGTGGAGTGTAAGGTCAGTCATTATGATAACCCCAAGTGGGATTATCTGACAGATATTCCTGTTTCCAGGAACTTAAATGTTTACTTTAGGCTTAGTGCTAAACTGTCCATGTAAATGGAAACATAATGCTGTCAGCTACTGACTTTGTTTTAATATTCCCTGGAGAAGACATGTTTTTTTTTTTTTTTTTTTTTTTTTTTTTATTTATTTATGATAGTCACAGAGAGAGAGAGAGGCAGAGACACAGGCAGAGGGAGAAGCAGGCTCCATGCACCGGGAGCCTGACGTGGGATTCGATCCCGGGTCTCCAGGATTGCGCCCTGGGCCAAAGGCAGGCGCTAAACCACTGCGCCACCCAGGGATCCCAGAAGACATGTTTTTAAGGCATCTGCACGTTGGTTATGTATGGGTCCAAACTTTGTACTGTGTTAAGAGTAGACTGGTAACGATGACCTGTCTTGAATGCTTTTATTTATTTTATTTTTTTTAATGCTTTTAGACGTAGGTTCTATATAATCAAAAATATTTTTATCTCATGGAATTTAAGAGTTGGATGAATTCTTTGAAGGTTAAGAGATGCACAGTTCAGAGGTTCTTGTGCTCACTTCATGGAAGGTACTGTGCATATCAGGGGAAGTGTATTTTTCTTGGAAAGGGATTTTCAATCTGGGTCTTCAGTGGATTTGTGAAGCAGAAAGGTCCACCTGGGAAATTATGCCATCCATCTCCACTTGGACTGGAATATTCTCTACAAAAGTCCATCAGAGCCTTACTCTAGTTCAGGATCACACTTTGTAGTAAAGAGGCTCTAACTTTTCAAAGCGATTGTCCCATTATTCATAAAACCAGTCCAATTATTAAAAACTTATTCCCACGTATTGATCATAATTCTTCCTCATCATAAACTGCCCTGTTGTCTTTGTTCTTGGAAATGAAAGCCCTCTTAAGTATCTGAATACAACTTCAACCACACACAAACCATTCCTTCTCGTGTCGCTATTACTTGTGATCCCTTGTAGCTCTTTCTCTGTTGGGTGGCCAATCCATCAAGACTCTGTTTAGAGTGGGGACACAATGATCTAGACCAGGGCTTGGCAAACATTTTCTGAAAAAGGACAGGCAGCAAGTATTTTTTGCTTTGCAAGCCATACGGTCTCTATCACAACAACTCAACTCTGCTGTTGTACAAAAGCAGACATACACACCACATAAATGAATGAAGATGTCTGTGCCTGAATTAAATCTCCTCTTAGAAAACAGAGTCCAGGCTGGATTTGATGTGTGTGGTTTGCTGATCATATCTAGATGAATCTGAAGCAGCAAAGAGCCCTAGGAAACTGTGACTACTCTTCTCTGCCAACTAAACATCTGCTAATCCAGTTTAACTATTCAAATAAAACAATGAAGCATACTGCTTATTTGTATTAAGGATACAGTTAAGAAAGCTCCCTAGACAAGCAGTGTTTAAAAGAACTTTCTCAAATTATGGAAAATTCTCTGTGCTGTCCGGTATGGTAGGTACTGGCCACATATGGCTGGCTATTAAGCACTTAAAATACACCTGATGCATTGTAAGTACTGAATTTTTAACTTAATTTAATTCTAATTAATTTATATTCAAATTTAGATAGGCTCTGAGTAGCTACCACATTGGACAGCATAGCCCTAGACATCGTTTTCTGGCATAGACTGGTCTTCTATGCCAGAAAACACTACCCGCTTTTGGCACTGTACATTCCATTTTATTAAATTTACGCATTACATACCACTGTTTATTACCACTGAGGCAAATATACAGCTTTAAGCATCATACAAGTTCAATAAATATTAATGATGATCAGTAAATTGAATCATTACAGATAATGAAATAGCATAACAAAATACGAAACATAATTAGAATCAGTTTTGCCTTTACTGACAAAGATTTTCCATGGAATTAGGGGGCCGTGATCACATAGTGGTGTAGGCTTTCATAATTTTAAACTGTTTTAATGAATTTCACACTTGATATTTATCTGAAGCTAATTCAAGCTTTTCCTATTTGACATTCCTCTTCCATGAATATTGATGTGTTTTACTGTAGAGTGAATTTCCAAGTGTCTTTGTTTGTCTTGTGCCCTCAAGATTCACATTTTAGCATGCATTGTTTATTGTTTCATTTCATTCAAACTCTGGAGAAAGGGGAAAAGACCATTTTATCCTAAGTTTCACTGTGCTCACCAAGCAGAATACTAAACAACAGAAGAATTAAGAACATCATCCTGCTGTAAAGTAAACAAGTTCATGAATTGAGAACCCAATTATTATTCAAAACACATTGCCTTTATTGCAATCCCTTCACTTATTTATTCAACAAAAACTGCTCTTAACATTACAGATACACGAGCAAACCAAAACAAATGTGGATTCTGACATCAGGGAGCTGACATCCTATTCAGACGACAGACGTTAATCAGAGAACCTCAAAAACAAAAGTATTTTTTACAAGTTATGCTCTGCAAAATTCCACAACATGCTGAGGGCCTATGACCAAAGGGCCTGGCATTGCCCCAGAAGAAGTGACATTCGTGATGAACAAGAACAAAGCCTCCCAGGCAGGAAAGCAGCAGACACATAGCAGGGTGAGCGAGCACATTAGGTCAAAAGCGAGGGGGACAGTGAGGTAAGGGGAGGCAAGGGAGTGCCAGGATTGGCCCAAGCATTATTGCTAGGGTTCTGTTTCCCACAGCAAGAGCAATGGGGAGTCAGTGGTAAGAGTGCTAAGGACAGAATGGGGAAATGGGGTATAGCAGAACTCACACTGTATTTGAAACAAACTCTGGTTGCTATGGGGACACAGGCAAATGGTGAATCCAGCCTCTGCCTGTGGTCCAGGCAAGAAATGATGGCATCTTGCACTAGAGAGATCAGAGCGGAGATGGAAATTGGTGAGCATACTTGAGACGTATGGAGAGGATAAAAGTGATAGGAAGGCATGCCAGCGAGTGCTGGGGAAGATGGGCAGAGCGAGGATGCCCCCAGGTCTCTGGCAGGAAGAACTGTGTCACGGAGCCTTTACCCCCTGTGAGAAGTGCCTCGTATTCTCAAGAGGACCCACAGGACGTTCCAGAGAAATGGCAGCACAGAATGAATCAACTGCTGGAGAGCTAAGTACTTACTGTTACGGAGCAATCTTTCCAGAACAATACAAACCTCCAAACCCAGGAAGAGCTTTTTGTTTAGGGGTATGTGTGTGTTTTAAACATAAATTAGGATGCACCGGGAATCCCCCAAAACCACATCCTAGTCCAGCCTTTGGGACTCTCTTCAGTGTGCTGACTGTATACATCTTTCCCTGTGCCTCTCTCTGAGAAGCCACCCTGTCTTTGGCTTACCAAGTTAGATAAAGGCTGCATGATTACTTGCTTCCAACTGTGCCTCAAGGCAGGCAGCCAGAGCTCACCAAATGCTACCAGCTGAACACAAGCGAGGCACCCATGGACTTTTGAGTCTCTACTGCCATGGAAGAAAAAAAGGGCAAACAACTGCATTCTGTGGGTTCCAAGGTTTTGCTTATTTATATAGGATATTCCCAATCACTCCCTCATCCTGGGCCAAGTCAGTGTGACTTTACTACTCTATTAGTTTCCTAGGGCTGCCATAACAAAATATTACAAGCTCGGCAGCTGAAGCAACAGAAATTTATCATCGCCCAGTTCTGGAGGCTAGAAGTTCAAGATGCGGGTGTTATCAGGGCTTTGCTCCATCTGAAGGCTCAAAGGAAGACTCCTTCCTTGCTTCTCCCTAGTTTCTATAGGTAGCTCAATCCTTGGCATTCCTTGACTTGCAGCTGCTTTAGTCTGTTCTCTACCTCCATTGTTACCTGGCATCCTTTCCATGTGTCTCTGTGTCCAAAATTCCCTCTTAATTAGGAATACCAGTCATTAGGTTAGGGTGCACCCTAATGACCTCATCTTAACATGATCGTACTTGCAAAAGCCCTGTTTCTATATAAGGTCACATGCATGGATACTGGAGATTAGGGCTTCAGCATAACTCTTTTGGGAGACACAATTCAACCCATAACACTAAGTTTTAAGTTTTCCTAACACTGTATTTGTGGCTATTTCTCTGTTCCCTTATTTCTCTGTTCTACTCTGTTCCCTTATTAGTGCTGGTATTAAAAAAAAAAAAGAAAGAAAAACAGGGACACACAGCTTAATTCTGGCTGTCTTTAATACTGGGCATATGATTTTATTGGCATTTATCTGATTGCAACAATTATTTGATTATGTGTCTGCTCCAACCCATGACTTAAAATTGAGATCTTTTTAGACACAGGTTAATAAATAAGACCTATGTGCCATTTATTAAATAAGACATATAGGACATAGTTGTTACTATAACTAAGTGCTTAATGCCTGTCACATAGAGGGACTTTAAGAAATGTTTGTCAAGTCCAAGACAGAGAAGAGGATAGAAGAAGGGAAGGGAGGTGGGGAGATTTCCTGGTTTCACAGATCAGTCTTTGCTCTTAACCAGATTAACTTAGGCCTCCCCCTTAACCTTTCCTAATTGCCTCCATTAATTTCCCTCTGTAGCCTGGCAAGGACTGAAACTCATTATCAGACATTACTGATAAGCCATGAAGGGAGTGATAAAGAAGAATGGTTTAGATATTAATCTGTCTTAAATCTGCTAGATAAAACAGATTAACTCTGGGGGACTCTTCAAGACCCGTGATTCTGTGGATTGCTAATAAAGACTGCTGTGGTGGGGATTTTCTATGTTGTTTCCCCAGTCAGGAACTCTGCTTCATTTAGAACTGCAGAGTTAGGTGTCACCCCAAGGGGACTGTAATTTAGGATCAATCACCCGAATATCTTATCTCAAAAACATCTTCACCTTTGAAAAGGGCTCTGCATGAACACTTTCCATAACCAGTGCACTTGCTATATTAGTTACCTATTGATGCATAACAGCAGGACCGTTATGTTAGCAGCTTAGTACAACACACAGTTATAATTTCACAGTTTCCATGGGTGGAAAGTGCAGATACACTTACACTGGCGTCTCTTTTCAGGGTTTCTCATGAGGCTTCAATCAACAACTACACAGGGCAGGGTACTCATCTGAGGCTCGGATGGGGAGGGATCTGTTTCTAAGCTCACAGAGTTGTTGGCAGAATTCAGTTCCCAGGAGGGAGGGCCAAGTCCTAAGTAATGCAATTCCACAAGTGATTTCCCATCAACCTTGCCGTGTTCTGTTAGTTAAATGCAAGTCCCAGGTCTCACCCACACTCACAGACAGGGAATGCCACAGGAACATGACCACCAGGAATGGGGATTGCCAGGGCTGTCTTGAGCAGCTATTTACTGCATTTGCCAACCAAGGCTAAATTTCTCATGAACGCTAGAATGGAACAGCTTTTGTGGATATAATGCTGCAAGGACTGTACATGGCAGATGTCCTGTAAACACAAGACATCATTGATCAATGATTACCTTTACTCAGGTTAAAATTGCATTATTTGTTTTCCATTTGTTTGTTCAACAAATATCAATTAAATGTGTATTAATTAAATAATTTTTCCGTCATTAAAGAAAGCATATCTGTTCAACTTAAACTGAAAATAGACACTTCCATTTCCAGAAAGCATTCTTGGTATAGAATATCAACATACTGTAGATAAACATGTTTTCCAGTGTCTTTGAAATCATTGTTGCAGTGACAGTAAAGTGAGGAGAAGATCTGGAGGCCAGAAATAATGGAAACAAAGGATCTGAGAGATGTGAGGCAAAGCTGCAGCCAGAGTTCACTGGGAGCCAATGTTTCCTGTTGATCTGGAGTCTCTGTCCTCAGCTCCCAGGTGGGGAGGGCAAAGTGGCTCTGACATTCCTACACAGACCAGAAACCTCAGGGGGAAAAACAATGGGAGAACATTTCCTCTAGGGAGGGAGACACTTATGTTTGGCCTGGTTTTAGAGGGAATGAGTAAAACCAGACAACTGTCTCCAAAAATTCCTAAAACATAAATTTTCATTTATGTGCATTCAGACTTGAAGACACAGTATGGGTGAAGCCTAAAATACCCCAAGCCAAAAATTTTAACCAAGTGTCCTATGTTTCTAATTCTCTACCTGCATTACAGAAATACATGCAGAAAATCCTTGCATGCTATTTTTTTTGGATAATTCTGTATGTTGCATGCAGGTCTGTTAAATGACAACCTTTGCCACTGGTGTATAATGATGGGAATTCTATATATTAATCTTATTTTTGGCAACATGTGAAAATATCTTATACATTGTGATATTTTCTTAGGTTTTTTTTAATGCTTTCAATTCAACAATTATGTTATTTGCAAATAATGATAGTTGTTTCTAATTTTCAGATTCTATTTATTTTTTCCTTCTACTTTTATGCTGGCTAGGACTACTAGTATATTGTGGTACAAAAATGACTGCAGGCTTCTTTTTTTTTCTTCAAGATGTGAAAGGGGGATTCCTTGAATGTAGCTTTTGCTACAGTATTTTTGAAGCCATTTTTGAAGCCATTTGAAGCCATTCTTAAGCCATCAGCTTAAGAATATACTATTATATTCCTATGTCTTCAGAGATTTTTAAGATCATAGATTAACGTTGATTATTTCCTGCATCTGTTGACAAAAGTATATAGCTTTCCTCTATAAGTCTGTTAATGAAGTAGATTAGATGAACAGATACTCTTACCTTGAATATAAGAATGATTCCATAAGCATGAATGGTTACAAATCTGCCTGCATAAAAACAACAGGCACAATAATGGTATAGATGGCTTTCTCTGACTAGTCAAAGAAGAGATATGTTAATCTGTTAATCGTGTAGTGGTGTGATACCTTTTCATATAAAAATAAGGAATAACCCAGGTACTTAAAGCAAACAGAAACAATGAAGGGGGGCGGGGGGGCTTACTTGATTGTATTTACTGAAATAGGCAAATCTCATGAGACAGAAAACAAACCGTTGGTGGCCAGGGGCTAGGGGAATGCAGCAGAGTGACAGCTACTGGACACCAAGTTTGTTTCAAAGGTGATGTAAATGCTCTAAAGTTGACGACGGTAATGCCTGAGCAATTCTATGAATATACTAAAACCCATCAAATTGTATCCTTTAGATAAATAAATTACAGTAAATGGATTATAAGTCAATAAAGTTGTTTTTTAAAAGTGTTAGCCAATTCCACTCATGAACATATAATATATATAAAAATCCTAAATAAGGTATGTTTAAATCTTTTTTTAAAAAGATTTTATTCATTTATTCACGAGAGACACAGAGAGAGAGAGACATCGGCAGAGAAAGAAGCAGGCCTTCTGCAGGGAGCCCAATGAGGGACCCGTCCCAGGACACTGGGATCACAACCTGAGCTAAAGGCAGATGTTCAACTGCTGAGCTACCCAGGTATTCCTATGTTTAAATCTTACAGGTAATACATAAGGAAAAGTAATACACTAAGATCAAGGTTGTTTCATTGTTAGAACATCTGCTGATCTATTACATCACAGACTAATGGAGGAATGCTATATACCCTACATACTCTTTATGTAGAAAGTTATAGACAGATAATAAATAGCATTTAAAGAGTTGAGTTTAGGAATTTAAACATATCCTTTACTTGATAAGTCAGTAACACAGAGATGTCAATTCTCCCTCAAATTGATCTATAGATTCAATGTTACTCCCATCAAAAGTTTGTCAGATTCTCTGTGCCCCATGACAATGATTAACAATCACGTGGACTTTTTTTCCTCTTCTTTCCTCTTTTCTTTCTTTTCCCTTTCTTTTCCTTGCAGAGACAACATAGCCAGGAATCAAAGTATTAACAGGGCCAATAAATACGTATAAATGTAGGCATATATACATACAGAGACATCAATTAACAAAAGCCTAAGTAGGTAATATATGTGACCAGGTACTTAAAACATAGATGACCAATGAACATAAGAAAAAGTGTCAAGTTTCAGTAGTACTCAGAAGAAAAAAATGCAGTTTTAATTCACAATGAGCTATTTCAAGATGAAGATGGAGGATTCTGAAGCCACCTCTTCCCACAAACATACCATATCTATAGCTATATATGGAACAATTCCCTTTACATTCAAATATTTTTTTTCTTTATTTATTTATGATAGTCACACAGAGAGAGAGAGAGAGACAGAGACACAGGCAGAGGGAGAAGCAGGCTCCATGCACCGGGAGCCCAACGTGGGATTCGATCCCGAGTCTCCAGGATCGCGCCCTGGGCCAAAGGCAGGTGCCAAACCACTGCGCCACCCAGGGATCCCTTCCCTTTACATTCACAATCAGATTTCATTTCATATCCCATAGATTACAAAAAGTTAAAAAAAAGAAACTAAACATCATCCATGGGCAAGGATGTGGAGTTATAGAAAGTCTCATATATTGCTGCTGGGAGTAAAAATGATATGGAAAATGATTTGGTATTATCTAGTAAATTTGAATTTCTGCAAAGTCCAGAAAAGAAACTTCTGTGTATGTGCTCCAAGAGACAGTTGCAAATGTTTGTGGCAGCAACAGTGTTAATAACAAAGTTCTCAAGATTCTTAGCTCTTTGGTCTAGCTGAAGAAGATCTAATTTTTTTTCACTATGTTAAATCTTCCAATGATTTTAACAAAGGTTCACAGAAATACAGTCTTGATTTGATCTTTATCCTCAGGCTACCTTTTATTTTGAGAATCTAAATTTGGGGAAACTAGAGATGAGAAAGTTTTATTTTCCAATCCAATTCTGGCCTCTATTCATCTCTGAATTCTGCCTGGAAATTGTCCAGATCTTTTTCTAGTTCATCTCTTTCATCATACTTGGTTAAAATAAACCAACTAATACTCTCAACAACCTTTTCACTTTATAGGAAAGGAGGAGTTTCAATGATTTAGAGCAACAACACTGTTGTTTATTTATTTATAATTTTTAGTGAGCAGACACAAAGTATTTCAACAAGGATATGTATTTTTTAAGAAGATTTTATTTTAAGGTAATCTCTATCTCCAATCTAGGGCTCTAACCTGTGACCATGAGATCAAGAATTGAATGCTCCAAGGACTGAGCCAGCCAGGTGCCCCAAGGATAAATTTTTTTTAATTGCATGCTAATGTGAACAGGAATATCTCCTCTATCTAGGGGACGGATTACAAAGGATTTTCTGAGGAGCCAAGATTAGAATACTGACTTGATTCTAGGCATGTGAAATCAGAGAGATCAACACTCCATGCAAAGGGGCAGTCGGTACAAAGGTCCTTAAGTGGGAACGTGTCTAATATGTTTGAGCAGCAGAAGAAAGGCCAATGGGTTGGAGAATAGAGGTCAGAAAGAAAAGCTACAAAAAGATGAACTGTTGCCTTTAACTCAGTAAACTCTACAAAAGATAGAAAACTATGTTGCCTTTGCAATGCCAAGTGCAGGTAGGTACTTGTTAAATTGTTTTTTTTATGTCAGAATACTGCTACTAGGGGGATGATTGGTACTACATGATCCTGGATTATTCTGGCTCTGCACGTGAATTATGAGGTTAGCAAAATTTGTCTTGATGTCTACTATTTCCACTTTCTGCATCATATTTTCCAATGTATCCATTGCACAAGCTCCTCATTCTTTCCATGCTGTGCTTTTGACTTGGGCCAGCCCTACCTAAATAAGAACACCATCCAAAGAATAAGCTACTTCTTTGTAAACAGAACTCAGCGGTGAATTCACGGCTTTTCATGGTGACCAGAAACACACAATATGTGTGGGTTAACATGACAACCTCTCTGAATATTTGTTAAGAGGGAACTCCAAGATTGAAAACGTCTCAGCTACTGACGGATGGTCCCTGACTTACAATGGTTTGAGAGTTCGTATTTTTCAACTTTCCAATGGTGTAAAAGCTATACATGTACAGTAGAAACAGTACTTGGAAATTTGAATTTGAATCTTTTCTGGGCGAGCAATCTGTGGTCTGATTGTCTCTCATGATGCTAGGCAGAGGCAGAGGCCACAGCTGCCAGTAGGCACATGATCACAAAAGTCAACAACTGATACAATGACAAGCATTCTGTCCCCATACAGCCATTCTGTTTGTCATTTTCAGTACATTATTAATGAATCCCATGAGATATTCAACATTTTAGCATAAAATAGGCTTTGTGTGAGATAGTTTTGTCCAACTGTAGGTTAATGTCAATGTACTGGACCCTTTTTTTTTTTTTTTTTTAAAGAAAGAGCAGGCAAGGAGTGGAAGGCAGACAAAAGGAGAGGGAGAGAGAGAGAATCCCAAGGAGGCTCTACACTCACTGTGGAGCCCAACATGGGGCTCAATCTCATGACCCTCAGATAACAACCGGAGCCAAAATCACCTGTCAGATGCCCAACCAACTGAACCACCCAGGCACTCCAGGAAAATGCATTTAATACACTTAAGCTCCTGAACACTATAGCTTAGCCCAGCCTATCTTAAACACGTTCAAGGGCACCTGGGTGACTCAGCTGGTTGGGTGTCTGCCTTCAGCTCAGGTCATGATCCCAGAGTTCCAGGACCCAGTCCCACATTGGGCCCCCTGCTCAGTCTGCTTCTCTTACTGCCCCTCACCCCACTCACAATCTCTTTATCTCTCAAAATAAATAAGTAAAATCATAAATAAATAAAATCATAAATAAATAAATGCATTTTCCTCTTATGATATTTCCAACTTATGATGGGTTTATCAAAAGTAACCCCATGATAAGTCGAGGATATCTATAATAGGTTTAGTCCTGACAGCACCAATGGGGACAGGCTTTTCTTCCCCCTGCTGTGACTCAGATATTCTGACCATATATCTGTTAAGTTGTTCACTGGTGCTAATTTTAAAAAGGAAGAGAATCATAGTTAGGGAAGAAAAGAGTTATTTCTCAGTAACATTCATTATATTCCTTTGGATGTTGCATTAAATAGCGATCAACCTTTGTGTTTTCCCTGTAATTTTTCTTTGCTTCCTACACTAGATGTCACTGTGTAGCTCATTATTAAATAGCCTAAGGAAACTTCCTAGAGAAATGGAAACTATAAAAAATCACGAAGGATGCCTAATATGGCAGCACCCAAAATGCATGCAACCATTCTGCTCAACTGGGTGACATTCGGCAAGGAGACAGCTCATTTCCTATACATGACTTACCATTAGTCTAGCTCAGTGTAACACTAAGAAGACTTATCAACAACTTGACTTTTTTTCTGTCTTTTCCCCATTTGCATACCTGTCAACCTGATAAAAACTAAGAATTTGGGAAATGCAAATAGCCTACTCATGAAATTTAATGATGTGCACATATGCTCTATTTTAAAACGTTGCAAAAATATGCCATCCCCTGGGTGCTTAAAAAAAAAGTCCCCCTTCAAGGTAATGGAACTGGATGAGTGAGGACCCAACCCCACATATTTTGCCTTTTTTTCGCCTGTTTCTGCTGCATCACAGACCTTAAAATCAGAAATGTGTTTAAATATGCTTTCAATACATTGGTGACCAAATGTCCCAGTTTGCCCAGGCCTGAGGGGTTTTATAAACCAAACAAGTTGGTCAATATATTGACTATGGATTCCATGAAGATTCATCTGTTTCCATTATTACAAACCCACTGCCACACCTGAGAACTCTTTACACACACACACACACACACACACCACACACACACACACCAGAGTTCTTACATTTAAGAATGAAGCACAACATAAGCAATGTTATTCAGCCTACAAAGCTTTTAAAATTTCACCAGAATGATGGGTTGAGTTGCTGGCTGGCATTCAAAAAGGCAAAAATATTTTCCAGGACGCTTTCCAAAAGCAGAAGTATTTGGCCATGTCCAAAGTTTGAACAAGAATGACGACAAAAATGGAAAGATTTGAACAATCTCTAACGAGTGCACTGTAAGAAATTTCCAGGCACTCTGCTAAGGTAAATATGATGCCATCCTGGCCAAAAGGATGTGCCTATACTAGGTGAGAGAGTTAACTTTTTCTAAAAAAATGTAAAGAACTAATGAGATACATGGATTGAAGGTAATAACTTTATAGTGTACAACATAATTAGTGACTTTGATTTGAAGGCGTGTTTTTGATGTAGATCTAAAAGAATATCTCAAATAAGATTAGATCACCTTTCTCCAAAGAAGTGTAAGTGAATAAATTGTTCCACTATTATTTTAGGAGATGACGATGATGATGCCTCTAATCTCCTTATCTGATCTGCACAACTACACTATGAAGCATTTCACCAACAAGGAATTCTGGATGCATACCTGCTCAACTTTGTACAAGCAACGTGTAGAAGAGGTTTGAGAATGAGCTCTCCCTGATGCAGGAAATGGGGCATTTCACCAACATTTCTTACTGTGTCTAGGGTACTGGTCTGGGCATTTTCAAAAAGGAACTAGGTCCTGCTCAGAAATCCTTATTCTTGGGAGCAATTTACGTGAGGATTGCTTATCAGCATCCAGAGGAACTCCCCAGTGTGGGGAACACAGTTTCCTCTTTCATCTGAAGAGTGTGTTTGTTTTTTGTTTTTTTTTTAAAAAAGAGATGAGTTGGAATGAGTAGAATCCACATGATAGAGTGTTTTCTACAGATTCTGTAAAGCACGTAACATAAGAAAATTAAAAATAATTATGAAAATCTCAGCAGAAAGAAGACACTGAGGCTACTTTAAGAAACTGATTACTTACAAAGATGGAGAGAGGAAAGTTGAAGCACTTGTGGCCAGGGGCACTGGTAAAGAGCTACTACTTGCAGATGTTCAGTGGCAATAGATAGGCATGGTTCCCAGAACCTGGCAGTAGGTATATTCCAAGGTTGATCTCATGCCTCATGTCAGTCTCCTCCTAGAAGCCAACATGAATCCAGTCGGCAGATGTCCACTCGGGTAGGCCATAGTTCATAGACAGAATGGTTTCAGGTAGTTCCCCTCAGCTTATAGATGGAATGGAGAAGGACAGAGGTGCGTCTGCTGGGTTATAAGAAATATACCCACTACAAGTTTTCACTGCTTTATGCAGGTTCTGGTGGGGGGTTCTCTGATTTGCCTACACTCCATGCAGCCCTAAATGATTTCTGTGACTGCTATGCTCCTTGGAAGATCTAGTTGCTCATTCTGCTTACAAATGCTCCCAGTTCTACCTCAAATATAGAAGTTTCATCAACACAACATCAACCAGTGATTAATGTCTCCTCCAAACACCCCCATGATAATTAAAGCAGATTTGGGAACTTTAGAAAGTCTTATACTTCTGAAAACTATGTTTTTAAAGATTCTATTTTATCTTGTGAACCCAGCTATATAAACTTTCCTGAAAATGCTTTGTTGGCAGCATGGTGGAAGGGTGTTTATAGAATCCATTGTCTGTAGGCTGGAAAAGATGTCTCTGAGGTGAGTGTTTTCTGAAAGTTGCTCCCAAGATACTCAAAAGCAATCTCACCCAGAATTTTATTTCCAGTCTCTCATTTTCTAAATTTCACATTGTTACAGCAGATGAGTTAAAAGTCATCTGCCCACTGCTCTATAGTATCACAGTGTAACCCTCCCATCTCCACTCACTGGCATGGCGTGGAGCTCTGGTTTGCCAAAAGCTTCTTTGTAGGCTGAGATGTCAGACAATATCAGGCATGTGTGTTGGGAACAGTGAGATCCCTTACCAGGAGGCACACCTCCATAACCAAAATCTGCTACCTTATCAGTCTGATGTCTTCTGTTCCTTAGAAAGAAATTCCTTTTTTCAATAGCCAGTGCTTTAACTGAGAAATGTTGGCAAAGAACTAACATGATTTTGTATTCTTATCACAGTTTTCAATGGTGCTATATACCCTGTATGTGCTTTCTAGTTTCTCAAATTGAAAAATTAAAAAGCAATTGAGAGGACTACATTAAAAACAGGCAGACACATTTATGTCAGTCATATCTCCTCCGTGCCATAGATGATAAAGTAGAGAGCCTATAATATATGTATTGTCCTCCATCTCTAAAATCAGCAGTGCATATGAAAATACACGAGTCAGACCTCAAGCTCAGGGAGCGCGTATGACCAAGGGCATCAGCTATTGCATAAACGTGCATGTTCTGTGACTACATCTCCACCATACCTCCCAAAGTTGAGTTTAGCATGGGTGCTAGGGTAAGCAAAATAATGTCTTCCCCCAAAGATGTCCACAACCTAGTCCCTGAAACCTGTGACAATGTTACCTTAAAGGATAATAGGGACTTTGCAAGTGTGATGAAGTTAAGGATTCTGAGATGGGAAGATTATCTGGATTGTCTGACTGGGTATGATAGAATCCCAAAGGTCATTATGAGATGGAGGCAGGACCGGTAGAATGAGAGAAGGAAATGTGAGGATGAAAGTAGAGGTCATAGAAAAAAAGAGAAAATTGAAGATGCCACCTTGTTGACTTTAAAGATGAGAGAAGAGGGCCAAGTGCTAAGGGATGCAAGTTGACTATGGGGATTAGAAAAGGCAGAGAAACAGACCCATTCTTAGAGCCTCCAATAGGAATACAGGCATCAACTTGAGTACCATAAGACCCTTTTCAGACTTCTGATCTCCAGAGTAGTAAATCATAAATTTGTGTTCTTTTAAGCCACAAAATGTGGTAACTGGAAACTAATACTTCTGGTTTTCTCAATCTCATTCTTCCTATAATACCATGGTCCCCTTCCCCTTTCTTCTTCTCTTTGGATCTTTTCCCCTTACAAAAAGCTCTGTGGTCTGACCCATGAAATATAAGTCTTGAAATAATAAATGTACAAATAAGGAATTTAGCAGTTCTTATTCAGCACTATGGTCTGGCTCATAAGGAGACTTGCTTGTTGCTAAATTCTAATTGGGTCAAAATCCATTTGGTACTGGAAACCAGACATGACCTTGATACTTCTCCTTTCACTTCTTCTATAAGAGAACCTTCACCCTCAGTCATCACTGCCTAGGCAGAAGAATGGCCTGAGACAGCTATGGGAAAGGCTGTACTCAAAAATGGAAAAAAAGGAAAGAAAGAAAAAAAAAAGAACCAAAGGGGAAAAAAGAGTAATTTAATAATATAGCTCCTGTTACAAAACTACCACCTGCAATGCCTTATTGCTGTGTCAGGGGAAAAATAAAGTCTTTGTCCTTAGATAGCTCATCGTCTAGGTCAGCACTTTGAGAAATTGAGTTTTGCATCAGAATCATAGGCAGAGCTTATTAAATAGATTGCCAGGCCCCAGCCCTAGAGTTCTGGACTTAGTAGGAGATTTTGCATCTCCAAGGGATGTTGCGGCTTGTCTAATGGGAGAGATGAAATGCAAGGTGAACCATGAAAAACACAAGGTAGTGAGTGGGAGCACTGTCTGAGAGGTACAGCTCAGCAGGAAGAACAGTGGAAATTACTGATGACTGAGGAAGGGAAACAGCTCATGGCATCTGCAGCATGGCAGCTGGCCCTCCCACACTCTCAGAAAGGACACAATTCCAGGTCTAAGGAAGGACAAGCATGGAAGCAGAGCAAGACTGGGCAATACCTGACCAGGAGATGACCAGCAGAGCCCATCAGCTGGCTGTAGGGTGTGTGAAGGAAATTAGTGAACCTGGTAAGTTAGATGGGTCCAGGCTAGTTGCCTTGAGTACTGGGTGACTTCTGTGTAATCTAGGGCACTAGTTCCTTACAGCAGACTATTTACCAGATGGCAAGAGGACAATGAAAAAGAACTGGTCACGTTGGGACTTTAGAACCTAAGCTGCAGAAAAGAGGACTGTGAATTTGTGCAGGAGAAAAACAAAATGAAGACATTTTGAGCAGTGACCAAAATTGGGGTCAGAGGCTGAGCTGGGGTCACATGCATGGGGATGAGAGACTGGCATAAGGCAAATGCAAAAGAAGAAATCCAGAGATTTATGTCAGATAGTTCAGTGTAGGTCAGAAAGAGAGGGTCAGAATAGATGGAAAGAATGGAAGGACCAGAGTTAAAGGTGGGCAGTAGGTCCAGGGCAGTGAGTCAGCTCATCAAGTCAATGCATACAGCCAGAAGGAACTATAGGTAGGGCTGCACCTGGCACTTCTCCACTTTTCCAACTGACCCTGGCTCCGCATACTTCATTTCCAAAAGGCCTGGCCTGGCTGCATCCAGGATGCATCCTGACAATGCACTGAAATTAAGTAACACCTTGATCATAATGTTTTACTAGAAACAATGAAAAAATATGGTCTATTTCTTTCTGAAGCCAGTATTCCTGTAAGCTTCAAGGGTAGAAATGAAAACAGCTCTCAGCAGTTATCCTTTCTTTTAGCAGGAAAGGCAGCTGTCATTTTGAAGGAAGAGTGAACTTTCAGTTTGGAAACATGAATATTTTAATGGGTCATCTGGATATGGAAAAAGAAAGCCTAAATGCTATTCCCAAAGGGAATCAGAATAAAGAGGATTTAGGTACTTCTAAATAGTAACATAGGAAACTTTTCCCACGTGAGCAATGATGTAGCCCCAGGGAGATTATTGTAGGATTGGTGGTGGGTAAGGAAGGATTTCCTGCTGTCTCTGGGGAAGACTGGAAGTGAATCCTGAATTCCAGTGCTGGCAGGAAATGGCCCTGGAAATAGCAGCAGGCCAGGAAATACAGGGAAGAAAGATAAGACAGACGGATCTCAGAAGCCGGGATGCTTGAAACATGATAACTGCTCTGCTTTACTGCATTGTAATTCCCTTAGGCCAGCCTCATCCCTCAATACAAGTTCATCCAGGCCATGGATGATGATATAGAGCTGTAAATTTGGATGTTGATAGTGGTGTAGGTGTTGATGTGGTCATATAATGTAGATGCAGATGTACACATGACATAGATGTACACAGCAGAGGTAGAGAAGACACACAGACATATAATTATACATAGGCATGTAGATGCAGATATAGACATCATAACAGATGCAGGCACCACTTTAGATAGAGGTATAGGATACATGTACATATAGTTGAAGTTACAGTAATAGCCACAGACACAGATTTTTTTAAAAGATAGTTTTAGGGGCACCAGGGTGGCTCGGTCAGTCAAGAGTCAGATTCTTGACATCTGACTCTTGACTGTAGATCAGGTCATGATCTCAGATTGAGCCCTGCATCAGGCTCCACGCTCAGCATGGAATCTGCTTGAGATCCTCTCTCTCCCTTTCCCTCTCCCCCTACCCCCATTTGTGCTTTCTCTGTCTCTCTCAAAATAAAGCAATAAAATCTTTAAAAATAAAAAAAAAAAGATAGTTTTAGAAAGAGATGTAGGTATAAAAGTAGAGGTATATGCAGGGATGCAGACAGATACAGACACAAATGAAGACATGGAGCATCAGAGCTGGTTCTCTTGGGTTCTCTCCACTTACCAAGGACAAACATACTGAAGTTGAACATCCAGACGTCTTTATGAGCTCAATGCTGTCAATGAACATGCCCACTTCTGGAAACTTTGTAAGCATTCTCATATTATTCCCCTGACTCACATAAAGTAAGTGCTGAAGAAGAATAAGATGAGCATTGGTTTGCTTAGCACCTATATGTGTCATTGGCAAACATACTCTTGTTTTCATAGATACGAAATCAATATTTACTTTAAAGTGTAACATATACTCCAAATTAGAGTTTATGGTTCTGGTTTTACCAGCTCTAATTAGTCACGATTTTCATTAGGTGTGAAAAGTGTCTCTTGCTTGAACTTTGCAAGAATACTTAAAAGTCATTCAAAAGCATATTAAAAATCAGGTAGCTATAGCAACCAGCTATCATAATATGATACCTTTGTTTACACAGTACCTGGGCAAAGAGTTTTATAATTACCTTAGCTTATTAAATGACTTCACAATGATCTGTCATGTTCATTCTGTATTCACTGCAAAAGTAAATTTTGCATTTTCTGAATATATATATATATATTGCAGATGATTAAGGGGATCATCATTTTATAAAATATAATCTATGGCTACATCTTTATTTTACACCTTCTATTGTCAGAGTAAATAAGAGAAAATATTCAAGCTAGTGTCAATTTTAAATTCTAGAAAACATAAACTCAAATTTCTAGTATATAGTGTAAATTTCCTTCTCAATGCTTATTTTGCTTAAATATTGGACATGTGGATGCTAAAATATCATATATATTAGTTCATTGTCCCATGTTCCACCAAATAATTCCAATTAAATTAATTCCAATAAAATTAAATAATTCCACAACTTATATTTTTAAAAGTGGAAACTATTAAAAATAGAAACTGAACGGACACCTGGGTGGCTCAGTGGTTGAGCGTCTGCCTTTGGCTCAGGGCATGATCCTGGGGTTCCAGGATCGAGTGCCACATCGGGCTTCCTGCATGGAGCCTGCTTCTCTATCTGCTTACATCTCTGTCTCTCTCTTTCTGTGTCTCTCATGAATAAATAAATAAAATCTTTAAAAAAAATAAAAACTGAAGATGGAAATGAAATTCTGTGCTAAAAAGAGAAATGAGAATCATTCACAAAAATTCATTTTCTTTAATTCTCTTTGTACAAAGTGTGTCTTCTCTTGAGAACATGAGTATAAACTCAGGTTTGGGTACTCCTGGGAAGGAAGTGGTACTAGGGCTGGATCTGAGCCCAATGTCAAGATATTTAGCTATCTAATGTCACTATGGAAACATTAGTACACAGAAAACCAGAGCAGGTAAGGCTGAAGGCTCGAGGTAAAAGGAAAACCTTGTATAAGACATGCAATCAATGCAAAAGGTAGAAAGAGTTGGAATGTGGTCAATTTGTCAAATGCAAAATGGGATGAGAACATGGGTTTGCAACTGTGGATAAATTTTAGGTGAAGGTGACCAAGGGCTTGATCAGCCAAAAAAGGAAAAGAAAAAGAACAGACACGTTTTTTGTGAGGAAATACTTGTGTATTACCCAAGTGTCGGAGGACTCTTCCAGGAGATAGACCTTTAGAAGATCAGAAAGGTCTTGAAGTTTAGATTAGAATTAAAGTAAAGAAGTGCTAATAAGCAGCAAGGTTTTTTTTTTTTAATATTAAAACTTTTTTTTTAAAGATTTTATTTATTTATTCATGAGAGACACAGAGAGAGGTAGAGACATAGGCAGAGGGAGGAGAAGCAGGCTCCATCCAGGAGCCTGTTGCGGGGCTTGATCCCAAAACTCTGGGATCACATCCCAAGCCGAAGGCAGACACTCAACCACTGAGCCACCCAGGTGTCCTGATACTAAAACTTTTTTATAAAAAGATCTCTTAACTTCTTATAGAGATAGTGGTAAATCTTTTTGAGGATTTCTCTTTAAGGAAATAATAAAAAAATATAGAAAATCTTACACTCAGAGATTCTTTTCGGAATATTATTTATAATAGTGAAAAATTAGGAACAACCTAAGCATACAAAATAAATAGTGAAAAATTAGAAACAACCTAAACATACAAAATAAATAGTGAAAAATTAGGAACAACCTAAACATACAAAATAAAATAAAACATACCACTACTACAGTTCATCCATTTGACAGGAAAGCATACAGAAAATAAATTGGAATTTTAATAATAATGATGTTGGTAATAATAATTAACTAAAAAAACAGCCATGGATGAAGGAAGCTACTTAAAATCTCTCAAACATTAAATAAAATGTCTACTAAGGTAATTCGTTAGACCTGGGTCTATCCTTTTGTTACAGGACTCAAGTATTTTTAAGACAAGAGACTAAACTTCAGATTTTTCCTACAATTTTCTAGGCTTCCTAAGGCTCTTAAAATCAATGCCACCAGTATTTTTAACCTGGCTACATGAGCAACCTCTGTAGTACTTTTTCTAACTATAAGCTTACTCTGAGTTTCAAGGCATTACTCTTAGATTCAATGGCGTATCTTCAGGTGAAAAGTCAGAGAAAAGGTTGCATATATTAATGCTTCTAAGAAACAGGGCTCTGGAATTGATTTTATTTGCTCTTTCCATTCTAAAGACTTCATTGTGTCCTGTTCTCCACCTCTCAAGAATGGCATCTACCTTGGTTACCACTTGGTAACTCTAATTAGCTTTGTGAGAACCCATCTGGACTCTAAGCCCATAGGTTGTACCTACTGGGAGCCACAAATGTAGATTGCACTAATTTCACTCATTTATTTTTTTTAAATAAATACCTATTGTGCATCTAAATTTGCAAGGTATCATGTGAACTGGACAGGTACAAAGGACTTCCTCCAGGATACCTATCACATAGTCAGGGACACAGCCAAGAAATACACAAATTGCTACACAGTTTTAATTGAGATAAGTGCCAGAAAACAGAAGTGCCAGAAGAAACAGAGGGTTTGGAGAGGATTTCAGAGCCAGACCTGTTTAAATGGGGTTCCCATAGAAACCAATCCTAAAACAAAGGATGAAACGCTAGTAGCATACCTGAAGTGCTCACACTCTACTTGAGTAGAGGGGAAGTGAGACAAGGAAAGGATGGCAGCCTGTGAAGCGGGTGCTATTAAGCCAGCTATCATGGAAAACAGCTAGAGCCTAATGGTGGCTCTAGAGAATGGTGCAAAATGGTGCAAAATGCCAGTTCTGGAATTATCTCACCTGAGTAGCACAGAAGCTGGGAAATTATATGCCAACTTGCATACATCATCCATGGAAGATGCTTCTCAGGAGGTAATTCCCCAGTGCTTTGAGGCCCATGGCATACTCAGGCAGATCAACCTTCCAGGTTCCTGGAAGTTACTGTCACAGTGAATAGTTAAGGTCCCAGGGATATGAGTCCTTCTAGGGTAGCATCTGCTACTGGGCATAGTAATCTTATTGTACAAGCACTATATTGACAAAAGAGGCTTCAATTGAATAGAAAGTCTTAACACAAATAGATTTAGGTACCTAAAATGAGGATTGCTTCCTTAAAGAACAGAGAGTTACCAATGCAGCCAGAATATACTGCAGAACAATAGGCACAGGTAATGTGCTTCAGGATCTCCAAACCCATATGGGGATGGGGGTGCTGGGTGTAGCCAGGGCACAGCTGTGGATGGTAGTATTGAGTGAAGAAAGACCCTCTGGGCTCCTTTCATATGAGGCTGAAGAAGTCCTGCAGGTTGACTAGTCCGGCTACATATTGCATAGTATCGGACCCGCTAACAGCACTTCATTAATCCTGTGATTAAGTAACACACAACATGACCACAGGGCACAGTAAGGGAATGCACACTCCTCATTTATTACTCTTGAATTCTCCAGGCAAACACAGTGCATGGAACCACATCAGACAGATGCTTCCAAGACATCTCTGCTGTTCAGGACCAAAGGTCTTGCTTGGCTCTAGCTATGGGCTCTATGTTGTCTCATCAAGGATCCAAGACTGTGGTGGATTTCCAAGCATATTTTAAAACCTTTCATTCAAACGCTCCAAACTTGCATTTATGAGAAGAGCAAAATGAAACTTAAAACAATATCAATTTTTAAAAGTATTACTATCAAAACAGAGGCAACAGTTACTTGGAATATGTGCAAAGCACTGATTCTCTGCCATATGTCACAAATTTGCTTTCATTATACATGTATAGTAGGTCTGTAATTTTCAACAAGTACTTTACTATGTTTAAGTGTCACTTTCTTCATCTGTGAAGTTCCACTTAATAACATTATAAAAGATTAAATAAGTTAATTGCTTAGCAAGAGCACTTGACAAAGAGAAAATAGCAATGAATGTTCACTGCTGTTGTCATTGTTAATTTCTGAAAGTTAACTGTGTAATTTTATTGTCCAGGCTTAGAGGCATTTATTAGTAAAAGGTAAAGTTAATATTATTTATGCCAGGACTGTAGGCATTAACCTGCAGCATTCCAAAAAAGGTGGGATGTGTGTCTTCCCTGTATATAATCAACATCTTGTTGGTATAAGTCGATCACATCAACATCTCAGCTGAAATGAGTTATGGCTGATCATCAGAAAGTTGCCTCTCTTGATTCACACAGTTCTATCAATGACATCTGTCATGGTGGAGATGGCTAGAAAACGACTTTGGAGAAAGGACAATTGAGAATTTCATTCTACAAGCACATTAAACCTCTACTCCAGTATTGGAGACATGACCAAAGATTCGGTGGTTATGCAAAACAAGACTGTTTGAAATTTACTTTTCAATATATTTTCTACATAAATGTCTTCCTTTCACATAGATATATATTGGAAGGTTATTATTTGGCATAGTGCCAACACTGCAAAATTTCTTTATGGTGTCAGTTTGTACAATAGCACAGGTACAGTAACTGAGAAATTGGCCTACCTCAGAGAAAGGCCCATAGCTCTTGGTGAAGTCATGTTTTGAGTGTGGAACCACTTCTACTTTACAGGATTCCCTTTAAATACTATAAGACAAAGACCTGGAGATTTTAAATAAATTTCTAACTCCTGGGATCCCTGGGTGGCGCAGCGGTTTGGCGCCTGCCTTTGGCCCAGGGCGAGATCCTGGAGACCCGGGATCGAATCCCGGTGCATGGAGCCTGCTTCTCCCTCTGCCTGTGTCTCTGCCTCTCTCTCTCTCTCTCTCTGTGTGACTATCATAAATAAATAAAAATTAAAAAAAAAAATTTCTAACTCCTTACCCTTTTTATACATACCCCTGATATTAAAGATGAATTTCAAAATATTTGAATGGGGGACACCTGGGTGGCTCAGTGGTTGACTATCTGCCTTGGGCTCAGGGCGTGATCCTGGGATCAAGTCCCACATCGAGCTCCCCATGGGGAGCCTGCTTCTCTCACTGCCTATGTCTCTGCCTCTCTCTCTGTGTCTCTCATGAATAAATAAAATCTTAAAAAAAAATCTTTGAATGGGTTCTTGACCATCTACTCTGAAAATATGTCTTTGATTTTACCCTTCATTTGGTGTGTGACATTCGTCCTCTGTGAATTCTGACCCAATCTCAAGCTTACCCACTTGTTAGATGTATTAGCAAGTAATTGCAGAATGTAATAAATCCTTTAGTGGTTGCATATGCCAGATACCAGGAGGGCAAAGATGATGGTCTCTACTCTGTTTTGAAATGCCATCCACTTCTCAGATATGCCCTTGGACTGTGTCTCTGGACCCAGGTCAACTTCTTGACGGCCTGTCTTACAGGTGGAAATGCTGGAGCATGGAGTAGATGCATTTGCCACATTCCTAGGTGTTTGCAAACTGCTCACACACACTGGCCTTGCCAACACAATATTGTCAGATTCAGAAATTTTGCCAATCTGATGGATGTGAAAATATATCTTATTTTAATTTCAATTTGCATTTCCTCAAATCCTACTGATCTTGAGCATCTTTTCGAGTTGTTATTGCTATTCTGCATAATTGTCCCTAATTTACATTTGTCTTTTTTTTTCCAGTTGTCATGTTGGGTTTTTATATCCTAAACAATTATCCTGAGGTCTGATATAGATACATGATAAAGACAAGTGATAAACAGATACATATATAGACAAATTGATAACAGATATCTTCTTCTATTCTGCTATAAACTCTTAACTTTTAAATTTAGGGTAACTTATGTCATGAAAAAAAGTTAGATTCTAATAAAAGCATAATTATCAATATTTTGTTTATAAATTTTATTTCTTGGGTATGGCTTTGAAATTTTACTTCCTACCCTGAAATTATAATCACCAATTCCATACAAATATTTTCAAAGCTTTATTTTTCATCTTTAGGTTTTATCTGTCTCTATATGTGCTATGAGATAGAGATCTAAGGGTTTTTAAAATTTTTTCCTATATGGAAAATCAATTGTCTGAACACTGTCTACTAAATTTGAACATATGAAAAGACATATATTTGTGGATCAGCATACGGACTCTTTTTTTTTATTTAATTTTATTTATTTCATTTATTTATTCAGGAGAGACACAGAGAGAGAGAGAGAGAGGCAGAGACACAGGCAGTAGAAGAAGCAGGCTCCATGCAGGGAGTCCAATGTGGGACTCGATCCCAGGACTCCAGGATCAGGCCCTGGGCTGAAGGTGGTGTTAAACTGCTGAGCCACCCAGGCTGCTTCTATATGGACTCTTTAGTCCATAATTTATTGTATCACTTTGCAAACATCTTGATTTTGAATTATGAAAGAATCCCTCAGTGTGTTCTTATTTTTCAGAATTTTCAGAATCATTCTGCTTATTCTGGGAAGACTGCTATTCATAAATTAATGCATGTTTGCTAAATACCAACCAAACCAAACGAAACTTACTAGGATTTTTATTGAATGACCTTTATACTTATTCCTCTCTTTCCAGAGAATCAGTATCATTATTATAAAACTGATCCATAAAACACATTATGTTATTTCATTTAGTGGGTCTTTCTATATTGTTTAATGTAGCAAGTCTGTACAAGGCCACTGCACACCCCCTGGAGCTTCCTCAGACAGCTATCATGGGCAGCAGGTAAAACTAACACTGGCCGAGGCTTTGCCAAAAATAAAGCCTTTGCCAACATGTGACTGAGGTGCGCAGAAAGGGGCACCTGGGTGGTTCAGTGGTTGAATGTCTTGTCTGCCTTTGGCTCAGGTCGTGATCCTAGGGTACTGGATTGAGTCCCTCTGCCTATGTCTCTGCCTCTCTCTGTGTGTCTCTCATGCATTAGTAAAGAAAATCTTTAAATAAGTAAATAAAATAGTTATGAACATGCTGAATTCAAGCAGAGTTGAAGGGAGGTAAAAAATGCTTGACCTCAATTAGGAAAACCCAGACAAAACATGTAAGTCATATAGAAGTTAAAGTGAAACAGGTAGCAAAGTGAGTACGTGGTAAGCCTGCATCAGATCATCAAAAATGTCATTTCGATTCCTTTTAACTGGTACCTTTTTATTGTGTATACATATCCAAAAAACATATTTAATATTTTAAAGTTGATATAGCAGATCCTAATGGGTAAAAACAGTCTTTGTACCCTTGAAAGGACTAATGGTGTTCAGATGGCCCAGGTACTGAGGACCTACAGAATCATCTAGAAAACCCTGTTTGGACAGCATCTCTCAGCGGTACCCCCTGCAAAAGGGAAAAGAATAATTTCCCACTGGTAACCAGTAATCTGTGCCCGATTAGACCTAGAATTGTTCCTGGCCTCCATCATTAATATTCACCAAATGAAAACAAACACAATTTAGGAGTGAAAAAAACTTCCACTGCCTTCATCTAGTGCTTACTGCAGCCAGACTTGACATTAACATCTTAATAGCTCTGATAGAATCACTTAGGAGCCTAGCTTCATGTAAATAGAAAAAATGTTAATGAGGACAAAATGTGGGTGATTAATAAATGTGATTGAAATGAAATGACCTTCCCTTATTCACTGGGTAATTAAAGTAATCAAGGGAGACCCAGCTGTGATGAGAAATGTCACAGAATAGACCCAAATACAATTAGCTATCATCATTGTGAAAAATACAGCATTTGATACGTTTTGCAGAGAAAACAGTGCTTTTAAAAATTGCTTTTAAAGTAAAACAGGGTTTTTTTTGCTTTTGTTTTTGTTTTCTGACTGGAGAATGTTCCTACTTCAGGGCAACTGCAGCACTATAAAAACACAGGAGTGAGAAATACAAGATTTATCTTATGTGCCCCTAGATATCCTTTGAATTCTAATTAGACATTCCCTAGAGTGTACAATATCAATCAGGAAACAGTGGCTCAAAGGCACCAGATCACTTCAAGCTCCTCTGATGTTACTCTTGGGGAAAGAAAGGCTGAGGGATAATGCATTGTCCTTAAAATGCCTCTGTCTTTTCTTTCAGCAGCAAAACAAGCAACACTGTCCAAAAAGCTGGGAAGGAAATTGATCCATACACAAGAGTCAGCGATAAAGTCTTCCTATATTGGCATAACCAGGGACATTTGGGCATTGCCGCCTTAATTCCACTGATTGATAAACATAATGCAACACGCTGTCATCACCAAACTCCTTTTTTCCACTCCTTTAATTAGAAAGTGTCACCTGAGGGCAGACACTGACCTTTGACCACCTGAAGACAAGCACTGACCTTTCACCTCCAAGGTCCCCACAGACCTTCCACACCTGGGTGTTCTCGGTTCACAAACAAGGAAGTAGATCACTGAAGCACACATCCGCCCCCAAAATGGCTTATGACTTAGCAAGTTGACCATTTTTATTAAATACATGTTAACAAGCCTGACAATGTTGGAATCCCACATCAGTATTTCCCTCGTGGTGCTCCTGTGCTTCTCATTTTGAAATAATTGTAAATGTATGAATGTCAGAGCCACTGATCCACACAGCATTTGTGTCAGAATCTTTCACTGCCACCGAGTACTGTTTATCATGGTTAAATGTTGAAAGGAGGGGCACCCAGATAGCTCAGTGGTTGAGTGTCTCTGCCTTTGGCTCAGGTCATGATCCTGGGGTCCTGGGATCCAGCCCCGCATCAGGCTCCCTGTAGGGAGCCTGCTTCTCCCTCTGCCTATGTCTCTGCCTCTCTGTCTCTCATGAATAAATAAATAAAATCTTAAAAAAAAATAAATGCTGAATGGAGAGTCAGGCGGGTGGAAATACTATCCAGAGGGCTATCAGAGCCAGAGGAGAGTTCTTTTCCTAAGTCTCTCAACCACCTTCTGAAAACAAACCACCATTTTCTCTATTTTTATTCATTTCATGTTGGCTTATCTTTCTCTTCCTTTTTCTTTATCTGCGTGCCTACATTTTGTTTCTCTCTTCTATAGAGATGTTAGTTTTCTCTCTCCCCATCTTTGGAAAGTTTGTGGATGCTTTTTCTGGTATTTTTAGCCTTCTTGTTACAGCCCTCCAGCCCCCCTTCATTCTTTTGAGTCCTCTTTTCCTTTCTATATTTGATGTGTTGACTTGAATTTATCAGTCACTTAAACACGGGTGCGCCGCCCACAGAGTGAGCATGAGCGGCCGGCAGTGCACTGGGATTCCATGAGCAGTCACCTGCATCATGAGTGTGTGACCAACACAAAGGAAGGCCATGCTTATTCCAGGGAAGGGAGACAGAGCAGCTGCATAAAAAGATAGGTAGTGAGGCCAAACTGAATATAGGCTGGGAATGAAATAAAGAGAAAAAATATCGCCCCTGCCAATCCCTGCAATGTTCTAATTTTATGCATTCAGTATTCAAGCAATACAGTGTAAGATATTCAAACTGAATTGTAGCCTCTAATTTTAAGTCTTAGGAATTCTCCTTCCAAGGTGTCAATTTCCATAGTGTCCCTGGTCAGTGCTAAACATGTGTATTTTCCCAGTATATTCTTATGCAAATCAAAACCTTCATCCCTGCAGAGGCCAGGCCTGTAACTTGATGGGTGGGTCACCAGCTGGAAGACTGAATCAGACGCAGTTCAAAACTTCAGTATAAAATTGTGATGGTTAATTTTATGTATCAACTTGATTGGGTACCCCACAAATTTGCTCAAGCATCATTCTGGGTGTTTCCATGAAGCTGTTTTTGGAGGAGATTGACATTAGGTACGCTGACTAAAACAGACTTCTCTCCATAATGTGGGTGAGCTTCATCCAATCAGTTGAAGGCTTGAGTAGAACAAAAAGTCTGACCCTCCCCTGAATAAGAACTCTTTCCTGGTTGACAGCCCCCAAATTGGGACATCAACTTTTCCTACCTTTGGACTCACTCTAAAATATCAGCTATTCCTGGGACTCAGGCTTTGGGACTCAGACTAGAACTTAAATCATCAGCTCTCCTGAGTCTCCAGCTTGCCGACCCACCCTGCAGATCTTGAGACTTGCTACTTTTCATAATCATGTGAGCCAATTCCTTATAATATATCTCCTTTTAAAAAAATTATTACTTTTTCATTTGAGAGAGTGAGGGTGAGAGAGAGAGACAGAGAGCACAAGCTGGAGGAGGTGCAGAGGGACAGGGAGAAGCAGACTCCCTGCTGAGCAGGGAGCTCAACCTGGGACTTAATCCCAGGACCCCAGGACCATGACCAGAGCCAAAGGCAGACAGACACTCAACTGAGCCAGCCAGGCACCCCAATAAATCTCTTTCTGAATACATGCACATCCTATTTATTCTCCTTCTCTGGAGAATATTAATTAATACAAAAATCTTACCACTGTAAGAAACCTTAGAGTCATTTATCACAGCATCATATTCTTACATATAAGGAAAATAAGGTCCAGAAAGACTAAGGTATTTCATGCAAGTTAAACGACAAATGAGTATCATTGCTAACTTTTTTTCTCATATCTTGTAAGGGTGCTAGAGCAGCCACAGCTTTGTTTATGATTTGGAGTGCACAGGAATCCAATTGTTTAAGCTTCAGATGTCAGAGAGCTACACGTAGAAGAAGCAATGATTCTTCTAGTATTAGGATGTTCGCTCCACCCCCAGCAAAGATTATCTGGAAAGCTTCTGTGAGTATATTGTTTCTTTCTTTATTTTTTAAAGATTTTATTTATTCATTCATGACAGACAGATAGATAGAGAGAGGCAGAGACACAGGCAGAGGGAGAAGCAGGCTCCATGCAGGGAGCCCGACGTGGGACTCGATCCCGGGTCTCCAGGATCACACCCCATGCCGAAGGTGGTGCTAAACCGCTGAGCCACCGGGGCTGCCCGATTATATTCTTTATTAACTTAATTTCATCAAAATGTCTACAATACTCCTCCAATCACTGAAATAAAAACCTATCTCTGGTTTCCTGCATCAGTTTAATCATGCTGGAATTGTAGCTCTGCAAGGGATTTGAGAATATCTACGCCAAACCACTGGAGGCACTCCGGGGTGTGATAAGCAGAGTAACACCCCCCCACACACAAACATGTCCTCTTCCTAACCCTCAGAGCCTGTGAATATATTATTACATAGCAAAATGAATGTTGAAGATGTGATTAAGAATCTTGAGATGGGAGATGGGCCAAGTGGGCCCAATATCATTACTTGTTTGTTTGTTCTTTCCAATTGCATCACTTGTAAAGGTCCCTGCAAGAAGTAGGCAGCAGGGCCACGGTGGAGAAGGAGGTATGCAAATGGCAGCAGAGGTTAGAGAGAGAGAGGTGAATGTGAAGATGTCACGCTACTGGCTTTGCAGGTGTCATGGAGAAAAGGGCCACAAAACCAAAGAATGCAGGTGAGGTCCTAAATCTGGAAAAGACAAGCTAGCAAGCAAACAAACACACCAAAAACAGATTCTCCCCTAGAGTTTCCAGAAGGAATGTAACCCCTCAACACCCTGATTTTGGTGCAGTATAACCCATCTGGGCTCTGACCTCTAAGATAACACATTTATATCATTTCAAGCCATGAAGTTTCTATTAGTTTACTACAGCAGGAACAGGAAGGTAATAGACTGAGGCTTGTCAAAACAGAGGCTTGGGATCAGTCCTCAATGATCTAATTCACATCGTCTTCCACCAATCACATTTTATATTTCACAAATTTTGTCAATTACTGGAAGTACAATGAAAGCTGAGTCACAGTTACAAGGAGCTTATCCTGAAGAGGAAAACAGTTCTTTCAACACGGAACGCATCTCTTTCCTGATTAAGAAGCTTAACAACCATCCACAAATAGTACATTGGTAGACTAACAGTGATCCATAAACCTTTGCCAAAAACATAAAATTCCATTCATTTAGCTTTACTTAAGTCAGCTTTCCTAAAGGGATATTTTAGTAGCAAATCCTTACATTTCTCCTCCACATTTGTTCCACGTATTTGCTTCCTGGGAACCCTGCTGTTATTTTGTCTTCATATATGGCCCAAATTTAAAAACTGTGGAGTGTTAGTGATGAGTGCATTTGCAATGCCAGTTGGTTTGCCATCTTCTGGGACCTTGTCTTATTGCTCTGGAAGCTCCCTAGCATACAGGGTTGGTGAGTAAAGACTGGAGAAGTCAACGGTGATATCTGCAATGCAGCTAAGTCTCTAAGTACATTTGCATTTTTAAGATGGATAGAGTGGTCGGTACGTGGTGTGACATCATGTTAAAATGTCTTTTCTGTCTGCTCATCTTCTCCCAAAGAGCAAGACAGTCAGGATTTTTTTTTTCCAGTCAGGATTTTCTTATGTTTCCTCTAAAGCACTCTCCCTCCTTCCTATTATTCCATTATGTCTTCAGAAAGTTATGCAATTCACTGACCATTGTGTTGATTAAATTCTGTTCTTTCACCCTCTCAGCAGCCCCATCCTTTGTCATGTGACTTTGTAGTCTCTCCCACCGTTGGTGAACATCCTTCCCTGCTGCACTGATGTTGGGCTTAGAAATTATATTAGTCTCCTATTACTGCTGCAACAAATTACCACAAATTACCTGTTTAAAATTACGCACATTTATTACCTTGCAGTCGGGAAGTCAGAAGTCTAACAACCGTTCTTCCAGCACTAAAATAAAGATGTTGCAAGGGCTGTGATGCTTCTGGAGGCTCTGGGAGACAGTCAGTTCCTTGCCTTTTAGATCCCAGTGGACCCCCTCATTCAGACCCCCCAGTTCAGATCCCCCTCCCCAGCACTGGCACTGCATTTAATCCTGCTCCTACTACCATATCTCCTTCACTTAGCCTGATCCTCTAGCTCACTTATATAATCCAGGGTAATCTCCCAATTTTTGACCCTGAACTTACTCACATTTACAAAGCCTCCTTGCTATGTGAGCTACTGTATGCAGAGGTTCTGGGGTAGAATGTGTATATCTTTGGGGAACAATTATCCTGCCCACACAGAAAAGTTACTTGCTTTGCCAGATGGTAGTTACATTTGTGGTGAGTGTAGCACATTTGATTTGAACTTGTCAAATCACACTATGTTGCACAGCTGAAACTAATGTAACATGGTATGTCAACTAGAGCCAAATAAAAAAGATCTTAACATTACTTCTTTGGGTCAGAAGAACATAGGCAGAAGTGCTGGTATGCTAGTTTCAAGTCCAGGCATAAAAAGGAAAATGCATATGTCTACTCATCCTTTTTAGGTTCTGTCATTACCATGAGAAGAATGTACCCTAGTTAGCTTGCTTTCCAAAGAAGATGAGAGGTACGTGAATCCAACCTACAACTTTAGCCATACATTTGTCATGTAGTACCATCATGGTAGTGACCAGCATGATTCAACTGCATGATACAAAGTTTGAGGTAGAAAGTCTTGTGCTGGGGGCGCCTAGGTGGCTCAGTCAATTAAGTGTCTGACTCTTGATTTCAGCTCAGGTCATGATTTCAGGGTCATGGGATGCAGCTTCACACTGGGCTCCATGCTGGGCACAGAGCCTGCTTAAGATTTTCTCTCTCTCTCTCTCTGCCTACATAAGGAAAGAAGGAAGGAAGGAAGGAAGGAAGGAAGGAAGGAAGGAAGGAAGGCAGGCAAGAGAGCAGACAGTCTTGGGTTGTATGAGTCCTCCAGGACAAGGAAATCCTTGCGTTGAAATGGTAAAGAATTACAGATATGTTTGCACCTGTCTTTTATCTACAAGTAACACTTATGGAAT
The DNA here is from genome assembly GCF_053574225.1 of Canis aureus. Taxonomy (NCBI): domain Eukaryota; kingdom Metazoa; phylum Chordata; class Mammalia; order Carnivora; family Canidae; genus Canis; species Canis aureus. The sequence continues at coordinate 118,769,340 of NC_135649.1, read as the reverse complement.
ACTCTACTATCTCTTGCACATTGAAGGATCTTGTTATATGTGAAGAATTGCCAAGGTGTTTGAAAAAGGTGTGTTCTAACTTGAACTTCCTCCATGGACTTGTTTCTTCAAGTAGAACTCCATCTTCAAGCATGACCACATAGAAAATCTGAATTAGACTCCATTACACAGGCTTTATTCATTATGTTACAGAAGGGTAACAGATAATACAGGCCTGATTAAAATGACAACACATGTATGTCTGATTTTCTGTTTGACCTGGGCTTAAAATAACAACCAATCAAAACTTCCAATATACTCCTTGCCCAACCCACTGTCCTATACCATATACAGCTCAGTGAAGTTAATTGATTATGGTAGTATGGATTTGACATGATTGGATATTAAAGAAATGAGGAATATACTTGTTTTTAAAATCTGTCTGCAATTGGGAGATGTGGTTAGAGAAGGAAGTTGGAGACTTATAATTAGGATGCATGCCTTCCCATTTAGGGACAATCAGTTTCAAATATCCCAGGCCACATTTCAGATCACATGACAGCCTGTGTGATCAGTTGCTCAACATCATTCATTATCAGGAAAACACAAATCAAAACCACAAGATATTATCTCACACCTGTCAGAATGCTGTTATCAAAGGGACAAGAAATACCAAATATTGGTGAAATGCGGAGAAAAAGGAACCCTCTTGAACTGTTGGTGAGAATGTAAACTGATACAGTCACTTTGGAGAATAGTGTGAGGGTTCCTCAAAAAGTTAAAAACAGAAATTCCATATGATCCAGCAATTCTATGTCTAGGTATTCATCCAAGTATATGAAACACTAATTTGAAAAGATAAAGCACTCCCATGTTCATTACACCATTATTTACAATAGTCAAGATACAGAAACAATCTAAGTGTCCATCAACAGATAAGTGGATAAAGAAGACATGACACACACAATGGAATACTATGTAGCCATCAGAAAGAATAAAATCTTTTGACAAGATGGACGGACCTGGAGGGTATAATGATAAGTGAAATAAGTCAGAAAGATAAATAAATACAAATACATGATTTCATTTGTATGTAGAATCTAAAAAACAAAACAAATGAACAATTAAAACAAATGAAACTCACATATACTGGGTGGTCCAGTGGTTGAGCTCAGGTTGGTCCTGAGAGTGAGTCCTACATCAGGGTCCTCACAGGGAGCCTGCTTCTCCCTTTGCCTAGGTCTCTGCCTCTCTGTGTCTCTCATGAATAAATAATAAATAAATAAAATCTTTAAAGAAAAGAAAAAAAAGAAACTCATGGATACAGAGAACAGAATTGTGGTTGCCAGATGAGGGATGAGGGAAATGAGTGAAGGAGGTTGGAGGGATGAGGGAAATGAGTGAAGGAGGCTGGATCATACGGAATAACACTTACAGTTATAAAATAAATAAGTCATGGGGATGTAATGCACAGCATGGTGACTAGAGTCAATAATACTGTATTATATATTTGAAAGTTGCTATAAAATCTTAAAAGTTCTCATCACAAGAAAAAAACTGTTGTCACTTTGCAGTGACAGATGGTACTAGACTTGCGGTAATCATTGCACAATATATACAAATGTGGAATCATCACATTCACCTGAAACTAATATAATGCTGTACATCAGGGATCCCTGGGTGGCGCAGTGGTTTGGTGCCTGCCTTTGGCCCAGGGCGCGATCCTGGAGACCCGGGATCAAATCCCACGTCGGGCTCCCGGTGCATGGAGCCTGCTTCTCCCTCTGCCTGTGTCTCTGCCTCTTTCTCTCTCTCTCTCTGTGTGTGACTATCATGAATAAATAAATTTAAAAAAAAAATTAAAAAACAAACAAACAAACAAAAAAAAATGCTGTACATCAATTATACTTCAATTAGAAAAAAAAAAAAAGAACATGATGCTTTGATGGCTTTTTGCAGGTTTTTAACCCCACCCCAAGAAGCAAACAAGTGAGTTGCTCGTTTTTTAGTTTTTTAGTCTCAATAAAATATTTTAAGGTGTTTTCCATGCGGAGACAATTAAACTAGAAAAGGACTAATTCTAAAATATGCACATTTCTCTGAAATGTTGGATATAATTTTTACTTGCAAAAGAACACTCAAAACATAAATGGCAAGTATTCAATATAAAAATCTCAGCTTTTTCAGAATTGCAATTTTAATTGCTAAGATGAATGTCGAGGCTGATTTAGCACCAGAATCATAATTGACCATAAATTTTCTCTTGTTTTTACAACCATTCCTGTTATACAGAATATAATTTTAAAGCTGAAGCAAAGTTTCCCCATAAGAGTTTGTTATGGGTTGAAATGCATCCCCTGAAAAGATGCTGAAATCCTGTACCTGTGAATATAATCTTACTTGGAAACAGGGTCTTTCATATGATTGAGTTAAAATGAAGGCCTTCATGCAACATGACTGGTATCCTTACAAAAGAAGAAATTTGGACACAGAGACAGACATGCAAAGAAGGCAGACGATGTGAGGATATAGTGAGAATGCTATTAACAAGCCAAGGCATAGTTGAGGCTATCAGAAACTGGAAGAGAAGCATGCAATAGACTGTCCCCACCAGCCCCCAAAAGACACCAACTCTGCTGACAACTTGATCTTGGATTTCTGGTCTCCAGAACTATGACGACAAATTTCTGTTGTTCAGCCACGCAGTTTGCTGTACTTTGTTACAGCAGCCATAGGAAACTCTAATAGACATCAATTTACCTTTGGTTTCTTTGATAGACTACAGATTAGAAACTATTACTTATTATAATCAGATGAAAAAGAGTTATCCACAAAATATTTATAACCCTAGTCTTGTGTGTGTTACTAAACAAATACCCATTTCCTGCACTCTAGGCTGAGGTTCTTCACCCATTAAAACCTACTGATATAGAGCCTCTTTGTTTTCTAAATTAAAATTCCTCATGGAGGGCAGCCCTGGTGGCGCAGCTGTTTGGTGCTGCCTGCAGCCTGGGGTGTGATCCTGGGGACCTGGGATCGAGTCCCACATCGGGCTCCCTCCATGGAGCCTGCTTCTCCCTCTGCCTGTGTCTCTGCCTCTTTCTCTCTGTGCCTATGAATAAATAAATAAAATCTTTAAAAAAATATTTAAAATTCCTCATGGAATATGAAATGGGCCCTGAATATTTCAGGAATCAAAGTCTAGAAAATGTGTCAATATTGAAAAATAAGACAGCACTTAAGCCAAGTTATTTATATTTCTTCTGACTCTAAAATATTTCACTTGTCAAATATTTAAGACAATCTAAACTGAACAAATGGTTTCTTTCCATATTACTGGAATACCGTTTTAGAGAGCTGTAATGTACTCAGATTTTCAGTGATGGTGTAACTAATTTGAAGTCACTGGGCTAAAAAAAAAAAAAAAAAAAAAAAAGAAGTCATTGGGCTATAACTCTTTTAGGGAGCCAATACTTTTCCTTCTGCTTTCTGCACTTATTTTACAAGTTTAGAAAGCCTCTCTCTCTCTCTCTCTTTTTTTTTTTCAGTTGTGCTATTCCACCCTTGTCAAAATCTGCTCTAAGGATTGCCTCTGTAATCCTTCACACTATAGTATGAATCAACGGAAGTCAATGTATTAATTCACCCAGGACCAGCCTATGCCTATTTTTATAAATAAAGTTTTATCATAACACAGCCAAAGTAGACTTACCTATGGCTGCTTTGCTCCACCTCAGCAATGCTGAGTAGTTACCACAGTCTATGTGGCCTACAAGCCTGAAAATATTTACTCTCAGGTCCTTTACAGAAAAATTTGATCAATTCTTGCTTTAAGGCTTCTCTCTCAAAAAAAGCAAAACCAACAGCATAATTCCCGTGTGACATTTGCACTACATTTGAAATCTTCAGGATGTAAGAGAATAAATAGCTTGATTGTATGGAATGTAAACAGTCACAGATTTCTCATCAAATAGACTACAAATCCACTTCATCTTTGAGCCCAACACAAGCAGGGTGAAATAGGTGAAATGGGCTCAGAGGTCACATTTCAGGAACTACCTATGTATATGGAGTGCTATATGTTTATATAAGGACTTGTATGCATGTCTTGGGATCTTGTTCATTTCTGTTCTCATAATCTGACCTGTTGGTTTCAGGACATGCAAAATATTGGTGTATTCCCAAGTTTTAAAGTTGAAGAAATATGTTTTAGTAAATATGAACTAAAATTTCATTTTCAAAGTTAGTACTTGACTGATTTGGTTGTATACCATGTGTCGGTTTCCTGAGTCATACCCCAAAATTACTATTGTTTGCTAAGGAACAATCTGGACGCTGGCACCACTGAATCCAAACCTACAAACTGAAGTGTTATAAACAGAGATGGATTCATTCCAGGGTCTCCAATTACTTTTCTCCATCCCAACTCCAACAGCTGTTCCTGCCTTTAGATGATGAAAATACAATGCCTATTACATAACCAAAACAAAATGCTATTGTTGGCTTTTGCACTTATATTACTGTTCTTGATAATTCGCCATCTGATTATCCTGCTGAATTATGCATTTGTCACTCCTGCTATTTACCTTTCTGTTGCTTATTAGTATCACAACTATAAAGGAAGGAAAATATGAAGGAAGTCAACCAGAAGTGTCTCTGTTATATTTCTGGAGACGTTTTGCAGCCTCTCAGCAATCAAGATATAATTCCCACTTTCTTACAGATTTGGGGCATAGAGTATTCCCAATAGGAAAGTGTAAAATTGGGATGCCTCAGTCGCTCAGCGGTTGAGCATCTGCCTTGGCTCAGGTCGTGACCCCAGGGTCCTGGGATCAAGTCCCACATCGGGCTCCCTGTGCGGAGTCTGCTTCTCCCTCTGCCAATGTCTCTGCCTCTCTCTGTGTGTCTCTCATGAATAAATAAATAAATAAATAAATAAATTTTTAAAAAAAGGAAAGTGTAAAATTCTTTATCAGTGAATGGGAAACATCTTGGATTAGACCTTGAGGACTCCTAGGTTTGCTTACTCTCAGTAGCTTAACTTTTTAAAACTCATGTAGCAAACAAATACAAATAATCTAGATTAATACACACAATTTCTCAGTTTGGACTATAGCCAATTGCATTTGTTCATTCATTTAACAAATATTCATTGCATACCTATGTGTCCAGCACTGTTCTCAGAATATATAATGACCCTTGAACAACATGGAGGGTTAGAGGAACCAACCCCCCACACAGTCAAAAATCCACACAGAACTTTTGACTCCCCTAAGACTTAACTGCTAATAGCCTGCTTTTGACCAGAAGCCGTGCCAATAACACAAACCAATCAATTAACATGCATTTTGTATGTTCTGTGTATTATACACTGTATTATTACAACAAAGTAAGCTATGGGAAAGAGAACGTGATGAAAAAACTATACGGAAGAGAAAATATATCTACAGTACTGTTCTGTCTTTACTGAAACAATCCATGTATAAGTGGACCTGCACAATTCAGACCTGTGTTGTTATAGGGTCAACTGTAGGGATATCAAATGAGTTCGCTAAAGCTCCTTTTACAGCTATCAAGGAACTGTTAGCCTGTTAACTGTGTTAGTACATCTACTACTCCTCAGCCTTTGTCTTGTTTTATATTTTACCAGTGTCTCTTCATTGCCTAAGGTTTTTCCTTTAACATATTAGTATTGTCTCTCCATTGTCTAAATGCTTGCTAAATGCTTCAAATAATTCAAAGTCATATTGCTGTCCTAATTCCAGACTTTCAACAATGCTAATTTCCCTAGTCACTTGTCCAAGAGATCTTTATTGAGAAGTGTTATAGTATTTTATTATCATGTAACAACCATCCCCAAACATCAAGTGGCTTAAAACAACCACACTCATTTATTTGGAACAGGTGAGGTGGTGATGATGCCTCTCCCTTCCCAGTAGTAGTAGGTGGGGAAGCTCAACTGGAGGATACACTCACTGGCAGGTAAGCTACTGCTGATTCTTGACTGGGAACATAGCTGGGAGCCTCAGTTCATCCCCACATGGGTCTTTCCACAGAGCTGCTTGGGTTTTCTCAGAACATGGCAGCTAGGTTCCAAAAACAAGTATTTCAAGTGACAGAAAGTAGAGGCTACCAATCTTTTGAGGCTTTGGCATAGAAAGTGGCACAGGGCCACTTCTGGTATACTTTACTGGTCAAGAACAAACACCTCACTTCTCAGTGAGAGATGTATCAAAGGATTTGAGGTCTTCAGGATGCCAGGTAATATGGAAGGCACTAGAAATGCACAAATAAGGTATGGCAGAGCTCTCATAAAAAGCTCAGAGGTTAGCAAAAGAACTGAACCAGTAAAGACTTGACTATAATACACTGGTTAATTTATGGAAAAATGCTCAAGGTACACAGAAGGAAAATTTGGGAATATTTTAAAAGTAGGAGTTTAGAGTTAAAATACAACAAATCAACAAAAACATGAAGCAGAGAACACAGCTTAACTGCTGAGATTGTGGCCACTTGAGTGAGCTCTGCCACAGAAGCCTCATTCAACCATGAAATACTGCCAATTTCCACTATCTGTCCCTCCTGTCATTAAACAAACCAAACACCCAAGCAAATATGTATTGGACCAGAATCAGCAGCAACATCTTGGTTTAACTACCTGCAGACTGCCCTTCATCTCTCTCTCTCTCCTGCACCTGTTGGTCTCCTGACTTCTGTGTGACAAGTCCTAGAAGCCTCTCAGCTTTTCAACCAAAGATATATGTGCTCCCCAGCCTATCTCTACAGGGGTTGATTATAAGAGCCAACTTCTTATGAATCCCCTTTGCCAGAGTGGGAGTTTCCTTAACTGTGGCTCCACTGACCAGATCACAAGTAGCTGTAGCTGAATGCATTAGACACTGAGGCATTCTCTTAGGTTCTTATGCACACACTCACTCATGCAGATTCTTGTGCACACACTCACTTATGCACAGTCTCATGCATACATACCCAAAACACAAATAAAATTCATACTGTGAATAAGTGGCTTCAAACCCTATTAAAATGGTGTATTTTTAGATATATTTAAAATGGCATATTTTATAGATTTATGCAAAGATGGAATCACACACACGTGTCACTTTAAATTTAGTTATTTAAATTTAAAGTGGCACTTTAAATTTGACTCTAATATAAAAGAATCAAGAAGATAAAAAAATCATCCCCTACATCTAGAAATGATATATTTTCATATTGTAATTAGCCCCTAAATAGAGGAAATTTTTTTTTTAAGATTTTATTTATTCATGGGCGACACAGACAGAGAGAGGCAGAGACACAGGCAGAAGGAGAAGCAGGCTCCACCGAGGGAGCCCGACGTGGGACTCGATCCCAGATCTCCAGGATCAGGCCCTGGGCCGAAGGCAGCACTAAACCCCTGAGCCACCCGGGCTGCCCCGGGAAATTTTTGAATATTTACTTAGTCTAAGGTTTCTTAAATGGATGCTGAAATTCACTACCTGTTTCAGTTCAACTTCCATGTGATTTGCTTGTTTCATCTGGCTTTTCTTAACTGAGGTCAATCAAGTTGTTCCTCTGTGATTGGATGCAGCACTTTCATAACTGTTTACATTGGGATATGTTGGTTAATGCGTAGTTTTACGTGCCTATTGGTAGACTCGGCCCTACTAAAATTCAGTGCCTCAGGGTGCCCAAGTGGCTCAGTTGGCTGAGTTTCTGAGTCTTGATTTTGGATCAGGTCATGACTTCAGGGTCCTGGGATTGAGCCTGCTGTGTGGGGCTCCCTGCTCAGCAGGGAGTCTACTTGTCTCCCTCTCCCTCTGCCCCTCCTCCTCCTTGTGCCTTCTCTCTCTGTACAATAAACAAATCTTTAAAAAACAAAATACCAATTAAAAAAATTAAAAAATAAAATAAAGGGGCACCTGAGTGGCTCACTCAGTTGAGTGTCTGACTTCAGCTCAGGTAACAATCTCCAGGTCCTGGGATTAAGCCCAGCATCAGGCTCCCCCCGCTTAGCAGAGTCTGCTTCTCCCTCTGCCCTCCCCATCACACCTTCCCTGCCCCTGGCTTGTGCGCACCTATATGCTCTCTCTCTCTCTCTCTCAAATAAATTAAAATCTAAATAAATAAATAAAATTCAGTGCCTTCTCTAAAAAGAGATTGGAACAAAATTAGCAACTACACATGCGTGTGACTGATCAAATGCCACTTGACAGTTCTTTTTTTTTTCCCCAACAGTTCTTTACTTATACTTTCATTCATTCACTTCACATTTATTCAATTACTATATACCAGACCAGACACTATATTAAAACGTGTGAGGGTTGACTCACACACATACACATGTTCACAAACCCACTTATAGTTATGTATGTTTGTTCCTCTAAGAGTTTATCAGTTAGAGATAGAAAATGTATAGTTTGATAGTAAAGAAAAATGTGTCTATGCCTAAACTGACTAAAGAAGGTATTATGGCCTATTGGAATCTGAGCTGTTCTTTAATATAGTTATTAAAAAGACATTAGATGTAAGTGATGAACCACTAAATTCTACTCCTGAAACCAGTATTACACTATATGTTAACTTGAATTTAAATAAAACTTTAAAACAAGAATAACAACAAAAGAAGACATTAGAAATAATTAAAAGTATCCAGATATAAACCACAAACTTGGATTTACATTATTATTTGATACCCAAATTTAATTTGAGTTACCTACAAAATCAGAATTATGAAGTTATTCAAAAGTGATCTCCTTAATATTTTTATTTTATTATGTTAAGAAATATTACTGGCACAAAAACTGCACTCACTTTTGCTTACACTTTCATCCTATTTCTGTGTCATGAAGTCTACCAAGTACTATTTTAACTATGAAAGAATAGAAGTAAAAGCACCAAGTTGAATGTACCTCTGGAAGTTATTAAATGCCTAATACCACATCTAAGGTCTACCAAAATGCAAAATAATCAGCTTTTCATTTATAGATTGGTCGTCCTGAATCTTTTTAATAGAGCTCTGTTCACACACAGAGAAAGTGATTCAAGACAATGGAATGACATGAAATTATCCTGAATTCCTGCTGCCTGACCCAACTGTAGAGTGATGATAGTCACTGTATTTGCCCACAACTTCAAAACAAATTGAGATACAGGTACTCACAATCAATGCAACAACACATATAATCAATCATATGATGTCACAGGTACAGAAGAATAATTTAGAGTATTTATGCAAACAGGATGAAAAGTTTGCATAGTCAAAAATAATAGCAAACATGATTCTAACATTAAGGGCTAAAATACAGTCAGAGATTAAGGCAAAGTAAGGAATGCATTTTCCATTTTTAAAGTTCACCTTTACCTCCAGGGAATTGAAAACTGTAATCTTTTACAGTGTATCTATAAGATATGACTCTCTGCTAAGACTCCTGAGAATAAAGACTGTTCCTTGCAGAATGTAAAATCGTATAGGTGCTTAATAAATGCTGCTTTCAGTAGATAGTAAAAACAGCACCTAAAATGAAAGGACAAAACTTCTACCTATAGAATGTCACACTCTGTCACTTATATTCAGGTGTGCCATCGACATGACACTAGGATAAAGCCTCGTACCTCTGCAGTAGTCAGGGTTATTAGGGTTGACAGAAGAGGTCTTTAAACTTCTTAAAAGGGATCCCTGGGTGGCGCAGCGGTTTGGCGCCTGCCTTTGGCCCAGGGCGCGATCCTGGAGACCCGGGATCGAATCCCACATCAGGCTCCCGGGGCTTGGAGCCTGCTTCTCCCTCTGCCTGTGTCTCTGCCTCTCTCTCTCTCTCCGTGTGACTATCATGAATAAATAAATTTAAAAAGAAAAAAATTTAAAAAAAATAAAATAAAAATAAACTTCTTAAAAACTAGTTGTTCTTGGGCAGCCCTGGTGGCTCAGGGATTTAACACCGCCTTCAGTCCAGGGCGGGTTCCTGGAGACCCAGGATCGAGTCCCATGTCAGGCTCCCTGCATGGAGCTTGCTTCTCCCTCTGCCTGTGTCTCTGCCTCTCTCTCTCTCTCTCTCTCTCTCTCTGTCTCTCATGAATAAATAAATAAAATCTTTAAAAAAAAAAAAAAACTAGTTGTTCTTTATCACAGTGGGCTAATTATAATGTTTTGAGTCTATACTGCTGCCTTTTTGTAAGTCAAAAGCAAAATGGATCACTCCATTATCGAGATGGATAACCAATGTTGTTGTTTTTAAGATATTTTATTTATTTATTTATTTGACAGACAGCACCAGCAGGAGGAAGTGGCAGAGGGAGAGCAAGGAGAAACAGACTCCCCACTGAGCAGGGAGCTTGGATGTGGGGCTCCATCCCAGGACCCTGAGATAATGACCTGAGCCCAAGGCAGACACTCAACTGACTGGGCCACCCAGGCACCCCTAAAATACAAATTATCAGAAGCATTCTGAATCCTATTTATTCTCATTTGCTGCTCAAAGCTGCAGAGTGGCAAAAATCATCATTTGAAACCAAATGTCCTATTCTGTGCCTCCAAACAAGAGAAATTAAAGGAAGTAATTCAAGGTTGTGTTTTGAAAGAAGAAAGAGCATTCTAGGTTAAAAAGGTCCAGTAATACCATTTCCACCTATTCCCCACCTGGGAATCCTACCCAAAATAACACAGTCTAACTATTCAATAACTTGAAATGTTCAGCAATGCAATTTTAGAAAACACAAATGACAGAGCAAGCTTGACAAGTATTGTGAAGCATGGACAGAGGCAGAGTTTGACATTGGACCTCTAAGAGGGTATGGGTTTCCTGCCATTAACTGCCAGCAATCTGAAAAGTCCACCCCTGAAGGTCTCCTCAGGGGGAGGCCTGAGATCCAGTGTGATGAGGGGGCCAGAAAAGAAGGAAATGTTCCTTCAAGTGGTGGTCCTCTTTCAGAGGACACCTATAGCAATGACTGGAGACACTCTTGGGCTGTCACAACTGGGGAGGTGCCTATCAGCACCTAATTAGTGGGCTAAGGCCAGGGGTGCTGCTAAGCATCCTACAATGCCCAGGACACCTCTGCTCCAAGAAAGAGCGACTGGCCTCAAGTGTCAATAGTGCCAAAGGAAAGAAATCTCGGTCTAGAGACCTACCTCGGCAGACAGAGAGAGGGAGAGGGACGAGGTACCATCTTTATAGGAATTTCTTTCGTTTTTTTGTTTTTGTTTTAAGTTTTTATTTAAATTCTAGTTAGTTAATGTATAGGGTAATATTGGTTTCAGAAGAAGAACTGAGAGATTCATCACTTGCATACAGCATGCACTGCTCATCACAAGTGTGCCCTCCATAATGCCTACCCCCATCTAGCCCACCCCCCATTAACAGGCCATCTCTAAGGTATGGAGTGCAGCCTTCTCCCCAGGAAGCCTGTCAGAGATGATGTTCCTAGGAAAGGGAAGGAGAGAACAAGTAATCCATGACAACACAAACAATTCCACTTCTGAGGCCTTTGCTGTGAATCCAAGAAAACTGATTTTTGAAAAGGGAAACACAGTGACAGAACCCAGAAGCGACCGCTTTGGAAAGAACATGTTCAAGACCACACGTGCACCAGGGAGGCTGTGCACAGCTTCTGCAGTGTCCCCTACGTTCCTCCTTGCCCTCAGTGCCTCCTCACGGTTTCTACGCAAACTGTGCATCCCTCTCAACAAAACCCAACAGTATGAAAGGGCTATATGTGGGTCTTCTGTGTATGTGTGTAGGGGGGACATTTCAGAAAAGAGAAGTATGTATATGACCAGAAAACGTATCCACAAAAAGGAGAAAAGCACACATTTTTAATCAGAGAGTTCTTCAGAGTCTCAAATAAATCACAGAGAACAGATATGAGATTATCCTTTAAATTATGAGCCAACACTGGAGATTTTTAAAAACCAAGCTAGTGAAGCTTAGGAAAGAAATGGAACAAAACACACTATGTAAGTGAAAACAATTAGAATGAATATAACGGAGAGTAAATTCAGAAGCACAAGCACTAAAGTTGAGTCAAGAAATATACCAAAATGGAAGAGAACAATGATATAAAAGTAATTATGAAGACAGCTGGATGAACACAACACAAAGTGAGTCCAGTGTAGCATAACTGATATTCCTGCAGAAGAGGAGAAAAGAGAGAAAACCCACTGAAAACCAATTCAGGGCTATAATAAAAGACATTTTATTCTGGAATAAACACTTGAACCTGTTGATAAAGAGGACACTGTCTCCCAAGAAATTTTCTGTCAACTTATCAGCATGAAGACATGGCAAAATTCATCAACTCCAAACACAAAGAATCATATGTGAATGCAGGCAGAAAAAAAGTCAAGCTATGTGAAAGAGGAAAGACTCAATTTGATCTTCTGAACGGCAATATTCACTATGGGAAGATGACAGGGCAATGGCTACAAAATTTTGAGAGTAGTAAGAAAGTGTCCTCCCCAACTGGTATGTTCAGCCATGCTGTCCTTCAACTATAAAAGCAATATACAGACATTCTGCAGCATAAAAAAAGCTGAAAGAATATAACACCCATGCACTTATCTTCACAACATTCCTGCATGACAAAATTCTAGGCAGTAAAAGATAAATCAAAATAAATAACTCAGGAATTGGAGAAAAGATGGTTACAAAAATGAAAACTGAGGTTAATAATCAAATAATTTTATATCCAGGAAAATTATGGTGATATACAAAAAAATGTTAAGATAATACAACAAACAAAAAAGTCCAGGGTCATTAGAAAAGGTACAAACAGGAAGCTAGCTGTATTGTAATAAATAGCCTTTTTAACAAGAAGAGAAGAGATAATGGCTATAGTTGAAGCACATCATCAAAAAACAGCATTAAAAAAATGTTTTATGTTCCTTCATCATAATTTGTAAATTGGGTATAACTCTTCTCGGAAATGACAACTTTTGAAAAAAAATTCATCTAATATTTAATGATTTCTTCACTTTTATTTCCATTTACTGCTCTTTTTTAAAGTAAATTAAGTAAAATCAAGTAAATTTTTTTAAATCAAGTAAATTTTTAAAATAAATTTGAGTAAATTAAGTAAATTTAAGTAAAACAATATAACCCTTGTTATTAAAAACAGCATGTGTAATGTTATAAATGTACTTTTCCCTAGCTATCTACCATTTAGTGACAATTTGTGGATCTTTCAATCTGAGTGTTTCTGAAGACAGATGTCTATAATCATCAAATGTTGACCAAAATGATTTCTGGGTGATGGGCTTTGGAGTGAGTGTACAGAAGTGTATACTCTTCTAGACATCTTTCTTGTTTTCATAATAAAAACATATCTTTTGGGGATCCCTGGGTGGCTCAGCGGTTTATAGTGCCTGCCTTCAGCCCAGGGCCTGATCCTGGAGTCCAGGGATGGAGTCCCACGTCGCGCTCCCTGCATAGAGCCTGCTTCTCCCTCTGCCTGTGTCTCTGCCTCTGTCTCTCTCTCTCTGTCTTCTCTCTCTCTGTGTGTCTCTCATGAATAAATAAAAATAAAATCTTTAAAAATGTATATTTTAGAGCAAAAAAACATCATTATTATTTTAACAGAATGGCAAACAAAGACCACATGGCCCTTAAAGCCTATTTAGCATTTGTCCCTTTATTTTTTTTGAAAAGATTTTATTTATTTATTCATGAGAGACACAGAGAGAGAGAGAGGCAGAGACATAGGCAGAAGAATAAGCAGGCTCCCTGCAGGGACCCCAATGTAGGACTTGATCCCGGGACTCCAGGATCACGCCCTGAGCCAAAGGCAGACGTTCAACCACTGGGCCACCCAGGCGTCCCCTACTGAGCCACCCAGGCATCCCTTTAGAGGAAAAATCTGCCACCCCCTGCTCTAACTCTCTGCTTGCTAAAAGAGACACCAGCCCATTGTACACCAACCAGGCAGACTGAAAGCATGAACCTGTCTATTCTCACTCAGCATGCCTATTTCATTTCGACTTGCCCAAGAGGTCAGTAGCAACATCTTCCTAAGGATTCGGCATTTTCATAATTAGAGAGAGCTTGTGCTCACCCGGGCTAATACACATCATCAGCCTCCTCTCCAATGAGACCAACCAAATATTCATGGATGGTTACTGTCCTGTCACACAGAAGCCACACTTCTCTTAAACCACCAGACAGGAAGGTTAAAAGGGCAAAGAAGAACCATCATGATTTGACGCTGAAAAGAATTTGAGCCAGGCTCATTAAGATATAATATGCTGAAGATTCTGAGTAATAATAGAAAAAAAGTTCAAATGTCTACTTCCCCTGGATGTTTGATTATAGGGAGGTATCCATCTCACTTCTTTTCAGAAACACAAGCCCAGACAAGGTGTGTCTGGGTGGAGATGATACTATTCTCCGGCCCTTTTTTTCCCCCATCTCTTCGTGAAATAACTGTGAGTTACTCTCAAGTATGGGTAAGAAAGAAAATTAGATAGCAGCCTGCGTAAACACTTGAGATTTTAAAAGGAAAGGACAGACACTCATTTTAGGAAGGCAGAAAATGTAGAATTATGGAGTGGTTCCAAAATTAATCCGGTAACAATTTGGTCCAAACAAGACAGCAGAGAATGAGGAAGTTTTCTAAAGATTGGCTTTCTCGGTCAAAGCTAATGTTATTCAAGGAGTTGCTTTTTCTACCTGTGCCTCTCCCCACAACTTTTGTCATCACGTAAGGAAAACTCTGGCCACTTAAGGTTTTCTTGTGCACTTAAGTGGAAAGGTCTTGAGGCCTCTGACATTCACCGGGAGCCAAAGTGGCTTCCAAATATCCCCATTCCTGCAGGCCTCATGGGGAACTGTTTCCATCGGTTCATGGAAGAAGCAAACATGTCCATCATGACAAACTGTCCCTCCTCTCCCTCCTTTTGCCTAAAGTGTTAAGTGTAGTTTATTGGAAAGGGTCCTTAAAAGCAATTTATGTTCCAGTTCCTTATTCTCTAAGGAAGGAAATCTCTCCCATTACTGACGATTAGCTTCCTATTGATTCTGTTATGTGCTCACTCGAGCCTTATAACACTAGTCTTTAAAATAAAATAAGATTTTGGACGACATTTAGCAATGGCACAAAAATCCAAAATGCAGCAGGAGGTGGGGATAAAACACTCAATAACTCAGTGGGCAGCCTCGCTGAGTGGAAAATCTGCAATCTAGTGATAAACAGGCTTTAAATATCATTAGTCATATTTGTATATAAAAACCTTCTATAATACATCAAAGTCAATGACTCATAAGTGTAAATGCTTATCATAGTGCTCTTTCAGGAACTGTTCTTTAGGGCATAAATGTTTTTGTTCTAAGAGTGAAAATGGATGCATGGAAAATAATTCGATATAGCATCTAAATTTAAATGGAATAGATTTTCATTTTAGGTTTTAATGCTGGCCATTCTTCCTTTCTTCATTGCAAGGACAATCATGAGAGCGTGCAGACATTGACCAAATAGATAACAAGAGAAGCAATAATCCATCAAACAATGAGTTGAAAATTGGAGCTATTTTTCTTCCTTATTTAGAAAACAATTCTCCCTTTCTTTCCAAGAAACAGCTCTGCTAAAATTGTTTTCTACGGGCAACAGTATTTATTTTATATGAAATGTATCTTCAAACAGAGTTTACTTGTCTTGTTCTGGTATTCTTTGGTTTTTGTGAGTGGCTAATCAGGGAATATTTTCACCAAGAAACTGACACTAATTGGTGAAGACGGTAGCAGATAAAATATGCATTATCAGGAAACCATTGTCATGAGAAAACCGAAGAGCATTACACATGGATTCAGATTCCTTTTTATGATGTTACTGCTCTCGTTAAGCTAGTATTATATTCATAATGTAAACTTGGGCACATGAGAAATGAAGGACACATTACTTCCTTTCAGTTTTCATTACTTATCATAAAACTATGAGATCCTTTAAAGTAAAAACACTCTCATTTGTTGAAGGGATGGCAATGGGTGGCCAAACCATACCCAAATTACAATTACCTGTACAAGAACCTAATTAGTCTTAAATTTACCCAATAAGCCATCTCCTAAGACAAAACAAAACAAAACAAAACAAAACAAAAGTCAACTGGTGAATCACCAAATTTGCTACAGAAATGTTAAAAAGCCAAAAAACATGGTGGTTGAGGATTCTGGTCAGTGAGTGTGACATACCTGGGTTTCAACTCCAGTTATTCTTGTTAGCAGGGGCTAACTGCTCTAGAGTTTTACTTCATTGATAATAATGGTCTACTATGACAGGTTATTGTGTAAAAAGCAAAAACCAACAACGAAAAATAACTTAACCAAGGTCTTGAACATACTAAGCATCACCACTATGATGGGTATGACTATTATTTGAGGTTACGGGACTGATTCCCACAGGACCATAATCCAACTAAGTGTATCACAGTCCCTGTCCACCAAAAGCTTATCAGTTAGAGACATATAAACATAGGAAAAATAAAATGAAAATATAAGGTCTTTATAAATATGTGCCAATAGGCATTACAATCAGTAAGTGGGTTACAATGAAATTATACAATGAATAGAGAATTCGGTGGTCAGCAAAATCTCCTGTGGAGGATGACCTTGAATTTGGATTTAATGCTCTTGCTCACCTCTATTACAGAAAGGCTTCAAGGGCTGGCAAAACAGGAGAACAGAGCTGTTAAGTCAGGAAGGAACTAGGCTTGTCAATTAGCAACCAGAAAGGCTGAAAATGCTGCAGTTACCTTCCCAATTCAAAGTGTGTTTCATGGGCCAGCAGCACCAGTATTACCCAAGAGCTTGTTACAGATAGGGAATCTCAGGCCTATCTTAGTAGGTTCTCCAGTATCTACTAAATAGATCTGGATTTTAGCAAGATCCTTGGGTAATCCATGTATACACTTATGTTTGAGAAATGCTGACAACTTCTAGAATACAGATTCCACTTATAGCTAGTCTCTATGGGAGCCTGGCTCCAAAGATAGTCCTGAAATGTCTCGTCTTCCTGGATATGCATCTGCTCCACACATCAACAGGTGGAGCATATTTCCTTTGCCTTAATTTTTGTCTGGTCTTGGAACTAGCTTTAGCCAAAACAACGCCACCAAAATGTTGCTATTTTCTAAAACCTATGGAATGCACAATAACAGAGTAAACCCAATGTAGTAAAGTATGGACTTTGGGAGATAATGACTTGTCAGTGTAGGATCACATACAGTAACAAATGTACCACTCTGGTGGGACCTGCCAATAGTGGGGGAGGTTGTAAGTGGGGAGATGGGGAGGCTTTCTTGGAACTCTATTCTTTCTACTTAATTTTACTGTAAACCTAAAACTGTTCTTTAAAAAAAGTTAATTAATAATAATAATAATGATACTCTGGGAGTTCCAAGCCCAGGCCACAAGCTCCTGGCCCCTTGGAATCCATCCACCATTTTATAAGAAGCCTAACCCACATGAAGAGACTAAAGGTACTCTGGCAGACGGCCACAGTTGAGCTCAGCACACTCAAGACCCAAGATGACTGCAACCCCAGCCAATAGCGCATGAACACTTCTCAGAGCCCAGTGAATGTACAGAATCATGAGAATAACAAATACTGTTGTGTTAAGCCACTAAGTTTTGAGATGATTTCCTATGCTACAAAGTTATGGAAATAGTCTTATTTAAAGATAAAGGGCAGCACATATCTCTATTTGAAGATAAACTTCTACTAAAAATATTTGGTTTGTTGATTATTAAAAAGTACAAATTTATTGTGGATAAGGTTCTTGTCCAAAACAAGTCCTGATGTTATGATCCAAAGAAGTAAAAGGGTAATAAAGCAAGCGGGAGTAAATGAATTCCCTGTCCTAAATGAAGCTCTTTTCTTAAAAGGAATGTGATATACCTACCAAAAATATGGATGAGATAATTTGAGAAAAAAGCTTAAGAATGCTTTTAAGAGAAGGGGTTTTAATTCTCCTACTGAATCAACGCAACAAATAATTGTGCTCTCAGGCTTTCAATGATGTTTTTTTTACTAACTTTTAAAAAATATATTATTTATTTATTTGAAAGAGAGAGAGCATGAGTGGGGTGGGAGGGGCAAAGACAGAAGGATAAGCAGACTTCCCGCTGAGCAGGGAATGGGCTTCTATCCTAGGACTCCAAGATTATGACCTGGGCCAAAGGCAGATGCTTAACAAACTGAGCCTTCCAGGAGCCCATGATGTTCTTTTACTAATTTAAAGTATCTATTTACCTCAGAAATAAAAAGAAATAAATTTTGTTTATATTTCTGGAAAACATGCTATATGTAAAATGTGAGTTTCTTATGAGAAAAAAACGCATAATGTGGAATTCATTTCTGAACCATGGAGATATTGCCTAATGTTTATAGAAATGACAACAGTGATCATATTAAATTAACTTTAAGTGATGTAATTTACAAGTATAAAGCTTCTAAGAGAGGACATACATTAATGGTACGACTCACTGATTTAACAAGCAAAAATCATAATATATTCTATAATATTTTTATCCTATTTTATACTCTGTGCTTCAGTCATGCCAAAATAGATCAGAACACTGTCATCAGAACAAAGCTTAGCTGTGAGTCCAAAGAATGGAAGTGGCATACCAGGGTTCCCAAAATGTGATCAGGCCCTAAGCCTTATTCTATCATATGTGATATGAGAATAAGAACAGTTCATATCCATAAGACTGGGATTAGGACTAAATAAAGTGACCTACATCAAGTACCCCACTTAGTGTCTAACATGTCATGAGGGCTCAATAAAAGTGGAGAAATTTGGGGATGAACAAGTAATGCCACATCCCTCACTTAAAATGCCGCAGCCTCCTTACAGGCATCAGCAATGAAGGTGATTATTCTGCTACCTTCAAAGCACGTCTTCCTGCTTTCTGGAAATGCCACTCGAGAGTGATAAGTAAAATTATGTATTCATTCTGCCTTCACCACACACTGGGGAAGGCACTCAGATGGACCCTGAGCATGAAACAGAGAATTAAGTCACGTTCTCTCTTCTCAAATAGCACACACTTCTCTAAGACCGACATTTCACTAAGTCCAGCTGGGGAAAAGGTTATTTGTACATTCATTTCCCACAGTCTTACTGGGGGCATGTTTGGGGAATAGTGAGGACTCCAGTGGCTGCAGCAGAAAGAGACAGAGAGAAGCAGAGAAATAGCAATAAAGGATGAAGTAAGATGGCATAAGCTCTTCTAGGTGACAGTAAGGATTTTGATTTTTACTTTGAATGGGGGTTTTGAGCAGAGGAACCATATGATCTTTGAGGAAAAAGTTGCTGGTAGCTGTGTTCCACAGGACTAGGGCAGAGCAAGGGGGATAGTTAAGAGGCTTTTGCAATAATCCAGGTGAGGAAACAGGTGGGGGCTCTGGGGATGGTGAGAAGTGGTTGGATTCTGGGCATAAATAGACTTTTAAAGGTAGAGCCAACAGAATTCCATCATAATTAGATGTAGAGTGTGTAAGACAGATACAGAAGTCAAGAATGACACCAAAACATTTGGTCTGAGTGAAAAGGGACTAACATTGCCACCAGCTGAGATGCTGCTTGTCAACAACCACAGCGAAGCTGATTCTCCTTATGCACCATGGTTGTATTCTGTAATGCTGCACCAAACACTGAATCAGCAAATAATAACCACTGCTCCTAAGGGAAAAACATTCATTAATATTGAACTCATAGCCAATAGCACTATAACTCAAGCCTAAAGGAAGCTTCTCTGACATGTGTATTTTCTCCCTAAGGCACATGATAGTCTTTTTGCGCCTAGGAACACCAGACAGCACTGCTGCATGACACTTGGGAGCCATCTGAAATGGCAAAATCACCAACAAAAAGCACAAAAATACACTAAAGAGACAACAAAAAGGACACTTGCTTGTAGTATGAGAGCTGACATGAGAAGGCACAGTAGAGTCCTCTGTTCAACCTCACCTGGGAACATGTACATCAGGCAACTCAAATTGATCACCACTGTGCACACATCCTCAAATGACCATGAAAGCCATGCAAATGGTTTGCAGGAAATTAAAATAAAACTTTAACAAGTAGGTGAATTTGTAAATACAGAATCCGTGGATAATGAGGGTCAATTAGATGTACTGAGTGCTCCGGTGACTATTTTTAAGGACACAGGAGGAAGGAAAGAATAATGGAGATCAAGGAGAAGAATCAAAGATGTCACATAGAGGACTGGTTTTCCTTTATTTGCCCCTCTGTACCCACCGACAAAGTCTGGCTTACTATCCCCTTAAAAATGCCTAAATGGGAAGTCATGTTCTCGTATGTCAATACGGCAAACGGAATACGTACGCGTGGGAACGAAACTTAATCCGCTCAAGGATAGAGGCAAGCTATCTGCATGGTGGTGGGGTCAGCGAGACAGTATGGAGCCATGGAAGTGAAGGGGAAAGGAGGCAGTTGGCCAGGAATGAGACACACTCAATGGCAGCAAATCATGGCTGCCATGCTTGCTGCCCCAGTGTCATCAGATTTTTCAGAATTTCAAGGAAAGCTGAAAATCAGGCTTTCCATGAAAAAGGGAGTGGGGAGGAAGTCAACTAATTTGATTTACAAAATACAGCCACCAAAACAAAAACAAAAACAAAAACAAAAAACAAAAAACCTACAGTTCCCATTGAGTTTAGAGTTTCTCACCAGTGGTTGCAATAGATCTTATTTCCACAGGTATTTTTACTTTGATCTCTTTCTACATTCATATTTGATGGAGGAAAAAAGTTCCAGAGTCAAGTTTCAAAGTAACTAAACAAAAATGTATAAAAATTCACATCCTCAAAATAGAGTAATATACTTGCACTTTGCCTTATATTTGTAGGGCTTAACTACAGCTTTAACTCTGCTTTCTTGTCTTTCCTTTCTTTCTTTCTTTTCTTTTTTTTTTTTTTTTGGCATAAGCATGATCAAGGGCTTTAGGAATAATACAGGCTGATAGAAAAATAGTTAGATGCATTTAAAAAATAAATCTACCAGGGTTTACACAAACAAGTACTATTTTACTTCACTGGTGTTCCCTGGAGGGCCTTCACTGTTATTCAATTTATGCTCTTAATCCTTATTCTTGGAATTGGTTTACCAATGACGCCATGAGGCCAGCCATTTCTCCTTCACAGCCAAACTAATTAACTTGAGAATGACATTCTTTGGGATGTGTGCACCAAAGGGTGGGAGAAGCTACAGAATATGCAAGAGTCTGTCTAAAGCATCAAATTTACTCAAAGTTTTAGTAGGAAAAGTTCGAACTTGTGTGCTAGGAAAGACTTCTGGCACCAAAAGATGCAAGCAAAAGCACAATGTCTGTCATACATGGCTAAGAAAAGTGGTAGCCTTCATTATTGGGTAGTTAGCACTGACTTTAGGTCCATGGTGACAAAATGTATCCCTAGAGTAGAAACAAATCATTTCAGTGACCTTCCGATTAGAACATGTGTCAATAGAATCCTACCTTGTTTTTATTTTTTAAAAAGGTTTTATTTACTTATTTGAGAGAGGGAGTAAGCAAGAGACAGCATGAGCAGAGGGAGGGGAGACAGAGAGGGAGGAGCAGGCTTCCCACTGACCTGGGAGCCCTATGTGGAGCTTGATCACAGGACCCTGAGATCATGATCTAAGTTGAAAACAGACACTTTAACTGACTAAGCCACCCAGGCACCCCAGTCCTACCTTGTTTTTACATAAAACTGCTTTTCCCTTTATGATTCAATGTTTCTTTCTAAGAGGTCTGTTGGTGCTCTATCACTGTTGAACAAGTTACCATAGACTTAGCAACTTAAAATAACACCCATTTACTGGTTTCCCAATGTGTCAGGCAGCTGTGTCTATCTAGAAGCTCAGTCTCCTCTTCTAAGCTTGCTGGCAGTTGTGTGTATGTGATGAAGGCCCTGGTTTTCTTACTGGCTGCCAATGGGTCGTTGCTCTCAGCTCCCAAATGCTACCCATAGGTTTTACCTACATGCCCTCCTCCACACGTCCTCTCACACATCCAGTATCTCTAACATCAGGAACATCTCAGTCACTTTCAAGGGCTCACTTGATGAGGTCAGGTCTACATGAATAATCACTCTTCTGATTTAACAGCACCTGACAGTAACATAATCACAGGACTGATCTCCCATCCTATTCACATGTCTCACTCACGCTCAAGGTGAGACCATCATATAAGGTGTGGATGTATACCAAGGGGAAGGAATCTTGGGTCCACTAGAAGAGGAAGGTGTCACTACACATCTGTATATAACATAAAGAATTATCTGTTGCTATATCTTAGAGTCTTGCTATAATTATGACGATGAAGACAGCTGAGTAAAAACAAAACAAAACAAAAAAAAACTCCTTATAGATAAATCTACATAAAAAAAAGTATCAAAAGCCTTAGGTGTTACGATATGTGCCTTTGCCCCCACATTATTTGGAGGCATACAAATTTATGTTTTTATTGTTTATCAGGATTAAATTAGGAAGCTTAAATTGTAAATTTTAAATAAAATATTAACAAAAACAATAAGGTAAATTTAGAATAGTCCATAATCTAGGGAGATTCTGAGAGTCATGCATTTATACCTAGAGAACCCACTAATAACTCTTCTGTCTAAAACAGAAGTAGATAAATAGATAGTCGGCAGTAGTTGTCAACCCAAATGGTTGGTTGTACTTAAATGCTTATTAAAATGTAGGTTTGGTTGAGGAGATAGAAATAAGTATACTGTTTGCATTAAGAAAGCCCTGAGCCTGGGGATGCCTGGGTGGTTAAGTGTTAAGTGTCCAACTCTTGATTTCATATCAGGTCGTGACCTCAGGGTGGTGAGATCAAACCCTGCATCAGGCTCTGCATTCAACATGGAGTCTGCTCAATATTCTCCCTCTCCCTCTGGCCCTCACCCTGCTCTCTCTCTCTCTCTCAAATGAATAAATAAAATCTTAAAAAAAAAAAAAAAAAGCCCTGAGCAATTACATGAAACCATCATTGAGCCAATGAGATTTTAAACAGATCATGTAAAACATTCCTGCCATTGCTGGTGAGAGGATAAAGAGCACAACCACTTTCAAAAACTGTTTGACAAAAAAAAAAAAAAAAAAAAAAACTGTTTGACAGTGTCTATCAAAGCTGAACATATACATGCCCTGTGACCCATCAATTCCATGTCTGAGATCATGTGCAATAGAATTATGATCTATGAACACAAAAGGCAGAACAAAGGCATCAATCTTTGTAACAGTTCCAAATCGCAAACAAATTAGTGGATGAGCAACCCAATGATTGTCCATCAATAGTAGAAAGAAGAAAAAGTGAATTGTATTCACATAATGTAATGCTATAGAGCAATGAAAATACACAAATTCCATCTACACAGAACAGCATGGATGAATTCCACAAATATAACTTTGAGCAAAAGCCAGAGATAAAAGGGTTCATATAATAACATCACATTCATATAAAACTCAAAAAGAGGGCAGACTACAGCATTTGAAGTGAGTAGAGTACTTGCTTTTCAGGGAGAAGAGGTCAGTCATTAGAAGATCTCAAGGTGGGAGTACTTCTGAAGTGCTGAAATTTTTCTACCTTTTATTTGAGTAGTGGCTACAGACAGGTGTTAATTCCAGGAAAATTCACTGAGCTGTATAATCATGATATGTGCACTTTTCTGTATGTATGTTTCATTCAATAAAAAGTTCAGTTAAAAATCATTCATGCAGGAATAGACTGTTGGTTATGTCAGAAGAGCGAAGTGATACCATGCACTTGGTTAAATTTTTAAAAACACACTGGAAAGCTTCTCAAAGGAGACAGAAAGTGGAGGGGAGTTTAACCTCAAACACTAGCAGCTGTAAGAATATATAAGCATTGCTAGATTGCAGCTTCCTGGCCTCAGGACTGTCCACACGGCGAAGACTGCAGAACACTGTGTGAGCACCTCCACATCTCTACTGGCTAAAGGAATAGGAGGGTAGCTGAAATCAAGTGGGAAATCTTGGGAGCATGAGAAACTTAGGATTTAAATCCAAATTCAGTACATAACTTTTCTAAATCACTGGCAGACAGCTCAACTATAAAGGCACAGAAGATCCTGATAAAGGATCACAGCAACAAGGAATAAAAATATGCCAAGTTAATGATTTTCTTAAATGAGTGTATTCCCTAAATATGCACAACTTGGACAACAGAAAGCCTGAGGGGTTAAAGTCCAGAGACTCAAACTGAAAGAGCAGCTGGAAATTAATAGTGTCCCTAGAAGCAAGGAAAGCACAGAGAGGAAGCTCTGTATCTTCCCAAAGACTCAGCTGCTTGTCAGTTCTTACAGAGAAGAGCCAGAGGGCTCAGGCCAAAACAAAAACAAAACAAAAAAAACCATAGAAGTGGAAAGAAACAGAAAAGGGCAAGAGGTCTAAGTGAATGCACATGATGGAAAGACAATGTGCAGACTAGAAGAAAATGTCAATTGAGATCCATCATATGCTGGGCCATAAAACAAGTCTCATGGAATTTAGAATAATGAAGTATACCAGAGTATGTGGAAATTAAACAACTCATTGGAAAACACAGCATATCAAAAATTTATAGGAAGTATATACAGCAGTGTTTATTTTTTTTTTTCTTTTTTTTTTTTTTTTTTATTTTTTATTTTTTTTTATTTTTTTTTTATTGGTGTTCAATTTACTAACATACAGAATAACACCCAGTGCCCGTCACCCATTCACTCCCACCCCCCGCCCTCCTCCCCTTCTACCACCCCTAGTTCGTTTCCCAGAGTTAGCAGTCTTTATGTTCTGTCTCCCTTTCTGATATTTCCCACACATTTCTTCTCCCTTCCCTTATTTTCCCTTTCACTATTATTTATATTCCCCAAATGAATGAGAACATATAATGTTTGTCCTTCTCCGACTGACTTACTTCACTCAGCATAATACCCTCCAGTTCCATCCACGTTGAAGCAAATGGTGGGTATTTGTCGTTTCTAATGGCTGAGTAATATTCCATTGTATACATAAACCACATCTTCTTTATCCATTCATCTTTCGTTGGACACCGAGGCTCCTTCCACAGTTTGGCTATCGTGGCCATTGCTGCTAGAAACATCGGGGTGCAGGTGTCCCAGCGTTTCATTGCATTTGTATCTTTGGGGTAAATCCCCAACAGTGCAATTGCTGGGTCGTAGGGCAGGTATATTTTTAACTGTTTGAGGAACCTCCACACAGTTTTCCACAGTGGCTGCACCAGTTCACATTCCCACCAACAGTGTAAGAGGGTTCCCTTTTCTCCACATCCTCTCCAACATTTGTTGTTTCCTGCCTTGTTAATTTTTCCCATTCTCACTGGTGTGAGGTGGTATCTCATTGTGGTTTTGATTTGTATTTCCCTGATGGCAAGTGATGCAGAGCATTTTCTCATGTGCATGTTGGCCATGTCTATGTCTTCTTCTGTGAGATTTCTGTTCATGTCTTTTGCCCATTTCATGATTGGATTGTTTGTTTCTTTGGTGTTGAGTTTAATAAGTTCTTTATAGATCTTGGAAACTAGCCCTTTATCTGATATGTCATTTGCAAATATCTTCTCCCATTCTGTAGGTTGTCTTTGAGTTTTGTTGACTGTATCCTTTGCTGTGCAAAAGCTTCTTATCTTGATGAAGTCCCAATAGTTCATTTTTGCTTTTGTTTCTTTTGCCTTCGTGGATGTATCTTGCAAGAAGTTACTATGGCCGAGTTCAAAAAGGGTGTTGCCTGTGTTCTTCTCTAGGATTTTGATGGAATCTTGTCTCACATTTAGATCTTTCATCCATTTTGAGTTTATCTTTGTGTATGGTGAAAGAGAGTGGTCTAGTTTCATTCTTCTGCATGTGGATGTCCAATTTTCCCAGCACCATTTATTGAAGAGACTGTCTTTCTTCCAATGGATAGTCTTTCCTCCTTTATCGAATATTAGTTGCCCATAAAGTTCAGGGTCCACTTCTGGATTCTCTATTCTGTTCCACTGATCTATGTGTCTGTTTTTGTGCCAGTACCACACTGTCTTGAGGACCACAGCTTTGTAGTACAACCTGAAATCTGGCATTGTGATGCCCCCAGATATGGTTTTCTTTTTTAAAATTCCCCTGGCTATTCGGGGTCTTTTCTGATTCCACACAAATCTTAAAATAATTTGTTCTAACTCTCTGAAGAAAGTCCATGGTATTTTGATAGGGATTGCATTAAACGTGTATATTGCCCTGGGTAACATTGACATTTTCACAATATTAATTCTGCCAATCCATGAGCATGGAATATTTTTCCATCTCTTTGTGTCTTCCTCAATTTCTTTCAGAAGTGTTCTATAGTTTTGAGGGTATAGATCCTTTACATCTTTGGTGAGGTTTATTCCTAGGTATCTTATGCTTTTGGGTGCAATTGTAAATGGGATTGACTCCTTAATTTCTCTTTCTTCAGTCTCATTGTTAGTGTATAGAAATGCCACTGACTTCTGGGCATTGATTTTGTATCCTGCCACGCTACCGAATTGCTGTATGAGTTCTAGCAATCTTGGGGTGGAGACTTTTGGGTTTTCTATGTAGAGTATCATGTCATCGGCGAAGAGGGAGAGTTTGACTTCTTCTTTGCCAATTTGAATGCCTTTAATGTCTTTTTGTTGTCTGATTGCTGAGGCTAGGACTTCCAGTACTATGTTGAATAGCAGTGGTGAGAGTGGACATCCCTGTCTTGTTCCTGATCTTAGGGGAAAGGCTCCCAGTGCTTCCCCATTGAGAATGATATTTGCTGTGGGCTTTTCATAGATGGTTTTTAAGATGTCGAGGAATGTTCCCTCTATCCCTACACTCTGAAGAGTTTTGATCAGGAATGGATGCTGTATTTTGTCAAATGCTTTCTCTGCATCCAATGAGAGGATCATATGGTTCTTGGTTTTTCTCTTGCTGATATGATGAATCACATTGATTGTTTTACGGGTGTTGAACCAGCCTTGTGTCCCAGGGATAAATCCTACTTGGTCATGGTGAATAATTTTCTTAATGTACTGTTGGATCCTATTGGCCAGTATCTTGTTGAGAATTTTTGCATCCATGTTCATCAGGGATATTGGTCTGTAATTCTCCTTTTTGGCGGGGTCTTTGTCTGGCTTTGGAATTAAGGTGATGCTGGCTTCATAGAACGAATTTGGAAGTACTCCATCTCTTTCTATCTTTCCAAACAGCTTTAGGAGAATAGGTATGATTTCTTCTTTAAACGTTTGATAAAATTCTCCTGGGAAGCCATCTGGCCCTGGACTCTTGTGTCTTGGGAGGTTTTTGATGACTGCTTCAATTTCCTCCCTGGTTATTGGCCTGTTCAGGTTTTCTATTTCTTCCTGTTCCAGTTTTGGTAGTTTGTGGCTTTCCAGGAATGCGTCCATTTCTTCTAGATTGCCTAATTTATTGGCGTATAGCTGTTCATAATAGGTTTTTAAAATCGTTTGTATTTCCTTGGTGTTGGTAGTGATCTCTCCTTTCTCATTCATGATTTTATTAATTTGAGTCTTCTCTCTCTTCTTTTTAATAAGGCTGGCTAATGGTTTATCTATCTTATTAATTCTTTCAAAGAACCAACTCCTGGTTCTGTTGATCTGTTCCACAGTTCTTCTGGTCTCGATTTCGTTGAGTTCTGCTCGAATCTTTATTAGCTCCCTTCTTCTCTTGGGTGTAGGATCTATTTGCTGTTTTTTCTCTAGCTCCTTTATGTGTAAGGTTAGCTTTTGTATTTGAGTTCTTTCCAGTTTTTGAATGGATGCTTGTATTGCGATGTATTTCCCCCTTAGGACTGCTTTTGCTGCATCCCAAAGATTTTGAACGGTTGTATCTTCATTCTCATTAGTTTCCATGAATCTTTTTAATTCTTCCTTAATTTCCTGGTTGACCCTTTTATCTTTTAGCAGGATGGTCCTTAACCTCCATGTGTTTGAGGTCCTTCCAAACTTCTTGTTGTGATTTAGTTCTAATTTCAAGGCATTATGGTCCGAGAATATGCAGGGGACAATCCCAATCTTTTGGTATCGGTTCAGACCCGATTTGTGACCCAATATGTGGTCTATTCTGGAGAAAGTTCCATGTGCGCTTGAGAAGAATGTGTATTCAGTTGAGTTTGGATGTAAAGTTCTGTAGATATCTGTGAAATCCATCTGGTCCAGTGTATCATTTAAAGCTCTCGTTTCTTTGGAGATGTTTTGCTTAGAAGACCTATCGAGTATACAAAGAGCTAGATTGAAGTCACCAAGTATAAGTGTATTATTATCTAAGTATTTCTTCACTTTGGTTAATAATTGATTTATATATTTGGCAGCTCCCACATTTGGAGCATATATATTGAGGATTGTTAAGTCCTCTTGTTGAATAGATCCTTTAAGTATGATATAGTGTCCCTCTTCATCTCTCACTACAGTCTTTGGGGTAAATTTTAGTTTATCTGATATAAGGATGGCTACCCCTGCTTTCTTTTGAGGACCATTCGAATGGTAAATGGTTCTCCAACCTTTTATTTTCAGGCTGTAGGTGTCCTTCTGTCTAAAATGAGTCTCTTGTAGACAGCAAATAGATGGGTCCTGCTTTTTTATCCAGTCTGAAACCCTGCGCCTTTTGATGGGGTCATTAAGCCCGTTCACATTCAGAGTTACTATTGAGAGATATGAGTTTAGTGTCATCATGATATCTATTCAGTCTTTGTTTTTGTGGACTGTTCCACTGAACTTCTTCTTAAAGGGGAATTTTAAGAGGCCCCCTTAAAATTTCTTGCAGATCTGGTTTGGAGGTCACATATTCTTTTAGTTGCTGCCTGTCTTGGAAGCTCTTTATCTCTCCTTCCATTTTGAATGAGAGCCTTGCTGGATAAAGTATTCTTGGTTGCATGTTCTTTTCATTTAGGACCCTGAATATATCCTGCCAGCCCTTTCTGGCCTGCCAGGTCTCTGTGGAGAGGTCTGCTGTTACCCTAATACTCCTCCCCATAAAAGTCAGGGATTTCTTGTCTCTTGCTGCTTTAAGGATCTTCTCCTTATCTTTGGAATTTGCAAGCTTCACAATTAAATGTCGAGGTGTTGAACGGTTTTTATTGATTTTAGGGGGGGATCTCTCTATTTCCTGGATCTGAATGCCTGTTTCCCTTCCCAGATTAGGAAAGTTTTCAGCTAGAATTTGTTCAAATACATATTCTGGCCCTCTGTCCCTTTCGGCGCCCTCGGGAACCCCAATTAAACGTAGGTTTTTCTTCCTCAGGCTGTCGTTTATTTCCCTTAATCTATCTTCATGGTCTTTTAATTGTTTGTCTCTTTTTTCCTCAGTTTCCCTCTTTGCTGTCAACTTGTCTTCTAGGTCACTCACTCGTTCTTCCACCTCGTTAACCCTCGTCGTTAGGACTTCTAGTTTGGATTGCATCTCATTCAATTGGTTTTTAATTTCTGCCTGATTAGCTCTAAATTCTGCAGTCATGAAGTCTCTTGAGTCCTTTATACTTTTTTCTAGAGCCACCAGTAGCTGTATAATAGTGCTTCTGAATTGGCTTTCTGACATTGAATTGTAATCCAGATTTTGTAACTCTGTGGGAGAGAGGACTGTTTCTGATTCTTTCTTTTGAGGTGAGGTTTTCCTTCTAGTCATTTTGCTCAGTGCAGAGTGGCCAAAAGCAAGTTGTATTGGGAAAAAGAGAAAAAGAGAGGAGAGAAAGAAGGAAAGAAAAGAGAAAGAGAAAAAAAAAGGGAAGAAAAAGAAAAAAAAACGAAAAAAAAAAAAAAAGAAGAAAAAGAGAAAGAAAAAGAAAGGAGAAAAAAAGGGGGTGGGGGAAGGAAACAAATCAAAAAGCAAAACAAAACAAAAACAAAAACAAAAACAAAAACAAACAAACAAAAAAAGAACCACCGGGGAGTATCTTCTGATTCTGTGTACTTTAAGTCCCTTGGCTTCTCCTGGAACTTGTCCGTCTAGCTGGTGTTCTGGGGGAGGGGCCTGCTGTGCTGATTTTCAGGTGTTAGCAGTTGGGGGAGCTGCTGTGCCCCTGCCTGGTGCAGGGCTCGGTGGGGGTTGTTTACCCCGTGAGGCCGCAGGAGGAACAGCCCCAGTGGCGGGGCAGCTCTGGGAACCTGGATTCAGCTCCGGCAGGAACTCCGAGCTCTCCGTCTGCAGGGCCTGGAGGCTCCGGGCGGGGCCGCTGATCTGCTCAGCTGGGGCAGGAGCGTCCTCGCTGTCCTGGGCCCTCCCGGCCTCTGCCTGTCCCGGGGGAGGCGGGATCCTGGGCTGTGTCCCGGCGCCCTGTGCTCCGGATTCGCGCTCCCGGGCCGCGCAACCCCCTCCGCGGAGCTGCCGCCCGAGCCCCTCCGAGCTGCTCCTGGAACCGCGCAGCCCCCTCCGCACGGAGCCTCTTCCTCTGCCCGAGCCCCTCCGAGCTGCTCCTGGAACCGCGCAGCCCCCTCCGCACGGAGCCTCTTCCTCCGCCCGAGCCCCTCCGAGCTGCTCCCGGGGCCGCGCAGCCCCCTCCGCGGAGCCGCCGCCCGAGCCCCTTCAGCTGCTCCGGGTCCCGCCGGGTCCCGCCGTGTGCGCTGCAGCCCTTAGGGAGCTCGGCGCACTCTCCTGGGGCGCAGGTGTCTGTTAGTGTCCCCGGGAGCCCGAGGGCATCCCCGCCCTCCTGGGTCCTGCTCCAACTCCCCGCGAGCCCCTTTCCCCCGGGAAGGTCGGTGCAGCTCCTGCGTCTCCGGGCCGGGGCTCTCCTGTCCTGGGGACACTCGCCCCGGCCTCAGCCCGGCTCCTCGCGGGCCCCTCCCCCTTGGAGGCCTTTGTTCCTTTATTTCTTTTTCCCCGTCTTCCTACCTTGATAGAAGCGCGAACTCTCCTCACTGTAGCATTCCAGCTGGTCTCTCTTTAAATCTCAGGCCGAATTCATAGATTTTCAGGATAATTTGAAGGTTTTCTAGGTAGTTTGGTGGAGACAGGTGATTTGGAGACCCTACTCTTCCGCCATCTTGCTCCTCCTCTCTACAGCAGTGTTTAAAGGGACTTCATGATCTTATATGCTGACACATAAAAACAAAAAAAGGTCACTAATCAATGATCTAATCCAAGTTTTGGCAAATGTTTTCTTTAAAAAGCCAAATAGGGACGCCTGGGTGGCTCAGTGGTTGAGCGTCTACCTTTGGCTTAGGGTGTGATCCTGGAGTTCTGGGATCGAGTCCCGCATCGGGCTCTGTGCAGGGAGCCTGCTTCTCCTCTCTCTGCCTGTGTCTCTGCCTCTCTCTCTGTGTGTCTCATGAATAAATAAATAAAATCTTTAAAGAAAATTTAAAAAGCCAAATAGAAAATAAATTAAAAATAAAATAAAAATAAAAAGGCCAAATAGTAATTATTTTAGGCTTTGTGGGTCATATGGTCACTGTTGCAACTACTCTACTCTGCTATTATAGCACAAAAGCAACTGTAGACAATACTAAAGAAGAATGACCATGATTGGATTCCAAAAATTTTATTTACAGAAACAAGCATTGGGCCATATTTGGCCTGTGGGCTATGGTTTGCCAATCTCTGATCTCAAAGCTTTCACCATAGAAAACCAAGAAGCAAAAATAAACTCAGATTAACACAAAGAAAGAGCACAGATAATGGCAGAAGTCAGTAAAATACAAAACAGAAAACAAAACTAAAAGCTTACTCTTTGAAAAAAAAAATTGCAAATTACTAACTAGAAAAATAATGAAAGAAAGAGGGAGAGAGAGTATACAAACTGCCAATACGAGGAAGTAATGGTCTCACCAGAGAGCCTATAGATGTTAAAAAGGTAGTTTTTAAAATATATATATATATATATATATATATATATATATATATAAACAATTTATAGCCATAAATTCAACCATGTCAATAAAATGGACAAATTCTTTGCAAGATACAACTTATCAAGATTATTTAAGAAGAAAGAGAAAACCAAAGTAGCAATATATCTATTTTAAAAATTAAATTCATAGGGGTGCCTCGGCAGTGCAGTTGCTTAAGTGTCTGGCTCTTGGTTTTAGCTCACGTCATGATCTCAGGGTATGAAATCAAGCCCCACATCAGGCTCTGCACTCACTGTGAAGTCTGCTTAAGTTTCTCTCTCTGTCTGCCCACCACCCCCCACCCCCACTAGCTCACTCTCTCTCAAATAAATAATCTTTAAAAAATTGCATTCATAGTAAAAAACTGACCAAAGATTCCACACTCAGATGGCTGCACTAGTCAATTGTGTTTTTTTTTTTTTAAGATTTATTTATTTAGGGGATCCCTGGGTGGCGCAGTGGTTTAGCGCCTGCCTTTGGCCCAGGGCGCGATCCTGGAGACCCAGGATCGAATCCCACGTCGGGCTCCCGGTGCATGGAGCCTGCTTCTCCCTCTGCCAGTGTCTCTGCCTCTCTCTCTCTCACTGTGTGCCTATCATAAATAAATAAATAAAATAAAAAATAAATAAAAAAAAAAAGATTTATCAGTTTTCCTCCATCCCTGTATAGCTAATTGTGATGTGAAGTAGACAGAAGTTTTAAGGTACTCAGCGTTGTCATTTGGCCAAGCAAGTAGAAAGACGTAGAGAATATATGCAAAGGTAATGACTGGTAGTGATTTTAAGGTGATTATGGAGGGCAGACAAGTCCTCAGGGAACTGAAAGACAGTAAACATTGGTACGACTGATGAGTTGGAATTCCCAATGAAGTCAAAGAAATACTGGGTATGCTACTAGGAGTACTAGGGTACTTCCCAGTCCCGTCCTGCCAAGAGTATCCCAGCTTTCTCCCCTGCTGTCCTCCCAATCCCCTGGGCTGTTTTTCAGGAAAGTTTGTTCCCATGTATTAAAGGAATGACATATACAGAAATGTCATCTCCTGAGCCCAGTCGGTCATTAGATATCCGCCATCCTCTGTACATGCTGGTAAGACAGAAGATGGTGATAAGATAGAGGGACTCATGAAGTTATGATTTTAAGGGTGTATACTTATTAGTAATAAGAAATGAAGTGAGTAGATAAGAGCAGAAGACGTAGTCAATAAAGATAAGTTTAAGGAAGAGAAATTCACAGGGCCCCTAGGTGGCTCAGTCAGTTGGGTGTCTGTCTTTTCATTTCTGCTTGGGTCTTGGTCTTAGGGTCATGAGTTTGAGCCTTGTGTTGGGCTCCTCTCTGGGCACAGTGCTCATTAAAAAAAAAAAGAAAAAGAAAAAAAAAGAGAAATTCTGAAAAAGTGGTATATATATCACATATAACAATACCATATATATAATAAAAACATGTATCATATACAATATTACAGGTAAAATAGATAAGTTTTATATAATAATATCTTATTAAATGACCAAGAATTAAGACAGAAATGTTTTTCTATTATTATATTAATTTTATACATACATACATAATATACTTAATAATAATGACCATATTAATGACCAAGAATTAAGACAGAAGTCATGTTAAAGAAATAATAAAATGTCAAGAGCTAAAGTCACCCAGAAATGAACATGAATGATCTAGAAATTGTGGAATGATACCAAAGATGATGGGAAATCGGTGATATAATGCCATGACATGATCTTCATATATGAAGCATTTAAGACAAGTGAAGAGGGGAAGATCTGGTAACTGAAATAGTAACAAAATTTTAAATCTGAATGAGACCATTAATCCTAAGATTATGGGAATCAATCAAATGGAGATTTATATGGAAGAAATTAATAATCTCAAGCTCCCCTCCAATTTCAATCACTTTCAGTAACAAATAAGACAGTCTGACATGCATTTTTCAACACTCACTCTACGTCATTTCAGGTTTGATTTTTTTTCTTAAGATTTATTTATTTATTTATTCATGATAGACATAGAGAGAGAGAGGCAGAGACACAGGCAGAGGGAGAAGCAGGCTCCATGCCAGGAGTCCAACACGGGACTCGATCCCAGGACTCCAGGATTGTGCCCTGGACCAAAGGCAGGTGCTAAACCACTGAGCCACCCAGGGATCCCCTCAGGTTTGATTTTTTAAGAAACTATTTTGTTGATAAAAAAAAAAATCCATCAATCTCTACTGAAAAAGGTTTTTAAAGAGTATGTCTGTAAGTAAAAGGCACTAGTCAGTTAGCCTTTTCAGTGGATAGTGGTAAGTGACTTGATTTCTCAGCAAATACACTCACCATAAATTTCTTCAATGTGATTTAAGAATATCACACATTGTCCTCCAGGCATTTTAAGATTTGCCTAAATCCCCAGGGATTACCCCAACAGGTGGGAAAGCATTAAGTCAATGTTATCATTTGCATATATTTATACAATCTTTCTTTCTGGAAATACTGTGATACCAAAACCAAGAAAAGAAATTGCCCTTATGTTATGCTTGATAGTGCCATCTCTCATCATTTCAGCCAATTATTTCAGGAATGATAAACTCAATGTGATAGTATTTTAACCAATAACCAAGAGATAGGCAAGAAATTTCCTAGTGAAAAGTAACATGAGGGGCGCATAGGTAGCTCAGTTGGTTAGCTCTGCCTTCAGCTCAGGTCATGATCCCAGGATCCTGGGATAGAGCCCTGTGTCAGGCTTCCTGCTCAGCAGGGAGCCTGCTTCTCCCCCTTCCTCTGACACTCTCTCTGCTGTGCTCTCTTACTCTCTCTCTCAACTAAAGAAATAAATTAAAAAATCTTAAAAAAAAAGTAACATGAAATATCATTTTCCAGTAAAAATACTATCACACAGAGGAGAAAATGTGCATGGATTTTTTTTTTTTTTTTTTTTTGGCATGGATTTTTTAAATTAAAAGAAGATATGGAGGGCAGCTCCGGTGGCGCAGCGGTTTAGCGCCGCCTGCAGCCCAGGGCGTGATCCTGGAGACCCTGGATTGAGTCCCACATCAGGCCCTGCATGGTGCCTACTTCTCCCTCTGCCTGTGTCTCTGCCTCTCTGCCTCTCTCTCTGTGTGTCTCTATGAATAAATAAATTTAAAAAATAAAAAAAATAAAAGAAATATATTAAAAAAAAAAAAAGATATGGAGAATCTTGACATTTTGAACATGTGATTGGTTGTATCAGCTCATTTTCATCTGTGGTCATGGCAACCCACCTGCCCATCCCAAAGCTTGTAGGCTTACTTTATTTTATTGTTGGGTTCATTGTTGGAAACATGAAGAAGCAATGCTTTGTGGCAACTCCTCTTTCATCATTGAACTGAAAACTGCCTCAACCTCCTCTTCTTTTCCTTCCCTTTTTCCTCCCTAGTCTTTCCTGCTCTGTTTCTGGAGGAAAAGTAACTTTATAGGTGAGGCTTATGCTAAGAGACTCCAGGAAAAAGCCAGGCAAAGATGGGTGCAAAGGTGAAGGTGGAGTTATTGGTTCAGATGACACGAAAAGGACAAGGATCCTAGGCAGAGGAGCTCCAGAAAATTCAAACTGACCATCTGCTGATCAGTGATCAGTATAAGTGTAATTGGTGGAGAGCTACAATTATACATTCCTGAAGGTTATTTGACATGGGTCAAATCTCTATACAAACAAGTATGCATTTCAGAACCACCAAATTTAAACAGCAGAAATTTAAAAGCCATACAGCCACTATTAATAATTACTGGTTATTGTAATTAATGTTGCTACTGGTTTACAGCTTTCAAAGTATTATCGCAGATGGAGGCAATGTACAATTATCCACAGACTATTTACAAATTTGTAGGTTTTCCAGACCTTTGGCATTTCCCCCTCTCTCTGCAATTACCTTGTTTTGGGATATTTCACTGTAGCTCATTTTGTTGTTGTTGTTGTTTTTTATCATTGTGGACAAAGAGGAGATCCCAGAAACTCAGGCTCACTGGGTATTAGTAACCCCTACAATGGTGATACGTGGAATTACTCTAGTGGTAATTCTGGATTTGTGAACTGCTTTCCTACTCATGCATCTCTCCTATCCTTTAAATACAAAGGGAGGAATTATTTCTAACATGTTTCTCTGTTAGACCACAATCATGCCAAGGATGGCTTGAAACAGTCATAGTGCTCCAATATCTCCCCAAATCTGCAGCTCCAGGAAAGCCACATTTCTGAATGTTTCTACTGTTTCTATCTTCAAATATCACCTTTATTTTCTCCATTTTCCCTTGAAATAACCTTATTGCTTGCCAAACTCCTCCTACAGAGAAGTCTTAGAATTCTCTTGCACATGTTGGCAAGCACATCCACCACAGGGAGGAATAGTAAAGATGTGAAACTCAGTCAACTTGGGATTAGAAGTAGAAGGTCAATGAGAAGAGTTAATTTTTATTTTGTCAACAATACCTACCAGGGATAGTTTGTCTATAATCCCTATTAGGAAAAGAGCTTTTCCCCCTTTTATATTTTCTTTTTGAGTGAATGAGTTATCAAGGAATAGTTAGTTGAGTCTAACCATATGGCAGAACTTAAGAGGAGAATGAGATCGCTTAAATATTTCAGTTCAGATGGTTCTTTCAAATGTGCATTTATTTCTCAATGCTTTGATCTCCATATTTCACCATTTTAGATTCGAATATACTGTTTAGATTGTTTGTAAAGACACATCATACACCACAGAGTAGCCAGGGATGTAGCAATAAACAAGCCATCCCATCTGTGCAGGAGGCAGCTGCCAACATGGCAAGATAGAGGAATAAGGATGGTAACAGCTCTGCCATGGCAGCCTTTGGTCAGCTGAAGACAAACAAATACTCAATTACCTGTGACATAAGAGTTTGCATGCAAGAATGAGAGCAACTTTCTGCTTTCTGTGTCCACAGAGCCATGCTTCAGGGAAACTTGTTGGAAGGAAATGTTCTGAGGAAGAAACTCAAAAGCCCAACTGCCCCACCCTGGCTCTCTCTTCCTCTTTCCACATAATTCTCCAAAGAGCTAACATAAAATGATAAAATTCCCAACTATATGAATAATAGGACAAAGTCATCCACACAGAACCACACAAATCTATGGCAATAAAATAAGAATAAAAGATTAAAAAAAGATTAAAAAAAAAAACCACAATCTCCAAGAGGCAGAGGAAAATTGACACTTCAAATTAACACACTAAAAAGAGTCAATTAAATATGGATTCTCTGAAAGGAACCTATTACTAAAGAAAGCCAACTAAATACAAGAGGAGGGCAAGAAAAGAAAGGATCAGAGAACTACAAAAACAACCATGAAATGAGTGACAAAATGGCAATAATTACATACCTATCAAAAACTACTTTGAATGTAAATGGACTAAACACTCCAATCAAAAGACATAGGGTGACAAAATGGATGAAAAAAAACAAGATCCTTCTCTATGCTGCCTACCAGAGACTCCTTCAGACCTAAAGCCATCTGCAGATTGACAGTGAGGGGATGGAGATAACATTTATCACCCAAATGTATATGAGAAGAAAGTCAGGATAGCAATACTTATAGCAAGCAAAAAGACTTTAAAACAAAGACTATAATGGGCACCTAAGTGGCTCAGTCAGTTAAATGTCTACCTTCAGCTCAGGTCTTGATCCTGGGGTCCTGGGATCTGGCCCCATATCGGACTCCTTGCTCAGTGGGAAGTCTCCTTCTCCCTCTGCCTCTCACCCTCTCCCTGCTTGTGAGATCATTCTCTCTCTTTGTCAAATAAATAAGTTTTTTACAAACACTGTAACAAGAGACAAAGTAGGACACTACATGATCTTAAAGGTAATAATCCAACAAGAGGATATAACAATTGTAAATATTTATGTACCCAACATTGGTGCACCCAAATACATAGACGCATTTATAACAACAAAAAGGATGTAATTGATAGTAATACAATACAGTAGGGGACTTTAACACCCAACTTACATCAATAGACAGATCGGCCAAACAAAAAAATCAATGAAGAAACAGTGGTTTTGAATGACACACTGGACCAGATGCATCTAAGACATC
Organism: Canis aureus; assembly: GCF_053574225.1. NCBI lineage: Eukaryota > Metazoa > Chordata > Mammalia > Carnivora > Canidae > Canis > Canis aureus. The sequence continues at coordinate 118,731,427 of NC_135649.1, read as the reverse complement.
TTTTTTTTTTTTTTTTTAAGATATCTTTAGGATGATGAGGGAGCAAAAGGCTAGCTGAAGACAAAGCACAAACTTACACAGCAACTCCCCCACCCCCACCCCGGCCAGGTGGCACTCTTGGCTGCCCTAAAGCTAAGGGAAGGAAAAACAAATAGTTAACTTATAGAGATCAAAATCCTGCAAGACAGAAGTCTCCCTCAGTTTACAAGCGTCTTTTTTTATCAATAACCTAGCTTCCAGAAGGAAATATAGATACAATTCAAAATCCTCATAACCTGCAGCCCATTGACAGATACTTGAAGCGGGCAAAGTATAATGTTCTCCCAACTATCTTAATGTTAATGCCTCACTAGAGGGGAAAAACCACCTTAACTTGACAATGGCAAGGCCTCCAGTATCCTGTAGGTCCTCTTTAGCATATGAAAATTCTTTTGAAACCTCTTTTCCTAACCCGACTCCCAAGTATATAATCAGCCACTCCTCACAGTCCCAGGGCAGCAGGTCCTTCTGCCCACGGGTCCTACCCCTGTGCTTTAATACAACCACCATTTTGCACCAAAGACATCTCAAGAATTCTTTCTTGGCTATCAGTTCTGGATTCCACCAAACCTCACCAGAAATATTTCCAAAAACCACATCAACATTACCTAAGATATTGCATAATTCACGCCAAGAAAAGAGAAATATTTAACATGAAAAAACCATCGTGCACCATCCAGAACTGATTCAACAACATAAGTTTCATATGGGGCAAAAAATCCAAACGTGTTACAATGGACGTCTTCAGGGCCTGAACGCTATTTTTTGCACCACAAAAGACAATATACTGAAGAGAAGTCCTGTAATGCAATTAAAAGTAGTTGGTGTGGGGGGAGTAGGTATCAAGTAATTATGTAAAGAAATACAACAAATATTACAGGGAACAGCATTACAGTGTGACTCAGTCAACAAACCTCCTTGGCTTTGAGGTTATTTCTCACTCAAGCCCAACTACACTGGATGTCTTATTGTTCCTCAAACACAGCATGCATATCACCTGCCTGAGGGCATTATGAAACTCTTCCTTCCTGCTGGTGTTCTGCAGGTATGGGGGTGGGGGCAGGCTCCTTCAAATCTTTGCTTAAATGTCAATGAGGCCAATCAAGATTGACTCTGTGATTTTTGTCTGAAGAACTGGGAGAAAGGAATTTTCATTAACTGCCATGTGTGTTAATAAAAAATCAGCATGTGTTTGGAGAAGTATTAAAATAGCTACATATTTATGAAGGAACAAGAAAGAAAGGGGAAAAGTGAAGGGTAGCAGAGCCTTTCAGAATAGAAATCACAGGGGTGACGTTGGGGACCCAGTTTGCTCTGTATGCTCTCAGGCTGCAGGAGAGCACACGGGCAGCGGGAGCACCCACCCTTCTTATGCATAATCAGGTATCACAGGCTCAAATGCTTACAGGCAGTGCACAGTGTGAAGAACCACCAGGGGATAAATTCAATGATCACTGCAGTGGGTATTTTACTTACTGTCAGCAAGATGATATGGAATGCATGTACAAGACCAGTGTCACCAGATTTTTCAGTTTTTCAAGAAAAGCTAAAACTCTGTATTTTTAAATGTAAAAAATTATTATTTGAAGGTTGGCAAGCCAATCAAAAATTTTAAATACTACAATCCAAACAAAAGATTAGGTTTTAAAGTTACATTCTTATATTCAAGTGAAGAAACAATTTAAGATTTAGCTATACTGTGCACATAATGACTTCTTGGAATTTAAGACTTAATGAACTCTATTCCAAAATACAAAGTTGAAACAGAATTCTTACTGTCTGAAAATGTGTGCTCTTGTTGGCAGGGATCATTTTTGCTTTTAAATGCTTGTTTGAATTAGATTGACAGTTCTGCTGCTACGAGAGGTTTATTTGATTTGTAAGGGTCAGTCATGATAGCTGTAGCTGGTTTGTTTTTAAGGTTTTATTCTAATTCTAAATGCCTTCTACACCTGGGTAACTTATCTTTTTTGGTGGGGATGAAAAAGAAGGAAAAAACTTTATCCCAGGACTCAATCCAACCATGTGTCATTGCTAAAGAAAAGAAAATCAAGCAACTTCTCCAACAACCTATAAAGACTATAGACGCGATAATAGGGAGAAAAGGAACACAGAAGCAGCAGTGGTGCACAATCAAACCAAAAAATTTACAATTAAAATTACATGACTCATGATATAGTTGAGAAGTATAAATGTTATTACTGAATTCTTAAAATAGAGAAAGACAAATTCCAAATTAGGATGATGAAGTACATGAAGTGTCCTGTGGTGGGGGATAGAATTAAAAATGATAAAGGTATTTTCTAGTTTCCGTAGAGAGAAGGTAGAATGATTATTTAACTCTTGACATTAATGAAAGTATACAAGGTAGAAAGTGGTCGTAACAACTAAGGGGTAGGTTGGAATCACAGAAAAGTATTTTCTCTTGGTCCAATGTAGGTAAAGTCACAGCATTGTTGAAATGTAAACACATAAGAATTTAAGTATGATAGCAGTATTCATATTAATACTTAATTAACATTAATCATTAACTTACTAATTAACAATAAGTACTATCAATCATAGCATTATCCAGAAATTAATAATTAATATTAAAAATGGTACTAGTGTTATCCAAGAATAAACAAAAAAGCTTTTAGTCTTGCCTACCATTTCATCCAGTGGAAAGGAAAGAATAAACCTAGTAAAATGGAAGAATAAAGCTAAAGGTAAGTTGTGGGTTGATCCTATGGAACTCCACTTATTAAATATGATGATTAAACTCTTTAAATTGGGACACGATATAGAAAGATAAGAATCTCCCTAATTTTGAAAAGCCTGCATTGATATTGGTAAAAATTTCTAATCCAACTGGCACAAGTATAAAATGAAGAAAAAAATAATCCTACTTGTTAATGCAAACAAAAACCACAAGCAAAATATTTGTAGGAATCAGATGCAATTTTATCCACTAAAGCATCATCCCCCAAGGAAAGAAGTAGCTGAAGGAAAGCTATTGAATCATTAACCATTTCAACAAAGGCCATTTTTTTTATGGGGACTGAAAGAGCAATGGATGAAAGTCACCTACCATTCCTCATGAAAATTCCCTCTTTAAGGCAGGATATAGGTATCCCTCCCCAATATGTCAAACAAGGAACCACACACACACACACACACACACACACACACACACACACACACGCCAGTATCCTACTTCATGAAGAAACATGGAGAAAATCTATGTAATGATAAAAAAAGAAACTAGATTAATTTTCTTACTATATAAAGATTTCAAACCAATTTTAAAAATTCAACAACTCAATTAAAAGCATTAAGCAAAAGACATGGACAGGCAGATCACAAAAAAAAACAGCAATGGCAATCATGAAATGATTGTATAATTCTGATTAAAGAAATGTCCCTTAAAAACAGAATTTCAGGGATCCCTGGGTGGTGCAGCGGTTTGGCGCCTGCCTTTGGCCCAGGGCGCGATCCTGGAGACCCGGGATCGAATCCCACATCGGGCTCCCGGTGCATGGAGCCTGCTTCTCCCTCTGCCTGTATCTCTGCCTCTCTCTCTCTCACTGTGTGCCTATCATAAATAAATAAAAAATAAAAAAATAAAAAAAAAATTTCACTTTTTAAAGTCCAGAGTTGCAAATATTAATATGTACAGCTGCACACACAGTTGGCACTTTGTGAATTAATAGGTTTTCTTGTACTCTATTGGTCAAAGTGAAAATCAGTATACTTTTGGAAAAAATATGGAAAAATCACCATGCTCTGTCTCAGAGCGACATGCATCAAAACCAGAATATTCACAAATGGGGATTGTTCACACAAGAGTCCATTTGATATGCCCCATTTGCAGGAAAACAACATACATATACATATATTTCTGCTTGTACGTACATTTATAATTTCAAAAAAACACTTTTAAGTGTGCTAACAATTTCTGGGGAGGGTGGCTCTAGGTTACTTTTGAATGTCTTATTTTGCTTTTTAATTTTTTTACATGTAAATTTTTTTGTTTTGGATAAAATATAGTTAATAAAAATGCAACCGAAAAACCACAAGAGAAAAATTTTTTAATGGGAGGAGGGAAAGAAGCTAGGAGATATCATTAAAGTCTTTTTTTTTTCTGGTATTGATTGTCGCAGCTGTGCTGGTCCCTTACACTTCAATCATCTAAACTCAGAAAGCATGAATGCTTCCAAGAGGGTTATTTATGTTGCCAGCACTCTCCTCAAGGGTGAGTGAGAAGGCATTTTCTAGGTAAGCAAACTGCTGGGTAATAAGTGTGCTCAGCAACACACTTACAGAAATGTTCTGGGGAATGAATTTACTTGGAAATAGAATTAACTGTTGCTATAGGAGATTGCTGAGGCAAGGCACATGTCTATAAAAACAAGCTACTGCAGCCCTAAAACTATTTATTTGGGGCAGATTTTCATTGGTTTAACAAGTTGTTCTAAAGACCTCAGGGTCTTTTCAATTTGCCTCCCCCAGAACTGTTCAGTGCTGCCTGAGGGGTTCCTGAACAATGCCCATCCATGAGAAACATAATCTGTGACTCAGTGGACCCCCACCTATACCACCTCCAATTGCCACAGGCGGCAAACTCTGGCACACACATCTCTCCCGGTCCCAGGGAGCACACTGCTCAAGCTAACTCAAGCTTTTTTCTGTCTTCTGATGCCCACCCCCCTCATAAAGTGGCCACTTAACTCTATAAGGGAGAGTCTCCAGTTAACTGTGACACCGCAGATCCTAACACATGCTCTCACTGAGAAAAGCATCCACTGTTTACAACTAGTTCACTTTAACTCCACATTACCAATACTCACGGTCAAAACTGACAGTGTCCCAAATAGAAAACACAGGCAAGTCTAATTATTTAAGTAGGTCATATGCTTTTGGGCAACGTGTGTGTTTTCCTTCTCTATTCATTACTCAAGGAAAGGGAAGAAATCAAGTACCACTGCCATCATTGAACAGGGAAATGATTCAGGAGTCTCTGCTCACAGCCAACCCATATGGCTCCCATCACTGTTCCCATCAGTCTGTCCAGCTGGGACCATGCACATCTGGGTTCCTTGTAGGCAATGTTTTAAATAGCATCTCTCTCAAACAATACAACATAAACATCACTAGGGAGAAAGTTGCCCTAAGACTGGAGCCCCATTCAACAGCTTATGGCAAGATTGTTGGGAAATCTATGCCACTATTCTTGGGTTCTCAATGGTTTTGGCATCAACTATGATGAGAATTTAGAATACTGAAATTCTACTTTTTACTATTTGTCTAAAAGATAATGAGACATAATTGCTTACCTGATCTTCCAAGGTGCCCTCAACACAGCTAAAGCATTTAGCATTCAGCACATCTTTCATAGTCCAAATTATGCCCCATTATATAACCCATGTCTGTTTCTCTTTCTAAAGGTGTGAGACTGTCTTCTTCACGTTATCAAAGTAACTTACCCTTGCAGGGTGAGCTCTCCCAGCTGAGCAATTGATAATGTCCAAGCAGTTTTTAAACCGTTGAGTCTATGGAATAATTGTTCTCACTGGAAATGGAACAAAAGAAGAGAGTTTATCAGGATTTTTCTACTGTGTTTTATTCTGCTCATATTTAGAGTAAACCCAGTGGAGAAGCTGTAGAGCTAGACTCTCAAATGATTTTGAATCTTTCTGACATACATTTAAGACAAAATATGTCTCTACTGAAAACTCAAAACGGTATTGAAAATAAGTAGTCAGGAAAGTTCACATGCAAATTTGACCTCTAGAAAGATTGGTAGTCATGGACATCAGGGCTTAATGTATAAGGTTTTATAAACTAAAACTCCCCAATCCTCTCACCAAAAAAGAACATTAAAATAAATCCCAAACACAGTGTCTAAAATTTGACAGCAAATAAATATATCTTTGAATTTACAGATACTTCTTTCATTGGCAAACTTTTCCCTATGTTAACTAAAATTATTTTTCAAATTAAATAAATTTTAGGTGTATTGTTATCCCTTCCTCAACTGGAAATAGTTCATTTAATCTCCAAAATGGCCAAGAGCTAAAATAAAGAAAGATCAACAACTAGCTTGTATAGGGAAAAACCAATATGCAGATCCATGTTACAAGGCAATAATCTGACAATCATTATAAGTTACTGGTTATATAAGCAAGCATATCATATTGTTGAGGATAAAATACTTGCAGGTAAAAAAAAGAGAGAGAGAGAGAGTGCAAATCTTAAGGAGTGACTCTGGTGATTTTACCATTTGGTCAATACCTCAGAGGCCTAGAAGCATCTGACCTCACATAAAATATGAATGGGCAGCAAGAATGTGGAGTGATCAAATTTCTACAAGATCTAGGTATTTGTCATTCCATTGGGTCAAACCCTGTCTTCACAAATGCTTAAGATTTAAGAACAAGGAATCCTCTTATGCCTGTACAGAGCATTAAACCTCCCAGCAGTGATTGTGAAGGTAGAGTGTCTGGAACCACTCCAAGAGGTGGAATATTTTCTCACTGACATTGTATAGAATTGCTACTGCATGGTGACAATAAACAGAAGACGGACATTTGGCCTGTTGTATCACTGCACTTAGTTCTCTGGAACTCCTGCTGTGGCCTTCTAGGCTACGCATAATCTTCTCTTCTATAGACATGGCTGTAGCTCTTGCACTGGGAAGAACCATTCCCATCGCCAGCCACCCGGACCACCATTAGGCATCCTACATCTTTGAGATGTGGTGAATGCTGTCACTGCCAGTATTTTAAAGTTAGGACACTGAGTCTCAAAGCTGCTAAATGACTTACTGAAGGATGTTAAATGAGCTCACACTGGGATAGGAGGGCAAGTATTTTAAAACATTCAGCCACCACTATTAAACACACCTATATTCTGAAAAAGTAACTGATACCTCTGATTGCTAATGTTTTAGCAGCAGACTGTTTTTGTTAACATGCAATAGTATTTAGAACTCCAGTTTTCCTTTCAGATAAAACCAAAACCCCATTTGCTCTATGGCCTGGAGGATTCCACAGAAGCAGTAAGAAGGGGATCTTGATTGGATACTGGGGAACGGGTATACAGAAACCATGCAGGGCATCTTGAGAGACCACACACCAGGATCCTGGGCAGTCAATAAATCCAAGTAGGGCTTAAGAGACATGGAAACAAAGGGGAAGCTGAATGCAGCGGACAACACACCCAGTGCTGGCATTATTTATAATTTTGACTCATGTCAGTCCTATATTGGGGGATAAATCTATTTCCAAAGACAGCTGCTCTTTATTCTCTCAATGGAGTACTCCCTTCAGGGCAACTCCAAAGTTTCTTTATAAAATGTGCTACATTCCACCGCCTTTGAATTTCTCTGGCCAGAATTGACCTTTCTATGCAACTAGGAAGGGAAAAATAATTACCATGCCCAATTTTAATTCTCATGTGCTTGATCCTACAATTATTGTCCCTTGAAAATATGAGTTTAACCTTAGGACATTGGCAAGCCCCATGTTATTAATGTACGGGTTTTTCCCCAGGACTGTGAAAGAGTTCCGAGAAGACAGAGAGCTTGGACTTTCTCCAAACCTTGGCCTTTCTAAATCTCTCCACCTTTTGTCCCCACAGTGTGGAAAGAACTGCTTTTTCTGCCCAGCTTTCAGTTTCTGTGGTTCTCTGTTTCAGCCAGTCCAGTCTAAGCTAAGCCAGGAGGTGCTTTGGTTTGCACAGATGAGCCAGCTGTTCCAGCTGTTCAAACTGTAAATGAATTTTTCAGGAGAGAAAGGTAGGCAACTTGCTAGGTCAACAAAGCAAGATGCATTCACCAGCCCAGGAGATCTCTGCTAGTTGTTCTGTCCACCGAGAGGCACAGATAGTGAAAATAAATGAAGCTGGCAACCTTTCTTGCACCTCCGGAATTACAATTCTTCTGAGAGATAGGAAATCTCCTCCCAGATAGTTTTCTCATATTGTATGAATCTAGGGACACTCTTCTGGGGAAACCCCCTAGGACACATTGCTGGAATGTTAACTTTGCAGGGCCTGCTAGCTTTGTCAAAATAGGTCCCTTGGAGACATTCCCCCAGTGCAGTTTGAACCTAGTTTTTGTTGTCACAAGACTTTTAAATAAACTGAATGTTAGACAACCAAGATCATTACTTTTCTTGTTTTATTTTGGAATGCACAGAACATAGCAGATCATAATTTGCTTGCATAAGGCAACTCACAGTGGTGTGTTAGCTGTAAATGCACACATGCATGGGTTTCTCTCTAACGTATGTGCGTGTTCGCTTTTGTCCTCATTCCTCCTCCCATCCTGCAGAAATAGCCATCCCAACATTTGCTGTACATGTTTGTGTAGTATGTCCATCCTTGGCTTTAGCCGTAGATGTATGCCTACATGCTATATTTTGTTGTTATGTGTTGACTAATGGGCACAACTGTGCAATAAATTACATTCTGTTTCTCACTTTTTTTCACTCAACGTTGTGCTTTTTGGATTTATTCATGATGCCGTGTTCACATATAGTGATGGCATCTGACTGTTGGATAATGCCCTGAAGTATGCGTTTTCTGCATCCTACACATCTCATCCCCAGCGATGTCTCTAATTCTTGGCCAGTGTCTGGACATGTCTTCTAGTGGTCTGAGAATTTATTTGGGTTATATACTCAAGAGCACAAATTTGGGTCATAGACTATTTCGACACTCACTGTGATTAAACACTACATATTTTTATGCTGTTCCCAAATGAGGCTTTCTATGGTATCCTAGGTGTCTATGTTTTGGTGTTATAGAACTGTACTATTTTGATTACTATGGCTTTTGTGTAAGTGTGTACGTGTTAATATCTGCTAAAGCAGTCTTTCCTCTCTAGTATTTTTGTCATATTCTGTCATTTCATGGAAATGTGATCTTCGATACAAATTTTAGATTAGGTTCATCAAGTTTCTAAATAAATCCAACGAAAATATTGAATTTAAAGATTAATTAGGAGAATCGATATTTCTATAATATTAAAATTGTTATTTTAGGAAAGGAATGTCTCTTTGGATATTGTCTTCTGTCTTTATGGGAATTTTATGTCTTCTCCATAAGACACTGTGAATACAGATACTTGACAGATTTTGTTGCTGTTGTGAATGGTATCTTATGCTGGATTATATAGTCAAATTGCTGGTATAGAGACTTCCTTCCACATCTCCTGAGTGTAAATGCATGCATTTACAACTAACACACACCACCTTGCTGAGCTTTGATTATAATAGTCTGTCTACTGATTCTGTTGTTTTGTATATAAATAATTGTTTCATCTGCAGATGATGTAGTATAAGAAGTCCCTGTTCCATACCATAAGAAAAGTAAAAGAAATGAGAAGTATATATTGGTACCTGCTCTGTGAGTTTGCAAAAATAACATCTATTGTTTGTTGGTTGTAGAGTTCTATCTAAGTATAATATGTAAGCTTATTAATTGTATCATTCAGATTTTTTACAATGGTGCTTTTTGGCAGCTTGATTGAACCACTTCTTAGAGAAATCTGTTGCAGTTCCAAACTACAATCTATTTCTACTAAATCTATTTCTCCCTGAATACATGTTTACAATGATAGAATATTCTTATAGTAAAGCTCCTTATACAATGTAGATCCTTCTTTGTCCTTTATGATATTCATGTCTTAGAATCTATTTTGTTATATTTTCATCTGTTACACCAGTAATCATTGGTTCATAATTGACATACTCTTATTTTCACATTTTCTCTATCTTTTGATTTAAGCATGACTCTTCCAGGCAACAAATGGTCAAATCTTACTTTGTAGTCCAGTCCTATAGCCTCCATTTTTTGAACTGCTGAGTGTAGCATATCTAAATTTTTTTTTTTTTTTTTTTTTTTTTTTATTTATGATAGTCACAGACAGAGAGAGAGAGAGAGGCAGAGACACAGACAGAGGGAGAAGCAGGCTCCATGCACTGGGAGCCTGATGTGGGATTCGATCTCGGGTCTCCAGGATCGCGCCCTGGGCCAAAGGCAGGCGCCAAACCGCTGCGCCACCCAGGGATCCCATATCTAAATTTTTTATATTGATTTGTTCTTACTATCTTGTGTCAAATCTCCATTTGCTATATTTAATCTTAGTTTTTATTTTCTTTTTCTGCTTTCTGTTGGATTGATAATTTTTTTTTCTCCCCTGGCTGATATAAATGCAACACATTCTATTTTTCTTCTGTTCATGGTCACTCTTTATTAAGATCCATATTTACTATCGAGTTTCTAAACTAATTAATATCTAGATCTTTCCCCTATTTTGACATGTGTTTAAGCAAGTTCTCATATCCCTTGGCTCTCCTCACTGTGTTGTCCACTGTTTGGTACTGTTCAAAATTTTAGTTCTGAGTTAAGATGCCCTTTGCCTTTTTCTTTTCTTAGCTTGGCCTCACTAGACAACAATCAAGTACCTAACATATATTACCACCCTTCTACATTTGTAGAAGCCTTTCCTGGAGTTGAGCCATTCCTCTCAGACTGTTTTCAAAGTGGATTTTTGTCCAGCAAAACTTTTGAAAACCAGAATGCCTGAAAATATTTTCAACACATTCTCACATTTAATTGAAAATTTGGTTAGGTACAGAATGTTTATGTTGAAAATAAGGATAAAATATTACTCTATGTTAGTCTGCTCAGGCTGCCATACCACAATACTATATAGATTAGGTGCCTTAAACAACACAAATGTATTTTCCTATAGTTTTGGAGGCTAGAAGTCCCACCCACACCAAGGTGACAGCCAATTTGGGTCCTGGTGAGAGCTCTCTTCCTATCTTCACATGGCCTTCCTTTCCTCGGTGAGTACACTCAGAGACAGAGCAAGCTCCCTGTGTCTCTCCCTGTAAGGGTACTAATCCCATCATGAGGGCTCCATTCTCATGACCTGATTACCTTCCCAAATCCCCACTTCCACATATCATCACACTGAAGGTCAGGGCTTCACCATATGAAATTTGGGGGAACACACAAATATTCAGTCTGGGACACTTTTTTTTTTTTTTTTTTTTAAGATTTTACTCATTTATTCTTGAGAGACACACAGAGAGAAAGGCAGAGACACAGGCAGAGGAAGAAGCAGGCTCCATGCAGGGAGCCCGACGTGGGACTCGATCCCAGGCCTCCAGGATCATACACCAGCCTGAAGGCAGCACTAAACCGCTGACCCACCCAGGCTGCCCATTCTGCAACACTTCTTAGAGTTAGTGGTGATATTGAGATTTATGTTGTTGGTTTGGTTCTTGTTCTCTTTAGAAGTCTACTACTTTCTTCTTGGAACTTTTGGAATTCCCTTTGTTACGTCATTGAAAATTTTTACTCATATATGCCTATGTATATGTTTTCCTTATTTATCATGTTGAAAACTCTCTGAACCATTTCTATGAAGTATCTTTAACCACCACCTTCTTCTTCTTTTTCTTTAAAATGGAGCTTCTCTTCATTATTTTTTTCAAACAACGCTAACTTTCCACTTTTTCTTACACTTTCTGGGTCTTCCGTTTGTTGCTAGTTTTATTTCTACTCACCACGTCTTTGGCACTTCTGTTGTAATTCTCTTCTTTTCAGCCTTTCCCAACATGTTATAAAGGAGTCTTGAAAGTTAGCTTGCGGGATCTCTGGGTGGCTCAGTGGTTTAGCCCCTGCCTTCTGCCCAGGGTGTGATCCTGGGGTCCCAGGATCGAGTCCCACGTCAGGCTCCCTGCATAGAGCCTGCTTCTCTCTCTGCCTGTGTCTCTGCCTCTCTCTCTGTGTAAAAAAAAAAAAAAAAAAAAAAAAAACAAAAAAACAAAAAAAAAAAAGGAAGAAGAAGAAACAGCTTGCAGCTCACCCATTGTTTTTCAACCCAATTCAGTCTAATACTGCATCCTCTACTTTAACACTCATGGTTTTCATACTATGTATTTCTACTTGGTTCACTTCTGTAACAATTATTATCTGCTTATATTGGTACACTCTTTAACGATCTCACTGAGTATTTTTATTATGTTTATATTCTTGGGCCATCTCTCTTTGCAATTCTACTGCAGTGGTTTTATGTTTTTCTATTTGCCTTCTTCTTGGAGGCTGTACTCTTTGGATCTCAGTTACTTCAGTCTGAGTATACACTATTCTAGGACAGAATTCTCACCTGGAGGCAATGTTGACCCCCAGGACACATTTGGCAATTGTCTGGAGCTATCTTTAGTTGTCACAACTGGGTTAAAAGAGATGCTACTGGCATCTAGTGAGTAGAGGCCAGGGGTGCTGCTCAATATCCAACAATGGACAGGACAGTTCCAAAACCCTTACAACAACGAATGATATGGCCTCAAATGTCACTACTACTAAGGCTGAGAAGCCCTCAGTTAGGAGTCTCAGCTGCTGTGTGTGCTGGAGAGGGCCTGAGTCCCAAGGGTAAAAGACCGTTGCAGTACAGAACCACTGTGGGCCCCTTCTTTTCCCTCAGCAATACCAGGCAACCCTCTGGTCAGGGTTTTCTCTAAGGCTCTTATCTGAATTTCATCTCCTGAGGTTGAGGTTCACCACTGCTGGGTATTTAGAAGGGGTATGGGCAGAAGAGGAGATGCCAAAAGAGGGCAGGTCATGGACTCAGGGTCCTGAGATGAAGCCCCTGCATCTGGCGCTTCACTCAGCAGGGAGTCTGCTTCTCCCTCTCATGCTCCCTCTGTTCTCTCTCTCTCAAAACATAAAATCTTTTTTATAAAAAGGAGGGCAGACCAGACCAAAGGAGCCCCCTTTCATCAATTTCTCACCCAATAAGGATGCTGTGCTGCCCTGATATGATCACCTCTCCTAAGAATATCAGTGGCCTGCCTATTGCAATAGTTTTCTTGTAGCAAAGGGGACAGGCAAGGACTGCCTCACCCCAGACATACACACCGAAGCAATATTGGGGAGAAGCAGAGGAGAAATTAATTTTTTCTACCAATTCTCTCACTAGTCTTTTAGAAGCCTGGTTCTAGCTTAGTGAAGCAACCTCCCACCTGTCACCTCAAGAGAGGTGCTAATCTATTTCCAAGATCCTTCAGGGAGCTTTGGTGCTTTTTATAGGGTATAATCTCTTCCCTTCCAGCCTTTCTTTCTGCTTCCATAGCTGTCTATGGTTGCTGTTGAAGTTTCATGGAAAACTCTAACAACTTTAAAAGTATTAATTGTAGGGGCCTTGTAAAGACCAATATATTGAAGTGAATATTTCTATAAATTATATTTTTCTTTGATGGATGATAATATATATATATATATGTGTGTGTGTATATATATATATATATATATATACACACACACATACACATACACACACACAAAATAAAACTTGTTGTAAATATGTTTTAATGCTGTTGGATGTATTTTTGAGTTGTTCTTTCCCTCTGTTTTGAACACAAAATGATTTTTCTCTTAACGCTAACAGTTACCATACACATGAATATTTAAATGATAAGAAAACTAAGTGTTTTTCCCCTCTCCAGTTTCAATTGAATACTGTTTAACATCACAGATCCTTCTTTTATCTCAGGGAACAGAATCCCATTCCTAGCCACTAATAACATTAATCAAAGCAGTCTTTTATGACATATAAATAAATTAATTTTCCTTTACACACATAGGACAATATAGATGATCTGTAGAGAATGGATATTTATCACAGTGATATATTCCTGTTATCATACTGCCATTATTTAGCCATTCATTCAGGGAAAGTGAACGGCTTAGGATATTAAGATATGGAGATGGCAGTAAAAAGAAAGAAAAAAGTTAATGGAAATTCAGAGATGGCTTTCATGGCCCACTCCCTATTTTTTTTTTAATTTTTTTTTAAGTTTATTTATGATAGTCGGGGGGGGGCGGGGCAGAGACACAGGCAGAGGGAGAAGCAGGCTCCATGCACCGGGAGCCCGACGTGGGATTCGATCCCAGGTCCCCAGGATCGCGCCCTGGGCCAAAGGCAGGCGCTAAACCACTGTGCCACCCAGGGATCCCCCTATTTTTTTATTAGAGCTTACTTACATGACTTATAAGCAGACTTAAAATCCAGACTTAACATTAATAAGAGTTTTTCATGAGAAAGCAGTTTTTCACATTTATGTATGATATACATTGCAAACAATGCATCTCAGAAAAAAAATTAAAAGCTTAAACTCTCTTTTATTTAAGTTTGTATACATTAAAACATGTAAGGGGGAAATATTTTACTTTTTTATATACCTATTTGTCTATTTTTCTTTTTTTAAAAGATTTATTTATTCATGAGAGACACACAGAGAGAGGCAGAGACACAGGCAGAGGGAGAAGCAGGCTCCCTGTGGGGAGCTCGACGTGGGACTTGATCCCGGGACCCCGGGGTCACGCCCCGGGGCTGAAGGCAGATGCTCAACCACTGAGCCACCCAGATGTCCCTTATCTTTCTTTAAAAAAAAAAGTATTTTATTTATTCATTTGAGAGAGAGACAGAGACAGAGCATGAACAGGGCAGAGGAGGCAAAAGGAGAGGGACAAGCAGACTCCCAGGTCACCAGGGAGCTGATGCAGGGCTCTATCCCAGGACCTTGAGATCACCACCCGAGCAGAAGCAGATGCTCAACCAACTGAGCTACCCAGGTGCCCCTATCTATTTATCTTTCTATCACTTATTTTTGTGGTTCGGCACATAATCATTTTCCATAAACTGTCAATTGAGACTAAGTGCTGAAGTACAGCCAATTATTTATAAAACACGAGAATTAATAACTGTGGATGCAAATATTTTTACCAATTCTACTATACCATAAGCACTAATAAGGAGGGGAAAAAACCCAGATTTGATGACAGTAGCATATAGATAATCTCAGAGTAAACTCAAGAGTAACCTAAATATCTGTGAACATTTTATTCAAATACATTTAATGTAGTCTACACAGGATATTTTAGGACAAAAAAAAATAAGAATTCAAAACTTCTGTATACCTGATAACATTCACACTAATCAAGATAAAACAATTGTCTTCCAGTTCACGTTTTCCATTTTGGTCCTTTGTTTTAGACCAAGGGGCCAGGCAACTAGTACCCTCAAGCTCAATTGGGTTGGTCATCACTTTTGTTTTTTTTGTGTGTTTTTGTTTTAAATATTTTATTTATTTATTCATGAGAGACACAGAAAGAGAGAGAGAGGGGCAGAGGCAGAGGGAGAAGCAGGCTCCATGTGGGGAGCTCAGGTCCCCAGGTTCACACCCTGGGCCAAAGGCAGTGCTAAACCGCTGAGCCACCTGGGCTGCCCATGTCATCACTTTTGTAAATAAAGTTTTATTGATACACAAACACATCCACTTGATAATGAATTATCCATGAATGCTTTCTGAGTTGAAGCCATCTGGCCCGCAACAGCTAAAATATTTACTATCTAGCCCTTTAAGGAAAGAGTTTGCTGACTTGTCACAGGCCATGAATACATATTAAAGTTGCTGCCATGTGCTCTCCACTGTTACCTTATCCAGTGGCAGTTGGAATGTTCTTCCCACCTCACTAAGGCAGTCTTGGCATCTTCCCCATGTTTCCTATATGATAAACCTGGTTGTTAGGTACTCTTTTCTCTTGCTGTGGGCTGACATGAACGGTCTTCCCTGCCACAGGAACTGCTTACAACAACTTCCCAGTGATTTTGCACTTTGATTCTTAACTTATTCCAAAATTATGTGCACAAACATTTCTTTATGCTAAGCTTGGACAACCAGTGATTCATACTTTTGTTGGCAAAATGAGAATCTTGATTAGAATCAATAATATCAAATAGTTGCCATCAATTAAAAATGCTTCCAACAACCTTTTGTAGCAGAGTTGTATAAATGGATATGACCTTGATTTATTAGGGAATGGATGGATGCATAGTGAAAAGTATTGATTTTTCCATTTTTTTCCCCAGATACTGGTAGCATACAATTGATTTATAGTATCATTAGTGTTGTTATGGTTCTAAGCATTTTTTAATTGCCATTGTTATTTATTCTGTAACTCATGAGTTATTTAGGGGTATATTTTTAAATTCCCAAACACATGGAATTTTATTAACTATCTTTTTATTGTTGATTTCCAATTTACTGCCTTGTGGTCATTCTCAATATACAGGGTACAAATTCTGTATGCATAACATACCTGTTTTTTTCTTTTTTTAAGATTTTATTTATTTATTCATGAGAGACACAGAGAGAGAGAGAAGAAAAGACACAGACAGAGGGAGAAGCAGGCTCCCTGCAAGGAGCCCAATGTGGGACTTGATCCCAAACCCTGGGATCACGACCTGAGCCAAAGGCAGACACTCAACCACTGAGCTATCCAGGCATCCCTAACATACCTGGCTTCTTAATGTTATTGTTAAAACCTTCCATCTACTTTCTAATATTCTGTTATTTTGACCTACCAATTTCTGATAAAAACATCTTAAAATATTAAACTAATAATGAATGTGTCCATTTCTCTTGGTGATTCCAACAGTTTCTTTTTTGGAGTTCAAGGTACATAACTATATCATGTTGTTGTATCTTCTTAGTAGACTTGCCTTTTTGTGTTTATTATATACCACCTTATTTTACTAAAATTCGTGCGTTAAATTCTATCGTGGAATATTGGCATTACTAGCTTTCTCTTTTATTAATATCATTCTTAATTTTGTTTAGCTATGTCATTTATATATAGCTGTACTTTTAGTAGATCAGTTCATTTACACTCATAATAATTACTGATACATTGGGGCTTACTTCCACCATTTTATCTTGTGTTTTTATATTGTCATTGTATCTCTTTCCTTATTTCTTTTTATTTACTTCTTAATTTAACATTTTTTCCTTTTAATTTCTTCTCTATTCTGGTTATTTATCATGCTTATCATGGTTGTTTACATGGTTACATATACTAAACATTAATTTAAAATAAAATCAGGGGAGGCCTGAGTAGTTCAGCAGTTGAGTGTCTGCCTTTGGCTCAGGGCGTGATCCCAGGATCCTGGGATGGAGTCCCACATTGGGCTCCCTGCAGGAAGCCTGCTTCTCCCCCTGCCGTGTCTCTGCCTCTCTATGTGTTTCATGAATAAAATCTTTAAAAAAAAAAAAAAAATAAATAAATAAATAAATAAATAAATAAATAAATAAATAAAATCTGAGGTTAATTAATTCTTATAAAGTCTGAAGTTAACTAGCAATTGTATACTTCATCAAAATATTGCATTCCTGCCTTGCTATTGTTACTAGAGATTTTATTTTCAATATTTAGTGAAAAATGCTATTTTTACATTTAGCATTTAATTAAATTAGTTGCTAATATTTCCATCCACTTCTGTACTCGTTTCTTGATCCCCCTCATCTTTCTTACCTTCACATTTATCTTCTTTTGTTTTTTTAAGTCTTTTTTTATTCATTCATGACAGACACACAGAGAGAGGCAGAGATAGACAGGCAGAGGGAGAAGCAGGCTCCATGCAGGGAGCCCGATGTGGGACTCAATCCCGGGTCCCCAGGATCACACCCTGGGCTGAAGGCGGCACTAAACCGCTGAACCACTGGGGCTGCCCCACATTTATTTTCTTAATGAAGAACATCCTTGAATATTTCTTTAAGTGCTGGTTCTATAGTATATAGACTCCATATGTGAAAAAAAAAATGCCTCTATTTGATGATGCTTCTTGAATATTAAGATAGCAATTGCTTTCCTTCTTACCTCGATTATCATAGATGAGAAGTGCGGTTAGTTGAATTGTCATTTCCTTGCAGGCGATTTGGTTTCTCTGTGGTAGCTTAGGAATTTCTCTTCATTCTCAGTGGTTTGCAACTATTACATGCCATGGAATGGACTTATATTTATCTTTTCAGTTCACAGAGTGCACTTCTGATATGAAGACTGCAATTCTGAATCATTTTGGCTATTATTTCATTCACATTCACTCATGCTCCAGCCATTTATCTTATATGAAACTCCTATTAAATAATATTAAAGGAGGGATCCCTGGGTGGCGCAGCGGTTTGGCGCCTGCCTTTGGCCCAGGGCGCGATCCTGGAGACCCGGGATCGAGTCCCGCGTCGGGCTCCCAGTGCATGGAGCCTGCTTCTCCCTCTGCCTGTGTCTCTGCCTCTCTCTCTCTCTCTCCGTATGACTATCATAGATAAAATATATATATATATATATATTAAAGGATCTCAATCTTGGCTCTGAATCTCACAGCTACTCTTCTATATTTTTGTTTCTTTTTAAAAATCTTGTTTCTTACCATTCTATTTGGTCTAATGTTGTAACAATATCTAACTACCAATTTCTCTTTGAATATGTGTAGTAAGAGTCTTATTACTTATGAATAATTGCTAAATTTTTCTGTGGTCTCTTTCTATGCTTATTTCTGAGTACCTCAGTAACTTCCCTGCCCTTTTAAAAAGGACGTTTTTAACTCATTTAGGCATCTTAAATATATTACTTTTAAAACAATCAGAATGCTTTATGGAGCTCTTTTCTTTTCAAGTTAATTAATTTTTTAAATGTTGATTTTATTGACTATATTAGATCCTTAGAAATTGGTTTCTTTTCATGTTTTAGAATTTTGGATTGTGGCTCATTTGAAGGGCTGATTTTTATTTTTCTTTTCTCTTTTCCTATCTCTCCTCTCTCTAGGCTTACTCCTTGTGTCTAATCATGGCTGGTTGAACTCTCAAACCCTCTGTGATGCTTAATTTTATATGTCAACTTGGCTGGGCCATGGTGCCCAAATATTTGGCCAAAGATTTTTATGGATGTTCTATGAGAGTGTTTTGGGGTGAGATTCATATTTAAATTGATAAACCATGAATCAAACAGTCTCCATAATGTTGGTGGGCCTCCTCCAATCAGTTGAACACCTTAAGAGAACAAAAAGACTGACTTGACTTGAGCAAGGAGAAATTCTGCTAACAAACGGTTTTAGACCCAAAAGCAGCAGTTTCAGCTCTTCCTTGGATCTCCAACTTGCTGGTCTATCTTCAGATTTTGGATTTGTTAGCCTCCATAATTATGAAGCCAAACTCCTTATAATAAATATCTGTATGTACACATCCTATTAATTAAGTTTCTCTGGAGTATAGACTAATACACCCCCCCAAATCTGTCAAGATGAGATATAATAATGGCATTTCAAGGTTGCTGTTGTGTGACAGGGAAATTCAGCTACAGCAGACCTTGTCCCTGAATGCCTGGATGACTCGGTCTAATCTCTGGTCTTGACACTGCGTATGTGTCCTTAAGCCTTTCTAAACCTGGCTAAAAGTTCTAACCCCAGGCAGTGGCCAGCAGCTCTTTTTCCCCAGCCTCTTAATTGGGGTAGGGGAAGATTCTCACTTAAGATCCTAATATATCAGGGAACCTGGGTGGCTGGCTCAGTGGTTGAGTGTCTGCCTTTGGCTCAGGTCATGATCCTGGGGTCCTGGTATCAAGTACCACATCAGGCTCCCTGCAGGGAGCCTGTTTCTCCTTCTGCCTGTGTCTCTGCCTCTCTCTGTGTGTCTCTCATGAATAAATAAAATCTTTTTTAAAAAATTTCTAACGTCTAAAAGTGAACCTGGATCCATGAACGTTGTGGCAAGAAATTCACAAAATACATTTGCTGACAAGTACCAAGTATGGATACATCTTCTTCTTTCTGGGATAACCAAAGAATGGGAAGATGTGATGACTTCTCTCAAAATATATTTTGGAAAATATCCTTTAAGGAAAAAGAATTTCATCCAGAAGACCCAGAAGAACATCCTGATAATTTTTTGCTATAGAGGAATTTCTATAATTGATGGGAAATGGGCATCAGTAAGTCATGGCTTCTCCAAAATCACTTGTCATACAGGTTGAGAATAAAAGATGGTGTGATGAGCTACAGAGAGATGGTGGGTTGTTTTTTTTTTAAGTTTTTATTTATTTATTCACGAGAGACACAGATAGACAGAGGCAGAGACACAGGCAGAGAGAGAAGCAGGCCCCATGCAGGGAGCCTGACATGGGACTCAATCCCGGGTCTCCAGGGTCATGCCCAGGGCTGAAGGCGGCACTAAACCGCTGAGCCACCAGGGCTGCCCAGAGATGGTGTTTCTTACAGAACACCACTGCACCTACCTCAACATTGTTCTTCTTTTAGATCACAGATTAACTTCTTCTTTGCCTTCCTCAGACCTCACTCTTCACCACATTACCACTGCTATCATCATAGCTTACTTTTTTTCCCACTTGCTCTATCACACCTTGGACTTAACCCTATTGACACATTCCATAGGGTATTATGATACAATTTCTTTATCATCAGTGTCACTCATAACAAAATGGAAATCTTTTAAGGGCTGGAAACTCCTCTGTGTATTGGATATTTGAGTTGGCTGTTCCTAGACCCATGCTTAGCACATCACTCATCCCCCAGTAAATATTTTTTGAATGATTGGGTTCTCTTCATTCCAAACAGGCTTGCTATTCTTGGGCATTTGTGACCTACATACAAAACTATTCCTATGATACTTTATAGATGTACATTATGCTTTACAATAAAATTTGATTGAGACATTCCTTTTTTGGTGCATGTGGAGTCTGCATATCCAGCAAGAGCCTTCTCCTAAGTGGGAGCAACTCTACTCAGAGTAGCCTTCATGCTCTGCTATACACTTGATGGAGGTCTAATGTATATGATTCTTCCCCTACCCTTTCCACTTCATCTCACTGGAAATTTGGACAAATGATTATAGAAAAGTAAATTTAAAATACATATGCTTTGTGAAAACTTTTTTCATCTGCCTCAAATCAGAAAGTCAACAAGGCTCAGACAAGAAGTGGTCTGATGTGATTGCAGAGAGGTTTGCACTGATTATAGCATTTGACCTCCTCATCAGCAGCAAAGGCCCATAACACCTTAGCAGGAAACAGAACCTGAAGGGGACAGAATCATCGCTCTTACAGTAAATATATTACAAGGTCATTATAGAGTCACTGGAAGGAGTTCTGGAAGAAGGCAGCCCCAACTCCTCAGGTCTTCACAAATGAGCCACTGAAAACCTCTTCAAAGCCCAAACCATCACTTGGCGAGGCATTAGGGAGGAATGAGGTTATGTGCGACACTCCATTCAGAACCAGCATCGGAAAAGATGAATGGGATAAGAAGTGGAGAAATAGAGAATCGACAGCAGGCAAAGATTTCTTCTCCCTCACATTCAATGGTGTGGATATTATTTCATTTTTTCAAATGGGTGAGCAGGAGCAAATAAAGACATTATCATACAGACATCAGAATGTCTCAAGGAAAATATCAGATTCTGAATATAAATTTAAATATTTTTCTCTACTAAATTTGCAATGATTTTTCAGATAATTCACAGGAGTACAGATTTGTGTCACTGTTCATAGAAGCATTCTAAGCTCTAAGTGATAGAAGTAAAGGATGTTTTTCAAATATTTTATTATATATTTTTAATCTAAAGATGCAAAGACTAGTTGAAACAATACTATCAGCAGGAAAGGAAGATTAGGAAGCGGGCTGTAGGACAAGAAAATACTAAATGCCTTAATGCAACATTGATTAGTATTTTCTCTCATTATAATTCTCACTAGCTACCTCTAGGTAGAAATCGTAGATCTTTGTTCTACCAAGTACAAATTGAGTTGTACTTGATTCAGCAAACCTGAGGCAAGTAGGATGGAAAGCCCTGGGAAAAGGGTAAATAGAACTCCTCTTCTTCCCCTATTGTGTCTTTGACAACTCCAACCCTTACAATAACCCCCTGATATCAGTGCATTTGGCTAAATTACATAGATGTTGATGAGTCCCAAATATCAAAGAGATAACATAAAAAGGTCTCCTTCCAAGTTAAATGCATTTGGAACCTCTGCTCAAATGAAGGAGTTCTTCTGGCAGGAAGAAGACACCCTTTGAGCATAGGAGTATCCGGGCTGGTGTTCTGTGCTCATGACAAGACCTAAATGGTAACAAGGAAAAAGCTGGATCTACCAAAATCATTGGCCGAGCACAGGGAGCCCCCAACCCTGGGATCAAGGGCTACATCAGTGAGGCTGAGGTGAAAGGCTGCAACTTTGCAGACTACAGCATGGCTGGGAACCTCTTCCCCAAGCACAGAAAGAGCACCATCCACACATGCACATCAGCAGCACAGGTGTCAGAGTAACCCCATGCTGGAGCAGCAGCCCCAAAGCAGCAGATTACTATAGCCCGGGTTCTATATGCCATTTGGAAACACAGCTGAGTTCTATGGCTTTTCCCAGAAGCCTACTTACCATGGGACTTTCTGGTCTGAATATCTGTGCTCATCTGAATATCATAAGTTCCAAGGAATTCAGGCCTCAACCCATTTATTCTCCCTTTTGTGGTATCTAGACACCCTCAACAGAAATAACAGTAAAAACAGATGAGATACAGTTACCGAAAGGCACCTCCTCTCATGAGTAGATGAAATCCTTTCGAATCCACTTAATGTTTGTCTACAAATATTAGCTATGCCACCCTGGTTTAAAATGCTTGAGAAGGCTGAGCTGTGCTAACATAATTAATTTGCTCATTATATACATGTTCATCAGCAGGGGAAAGGTAAATTCCAGGCCAGGCGGGGATGCCATTAAAAATTCCAAATGAGTGGGTTTTACAGCAATGAGCGTTGAACATTTTTAAGTGTTTTTTTTTTTTTCTCTTGCCGTACTTCCAGTGTTATTTAATTCATAGTCAATGGCTATTGCGTGTGCCCATGTAAACAGTAGTAACCTTTTATAATCCCTCAACAAACCTATTACAGCTTTGGCTGAGAATTTACCAACCTGCTGTGAGATTCTGGATGTGGTTACAGGCTGGTAAGTCGTAGAGCCCTGTGATGTAAGGATGTTTTCCCTCCCTTACATTGTGCTGTGAAATTGGGGGTCTCTCCACCTCTGTTTCTCCTTCCATCGCTTTCAACTGCCTCCTAAATGCTTGTTGTGGTCTCTACTACAGAATCTGCACTTTGAGTGTCTGTGTAGAGCTCTGTGCTGCTCCCTGTATCTGGAAGACACAATTTCTGTGTTTGAGAACGTACCCATCCCCTCCCCCCCATCTCTAAGGCTGCCTTCTCCATGCACGCTTCTGTAATAAGACAAACCTCATACTCTGGGCACTTCTTCCTAATGACGTTTATCAGCTTCATCTTGGCTATATACTTGTTATTTGTATCCAAACCTTATTTCTTCAGCTCTGTTTAAGAGCAGGGGATTAGCCTTCTTTGTGATTCTAACCTCATTTCTTCCCTGGGCTGTAACAGGCATTGCATTCTAATTATTGATTTGCCTTGCTAGTGTAAGAGTGCCTCTAGGGAGCATGATCTATTTACCTATAATGGGAGGATTTAAGTTCTTCCCTACATGGAACTTACTCCTCCTCCTGCAGCATCACACGTCAGAAATTACACTGATAGTAATAAATTTTCCATTGATCATCAGTGTCTCCAAATGCCAATTGTCATGGGAAAGATAAGGTGCTGTTATCCATACATTCTGTTTCTGAGATGGTTTTCCTGAGACAAAAGGAGATGTAGAAGAGCTACCCAAGGACTGGATACTTTCTGAGGAAGAGACACCAAAAAAGAAATAGGTCAGCAATGAAGACAGAAGGATCTAAAACTAGGTTAAGGAACTATCATCACAGGGCTGGCTCTGCAGGTGACATAGCACTTTTAGAAGGTAACTGCCCTCAAGAGTTTGAATGTCTCTTCCCGCTCAGCCACAGAGCATGTGCCCTCCTGAAAGTGTGCTAATGTAGGGCACTGGTGATGACACAACCTATCTATAGGCTATGGTGCCCATACTGTGCTGGACATCTCTGCAAAATACCTGATATTTTCCCATCTTTTCTTTGAACATGAGACCTCCAGTGGTACATTTGATTTCAACTGCTAAATCTGTTCTTTCCATCCAAACTGGATTTCCAGACCCAACGTAACTAGATTGAGAATCCTTCCAACACTAACTCTCCATATGACCATGAGGATAATTAGAAAAGGAAGTAACTGCATGTCTCAGGCATGGGAAAAAACCATGACAACCCAAATTCTACCTTGGGCAGAATTTCTCAAGGAGCCCAGCAGACTTGCTTACAGCAGGAACACATCAAAGAGAAACACATCCTTATGTGCCAGAGAAAAGGCAAGAGCAGGCATGACTGGGTAACAGTGTGCACCCATGGCCAGCAAAATGCACTTATCTGATGGTCTATAAAAACAAGGAATAGATTATCCAAGCTACTGTGGGGTTCCCTGATGAACAGATACAAAGACCACATTCTAAAACTTTCCACTGTGTGTTTCTCCATTCATGAAAGGTGAAGTCTAATAGCTGTAACAAGAGATGGAAACTTCTCAAAGTTCAGTGACTCATTTCATTTTTGGACAATTAAGACACAAGAAATAATTCTATACAGTGTTCTTCACTGCACACAGGCAGAAGCTAACCCATCTGCAACAGTGCATAACAGACTCACCATAAAGTTATTAAACGTTACAGGAAAGCAAAACATCAGTGCAGGTTAAAAACCTTTTGCTATGTGTGAATAGGGTCTCTAACTCTGATGATGTTGAAAGAGCAGGGGCAAAAGCAGGGAGGGTGGCATCCTCAGTGGTCAACAGGGGAGGGCGGGCTGGCAGTGGTCCTCCTTGCAAAACAGGAATCACAGCACCTGGCATTGAGGTTTGGTTCCATCATTAAACTACTCTCTGAGCACAGTGTGATGATTCTGTCTCTTCTCATTTATTAAATGGAAATGATACCACCAGTGATGAGGACGTTGTAGAGAGAAAAATTAAAAGACATAATTATGGAAAAGATCTTTGGAAAGCTAACAAGAAAAATAATACACCATATTCTGCTGCATGTTGCTATGAATTTAGAATTTTTGCCTCCATACATAATAGTTGCTTAACTAATATTTGCTATGTCTGATGGTGACTGCTGACTTCCCAGTTGCTGAATGGAATGAATTCTCTACAGTCATCATCCATTGCTACCTCTCTAGCTTTCGTGTGGCTTTTGTTAGTTCTCTGCAAAACCTCTCCCAGCTCAACTTGTACTCTATTGGTTCCTTCCCATTCAAATCCAAACTGCGGCTCCAGGCACCATTTCAGTGGCTTGGGGTCTGCACAGGTCTCTAGAAGTCTTGTCCCTGGGCCATCTCCCAGTCACTCCTGTTTGTCCCTGCCTCCTGGCTCGTCATCTCCAGTGCCACCATTTCCTCTCAACTTCAAAACACTTTTAAACAACTCCTGGGGTGCTTCCTCACCGTGTCCTTAAGGCAGATGGTCATGTGTCCAGCCTCTGCCCTTATAGATCTCTGTTGCAAGAGTCCACACATTCCTGTGTTGTCATTAGCTATGAAGGACCACTGTTGTTCACACTTTCTCTTCATCCCCTGACCTCATCAAACTGATTGGAGGCCACCTAAGTTTGCCTTGGACAAATTTCTCAAATCATTCACCTCAGTCACCTACAAAAAAGATTCGTATCTTTGCAGAATTATTGCCAAAAACCACCTTGTTGATTTTTCCGACCTCCAGACTTTCCTCATTCCAATCTTGTCTCCACACAGCTGCAGACGGATCCTTTTAAAGCTGAAATCTGGTCTTGTCCATTATTTCATGCTCTCCTCTCCCAGAGTGGCTCCACTTTGTCTCCAGAAGCCAAGCACTTTATCATTAGATGCTGGCCATGAAGATGTGACTCATTGAACTCCCATTGTAGGGAACATAGTGGGGTGAGAGCCCCAGCTCCACAATCTATCAGTGTATTTGCACGAAGCCTGCCATGCACTGCTCCCCACCAATGATTCAGCGTGATGGAAATACTGACACAGACCAATTTCTGGGAGATACGGCACTCCTTTTTGCTCCAGGACTCCCTAATGGCTTGGCTGTAACTTCCTAAGAGTTCATAGCAGTCTAGGAGGCTTCTTCCTCCTTTTCTCCCAATATTCTTTCTCCTTCATTTGGGGTAAGATGTTATTGAAGCCAGAATCTTCTCCTTCCCAATTTCCTTTCACATGAGCATTTCCTTAATAAGATCTTAGAGAGTCTAACACTGCCTTGATGTCTGCTTCTTGGCAAACCCAGAGTAACACACACTACATACATTTTTTTCAAATGCTTTTTTTAAAAATTTGCAGATTCCCACTAGTACCGTTGATTGCAGTCTTGTGTTCTTATGTTTACTGTCCTTACCATTACCTTCTCTATTGAATCAGTTGTTACTTGTAAATAGAGCATCACTTATTTTTAGTTAATTAGGTGC
Source organism: Canis aureus (assembly GCF_053574225.1). Classification (NCBI taxonomy): domain Eukaryota; kingdom Metazoa; phylum Chordata; class Mammalia; order Carnivora; family Canidae; genus Canis; species Canis aureus. The sequence goes on along the minus strand of NC_135649.1, from coordinate 118,705,084 downwards.
CTATCCTTTGTAATCATCTATCCTACCAGGTACCATTCTCTATTCCCTGCTATAATTGTGAGTCTTGCCATCCACTATTAAAATGTGAGCTTTTCAAGGGTATGAATAGTCCTACGCATAGCCAATACTTAGAGTCTAGTACAAGATATGGTATCAGTGGATGCACATTCTCACATTTAGCTTGTCGGCTAACTATTGCTATACAACAAATTTCCCCAAATTTAGTGGCTTCATACAGCAACTATTGCATTAGGTGTATGATTCTGTAGGTCAGGAGGAATTCAAGCAGTGGTCAGAGGGTATGGCCTGTTTCTGTGCTACAATATTTGGGGTTTCAGCTGGGGTGGCTCAAACAGCTGCAGATGGCATGAGCCACATGTGAGGGGTCTTGGTTCTTTTCTGGGTAGTGTTTATTAGGGCTGTAATGACTCTTTTCCTTGCATATCTAATGCCTGGACTGGGATGGTTGAAATAGCTGGCGGCTAGCCAGCATGACTTTGTCTCTCTCCACAGAGCCTCTCCATATAGCAAACTTAGGCTTCCTCACAGCACAGTAGACTGGGAATAGACAAACTTCCTACAAGAGTGCCTTACAGAGGAAAAGAAACAAGACCTTCAGTAGAGGCTGCAAAGAATCTTCTAACTGAGGCTTAGCAGTCCCAGAATGTCAGTTCTGCTATATTCTATTGATCGAAGCAGGCACAAGTTAGCCCACATTTAAGGGCATGAAGATATGGACTCTTCTTAATGAGAAAACATCATGCATAGAGAGAGAGAAGAATTATTGATGGTGGTCATCTTGACATCAAGCCACCTCAAGATTTCATCTTAATTGACACTTCTTCAGAAAGACTTCCTTCCTTAGATATCCCATCTAAAGTATGCTGTCCCCACTAGCTAGTCTTTCTCACAGTGTTTATTCTCTTCAACACATGTATTAGTCTGGGATTCCTTGTCTATATTTCTATTATTTACTGACTCTGTCTGCTGCAAGACAAGCCCCACGGGGACAATTTCATCACTGTATTCCAGCTCCCAGTGCAGAACATGAAGCACAACAGATACTAGTTATTAACTGTGCAGGCTAGAAAGAGACTATGTTGTATAACAGATCCATATGGAGCAATTTTGCCTCCCAAATTAGCTTCCATATGACAAAGACTATGGCTTTTGGAACCCTTCTTAGTACCAAGGACAACACAAAGTTTACACAGCTCAATAAATTTTTGTTGAATAGTAATAATAATCTTGGTCTTTAACCAAAAGGTCACTAGAGGCCCATTCTTCAAGTATTTTTAGTGGAAATCATGTTATAATTGCCATAGGGAATGACCACAGGTGCCATGCTAATACACTCCTCATAGATGTTGATGCTGCTTCATGACGAAAGGTACCTTGCCAGTAAGTTCCCTACCATGGTAATTTATCTCAAAGTCTCAGCTAGAAGGTGGGATAGTGAAAAGATGACAGGCAAAGAGCAAAGTAATTGTCCTTGTGCAAATCACTCATCATCGCTGGCCAATTATCTATTCTCTAAAATGTAGCTATTGTACCTACAAAATTATATTAATTGAGATAATACATATAAAGAACTTACTGCCAAGTCTGCAGGAGGTTCAGTATTCAGTTCATGGTATTTTTCTAGTTTCTAATGCCTGTGGTTATAAAGGTGCAATATCTTGGATACTAAAAGTCTACACCTTATGTATTTGACATGCTGTAAGTCTAAGTGAATTGACAGCTTTTATCTTCTATTTTCAAACAGAGAAAATGACAGGACAAGAGAAAGGGCCACACAGTGTTCCAATTTCATTTGAAATAACAGAAATTGAAAATATGCTTCCATCTAGATGTTTTATATTGGCTTGAAAGTGACTCACAATTGGTCCCAACCAATGGCATGACCATATTTGATCAGTACAGTAAGGTCATCAGAGAAAAACCAAGGCTGATATTTGTTTTCTTTTTTCTTTTTTAAGTTTTATTTATTTATTCATGAGAGAGAGAGAGAGAGAGAGCGCGTGCGAGACAGAGGCTTAGGCAGAGGGAGAAGCAGGCTCCATGCAGGAAGCCCGATGTGGGACTTGACCCCAGAACTCTGGGATCACGCCTTGGGCCTAAGGCAGGCGCTCAACCGCTGAGCCACCCAGGCATCCCTGATATTTGTTTTCCAAACCACATTGAAAGAACTGGTATTTGTAAGCATGCTAGTGAATTATAAACACTTATTAGAACTCTGTACATCATGGAGACAAAAAATAGAAACTAAAACTTAATGCCAATAAATAATGCTACTTTCATTGACCTTTCAGAAGAATATTTTAAAAGATATTTCAAATGCATGAACAAAAATGTATATATTGCACAAATACTAATGTTACTAAATCTCATGTACTGAAGAAAGTGCCTGGTTTTCAAATCACACAGGTCAGTAGTTTATTCTATCTTTCTTCCACTATTACCCTTTTGACTCATCTACAAAATAAAAAGTTGTACCAAATAAGAGCCAGATGAGGAGAAAATTATAAAATAAAAGTAGCTTTTGCACATAAGATTTTCTTGCCAATTTGTAGATAGCTAGAAGAGAGCTGAAATATGTTTCAAGATCATGTTTGGATTATGTTTATTTATGGTTTCTCTCACCTCTTAGGAGTGATAGTTGCAAATTATGTTGCAAATAAAATGTGTACTGCCGAAAGGTAGAGGCCATCTATTTTTTTAAGGTTTTATTTATTTATTTGGGAGAGACAGAGAAGGAGAGAGAGAGAGAGAGAGAGAGCATGAGCAGGGAGGAATAGAAGGAGGGGGAGAAGCAGACTCCCTGCTGAGCAGGGAGCCTGATGCGGGACTCAGTCCCATGACCCTAGGGTTATGACCTGAGCCAAAGGCAGAAGCTTAACTGACTAAACCACCCAGGTGCCCCAGTAGAGGCCATTTAAAAGAAAATAACATACATGAAGGAAAGGAAAGAGGGGACACTCTAATTATTTGGGGGAGGAACAGTGTACACAAGGTAAAGACCTTGTAAAGATCTTAAATCTTCCTTTAAACAATCTAAGTGTTTTTTTTGTTTGTTTGTTTGTTTTTGTTTTTGTTTTTTTACTATACTGAAACCATACAAAGATCTACTCTTTGGTTTAGGTAATACTACTATAGGCAAGGGGTCAGCAAACATTTCCTGTTAAGAGATAAATGGTAAATATTCTACTCTGCTGTTGTAGCATAAAAGCAGCCATAGGCAACACATAAATGAATGGATGTGGCTATGTTTTAATAAAACTTTATTTATAAAAACAGATGGTAGGCCAAATATGGCCCATTAGTGGTTGTTTGCTAACCTCTGCCATAGAATAGCATAAATCTACACTTCCTAAAATAGAGACAGCTCTAAAAGTGTGAAAAATAAACTAAAATGCACATGTATAGCCTAAAGGAGCTAAGAAAAAGTCAAGACACAATGTAAGTTTAGCATACATTTTTCAGTAGCTGCCAAAGACAGACATCTTCTTGTGCTACTCCTTCATAGTCACCCCTCATTCCTTACCCCTGGCAACCATGGATCTGTTCTCATCACTTATGGTTTGTCTTTTCAGCTATGTCAAATAAATGTAATCATATTATCTGTCATTCTTTGAAACTAGCTTCTTTCTCATGCAAGATTAAGTACTTAAAATTCATCCAAGTTGCTGCATGTATCAATAGTAGGTTTCATTGTATTGCTGAGTAGTAGACAATTATAGCTACCAACTTGTGTGTGTGTCTGAGAAATAAAGGAATTTATTTCAGTGAGATCAAAACTGGGAAGACAGTGGACTAGCATCTCAAACACTGTCTCTCTGAAAGCAACTTTTAAAAATCCATTCACAGGTTAAGGTGTATTTGGGTTGTTTCCTGCTTTTGGCTGTCACAAAGCTGCTATGAACATTTGGGTATAGGTTTTTGTGGAAACATAAGTTTTCATTTTCCTACTGCAGATACCAAGTAATGGTATTACTGTGTTGTATATTAAGTACGTATTTAATTTCATACAAAACTGCCAATCCATTTCCCATCATACAGGTTTTCTAATTGCGTTTATTATTCTTCTATATTAGGAAGTAGCATCCATCCAGTGAAGCTCCCAAATGTACTGGCTGAGTGACCTTGAGGAAGTTCTTGAGGATCTAACCCTTTCCTAGTTAAAAAATGGGGATAGCAATGGTTCTTATTTCATATGTTTCATGTGAGTTAACAAGATGATGCTACTACAGCACTTAGGTCAGTGCCCATACTAGTAGCACTCCATCAGGGCAATTCTACCCCTACAGAAACTTGGCAATGTGTGGAGACATTTCCAGTTGTCACAACTTAATGAAATACCATAAGCATCTGGTGGGTAGAGGCCAAGGCTGATGCTAAACATCCTACAATGCACAGGACAGCCCCTCAACATTAAGAATTATCCATCCCCAAATGTCACTGATGCCAAAGCAGAGAAACCCTGACCTACACAGAGAAAACACTCAACAAATAATCTATTATCATCACCACTATCATTCTGAAAATGGGTATTTGTTCAAACTCAGCATTTACTCAAGTTACTCAAGAAGGTTGGGAAAGTATACCTCTCAAGAAGAATGCTAACTTTAAAGGAAAAGGAGTAGTTGTCTATAAAACCAAAGTTGAGAAAGTGAAAATATAATTAAAATAAATCACCACTGATTTTTTCCCTAAAATTTCCAAAGAAAAAGCTAATGTCCAAAGATTTTTCTGAAGCTTCCCTGAAAATACCACATACACCTAGAATCCTAATATAGTTACAATTTATTTATTTATTTATTTATTTTTTAAGATTTCATTTATTTATTCATGAGAATACACAGAGGAGAGAGAGAGAGAGGCAGAGACACAGGCAGAGGGAGAAGCAGGCTCCATGCAGGGAGCCTGACATGGGACTCGATCCTGGGTCTCCAGGATCACGCCCTGGGCCGAAGGCAACACTAAACCGCTGAGCTACCCAGGCTGCCCTAGTTATAATCAATTTAAACATAACAACAAATATTTCCACATTTTTCGCCACAAATGAAGAAACATTTAAATGTCAGTCATCCATTCAAGTCAGTTCAGCTAAGATATCTCACTTACACACATGAAAGAATTGGCATAGATTTAATCTAAGATGAAGATGGGATAACAAAAAGAAAGTCCTAGAATACTCCTATGATTGAGTATGAATTCAACGAATATCTGTTCCCCCAGATCCTTCTCCCCAACCTTAATTCTTTTCGTAGAAGCAGACAAGTGAACAAGTGCAACATTCTAATTCCATTTACCTTCCCCAGCACAGTGCCACATAATGCCAGCTGCATCATGCCAGTTCCTGCAGACCGCTAGTCTCTTCATCATAGGTCCAATGAACCATCAAGGTCCCTTTCAAGTCAAATATGCTCTGGGGAAGTTCCATTGCCAGTTCCTTTCAGGATAGACCTTGGAAAAAGCCTGGAGAGACTTTGCTCCTCCCCCTGCTCCTGTCCCAGATCTAGAGCAGCAACCCATCTCGGGTTAGCCAACCTGGGGTCCCTGGGTAAATCAGGTGAGTGGAAGAGCTGGCAGACTGGTGAGTTTGGAGGGAAGACATACACTAAGTTGCTTGCATGTTTATTATTTAATGCTTTAAATACAGAATTCATTCAAAGTGCATCAAGCAGTCCTTAATGACCTTTAATGGACCTCCTCCTTACATAATTCTCCCACCACAACCTCCCCACAAAATGCTTGATCCAAAAAAACAAAACACATACATTCTATTAAGAAGCCTAAGAAGGGAGACAAATGACCTGAACATAACTGTATTTTAAACAAGAGGAGCAGGGATCCCTGGGTGGCACAGCGGTTTGGCGCCTGCCTTTGTCCCAGGGCGCGATCCTGGAGGCCCGGGATCGAATCCCATGTCGGGCTCTGGGTGCATGGAGCCTGCTTCTCCCTCTGCCTGTGTCTCTGCCCCTCTCTCTCTCTGTGACTATCATAAATAAATAAAAATAAAAAAAAATAAAAATAAACAAGAGGTGCAGTTAGGTCAATACAGCACCAAGTACGTTAAGCAGTTCTTGAAATAATGTAAACATGATCCAATTTGCACTTTTTGCTTGCTTGGTTTTGTTTTTTCCTTTTTTTTTTTTGTTTGTTTGTAACAGTTTTACTAAGATACAATTCACCCATTTAAAGTGTGTACAATTCAATGCTTTTTAGTGTAGAGTTCTGCAGCTATCACCACAATCCATTTTAAAGCATTTCATCACCCCAAAAAGAAACTCACACCCCTCCTTATTCTCCCACCCCCATCAAATCTAACTATGTTGATAACCAACCAAAGTAAATTTTATAAATCCTTTAAAAGCTGCTTAATATCCATTTTTCCTTCTTAAAGTTATTGACTATCTTTCTGTTCTGGTTTCTGACTGGCAATATTCACTACAGGGTTAGGACTAGAGAAAGTACCTAGCCTCTGGCCCAAAGTATCAGGCAGCACTGAAGCACTCAGATTTATCAAGCTATTGTAATGCAATATTTAAAAATTATTAATGATTATTTATGACTATTTATGATTTAAAAATTAAAATGAATGCAAAAGCCCCAGAATTGTAAATAAAGGCAGAATTCCATAATCCTTTTTGTGATAAAAAGTTATTTATAAAAACAGGCAGCCAAACCACGGGCATTCATTACTAATTCAGTTTTTGAACATACCGCATTACAATGTCTGTGTGAGAGAGAGTGCATACACACACTTGCTCCCGTGAGCGGGGGAAGGGGCAGGAGGGGGCAGGAAGGATCTAAAGCAGGCTCCATGCTCAGCCCAGAACCTAATGTGGGCTTTGATCTTACGATCCTGAGATCACGACCTGAGCCAAAATCAAGAGTCCAATGCTTCGCCAACTGAGCCACACAGGTGCCCCTAATGTTAGGCATCCTGATGCCTGAGTCTTTTTGGTACCCCCTTTAATTTTGCACCTTAGACAAGTGCCTCACTCTCCTTACACTTGTCCTAGCCCAGATACTGTTTTCAGTTTTTCCCCTTCATTTTGCCCTTTGTCAATAGACTAGTGTAAAACAAAGTAATTCTGAAAGGCTAGGGAAACTACTACAAGAGACACAGGACAATCAGATGATCCATGCACCGGGCCATCATCCGCCATCATCTGCTAAGTAATGGAGATACTGATTGTAAACATTTGCGAAGATTCAACTCTGGGACCTGACAGGTAAACACACAGATTTCCTATTAGCATGATGCCCAACAGGGGCATGTTAGCAAAACTCATGCTGCACAAGGTATTTATTAATGATTTCAGGGACAGGGTAAGTACACAGGTAGTAAAAGTTGATGCAAATGTATTAAGTTAATAAAAATTATGGAGGAACATAAAAAGCAGAGTAATCTAATAGGGTTCTTCTGTGAATGAGCTACCTGATAAAATTTAACCCAGAAGGGAATAATTGAAGGAGTACAACCCAGAGATACTCAAGAAAAATAGCTAATAACCAAAAGCCCTAAAAAGCCATCAGTTTGGCAAGATCGAAAATGTGTACAAGATGTTTGAATATATTAATGGAAGGATATAGAAAAATTTAGAGACACTATGGTGTATGTTTGGTGCCTTAATGAACCTCCTCCTTATATAACTCCCTTACCACTCTCTCCCTACAATGGTTGCTTTTTGAGAAACTCTAGTACATTTGGTCAAGGAGCCCAAGATAGGGAAAAAATGTCTTGAACATAGTTCTATTTTAAATAAGAGGTACAATTAGGTCAAACGTAGATCAAAAATAAGGAGCGTCAAGAGACATGTGCAGATGAAACGTGTCAAAATTTGAGTCTTTACGCTTAAAAAGTTTAGGAAGAATTAAGATTATTTTTATCAAATGTGGAAGGCATAAGAAAAGTAATGAATACTGGCAAACCAGCATCTCGCATGTTTATTAGTCATGAAATACAAGAGATAGATGATGATGAACAAGCAAATTATGCTGGCAAATAGAGGGAAAGGAAATGCTTCCTACAAAGAGCACAATCAATAGGAGTTATTGACATCGAGTGGTGAGCTCGTGCTTGGGATTATGATCAAAGGGGCCATAAATAGGTACATTTAAAGCCCAGGCAGGAAAGAACACAGGACCAGGGCTGCTGTAGGTTCCACAGTAGCAGATAAATGGGAAAACCATCCTAAGGATGATCAATGTCTCAGCTCACAAAGCTCCATTGGAAAGAAAGAAGAGTTTGAAGACACTTTAAGTGTCAATGTGTGTTGGTTTTTCCCTCTTTGTGCCTGGTTGCACTTTCTACCAGTTCTTACCCTATTTATGCTCTAACAGTCCAATCCCTATGGGTTTCATTGCATGGGTTTCTATGCCTTTTGGCTTCTAGTTGTATGATAAGAAGCTTCTGGCACAGGACAGGAGACGCGCTTCTGAGGCTTCACTGCAACCATTCACAGCACAACTGAGATTCCCCCAAATGACTGAGACACACACCGGAGAGCCTGTCAACACCGTAAGTCAAGCAGCTGAAGCTTCGCCTTCCATAGTCTGGTGTTTCAGCAGTAATGCCAGGTAGCCTCAATACAGCCCAAGGCTGGCAACACTTGAGTCACACTCAGCATTTCTCTATAGAGGTGGTGTAATTATGTCCATTTTACAGACCAGCATCCTGTGATAAAGTGACGGCATGGCATATAAGGATTTTGTTATTATTGTGCTAAGATACATGTCATGTAAAATATACCATTTTAGCCACTTTCCAGTGTGCAATTCAATGGCATTATTACATCCACACTATTGTGCAACCACCATATGTTTCCAAAATTTTCCCATGACTCAAATTTTCAATCTCTCTTTAAAAATTTTTTTCTGGTAAAATATACATAACATTAAACTTGCCTTTTTAAGCGTACACTTAAATGGCATTAAGTACATCTACTGCTATGCAACATCACCACCATCTACCTACAAAGGGTTTCATCTTCCCACACTGAAATGCTGCTTCCATTCCACAACCCCACCCCATAGTGACACTATCTTAATTTCTGCCTATATGAATTTAACAGCTGAAAGTGCCTCCTAGAAGTGGAGTCATACAGTACTTGGCCTTTTGTATCTGGCTTATCCATTTAGCAGGATGTTCTCAGGGAACATCTACATTGTAGCATCTGTCAGAACTCCATTCCTAAAACTGAATATATTCCATTGTATGTGTAGATCACACTTTGTTTATCCATTCATCCACTGGTGGACATTTGGGTTATTTTCACCTTTTGGTTACTGGGAATAATCTTGCCATGAACGTCAATATATAATATCTGAGTCCGGGATCCCTGGGTGGCGCAGTGGTTTAGCGCCTGCCTTTGGCCCAGGGCGCGATCCTGGAGACCTGGGATCGAATCCCACGTTGGGCTCCCGGTGCATGGAGTCTGCTTCTCCCTCTGCTTATGTCTATGCCTCTCTCTCTCTCTCTCTCTGTGTGAGTATCATAAATAAATAAAAATTAAAAAAAAACTTAAAAAAAATATCTGAGTCCTCGTTTTCAACTCTTTTGGTTATATACTTAGAATTGCTGGGTTGTGTGGTAATTCTAGCTTGAGCTAAAGGATTGAGGTTTTAAAAATCTCCATGTGAGTTTCACTATTTTCTTCAACAATGAAAAATAAAAGGCTAAAACCCTCGATCTACATTGTTATGTAATTTTAATAAATACATACCAAATCTACAAGAATGTCCAGTAGGATCATCTAAAGAGCTATACAAAAAAATACATGGCATGTGGGAAGGTAAAAACCCAATTCCTGGTGCCCTACTGATTAATACTGATTCCTTATATCATTGCTGAAAATACAGAATGTCACATTAGAGGCATCATCATTCTTTGGAAATTAGTTTCAGAAACATCTTGTTAAACTTTACTTCTTCTGGTGAAGTAGTGAGTTTTAGACTACTATTTTTAGGGATATAATTGCATGAAAAAAATCCTTATTTTGAAAATGAAAGCCCTGCCACACCTACACACAGAGACTAGAAGGGAGAGAGACTAAACTCCATTCCTCCAATCTCTGAGCCCACACCTGCACTAAAATAACCTCCATCATACCCCACTCTGGGGCTGCTCTGTAAGACGCTCTTTGCTTTTTTCCCATTAAATCTAATAAAATCTCAGGGATAACTCCGTTCTTTTGCCTCACCAATAAGAAGGGAATCGTTTATCATCTGGCAAGTCAGGTGTGCAATCTTCCATGCGTTCATTCCTGCTTAAAGCTGGTGTCAGGACAAAATGTCAGCCACGCATCCCCATCTAGTAACTGCATCAGGTGGTGAGGTATATTTTGAAAAGTGATAACACCGGTTGTGCAGAGCCGGTCTGATCCCTAGTGAAGAGTGACAGGTCAATGCAGGAAACTCGGCATTGCTCTTGCAAACATCATCTCTGACGCTCAGTCTGGTATTAGTATCTCCATGATGACAGGGGCCTCGGGGAGGCTGACACACTCATTCAAATTTGTTTAGTAGCAGGGCTTAACTAACACCCAGAATATTGAGTCTGGAACCCCCATCAGACACAGCTGCCTCCACCCCAGCTTGTAATTAGACACCTTCCAAGACAAAAAGAAATGGCAGCTCCTTTTACAAGAACAGTCAAATCTGTGTGCAAACCCCACTCTGATTCAAACATGGGAGGAAATATTTACCCTCCCCTTCTTTTCTCTTTTTCTTTTTTTTCTAGTTTTAGAGGAAAACTGGTGGACAATTTTTAGAAAGATTTTTTAGAAATCTCTATTTCCTGAGGAAGTGGAGGATGATATTGTCACACACAGGAGAGCAGAAGACGCACTCACTCCATGCGTCTCCAATTTTAGCGTGCCAGAAATTACCTGCTGTGTGCTGGCTAAGAATGCAGATTTGGGGCCCTCACCTCCAGAAAGTTCTGAGTCTTTACCTCTGAGCACTAGAAATGTGTATTTGTAGCCTCACATCAGGTAAGGATAAAGGTAGCATGTTGGTTTTCTACCGCTGTATCATAAATTACCGCAAACCAAATGATTTAACACGTGAATTTACTTTCTCAATTCTGGAGGTCAGAAGTCTGACAAAAGTCTCACCAGGCTAAAACCAAGGTGTTCACAGAGCTGTGTTCCTTCCAGAGGCTCTAGAGGAGAGTCTATTTCTGTGCTTTTTCAAGCTTCCAGAGGCTTCTGGCATTCTTCAGCTGATGGTCCTCTTCCTGCATCTCCAATGCAGGCAGCATTGCCATCTTCCCACTTTGCTTCCGTCCACATATATTTATCTTTGGCCTCAACTGGGGAAGGCTTTCTCAGGCTGTACCACTCTGACACACCCTTATTTTTTTTTAATTTTTTATTTATTTATGACAGTCACACAGAGAGAGAGAGAGAGAGAGAGAGAGAGAGAGAGAGGCAGAGACACAGGCAGAGGGAGAAGCAGGCTCCATGCACCGGGAGCCCGATGTGGGATTCGATCCTGGGTCTCCGGATCGCGCCCTGGGCCAAAGGCAGGCGCCAAACCGCTGCGCCACCCAGGGATCCCCTGACACACCTTTTCTGTAGTCAAATCATCTTCTGTCCTCCTCTTAGAAGGATCCTTGTGATTACCTCGGACCCAACTCGATAATGCAGGATCACCTCCCCATCTCACGGTCCCTGACCTAATTACATCTGCAAAGTTCCTTTTATCCTGCAAATCAACATCTTCCCTGTTTCAGCAATTAGGGTATACATATATTTTGGGGGAGAGAATGGCTATTAGTCTGCCTACCACAGGTGGTCCACAGGCCAGACTCAGGAAAAAAAAAAAAACCTGCAAGAAGCAGCGTTTACTTCATTGTTTCTCATTACCCACCATACCCATAAGGCAGTGATTCTCAGGGAGGGAGGGATGATATTCCTGCCCTGGGGACATTTGGCAATGTATGGAAGGAGTCATGATTAGTATGGAGAAGCAGATGAGAAAGAGAACCCATGAGAAGAAACACAACTTTTTTTCTAACCCACTAAAAAAGCTACATATTTTCTACATGGTCTCTTCTCCCTTGCGCAGTGCTAATGGAAATGACACGCACTGTGGGGTCAGGTGAAACTGGGTTCGTGTCCCAGCTCTGCTGGGTATGACACAGAGATTGCTTCAGTAACTCTCTGAGCCTTTGGTGTCCTCATCTGTAAAGTGAGAAGAGTCATATTTCCCTCAGAGAAGTGAGGTGAACCCTGGAGCATGACGGCTAACACACCTTTCACTTGCTTGGTTCCCTAACCATTAACTTAGAGGAGTAGCTATTTCAGTCTTGCTCAGATAGATATTCCCAGAAGGAACACTGCATTAGAAATTGCCCAAACCTGTGTCTATCGGGTAATCACACCTAATTGATGGTGGTCAGATCAAAAGGAAGACAAGCAAGAGAGCAGCTGTGTCTAGGATGTAAGCCACAGTGCTGGTCAAACAGAAGACTTAACTAAACCATAGCAATTTAGGTAGGGATTATGAAAAGTCATCAAAAGCCAGAAATGTGCGTGTTATCAATCCAATCCCCAAAGCAGTGTGTACACAGTGACTGTTATGAGCATAAATGATAGATGGCCAAACACCTATAAAACAAATAAAGATAACCAAAGGGGTAAGGGGTCTGTTTGCTTTCTAGATGAAGAGGTGGCCTCAGTAGTAGTGACATGGAGGATTGCAGATGGGCTGCAGGAGCTGAGGATGGCCTTGCACAGCAGATGTGGCCAAGGTGCCAGCAGCATGGCAAGTTACTACACCTTACCCAAGCAAGCCTCAGCTACTGAGACTGATTAAAACAAAATACATTCTGGCTGAGGCTCCATGTGAATCCTGCAACGTCCTGTTTGTGGAAATGAGCACAATGAGCAAGCAGGTGAGCTCCCCTAACTAAAATCCAACCTGCTTTGTAGGAGACTTTGCTGCGGAGGCCAGGTGCACAGCTCATGCCTGGCACCACGGGGCACAGCAGAACATACCACCACCACCCATTATCCCGGAATGTGGGCGTGAAGAATATGCCCACATCCACGAAGCAGGGATAGATCCCCATGGAAACGCCTCATCACTGACATTTCAGCTCCCCGTCCCAGTGCCGAGAACAGGAGGCACCCACTGTGACCTATTGCTAACAGTTTATCAAGACAAGGAGGAAGCATCTTGCCTTTTCACGGTCAGAAACAACACAGGGTATAGTCTTCTTTTCCTTGTTTTTTTGTACTTAGGACAAGACTTTTAAAAAATCCCACTGGATCCTTTTACATCTGAGACTGCCTCACAAAATAGAATGAGATTTAACCTAAAAGCCAAACATCTATCAGATTTTATTTTTAAATATTTTATTTATTTGAGAGAGACAGAGCATGAGCAGGGACGAGGGGTGAAAGGGAGAGGGAGAAGCAGACTCCCTGCTAAGCAGGGAGCCCAAAGTGGGGCTTGATCCCAGGACCCTGAAATCATAACCTGAGCTGAAATCAGATGCTGAACCCACTGAGACACCCAAGCACCCCAAGATCTATCAAATTTTAAAGGTGAGAAGGCATTCTGTACAGCACAGCTTTTTTGCCAGACCTATACTCTACAGAATGTGTAGGGTACAGCTCCATTACTCTCTAAGAATTACCCTGTGTTGTCAGAGGATTGTAAAAAGGAGTACAAGTGCTTCTCCAATGTCACTGCAAACCTAGCTCTACTGCATTATTCTGGATTCCAGGCGATGTGTTCAAATTCTTAACTCCATCAGGGTTGACAAACGAGTCACTTTATCTAAAATGCAGCCACTTTACATCCATTTACACCAAAGGTGAAAAAATTAAGAGAAAGCATTGTTAGCCTGGCTTTAATATGAACAGATGGAAAAGCCTCGCTTGGCCATGAATGTGTATCATGGTTTTACATGTTATGAGCTGAACTGTTGAAATTCACAGATTCACAGGTTGAAATCCTAATCCCCAGGGTCTCAGAATTGGAAGTGGTTGTATCTGGAGATGGGGCCTTTAAATAGATAATTAAGGTAAAATGAAGTCACGAGGGTGGGTACTTATCCAACATAACTGGTGTCCTTGTAAGAAGAGGAGATTAGGACACAAACAAGCAGAGAGGGCTGACCATGTGAGGACACTCGGAGGAGACAGAGTCTACATGCCCAGGAGAGAAGCCTCGAGAGGATCCAGCCCTGCCTAAGCCTGGATCTCAGACTCCCAGCCTCTGGACTGTAAGACATAAATGTCTTTTGTTTGAGCTCACCACTCTGAGGCACTCTATCATGGCAGCCTGAGCACACTCATACATATATTTTCTGTATCAACTGTTGGAAGTTCTCCTTTCTTTGTTTTACAAACTTTATTGAGGACCTGGCTATATGTCAGGCCCAGGACAATAAGTTTTATATTTCTAATTCAGTTCTCTGAAATGCAACATATGAATTACTAGCCCTAGTTTATGAACAAATACACTGTTATAAATCTGCCCAAGATCACACTAGATGATCCAACTGGACCTCCTCCAGTCTAGATAGACCCAGAAGCAGGTCTTATTTTGTTTCACTCCCTCTTCCTCCAGGACCCAGGTGCTTTAATGAGTAAAATGTCTCTGTGTATCAGGAGAAATATTTGTGTGTGAGTGATGCCTGGAGAGAGCTGAGAGCTGTACCACACCCATCTGGGAAGAGCCCACCATCAACTCCATGGTCACCAAGCATGGATCACCCTAATAGGGAAGCAGAGCTGTGACTCTCTCCCTTTACATACTCATCCACATCCACATGGAATACACTGGATGGCAGAGAACACCAGCCCCCCTTCTTTCCTCCCTTGCCTGTTCCACCACACCTCCAGGTATGGCCCCTTCCTAGCTTCATAGCTACATTACTTAGCCACTGCTACAAAACAAATGACAAACTTAGCAGCTTAAAACACCCATTTATTAGCTCACAGATCTGTAGGATACAAGTCCAGGATAGATGGCTAGGTTCTGCACCGTGGGTCTCCCAAAGCTGTCCCCAAAGACACTCCCAAAGTGTCTGCTGGGCTGGGTGTTGCTACCTACAATGTTCATAAAGAATTCATTTCCAGGATCATTTGGGTGGCCTAATAAATTCTAAAATAAATTTAGGGGCACCTGGGTGGCTCAGTGGTTGAGCATCTGCCTTTGGCTCAGGTTATGATCCCAGGATCCTGGGATTGAGTCCCACACTGGGCTCCCCGCAGGAAGCCTGCTTCTCCCCCTGTCTATGTCTCTGCCTCTCTCTGTCTCTCATGAATGAATAAATAAAATATTTTAAAAACCCAATTCCGTTCCTTTGGTTGTAGGACTGAGGCCCCCATTTCCTTGCTGGCTGTCAGCCAAAGGTCATTTCTTCTCCTAGAGGTCACCTGCACTCTTTCTCACATGGCCCCTCCATTCCTCAAACCACCAGCAGTACCTTGAGCCCTTCATATACTTCAAGTATCTCTGACTTCTCCTTCTACTACCAGCTGGTAAAATACCTCTACTTTCAAGGGGTGTGTATGATTAGATTAAACCTACCTTACCCCAATATTCTCTGTTTTACCAATATAAAGCAACATAATGAAGGAAGCAATATATAATCATATAATAGGCTCCTACCCACACTCAGTGGGGAAGGGATTGCCCAAGGGAGGGTCAGCCTTAGGTTCTGCAACCACAGCAGGTCACACATACCCCCTGTCCTTATCATGTCTCCTGTTCCTTCCACATCAGTATTCTAAGCAACTTCTTTACCTTTTAAGCAATTTTCATTTCCCACCCTAGAGAAACAGTGACCATTATCAAACATCATTGTAAAAAAAAAAAAAAAAAAACATCATTGTGACCTTGCCACTCTTGTATTAGTGCTCCTTTTACTCAACATTTATGGAGCACCTCTGCAAACCCCTCCTCCCCCACTATTCTGAGCACCATAATGAGAGAAACCAATCAGAGAAATCTCATGAAGGACACACCCTTAACAAGGAAGATGACCCCGAATAGGCAGACAACTATCTGGGGCAACACTGCCTCAGAGCAAGTCAGGAGCCAGGAAGAAAATGAACAGATGAAGCAGGTGTCTGGACTGCAAATGGTATGGGAATGCTATTCTAGATGGGCAGCCTGGAAAGGTCTGGGTAAGCAAAGATAGACCTGCATGGGGCCACCAAGGTATTAAGGATGGAGTGTTCCACAGAGAGACCAGGAGGTTGAAGACCCTAAAAAGGGGAAGGGCTGGCTGTTTGAGGAGCTAGGGACAAACACGTATAGGGCAGAGCTCCCACCGATGAGGAACTCCTGGAAGAAATGAGGTCAGTTAGCTGCAACGATTTATGAAATGCTGGTATATTTACTGAATGTAAACTACAGGTACACAATGCAGGTCACCTCCATCACATAAGCTATGACCCTCAGTAAAGCAACATGGCCAGCCTAAGGGGATCTCGTGGGGAAAGGTTTTGGGAACAAATGCCCCTCTCCTCTCCCTCTTGGCCCCTGCCAGGGCTCACGGTTGGACCACGTTAGGCAGGACCCAATCTGAACCCCCAGGGCATGCCTCTAGTTGATGTGATCCACAACCATAAACCTTCAGGAGTGGAGTGGGGGGTGGAGAACAAAGCAGAGTGCATTTTGGGACATAAACACATCATCACAGCCCCAATCTTGAAATCTGGAAATATGCCCAAGTGGACAGTTGGCGCTGACTACAGTCAGGTCTCCTAAACATCGAAGATTCTGCAATTATAAGGCATTGCTGATTTTCTAGGTTCTTTATTTCAGGAACCTCCAAGTTGCTTATGAAGCCCAGCTGGGAATTCGGTTTCCCTCTGGGAATGATATGGGAATGCTATTCTAGATGGGCAGCCTCTGGGCTGGGCTGCTGTCTCAGCTGATGCTGCCCAGAAGCACGACACTGATCTGCTCCATGCTGGGGGGTTGGGGTGGGCAGCTCCCTTCTCATGCCCTCCCAGCTGGAGCCTCCACACATGTTCTGGGACAAGAGGGCTCAGTCAGCAAAATGCGTCATCTTTTCTACAGAGATTTTCTATTTTGGGCCGTGAGTACTTGCGGCACAGTCATCGCTCAACCTGTAACCCTGTGATTCCAGCTGAATACCATCACCTCTATCCTTCCTTAGAAAAAAGGCTCTTGAAGGCTGCAAACCTTCCCAGCCCTTAATGAGACTCCCTTTTCTCCAGTAGGGGCGATGCTCTGTCCATTTCAAACCTTTTATCCCTCGTCCTTTGAACAGTGCCCAACTTTCATTAAACATTTAAAGAAGGATACATTCTGAGAGGAAATTAGCACAGAAGATTCTACTTGTCCATGGGATGAAATAAAATGCCTTGGACAAAGTCAGGAGGAGAACCCTGATCACATCAGATTAACACGAGATCTGGCTGAAAGCAAAGGTGTCCTCAGTCTTTCTGGTGAAGACAAATAGACCTTGTCTTCACTCTGGGACCTTCTGCTTTGAAGTTACCAACATCCCCCACTAGTTCCAGACATGCTGGGGCAGTCAACTCCCGGAGAGCAGGAGGGAGGTATTGTTGAAAGTGCATTTCTTTGTGTGCCAGCATGTAATGCAATTGCAGTTTTACATGGTAGTGGAAATGAGGACGTTGTAGTACTATTTACTTAGTACATATGTAGGCAATGAAATGGCCTTAGCTGGTGCCTACCTACTGATGGGAGTGCATGGGAGTAAACTGATGGCTAAGTAGCCCATTGCGTGACATCTACTTGTTCAGATAGAGCAGGGCTGCAAACTTTGGTACTATGGGCACTATAAATATATATTTGAAGTTCGATTTTCCAACATATAGTATAACACCCAGTGCTCATCCTGTCAAGTACCCTCCTCAGTGCCCATCACCCAGTCACCCCATCCCCTGCCCACCTCCTCTTCCACTACTCATTTGTTTCCCAGAGTTAGGAGTCTCTCATGTTTTGTCACCCTCTCTAATTTTTCCCATTTTCTCTCTTTATGGGCACTATTTAGACCAGATAGTTTTTTTGTTGTGGGGATTGTGGGGGGCATTGCAGGATGTAGAAGCCTTCTATATATTTGGGCCAAGCCACTTTTGCACCCAGTGCTTTGTAACGGAGAGTGGATTTGAGCACTTGGCCGACTGACATTTATTGCACTCCCCCTAAGTGGCGAAAATCACAGGAGCCAATTGTGCACAGCTTTCACCTGAAAGCCATGCTTGATCACATGCCTTTGGGTTCTGTGCTGTTTAGCTGAGTACCTCTTTTCAACAGCTCCACCAGAGTACCTTCTCCTTTCCGATCATAATTAGGGTGTTCTTGTGGGACCTGTGAGAGACCTGGAGGCACTCTGCTAGCAGAATGTCACTTGGAAGGATAGAAAGAGGAGGTTTTCAGGTGCGTAGCAGGCCTGGCAACCAGCATGTCTGGAGACCCAGTTCTGTGACTGAGGGGACCAGGCAGCCCACTTTAGCAGCTGCCGAGCCCTGTTCTGTTTTATACTTACAGTATGGTGTTCAAGCCATGTGAGACCCCCTGAATGGCTAACCTGCACGGTTTCTTCTCAACCAGTAATTATATCTTATGTCCCAAAGGGCAGCCCTTTTAGTTCAGTGCCTGGCTTTAGGAAAATAAATACCCTTCTCTAGCAGCCCGGAGGCACCATTAGTGTCTTTTGTATTGGCAATGCTCCTAATGACATTTAATAATTATTAATGTCCCAAATGGCATCTTATTTTGTTGTTGTTCAGTAAGTCTGATTACTGCTGATTACCTTAAATTACACGATCACCCAGGTTCACGCAGCACTCAAGTAAACCACAGGTTCTACCTCCTACCCATCTCTGCCCCTAAAAGCTTTATGAAATGCAATTCCTGCTTTTGTCCAAATACAAAGCCTGTGTCTCAGCATCATTTCCTGTTTTTCTCAAGTACAGGTCGAAAAAAATGTAGGCTTTCCCAAGCTTTGAACCTGGTCATTCAGCAACCATGACCTTCCATTGGTGCTTCAATGCCACTGCAGTTGTCTGTACGCTGCATCTTGTTGTTGATCTAATTGGATACTCATTGGATGCCTTGTCTCCTTTTTACAGGGAAACTAAAGTGAGGATGGGGTTTCATGTTGGGAAGGACTTTCACTGCTGGGAAAAGCAGGGCATACTGTACTCCTGACCTCTCCTCTTGCCCTGACAGACCTGGCCTTTTGCTGGCTGAACAGATAAATATATGCATGAAAAAAGATAAACAGTGGTGACAGAAGCTTGCTCCCCGTCACACAGCTAACTATAAGCCCAGCATGTCTTTTCTGCCCCAGCTCTACTGAGCTATAACTGACACACAGCACTGTGTAAGTGTAAGGTTATGATGTGCTGATCTGATACATTTATAAACTGCATAAGGATTACCACCTCCATACCACCCATAGCTACCATTCCTTTTTTGTTTTTTTGGTTTTTGTTTTAAGATTGTATTTATTTATTCATGAGAGACACACAGAGAGAGGCAGAGACACAGGCAGAGGGAGAAGCAGGCTCCCTGCAGGGAGCCCCATGTGTGACTCGATCCCGGGACTCCAGGATCATGCCCTGAGCCAAAGGCAGACGCCCAAATGCTGAACCACCCCAGCGTCCCCCATTCCTTTTTCGTTGTGAGAACTTGCAAGATCTACTTTCTCTTTTTAGTAACATTTGTCTATGGTACTGTATTATTAGTTTATAACCACCATACCACACGTTAGATCCCCAGACCTGTTAATCACATATAACCGGAAGTTTGTACTCTTTGAAGAGTATCTCCTCATCTCTGCTACCCCCTAAGCCCTTGGTAACCACCTTCTACTGCTCTTTTCTTTTCTCCACATCCCTGCCAACACTTGTTATGTTTTGTCCACCTCATTCTTTGAGCAACCACTATACTATTGCCTTGGGCTTTTATTTTCTACTTGCACTTATTTTCCTCCCATTTTTTTCTATCTAATTTTGGATGGACCAGTAAGTTGCAAACCAAGATCGCAGGAATTGTGGCCTTTCTGAACATCAATCTTCTCTCCTTGAGGACTGAGCCTGTAGTATCTTTGCCCCCAAGTTGAGATGATCACGGTTGCTATACTTAACATCCCAAAGCATGCCACATTTCCAGACTGTTAGTGACTAGACAGAGTCTTATGTACCTTTATATCTTCAAACGGGGGGTAGGGGTGATTTTATATATGTACTATGAAGAAAATACAACAAGGTAATATGATAAAGAAGGGACAAATGGATAGACAAATGGTCTTGGTTAGACTGTCTAAGGAGGCTTACTCCTGAACTGAGAGAACAAATGATTTTTTATAAAGCCAATCAAGAAAAAAAAAAAAAAAGCCAATCATGTGAAGACCTAAGAAACAAAGTCTTCCAGACAGTAGCAGGGGTAGCAAGTGCAAAGGTCCTGTGGTTAGCATCCTCAAGAAGTAGGAAGACGACCAGTGTAGCTGGATATAATTTGGAGTCCTGAAGAGACAGGAAATGAAGTTGGAGCACAGCAGAGCCACTGGGTCAGCAATTATATAAACTGATTAGTGTTTAAAAGGGGTAAAGAAAATCCCTTTCATAAGTAGCTGTAGAAGGCAGTTGTGGTATATTCTCTGAGGTCACCAATAAAAGTAAGAGAATCATATAATGTCCTTTGGGTGTCACTGCCAATTTTAACACCATGTTGTTCATCCAGAATCCCCACACCCACCACATATTCATTAATCCAGGAAGAGCTTCCCTCTCTGGCAAGAGAGAGGCTGTCTCATGTGGAACTTTAAGTCTGTCATCGCCATATTTACATTGCAAGCTGGCTCTCTTGATCATGCCCTGGTACGTTCCATCCTGGAAGGGAAAGAGAAATGACACCACAAAGAGAAATACCCAACTACACCCTGTCTTCTTCATTAAGCATATCACTTACTTAAACAGTAACCAACAACTGAGAAAAGACTTCCAGAATTGTCTCACATCTGGAAGTTTGAAGGTAGAGAAGCAAACTTAATAAATATGTAAATAAGTAAGCAAACAAGATGGGGTTTCACACATATCAGACTGTCAAAGACATGAAAAGTGTTATAAAACCAGAAAGTGAGAAAGTGGGAACACATACAACACACAACTGGTGGGAAAGAACAACCCCTTTGGAGGCAATTTTGCAAAATCTAATGAAGTTCAAGATTGGTATAATCAACAACCCAGCAATTCTACTTCTAGTTCTATGCCCTAGAGAAATTCTCCCCTGTGTCCACAAAGAGGGAGGTGCATAGATGTTTTCTAAAGCATTGCTTGTTATAGCAAACAACAAATCAAACAAAAAATCTAAGATCCAGCAAGAGGGAAATGGATGGATTATGACATATTCATATAATGAAATCTCTCATGACAATTGAAGTGAAGAAACCAGAGCTACTTCTGTTAACATGCTTAAATTTGAAACACCAGGGATGCCTGGGTGGCTCAGTGGTTGAGCATCTGCCTTTGGCTCAGGTCGTGACCCCGGGGTCCAGAGATCGAGTCCCACATCAGGCTCCCTGTAGGGAGCCTGCTTCTCCCTCTGTGTCTCTCATGAATAAATACAATCCTAATACATTAAAAAAATTTTTTTGAAGCACCATGTTGAATGGTGGGGGGGAGAAAAAAGTTATTGGTGATTGCACAAATTTTTTAAATAAATTTTTAAAGATTTATTTGAGAGAGAGAGAGAAAGAGAGCATGAGCAGAAGGGGCAGAAGGAAAGGGAGACAGAATCCCAAGTAAACTTCTCGCTTGAGGAGTTTATTTATCCATTCATGAGAGACACAGAGAGAGGCAGAGACGTAAGCAGAGGGAGAAGCAGGCGAGGAGCCTGATGCCAGACTGGATCCAAGGACTCTGGGATCAACCACCCAACCACTGAGCCACCCAGGCACCCCTTGCTGGGTATTCTTAAGATATCTTTTCATAAATTGGATTCTGGAACACTCAAATTTCTGTCAGCAGTAATTTATTAATTCGATTCAGCAGCAGAAGGATTGGGGGAAAGAAACTGGAAGGGTAACCATTTCTTACTTGTTAGAAACCCTGGTTGCTAAAATATAAAAGTGACACCATGTGGATTGCTAAAGGAACAATATAATTCTTCAAAATTACAATGTTCACATATTATTGAGAACTTTTGTTATCCCTGAAGAATTATGACTTGAAGCTCTACCAAAGTAATCTTATGTTTGTCTTAAAAACAAATGGATTTTCTAGTAACCTGAGAAATACATCTCCTACTGTTTTATCTAAGCTCTGTATTAGTCATTAGAGGGAGGTAAAATTTCTTGACAGAAATGTGTGTCACAGTCTCCGAAAAAAAAAAGAAAACTAGAAAATAATGCAAACATATCAGGATTAGTTAGGAATCTGTTACTGGTGTTTCAAGAGTATAATGTAAAGACATTGGTGAACATGAGTAAGCTCTTATTATCACAGATGTAAGAAAATATCTCTCCTTCTTCCAGAAACAACCTTGAAATTGTAATATTGAGTAATACTGAGTTTCAAAATTGTTAAAATGCAACTGGAATGTGCGGCAACAATGGGAAATAAAGAACATCTATAGTTGCCATTTATTTTTTTCTAAACATATCACTACCAACAATGGTTTTTCTAATAATAAGAGATGTCTATTTGTATCCAGT
Source organism: Canis aureus (assembly GCF_053574225.1). Classification (NCBI taxonomy): domain Eukaryota; kingdom Metazoa; phylum Chordata; class Mammalia; order Carnivora; family Canidae; genus Canis; species Canis aureus. Next base: position 118,682,391 of record NC_135649.1, on the reverse strand, counting down.
GGGATAATACATAAAAACATTCCGTGCTAGTTGTATAATTCTTTATTTGAAATTTTGCAGACTGCCTATACTGACCTCATTCTGAGGATGATCTGTGATCATTATACTGATTAACTCAAGATAAATGATGGAAAAGGTCCATCATAAAGCAGTTTATATTCCAGCTTCCGCCTTCTCTTAATTTATGACTTTAGAATATTCCTTCAGCTCCTCAATACCGCCAAGTACTTGTTTGGTGCACCATCATATGCTACCTGTGTATTTACAAATAAAATATGTGTTCACAAAGATAAAGATAATAGAGGGACGCCTGGGTGGCTCAGCGGTTGAGCGTCTGCCTTGGGGTCAGGGCAGGGTGTGATCCCAGGTCCTGGGATTCGAGTCCTGCATCAGGCTCTCCGAGGAGTCTGCTTCTCCCTCTGCCTGTGTCTCTGCCCCCCTCTCTCTCTCTCTCTTTCATGAATACAAAGATAGATCTTTAAAAAAAGAAAGAAGGTAAGATAATAGATTGGCTCCTCCTAGGCAGCCCCGGTGGCTCAGCAGTTTAGCGCTGCCTTCAGCCCAGGGCCTGATCCTGGAGACCTGGAATCAAGTCCCACGTCGGGCTCCCTGCATAGAGCCTGCTTCTCCCTCTGCCTGTGTCTCATGAATAAATGAATAAAATCTTAAAAAAAAAAAAAAAGAAAGTACTGAGATTGGCTCCTCCTGGCAAACAGAAGAGCAAACACCTCCAGATTGCCCAAATTCATCCTAATGAGGGATGGCCATTAGCCTCAATGTCCAGAGAACCACAGGATTAAGAAAAACAAAAAACAAAAACTGAGGAATTTAGATGAGCATATGAAAATGTATTACTTGAAAATCCACTACTAGTCTTCTTTTAAATAGCCGCCCTCCAGTGAGAATTCCCATTGTTCTATTGTGTAATAAATGCTGAGACACTCATTACTGTTTAATCCTATAACAAGCACACTACTACTAGGGAGTTAACCAATTTAACCCTTTTGGGGCCACACCGCTCGCTTCTAAGTGTGCTCTCAAATGATCCTTAACCTCATAATAGGCTGATGCTCTGAGGTGTTGATGCACAGCAATATCTTGATTAAAGAATGATCTTATTTTGAATCTTAAGAAATCTTAAAATTTTTAACTCACTGGTCCAAATTCTGATATTTAAGGTCAGGCATATGTCCTATGTAGCTCATCATAATTGACAACTCTGGCATGCAAAATTGAAAGTTTTCTTGAAAAGGACTTCCCTTTTGGTTTCCTGGTTTGTAACAGGGTTTTTCTTCTTTGTATACTACTGGAGCAGAAAATACTGCAACTACCTAACACATCAGTTCAACTGATACAGAGATTGCTCATGGTCGACTTTCTGTCACTTGATTGTATTTGTTTGAGCAGCTCCTTTGTGGCCACACCAGCAGCCAACCATGGGAATAACACAGGCAAAGGAATCCCAGATGCTGCTATCAAAAGCTAGATGCTTTTGAAGCAGATGCAAATGGCCTGGGGAAAGGGAGACAGCATGTGGAGTGGTGGAGAAGTTGTACACAGGTTGTAAATGCAGAAAACTGAAGAAGAATAAGGCCGTGAATCCTGGGATACACTAGTAGTGGGGTGAGCCGTTCCTGACAAACACCGTGAGGCGAGAGCATGCTTGAGGCATTTGAGGAGCAGCAAGATACCAGCGGCCTAAGATGGGATGGGACAACCAGGGGGAGTCATCAGAGGGGAAGTCAGCTGGAAGCAGATGCCAGCCATGCAAAGCCTTACATTGTAAGAATAAGAGGAGAAGCTTTAGCATATTTTGAGGAGAGAGTGGACATGAACCAAATTGTTCTGAAATACTCGATCTGTACAGAAAGGGGAAAAGAGGAACTTTACAGGGAAAAAACCTGGCAGAGAGTACCTGAGCTGAGTGATCACGGCTGGTATCACAGTGATAAGACACAGGGACCTTACAAATCCTTGTTAGGCTGAGGACAGCCCTTCACCTCTGTGATGTTCTTGCCCAAATCCCAAAACCCTGGTCTGAGAAAACAGACAAACCCAAACTGAGGATCTTCCTACAGAATAGCCAACAAGTCCTTCTCAAAAACGGTCATAAAAGGAAAAAAGAAGAAACTGTCACAAATCAGAAGAAAGTAGGAGACATGTTACCTAAATGCAATGTGGGATCCTGCATGCATGCGATCCTGGGACAGAGATAATTCGTGGGAAAACTCAGGATTTCCAAATAAGGTTCCTAGCAAAAGTTAACAAGACTGTGCCAATGTCAATTTCTTAGTTTTGACAAATGTGCTGTCATTGTGTAAGATGTGAACATTAGAAGAAGCCAGACAAAGGATACAAGGGAACTCTCTGGAATATCTTTGCAATTTTTCATAATTGTAGAATCATTCAAAAATAAAAAGTGTTTGGGGATGCCTGGGTAGCTCAGTGGTTGAGCGTCTGCCTTTGGGCTTAGGTTGTGATCCTGGGGTCTCAGGATTAAGACCTCCATCAGGCTCCCCAGGGGGAGCCTGCTTCTCCCTCTGCCTGTGTCTCTACCTCTCTTTCTGTGTCTATCATGAATAAATAAAATCTTTAAAATGAAATGAAATTAAATTAAAAAATATAAAATAAAATAAAATAAAATAAAATAAAATAAAATAAAATAAAATAAAATAAAATAAAATAAAATAAAATAAAATAAAATAAAATAAAATAAAATAAAAAGGGTTTTCTGGGGGAAAGAAAGATACTCCAGGCATTTCCCAGAGACACATATGACGGCAAAATGAACAGTTAGAAATCAAAGTGACTTAGGTCAGGGTGGGAGAAGTGGGGGTAATGAGAAGTAGGATGGTTTGGGGCACATTTTAAAGGAAGAAACCATGGAATTTCCTGGCAGGTTGGATATCAGTAGTAAGGGAAACAAGTCATGGATGGTTCAGAGTTTGGGGATCTGGGAAACAGGCAGTGTCCATGAATGAGACGGGCCAGATGGGGTGAGGAGCAGGATCCAAGGAGAAATCAAGAGTTCTTCTGGACATGCAACGTTTGGGATGCCTATTAGCTATGCAGTGGACAGGCAAAGCTGACCTACTAGCTGAGAGAGTTAGGCTAGAACTCAAGTCAGGGTTTGAGGCAAAGATGGAGCATCATCAACAAGAGGTATATAATCCCCACAGAAGTGGGAGACAGCTTCCAGAGAGCAAATGGGCAGGCATGTGGGAGGGAGGGAAGGAGAGGAGGGCAAGGAGGGAGGCAGTTCAGCAGGCAGTCTTTCCGTTACCAGATAACACTCCTGTAGCATAGCTAAGCCTTGCACAAGTCAAGATGGAGGCTTAGCAACCAGGATGTTGAAGAGCCAGGGCAACTGAGGTCAGAGATTGCCATGGAATGTCCCTGAATGTGAGTCTATGTGTCTGTAAGTGTGTGCATGTGTGTGTGTGTGTCTGTATGAGTGTACACATGGGTATGCACACTTTATACACACACAAATATGTGTGTATGGCACGCTGTATATTGTCTTTCCTTAAAATAGGGTCCCTTTCCTTGGGTATCCTTGGGGATTTTTGAGATTTTGCATCATTAGCTGCATCCATTCATTTGCAACATATCTGTAGAGGAAACCACAGGGGAAGTTTTCTCTGCCAAAGGGCTTAATCGGGATATTATTAACACTAAAATGAGGACAGACATTAGGTACTCAGGAAAGACTGTAATGACTTACAGAAAATTCAGTAAGACAAATCTACTCCCAAAGGCTAAGTTCATGGGGATTTGGTATAGTCACTAAGAACTTTTTGCCCTTTCCATTTGAGCCTTAGTGTAATATTCTCGGGTCCTGTACAGAAAGCTCTAGGTAAAAGTTTAGGAGATTGGAAAGCCCTGGGTCACAGCCCTGTGGCTGTGGGTTTCCCTTATTGAAAGATTATAGCTCAAACTGAATCCGAGAGTGCATGATCCACAATACTCTCGTAAGTGGACCTTATCAGGCTGTTAAATCCTGCAGAGACAAAGGGGGATACATTATACTACTTAGACTTTCATTTGGTTCATCAGCTTCATTATTTTTTATCCATTCCTTCTCAAAGCTATGTCGTGCACTTTCAAGTCTCAGATTTGAATGGAAGTTTACTGCTGGTGAGAGCCCATCATAAAAGGCTCAAGAGACTCACCACACCTCCTTCCTGTCGGGTACCATTTCCACTGGTACCACAGCAGGTACCAAGCCACAGGGAAGCACAGATTCAAAGGGAAATTGCAGAAAGGGATTCAAGTATTGTTCTCTGAGAACACTGTCAAATAAGAAACAAATCTTGACTTGGTAAGGAGAGACTTTTCTTCAAAAGGGATTATTGCAAGGGAGGAGAGAGACTGTTACAATGGGGGGAGGGGAGAGAGATAACAGCAAGGGGGAAAACGCTGTGACCCTAAAGACTGCAAGTGTTTCAGAGGTTAGGCAAACAAGGCTTTCCTCTACAAAGAGGACTGAAGAGCCTAGAAAAACCAGGTGTGAAAGTGGCATAGGAGGGTGGTCTGATGGGATGGTACATCAGAGAATAGTGTCCCCTGGGGCCAGCCTGTCCTCAGGAGGGGGCCATCTGATGGCTCTGGCTGAGAGGGGGCCAAAGTGCAGGACCCTAGGGAAGGAAAGAATCTTGACCAAAATGTGGTTAAGAAGTGTCTGAGTCTGTTCTGACAGCTGAAATGCTACATGAATCATTTCTCCATACATACATGTAGCAAATCGTTATCTCACTGTACACTTTAAACTTGCACAATGCTTGCTATACATCAATTATATCTCAATAAACCTAGGGGGAAATAGCAGGGATTGGGTAGTTTATAAACAATGGAAATGTATTTCTTACAGTCTGGAGGCTGTGAGTCCCAGATCAGGCTGCTTCCTGGTTCATTAGCTGCTGCCTTGCCCCACATGGCACAATGGGCAGAGGAGCTCTCTGGGGTCTCTTTTATAAGAGCACTAATCTCATGCCTGAGGACTCCACTCTTAGCACCTAATCACCTCCCCAAGGCCTCACTTCCTGATACCATTAACTTTGGGGGTTAAGATTCAACATATGAATTTGAGGACACAAACTTTCCAACCATAGCAACAAGCATTGCTCTCACTGATTAGTGAGGACAAGCAGTTCAACTAACCATTTGTGAGGCAAAGAATGGCAATTTGGAGAGTCTGTGTATTGCCTCGCCCTTGGTAAACAAAGCATAGAAGGGGTATCTGTGAATGTGATCTAAGTCATACAGCGATTGGTTCTTTGCAGGCAGCCATTTTCCAGAACACCAATGGCAGGTGCATTTCTTAATCACAGGGCTTGGGTAAAGTTTACACTGTCCGAACCACTGAAAGAAAATTCAAACATCTATAATCAGAGGACGAGATGGAGCCTTTAGAGGTCAAACGTTGAGGATCTAAGCAACCAGGAAAGGTTGCTCTAAACTCAACCCCCCCCCCCCCAGAGAAATAGACCATTTTGCAACTTCCTGAAGTCAAATAATTGCTATTTTTTCATGTCCCAAGAATAAGAAATCCTGTGGTTGGAAACTACACCAACTCTTGAGGTGACTATTGGATGCCAACGGTGCCTTGCCATTTAAAGTTTCCTGGACAGCAGAATGTGCAAGAATATCGGATACTTGTGCCACATAAGCCTCACAACCTTTCTTTTGAGATGAGATTTCAGGGGAATGACCACTGAGATAAAACCTGTCTCTTATCTTGCCACGACTATAGACTCATTTCCTTTAACTCTTGCTATTCAGAAAAATATTTTATAATTCTCCTTTAAAAGGTCAGTGCTGGGTGCCTGGGTAGCTCAGTTAGTGAAGCATCTGACTCCTCAGCTCAGGTCATGATCTCAGGGTCCTGGAATTGAGTACCACATAGGGCTCCCTGCTCAGTGTTGGAGTCTGCTTCTCCCTCTCCTTCTACCCCTCACTCCTCCTCAGGCTCACTCGCTTTCTGTCTCCCTCTTGTGTGTGCAAGCACTCTCACTCTCTCTCAAATAAATAAATAAAATCTTTTTTTTTTAATGTTAAAAAAAAAAAAAAAAAAAAGGTCAGTGTTCCTGGAAAGGACCTCAAGTTGGGAGCTGATAAGAAATTAGCAGCATTCAGACAGAGAAAGCGGTGGAGAGAAAGAATGGGAAGGCAGCAAGGAGAAGCTGCTTCTTTGTAGATTTGCCCCAGAGCTGGCACAATTGATTGCTGATTTTGTTCACTCTAATGATGAGTGCATAGAGGAATTTGTATTTTGATTGGGTTTATGTGAAGGACCTTCCCATTTCCATGGATCACCTGCCTTCCCTCCACTCTTCTCCTTTTCATCACTCTCTCTCCCCTTATCATTCAACAGGCTTCTGAAAACTGGGACACTGTTCTTTGGATGTTAATGCAGTTTTCCATCTCAACGGAACACACATTGGATATTGTCTTTCTTTACATCTGTTCTTTCCATGTTATGGTAGCTCTTTTTATATATAGAAAGATAGATAGATTTTATTTATTTATTTATGAGAATACACAGGAGAGAGAGAGAGAGGCAGAGACACAGGCAGAGGGAGAAGCAGGCTCCATGCAGGGAGCCTTACGTGGGACTCGATCCCGAGTCTCTGGGATCACACCCTGGGCTGAAGGCGGCGCTAAACCGCTGAGCCACCCGGGCTGCCCTGTTATGGTAGTTTTTATAAGAAAACCAAGAGAAATATTTTCAATGCAAGAAAAACCTCAGAAACAAAAAAAATTGACAGTAACGTTTATAATCATCAGGATTTTAGTGATTCATTATAGAGATAATGATTTGGATTGCTCGTTTTATTAAAAAGTAACAGCATGTGTGTAGAAAACAGCATGATTTAGAATTTATCTTGCTCCTTGTGAATACAGAAACGAAATCACTACCACCAAAACACTTAAGTAGGGTTGTAATTTCCAATACTACTTTGCTATTTATACAGTGGTTGAATTATATGTGAATTTATTTGGTTACACAATAAATCTATCAGGGAGGAAGCAAATAATCTTATTATCTGTTATTAAAAGCTCTCATGTATCTGAGAGCTGACCCTATTAAATCAGAGTTAGAAAAATCAAGGAGAAACTTAGCCTCTGATTTCTAAAGGAAGTCGAACCATACCAGAGGTTACTGACAGTGAAATCTCTAACCACCTATCAAAAGACATGACCTAAAGCTTTCTAATTTGGATTAATAGTGCTTAATTAAGGCCAGTTTGATTTTATAGCCTGTGCCACTCTGTCCAAGAATAGAATTCAATGAAGGCTGTAATAAGTAATGCAGTTTAAGCTTCATTTGGACCCATTTAAGTTATAAAGCTATTAGATAAAGCACATAAAATTTCTGATAGGACACATAGAATCTACATGTATTTTTAAATGGAACTGAGGTTGCAAATCCACGCTTCCACCACTACTCTGGCACTGGGGATTCAGGTGAGGTGGGAAGAGAAAAGCAACAAATACTAATTTTTTTTTTAAACTTTTATTTATTTATGATAGGCACACAGTGAGAGAGAGAGAGAAGCAGAGACACAGGCAGAGGGAGAAGCAGGCTCCATGCACCGGGAGCCCGACATGGGATTCGATCCCGGGTCTCCAGGACTGCGCCCTGGGCCAAAGGCAGGCGCCAAACCGCTGCGCCACCCAGGGATCCCCAAATACTAATTTTTAGTAAAAAAATGGAAAAACTCATAAAGAAAAGGATGGTGGACAAGTGTTCACAGCAATCAAAATAAAACAAAGTTTCCATAAACTGTATCCAGTAAATAAAATGCCATTTGAGCCAGTTTTATTATACCCACTTGCAACAAAGAAATCCAAGGAAGAGATGGTCTGAAAGCATCACCGCTTAAGAATTACTTAAAACTGATTCTTGCGGCTAAAGTCTACAGGTGAGGTTCCCTGGAGCTGGAGCTACTGAGCAAGTATTACTTGTATTAGCGATGCTTCGTGTGTGAGAACTACTAGAGGTTGGGAGAGGTGCAAGTTTTATTGTAATGAAATCACTGTCAAACTGTTTTTTATATAAAGATTTACTCAGGATTTTTTAAGAAAGAAAACATTAGATTTTAATGCAGATTATACATGTATGGGGATGCAGGCTCCTTAGATGAATAAGATTTTACCTAGTTAACTCTCCATTAACCTCTCGCAGATTATCTACAATTCAATCTGACAGAACTGTTCAATATCGCAAGGCACCGTGCTAAAAGCTGCCAATAAAAGAGTAAAATAGCATTCCTGCTATTCCTGCTGGCTGAGGACCCACAGTCTAATGCAAAGAAAAATACATATGCAGCCAATTAAAATGAAATAGGATAAATGCTACACAGAGAAGAATCAGGGCACCATTCTGCTGTTTTGATTTGGTTTCACCAGAGGCTGAGGAAGGTATCAGAAAGACAGAGGAACGTGACATTTAACCCGGGCATGCAGTTTTTTGGGTTTTAAAAAAAGTTAGGATGGAAATTCCAGGCTGACCAAGCAGGATAATGAAGGGACCACGATATGGAAGTGGAGGAGGAGCCATGGGACCCTGAGGAATGCAATTCTGGCACAGTACACAGAGAAGACAGTGTCATGGAGGGGCTGAAAGGCAAATCGGGGACAAGGAAGGAAAGACCCAGCAAACGTTTACACCCAGTGCAGTGGTCTGACTCAATCTCTAGCTCTGTGTGGAGGATGGATTAGAGTGCAGAGACGAGGAAGGTCTAGGCAGGAGCAGTGCGTACAGTGCAGAGCGGGGCGCTCTGAGAGATTTTAGAGATCCAGCTGAAGGATGTGATGACCGGATGGACCTGGGAATTCAGGAAAGGAGGAGTCAAATAACTGCAGCTCCTGGCTGGGGGAAGTGGAGGCTGTCCTCACTGACGGAGCTGGGGAGCACCGGAGGACAGGCGTGGAGGCCGTCCTCACTGACCAAGCTATGGAGCTCTGGAGGACAGGCACGTGACAGGGGGTTTGATGTGAATAGGGTATATTAGCTTTACAACACATTGATTTTGAGTGGGACATGGGACATCCAGATGGACATATATGTCCAGAAGGCAGTTAGTAAAGGACTCAGAAGAGGACTGGAAATGGAAAAATAGACAGGAACACCATCATCAATGTGGACTGGCAAAGACCCAATCCTTTCGGCACCTGTCCCCTGCAAGCACTCACTGCATGTTGGATCGTATTCCATTCCCAACCACTCAATCACAGCTGATTTCACCATATGCTACTGTTGACATTTCACCCAATACTAAATAGTAAATATAGGTCAAGGTAACGCTATGGTACCATTTTATTTGACTTAAACATTAAACCTTATTTAATGTGTATTAATTCACCTGATGTCAAACCATAAATTCACCCACAGACTATTTATTTAGGTAAATATTCTTTTAATTCTTTTAAAAAATGTAGGTTTTGCTTTGATTCCCAATTTTAGAAAGTATATAAACTATTGCTTTGAAAATTCATAACTCTAGTGGTTCAACATGGCAACAGGTCTTAAGGGGTAAGAGAAGGAAGGAGAGAGCCACACATTGGAGCAGCTGCAGAGCTCTGCCTATTTGTTGGCAGCAAACCAGCAGAAAAGTGGACTCCCTGGTGAACATTATGATCATAAGGAAGCATAAAATTGAGCCTCCCAACTTCTCTTCATAACATGAAAGGCACCTCTAAGTTTGAATTTCACTTTTTCTATTACTTCATGTGTCTCAAATTCGTATAATCAAAGAAAATAGGCTTCTTAGATTTTTTCCTGAACTACAAAATTGAAGTATGCTTATTGAAAAAAGGTAATCATTCCAAGAAAAAACATTCTCCTCCTTCTCCACCTAATTTTACTTCACTCCTTCACACATGTACACACCCCTCCTCATAACAGTTTTATATGTTATGCCATGCTTTCCTCAATGCATATATTGTATACAAACATTATTAGATTCCTTTCAATAAAACAACTTACAAAATGTATAGCAAAATGCATTTTGATTTTTTTTGACTGGAAATCTTATAAATTACTTCTGATTCTTGAGTTCTGAAAAATCAGTATTTAGTTCCAGAAATATAGATAGCATAGTTGCAGAGGAGCAGGAGAAAGTAACATTAATATTTAAATTGATACCACCAATATTTGTGTTCAGCATGAAAATGCCATTGATGGTGCATTTCTAGATTTCAATTCAGCCTTGCACTTCACAAGTACCCAGAGTATATCTAACCACCCTACATAACCAAACTGCCTCTTCTGGAAAAGTAAAGATAACCAAGTAAGTCCATTAATCAATGTTCAACTAGCAGGTGAATTAAATTCTATTTGGTGGTTGATTAAAATATTTTTGAACTAGATAATTTGAATATATTTAAATGTTTATACCTACCATCTTCAATTATCACTGAAATATTCTCAAGTTAAAACAACTGCCTGATTTTCATGCCTAAGGCAAAGACTACGTGGAATACTAATTGTTTCTTGTTTAAAGCATTTGTATTTTTAAAAATCCTGTTCTTCCACTTTAGCATTTTCTCCAATAGTAAAGGAAGTGTAGTCAACTGGTAATCTTCTTGAGGGGGCAGGTCATGTTGATTTTATTTTGTATCCCCTTCATTCCCTACATTCATACTCTTAAACGTAATTGGCTCTAATGAGTAAGTTTGGTAATATTAGTACCCTTATAATTTTTTTGCTAATTCCCCCAACATAATAAACTGGGAAAAAAGCCTTCTGCATTCCTCATTTTATTTTTCCTTCTTTGTGGAAAAGTTATAATGGCTAGAACAGGGGAAATCTAGTAAGTGGTCATCCTAACAGATCACTGAAAATGTGATGTTAGAAAATCAGAATATTTTTTTTTTTTGGTAAAAAAAAAAAAAGGAAATAGAGAACTTGCTCTTTATGACTCATGGCCCTCTTTTAAATGGAAAGAATGAAATCCTATGGAGATTCATCTTTTCAAGTTCCCATTCATTCAAGCATATATATCTGGCCAAAAATAACTTGGAAGCAGTGATCTTTCAGTCCCTTGGGGCTCTGAACCATGTCTCAGAAACTCTTATGAATATCTGTCTGTATTGCTGGGGCCTTACAAGCAGAGCTGACCTCTGGCAGGACAGAGCCTTCTCAAAGAATACAGGAACTGTGCTTGGAAGTGAGTGTCTTCCATCACCACTGTGTTGATTAGCTATGGCTGCATAACAAATATCACCCATCTCAATCTCTCTCTTTTTTTTAAAGATTTTATTTATTTATTCATGAGAGACACAGAGAGAGACAGGCAAAGACAGAGGCAGAGGGAGAAGTAGGCTCTCTGCAGAGAGCCCAATGTGGGATTCAATCCCGGGACCGCAGGATCATGCCCTGAGCCGAAGGCAGATGCTCAACCACTGAGCCACCCACGCATCCCCCATCTCAATCTCTTAAAGCAGCGATATGTCTCATGACCCTGGGGGTTGACCAGGTACTTCAGTTGGTCTTGCCTAAACTCACACAAAGTGCCTAGATTCCACAGAAAGGGTGATCTCAGAGTCTTGGAAGCGTGACGGTGGTGGAAGCTGCAAAGCCTTCAGAGGTTTCGTCTGGAAGATTCACAGTGTCCCATTCTATTAGTCAAAAATTAAATCAATTCAGACTCCAAGGGGTACAGAAATAGACTCTACCTCTTAATGAAGGAGTTGCCAAAACCTGAGGCCATTTTTAATCCACTTCAGGAAATTAAAAATCCCTCAGAGCTCTGCCCAACCTAGTCCCATCCAAGCCTAGACAAAAGCTGATGAGGGACTAAGGGCCTTCTTCATCACTTTCCAGAACTTACATGATGACTTTAAAATGGGAATTTAAAGTGCACTTCTCCAGGTGAAAAGGTAGAAGAAAATATAATACAATGTAATGTAATACGACATATAACAATTGTAACAAATGAAGGACAAGTTTAAAAGGCATATATTTAGTTGGAATAGGAACCACTGTCAGACAACAGCTTTAAATTTATATAATTACCACTGCAAGTGTCAGTGATTCCTTGCATGATATATGCCAGTTTTAAAAACAACTATTTACAAGGTTATCTCCTAACCTTGAGATAACCTTGTAAATCTCCTTAGGGATAGGGATAAAGTAATTCCCTTTGTATCATTAATTCCCAATTAATAAGCAACAGGCTATACACTGCTGGCCTATACATTTCTACACTTACCAGAAGGAGTTAAGAATGGCTTGTTACAGTCTCCTCATTAATAATTAAGAGTCAATATCACCTACCTCATAGGATTTGCTTAACAATTAGATATTTTCATATGTGCGAACTTCACCAAACAGTATCTGGGACATAATAAGTAATCTACAATACTTACTGAAATAAAAATTATTAATGTGACCAAAAAAGTTTACCTTTTCAGTAGTGGTAAATATTGTATTTAATTTCAGAAATCAGGAAAACAACTTATCCTTGCATTTCTATATAAGAAATAATTTTAAAAAAGCTCAAAGCACATAGAGTATAACACACACATACAGAAACAATCTGAGCCACAGCAACCAAAACTTTCAGAGTAAGGACATCCAGCTTGCCTTTAGAGTCACTTAATTTTTTCTTTTTAAAGATTTTATTTATTTATTCATGAGAGAGGCAGAGACACAGGCAGAGAGACAAGCAGGCTCCCTGCAGGGAGACCGATGCAGGGACTCAATCCCAGGACCCAGGATCACAACCTGAGCCATCCAAGTGCCCCGGGAGTCACTCAATTTAATAAACACATACACAACGCTTGTCTTATGCCACAGACTGTTCTAGAGAGTATACAGACAGCAATTAATTTGGTCTTCATAACAAACTTACAAAGTGGGTGCTTTCATTATCCACATTTTAAAGATGAAGAAATTAAGGCATACAAAAGTTCCCACAAGTAGATGGAAGAGCTTTGAGTCCAATGCAGATGGTTCTGCCTTTAGAATCCATGCTTCTGTCCTCTATTCTCCCTTTCCACAATGCTGGTTGACAAATCCCTCATTCAAATCACTGCACAGCTATGGAGCTAGCAAGATATGCCCTCTGTTAAAGTACTGTGAGAACTAATGTCCGAGAGAATGCTCTCTGGCTACAACACCACCGGCCTAAATACCAAGGATTGGGGGGCAGAAAACAATTATAAACAATTATAAACAACTGTGAGGCTTTGTTGTATTTGTTCAATTGCTCTATTGTAAAATATTATGTATCAGAAAGCCCAAAGGGTAGGGGTATAGTTGAAGGACACTGGGGATCAGCATTATAACTTCAAATTCCTCTGTCCTTAGATTCTAAATTTGCCAAGAGGGACAATGGATTATGTACTCATATAACTGTCCAATTCTTGCTTCTGAACCCAACCTAGCTGGTGACAACAGGCGATTCTCTGAGGACTGACTTCTTTCCATGTGAACTAAGAACAAAGAGAGAATAGAGGAGTACAGTTCTCCATTTATTCTGAGAATAGGACACGCTTCATAAATGCTTATTAATGTTTCTCTGCAAAACATAGTGATCGAAACTCGGCTTTGGTTTAATTTAAAATTGAGCAGAATCACAGAAACTATGGTTTGCTAGGTCTCCTCTCCTGGGCCCTTACATTTATTCTTCAATACCCTGCAATTACAAAAAAAATCTACAGCAAATGGCATTCATTCTCCCATGAAGCTGAAAAGTGTTGGGGGACTTGGCAACAAGTGGCTGACCTCCGTGAGAAACAAACACTTCAAAAGAATCATTGTTTTGTGTTAAGAATTCAGCCTACAATGATCAATTCAAACAACATTCAGAAAAGTAAAGCAGGTCCCTTTTTCTTTTATACTGTCATGAAATCCAGAAGTGAGGTTAATTTGGGAATCTGGCTGAGCTGCCAGTGACCACTATCCGGATCTCAACAGAATGATAAAAGGCACACTTCAGCTAAAATGAGTTTATGCTTTCAGGTCATTTTAATCCCCGTGGTCTTTTCCAAAGAGCAGAACATTCCTTAAAAGCTTTATATTGTGATTAGATGATTAGGGTTTTAGGGTTTAAGTGGTATTTTCTTTTCAGCAGAAGTCTGTAAAAATTGAATGACTTTTCAACAAATATTTGCCTAAAAGGAAAAAGCTTTCATTTTCTTAGTGGGATCCCAACCTTGACCATATCATCATTGGTCTTGGCACTTTCAGACAGCTTGGCTTACCCGGGCAGGCAAATAAATTGAAAATGCCCTTATCTGAAACATTCAAATTTCCCTTCCAAGGCAGCAGGTTTGAGCACTACCTAATTTCCTCAACTCGTTTAGGGATAATAGGCCACAGTGAAGATGAGATTATTAAGAGCAACTCTTATTATATAGGGACATACTTTCCTGACATTGAATATCCCTGGGTAAACCACCTAGGCTCTTTGCTCATAATTCTGTATGTGGCCAGCCCAGAAAGTTATGGAGTACAGCCCACAGTTTTTTCAACAGCACAGGTCAGTTTTCATGTCTGTCTATGACAATATACAAACTAAATCATGGGAGATGGCCTCAAGACAAAGCATGTAAAAATGCCGTGTAAAATAGAACCAACATTCTTTTAAATGTTTAGTTTTACTTGGGAAACAAAAACAGTAAGGAAATTCCCAGATACCCAAAATGACAAGGACATGGAAAGCAAAGTTCTGGATGAAAGCCTGAGAATGCCGTTGCTGACCATGTCCAAAGCCAGGACAAAGGCCTTGCATCCTCATGGACGGAAACTGCTGTAGACAGCATCAGAGATTTGGGACTTTCAAGGTGGGACTTTTCAAGAATCTTTTTGTGGAAAAAGATTTTCATGAGTGTTAATACTGAAGGTCACCTTTGCAAGAAATTAGAATTCAAACAATTATACATCCTATATATTCTGGAACACTCAAGCTATGATTTCTTACAGAGGTCCTGTGATGTCAGGAAGAAGCAAATGGAATCGTTTTGTCCAAGTCTTTGCTCCAAAGCCACCTTCTCAGCAAGGTCTTCTTTGGTCATGGTATTCAAATTTGTACCCACCAACATTCCTTTTCTCCTCAGCACTCAATGCCTTCTGGTATTATACACTGTAAATTTGTTTTATTAGGTTGTTTCATCTGTTCCTGGCAGAGACCCTTAGTGGTCTCTGTTACGATCAGCAACCACATGATTGGATGACCTCAGGAAGCATCCGAGCCACATCACCGTATGCTTGTCTGGATGAGCCGGGTTATGTACTGGCACTTCCCAAAACTCATCAAGACTTTATACTGAGTATTGGGGCTGGGCATGTGGATTTGAATTTGGCTGTGGCAAAGTGAAATTCAAAAATCACATGCTAGTCTGAGTAAACAATTTGGTGGCAGTAAGGACACAGAGACTTACAGGAGCATACAGTGGAGCATAGGTGGGATGCAGGAACAGCAGAGAGAAAACCTCAGAGGCCCAGCCAGGGCAAAGCGATATAGAGGGGCCTGATATATCTGAAAGGTGTTACCACAATGGACATTAGCCAGATAAAAGATTTTAATTATCTTTCCAAGAGAGAATCGGATAGTGAAGATAAACCTCAAGCAGTGCCTGGTGAGGTGAGCTTTTTTTATCCCCTCCCACCAACTGAAAAGAAAATGTCACCTATTCATCAAGTGACTTTACTCCCTTTCATTGAAAGGCACCACTGAGAGCGCTAAGAAGATTAATGGCAAATCCCAACAGTGCTCGTAACACAGAGTCCCACCCAAGAGTCCACAAGGAACAACGTTCTGAGTCTGCCAGTAACTGTAGGACAAAAGTAAAGACTGGAAACCCAAACACCATCATGTCTGAATCTGTAATGGTCTGACATGGACCAGGCATTCTTGGTTATCTACAGTTTTCCTCTCTTCACATGGCAAGCACTGGTTTCTCCTTGATTGTGCCATTAATATTCCAGTTGCAGTGTTCCACGGGTATCTTAGAACTAAATCTTCAGTGAGGATCATCTCAGGAGATGTATATTTTGCACACACAGAAGACATTCTCTGTCATACCTCATCCTTCTGAAGCTTTCTGAGGGAATGGATTAAGGACCAGAGGTTTCCCTGTGTGTTGTTTTTGGTTTTGCTTTTTATTTTCAACACTCCATTTACTTTAACTGGCCACATACACAACTACTAGCCTCTTCCCCATAACCTGTCATTTGTTCCATGCTTCTGTCTTTGAGGTGCAATACCATTAAAAAAAAAATGGGGGGGGCACCTGAATGGCTCAGTGGTTGAGCATCTACCTTCCACTCAGGTCTTGATTCTAGGGTCCGGGGATTGAGTCCCAAATCAGGTTCTCCATGGGGAGCCTGCTTCTCCCTCTGTCTATGTCTCTGCCTCTCTGTCTCTCTCATGAATAAATAAATTAAAAATCGGGGATCCCTGGGTGGCGCAGCGGTTTAGCGCCTGCCTTTGGCCCAGGGCGCGATCCTGGAGACCCGGGATCGAATCCCACGACGGGCTCCCGGTGCATGGAGCCTGCTTCTCCCTCTGCCTATGTCTCTGCCTCTCTCTCTCTCGCTGTGACTATCATAAATAAATAAAAATTTTTTAAAAAATTAAAAAAATAAATTAAAAATCTTTTTAAAAAATCTCCAATTTTAATTTTTTTTTCCAATTTTAATTTTTAAGTAACTTTCAGTGAAGATTGTTATAAGGTAAACGCAAATCTACAACAACTGGGTAAATACTGGAGTCTTTCGCTTTCCATTTTATTCCTTGATGGATTAATACAATAAATCCCTTTGGAGATATATTTATCAAATTTAATACCACAAAATATGAGATACATGATTTAGCAAAGTGTTCAGTACCTGTAATCAAAAGCCATTGTTCTATGCTCCAAGACACAGAATCTATTTTCCTGTATTGCATAACATAAAATAGCTCTTTTCAATTCATACTTGATATGTAGAACATTTAATGTACATTCTGCCTAAAGAGAGGCAGGCTGTGATTCATTCTCACCAAGCTCTGTGCATACAAATGACCAGGAGCGGCTTCATGACAGTCAGGGTTAGAGACACAATCTTTCTGGGGTTACAGAGGGAGGGGAACAAGAGTGGTGGCTCATTTATGAAATAAAGAAAGCTGTCAGAGAAAATTACCTCATGTGTAATGCAGAACTGGCCAGGACAGACAGAAATATCGCTAGATTTTTTTTTTTTTTTTTTTAATTCCCAGGCGGGGAATCTGTATTCTGGTCACAAGAATTTTACTGTGGTGGGCAGAAGAAGGGACCCTCTCCCAAAATATCTACATTCCAATTCTAGATCCTGTAAATATGTTATGTGACATATAGCACAGCATAACAAATGATTAAGGACCTTGAGAGGGAGGATTATCAGGGAACATCAGGGTGGGCCCAGTGTAACCACAAGGGTCCTGACAAGAGGAAGGCAGAAGGCAGATGTGAGTAAAGCAAAGGAGTGTTGGTCATGGCGTGTATACGGTCAACCAGCCCTGGTGGCTTGAGGGAGGCTCCACAAGCCAAGGACTATAAGTGGCCCCCAGAAGCTGGAAAAGGCAAAGAAACAGAGTATCCACTAGAGAACGATCCAGGAAGGAACACAGCTCTAATAATATGTTAGTCTCACACAGTCAGGGTTCTCCAGAGAAATAGAACCAGCAGGAGACTGATCAAGAGGAACTCGCATGATTGGGGGGCTGAGAAGTCCCATAATCTGTCATCTGTAGAGTGGGGACCCAGGAAAACTGATAGTGTCATTCAATGTGAGTCCAAGGATCTGACAACCAGAGGAACAGAAGGGTATAAATCTCAGGGCAAGGGCAGGAAAAGTTGAGAGGAGATGTTTCAGCTCCAGCAGTGAGACAGGAAAACAGGGAATTAATTCCTCTTTCCTCTGGTTTTTGTTCCCATCAGGATCCCAGGGGACTGGATGAGGCCCACCTCATTGTGAAGGACACTCTGCTTTGCTGAATCCTCTCATTCCAATGCTAATCTCATCAGGGAACACCCTCACAGACACAACCAGAAATGCTGTTTAATCTGGGCACCCCATGGCCCAATCTGAGGAACACCTCAAACAAACTGTCACACCCAGTGGGACTAAATCTGGACTTGTGATGTATGGAACTAGAAGGTAGTAAGTCTCCACTGTGGTAAACCACGGAGCTTGCAGTAGTTACAACAGCAATCAAGGTAACAGGTACGAGTCAGGACAGTCTGGCAGTCTGGTTGTTAGGAGATGAGACCACAATCAGGCTGGCTGGGTTTGGACCCCTTCTGTCACTTACGAGCTTCTGGTCTTAGCCAAGCTTCCTAAACTGGTATCCTGAGAGAGGACGTGGTAAGGCCTGCACCTGTGCAACTTGCAGTTACTGAAGCAGATCCTAAGACAAGGTTTCAAATGCCAGAGTTTATCTTGGAATCCAGAGGGCATCCGTGGGGGGTGGGGAAGGGATACAGTAACAAAGCAGCAAGGTTAGCACGTTCATGCCCTGTCATTAACCTGCCCACCACTGTGGGCAACTGACACTTATGTCCCACAGGGAAGCCAGTAAATGGTACAGCATGCTGCCTCAGTTATCTCAGCTCCCCCACAGCCCTACTCCTCCCCACCCCCGGGAATCATGTATTTAAGGCGAATCCCTAAAAATTATTGATTCTCAGCTCTTTCTGGGAGGTGTTAATCCCCATTACTTTCTACCTAAGGTTTGGCCAGAATGGCCTTCAACATTTTCAGTTCTAGGGGGAAAAAAAAAACAAAAGAAAGGGAACAAAGAAATGCAGATAGTGGCAGCTGGTTGCCACATGAAGAAGGTCAGAGGGACAGGGAAGAGGGCTGAGTATCTGCTATAGCCTTTTCTAGTGTTGTTGGGACGGGCGTTGATGGCATGCTTCCATCTTTCCCTCACTCACTGCCCAGCACACAGAAGGTGCTCAATAAACATCACTTTTTATAACCCCTAGCTCCCTTTCTTCTGTGTTCCTGAAGCATCCCAACTGTGGAACTTGGTAACCTTTGCTGACAATGTATAGGCTGCACATACATGAAAGGAAGGGCATTTTAAAATGAAGCAGGGGTGACAGAGATACTCTATGACTCAGGAATTACACCCCTAGCTATATGTACCCCAAAAGAATGAAATGCAGTAACTGCAACAGCGCCTCCTACATGGGTGTTCACTGCAGCATTATTCATAACAGCCAAATGGTGGAAACAACCAAACTGTTTATCAACACCTGAATGGATAAATAAATGTAGGGCATCCATACAATGGAGTATTGTTTGCCCATAAAAGGGATTAAAATACTGGTAGGTGCTTTAGCATAGATGAACCTCAAAAAACATTAAGGGAAATGAAAGAAGCTATTCACAAAGAAAGTTGCCATATCGTAGGATTCTATTTATACAAAATATCCAGAATTGGTAAATATATTAAATCTATATAGACAAAAAACAGATTAACAGTTACTAGGGACTAGGATGGAGATAGGGTGGTATGTAGTGACTGCTTAAATGAGCGAAGAGTTCTGTTTTTGAGAAATAAACTGCTGGGGAACTAGACAAAGGTGATGGTTGCACAACCTTCTAAATATAGTAAATGCCACAGAACTGTTCACTTCAAAATGATTAAAATGGTAAATTTAAATTTTATGTGCATTTTATCTCCTTTAGAAAAAAAAAAAAGAAAAATGACTCTCTTGATGTCAGGAGATCAGATTATTCTTGGAGCATAGGATCAGCTTTTCCCATATTTCTGGAAGCAGAATGCAGGGAAAATTGCAGAGTTAAAAAGTAAGTAAAGTGGGTCTGAATGTTAATTCTACTCACTACTAGCCATGTGAGCTTAGATAAAGGTTTTCGGTGGTGGAGTATCCTGTTCTGTAGAATGGAGATGCCTGCATCCCAGGACTGTTTGGAGGCACAATAGGAGGAACACATGAAAGCTCCTAGCACACAGCAGGACCTTTAATGACTATGGACAGATGGCCATCCTGACCTTGGTGGTTTCCTCCTACTCAGCAGTGTTCCTGGCTTTTCCTCAAGTCCAGAAGTAGCCTCATCAAACGCTCACACTCTGCAGGATGTATCCAAAAGCTGCTGCAGTTTTTGTGGTCAGGCTTCTCTAGGTAAAGGACTCATATAATGAGATACACTGTCCTTCACTGATGAACAGCAGAAGAGCCAACTCTTCACTGAAGGACCAGCAGTGCAACAAGAATACATACCATTCAGGTGATATTTTCAGATGGTGCAAGTGACCACCTATGACAACAGCCTCTACTTAACTCTGAAGATTGATTTCACAATCCTGGTCTTAAAAGAGGCCAAAGCAAGGTGCTAAACAAGAGGCTGAAACAACAGATCACACATTTTGTTGCCTTCCAAAACCTTCACCCCTCAGACATACTTGGCTAAGTTTACGGTCTTAACAAAGGTCTACACAGATACACAGTTAAACTTAGTGGATCCCCTTTAAGCCAATCCATAAAACCCATGGATTAAGACCCCAAACTTCCTGTAGCTTTGCCAACCTTCTTGGTCTCCCAGGAATGCCTGTAAAATGCAGAATCTTTGCAGACCAGTGAGCAGTAAAAGCTTCCCCGACAATACCATCCATTTGCAGATTCCAGCTTCTGCCGGCTGCTTTAAAAGGCATCACAGTTGCTGAAAGATATCTGCCTTGTTTTTTAAAACTTTTCTAATAGGTCACAGAGGTCAGCCCCCAGCTCTAGTACAAAGTTCCCATCAAATTTAGATGATAAAGAATTTCCTTGCCACTATCAATTTGCCAGCCTTAACAGGAATAAGCAATATTGCTATTAAATTGAAGAGGTAGTTAAGAAATAATCAACAGATCCATTTATTTTATTATTTTTTTTCAACTGATCCATTTAGAGTAGTGGTTCCCAATTTGGGGCCATATGCACCACCAGAGGACCATGGGTAATGTCTGAAAACATCTTTGGTTGCTGAAACCACGTACTGGGGTTGCTACTGGCATCCAGTGGGCAGAGGCCAGGGATGTACATCCTACCATGCACAGGATAGCCTCCCCCACAAATAATGTGAGTCTCAAATGTCAACTATGCCAAGGTTGAGAAATCCGAAATTTTTGGAACAACCCAATAATTCAAACATTTATCTCACTGCCCCTCAAATGAAAAACCACGATGCAAATTAGTTTTTAAATATCTGTTCATTCATTTATTGATTTATTCATAAATTTGTGTCTGTGCTGAACCTAACTAGAATTTCTTCACAGGCTGCTCTAAGGCCACTGAGTTGCTTCTTTCATCCAGCAGTTTGCTAGGAGAAGAGAAAACCCTGTGTTATCCCAAGGATAACTGACAGTGCCATCAAAAGCAGAATTCCAGCAACATAGTTTGGATTTTTTTAAAGATAAATCAGATTTATGCAATAAAATATCAGGCTTTTTATTTTATTTGGGTCATTCAATTTCAGGAGGACACGTATCAGCATATCACCTGAACAAAAGAAAATTAAAAGTGAAATGTTTATTCAGGGAATGAAGTTGGTCCCTACGTATGGGCTGCATCCTCAGAGGGGAGAGGTCCCACCATAATGGGGCCAGAATCCCTTCCAGACCCATAAAGGAGAAACAGAATGGTGCTGCTCAAGCGTGGCGTGTATCAGTCACCTGGAGAGCCTGTTACAATGCAGATCCCTGGGCCATCCCGAGATGCACAGATAATGAGCTCACATGGAAGCGGAAGCCTCTATGGGGTGAAGTCTCACACAGTAATGCAGACATCAAGTGAAGAGATGTGTGGATCAGGAGCACAGAGTCCCCTAGCAGCTTCCTGTACGTCTGTACTCTGGGCTCAGCTGCTTCTTCCCAATACTCTAATTGGGTTTTGTGGCACACCGTGTGGAATGAAATGTAAATTCAGGGGCAGAGTTGAGACAAAAACCACAAAGCATAAATGGGGGAAGAATGGAGCCCTGTGGAGCAAGTATGTTGGTGTGGACATGGGTTTAGAGTGTGATGGTTCCTGTTTCACCCTTTCCATAAAGAATGTCCTCAGGCAGAGACGGCCTGATTATTAGGATTGCCATCCACACCTTTGTAAACCTGGGTACCGCGTGGGGCATCTACATGGCGCAGTCAGGTAAGCAACCAACTCTTGATTTGGGCTCAGGTCCTGATCTCAGGGTGGTGAGATCGAGCCCCACATTGGGCTCTGCACTCAGCAGAGAGTCTGAGATTTCTGTCTCTCCTTCTCCCTCTGCTCCTCCCCATTGTGAGTTCTCTCTCTCAATAAATCTTAAAAAACAAAAAAACAAAAAAACTGGGCAGTGGGTGCTGCCTATGCATCTGTGAAGCATTATGCTAAAGAGATTGACGTTAGTCTGTATTTATGCAGAAATTATCTGTCAACAACCAACCAAAAAGAATCAATGCACATGCTTATCACATTTGGAGCAGAAGGCTGTGAAACCAAGCGGGGGTCCTGGAAGTATCTGCACAGTCACACTGTGGGGGTGCTGCTTTCTCCATTACGGGGATCCAGGAAGGTCCATCCTGCATATCCAGACCAGGTTGAAGGAACAGACAATCCCGCAATCACTCACACAAGCCCAACCACGATGAGATCCCATGAGTGGTACTGGCATAAACTTTTGTTCCTTTCCTGGTGGTGGTCTACCTTCCCTTCTGCTGATCACAGGCTGAGGAATATGGCAGGGCTGGGAAACTATTTGTGAAAACAGGAAAGATGTGCTGCTAGTACCTATTTTCCAAGAAAACAACAAAACAAGCAGCATAATCAATCTTTTGTATATAACATTTCAGAAATCCTCAAATGGATATAGTTCTGAATATGGAACACCAAAGAAACAGTAAGTACCTAACAGCCCAATGTCATATTGGGGAGAGATAAAATCAGAGATCAGGGTTTTTTTTTTTCTTTTTTATCATATATATAGATATATATCTATATATATATATCATTATCTGCATAATTCCCCCTAAAAGTTTCATGTACTGATAAAGAAATCAGGGATCCCTGGGTGGCGCAGCAGTTTGGCGCCTGCCTTTGGCCCAGAGCTCGATCCTGGAGACCCGGGATCGAATCCCACGTCGGGCTCCCGGTGCATGGAGCCTGCTTCTCTCTCTGCCTGTGTCTCTGCCTCTCTCTCTCTCTGTGTGTGTGACTATCATAAAAAAAAAAAAAAAAAAAAAAATTAAAAAAGAAAAGAAAACATACACAAAAAAGAAGAGAGTTCTAGTTTAAGGGTCTGTTACACCTGTCTTTAGGGTTGGTACGAAGCCTCTATATGGCTCCACAAGCATGGTGCCAGCAGCTGTAAATACCAGATTACAAATTATCTGTAAGATTCTACTATGTGACATGTATGAGTCTGCCCAGGCTGCCATGACAAAGTACCACAGACTGGGTGGCATAAACAACAGAAATTATTTTTCTCACAGTTCTGGAGGCTGGAAAGCCAAGTTCAGGATCTCCACAGGGTTGTTTTCACCTGAGGCACCTTTCCTTGGCTTGCAGGCAGTTACCTGCTCACTGTATGCTTAACTGGTCTTTTCTCTGGCCATGTGCATCGCTAATGTCTCTTCTTCTTACAAAGATAACAGTCCTGGAGTAGGGCTTCACCCTCAAGACTTCATTTAATCTTTATTTCCTCTTTAAAAGCTTTATGCCAAAAAAAAAAGCTTTCCACCCTAATATAGTTAGCGTTGAAGGTTAAGGCTTCTACATATGAATGGACAGTGGGAAGGTAGGAGACACAATTAGTCTAACATAAGGTGAGGGATTCAAACAAGTATGAAACTCTAATCTGTCCTTAAGGATGTTATAGTCAACGCAAGTTCCTGATCTATAACATAACCAGGCAAAAAAATATAAGCTATGGATCTAGACTGAAGCTCAAAAAAGAAGAGACATATTTTAAGCTTTACTACAATTGTAGCAAATGTAGACTCATTCCCCCCAAAAAAGGAATACAAGAGGTGCTTACTTTTCTACACACAGCAAAGGTCCATTTTAACTATAAAGACGCCTTTTAAATCAGTGACTAATACAATGATGGAAATAACCACAGCATACAAAATTAGAGCAAATAGCACGTGGACCAAGTTTGTTTATGATAGCTTAGCAAGACATCTGATCTCTCTCTTAACTCCAAACTTGGAGGGTTGATCCTTTCCACTGTCTTAAGTTGTCAAGGGGAAGACTCAACTAGCAGAATGTCTGTGTAACTGCAAGTTTTACTAAGTGACGGAACTTCTCAGTTCTACGTTTATAAGTCCATCCTCACAAGATAATATGAAGATCAATTAATCTAGTGCTCATGGAATATACAGATTTAGAGCTGGACTCTGAAAATGCACCATAGACAGATTTAGAGCTGGACTTCATGCCCAGCTACACAAATTCAGTCATAACTGGCTGGGTTTGAGAAAGTTAACATTATTGGTATCTCTCCTTCAGTGACCTTGTTATTGAAATACCTGCCAGTTCTCCACTGTCCACTCTAAATGAGATACCTAATGGCCTGTGGTTCCTTCAAGGTAAGTGAAAAAACAGACTTTCTCACATACTGAATAACTACCTTTGTTTTTAACTTCCAAGGGAGCCGACAAAGGTCTTTCTCCCTGGCTTGCCAGAGGAATGGTTTTCAAACCTGGATGTTTAACCCCAGATGCATCCTTTCTGACAACTTGACAGGCTGAAGGTCACAGGGGAATTAGCCCACAGAAGCAATCCTGAGAACAGAAACCGCCAATTTACTCAGCAGGGTAGACTCTCAGCGGGGATGCTGGGTGGGATTGGAAATATGAAGATGCCTCAGGGGTAGTAGGACATACCATTCTTCCACTCATCCTGTTCCACCTGCTCCCAAACACCTTCGTATGCCAAGTGAGAAATAATGTACCAGTCCTTTTACATTCCTGTTCTCTTTAAATGGCTATTTCTGTGCCTTGACTTTGGCCAGGCCAAGACAAAGAAATCAGCATGGATTAGAGAGGTAAAACTTCACTCAGGGTGATGGGAAATATTACCTAGGATTGATTGGACAATAAATGAAATAAAAGCAAAATGAATAGTATTAAATGAAGATGTTTATAAAATATCCCAACAAGGAGATTCCTCTAAACCTAATATAAATGACATTTTTCTAAAGCATTTACCTCTTGTTAACTCTATAGCAAGACTCAAGCAAGATTAAAGATTTACTCAGGAGCATGCAACCATCAATTGGGACTAATGGGAGGGAACCCAACCCAGACTCCTTCTAACTCTAGGCCCCCAGTTCCCTTTTCACAGAGCATGTGATATTCAAATCTTGCTCCCTCCCTGCCTCACCCTCTCTCATCATTTCTCTATTATCTCTCTATTATCTATCAACCATTATCTATTATCTACCCATTAATTATCTACCTATCTATCTCTATCATCTACTTACCTATCTTAGCTAATATTATCTATCAGTACCTGAAATAGGTAAAGGTTTAAAAATCACACTTTTTAGAATTGAACTAAGTATCATAAGCTAAGTATGCACAGGTAGGACCTTAAATGGGACAGAGCTTAGTGATTCCTGTCTTATTATTAAACTTGTTCTGTAAATTGAAGCAGGTGCTAAACCTGGGTTTAAAAATACATCTGATCTTAGCCTAAAATCGGGCAATACATGAAAATCCAAACAAATAAACAAACAAACAAAAATCAACAAAAAACTTTAATGGCTCTTGACCAATACTTAGTACAGCTGAATTTCTATCCAATCTGGTCATATGCTAACTTCACTGTTTTGGCCAAGTTATACAAGGTCTACAAACCTCAACTTCCTATCTGCAAAACAAGGGTGTCTTGCTAGATTAGTCCTAAAATATCTTGAAGCTCTTAATTTCTATAACTCTCTATTAGTCTCATTGGGTCTTCCCCTTTGCAAACACTTCATAACGTTGTCCATCCTCTGAAAAATGGTAAAAATGAATAGAATTTGTAAAGTAACACAGAAATTCCAAAAACTAAGACAAAGTAATCCTTAGAACCACTACTATATAACTATAGTTAACATATAGAACCACACAGGAAGGATTTTCTGAGGAAGATGAGGATATATAAGTTCATAAAATTATACAAATACACCAATTGGCACACAGTAAAAAGCCAATAATACTTCTCAAATAATTTTCAAAATGTGCCTTTGTTGATAAAGGAAAATGATTTTTCATTTACAATATTTCTTCAAAAAAAATCACTCAAAATGTATTTTTATAATTACTTGTCAGCAAATTATGAAAAACATAAATCACCTTGATTCATTTAGAATAACCCCAATTCCAGGTGACTGGGTGGCTCAGTCAGTTAAGTGTCTGACTCTTGATCTCAGCTCAGGTCTTAATCTCAGGGTCGTGAGTTTGAGCCCCACATAGGGCCCCACACAGGGCACGGAGCATACTTAAAACAAAAAATAACCCCAATTCTGTGGCTGTTTAAAAAAATTATATTCACACTTGTTCCAGAAACTATTTAAGATGGCTTGCTGAGGTAACTGTATTTAAAGGAAAAACCTATCTATTTCACAAGTCTTAAAAAGAGTTCCAAAAGACACTGTCATATTCCTAGGTATGAAAAAATGCCTTATGTCTAATTAAGGAGCCCTAACACCATGCAACATTTTCTTGAAGCATATAAATCAACCCACACACAATGTCTGTCTCATGACTAACCCCACATTCCCATCTCCTGTTTCTGGCTCTTTTTTAGCACTAACAGACATGGTGCCTGACCTTCAGGCACTTATGCTGTAATTGAGGAGATAAAATGCATACACATAAAATAATTAGAGCACAATTAAGTGATAAATGTCATATGACTATGAGTACAAAGCTTTGCAGAGAAAAGAGAGGACACTGAGTATTTAAATAGCTGAAGAAAGGAGTGGGTCCCTGAAAAAGGTGAGAAAATGAGCCAAACATAGAGTCAAGAATAAATGTGGCATGCAAAAACAGCAGTGAAATACCTGAAGAGACAAAATGTGGAGTGGCAGCCAATGAGGATGGATAAGTCGGCCAAGGTGGGGGCAACTGATACTGAACCTTAATAACTGACCTAAATTTTTAGAGGCAAACATTGCATTTTTATCCTTGCCTTAAAAAAAAAATGTACAGTATATTCTCTATGGAGTGAAACTTGTTCAATGGGAAATGGGAAATTTCTCCTCCTTTTGGGCACCTGGGTGGCACAGTCAGTTAGGCACCCGACTCCTGGTTTTGGCTCAGGTCATGAACTCAGGGTCCTGGGATGGAGCCCCATGTCAGGCTCCATGCTCAACGGAGTCTGCTTCAGGATTTTCTCTCCCTCTGCCTCTCTCCCCACTTGCTCATTCTCTCTTTCCCTTAAATAAAAAAATCTCTCAAACAAAATGTCTCCTCCTTTCTCTATACCATGGACAATTCAAGGTGGATTTCCTACTTGCAGATCTATCAGTCAATCCTACATATCTTCTGAACACATATTCAGAGACATGTGCTATGCCTCTTTGTGGCTTATCATGAACTGGTAGTTACTATGACTCAACATCATATCCCACCGGTTTACAAATTTTCTTTCCTCATTCCCCTTTGTTTCTCACACTCATGCCCCAGACTTACCCATCTACCCCAACCCTCACCGAATCAGTACTTTAATATTTAACACACACACACACAAAAAAAATATTTAACACAGTTTCTTCCCACTTCCACTTCCCCTTAATTGGACAGAAAGTTGTCCTAGTGATGGGAGTAAACAAATACTGTCTAAAGTTGATAAGCCAAGCTATAGAGGCTTATTATATTAAAGTATAAAGGTAGTTACCAGAAAAAATACATAGCCTTAAATTTCAGAAAGCCTTAAGTTTCTTTCTGGTTTAATCAGAAAGAGCATGTATGAAGCATACAGATCACATGGCAAACACTGAAAATAAAACATATATTACAAACAGTAATCATAAAGTAATATAAAGTGACAGAATTAAGACCAAGTGAATCTGTTTATCAATAAATATAAATGGGATAAACTCATACTAAAAGGAAAGGACTTCCAACCTGGATCAAAATTTAAAACCTAGTATATGTTATATGTAAGCATGCAACTAAAGCAAAATTATATCCATAAAAATACATATAAGAAAATCTAAAGAAAGAGAAAATATAGGTCTGGAAATGGATATCTCACTAACCTAAAATAATGCAGAATAAATAAACCCAAGGCAAGCCATATTAAATAGTAAAGGGTACAATCCACTCTAATTATCTGACATGAATCATTTTGCATCTAACATAATATCAACATTCCAAAAACTGTAGGGAGTACAAGAAAAATATCAAATGAAATTCAGTAGTGATATGAGTACTCTCTGTATGTCCTGGAGAAACCAAACACAGGGCATATTATTATCAGTTCCATCTCTATAGCAGTGGTATCTGAAAATGCCTTTGGCATTACAGTAGAGAATATTTTCCTTTACGTTCAGACAATATCAAACAATGAGGTCCTTATCCACTTCTTTTGTACTTACTCACTTGGCCACTGCTATATTCTATTCCAGCTGCAGTTTCTCAAAAGATTAAAAAAATCGAGAAGTCTACCATTGTTGAATATGTGTGTGTGTACTTGCCCATACGTAAATGTGTATTGTAATGTTTAGTAGTTGTATTTTTAAATACAGAAACCAGCACTAAAAGATCTTCACAGTTCTTAAAATTAAACTTTAAATAACTTCTTACTAAAGGCTTTAAGAGTGCTCCAAAAAAATATATGGATTATATATGTATACAGACATACACAGAGACATATATATTCAAAATCTAAAGCTGAACACAAAGTTAGTAGGAATCTGACTAGGTTAGTTCAAAATTTGCAGATTTGCCTCATAATCTCTATGTTTTATAATACTCCATTAGTAAATTCTGAAACTAATGCTTTCCTAATAAGAATATTTACATACTGCTTTATCATTTGCATGATCTTTGTGTACAAACTAGCATTTGTTTTCTTAAAAAAAGTAATTGAAAATTTATTAAGAAATTAAATTGAAAAAAAAAAGAAATTAAATTGAAGGGGAAATTAAATTGAAATATAACTAAAAGGAGATTGTTAGATCCAGATATAGAAAAATACAGGGACAAGAAGTAACCAGGCCCATTGGTGTGTATGCAGGGAGGGGTCTCTGAAAACAGTGCTCCAGAAGCATGGTTTACCTCCTTTATTACAGAAAAGTACCCTAAATTGGAAGAAAAGAAGTGCTAGTCTCAAAGACCTCTGAATTATGACCTTAAAACACTTTTTATGTTTGTCATATGGTTTCCCTTTTATTTGATTGATCTCCAGGAAAACCAGACTTTTCTCTCATATGTCCCTGAGACTAATTATGTCTAATTATGTTACTAATGTCTATCTCAGGCTCACAAAATGCTGTCTGAATTTTAAACTCATTCCAAATATTTCCTCTTCAATGTAACTGTTCCCACAGTACTTTAAAATGTATAACCCTCTTCCTCTTTTCACCCTTTTAAGGCTTTTATTGGTCATGGGAAATGTGCCTTATATTGTAGTTGTTTGGGAAGCCCTATTCCCCATTACTCTACATCACAAGGTAAGGGATGGTTTCATGTATTTCTGTGTAATATGGACTACTCAATGTACACTGACCACATTGAATCACACAAAATGGAAATAAATGGAGCTTTTTATCTTAAAATAGCCCTTTAAAATAGAAGAAAAATAATGAAAAAGCCCCAAATTATACAGTGTTTGAACCTGAGTAGTTCTGCTAAGTGGTATTTTTATGAAGCCTAAATGCCCTGTTCTACACTCATGAGAGACAAGATTGCAAATAATTGCCCATGCCTCACAGAGAGACGTAAGTAGGCAATTCAGATCTATTAGTTTTTTTCTTGCTTTTTTTCTCAAAACACAGAAATAGGTTTATAATTTGCATAATAGAGGCCAGTTCCTTTCTAAATTATATGTAGACAACCCTGGTATGTGTATTTTAAATTAGTTAACGTCTTTATTGAATCTCAGGATGTATTCACAACTCTCTGTTAACTCGAATGGAGTTTCTGTTGTGCTTTTCACCCTGCACAATTGCAGGTTACTACAGAGAATGGAATTCAAAAGTCAGAAAAACCTCTTTCTGTGTGACTTCAAAGTAATAGAACTTATATGAAACAATATAAATAAATGGCAACTCAATCACCACAGTGGCATTGCTATTGTCCAAATGCTAAAATGGTGAAATGCTCTTTGTAACATTATGAGTTAAAACAACGTACAGTCTACCCCCAAATTACGTTAAGAATTACAATCTGGAAAAATCCAACGTATACTAAAATAGGGTGAAAAAATTTGCTTTACATGCAAAATTGTGTAATTCTAGCTTCAGACAATTATAAAGTTTTCTTTTTTACTTATCTGTATATCAAATGCCATCTGGATGATCATGCTGCATCATTTAGTGTGTTTGCTGGATGCTACTCCCACCTCCATCAGATGTACTGTAATCCTCCAATCATCAAGACAATAAAAGACTACTCCAGAAGTTCCCTGGGGGAAACCACCAAGCTTAATTACAATTCACTGCCATATAATGTGTCACATTTGATTTTAGTGTAAAAACCATTTTTGGTTTGAGCAACTATTTAGTGTTTATGTATAAAGTTTAAATAGTGAGAACAATGTGGTTATTTCCAAGGCATTAAACATGCTAGGGTTGGCCAAATTGCCAAAGGGATATTGTAAAGGAAAACCAAAGCTGGAGGCTTTGGTCAATTGACCAATTTTCTTTGGTCAAAATTCTGGACTTTAAGGTGTATTACAAAGCTATAATCATCAAGACTGTATGGTACTGCCACATAAATAGACACATAGATCAATAAAACAGAACACAGAACTCAGAAATGGACCCTCAACTTCTATGGTCAACTAATTTTTGACAAAGTAGAAAAGAATATCCAATGGAAAATAGTCTCTTAAGTAAATAGTGTTGGGAAAATTGGACAGTCACATGCAGAAGAATGAAAATGGACCTTTTTTTTTTTAAGATTTTATTTATTTATTCCTGAGAGACAGAGAGAGACAGAGACACAGGCAGAGGGAGAAGCAGGCTCCATGCAGGGAGCCTGATGTGGGATTCGATCCCGGATCTCCAGGATCACGCCCTGAGCTGAAGGCAGGCGCTCAATCACTGACCCACTCAGACGTCCCTGGACCACTTTCTTATACCATAAACAAAAATAAACTCAAAATGGATTAAAGACCTAAATGTCAGACACAAATCTATCAAAATGCTAGAACACAAATCTATCAAAATGCTAGCAACCTCTTTGACCTTGGCCACAGCAACTTCTCACTATATACATCTCCAAAGGCAAGAGAAACAAAAGCAAAAAAGAACTATTGGGACTTCATCAAGATAAAAAGCTTTTGCACAATAAACAGTCAACAGAACTAAAAGGCAACCTATGGAATGGGAGAAGATTTTTGCAACTATCTTATCAGGAAAGAGGCTAGTATCCAAAATCTATAAAAGAACTTATTGAACTCAACACCCCCCCCCCCAAAAAAAAATCCAGTCAAGAAATGGGCAGAAGACAAGAACAAACATTTCTCCAAAGAAGACAATGCAAGCTGGTACAGCCACTCTGGGAAACAGTATTGATGTTCCTCAAAAAGTTAAAAATAGAGCTACTTGATGACCCAGCAATTATACTACTAGTTATTTACCCAAAGGATACAAACACAGTGATTTGAAGGGCCACCTGCACCCCAATGTTTATAGCAGCAATGTCCACAACAGCCATAATATGGAAAGAGCCCAGAAGTCCACTGACAGATGAATAGATAAAGGAGATGTGGTAGATCTATATAATGGAATATTACTCAGCCATCAAAAAGAATAAAATCTTGCCAACTGCAATGACGTGGAATTAGAGAGTATTATGCTAAGTGAAATATGTCAGTCAGAGAAAGACAAATACCATATGATTTCACTCTATGTGGAATTTAAGAAACAAAACAGATAAACACAGGGGAAAGGAAGGAAAAAAATAAGATGAAAATAGAGAGGGAGGCAAACCACAAGGGACTCTTAACTCTAGGAAACAAACTGAAGGTTGCTGGAGGGGACAAGGTTGGGAGGATGGGGTAACTGGGGGATGGGCATTAAGGAGGGAATTTGATGTAATAAGCACTGGGTGTTGTAAGCAACTGATGAATCCCCGAATTCTACCTCTGAACTAGTAATAGAGTGTATGTTAATTAAGTTGAATTTAAGTAAAACATTTAAAAAAAATCATGCTGGGCTCTGATAAGCATGCATGGTGTGTCCCAATCGATTAGAAATCTGTCCAGTATGAATGGGTTTCTGTCATTGAGAAATGCCACTAGTATTTGATAAATAGCAGAGACTGGACTTCTGAGCCATACAACTGCCTTGGAGCTACATTATCCTTCAGATAACAAATGCATTTCTAACCGCATGCAGAGACAAGTGTTCAAAAGCAGCTGCCCATTCTTTGGGACTCAAAATATATTCAATTCTTTTCATGCAGGATTTTTTTTTTTAAGGTTTTATTTACTTATTTGCAAGAGAGAGATTGAGAGAGAGAGACAAGCAAGGGGAGCAGCAGCAGAGGGCAGAAGGAGAAGCAACCTCCCTGCTTAGCCAATGTGTGGCTCCATCCCAGGACCCTGAGATCATAACCTGACCTAAAGGCAGATGCTTAACCAACTGGCCACTCAGGCACCCCCATGCAGTAGGATTTCTTGTGACTCCAGAACAATCTGTGTAGCTCAAAGATAAAGAATAGCCCACCATACTTAACAAGTTTCAACATAAACTGTTTTCATTATGGATGAGACACAATACATACACTTAATGGACATTCTTAAGCAAAGCCTCCCTGTCATTAACAGTCTACTTGCTATTACAACAGAAAACTAGTACTTTTGGGGAAAAAAAAAAGATGCCAAATTATATGTTGTAAAGTTATATAGTAGAGTCATAAGTTTCAAACTATTTGCATATTTCTAGCATTGCATCAGAGCACAGTGATTCTGTGCAGTTGAACAAAAAAGGCAGGCACATTTAAAAAATGTATCTGGTCGAGATTTAAAATTCAACTAAAACATTTTTTTACTCTGAGAAGATGGAGGCAAAATTATGGATTGTCATATAACATATGTTTCAGCAGTATTGGGTCACCTTTAACAGTATGTCTAATTAATGTATTTAAGTATACAACAGAAAACTAGCAAAATATGTTATGTTAGAGTATTGAAATTGGGTCATATTTCACATAGCCCAGAAGCAGCTTGTTAAGAGAGCTGTAAGCTACCTCTGTATGAACTGCAGAATATATTTTTATGTACATATTTTCCCTTGTTTTCCTTTTTCACAAATATAGATATTTAAGTACCAGTACTGGGTGTCCTTAGAATAGACATTTTTTACCATAAAGAATAAAATCACTATCTCACAAGAACAGAAAAAGTAAGTTGGAAGTTTTACTAATTTATAGTCAATTTAGATGATCTGTATCAAATATTCCTATCCTCAGTAATAAAAATTTGTGTTTAGTTTAGCTGTATCGAAGAAGCAGATGTTTTTGTTTGCCTGGAAAATTGTCCAATTATCCCTATTCATCATTTGACATTACCTCTGAAGACTGACTAAACAGTCTACATTTTTCTCAGTTAAGACAAACACTGAACAACATTATAAACCAAGTTTACTGAATTGACATTTATAGAAGATGTATATATAAACCGTAACTGAATAATACACATTCTTTTCAAGGACATTTGGAACATTTTCCAGGTCTGACCATATACTGGTCCATAAAACAACTGTTAAGCAACTAGAATCATACAGCATGTTCTCAGACCAGAACAGAATCAAAATAGAAATCAGTCACAAGATAATATTTTCAAATCCAGCAGCACTCTTTTAAATAATCAAAAGGCCAAAGGGGAAATGATAAGGGAAGCTATAAAATATTTTGAAGTAAACATTAAGGAAAAGAAAACATATCAGATTTTGTGGAATATAGCAACTAAAGCAGTGCTTGCTTACAAAGAACAAAACTGCAGTGTCATTGAATGAATGTGCTTGTCAATTTTTCCAACTGTGTGCCAGTTTATCCTCACTCTCTGCCTTTTAGGAAAATACTATTGTCTCCTGAATTGAATTAACATAAAAGCACATAATTTTTTCTCTCTTATGCATAATATTATGTCCTTCACTACAGACTACTAATGTGCAGCTTGCAGCTATAGAATTGTCTAGCTGTGTTTTGCTATTGCTGGTATATTTCTAGATCTTTGCTGTCATTTTATTGTCTTTCAATCTAACAAAAGCTGGATTTTGTTTTACTTTCTTTCTTCTTCTACTTGATTGATTGCTTAAGGAACAAAATCTGACATATAATCTGATTAAAATGCCAAACACTTGCACATCTCATCTTCTTCAGATGTGCTTAGAAAATATCTCTTATATTAACAAAGTCATTCATTGTGCATCATTATGTTTAACCCACCCCCACAGCATAGAATATAAGGCTGTCAGGAAGACCAAACTGAAGGTTATTGTTCACTTTCCATCCCACCAGAGCCTCAGATAATGATGGCATTTATGCAATCCTTCATCTGAAGAGTTATAAATAGGATAACAAAGGCCTTGGCTGGCCCACATCATTCTTTAGACGTAACTGACATCATCAGCTTCTTCTACCAACCCAGCATAAAACAAAACTCAGTAGTTCCCATCTCAGGGAATGCCATCGTAATCTGAGGAAACCCTATGAACACAGATCAAGCCTCAATGTATGCAGCAACAATGAATCCCAGACTCTTGCTGCCTGACAAGACCATGCAGACAAGCTGGTTCAGTGAGTTTCAGCCTGTGCTATGAAAGCCCACTGGAGTCTGTGCAGTTTCTCTGGCAGCCAGCCTTCTAGGAGATTGGAGCATGAGACAATGGCCACCACTTCATGCAATCATCCAGCTTCATGCAAAACTACCTCTGGTTTCCAGAGCTTTTGAGTGAGATTGCCTAAAAACAAGTATCCTCCAGTCTTCTAGACACTGTGTGCAGTTTCTGCTGATTTGTCCTAAGGTCATTTTGTTAATTAAAGACCTTTTCAGAGAGGTTGAAGGATCCTAGACTCACCTCATCCCACAAACACAACTAGATAACTATGAAATCATCCTAAATACCCCAGAAGTTGACCTGAAGACTGGTAGAACAAACTCCACAACTAAAAGTAGAGAAGAGGCCACATCGAAGAATATAAGAAGTATGGAGAGAAGCAGACAGTGGCCACTGCAGTAGGGAGGGAGCCACCATTTCGGAGAAGAGCAAAAGACAGACTAACACACAGGGAGCACATGGGGAAAATGATTTCCCATAGTAATTGGCTTGGAAATCGAGAGGTGCTGAATTTTATGACTTCTGGCAGGTAGCAAAGCTTAAATTAAAGCCTGGAGTTTTATTTATTTTTATTTTATTTATTTTTTTGAACAGATTTTATTTATTTATTCATGAGAGACACACACAGAGAGAGAGGCAGAAACACAGGTAGAGGAAGAAGCAGGCTCCATGCAGGGAGCCCAACGTGGAACTCGATCCTGGGACTCTGGGATCATGCCCTGGGCTGAAGGCAGGTGCTAAACCGCTGAGCTACCCAGGGATCCCCAAAGCCTGGAGTTTTAAAAAGTCAGCGTGCATGGCTCTGAAAGAGCTCAGAGAGGGGCTACTCTTGGAGGGAAGTCAGGCAAACAGCCTAAGGACACACAGCATGGAAACAGTGATCTGAAGAGCACCTGGGGAACACAGTGAGGTTATTCACTTGTCTTACATGCATTCCAGAGAGACAGCTTTCCAGGAGAGACTCCTCGGGGAACAAAGAAACTGGCCAGCACCGTTTCCCTCTCCCCTGCCCCTCAAGATAAGCACAGGGCCAACTGCAGGAATCAGCACAGAGGGGACACTGACTACTTGACTTGCTTACACCAGTCCCACCAATCCACATTCTGGTAGAACCATCCATTCCAGTCTCTCTTGCCTTAGTTCCAGTGTAGCAGTGCCCCTTCCCCAGAACATTTGCCCAAACCCCTGCTCACACTCTGTCTTCTGATGCAAGAGTTTTGCAGCAAAAACAGTCAATTCTTATGGCAATGGCAACAGGTCTCATGTCATAAGCAGACTAGAGCACATCTACTTAAAACATGCCACATTCAGCCCAGGAACCAAACACTGCTCATAACAGGCAAAGACAACCTCTGCAGATAACTAGCCTGAGGGATAAAGCAACCAGGAAAAAACAGCAGAGCATACACAGCACACATCGTAGATACTTTAGGAAGCAGAAGGCCCTGGGGAACGGGACATTATACAGCAGGACACTACAGGACCTCTTCTTCATAAGGCCATTACCTTCAAGAACAGGAGATGGAGCTGGCTTTTTCAACACAGAAATAGGCACAGAGACTTGGACTAAAGGAGAAGACAGAAAAATCTATCCTAAATGAAAGAATAGGACAAGGCCATGGCCAGGGATATAACCCAAACAGATATAAATAACATTAACTGATAGAGAATTTAAAATAATTATCATATGGATATTCACTGGACTTGAGAAAAGAGTGGAAGACATGAGTAAGACCCCTAACACAAAGATAAGGAATCACATAGCAAACATAAAGGATACAATAAACAAAATGAGAAACACACCTAATAGAATCAACAGCAGGACAGAAGAAGCAGAGGAATGAATTAGTGACCTAAAAGGCAGAGTAAAGGAAAGTAATCAAGCTGAACGAAACAGAGAAAAAAGAATTATGTAAAACAAGAATAGACTTAGAGAAGAACTCAGCAACTCCATCAAACAATAATGTTCATATTACAGGGGTCCCAGAAGAAGCAGAAAGAGAAAGGGAGGCAAAAATGTATTTGAAGAAATAACAGCTGACAACTTCCCTAATCTGAAGAATCCTCTGGACATCCAGATCCAGGAAACAGAGAACTCCCATCAAAGTCAACAAGAGCAGATCCACTCCATGGCATATTGTAATTAATATGATAAAATATAGTGATAAAGAAATAAATCTTAAAGCAGCAAGACAAAAGAAGACAGTAACTTACAAGAGAAATGCCATAATGCTAGCAGATTTTTCAACAGAAACTTTGCCACCCAAAAGGGAGCAGCATGATATATTTGAAGTGCTGAAATGAAAAAAACTGCAACCAATAATATTCTACCCAGCAAAGCTATCATTCAGAACAGAAGGAGAGAGAAAGAGTTCTCCAGGGGGGAAAAAAAAAAAAAAGTTTGCCAGACAAAAGTAAAAGAGGTTCATGACCACTAAACCAGTCCTGCAAGATATATTAAAGGGGACTGTTTGAGTAGAAAAGAGAGAACAAAAGTGACAGTATAAAGGTAGGAAACACAAAAGCAATAAAAATGAATATTTCTGTAAAAGAATCTATCAAGGGACTCACAAAATAAAATGATATAAAATATAATGACATATACCTAAAACATTGGAAGAAGGATAAAGAATGGGTTCAAGATTAAACAACTCAACTTAATATAGACTGCTATATGTAGAAGATCTTACATGCAAACCTAGTGGTAACTATATATCAAAACCACTAATAAATACATAAAGTATAAAGAGAAAGAAATCCAAATATATCACTAAAGAAAATCAGCAAAACATGAAAGAGAAAGACAAGATCAGAGAAAATCTTCAGAGACAACCATAAAACAAATAATGACTATATATATAAAATTACTTATGGACTAAATACTCCAATCAAAAGACAGCATGAGGGGCACCTGGGTGGCTCAGTCAGTTAAGTGTATGACCTGAAGGTGGTGAGACTGAGCCCTCTGTCAGGCTCTATGTGGAGCCTG
This sequence comes from Canis aureus, assembly GCF_053574225.1. Taxonomy (NCBI): domain Eukaryota; kingdom Metazoa; phylum Chordata; class Mammalia; order Carnivora; family Canidae; genus Canis; species Canis aureus. The sequence goes on along the minus strand of NC_135649.1, from coordinate 118,644,436 downwards.
CTTAAGATTTTCTCTCTCCTTCACCCACCCTCCACCTTCCTCTCAAAAAAAAAAAAAAAAAAAAAAGACATAGCATGACAAAAGGGATAGAAAAGCAAGACCCATCTATATGCTGCCTATAAGAGACCTGTGTTAGACCTAATGACACATGTAGATTGAAAGTGAGGGGATGGAAAAACATTTATCATGCATATGGACATCAAAAGAAAGCCAAAGTATGAATTCTTGTACTGGACAAAATCAACTTAAGGGACTCCTGCGTGGCTCAGTGGTTAAAGTGTCTGCCTTTGGCTCAGGGTGTGATCCTGGAGTCCCAGGATCGAGTCTCACATTGGGCTCCTTGCATGGAGCCTGCTTCTCCCTCTGCCTGTGTCTCTGCCTCTCTCTCTCTCTCTGTCTCTCTCTCTGTCTCTCATGAATAAATAAAACTTTTTAAAAAATAGACTTTAAAACAAAGACTGTAACAAGAGACAAAGAAGGACAGTGTATAATAACAAGAAGATTTAACAACTGTAAATATTTATGCATCCAAAATGGGATCCCCAGATACATAAAACAGTAACAAACATAAAGGAACTCAGTGAGAATAATAGTAACATTAGGGGACTTTAGCAGCCCACTTACAGCATCTTTAGATGATAGATCATCTAAACAGAAAATCAACAAGGAAAAACGGCTATGAATGACACACTGAATAGATAGATTTAACAGATATATTCAGGATATTACAATCCCCAAATCTCAAGTAAACAACCTGACCTTACACCTAAAGGAGCTAGAAAAACAACCACCACCAAAACCTAAAACTGGAAGAAGGAAAGAAATAATAAAGATTAGAGAAGAAATAAATGCTATAGAAACTGGAAAAAAAAAAAAAAACAATAGAACAGGGGTGCCTGGGTGGTTCAGTCGGTTAACTGTCTTCTTTCAGCTCATGTCAGGATCTCAGGGTCCGGGGATTGAGCCCCACATGAGGCTCCCTGCTCAGTGGAGAGTCTGCTTCTCCCTCTCCTTCTACCTGCTGCTCCCCCTGCTTGTGCACGCGCGCTCTCTCTCTCTCTCTCTCTCTCTCTGTCAAATAAATAAATAAAATCTGGAAAAAACAATAGAACAGATAAATAAAACAAGGAACTAGTTCTATGAAAAAATTGATAAAACTGAGAAAGCTCTAACTCTCAGCAAACAAAAGTCCAAGACCAGATGGTGTCACAGGCAAACTGTATCAAACATTTAAAGGAGAGTTAATACCTATTCTCAATTTATTCCAAAAAATACAAAAGGAGGAAAATGTCCAAATTCATCCTATGATGACAACATGACCTGATACTAAAACCAGACAAAAAATCTATTACAAACAAAAGAGAACTGCAGGCTAATATCCCTGATGAACACAGATGCAAAAATCCTCAACAAAATAGCAAATTGACTTCAACGATACATTAAAAAAAATCATTCACCACCATCAAGTGGGATTTATTCTAGGGTTGCATAGGTGGTTCAATATTTGCAAGTCAATCAATGAGACATATCACATCAATAAGAGGATAAGAACCATATGATCATTTCAAAAGACACAGAAAAAGCACTTGACAAAGTACAATATTCATTCATGATAAAAACTATCAACAAAGTAGGTTTAGAGGGAACATATCTCAACATAATAAAGGCCAATTATGAAAAATCCACAGCTAACATCATACTCTAAGGTGAAAAACAGAGCGCTTTCCCCTAAGATCAGGAACAAGACAAGGATGTCTATTCTCACCACTTGTATTCAACATAGTACCAGAAGTCTTAGCTACAGCAACGAGAAAACAAAAAGAAATAGAAGGCATCCAAATCAATTAAGAAGAAGTAAAACTTTCACTATTTGCAGATGACATAACACTATATATAGAAAACCCTAAAGACTCCACACACAAAGAAAAAATTGCTAGAATTGATAAAGAAATTCAGTTGTGGGATACAAAATTAGCATACAGAAAGAAATCTGTTGTATTTCTACACATCAATAATGAAGCAGAAGAAAGAAAACTTTAGAAAACAATCTCATTTACAATTTTACCAAAAAGAATAAAATACCTAGGAATAAACTAACCAAAGAGGTGAAAGACCTGTACTCTGAAACTTTTATAAGACACTGATGAAAGACATGGAAAGACATTTCATGTTAATGGACTGGAAGAACAAGTATTGTTTTTTTTTAATTCAGAATTTTTAAAAAAAATTTTTAAAATTTATTTATGATAGTCACACAGAGAGAGAGAGAGAGAGGGGCAGAGACACAGGCAGAGAGAGAAGCAGGCTCCATGCACCGGGAGCCCGACGTGGGATTCGATCCCGGGTCTCCAGGATCGCGCCCTGGGCCAAAGGCAGGCGCTAAACCGCTGCGCCACCCAGGGATCCCTTAATCCAGAATTTTAATTATGTACATAAATAGCAACACGAGAACCAGGAGTTCTAATGCTGGACATTATCTCTAGGTGAAAGGATTTCCGATTAGTCCACTGGTAGTATGGTATCACCCAAGATAACAAAGAAGCCTGGTATAGTTTTTCCTGAAGAAGAAAGCCAATTTACTACATTCAGTACTGACTTCTCTGCCATTTTTCTGTAGAAAATGCATGGAGTTTCCAATGTTTACCTATAACTTTTGAAAGTTCTCCTTCCACAAATCTTCTACGACTATGTATCCTCGTAAACCCCAGTCATATAATTTCTCCCCACTGGACAAATACGATGGCTTTTTGTGGATAATAAAGAGAGGCAGCTAGTCCCATGAACCCAGGCGGATACACCAGCTTCTTTATTTTTGACCCTCTAGCCAAAAGAAGTCCAACAATGCCAGCAAAACCAATAACACCAAGTCTTGGAAAAAATCCAGGAGGTGCATTTTGTAGATATTCATAGCTGTCTAACCCCCATTGAACCAAGCTCTGCATCTTGGGCTTTATTTGTGAGTACATTTCCTGACACCAACTCGTATATGGCTCGCAATAATGTCGGAGATGTGAAATGCTTTCTTCAAGCTGGGTCCTTGGCTCCTCCACATATTTAGATTGACCCTCAGGAACCGAGTAGAGTGAAAGCTCATTAACCTTCACAGAAGTTTTGTGAGGTGAGTCCCTTTTAGGTGACGCATAGACTTTAAAGGTGAGCAGACTCAGGCTGGCTGGCCCCACAGACCTCCGAATTACCTTGAACATGTTGCTGGCAGAGGTGGCTCCAGCCAAGAACAAGTATTATTAAAATGTCTATACTACCAAAGCAATCTACACATTTACTGCAATCCCTATCAAAATACCAACATCATTTTTCATAGAACTAGAACAAGTAATTCTAAAATTTATATAGAACCACAAAAAGACCCCCAAATAACCAAAGCAATCTTAAAAAAGAGAAGCAAAGCTGGAGACATCACAATTCCAGACTTCAAGTCATATTACAAAACTGTAATGATTAAGACAGTATGGTACTAGCACAAAAACAGACACACAAACCTATGGAACAGAATAGAGAACCCAGAAATGAACCCACATTCATATGGTAAAATACTCTTTGACAAAATAGGAATAGGAAAAAGACAAGCTCTTCAACAAACGGTGTTGGGAAAACTGGGCAATAACATACAAAAGAATGAAACTGGACCACTTTGTTACACCATAGACACAAATTCAAATGGGAAGACCTAAAAGTGAAATCTTAAACCATAAAAATCCTAGAAGAGAACATAGTCAGTAACTTCTTTGACATTGGCCATAGCAATTTTTTCTACACATGTTTCCTGAGGCAAAAATAAATTATTGGGACCTCATCAAAATAAAAAGTTTATCTGATAAAGGGTTAGTATCCAAAATATATAAAAAACTTATTTGGGACGCCTGAGTGGCTCAGTGGTGGAGGTCTGCCTTTGGCTTGGGGCATGGTCCTATAGACCTGGGATCAAGTACTGCATTGGGCTCCCCATGGGAAACCTGCTTCTCCCTCTGCCTGTGTCTCTGCCTGGGTCTCTCATGAATAAATAGATAAAATCTTAAAAAAAAAAAAAAAAAGTTATTCAATTCAACACCCAAAAAAACCAAAAAATCCAATTTAAAAATGGGCATAAGACATGAACAGACATTTCTCCAAAGAAGATATCCAGATGGTCAACAGACAAATGAAAAGATGTGTAACATCACTCATCATCAAGGAAATGCAAACCAAAACCACAATGAGAAATCCCTTCATACCCATTAGAATGGCTAAAATCAACAACACAAGAAACAAGTGTAGGTGAGGATGTGGAGAAAAAGTAACCCTTTTGGACTGTTGGTAGGAATGCTAACTGTGGAAAACAGTGGGAAGGCTCCTCAAAAAGTTAAAAATAGGTCTACCCTATGCTCCAGCAATCACTCTATGCAAGAATACAAAAACACGAATTCAAAGAGATAAGTGCACCACAATGTTTATAGCAGCATTATTAACAATGGCCAAATTATGAAAAGAGCCCAAAGATCCATCAACTATTGAATGGATAGAGGAAGTGATACATACACACACACACACACACACACACACACACACACACACACACACACTGGAATATTATTCAGCCATAAAGAAGAATGAAATCTTGCCATTTGCAATGACATGGATGGAGCCAGAGAGTATAATGCTAAGGGAGATGAGTCAGAAAAGACAAATACCAAATTACTTCACTCATATGTGGATTTTAAGAAACAAAACAAATCAGCAAAGTGACAAAAACAGAGAAATTAAGAAACAGACTGTTAATTACAGAGAACAAACTGGTGGCTACCAGACAGGAGGTGGGCAGGGAATGAGTGACATACGTGATGGAGATTAAGGAGGGCACGTATGATGAGCATCAGGTGATGTATGGAAGTGCTGAATCATTGTATTGTATACCCGAAACTAATATTACCTTGTACGTTAATGGACTAGAATTAATATAAAAACTTAAAATTAAAAAAAAAATCAGTGCAGGGCAAGCACCCAGATATCCCAGCATAGTGAGTGCCTTTTTCCACCAGCATAGGACTTAAGAGATGTTTTTGAGGCTCTCTTCTTCACCAACTATCTCCCCACTGCCACTCATTTCCTATCAAGTGGTTGAAATTTGGAGTGCAGTGAGGGTTAAGATATAGTCTTAAGAAAATGCCTGTTAAGGGGATGCCTGGGTGACTCAGTTGGTTTGGCATCAGACCCTTGATTTCACCTCAGGTCTTGATCTCAGGGTCAAGAGATCAAGCTCCACATGGGGCTCCCAGATTTAAATGTAAAGACTTTAAAGAGATGATTGTAAAGGTGTCCTCCAGGCTAAAGAAAAGAGTGGAAAAACTGAGTAAGATCTTTACAAAAAAGAGACAGAAAGTACCGAAACAAACCAACCAGAGCTGAGGAATACAATAACTGAAATAAAGAACATGCTAGGGGGAAATAACAGTAGATCAGAGGATGCAGAAGAACATACCAGAAATACACTACACCCAGCAAGGTTATCATTCAGATTTGAAGGAAAGATAAAGAGATTCCAGACATATGAAAGTTAAACGAGTTTATCTCCACTAAACTAGCCTTCCAAGAAATATTAAAAAGACTTCTTAAGTGGAAAAGAATTGGCCATAATTAGACATAAGAAAATATGAATAAAATATGTAAAATATGACAATATATATGTAAAATGTGAAGAAGGGAATAAAAAGGGAAGAGAGGGCGAAAAAGAAAAGTTTTTCACAAAACTAGAATAATACTAAAATTTGTATGAAATCCAAGAAGACCCCAAATAATCAAAGTAATCCTAAGAAAGATGAACAAAGCTGGAGGTATCACAATTCTAGATTTCAAGATCTACTACAAAGCTGCTGTAATCAAAACAGTATGGTAGTGGCAGAAAAAAAGGCATATAGATCAATGGAGCAGAATACAGAGCCCAGAAATTAATGAACAATTATATGGTCAATTAATCTTTGTCAAAGAAGGCAAGAATATACAAAGAGTAAATAAAACACAATCTTTTCAATAAATGGTTCTGGAAAAACTGGACAGCTACATCTAAATAATGAAATGTACTATTTTTTTAACACCATACACAAAAATACACTTAAAATGAATTAAAGACCTAAACACGAGATCCAAAACCACAAAAATGCTAGAGGAGAACATAAGCAGTAATTTCTTTGACACCAACAGAAGCAATGTTTTCCTACATATGTCTCTTAGGACACATGATACATGAACAGACACATGAAAAGATACTCAATGACATTCATGTTCAGGGAAATGCAAATCAAAACCACAATGAGATAACACCTCGTATCTGTTAGAATGGCTAAAATCCAGAAGACAGGATACAAGTGTTGGTGAGGATATGGAAAAAAAGAATCCTTGTGCACTGTTATTGGGAATGTAAATTGGTGTAGCCACTGTTGAAAACAGTATGGAGTTTTTCCTCAAAAAATGAAAAATAGAAACTCCATATGATCCAATAATTCCACTACTGAGCATTTACCCAGGGAAAACAAAAACACATTAAAACAGCATTATTTATAATAGCCAAGACATGGAAGTAACATAAGTGCCCATCAATAGACAAATGGATAAGGAAAATGTGATACACATACACACACACACACACAATGGAATATTATACCATCATAAAATGGCATGAGATCCCGCCACTTGTGACAACATATGGATGGAACTAGAGGGTATTATGCTAAATGAATTAAGTCACACTGAGAAAGACAAATACCATATGACTCCACTCATAAATGGAATCCAAAAAAAAAATGAGTAAACAAAAAACAGAATGAGAACTATAAATATAGAGAATCAACTGATGGTTGCCAGAGGGGAGGGCGGGTGGGGATTGAGCCAAATGGGTGAACAGGAGGAAACACAGGCCTACAGCTATGGAATGAGAAGTCAAGAGAATGAAAAGCAGAGCTTAAAGAATACAGTGACATTGTAACAGCAACATAACGGGACAGACAATAACTAAACTTGTGGTGAACACAGAATAATGTGTAAACTTATTAAATCACTAAGTTGTACACCTGATATTAATGTAACATTGTGTGTCAAATATACAGAAAGAAAGAAAGAAAGAAGGAGAAAGAAAGAAGAAAGAAAGAAAGAAAGAAAGAAAGAAAGAAAATCCATCAGCCCTTCTTGCAGACAACTCCTTGTTAAAATCTACCCATGCTCCTAGAGACTGCCCTTACTCTTATAAGGATCTTTCATTTATCCAACAAACATGGGATGGAAGCTTACTGATTTACCAGGCATAAGTCTAGGTGCTAAAGATTCAGCAGCAAAGAAAGCAAACTCCACTATTATGAAATTACATTCTCGACACTCCCACTTTTTTGAGCCCAGGATTCCTGAAGCCCCTGGATTAAAAGGAGACAACAGAAAATTCATGTTGCTCTAGTATGCCAAGCATTTTTACTTCCCATTGTTTTAACATGCCCGTTTCAATCTAGGCAAGGAGCCTTAGTTCTTATGACCAAAAGAAAAATTACAATGTTTTCTTAAACAAAAGAGCAGCTTTCTTCTTGGTATCAATTTGCCTCCTCCATACAATGTTGAAATGGTTCTAGTCAAATTTATTTTAAAATATTTATTTATTCATTTGAGAGAGAGAAGGTAAGGTGAGAGTAGGGAGAGGGGCAGAGAGTGAATCCTCAAGCAGACTCCCCACTGAGTGCAGAGTCTCATGGGGGCGGGGGGGGGATCAATCTCATGACCCTGAGATCATGACCTAAGCCAAAACCAAGAGCCAGGTGTCCAACTGACTGACACCCATGCACCCCTCTAGTCAAATTTTTAAAACCATGTCTCTCCTTTTGTCCATATTTGCCATTTCAAAATTCCACTTAACTCAAATAATTTCTCAACTATAACATCATTAATATATAATGATGATAAATCAATATAAAATCTGCCTCTTTATGTTATGAAAATTAGATGTCCCATAAAATATCTTTTTTTGAAGATTTATTTATTCAAGAGAAAGTGTGTGTATGTAGGAGTAGGGAGAGGGGCAGGGAAAGAGGGTGAGAAAAAAAAATTTTAAAGATTTTATTTATTTATTAATGAGAGAGACAGAGGGAGAGACAGAGACACAGGCAGAGAGAGAGGCAGAGAGAGAGAAGCAGGCTCCATGCAGGTAGCCTGATGTGGGACTCGATCCCGGGTCTCCAGGATCACACCCTGGGCTGAAGGCAGGAGCCAAACCACTGAGCCACCCAGGCGTCCCGGGTGAGAAAATCTTAAGCAGACTCTACGCTGAGTGCAGAGCCTGTCTCAGGGCTCAAACTCATAACCCTGAGACCAGGACCTGAGCCAAACCCAAGAGTCCGATGCTCAACCGACTGAGCCATCAGGTGCCCCTTTCAATGAATCTTAATAGAAGTGCTAGTCCTAGGAAAAGCCAGCCAGATATTTGTTTGTATTTGAATCTAGGTTATATAACTTCAGAAGTCTAACTTTTTTTTTTATTAATTTATTTATTCATGAAAGAGAGACAAAGAGAGGGGCAGAGGGAGAAGCAGGCTCCATGCAGGGAGTCCAATGTAGGACTCAATTCTGGGACTCCGGGATCACCACCTGAGACAAAGGCACATGCTCAACTGCTGAGTCACCCAGGCGTCCCCAGAAGTCTAACTCAGACTTCTGAGGCAAGAATATGTTTAAATGGTGCTCTCATGCTCATTAGTCAAGAAAAAACATGGTAATAAGCCAGCAAAGGGACCAGAAATGATGTTTTACTCCAACACTCTCATGTTGAAGAGTTGCAATCCCTATGAGATTATGTTACATTTTGTACAGAAACAAGATGAAGTGCCCTTGATTCCTTTATTTACATTCGCTTCTTATCCTTCTTTAGAGGTAAACTTCCTGAAAGAGTGGTCATTGTTGGGGCAGCCCCGGTGGCTTAGTGGTTTAACGCGACCCTCAGCCCCGGGGTGTGATCCTTGAGACTTGGGATCAAGTCCCACGTTGGGCTCCCTGCGTGGAGCCTGCTTCTCCCTCTGCCTGTGTATCTGCCTCTCTCCCTCTCTCTCTCTCTCTCTCTCTCTCTCTGCCTCTCATGAATAAATAAATAAAATCTTGAAAAAAAAAAAGAAAAAAGAAAAAAAGAATGATCATTGTTAAGTTTATTTCTTCACTTTCAATTTCTCCTTGATCTATTGCTAATTAGCTTTAACTCAACCATACCGCTGAAATTGCTTTTGTCAAAACCACAACTTGCTTTTGGTCCTCCTTTTTTTACTTGACTTTTCCACAAGACTTGACACCATTGGCCATTTCCCTCTTTCAGAAACTGTTTACTCTCTTGGTTGTCAAGGCAACAAGCATTTTAGTTTTAGTGTCTTTCATGGGTTCTCATGTGGCTGCTGGTCACTGAAATGTTGGTATTCCTCAGACTTCTGTCCTAGGCTCTCATGTCTCACTCTCGTTGTTTCTCAGGGACCTCATTCACATCTGTCCTTTCCTTGGAATGTCTACAATCACGTAAGACATGACTCTAGTTCATCTCTTTCCTAAGCCTACAGAATCATATTTTTAGCTGCATACCTTTTATATGTCAACCCTAACACAGTCCAAACTCAATGCATGATGCATCTTCCCTACTGTTCTCATTAACATTTAAAATGCATTTTATGCTCACGGCACTCTAACCATCCATGACAAAAAAAAAAAAAAAAAAAAAAACCTTCAGTCATCATACCATCTTCCTTCTCCATCACCTTTCGAGTCATTAGCACCTGTCAATTCTCTTATCGACACCACACATCCACCTCTTCCTTGCCATATACATGGCTACTACTTTGTGTTTAGGATCTTCAAAATTTATCATCTGGAGAGTATTTCAATTGTTTCCTAATTGGTCCCCCTAAGAAGAGACTCAGCACTCTAACCTATTTTACATTATGTTATGATATTGATCTCACTAAAACATAATCAAGTCTCTCTATTTAAAAGATAATCTCAAAAGTCCAAATTGATTAGCATTACATACAACCTCGTAGATGATCTGTTCCTATCTTTCTAATCTCATCTCTTAGCCATATTGAAAAGCTTGTAATTCCCTTAAACACATCATATCATTATTCCCTCCACACACTTACAGTTTTCCCTTGCAGATATGCCTTTATAATAATTTTGCCTATGTGGCAGCCCTATTTGTCCTTTTAGGTGTAACTCAAAGGCCTCTTCTCTTTGAAGCATTCCATGAGCCCCCAGAAAAAGTTAATCCTTGCTCCTGCAGGCTTTGAGAAATGCACTGGAAATAGACTCAGTTCAATTTTACTTAATTGATGTAAGGAGAGAAACAGCATGAGATGAGTAAAACAGTTCTATGAGGTGAGCCTGGAAGCCAAGAATGATAGTGAGGCATTATTAGAGAAAAAGCAGATTAAAGTTTTACAAGAAGGATAAAAATCTATGAGGTTACTGTTTTAAGCAAACTCTTTTTTGAAGAATAACATATAGGAAAGTATAAAAGTATGCAGCTTACACATACAGAATGGCTAAAATGCAAGAGACAGATAACACCAACTGTTGGCAAGGATGTGCAACAATACTAGCATGCTCTTGGGAGTATAAATTATTGCATCATTTTGGAAAACCATTGGGCAACCATCAAATAAACTGAACACATGTATACCCTATAATGTACCCTATCCCATTCCTAAGAATATACCCAACAGACATGCTGATCTAAGTTCAACAAAAAATTATGTACAGTATGTTCATACCAGCTTTATTCATTACAATAAAAAGTAGAAACAACCCAAATCTAAAACAAACTGTGAATGGAGAATAAATTGCATTAGATTTACACCAAGGAATACTATTGGACAATGAGAATGAACAATGTACTTAAATGCAAAAAAGACTGCCTGAATCTCAAACATAATACTCAATGTAAGAAGTTAGATACAAAAGAGAACATTACCACACGATACACAAAGTGCAAAAAGAAATACAGTCTATATTTTTTGAAGGCAGAATGGAAATTAGTGATAGCAAAGTAGTAAAAAAGGTGTTTCTTGGGTTTCTTGGGAAGGTTATGTTTTTTCATTTAGATGCTGGTTCCAAGATTGTGTTCCATTTCTGAAAATTCATCAAACTGTCACACTGGGTATGTGCAATTTCTGTCTACTAAACTGCAGTGGAAAGGTGCCTTTTTTTTTTTTTTTTAAGTATACAACCTAATGAATTTTCACTAAGTGAATGCTCCCATGTGACAAACATCCTGTGAAGAAGGAGAACATTGCCAACACCTCAGAAGCCCCCTCATGGTCCCACCCTTACCAATCCCCAAAAGCAAGGTCTATTTTGAATTCTAACAGGGGGGATCACTGGGTGGCACAGCGGTTTAGCGCCTGCCTCTGGCCCAGGGCGTGATCCTGGAGACCCGGGATCGAATCCCACGTCAGGCTCCCGGTGCATGGAGCCTGCTTCTCCCTCTGCCTATGTCTCTGCCTCTCTCTCTCTCTCTCTCTCTCTCTGTGACTATCATAAATAAATAAATAAATAAATGAATTCTAACAGGGTGGCAGACACCTCTTCTGTCCTGTTCATTGCTGTTTCCTCCATATCTAGAAAACATGTTGGCGTGCTGTAATATTTTATCAATACATGTGAACTAATTAATTACAGGCAAAGTTTGGGGAGCTAACCAAGACATGTGAAACCTTAAGTTGTCCCCAAGTCCATCAAACGATAAACTGAGAAAAAAAAAAAAAGTGAACGAAGGAAAGGCAATTCCTTAGAGAATGTTTACATTTAAGAGCTGGAAGAAGTAACACTGAAGGAGAGACCAAAAATCAATCAAACCATATTTTCATTTCATAAGCCCAATAGATTAGCTGCCTTATTGATATAGTTTGAATGACTAAATGATTATTGATCAATAAAAATTATTTTATTCATGAAATCTTTTTGATGACTTATAAGCATCATTGTATTTGCAATACAAGGCTTTGAAAAGTATGACTTAGGATCTGCATGTATCTTTTTTTTTTTTTAATCAATTTGAAGATAGGAAGAAGAATTTCATCTTCTTTGGATCCTTAGGATTTTTTTCTAAGGATCTAAAGCCATTAATAATTGTGCAAAGATCATCAAATCCATTAAAAAATTGTAACATTTGAAACACTCACCAGCCAATAAACTGATTTTTCTTTAATTTTCTGATTCATTTTATCTGATATTGAGTGTGGATATCTTTCTGGAAGCAGCACCTGGACCCACAGAGGGAGGGTGTCTCATCCATCCATTTGGACCTGCATAAATATTACCTCTTCTACCTCAACCACACGACAGGAACTGCCAAAGTCCAGGCACTAAACCATCTAGAAAGGAGTACAAAATAAAAACATACACATGGGTGTGGACTTTGCCTGTACTGTACTGTACCCTGGCTGCACACATAGGGTCCCTGAGGTGAGAGCACCATGTGTAGCTCCTTGGATAACACTTTCTTCTCTAAGTCCATTTACTTGTATTTGAGTTTCACATGTAGCATTGTCACATGGCTTCCTCCACACTTCTATAATATCTAGAGCTTCAAATAAACTAGACAATTCGACTATATATTCATTTGTGTGACTGATGCTACACTATATAATTTATATTAGTCTCTCATCCCAATTAGATCAATTTCCTTAGCTTGAGGAAAAGGCTCTGACATACTATTTGGGTCACAAACAGGTCACATGAGATCAAGAAAGTGTGTAAATACTCAAACAGCTCTTAGTTAATTGAGGTTATTTTTACACTTAGAAGTACTGCAAAATATTCCCATGTGTTGGATTTCCATAATGATAACTTAGAATAGTTTAGGAAAGGATCATAATTACTCATCCATATAGTTGGGTAATTATACACCATCCACAGGCAGTGCTGAGATGACAAAGTAAAGAAGAATGGCAGCTTCTCCTCACTAAACAACAGAGGCATCACAAGGAGGACTTTCACTTTTGGCAAAGCCCAAGTGACATCTCTATGCCAAGGAGTCCCTAATTCATTGATCCTCTCAAGACCGAAAATCCTCTCAAGACTCTCCTAACAGGCCACATGGCCAGAAATCTAAGTCTGCTCTTAAACGGGGTATTGTCAAGTATTACCCAGGTGGACATTTCTCATCATCAGCTATCTTTAAAAAAAAAAATATTTAAGTAGCATTATTTTATGGAAATTGGAAAAATACCAAAAAGTAGAAAAATAGAGATCATAGTGTTAATGTTTGGATGTAATCTTTGCTATGTATATTTCTATGTATATGTATGAAAATTTCTAAGTATGATGATTATATGGTATATTCATAGCATAAACTTTATAAATCAACAGGTATACCTTTATAGAAGTATAGAGCTTTCTCTGAGTGTACCTACGCATGCTGTTTCTGAATTATACTCAGATTTCTTGACACTATCTCATAGTAATAAGCCCATTATTATGCAGCTGAAGGCAGAGATAATAAATCAAGCACCCATTGTTCTACCTGGGAAATCCTCCATCCTTGGTTTAAGCAACTTTAGTGTCACAGACTCATGTTATAACAAGGATGACCACCTCTAACCTTCTCAGAGGGAGCTGTGGACACAGCAGGTAATCCAAGCCTTCTTGATGTAGACAGAGAGCAGCTAGTCAACCACATCTGTGAACCAAATCAGGTTCTCTGGTTTGAATCAATGTCCATAAATTGGATGAAGACATCAAGAACTCATTCAGGATGAATTCATGGGTGTCAGATATTCTGAATCCCTATTTATCTAAGAATGTCTTTTCCCCAGAATTTACACTTGTGAAAGTCAACTTAGTCTGGTATAACATTCTATAAAATTATAACACTTTTTTTTTCCTTGAAAATCTATACGTGCTTCTCTATTATCTTCTCATAAATACTTTTTCAGAGGAAGGAATGAGATTCTACGAGTTTATTTCAGTTACAAACAACAAAAATCTGATTCACTTAATAGGATTAAAAAAGAAATATTGACTCATATACTGAAAGACCCAAGGGCAGGTGCACTCAGGGTCATACCACATTCCTGAGACTGTCACACTATCCCTCCCTTCTATCCTCTTTAGTATTACCTTTATTCCCAAGTAAGTTTTCTATGTAGAAATGAAAATGGCTGTTAACAACTCCAGACATAAATTATTGTCACACGCAAATTTCTTTGTTCTGATAGACTGACAGAAGGTCCAAGTAGGAATGTCACCGGCCTGGTTAGGGTCAGGTGCTCAGCTCTAGTCAGAGGATGTGTATCATACCTGATGAGCTGGAATCTCATGGTCAATTTTGCACTGAGTGACAAAAGTTTCATTTGATTGGCAACCCCAGGTAGGAGAGCTCCCAAAATAAATGAAGGACCATGTCACCTAAAAAAGGAAAGAGGGGGGGTCACTTAGGTGGCTCAGCTGGTTAAGCATCTGACTCTTGATCTCAGCTAAGGTCTTGATCTCAGGGTCATGAGTTTAAGCACCACACTGAGCTCCATTCTGGATGTGAAGCCTACAGGGGAAAAAAAAGGAAGGAAGGATATCGGGTTGCATATACCAATGGAAATTCACTGAATTCTGTATGCTTTAAAGATAATTTTTTTTTCTTCTTAAGCACATAAATTGTCAACCCATTTTTTTTCTTTTTTCTTTTTTTATTTATTTATGATAGTCACAGAGAGAGAGAGAGAGAGAGAGGCAGAGACACAGGCAGAGGGAGAAGCAGGCTCCATGCACCGGGAACCCGATGTGGGATTCGATCCCGGGTCTCCAGGATCGCGCCCTGGGCCAAAGGCAGGCGCCAAACCGCTGCACCACCCAGGGATCCCGTCAACCCATTTTCTTAGGAGTACTTTTTTTTAAACTACAGAAATTTCTCAATTATGTGGGTTTTTTTTTTTAATTATGTGGTTTTTTTCTTTTTTCCCCCTCTAAGCAATCTTAACTTGCCTCTGATGCCCATTTTAAATTGCTTTTGCATTTTTAACTTCCTTGCATTCCTTTCCTATCTTACTTATCCATCTTGTTTCCTCATGTTATCTTTTGATTTTTCATCTTACCCTATCTTCCTCTTAGGGTTTCATTCTCTAGCTTGTTGCCTTGCATCATATTTTGGATTCCAAACAGTTTCCTAGGATTCCTTGCCTAATATTAGAAGTTCACTCTCCTTCTGAGTTTTCAGGATATTTCTTTTAATTCTACAACTTCTCCCCTAAGTTCTGTTTGTTTTGCTTCATTTTGTTCTTGTGTACTTATACCAAAGTGACTTAGCTGTTTGTGGTTTCAGTTCCCAAATGGATTATAATGGTCTTCACTCTACATTCATTTGGACTATTTTTCAAATTCTGTTATTTAATATATATTGAGATCAACTGACTGCTACACATAGCTCCTAGTTTGCATCTCAATGGATAGAAAACATTAATTTATTACTTGCCTGCATTCCTGAAACGAGATCTTCTGGGTTTCCACCACTGCAGAGTCCATACTCTGTACCAAAAGAACCTATGAACAACTATAAGCCTCCAGGTTCTTTTCCATTCTACTTATGGTGATTATCCATCCAGGATACTGCATGCAACCACCAGCTCCCAACCAACCCTCTTCCTACCAAACATTTCTGAGGTCCAATTTCCAAACAAAACTGTGAGAGTTTGTAACAGCCATTTTTAAAAGATGTATCTCAGTCTTTGCTTTGGAGGCTCTGCTTTTCTGACCTATGAGACAGGAAGCAGCAAAAGAAAGAAAGATCTTTACACCTACTTTCATGTGAATCAACAGACCTGTGGTGTTCTAGCTAATTCTATCAGGCGAAATCAGTGGAAATTGCACACAACTTACGGTAATAAGTTAGCTATTAGTTTTCAGAGGAAATAGGGTGAGGAGCAGAGAGGAGTCATTGTAGGAACTGTAGCTGGAAATCATTTCATGTGGAAGGGCTTCCCATTGGTTTAAGCTGAAATCCATTCCTACAGAATATGCCAAAATGGACATACTACCTTTAAACGGATATTCTAATTCTGGAGTTATCCTCAGAAGGCCACTCATTAAGATCTTTTGTTTTCCAAAGTTACTGCATGCAGCAGGAAGGATGACTTTTTCCCTAAGTTTGAATGTTCCAAAGACATGCAATTTTAAGAGCACTTGTAACAAAGCTCTTGCAAAGCTCATGATCCATGTCCACTAGCAAATCCCTCTTTGTATCACACCCAAAACTCTCCTCATGCTGTTTTAAACCTGTCCTTTTCTTTTGAGCTCCATTTACAGAGCAGTTTAGCCAGTACTGATGTAATATCACCTCTTAACTTGGTTTGTTATAGTGGCTCAACCAAGAGCCAAAGAATTCAATGCTAGGTGACAGCATCATTTAGAAAGAAAATTATTCTCCCTTAAGCTGTATACCATAAAGTTTCATCTTAACTGATATAAGATCAATATGACTATTTAGCATATTATGTAAAGTTAGCCTTTCCTTACATAGTGTTTTTACCATTAGTGTGAAAATAATGATCAAATTTAATGGTTACTATATGGGACTTTATTAGTTTAGTTTGCTGAGGAGATGTAGCCTGAGATGCCAATTTGCATGCAAGAAGTCGAGTCAGGAGTAATCTCAGAATCGACCTATGAGAGGACCAAAAGCTGAGCAGTGATGCATCTGCCAACATTCCCAAGGGGTGGGAAAATGAGTGCCCTGGTCCTGAAGGGGATCTGAGAGGCACATTACAGCATCCTCCATAGGACAGAGTTGCCACAGAATGATATATTAGTCAGGCTAGCTAAATTATGCTGATTAACATGTAATCCTAATATTCTAGTGAGTACATAAAAGAATGTGTTATTTTACTAATATTCTCTGACTGACACAGAGGGCTCTACTCATTAAGGTTACCTGAAGACTAAGATTGATGGAAATTCCAAAATACCAGGCATCTTTATGATCACTTATGTAGAAAGAAAGAAACATTATGAATCATGTACTGGTTTGAAGTACCTGGAAGTGAGTCATGTTTTTTCCAATCAATTTCACTGGCCAAATTGCGTCACATGGCCATGCCCAAAATCCTACGTAGTGCCCAGAAATAGGGGAAAAACAGAATATCTATGACCTAATGACCACCATAAAGGAATGGCCTAGCCTGGGGTCCAGAGATATAAATTGCCCATTTGAAATACTATGATACTTTTTGTTCATCAGTGTACATTTATTCTTTAATTACAACTAAAGAAGAGCCAGAAGGAAAAGTACATTTGAAGAACTGTAACCTCTCAGTAATAAAATTGCGAAGCTAAATATTTCCATAAAGCATTCCAACAAAGGAATCATAAGAAACCCCAAAGAAAGCAAGAATTGATGGCATTTAAAAAGAGACTGGAAACTTTGTATATTCTCTAATGTTTTATCAATTTTTTTTAAATCCCTAAAGTTATTAGCATAAAAATCCTCAAAACAAAAGTGTCTCTCTGTTTTGGACAGACTGGCACAGCAAAGAAACGAGACAGTACGTGCTTCCTTATTCCATTAAAGAGTAAAGAAGAACCCTTAGACTTAATGAATGATAGGATATACATGAATATATTTAAAAAGGGGGGGGGGACTTGATCTTCTGCAAGGAAGAAAGAAAGCCTATGGTTTTGGAACTAACAATATGTGGCTGTCACAGTAGCTACAAGCATATATCACAGGTTGCCTTAAGATTGTGTATGTGTGCTGTGTGTGTGTGAAGTATCTATGTGTGTGTGTATGCACACAGAGCAGGCAACTTCCCAGTACCATTCAGACATCCAGTCTACTCATGAGCTAAGAGCCTGTTATAATTACTTCTATATACCTGCTTTAAAAACTTGAGAGGTCTCTTTAAAAAAAAAAACTGGTGCTGGGAAAACTGGACACCCACATGTAAATAAATGAAATTAGATCCCCATCACACACCACTCACAAAAACTAATCCACAAAAATGGATTAAGGACTTAATTGTAAGATCTGAAACTGTAAAACTCCTAGAAGAAAACATGCTTCATGGCACGGGTTTAGGCAATGATTTCTTTTTTTTTTTTTAATTTAACTATATTTCAGGTGTACAGTGTAGCGACTCAATGAGTCTATATGGAAGCAATCATTTGTTGAATATGACATGAAAACCACAAGCAACGGAAGCAAAAATAGACAAATAGAACTACATAAAAGTAAAAATCTTACGCACAGCGAAAGGAAAAAGCCAAAAAAATAAAGAGGCTACTTACTGAATTGAGAGAAAAATATTTGCAAACCATGTGTTTGACAAGAGGTTAACATCTAAAATATATAAGAAATTCCTATAACTCAAGAATTAAAAAAATTATTTTTAAAAAATAACCTGATTTTTTTATTTTTTATTTTAAAAATATTTTATTTATATATTCATGAGAGACACAGAGAAAGAGGCAGAGACACAGGCAGAGGAAGAAGCAGGTTCCCCCCGGGGAGCCTGACGTGGGACTCAATCCCAGGACCCTGGATCACAACCCGAGCCGAAGGGACACGCTCAACCACTGAGCCACCCAGGTGTCCCAATAACCTGATCTTCAAGTGGGTAAAGAAATTGGATAGGCATTTCTCTAAAGAAGACATATAAATGGTCAACAGGTAATATGAAAGGGTGCTCAATATGGCAGCATCAGGAAAATGAAAAATCAAAACCACAGTTAGATACCACCTCATGCCTGTTAGGATGTCTACCGTCAAAAAAAATAAAAGATAACAAATGTTTGGAAAGATGCAGAGAAATGGGAACCCTGTGCATTGCTGATGGAAATGCTGCAGCCACAGTGGAAAAGAGTATGGAAGTTACCTTAAATTTTTTTTTAAAAAAGAACTGCCATTTGATCTAGCAATCCCACTCTGAGTCTATATCCAAAACCCCACTTCTGGGTATACATCCAAAAGAAATGAAATCCAGATTTCAAAGAAATATCTACGTTCTTGTGTTCACTACAGGCAAGATATAGAAACAACCTAACTGCCCACCAATAGATGAATGGGTAAAGAAAATGTGATGTAGACATATAACAGAATATTACACAGCCTTTAAAAAAAAGAAAAAGAGTCAATCCTGCCATTTGTAACAACATAGATAAACCTGGGAGACATTATGCTAAATGAAATCAGCCATTCACGAAAGTACAAGTACTGCAGGATTCTGCTAGTACGAAGTACCCAGAGTAATCAAACACATAGAACCAGTGAGTAAATGGTGGTTGCCAGGGCTGGGGAAATAGGGAAAATGGGCAGCTGTTCTTCAAAAGGCATAGAGTTTCAGTTCTATAGAATGAGTAAGTTCTAGGGATCTGCTGTACTACATTGTGCCTATAGTCAACAATACTATATTGTGCACTTAAAATGTGTTGAGGATAGATCTCATGTCAAGTGGCTTACAATGGTTACAAAAAAAAAATGAGAGAATTTTCTGTTGTCAATAAAAAAATAATCAAAATACATTTTGGGAAAACCAAAAATAGAAATCCACTAAGCAAAACTATTTCAGGCTTGCGAAGTAATTACCTGTAGACACTTGAACGTATTATCCTGGACTTCCTGAGGAATGGACTGATAGCAGTTGGAGTCCTGCTCAGGCTTTACCCCTCACCTGCTTTCCCATCCTTCTGATGAACTTGGCTCCCCAGTGACCACAGCAGGGACACTGGCTTCTGTCCTTGCTCAGAAGGACAGAAGTTATGCCTGAAAGTTCTTAACTATGCTTGCTGATGTCGCTACTGAGAGCCTCAATTTTCCACTATGTTTCCCTATCTGCCTACTTCTACCCTTCTGTGATCCACACCGATCCTTCAACACAGTTTACTTTCCTCATGTTGGCTATTAACACCCACTTCCTCTAGGTGTACTGGGTATTGCACAAAAGAAACACTCTCTGTAGGTCACTTATAGCAGCATATAATTTCCTGATAGTCCCATTCCAAAATAAAATATATATGCAAATAAGTCTACATACACACATTTCAGCAATTGCTTTTTTCCCAAAGTGCATCCTTTGATTCCTCAATTTCTTCCCACTTGAGGGAGTCAGTAAACGTGGGACGGTGAAGAATACATATTTCTGTGGTGCTAAACTTCAACACAAATTTACTTTTTTCTTGCTCTTTTGTAGGAAAGGCTAACTAGAATCATTAATCATGTTAACATTAGGCATCAAAGGAACAGTTTAAGGTAAAGAGCAATAAAAACATAAATGAATATTTTATTCATTCAAGAGTTTCCCCCTTGAGTTTTCTGAATTGTTCATTTCCCGAGTCAAATGCCAGGCTGCATTTCCCAGTTTTCAGCAATGAGAAATGGCAGATAGGAAAAGGACCTGTATATGTCATAAATGACAACCATACATTACAAGACTATGCTGAAGGTTTTAAAGTTAATATTAAAGGTTTGAGGGTAATTTTATGTTTAGCATATAAACCCTAGTTTTATAATCTGAGAGCAAGTAACTAGCCATTCTGGACATTTTTTATAGATTTCATCTTAAATATAGTTCCACCAAAAACTGCTCTGTTTAAATTGCCTTAACATCGTCTGTGAATTGTATTCACTTGACAAAAGCATGTGAGGAGTTTAAAGTATAATGATTTTCTAAAAATACTGATGATTTGCACATTCTTTTCCATCTCAGAGCAATTGGATTTATTACATATTTTTACCCACTTGTCAGGCATGGAGAAAGTGGCTCGCAAGAACTCTCCAAGTCCTATTGTGCTTTTAAAATAAAATGATCAAACCAAAATCTAAATTTATAAATGGAAGCACAATGCGTATGCTCTCAATGAGACAATCGAGTCCATTCTTCCTTTAAATCAGAGGATCAATTCATGTTCTCTAACTGTACTCATCAGCTTGTATTTCAGCCTTTCAGCAAATGGGGTTGTGGCAAACATCTTGGCCCAATTTCTTTGGAGAGTAGAATATATTCCTTGGGTCTGAATGTATAGATTACCCGTCCGTCACTATTACAGCACGTCCTCACATAGACATTTGATCAATAGCACAAAATCTCGCTCACTTGTCTTGTCACAAATCATCGTAAATTGCTTCTAAATGTAACCACACACGATAATGAAGAGAAAAGAGAAATATATGTATTCTCCAGTAGGCAGTCTGTGGGTTGTATCCATGTGAAAATACAGAAACACCTTTGTCTTTAAATGTTGCATATAGAGGTAAAAGCTACGAAAGTTCTTTATGCAAAATGGCTCCCAGATATGTGTAACTGAAACACCACAGCTAAGTAAATTTAAAAAGTGAATCTAAATAGTTTAGTCATTTATGAAAAGATACCTTTCTCCAAGAGTATTTTATGTAGATTTGCACGTTTCTTGAGATTCTAAAAGAAAGGGATATTAGTAACTCTTCCCAAGTGTGATATTAAAAATATTTAAATACCAGCCTGGTGTGAATACCAACCAGTGAAAAGGGTCACTGTCAACTCACAGTGGCCATAGATCATGGTAAGCTACACCAAGAGACATCAACTGACAACCAGCCCTGCCTAGATCATAGGAATGGTAAGGGTCGGGATTACAAAGCAGTGGCCTTAGCAGAGCCTAGCACACAGGATGCATCCAGAAAATGTCAGTTTGAGCCAAATCAAGTTTTCTGTCATAAACACTTATATCATAGTTCTGAGAAGCTTCCTCTAAGTATGAAATATCCTAATTACTATAGTGTCTACTTGATATAAAACTATCTAAAAAATGGGTATAAAAATATCAGTATTTTGATCATTTATTTATAATCCAAGAGCAGGAATAGATAGAAAGTTCCATATCAGTACAGACCACAGTCAGAGATGCAGGAGAGATTCTCTCTCTCCTCTCCCTTCTGATCCTCTCCCCCATGAGTGCTCTCACTCCCACTCAAATAAATTTAATTATTTGAGAGAGACAGACAGGCAGAGGGAAGGATTACTAGCAGGAGGAGCAGAGGGAGAGAGACTTAAGCAGACTCTGTGCTGAGTGCAGAGCCCCACACATGGGCTCAATCTCACAACCATGAAATAATGACCCCAGCTAACACCAAGAGTCAGCCACCCAACAGACTATACCACCCGTTGTCCCTAAATAAATAAAAATCTTTTTTTTTAAAGAATGATTGTTTTCAAAAACACTCAGATCTATTATATAACGTACATATCCACACTCTCATTTTCCAAAATGCCAGGACCTGTAACTGTCCCAGTTGCTATGGAAACAACAAAGATCTTGGATGAAGTTCATACTCCAGAGCTTTGGGGAGCACACAGCCAGCAGCTGCAGGAATCAGAAACTCATTGCCATACGGATTCTGCAGCTGCTAGACCAGGAACTTAAAGAAGGCAGAGGGAAGGAGGGCAGAATGGAGAGAGAACTCTTTGTTTTCTATTGAAAAGAGGGGAAAAGCCAGTGACTGATCTAAATGCAATTATAGTGCTTAATGAATGTACCCTAGCCTACAGTATTTTAAACCATCTTAAATGGTTGGTAAATTAATTCTAGCATGACTTTAGTCAAAGAATATTGTGTGATGAATTCACACTATCTGAATAACTGCAGCTATCAGCTGAAATAACAGCAGGGAGATGAGTAAATAGGTCAGATATTCTAGGTCTCATCTCCGCAAGGATAAAATTTGGTTTGAGTCTTGAAATGGGCATTTGGGGAGGAAAATCCAACACTTCTGATTCTTGAGGTAGAAATGCCTTGGAATTACAGACTAGTAGAGCTGATAAAAGACCTTAGAGGTCCAAAAGCACCACACCTTCTTGTTGCCCACATGACAAAATTAAAACTCAGGGAATTTAGATGGTTTTCCCCATAACCATTACTGTGTAGTCCCTTAAAGCAATGCAAGCTGCCCACCTGTGTTGGGAAAAGGATGTTCTTTTCATGTGCTCCAAGTCTAAGTATTCATGACAGATGAGTATTCCAGCAGGAACCCCTGGCCCACCTGGAGCAAGAGCTTTACTCCTTAGGACTGAACCAAAGTTGGGCACAGAATAGAACCGATTAATAAAGTTCATTACCATTATTAGTAAGCACAAACTTAGTCAAAAGACAACTAATGACTGGTTAATGCAAATTAGAAATAATGGACAATTATAGTTATTTATATTCTCCTACCTTATGCTTCACTCTTTCTCATTAGCATGAATTAAAAAGTAGCTTTCAATGTAATTCTCTCTGTTTTTGGAAGATTTATTTATTTCTTTGAGACAGTGTGTGCAAGTGGGGGAAGGAGCAGAGGGAGAGGAAACCTCAAGCAGCTTCCCAGCGCAGCTTGGAGCCCCACACACAGCTTGATCCCAGGACTCTGAGATCATGACCTGAGCTGAAATCAGGAGTTGGCTGCTTAACTGACTGAGCCACCCAGGAGCCCCTCAACATAATTCATATTTTAATGGCCACACTGCTCCATTTCTATCTAATTACATCAAGAATTTTCAGCACTCAACCAGTAGTACAATGTATGCTTTCTTATTATATACTTCCACTCCTATTTTCTTCTTTTAATACTACTTTCCATTTATTGAGCAACTATTCTGTGCAATGCATTGTGTGAGTCACTTTATTAACACCATTTCCTACTCTTAAAGCTATCCCAAAGGGAAGGAGTTATTAGTCCCATTTTTTCGATGTATGATTTTATTTTCAGAGGGATTAAACAACCAGGCCAAGATTGCAGTATGAGGGCAGTGCTACAAATTCAAATAGAGAGCCCTCTAGCTGCAAAGCCAGATTTCCCATATAGTACAGCTTCCATACTTTGTCAGTACCTCCAGCATCGGAGAAAATTAATTATTTACTTATTTGGAAAAGATTATCCAGAAGCCACCTAACATATCATCATAATGGAAAGATAATTAAAGATCATGCTACAAGTTCCATAAATGCTGATGAACAATTAAGACTTCCAAAGACAGCTAGAAATTGGAAGCTGACCTGCTGTACAGCTTGAAAACAGTTCCAGGTTACCTAGTTGAAAAGAAAAACTGGCAGTTGATGGTCACAGAATGTCTGGAGTCATTTCAAATCAGCCTCACGGAGGAATAAGACATGAAACCCTCTGCAAATAGGCAAATATTGATTAAGGATATTCCAGGGCAAGACCCAGATCTATGAGATTAACAGAACACAAAGGCTAAAGAAACACTGGCATTTTTCCCTCAAACAGTTTTGATCAATGATTTTTCAAAAGAGATAGCCAGAGCTATGATGGGGGATTTGAGTATCAACAAAGTCTGTCCTTTCAAACACCAGATGCTCTCTTTCCTTTATCTTCTGTTCAACCCTGAATTTTCATTCCTAGGAAGACTGCACAGTCAGCTTCAAACCTATCCCCTTTGGCTCCTGCCTAACTCCTTCACCAGAAAACATACTAGAAAAATACTATCTATGACTAACAGTATTAATGTCAACATGCGCACATTACAGATTAATGAATACACAGAGGGTCCTACAGCCACAGCGTCGTAAGGCCTGATGTTAACCACAATGTGTCTACATTTTACTCTTCCCCCGTTGTCTCTCTGATAAATTACCACAGCCCAAAACAAATAGGTATAATCCTCTTTTATATACATCCTTCTACCTGAGTGAGGCTGGGCAGAGAGCTAACCAGGCCAGGGAAGATGCCATAGATTTAGGCAGGGGTCGGCAGACCATGTTTATGGACCAAATCCAGCCCACCATTTCTTTTGGTAAATAAAGTTTTACTAGAATGCAATCACACTCATGAGTTCACATCTTGTAGATGTGGGTGCCTTCATGTTACAATGAAATAGTTGGGACATAAACTATATGGCCCACAAAGTTGAAAATATGTACTATCTGGACTTTTACAGAAATAAAATGTGCTAATTCTTGCTTAGGACATGGAAAGAGAAGACACTGGTCCAAACATGATAAAATCAGGTGTAAATAGTCAATAGAAAATCAGAAATCTAAACTCCTAAATGTAGATAAGAAAAACAAGGGAGAATGATATCAGTAAAATGGCAGAACTGTGGGAATTTTTCTGCCACCCTCTCTAAAAGGACACCAATTCTGACAATCTTTCAGATGACAGTACCTTTGAAAGTCTGGGAGTCCAGCGGAGAAGTTCCAGCTCACCACTGAAGGAAAAAGAAAAAAAAAAAGGAATCCAAGATTACACAGTGAAGAGGGTAAGAGGTGTGACTTTACCCACATCATCTTTCTTTAAGACAGCAAACCTCGGTGCCAAAGGAGCCCTTCTTGGCCTGTGATTGCTCCCAGGGTGGAAAGTAAGGGCATGTGAATGAGTGCCCAGTTTCCTCACCTGTGAAGGACACTCCCAAAGAGGCCCATTTCTTTCTTGAGCCACTGAGAGTACCGAGAGGAGCTGCATGAGTGGGGGACAGGGAGCAGCTGATAGAACAGCAGTCAGGGCTCCCATGATCACACTATCCCCCCTTGCCAGGTGTAGGGGTTGGGGCTCTCAAAGAACATCGAAGGGATATAGTCCCTCCTAACCATTTCACAGACACCATGAGAAAGCCCGCAAATAGCTGCTGAGGCAGTTCATTTATTAATCTCCCCAAATGGCCCATGGGGTACCCCTAATGCTCTATACCCACACACCCACATCACAGTAGCGCTCCTTCTGTGCACCACTGACAGCGGCCAGGTGACAGGGTGAGATTCTGTAGAAGGCACTAGCTGGCCCAACTCTGAGATTGAAAGACAACACACAAACTTGAGCATTTAGCACCATGTGGGGAGATAAAACAGCCTGTCAGCACCCAGCCTGGCTCTCTTTTCAAGAGAAGGCATACTATCTCAGAATTCCCTAAGAAGGAACAAGAACTGTGGAATAGGCGCATCCATAGAAAAGGTCTGAAAAAGCCTCAGAATGTCGATCAGGCTTGACAGAAGCTATTTCTCTTCCAAAGCCAGTAAGACTGGAGGAGGTGACTGCTTCTTCAAATATAAAGACAGGAGTGCAACACTTTGAGGAATATGAAAAATCAAGGAATCATGACACCACTAAAGAGCACAACAGTTTCCCAATAACTGATCCCAATGAAATGGAGGTCCGTTATTTGCCCAATAAAGAATTCAAAATAGTTGTTTAAGCTCAGTGAGCTAGAATAAAACACAGAAAATTCAATGAAATCAGGAAAACAACATGCAAACAAAATGAGAAGTTTAACAGAGGGACTGAAATCATAGAAAGAAACAAATTCTGCAGCTGAAGAATACGATGAATGGAATGAGAAACAGGAGAGAGAGCTATTTCATGGAAAGGTATTTAAACACCCAGGACAGCCTGTGTTTTGAAGGCATTTCTTTTGAAGGGAAAGTAGTTTCCACATCCTCTATCTGGGCTTCCATTGACATAGGTACTCTCTGGAAACTCAGACCATAATGAATGTGAAACAGAACAATGGAAAGTGAAATCCTAAATAATGCCTTTGTTGCACTTGTTCTTTCATGTGCAAAGTGAAAATGTGTGTATTGATGTTCAATTTAGACGCATGTATTTGTAATATATGTGTGTGTATTTGTATCCATATGTTGATATTCAGGTGTTTAAACTAATATTGTATGTATATATACATTCTAATAAAGAAAAAAATTCACTCACGTATGAAAGTTTTTGGCTTTTTTTTTGTGAAAGATATAGGTTAACTGTGTTATTCCAGAATACAGGTTGATTTTCAACAAGTACACTGGACATTTGTTCAACAAGTATGTTGATTTGTTTGACAAGTATACTGGATGTTCGACAAGTATATTCAACAAGTACACTGGACAAGTACTGTGTGTCAGGCATGATTATAGGGTCTATAAATACATTGGTGGGGGAAAAACAGACAAAAAACTCTTTTTTTAAAAAATTAGTTTACATTCTAGTGGGGTTGGGGGGAGAAACTGACCATACACAAAATTATATTATCTATTGCTGTGGCACAAATTACATAAAGTTCAGTAACTCAAAACAACACATATTTATAATCTCCGTTTCTGTGGGTCAGGAGTCTGAGCATGGCTTAACTGCATCTTCTGATTCAGAGCATCTCAAGGGCTGTGATGTTATCTGGTGGCTTGACTAGGGAAGAATCTGCATGAAGTGGTTAGTAGAATCAGTTCCTTAGGAGCTGTCAATCTGGACCTCAGTTCTTTGCTGCTATTCATGGAAGGCCATCGGAGTTCGTCATCACACAAGCCTCTCGAGCATGGCAGCTTCCTCTATTTAAGGCAACAAGGGAGGTTTTTCTAACAAGACAGAGTCAAGGTCTTTTGATAATCCAACCATAGATGTGACATCCCATCACCTTTGCTGTATTCTATTTTTTGGGGAATTAAGTGTCACATCCCACACTCAAAGGGTCAGGATAACACAAGGCTATGACTCTCAGGAGGCAGGAATCATCCAGGATCATACGTAAGGTCTGCCTACCACACTGGGCCAGAGCTCATAGAACCTGGTGGGCCACTGGAAGGAATGTGGAATTTACCAGGATGTGGAAATTGATGCTATAATAATTCATGAGACGCAGCTCAGGATCTAGAGGTGTGATATCTGCTGACAGTGTTTACTTTGCAGCCACTCACACTGTCCCTCATGAGACCCCTCAACCTCCTTATCTCATGGAGGATGGCAGTGCTGATTTTTCAGTTTCCTATACTGCTCCCATATCCGTTGCAACTTGTCTTGATGCTTTAGGCTTGCTCACAGTCACTCATCATCCCTCCCTGCATCACCCCTTTATATAAGTTTCCTCCCGTTTTTCTTTCTACCTATAGCTCTCCTGCTGAGAGTCACCTCTTCTGTTAATCATAGTCTTCTTTCCTCTTTTGGCCAACAATATCACTACCAGACTATCGACACCATTAATTTATTTATTAGCTTGGTAAGTGAGCCTTTTCATCCAGTTCAGAATAGGGGAGATGGAAGTACCACAACTAAATTAAATTGCAAGGTTATTCTCTGACATTTGATGCATGTACTAAAGGTTACTGAAGCAGAAAGTCAGTGACCATGACTCTTGTTTTGCCTGTCAGGAACTGAGGCCAAACTGCTGTTTGCTGATGGGCCCTCTCAGTTCTTGAGAGCTCACATACTACCTCTCCACCTTGCTTTTCTTTTCACAAACCTCTACACATATGTTCATGATCTCCTCAGAAAGTTGGATCCATCCATTCAACAGGCTAACACTCCCTGTTACAATCAGTTTTCTACATGAATCTATAATTCTCCCATCCAATCTCTCTTTCAAATGCCCTCCCAGCAATCCCTTGCCCCTTACCTCCATTTATGGACAGCTTCTTCTTTGCTGGCATATGAACAAACTAATAATTGCAAACTTTGAGAAGAATCCTCCATTTTTGTAGACTATGTAGCAGTGATCAAGGATAACATCATAATGCTACAAATAAAAATGATTACAGCTAGGTTGTAAAGGAACACCTTTAAATATTTAAATAGATGAGAAGGGAAATCTTAGTTTCTTAAAGTACTTTAAAGCCATACGACCACATTGATCTTAAGGCCACATTTGTTGAGGGAGAAAAAAAATCATTATGATCTTCTTTCCTTAATAGGAATTTTGTTGTTGATATTTCAGGGAAATATGTTCTCGGAAATTGCTTAAAACACCTTTCCAAGATTTCTCTCCTCGTGATCAAAGAAGTGTGGCAATGCCTACCTTTGCCAGGAATAGTACAATATTTTCCCTCAGGTTTCAAACTCCTTGAAAACCTCTGTAACCTGCTGCTTTGTTTTTATAGTAATCAAAGCTAAATGGGGGTTTAGAGAAAAATGAAGCATGCAGCACAACTGAAGAAATTCCATCTCAATGCTGCACACATTTTCCAAATATTCAACTTTTCCCTCTAGTGTAAACATAGCCTTTATCATGAAATTGAACAGTTTTCTAAATTTGTCTCTTAGGAGCAAGCCTACCCTGCACATCATGGAACATTTTATCCTCCCAAGATAGACTAAAAGCTCTAAATTACTCATTACACAGCTTAACAAAAGAAGCTCATCGTTAGTTAATTGGAGATAACATGGCCTTGTTCCCCGATGCAGATATACTAAAAATTGCTGGTTATTTCTGTAGTTAATTTCTTCTGGAAAAAATTCTCAGTCGTAAAATTTATCTTCTCATGATAAAAAATGAGATAGCATGAAATAAATATTCGGTTTGGAGCTAAGAGGATGTAGAATACTAACGAGGAAAGAACTAAATTTCTGAAAAACTTGCAAAATGTCAACTGTCCCAAATGATATGCAACCCAGTTATCTCAAAGAAAACTACTTCAGTTAGTTGGGTGAGGCAGTGTTCCGGGTGCAAAATGTAAGGAGGTGCCTGAGGCAAGTGCCCTGCTTGCCTCACTCTAGTATGGGCCTCAGTTAGACAGAGGAGCTATACTCCCTGAAATGTCCTCTTATCTAATTTTGAATGAGTCATTTAACTGTTCACTTTTTTTGGACTTCTTTTCTACAATCATATTTATTTTACTCCCTGGATCTTTCATGCAATCCGTTATAAGTTAAAACATAGATAGTGGGTTCCTACAGATAATGTATTATCAAAGGGGCATCTTGAGAAAATACACCATTAAGATGTGGGCACAGCTGTAAGGGGTTTATAATCCAATAGAGAAGACATGTATTTCTGCTTTCTAAGAAAATACTTGTTTAGACCCTCCATTGCCCTTCAAACTAGGATTCTAATTCCTCATGCCCTACATTGCCAACTGTCACCACATCACCTGCTATTAACTTTCTGGTCCATGACAAGCACTCTTCCTCACACACAACTACAATGAAAGCCTTGTTAACCTGTCTGAGGCTTTCCAATTCATTGCAAACCCAAAACTTTAAGCATCATTGAATGTCACTGACCTGAGGCTTTTTACATTATTGAGTATCTCTTCCTTCTTGAGCATTTCTCCTACTGTCACTGTGTCTGGCCCTCAATATTTCTGATCCCTGCTCCGTCTACTTCAATAGCATCCCCGTCTTTCGGTTCCCATACCACCTTCTTCCTAAATGCTGACATTGTTTATAATCAGAACTCTCTTTTTTTTGTTGCTGTACAAAATTTCCCTGGTCAATCCCAGGCACTTGCAAAAGTTTACTTCCTCAGCATGCACATCTGACTTCAAAATCTGTATTTAGGCTGAGCCCTTTGCACTGGAAACCATGTCTTTTTATCTCATTAGGCACATGTATTAAATAACAACTAAGTTCCTAGGCATTGTCAATGCACAGATAAAGCACATTGGCTCTAACCTCAGACCGCAACCTGGTGGAGGATGCTGATCATTCCAAAAAAGGTTACAACACAGTCTATGTTATCATTAAGCATGCATCAGTGCTCTAAGGCATTGCTGCTCAAACTCCAATGTGCAACGGAAATACCCGGACATCTTGTTCAAATGAAGATTTGATTCAGAAGGTCTGCCTCGAGGCTGAAGATTCTGCATTTCTGTGAACCTCCCAGGTGATGTTACTGCCAGCATTCCATGATATTTGAGTAGTAAAGTTTGGGGAGATTTGAGTAGTAAAGTTTTGGGAGATTTCCCTGACCCTTTGAGTAGTAAAGTTTTGGGAGATTTCCCTGACCCTAACAGTCTATGAAGTCTGGCATAGAAGGGAAGGCAAAGCTGCCTGATCTAAATGTTGAGGATATCCTGAATTTTCCAGAGGAACAAATGAGAATAGATCATTTGGGAAAAGGGAAAAACATGGTAAAAAGAAGCAGATGTGTGTCAGCACAGAGGTCTGCGATCCTGTGCCTAGAGCCCATGGCACCAGATGTAGGAGAGCCGAGTGGGATATGGAGGAGGAGGACCTAGAGCATTAGAAACCACATGATGAGGGTCCTATACCATGTCCTAGAGCAGAGACACCCAGAATGTGATGGAGGTAGCCAGGGAGAGCAGGAGCATTAAAAATCAACAAATATGAGGTTCAGGCTGTGCCGCGCACTTGTCTCCAGTGTCCGGGCCTCTTCATATAGACAACAGCTGGCCATGCCTGTTTCCCTCCTTGAATACCCCTCAGGGTATAGCTACTGTGCCTGGCATTCTGATCTGTTGATGGAGTGAACCATTTTCTTAAACCTCTGACTTGCTCAAGACAATTCCTTCAGTGATTAAAAAGTATTTTGATACTTCCCCAAAGACAACAGATTGAAAACAAACCACCAAAACAATCATACAAATTCACACAAAGTAACCTCTGCTAACGAATGAATGAATGGTGTAGGACACAGTACCTCAGGTGCACTCAGTTGAGAGGACTCAGTAGTGTTTAAAGCAGCGTTCCCCAAAAGAAATGTAATGTAAGCAACATATGTAATTTTAAATTTTCCAGTAAGTACGTTTAAAAAAGAAACAAGGGCAACTGGGTAGTTCAGTGGTTGAGTCTGCCTTTGGCTCAGGTCATGTCCCAGGGTCCTGGGATGAGTCCTGCATCAGGTTCCCCACAGTGAGCCTGCTTCTCCCTCTGTCTATATCTCTGCTTCTCTCTCTATGAATAAATAAAAACCTTTAAAAAATTAAAAATAATTCAAAAATTAAAAATGAAAGTAAAATAATAATAATAATAATAATAATAATAATAATAATAATAATAATTAAAAAAAAAAACAAGTTGGGGGTGCCTGGGTGGCACAGTTGGTTAAGCATCCAACTCTTGGTTTTGGCTCAGGTCACGCTCTCAGGATTGTGAGATCAAGCCTGGTTCCAGATCTGCACTCAGATCCAGTAGGTTTGAGATTCTCTCCCCCTCTTCCTCTCCCCACTGTGTGCATGTCCAAGTGTGTGTGCACATGCACACATGCTCTCTCTCAAATAAATAATCTTTAAAAAAAGAACCAAGTTAAACTAACTTTAATATATTTAACCCAATATATCCAAAATATTATCATTTAAACATGCAATTAATATAAAAAATTATGGATGAGGGATGCCTGGGTGGCTTAGCGATTGGGCATCTGCCTTTCGCTTGGGGCATGACCCTGGAGTCCCAGGATCCAGTGCCGCATTGGGCTCCCTGCAGGGAGCCTGCTTCT
Organism: Canis aureus; assembly: GCF_053574225.1. Taxonomy (NCBI): domain Eukaryota; kingdom Metazoa; phylum Chordata; class Mammalia; order Carnivora; family Canidae; genus Canis; species Canis aureus. The sequence goes on along the minus strand of NC_135649.1, from coordinate 118,612,334 downwards.
CCCTCTGCCTGTGTCTCCACCTCTCTCTCTGTGTCTCTCACAAATAAATAAATAATCTTAAAAAAAAATTACTGATGAGACACTTTACATTTCCTTTGTCATAAGTCTTTGAAATCTATGTGCTATTTTACACTTATGTCACATTTCAATTCAGATTCACTCTTTTTCAAGTGCTCAGTAGCCCCATATAGCTGCTGGCTACCATACTGGACAGCACAATTTTAAAATGTGTGCAATTAACTCCTTAATCTGTATCACTGTATGAGCTTTTGTTCAGGTCATTCCCCTTCCTGTACTCACATGCCTCACCTGAAACTGAAAACGCTGATTAGATCAGTGTCCTCACATGATAATGCAAAGATCCTAAAGACAACATGTTGTAGCCAAAGGGAAGAGCTGTGTGTGTGTGTGTGTGTGTGTGTGTGAACAAACACTGAAGTTTCTGTAGCTATCACCCTGGAAATCCCAATCTTAAAGTATGTTTCTGTACTCTGAAAGGATAAGAGACAGGATACTGAAATTGCTAAGAGTTTCTCAACTCTTAACACTTTCCAGCCATTTATAAGCTTTGGGGGTTTGTTTTTTTGGTTTGAGGTTCTGGAGGAGGTATTTTTTTAGAGGGGGTTAGGGGTTTTTGAAGATTCTACAAATGGAAGCAGAAATAAAGCAGTAACTTGTGCATTATCCTCTTGATTAGAACAGGCATGTGTACTGCACTCAGATGGCAGAGAAACTGGTCTATAGTCCAATACCTGCTTCTGCATTATTAAAAGCTAAGTAAGCAACAATCTTGTCTTTGCACATAGAGGAATAAATGTAGTAACAATGAAAACTGTTTTCAACCAAGGTCAGCACCACCACTTTGGAGAATGATGGGAAAGAAAGACTCCATGTTCTTCTTTTTCAAAAGGTGAGTAAAATATACTTGATAGCTTCTTAAGGAAACTGTTTTGTTTGTTTTGTTTTTAATGTTCCATTTTAAGGGTGTCTTGTAAATTCCAAACAAATCAAGGAGCCAGTTGGAGTCAAGGGTTCCATATTATTTGATTGTGTAAGCCCAGTGCTTGGCATGGTACCTAGCACTCAGTGTATGCTTATCAAGTGCATGAGGTAGCATTTCAATCCTTATCAGATGTTCTCCAATATATGGACTATGTGTGGCAAAGATTAATACTTAAATAATACTCCAAGGGCTGTGCACAGTGCTCCCTAGAAAGTTGTACATTGGAGGTTTTGTCTGCTATTAACAGGGAAGTATGAAGAGCTGGGAGGGAGAAGGCAGGCAGGCAGACAAAGCTTCAGACAAGATGCATAGACAGCTCCTGTCAACTCCCACCACCTGGAAGGCAATGAGATGAACGATAGCCTCTTTCTCTCTTCTGAAGCCTCAGGCTAATCACCATAACACTTTTTCTTTGCATTAAAAAATGTCTTTCTGGTCGATTTACTTTCATATATATATTTTTTCATATATATATGAATTTTTTCATATATATGAATATATATGCTTATACATATATACACATATAAATTTACATAATGCTGAAATGTGATCTTATATATACTAATGGAGTGTGTTAGTAGTTGGTTTGTGTGTCTGCTGTTTCATTTATCTTCTATCCCTAGCCCCTAACCATTCCCCCCTACTCTCCATGGAGCTGCCACAGCCCTACCTAGTAACCCATGTGAAGGATCTAGAATATTTCTTTCCATAGTTTTCTTCAGAATTAATCACACACACACACACACACACACACACACACAAATTCTGCCTTTGCTTTATAAAAATGGGAAATTACATACCTGTCTGCTTCTTGCTTTTCTCTCGTAATAATAAAACACGTACAAATTCCCATACAGCAACTGATACATTCAAATTCATTCTTTCAAATGGCTGCATGATATGATATGCCATATTGCCAATATATTCTAATTTACTCAAGGACTCCTTTGCTGAAGGGCAGTTACTTTGTTTCCAGTTTCTTGTCAGCTTAAACAGTGCTCAGTATATACCCTGGAGCATTGGTCTTTACATATTGAGCTTCATTTCTAGGGAATGGAGCTCCAAAATGGTATGGCTGGGTCAAAGAGTATGTATGTTTAACATTTTGATAGTTATAGACATTAATATCTAAAAAGTCTATAAATATTCATATTATCACCAGTAATAGGTGAAAGTACCCATTTTTCCACATATCTCCTGGCAATATGTGGTACTATTTTATATTTCTGCACCTGAAGTAAATATCAGGTGAGCGATATGTACCCGTAGGTGTCACCATCTTAGGGGAAACCAAAAAATCCTGCTATAACTGAGTGCACTGAGAAGAACACTAAAAGAAACTCAGCAGACCTAGTTTTAGATTCACACTGCATTCTGAACTGAAAACCTAAACAAGTCTTTTAACCTCACTGAGCCTCTTTCAGTATTTGTTAAAAGGATATATATACTTTTTAATATCAAAGGCTGACAAAACAATGTGAATTTATCAGGCCAAAATCAAAGGAAAGCCGACAATTAAAAAGAAATAACAGAACACTAATGCCATGTCTCCCTGAGGGCGTCTGGTCAATCTGGTGATTTAAGTTTTAGTTTCTCTTCCTATGAGATGAAGGAGATAGAAGAAAAAGAAAAAACAGGGCTCATTCAGGGTGGGAAATCAAATAAAGGACCCTCTACCTCAAATCTGGGATCTCCAAAATACTCTACCTTTAGTGTAAATTTGAGGCAAAATAGACTCATAGCAAATCTGCACCATAAAAGGAACACCAGGACATTACTCTGGATCCTGAGAAAAGTAGCAAAGGAACAAACAGTGAAAAGCTGTAAGAAAAACTGCCATTCATGTGGATTTGCAACCCAAATTCATATCTTCTGGAAGTCCAAATTAATGTTAAGCTATCAATTTGGCTCAAAACAGAATCTCTAAAACTACCTATGGTAAAGAGCTGGGCTGTTTGTTTCATTTCCAATCCATGGGAACTCTCATACTTTTATAAAATACAATAAAAATGAACTACAAGAAATTATATGGAAATAAAGAGACGAATACAGCAGATTGATGCTGTCACAATGTCAAATTACTATAAAAATTTCCAAATGTCATTCTCAATTTCCATACTTATTGCATAAAAGGTTACAAGCATTTTGTGCAGCAACACCTGGTCCCAAGTACTCAGCAGAACAAGTGCAATTCCTCTCTGCGCACACACCTCCCTCTTAAACCTTAGAGACTTTTCAAAATAATTTCCAAAGAAGAAGCATATTTTACAAGTCAAAGAAAATCAGCAAACATGCAAGAAACTAGATACTATGAAGCAGAATTAAAATAAAGAGAAAAACCAGATTTGCAAAAGCTTCAGATATTGAAATGATCAGATACCGAATCTAAAGCAACTTGTTTATTATGTTTAAAGGAATAAAACATAAAATACTACCATAAAAAGTGATCCAATAGGCTTGAAAAGAACAAAATAGAAATGGAAAATAAAATAACGGAAAGTACAGACTCAGTAAACGAGTTAAACAGCAGATTGAACATGGTTGGAGAGGCAACTGCACAGCAAAACAAGCTGCTGCAGAAGATGAAAGAGAAGCTTAGAAATGTAGAGACTGGATACAATATAAAATATTTTCTGAGTCCCAGAAAAAAGAAAGAGAATAGGGCAGAGAAAATAATATGAAAAGAGAAGATTCCCCCCCCCCCCCAGACTGGGTAAAAGGCATCAATGTACAAATTCCAGACTTCCCAGGAATCCCAAGGAAATTTTATAAATAAAAATGCACACCTGGACAAGTCAAAGTAAAATCTGAGAACAGCAAAGACAATCTTAAAAAGAGAGAAGAAAACAAAGATTGCCCTCCAAGGAATGACAGGCTGAGAGCTGATATTCAACAACAAAAACAGAAGCCAGGAAAAAGAAAGTGAATGGTGCTGTCACCCATATGAACAAGTGTGGAAGCAGATTCCCTCCAGTTGAGCCAGGAGACTTTGCATTCCAACACTTTGATCGCACCCTATGACAGACTCAGCTAGAGGACCCAGCTAAGATGCATTTAGGTTCCTAGCCCATGGAAATGGTGAGATAATGAATAATAACTGATAATAATGAGATTATAAGTGATAATAAATGTTCCTTGTTTTGAACTGCTAAGTTTGGGGCTAATTTGTTAGGCAACAATAGATAATTAATACAGTTAGCATTCATCTGTTCTACCTGCCATCAAATAGAGACAGTAATTTAAAAATAAAAATACAACACATACCGGGAGGGGGGTTGGCACCAAAAATCCACAATCTAGCCAACTCCCGGTAGGGAAGAGAGAATTTGCCATGATGTATTAGTTTTCCAGAGATGCCATAACAAAGTACCACAGAGGGGAATCTTAAACAGCAAAAATCTATGGTCTCCATTCTGGAGGCTAGGGTTGGTTCCTTCTGAGGGATATGAGGGAAGGCTCTGTCCCGGGCCATTCTCTTTGGCTTGTAGATGACTGTCTTCCTCCTATGCCTCCTCACTTTAAGTCCCATCTATGTGTGTCCGTCAGTGTGTGAATTTCTCCTTTTTATAAGGACTCTAGTCATATTGAATTAGGGCCCAATGAGTGACCTCTTGGTTATGCCTTTGTAAAGATCCAATCTCCAGAAAAGGTTATATTCTGAGGAACTTGAGGTTGGGACTTCAAATATTAGTTTGGGGGGTTGGGGGGACACAATTAAACCCATAACACATAGTGAGGCACATTTAGATATAGACTGAATATTACTCAGACATACATACACTCAATGTTTGGAATCACGAGTTTCTTCCAGCCCCAAATAATTCCCACATATTGTTTTACTTGGTTCAAAATGAGGCTGTAACTATAAAATTCATTTGTCTTGCCTGTCATGTACACAACTGTGGGGTCTGATATGGTCTGGAGAGGTTCTTTATTACAGTTTTGCTCTTTTGTTATCAGTTTTAAGAAAACATAATGAAAACCAAAATGCTGCAAATATGTCAACTTGGCATTAGATACAGCCAGTTTAATGTGGCACTTCGCTAAATTCAATCAGAGCATTGTTTATGGATGAACTTTTTCGTTCATCCTCATAAATCACATCTAAGCTAATTAAAATCCCAATGGAAGTGGTATCTCAGCTGTCCCACAGCCGACTTCTCCACTGACTCTACCCATAATGAAATATGAAGATAATAAAATTATTCTAGGGATCATAGTCTAGGATGCACTTCCAAAACTCATAAACAATCCTCACTTGCATGTCCATGAAGCTGAAACAGTGTACTGTAGAAACAAAGCAGATAAAACCAGGGGCTGTGTAAGATGTCCTTACTGAGTGCAGCATCCATGGTGAATTGAGACCTCAGTTTCTTGGGAGCAGGGTAGCAGCTAATGGCAGACATGTGGAAACTCCAAGCTCATGTTCCACAAACAGCTCCATTTTCTGTATACATGGGAATTACAGTTGCTCTAACAGGGTTCAGGGGTGTGTCTGTATATGTGTCTCATTCCATACATCCCTGATTCCCCTTAATAAGAACAAAGCCCTTTAATTCCAAAGGCTTTGGGTTAAGGCTGCCCTGGAGGACATCTGGTAAACAAGGCAGACAGAAGCTGGGCAAAACTGTAAATGTCTTTGCTGTCGAAGGTAAGGATTATAGGAAGGCTGTCCAATTTATACTGGACCAGACTTTCTGTAATAAAACACAACAATGCAATTATTGCAGAAGAAAACTACATGGAAAAGATGAGAAAAAACAGTTGGAAACCAATTTGTGAAACAGCATAGCACACTAAGTTCATTGAACAATAATAAATATTGCAACATTGTCTGAAGGCTTTTAAAGATCCATGTTGGGGGAGAAAGAAAACAGCAAAAGAAGAATAGCATTATTTCAGTCAACATAACATACTGAAGCAATGAATGTTCAAAGCAGGATACATGTCAAAATAATGAAAGCTATATTTAAATCAAAGGTTCTTAGCTAATGCATGCCAAACTCTAGCAGAGGGCCAGTAAAATAAACTATGAGGGAAAGAGTCCAGAAACAAAGACAGGGGTGCCATAGCTGGCAAACAACATTGCTCCTCAAAGGAATTGCCGGAGTTTTTATTCTGTTCAACTGTGGGCTATACTCTCTTGGTTCTCATCTGACAGCACAGAGCCATTCAAAGAGAGCTGATTTTTGCAAAACATCCAGGATGGGTTGCTGAAGAAGAAATTACCAGCATGCTTGCAAACTCTGCTCTACCACAGGAAATGTTTAGATTTACCAGGGAACCAACAACAAAAAGAAAAAAAAGAAAAAAGAAAAGGAAGAGAAGACAAGAGAAAGGAGAGAAAAAAGAGGGGTGCCTGGGGATCCCTGGGTGGCGCAGCGGTTTGGCGCCTGCCTTTGGCCCAGGGCACGATCCTGGGGACCCGGGATCGAGTCCCACGTCGGGCTCCCGGTGCATGGAGCCTGCTTCTCCCTCTGCCTGTGTCACTGCGCCTGTCTCTCTCTCTCTGTGACTATCATAAATAAATAAAAATTAAAAAAAAAATTAAAAAAAAAAAAAAAGAGGGGTGCCTGGATGGCTCAGCAGTTGAGTGGCTTGCCTTTGGCTAGGTTGAGATTCTGAGGTCATGGGATCAAGTCCTGCATTGGGTTCACTGCAGAAAGCCTGCTTCTCTCTCTGCCTATGTCTCTGCCTCTCTCTGTGAGTCTCTCATAAATAAATAAAATTTAAAAAATAAAAAACTTAAAAAAAAAAGACAAGACAAAACAAGCAAACAAGCAGGTGTCTTCCCCTGAGTTATCAACAACACTCAAAATGGAAGTGAGTCAATGAGAAAAATACACCCAGCTAAACTTTTCTAAGCAAGACAGACATAGTTATAACTGATAAAGTATTTTAAAATAATATTACTCCAAAAATTTTTTGGGCTTAAAGCTTATTTGTATCATTGCCCAGAAATCTCAAAAGTACTTCCCTTGGTAGGGATAGATCAGTTTATTTAAATATTCACACACATCTGAAATATAAATAAAAGAGACTTAACTGAAATTAACTTAAATAACCTACATATTTAGCAGATGATAGTTATAAATAAGTTAAATACATACAATTTACACTGGGAAGTAGTGACTATTAAACTTTAGTGTGATCCTACTGCAAGTGAAAGGAATAATAAATGAACGTAACTGCCTGGATAGGCATGTTGGTGGAATTTCCAAGCCTTCTGTGTGGATAGCCAAGCCACCATGGCATTTACTGAACAAATATTTATGGAAAGCCTGCTGCTTTATGCCAAGCTCTGTTCAAACCACTAGGGCCACAGTGGGAAACAAAATAGTCAAAATTCTCTGCTCTCCTGGAATCTATATTCTAGCAAGAGAAGATAGATAATATACAAAATAAGTGACATATATTTTACTATTGGTATATTAGTTTCCTATGGCTGCTGTAACAACTTACAACATACAGTGACTTAGAACAACACAAAGATATTACTGTGTACTTCTAGAAGTCAAGAATCCAAAATCCTTCCTTGGAGTTATATACTTAGTAACTCTAATGGGATATCCAGCAATTCAGTGAAAAGTGATAAACTGAATTGAATATGTAACTTCTGCAAGTATCCATGATCTCAAAAGCTGTGTTCTTTGATCCGCCTTCTCTAAAGATGTTAATTCTTTGAAACTACACTACACTATAATGTGACTTCAGTTTCTTTAGAAACTGCTGGTATTCTTTTTTTTTTTTTAAGACACAGAGGGAGGGAGGGCAGAGACACAGGCAGAGGGAAAAGCAGGCTCCATGCAGGGAGCCTGACGTGGGACTTGATCCTGGGTCCCCAGGATCAGGCCCTGGGCTGAAGGTGGCACTAAGCCGCTGAGTCACCTGGGCTGCCCTGGTATTCTTGATTGCATTTTTGTGTTTCTTAGTTGCCTTGACTTGAACTATGAAACTTCCTTAAGCTCTGTAATGGTAATGAAAAGTATCAGCCACATGCAAGGTTGGAAAGAGATGTTATATATAGGGGCAGCCTGGGTGGCTCAGTGGTTTAGCACCTGCCTTTGGCCCAGGGCATGATCATGGAGACCTAGGATCGAATCCCGCATGGGCTTCCTGCATGGAGCCTGCTTCTCCCTCTGCCTGTGTCTCTGCCTCTCTCTCTCTGTGTCTCTCCTGAATAAATAAATAAAATCTTTTTTAAAAAAGCTTTTCAATATAATGGTCATCCATGATGTTGCAAAGCCACTGCCTTCTATGTCACAATGTTTCTCCTTCAATGAACAGTTCATAGGCCCATTCAAGGGCAGATTCTCCATTTGCTAGTAATGATATCAAGCATATTTTTTTGAAATCTGTAGACTGCTGAGCTACAAGGACATACCATTTTCAGGACCAGTTGGACAGAATCCACAGGTATCTTGCTAACACATGTGGACCAATCTAAACTCCATTAACAGAACATTCTATAAAGGCTGCTAGTGGCTATCCCAACTCTACGTACCTGTCTCCTTGAATGAAATAGTTAGATCAGGGCTACTAAATTCAGACATTTGCCAGTAAGAAAATGTGGAGGAATTCTTTAACTCGGGGTTTTACAAAAATATTAAAATGATCAGCTGAGAGTATCTAGCTCAAAGTACAAGAGGCAAACTATAATTTCCCAGAGGGTACCCTTGAATATCAGGGACAACTAAACATGACGAGTAATACAATTTTGTTATTAGTTTCCACTGCCTCCTCCTAAGAAGCTAATTAACAGAGTGAATAAAAATTCACCTTGGAATGCCAAAAGAGAATAATTTCTCTATGAAGTACTCACTTTCCTTGTATGGTCCAAGTTTCCAAGTTCTGCCAATTTACTTCCTCACACTCCCTACTGTTCTGATCCCATGATACTCTGCCCTAAATATTATTTTCCTTGATAAAAGTCCTTACTTTTTGCAAGAACTTGAGTTCATCCTTATGTACTTTTTCCAGGCTCTGAACACTCTGCCCTGTGTCTAAGTGCAGAGTACAGTATTACAAAAATACAACAGATTTTCAGACTCTTTTTCCTGGACAAGTCCTTGCTCATTAGGAGCTGGAAATGGATACTTCCTCACAGATACAAAGGCTCTAGAGGCATAAGTAAGGAATCTATGCCATATCCTGGGAAGTGCCACTGAATAATCCCGTCTGACTATAACAGCTCATCTCCGCTTTCAGGTGATAATAGTGGGCTCTCAATTTAGGAGAGGAAAAAGAGTTATTAACTAAAGTGTACCTCTGGGAACAGGGATTAGTGTTTAGTGAAATAGAAGATGTAGCCTTGGGTCTTAAAGAGGTGACAAGCTAGAACTAATAAAACCCAATGGAACAGTCGGTCCACTAAAGATTGACCAGAAAAACTTCCTACTAGAGGAAAATGTCCAATTTTCCTGGACCTCTGAGTTGGGGAAAATTACTTCTACAAGACATCATAGTTGAAATGGATGGCCTGCATGGTCTAAGAATTCCAAAACAAGAAATTTCATCAGTCACAGCAGAAGCAAATGCAAAACCATTCTATAAAATCCCTCCAGAACCTAATTTGGAATACTATGGGAAAAACTACACTTACTGAAGATGAGCTCATTATAAACTTAAAGGTACACAATGAAAGGGTCCACTATAAAGACTGACACCCTAAACACTAAAATAATTACTTAATAGATTCTCTAAGTTCCTTTTATTATGTTTAACACATATTATTTTTTTAAAAAAGGAATAGAAACCATAATAGGACACTATATGAAAGTGTATTGTTTACTATGTGAACAAGATTATTTGAAACTCAGTCCAGTCGATTTCTAGAAATGAGAAAATACAGTCATTGACAATCTACTAATGGAGAGGCTGCCAGACAACCTTTCTGAAATAGAAAAAAATGATCCTGTATTTGGAACTGGTGACATTCTTCACTGAATACCTAAAATAAAAATTTGCTTTCCCCTGTGCCAAGCTCTAGCACCAAGATAAGAATCTGAATAGCTAGGAAACCAGAAAGTAGACTTGGGTCTCCTTTCAATTGTCACTAAAGCACACTAATTCTCTGTGTTCCTTTCAGGACTGTGTTCTTTACAGATCTTTACTTATATTCTGTGATATGAAAAACTGCATTCAAGGTTATGGAAGCATCGAGAAGATCTCTTGAATAAATGAAGAAATCTAACTCTTATTAGGTTCCTGAAGCTTTCAAGAACTCGGGTATGTTCATTTGTGCAGATAGGAGGCCTGACTCCTTGTTCTGAAATAATATAAATGCAAAAGTTTGTTAAGTGAACAACACAGAACATATTTTTTGTCTCAATAGAATAAATATATTTTTTAACATAAAAGAAATTAAATACTGTTCTCATACTCCAATTTTCAGTTGTGTATGCCCTGTGTACAAAAAAGGATATTTGTAAGTTAAGTGAGCTTGTTTGGATGACTCGCCAAAACAAGATCAAAGCTAATTTGCTGCAGATACAGTGAAAGCATTAAAAATATTTGAACACTGGGGCATATTCCCTGAGAACTAGAACTTAATTAGCAATAAATATTTCAATAAGCCACAACCAAGTAGCACTTTATCTAAGCAAGAGTAAATTTTAACTGGATATAATAAACCTTCCATGATTAAAAAATAGTATTCTAAAAGCTATAATTCTCTCATATTCACCTAAAATGTAACTTGACTTCTGACAATCTACCCTAGACACTGGGAGTGCAGAAATGATCTCTCTCACCTATGATCCTTTCATCCTAATGTCATTTTAAGTTCAAGTCAGCATAAGAAGTTATAGAGAGGATGGCTTGTGGTTCAGGAGATATTATTGCTGCTATATTTACAAGTATAAATGTAAATTTCTGCTAGAAGGAGCCTCCTGATGGGATTAGTCATCCAAATTCCCATCAGACACACTTTCTGATAAATGTGGGACAAGAATAGCAGTGAAGGTCCCCTGAGGACTCAGTTGCCACTTCTAATGAAGTGTTTTTCCATGCAAATAAATGCTTCAGACAAAACTAGCAGGGTTAGCTGGGCTTATTTTCCTGTTTAAAAGTAGTGGGGAAATAAGTGACTTTATTCTAACCACAGAAATTAGTCAATCTGTAAAATCAGGTAAAACACAGAAAGTTAACATGGTGTATCGATGAAAAATACTAGATGAAAATAGGATTAAACTGTTCCTTTCAGATACATTTGCCACTCTGAAACTATCAAATCTATAGAAACCTCAAGTCTACTCACCTTCCACTTCACATCTAATGTGTATACTTTTTTTTTTTTTTTTTTTAAGTAGGCTCCATGCTCACTGTGGAGCTCAATGCCAGGCCTAAACCCACAATCCTGAGATCAAGACATTAGCTGAGATAAAGAGTCAGATGTTCAACTGAATGAGCCACCCAGATGCCCCTAGTGTGTACACATTTTAAGAAAAGGATTCATGATCCAAATAACAAGATTTAAGAAACTTTCTTTTCCACCCTTCTACCTATGCCCTCTTTATGAAAGGATACAAGTATCCAGACTAGAGAAACTTTCCTGTATCTGCCTCTTTCCACCCTATCTTGGGCCAGAGAAAAACACAGAACATCAACAGGAGGTTTAACTAATGGAGCTTCTCAAATTCTCCTCCAAATATCCCTAACAGCAGCAGAGCCAAATGAACATCCCTCCCTAAGAGGAAGAGGCCACAGCAATTCCATCAGTGTGAAACTTCTGGCAAAGGAATTGTATTTTTCATAAATTATGATTTATTTTAATAAATTAATGCAAATTTTGCCTGTTAAGTCATTATACAGCCATGTGAGTTTTAACACAGTAAGGATGGTTTAAATTACTTGTCACACAAACTACAGATATAGATCTACAGGGAGATAAGCTGTTTATCCTATGGCTTTTCAGATCTCTGGCACACTTCCTCACACCCCTGAGGATAATCTACATGTCAGATTGAGATATGAGGTTAATAGATTTTAAAGTCTGCTGGCTCACTGTGACAACTGATAGCATTGCAACTCACTTTTGCCAACTTACTCAAGTATAAAACTAAAAAGCTCAAACAATTTGCTAGAAATAGTGAAGGGAGGGGAAGCACAGAAGCAAATTAAATCAGAGGCTTCTTCTGTGATCATTACATCCTTCATAAATCCTGCACTGACATCACACCTTGTCTGTATCACATATTACTCTATGTATCTTCCTTTCACCTCTCAATTGTGATTGATAAACTCACAGAAGGCACATACTGTGCCTTATCATTTCTCTGAATGCCCTTTTACATTTACCAAAACAGATCATCAAGAATTTGTGATTAGTACAATTAAGGAATTGCTTTTGACAAGGACACCTTCTGTTTACACCAGTGTTCAGGAGTCGAGCCAGCAATGCAAAAGGACTTTTGAATCAAAGCTACTCCTTTACCCACAGGGGGAGTAACAATCCACAAGCTTACAGAATTCCATATAATCTCTTCTAAAAGTCTCTGGGAAGAAGATGAATTTAAGGATAAAGAGAGGAAAATTGTAAAGTCAATCATCCACAGTGAGTTTCTGCTGGTTTTTTTTTTTAAATAATGAGAAAAAAAAAAAAAAGGCAATCAGAACATGAACATACCATACCACGTTTTAAGTTCAGGATTTTCTTGTTAGAGTCAACAATAAGTAAATTTTGACCTTCATTATATTGTGATTTAACCCCACAATCTCTCTAGTATAGTAAGGTTGACTTTGTTTAGGAATACCATCTACTTACTTGATGGGATTGTTAGGGGGACACATGCTTTCCATACTACTCACTGGAAACAAGATGTACTCATCTGAACAATGCTTTCTGGTATTTTTAGTGGTCATACACTTACAACAGCTGAAATACACTCACTATTCAAAGAATCTAGCCTACTTGCCTAATCTCAAGGCAAAAAAGTGGAGTCTACTCTCAGCCAACAACAAGTATTTCTTGAGACTACAGCAGAGAACATGGCAGGCATCAAATGCTCTCAGTGAGCTTATATTTGATATTTTTTACCATAAATGAGTTAAGGCAGGACATATACTGGAAATCCCAACTGATTTGGCTGACCAATATATTTTGTTTTTCCTGAATACCATTTAAAAGAAAATCAAATTCAAAGCTGAGCCATTATCTAAAACTCAGGAAGACTAATATATCAATTCAGATAGCAAACAATCTTGAATATCAGAGGTTTTTGGATCACTGAACTTATAGTCATACCTGTCAATGATTGGTTGGAGCTGAGTAGCAGCTGCTGCCCCTTACACAGAACCCAGGCTCTCCAGTTAGCCACAGTTCCTACTGCTCCCTATTGTACTCTGGCATTGAAATGGATCTGTTTCCAATCGTCACTACATCAGAACTGTTGCTTCGAGAATAGAAAAATATTTACCTGATCTCCTGTCTCTGTTAAATGTGAGGGAGAAAAATAAACAACGAAAGAGCCATATATTTCTGCTCTTACATATCCCCTATGTAAATGGCCCACTGTAGTCACTTCTACTAATTGCTTGGTCCCTATATGCCAAAAACTTTTCAACCACTGTGTTGAGAAGATTATATACCCAGTACAGAGAAAACTTTAGTTACATGTTATTAGGAAGAATGTTTGCAAACCACAAAATTTTATGTGTTCTCTGAGCTCAATCTCTACATACACACTGTGGAGTCAAGAACTAGAATGGGGGATAATTGCAGTTCAAGGCAGTTCTGCCATCTGACAGTGCTACACAGCTTCACAGGCTGAAAAGGCAAGTGGTGAAATATTGGAGCATTCATTCCCCATCTCTTAATAGTCATGAAATCTCTGGGGTGTCCAGCTGTGACTACCTGCACAATCTCCACTCCCTTGATCACCAAACTGAACAGAAGCAAGATTCCATAAAGAAAATGTATCTGCCTTCTGTCTTCTCAAGTAGGGCACTTCCAGCTTCTCCCTAGAATTTAGAAGGCTGGACAGAGTATTATTCCTATTCTAGTAATATATCTTTTTCAAAAGCTAGATCATCCACAGAATCAGTCATTTCCTTGAACTCATCAGAGAGCAAAGGTCAGAGGGGCAATCAACAAGCCTGAAACTAAAGATAGAAACCTCTAGAAAAAGAGAGCACACACAAGCATTGGCTCAACTATAGGAAAGCACAGGAAAGGGATAGTCCTCCATAAGAAGATGTAAGAAGAATCCAGCTAAAATTTTAAATGAATATTAAAAGCCAAGTGTGGGCTAGCATAAGAGTAGGGAATCCTTGAGACCACAGACACAAGGGGGTTTGCACCCCTACAGGCTCTTTTCATGGCACCCAATTTGTTCTTATTAGTAAGTCTGGGGGTAGGATGAGAGATGGGAGAAAATCTAGGTTATGTAAATTTGGCAGAGAGCAGAAGCCACCACTGCAGGAAGAGCCCTACAGTCAAGAGAAAAAGCAATCAACATAACCAGACTAAGAGATAGCCATGTATTAGAACTATCAGACAGGAAAAACTATGAGTATGTGAAAGATTCTATGTAACATATGGAAAATATACATAAAGAAATGTGAATTTTGGCAGAGATCTGGAAACTCTCAGAAAGAGTCACATAGAAATGCTAGAATTTTTAAAGCATGATAACAAAAATGAATAATGCCTTCACCTGGCTCATCCGTGGACTCAGCCCAAAGCAAGAATTAGTGAACTTGAATACAGGTCAACAGAAATGACCCACACTGAAATATTAAGAGAGAGAAGATTGAATATAAACAAACCAGGACAGAGCATCCAAATTGTGGGACATAGCAAATAACCTAACAGGAATGACTAGATTTCCAGAATAAGAAGAGAGAAAAAACACAGCAAGATAGATATTTGAAGGGACAGTAGCTAATAGTTATCAAAAAATAATAAAATATATCAAACCACAGTTCCAGCACATTTTCTAAGCAAGTTAACCACACACACACACACACACACACACACACACACACAATATAATCAAACAGTAAAATGTCAAAGATAAAGAGAAAATCTTAAAGGTAGCAGATCAGGGGATGGGGAAGATATACTATGTAATTAATACAGAGGAAGGAAGATAAGAGTTACAGCAGATTCCTCATCAGACGCTATGAAAAACAGAAGATGTAGAGTGATTATCTTTAAAATGCTGAGTAAAAAAAGAAGAACTGCAGCAAGATACATGATAACATGTATTACCATTAGCATATGAACATCTCCCAGGAGATAAAATCAGTCCAAACAGAATCCCTAAAAAAAAAAAAAAAAAAAAAAAAAAAAAACTCCAGTAACTCAATCCCCATTATATATATATATATATATATATATATATATATATATATATATATATATATATATATAATTAAAAGTTACTACAGTGTACCTGTATGTTTATGGACCAGAGAAAATATCTTTTAAAATGACAGAGAAATAAAAATTGTTTCAGACAAACAGAAACCAAGAACATTTATTACCAGCAGACTGGCAATACAACAAACATGAAAGAGAGCTCTTTAGGTAAAAGGAGCATGATAACAAATAGAAACTTGATTCTAAACAAAGAAAGATTTTCAGAAATGGACATATTAAAAATAAATATAGAAGATAATTTTCTTGTTTTTAATTGCTTTAAAAGACTACAGATTTTCTAAAGCAAAAATAGAAACAAGCACTGTATTGTTTCTTTATGACATATGTGAAATAAAAGGTATTCGAAAAATAGCAAAAAAGATGGAAGGGAGAAAGGGAGTATGCTGTTGTAAGGTCTTTATACCAGTTGAAATATTATAATTGTAGGTAGAATGTAGCTAATTAAAGAAGTATATTGTTAAAAATAAGCAAAAAAAAAGTTTTAAGGTATTAATAATAAGGCAATGGCAGAGATAAAATTGAATCATAAAAAATAATTTATGAAGACAGGTAAGATAATTGATATACATTTTTTTAAAGATTTTACTTATTTATTCATGAGAGACACAGAGAAAGGGAGAGACACAGACAGAGGGAGAAGCAGGCCCCCCACAGGGAGCCTGATGTGGGATTCAATCCCAGATCCCAGGATCATGACCTGAGCCAAACGCACTCAACTGCTGAGCTAACCAGGCATCCCGATATACAATAAATTAAGTATAAATGGAGTCTTCTTAATTGGGAAAAAAAAAATTTAACATATAGAATCATAGAAACCAGTGATCAAGTCTGGGCTCTAGTATTTTTAGCAATAGTCACCAAGAAAATGCAAAAACTAGCCATCTGTCTTTTAAAAATTAGGTTAAACAATTAGAAAAAACACTAATTACACAGGCATGATTGAAGATTTGGAACCAAAAGCTGTGACATAGAGTAACTCCTGTTTAGAGAACAAACTATCTAATCAATGACTTCACATTATCCATCCAGCAGCTTAAGCTATTGACTCAAATTCCATGAATTACTCATTCCTGGCCTCCATTTTTAACACTTTATTCTCTTTGACCTTTAATTGCTGATACAAAAAGGAAAGCTTCTCCAGAAAAACTTCGTAAAAGCAATTTCATTTCATTTCATTTTAGTCTCTTGAACATAGGTCAAATAGATCAGTACAAAATTGAAATGTTGATTTGGGTCATGAGCATCAAATGAACATCTCCTAGGAGAGAAAATCAGTCCTAAAATAATCCCTAAAAAAACCTGCAGTAATTCAATCCCCATTATATACTTTTTTAAAAAATCAAAGTTTCTACAACGTACCTGGTACGTTTATAACCAAGATTTAGTCATAACTTCACTTCTTATAAAAAGAATGTGCTATTACCACCTTTCTCCACCTCTTGATTCTCCTAATGAATGATTACTAGTTATTCTATGTAACATATTCATGCTTGGGATCAAAAGACTTCTTGATATCTAAAGATATTTATATATCTATATGTGTAATTCTGATTCTAAGTTAAATATTATAAAATATTTTCCATTATAGTCACAATAAATTGAAGCAATAATGTAGTGTGTCACAATAAACTTAGTGTAAAAACAAAAGAATCATTAAATTTCCAAAAATGTATTTCACTGTGTCTATTTAAGACACAGTTATAAAAAGGCCAATTTGATGGGATCCCTGGGTGGCTCAGCAGTTTAATACCTGCCTTCGGTCCAGGTCGTGATCCTGGAGTCCCAGGATCAAGTCCCACGTTGGGCTTCTTGCATGGAGCCTGCTTCTCCCTCTGCCTGGGTCTCTGCTTCTCCCTTTCTCTCTCTGTGTCTCTCATGAATAAATAAATAAATAAATAATCTTTTTTTAAAAAGGCCAATTTGAAGTATTCATTTGGTACTTTTTTTTTTTTTTTTCAAATAAGACCTTTCTGAAACTCAGCATGCCACAGAAATCATATTCCATTTGGAGGCTTCTGACTTTTCTATTGGCCCATCTGCAAATACTTATGTTATCATTGTATCCACACAAACATTTTAGGTTGACAGAACTTCATAGAGATGACAAAATGTGGAATGCACCCTACATCACAGAGATCAATCACGAGATTGATCACCATTTAGGTTGAACAATGTGTGAAACTGCCAATTGGACTTACTTTGACCTACAAAAATGGCAGTTTCAACAGAACAGTCTTATGACCTGGACAAGTAGCATAACATCTCGTTTCTTCTCTAAACCTAAATTGTTGACTTACTGGATCATCTCTGAGACTTCTTCATAAAAATACATGTACATTGGGGGCACCTGAGTGGCACAGTCAGTTGAGAGTCTGACTCTTGGTCTCAAGGTTATAGGATCAAGCCCTGTTATCAGGCTGTGCACTCAGCATGGACTTTCTCTCTCTTGGGACTTCCTCTCCCTCTCACCCTGCCCCCACCCCATGCTCTCTCACTCTCTCTCAAATAAATCTCTCTCTCTCTCTCTCACACACACACACACACACACAAAATCCTGAAAAAAAAAAATCACAGAAGGTAAAGACATCAACCCAAGAAGTTGACAGTCTAATCTGGGTAGGTAAAAATACCTGTAAAATGAAAACCCTAAATAACTCAGATCTGACCAGAGGATAAAGTGCCCTAAAATGATTTTTCAAAATATTTCTCATAGATGCTGTGGTCAGATAAAGGAGACAAGAAAAATCTTGGCATTTATCTTATCCTAATGAGACAAATTCTATTGAGATAAATGAGGTCACATCACAATCATCCCTATTTCTGTCATCTACTTTGGGAAGTACCAAGGAATATTTTTCAAAGCTGGGCTGTCTGGTGGTTACCACATGCCAGTGTAAATAGTTAAGATTGTTGGTAGCAATTACATAACCAATAATTATAAAGCTTTGGCTATGAATCCCCTGTTTTCTTGATACAGTCAAGATCACAAAATACATTATTCCCAGACCTTGCCTAAACAATCCATTTTCTTGATAAATCCAAAAGTACAGAATATACTTACCCAGGACTTATCTTTGTAGAAAGATCACTTCCAAAAACTAATAATACTTTATCTTAGCAGAATAACTTCCTCACTCCACCCCACTCCTGTTTGTCAATTTCCTTTTCCTTTCCTTGTCACCAACCCAACTGTCTGTTACATGTACAGTTTCTGCTAATTGGGAATTTTTGCAGCAAGCTCCTAAGGTCACACTTTTTATCCTCTGCCAACTTTTTATCTACTGAAAACAGACTCAACAGAATTTCCTCACCAAGGTAAAAAAGTGTGGTATTCACAAAAAAAAACCTACCATATATTTGCCAATTAATAAGACCTCAATTTATTTTTAAAAATAGAAATAGTACAGAAAACATTTTTTCAGAATTTTATAATTAGAATGTGAATAAGAAGATAATAAAATAAAAAATATAAAGGCTCTTTAACTAAAAATTTAAAAGAAGTTTGACTCTTCAGCCACAAAAGAAATTCAAAATGAAAATGCAGAATTTCTAGAAAACAAAGATAATAAAAAAAACACTATTTATAAGACCCTATGGGACACAGTCAAGATAATATTAGAAGAAAAACTATAGTCTTAAATATTTATTGTTCTTAAATATTTGTTAATAAAGAATGAAAACAAATAATTTAAACATCGTGTTTAAACACTCAAGAGAATAAAGGAAGAAACCAAAGGAAGTCAAAAAGAACCAATAAAGATAATAAGGAAACCAAATTAGTACAAATACAAAACAATACAACAAACAAATAAATATGAAAGCCTAAAAAAACTTTAAAAACACAAACTATTTACCTCAATTTAAGAAAAGAGTATACAAAACTAAGAAAAAAAAATAATGAGGATAACAGAGGTTCAGAAGAAATTAAAAGAATCATAAGAATATACTCCTTAGCGCTATGTAGATAAATTTTAAAACCTTGGTAAAGTAAGTAATTTCTAGGAAAATATAAAATGACAAAACTAAGAAAAGATAAAAATCAGATCATTTTAATGAGAGTAATGTAGAAAATGCCCAGAGCTAGTTCCTAAACAAATAACAGGCAGAGGGTCTGACGATAAATTCTGCCAAACCTTGAAGAAAAGACAGACCCAACGTTCTCTGAATTGCTCTTGGACATAGAAATAGAAGCAGAATTTCACCATTCTTTTTGTGAAGTGAATATAATATTGACTCCAAAGTCTGAGAAAGACAACAAATTATCTTACTTATACATAGTAATACAAAAATTCCAGTCAAGTATTAGCACCCGAGTCCAACACCAGGTTATGAATTAATACAACACAAACATATTTTCCTTCAGAAATAAATGGATAATTAAATTTGAAGCATACATTTCTTCATATTATGGCTTTAAGTAGAAAAAAGTAAATGATCATCTCTATAGACATTGAGAGGACATATCCCAAAATTCAAACATATTTATCAAAAACTCAATAAAAAAGGAGCACCTGGGTGGCTCAGTTAAGCATCCGACTCAATTTCAGTTCAGGTCATGATCTACCCCGAGTTGGACTCCACACTCAGCATACAGTCTCGTCTGCTTGAGATTCTCTGTTTCTCCCTATGTTCCTCCTCCTGCTTGTGCACTCTCTCTCAAAATAAATATATAAAATCTTAAAAAATATATAACATGTAATAAACTTAGTCTGAATATTAATGGTGATGAAGAAACATGTGCCTCTGCCAGCACTACTATATAATATCTTACTGCTAATATTACCCAACGTAATGATATAAGAGAAAAAATGCTCGGCATAAAGTTAAAGAATCAAAGTAAAATCATCCTTATTTGCAGATGCAATTGTATGCCAGGAAAAGGTATGAAAATTAACTGAAATGCTACACAAACTAAAGGAAAACCTACTAACATAATGGATCAAAAAGTTAATAGAAATCAATAGATTTCAGGGCACCTGGGTGGCTCAGTCAGGTAGGTGTCTGATTCTTCATTTCAGCTCAGGTCATGATCTCAGGGTTGTGAGTTCAAGTCCGCATCAGGCTCCACACTCAGTGTAAAGTGCGCTTGAGATTCTCATTCTCTCTTTCTCTCTCTCTGTCCCTGCCCCTCTCTGTCCCTTGCTCTCTCTCATCTCTCAAAACTAAAAAAAAGAAAAAAATCTTAATAAAAATCAATAGATTTTATATTCGTAACAAGGTAACTTAGAAAAAATAGTGCCTGAAACAATTGCACAACAGCAGTAAAAGGTAAAATATCTAGGAACACATAGAAGTGTGATCACTCTTTAGAAAGAAACATGAAGGGGCGCCTGGATGGCTCAGTCAGTAAAGTGTCTGCCTTCGGCTCAGGTCATGATCTCAGGATCCTGGGATGTGGAGCCCCAAGTCGGGCTTCCTGCTCAGCAGGCAGTCTGCTTCTCCCTCTATCACTCTCCTCTCTCAAATAAATAAAGAACATCTTTAAGAAAGAAAGATGAAAACTCCACTGAGAGACACAAAAAGGGCTTAAGCAAACGGAAATAACACACTGCTCTCGTCTAGGAAGAGTCCATCCTCTACTGTTTACAAATCTAACACCTCAATGAAAACACCAACTTTGGCAGAGAAGGGGGCACAGAGTGGTGGAGAGTAATTAGGCAGATTTCCACGGTTGTGTGGAAAAATAAACAGAAAAGCCAAGAAAACTTTAATCCAGAAAAACAAAGGGAGTCCAACCCTATTAGACATGAAAACATTATTAAGCCTTAGAAATGAAAACATGGAGAGACTGATTAATGGAACTAAAAAGAAAGTCCATATACAGATGCAATACAGAGGTGGATTTATTAGCACATGATACTTCGAATTAATAGAGAAAAATGAACCCTTCAGTAAACAATGTTGAGATATGCAACTGCCATTAGGTATTGGATCTATACTTCACATTATGCAATAGGATGGATTCCAAATGTAGCAGAGATTTATCTCTAAAAAAAATTAAACCATAAAGGTTCTAGAAGAAAACATGACTAAGTATTTTCATAAACAGAGCAGGGGAGGCCTACTTACTTGGATACAAATCGAAGACATAACATAAAACATTACTGACTTTACCTATAAAAAATAAAAATCCTCTTTATAGACAGTCCCTCCCCTTTTCTTTCTTCTCAAAAAATTTGTGGGTTTTTGTTTATTTGCTCTCCACTTCCTTAGAAAGCTAAAATCTATAGCACAGATCAGATAACAGGGTATCTGCCATTGCCTTGGCCCTGTCTTTCACATGAAGTCGTAAAGGCTTTCAGGAGGTTATCCACTTCATAATCACTTGTTTTATTCCCTTACTGCCTAGAGTCATGGACCATGCTGGAGTTGACTGCTCACTCCCTCCTAGAGTTCAGGCACACCTCTAGAGCCCCTTTAGGCTCTCTCTTGAATGCCTCATTGGCTTTCAAATTGGCAGCTGACCCATACCTACACACTGGATTTCATCAGATACCCTATTTATACCACTGTAACAACTACCCCACTGGGCCCTAGTTTGAGATAATCACTGGTTTTCTCAGGTAGTATTGTTTGCCTAGAGCCCCTGGAATTGGAGCTGTAACTCCACAAATTTCTAATTCTTTTCAACCTGGAAGGTATCATCCACTTATTTCATGATGTAGATGTCGTTGACTAATGGTTCAAAAGTGGATACAAGTAAGATCAGTACACCAAAGGCAGATTGTTGTATAGCTATTTATAACTAACCTAGACTCCAAATAAAATTCTTGTTTCCCCAAGTTATTTTTTTTAATTGTGTGAGGGGCACCCCCAGATTAAAAACAGACATCTACTGGCCATAGAATCCTACGGAGAGCAGCTCTTATCTTCTCTAAGGAGAGAAATGGAGGATCTATTTACTTGACCATTTTATTCCTTAATTCCTTTTACAATTGGCATTGCCTCAGAGCTCCAAAGCATACCTACTATATTTTAACCAACTGTGAGACCCCTTTACCTTCTTTCATGTAAGATTCCAACCTCTAATTTTTTAGTTCCTGAATAGTATGAAACAAAATTATTTTCATTTCCCATAAATTCCCTTCTAATGGGAGTATTTTTAATAGAATGGACTACATAAAGGTCTAACAGGGACCTTGATGTGTCCTATATCTTGGCTACCTGAGTTATGTGCAATTATGATCTCTTGGCATAACCCTGAGCCAGATAGGCAAAGGTATATTACGCCCCTTGTCACATGGAAGCAGTCGGACTGTAAGACACTGTAGTGATTGGATTGTGTAGCTGCCACATACACATCAATGAAATTATTTATTTGGTGATATGAACCATGTCTGAGTTTTCCTTTTCTACTGCTTTACTTAATAACAGAATCTCTTCTAAATCCCCATAATCCTGTAGTTTTTTTCATTCATGAACTGCATGACTGTAGAGTCTTATAAATGACTCCTGTGTCTTCCAAACCTCTGATGATTTGTAGGTTTGCAAATCTCTATTGCTAGCTATAGGTATGAACTAGGTACTTAGCATTGGGTAGTTTGACCTTATTCACAATTTTAAGTGTGAATTTCACCCAATTCCAAAGGTTTTTCCCCAGGACAAAAAATATCTATTTGGAATTTGCATTTAAGTACACAGTAGGTTAGAGTTTGTAAGAGTTTTGTGTTATTAATGGCATGAGCAAGATAAAAGTTGTTTTATCTTTATTTGTTCTCCTGCACAAATTCCAATCTGGCACAGTGGCCTTGTTATTGAAATCATCAGAGATTGAAGTCCCTTCTGTTGGTAAAAAACTGAGGCTGCAGCTTTTCTATGTCAAGATCTCAGTTTTCATGGGCAGGAACCCCTACACATTCCATGCAGCCAAGGCAATAAGAGAAGCCATGAACAAGGCAATAAGAGAAGCTGCTACACATCCAGAAGGGAAGCAAATGTTCTTCTAGCTATAGATCCTACCCTGTATGATTTTATAAAACTAACCAAACTACTGACAGACACCACTTCAATGGTTTTCAAGAGAACCATCTCAGTGAATCATACTGAGGGGGTGCAGGGGGAGGCCAATCTCAAAAGGTTAAATACTCTATGACCCCATTTATGTAACATTCTAGAAATGACAAAATTATAGAGATGGAAAACAGATTAGGACTGCCAGGACTTAGGGTGGGTGTGGCTATAAAAGGGTAGCAAAGGGAGGAGCCTTGTGGTGATGGAACAGTTCTATCTTAATTGTGGTGGTAAGAGGAATCTACACATATGATAAAAAGACACACAGACACACAAAGGTGTGTCTGAAAAACATGAAATGTGAATTAAGCTATGTGAATTGTACCAATGTCAAGTTTCCTGGTTTTGACATTGTACTACAGTTATTACAGAAGATCCTGCTACAGGGAAACTAGGTGAAGCATACATGGGACTTCTCTTTACAATTAAAAAAAATTTTTTTACAATTTCTTGTGAATCTATTATTATTTTACAAATAAAGACATTTTAAAATCTAAGCAAATACAGTAATAGATTAAAGCATATTGCATCTTATGAGTTTAATTGCCAATCTGAACCCCTCATCAGCACTACATCAATGCAGGAGCCAGATGTCTTTCTTTTAAAGCCATGTTGTAGTTGTTGACATCATGTCCACTCACAACCCATTGGCCAGAGCTTAACCACATAACCTCAACAAGCTCCAAGGGTGAATGACAATGCAGTCTTCATCCTGGTAGCCAGCTAAAACTCAGGGGTTTTATTACTATGAAAGAAAAATGCTCTTTTTCTGCAGTAGCAGACATTACTACATTTTAAATTCCCTAAAACCCCAGCTATTTACAATTTTAACTTGGCTTCTACTGTAAATGTAGCTACATTGTCAAAATCCTTGATACCTAACTTTTTGACCAGCTACTTATTTATTTTATTTGAATTCAATTTGCTAAAACACAGCATATGCTCATCTCATCAAGTGCCCTCCTTAGTGCCCAACACCCAGTTACCTCCCCTTCTACAACTCTTTGTTTGTTTTCCAGAGTTTGGAGTCTTTCATGGTTTGTCTTCCTCTCTAATTTTTCCCCATTCAGTTTCCCTCCTTCCTTTATGGTCCCTTTCACTATTTCTTCTATTCCACATATGAGTAAAACCATATGATAATTTTCTTTCTCCAAATGATTTTTTTCACTCAGCATAATACCCTCCAGTTCCATCCATGTCAAACTAAATGGTTGGCTCTTTAAAAAAAATTTTGTTTTGTTTATTTATTTGAGAGATAGAGAGAGAGAGAGAGAGAGAGAGAAAGGGGTAGGAGGGAGGGGCAGAGGGAGAGAGAATCTTAAGCAATCTCTACGTTGAGGCAGACATGGGGCTCGATCTTAGGACCTTGGGATTACGACCTGAGCCAAAACCAAGAGTTGACACTTAATTGCGCCACCCAGGGGCCCCTAAATTTTCAGCCCTTTTAAACATATCTGGATTTCCTCTGCTGAAATTTTGAATCTTCCCACTGGTTCATCAGGGTGTGTGAGATTTGTCCTCAAGCCACATACTACTCTGCTCTGGGCAGCCAACATTGCAAAGTGACCTAAGCCAACTTGGGCGGGCAAAATCAGTGAAGATCTTTCAATAAATACAGATAGCCTCTGGGCTTAGAGGTTTACTTTTATTTCTCCTACCTCCTCTAAGCCCCCCACTACCACCCCCTGGCCCTGCAGGAGATGGATATTCCAGGCTGAGCTCAAAGTACATTGAGCCTCTTACTGGGGTTTCTCCCACACTGGGGTAACACACTATATATTCTTATGCGTGTTTGAGATTGGAGGGTAGAGAGAGACTACAATGGAAAATGATACACAAAGGGAAATATTTGTAAAAGGAAACAAATAGTCCTCTTATAAAAGTAAAATGGGATTAAGACTTTAGAATGACTTGAGTCAGAGGTTAAACCCTCAAATGATCTAAACTTTGAAAGGCAGATGCTCAACCTGGAAATATTTGTGGGACACCTGGTAATGTACAGAAAGATTCAGCCAGACTCAAGATTTTTAACAGTCCCAATTTTGCCTAGAATGTAAGACAGTTGACATTAGTAACAGTATAATTTGTACAAATTGTTCACTCATATAATTTTTGTTAATAGGTTTATATAAATATGTACTAGAGGGCTGTGCAATATGTATAATATATTTTATGTGACAGAAATGGTTCTGTGGTCAATTAAGTTTACGACAAGTTGACTTCATCAAAGTTAAGCAAGTTTATTAGAGATTTTAAATGCTAATCGGCAATGGAAATCCTCAAGAGAAAGTAAGGGGCAAAATATAGAAAGAAGCATTTTCCTAAACATGTTTCAGCATAGAATCCTTTTGGGCAGTTATACTCTGTTCTGTTTCTATGAGGTGAAACACACTTTGGGAAGAACGGATATACTTATAAATACAAATACTTCACATTACTCTTTGTTTTAAACCAGTAGGTGGATTCTTGAATCTTAGGGAAACTAAATATAAAGTACGTGAGACCTTGCTATATGAGAAGCAATGGAAGAACAGAATAAAGGAAAGTTGTTCTGAAACACCTGGAAGTCTATGGTGTTTAGGACAATGAAGAGGGTTGAGGGGCAACTGGGTGGCTCAGTAAGTTGAATGTCTGACTCTTTGGCTTCAGCTTAGGTCATGATCTCAGGGTTGTGGGATCAAGTCCTGCATTGGCTCTGTACTCTGTGGAGAGTCTGCTTGGGATTCTCTCTCCCTGTCTCCCTCTGCCCCCTCCCTGCTTGCTGGCATACAATGTCTCTCTCTCTCTCTCTCTCTCTCTCTCTCTCTCTCTGTCTCAAATAAACAAATTTTAAAAAAATTTTAAACACTCAACTACATGCAGTCATACACAGAAGTGTCTTGTGTTTTCTCTTCTTTCATCACATCTCTGTACCAATACCAAGGTAGTTAAGATGAATATGAGTACAGATCCTGTCTGCATTACCATGTCTTCTAGGCCATCAAGACCCCAACTTGAGTCAGCATGGGGGCTGGGCAAGAGAGAAGGGTTTTTTACTAAGAAACTTAAGTTCAAGATGCATAGCACTATCTGTTTTTTTCTTTTTTGGCACTAAGTCTTAATAACCAAATGGGACTATTCTAATAAAAGAAATTAAATAAACTATCATAAAAGATATCCTTAAAAGATTTCAGCATCAAATGAATGAGAGGATTCCAAAGGTTCCCATGATAGTTGTTATGACAGAGAATGAAAGTAGTTTTTATGCTTATTCCTCAGTGAATTGAGAATCCTTCACCCTACTCAAGACCCTTCCTTAACTTCTGTGTACTGAGTTCTCAATGAGGGGATGCTGGCATTGTTCTGCTCAGAGACAAAACTCAGAGCAAAAGTGGAGAAATTGCAACAGTGAAAAAAAGCTTTCTAATGACCAGAACTGCCAAACAGCACTGCCCCATGAAAGGCGAGAACACTGGGATGTCAGGATACTGAGCCAAGTTGGATGGCCAACAGTGACTGGGAAAGAATTCTTCCATTGGGTGGGAGACCAGGGTGAAAACCTCTGAAGTCCTTTCCAACTCAAAGACTATGAATTCCTCATTCCTCCTCTCTGCATAAAATACTTCAAAGCACTTTGCTTGCTCTTAGCTAACCTTGCCAACAAAAGCAAACAGTGATGTAAATGATCCAAAAACTCTCCATGATTTGACTTCTAATGTCATGCCATTTTCTTGATGCAGAATACTAGCACTCATGTTCACTTTTCCTTTCAAGTACAGTCTCAGTTACACTCAGTCTTCGAGACTGAAGGCAGAGGAGGGGGGTTTGAGCTTTAGGAGGAGTCATCCTGTGATTGAAACAAGGTATAAGGGCAAAGTCACAAACTGTAACTCCCACTCAGAGCATCAGGAACTAGGCAACACTGTGGGCCAACAGCAAGAAACAGTTTCACACACCTGCTTTTCTCCTGTTAACCCTGTTAGCTTCCTTAGCTTACCCACGCAGTTGAAAATGGAAAAGGTTCTCTCTTCCTTTGTATCCTTTCTTTTAATGCAGTATGAGTAAGAGTGTGTCAGCTTTGCCTATGCTTTTATACAGCTAATTTAAAATTACAAAGGAGACTGTTCCTGTCCTACAGCAGTATCAGCCAAAACAAAGAACATGTAAGTGACTGTCTTTGCATACCACCATGATTCCTGCAAGTTCCAGGCTCTTCTTACAGTGTTTTTTTTTTCCTTATAAAAACTGGTTTCCTGTAGAAATGTTTTATCAACAAGCTTTTGTTTGCACAAAACCCTATAAGCATCATTCTGAGGTTTCTAGACCTTAATGCTACTTATATAATTTTAAAAATTGCTTGTTTACTCTTGTTTACAGTGTAGTCTATATTCTGTGCATACTTGAAACTACTTCTCACCCTGTCAATTTACTTCCTATCCTCTTCCTATGATAATTCACCTTGATCCCTCTCCGCATCTACCTCTATCATACCTTCATTGTCACCAAAAGCTTGTATCCCAAGCTATGTTTACATCAGGGTCCCTCAAACCTGTCACTATTGGCACCTGGACCCAATAATTCTTTATTTATTGTCAGGGCCCATCTGTGCATTCAAGGAGGCTGAGCAGCATTGATGGCCTCGGACTACTAAATGCAGGTAGCCAGCACCATCCCCTAGTTGCAGGGAGCACTATCCCCTAGCTATACCCAGCACCATCCCCTAGCTGTAGCCAGCATCATCCCCTAGCTGTAGCCAGCATCAAGCCTTAGCTGTACCCAGCACCATCCCCTAGTTGTAGCCAGCACCATCTCCCAGCTGTTGCCAGCACCATCTCCTAGTTGTATTTCCTAATATTATCAAACAGCCCTAGGGAAGAGGGAGCAAAATCACACCATATCACAGGCTCAACTGAAACCAACACATCAACAAAGGGAAAAGGGCTCCTCAGATCCCTTCAGTGTAGTATTTAGGGAAAACACTCACCCAGGCTGATGAGCAGAGCCTTTGCTGAGACATCAGCACGAGGATGCCCCACAGTTGTGACTGAGGCTATGAACAATGATTGGAGAATGCTCACCCTCTTCCTGAAGCACTATGGTCACCCAGGCATCTGTCTAAGCAGAAAGAATTTGACATTTGAAGGTGACAAAAAAAGGAGGAGCCACCAGGGTTGACAGGAGGAGATGGAGTGTGCATGCCAGGCAAGCTGGGGGAGGAGATCTAGGAGGACTGCATAAGCCAGAAGGGATCTGTCAGGTGCAGGATATCTGGGCATGAAACAGAACTGCTTTTCTGGGAGTCAGAAAGCCTGGTTAGATAATCCAGGTTCAAGTAGGCTGGATCCACAGTCACCATGTCCAAGAATCACAGAGCATGGAACTAACACATAGAAAGCTTTGGATTACACCCAGATTCCAAAGCAAAGCTTGCTTTCCTTGGAGCCTTTTTGATGTTGTGGAATGTGGCCCAGGTCCAAAGATGAGTCAAAGATGACCTTAACAAAGGTGGTTTGTGGATGCTGAGTAGATGAGAGGGGCCTCACCTACACTCCACCTCCTTGTCTATCCCCTAAACAGTTGCCTCAAAACATGTCCTCATTCCCTCCCTCTGGAAAGTCTCTTATTTGTCCACATGTCTAGAATTTTCAGCACCTCACACTACCTATTCACCTACTGGGAAAAATTACCCTTCAACCAAGAAACTCTAGGAAACAAAGAAGTGAAAGAAACAACACTATGGAGTCAGGGAGACAAGGGCGTTCCCTCCCTTGAAGTATTTACTTACTTCTACATCCAGAAAATTTAGGATTAACTTGTTGAGTGACTTTGCTTTCACAATTAAGGCCAGTAAAACCAATTTTTCTCTCTACTTCCCTCATCAAGATAAAAGTGTACAGTGCTTTCCAGTAAAAAAGAATGAGCTAGTGATCCAGGCATCAACATGGATGGCTATCATAGATATCATGTTAAGGGAAAAAGTCAGATGGGAGTTCACACTACCTGCCTCCTCTTGCATGAATTTTCAAGGACAGGCGGCACTAATGTCTGGTGATAGAAGTTAGAGGACATACAGATTGGTGAAGACACAGAGTTTGGCATGGCAGGAAGGGGACAGTGTATGAAAATGGGAAATGATGAAAAAGTCTGATACATTTGTTACTGGAGTCCCAGAAAAGAAGAGAGAAAATTAGAGGAAGCAAAGTGGGTAGTGGACATGAGCTGGATTTTGATCTTGTGTTGGTTACACAGGTGCAGACAATTGTAAAACACATCAGTCTGTATGTGAGATCAGTACACTGCATCTCCTTTACTATTTAGAAGTTATCACTTAATTTAAAAAATTCAAGTTGCTTTCAAGTAATGTAAGATATGGTCAACAAAAACAACACAGGAAGTATGCTGCTTCCAAAGAACCTCTTTTCTGACCCTAGGAAAAAAGCACAATATATTTTTTCTACATGTACCAGAGAGCATTACCAATCTTCTCAAGAGAACACCCACACATATTTCCCATTCTAAGAAGGTGACATTTTGAATTGGATGAAAATATTCTTGTATCCTTGTTTGTGGATGAGAGGATGGTAAAAGTGAAAGGAGACGGAGCAAATAACTACCAGCAACATCAGTACAAACCCTCTGTGGATGGTTGCCACTTAGAAACAACATCCTGTATAATAAACATCCTAGGGGATATCACAGATCTTTGTCCCTGGGGACCAATGGATACACATCTCAAAAGGTCACCAATACATCGCTTCCATTGTGGTGCCCAGTACTTCAGATCCTGGCTTCAGCAGCTTCAACAAAGACTTGCTGTGATATGATTCACAAAGACAGCTGCATTTTACTCTCCGTGTCAGACACAGCCAAGGAGACTAATCTGCACATATGGACCTATCTTCTCAAATCCACCACCCACAATGGGAAATAAAAGGTACCTCCAGCTCATGAACGCTACAGAACAGTGGTTCAGAGTTGTTTTTTTAAGGTGAACACAGATTTGAAAAAATTGAGGGCAACGGAGTGACTATCCTAAATTCACTGTGAATCTGAAATTATGTGAAGGGGAGAGAGAGAGAGAGTCTGCTGTTACTGCCAATCTCTTGAAGCCAGCAAACTAAGTGTCCCTGTGAAAGGTCACACCTGACTTTTCCATAGTATAATTGAATTAAGTATTGCACAAATGTGGACGACTTGGGTACCTCACAGATCCTGTCATCTTTTTTTAGACAGAAGGTTCCTCTCTACACTGGAAAACAACTCAGGCTCACCATCCATCAGGGTGGTGGTCCTCAAAAGTCAGCAAGCATCACCATTATCTGATAGGCTTTTTCAAATCCAGATTCCCAGGCTCTATCTTTGGTGCTTCCAATTCAGTAGCTTTGAAAGAGGGCTTAATAATTTGCATCTCTAGAAGCTCCCAGGTGATGCCAATGCTGCCCATCCTAAGAGCATACTTGGAGTATCCTGGGTTAGGGCTGGTCCATCCAATCTGGATATATCTCTTTGAGAATGCATTTCAAGCAGCTAAGACACCAGGCACCTGCATTCAAAGGACCTGCACCCAGATAAAGCTATGGATACACTACCAAATGAGCTTATTTACAGTGTTTTCCTGTGTCTGTATAACTTCTAGCACTTGTCATGTTGCCACAGGAAGATGTGAGTAACTTGCTTCTGAGTAATTAGATTGGAACACTACACGAGAGCCTGAAATCTGTCTAAAGAACAGATGGCCCAGACAACTAGATTCATCTTTATGTCTACTCTTTTAGTATTCATGTTCTAGGATCTATCAATATTGTGTTTTATATATATATATATTATATATATAATATATATATTAGCTGAAAATCTAGATCTAGGAATACCAATCTTTGATGTTTTGTTCCAGATAGCTTCAGGGGTAATAACGTAAATGTCTTTTCACCCTCCAAGTTGGAATGAAACATGGATTCCATGGATTAGGATGTTGTCAGAAGTAGCCAACAGACTTCTCTGCTGAGGTCCCATGGGCTATGCAGTCTCCTCCTTGAGCTGGCTGACAAAGATAAAGAGGAGCAAGCCAGAAAAGCAATAAAGTGTTCAGGACAGTATTGCTAACCATACTATATACCAGGTTGTTCAGCAGATCTCTAGAATTTAGCCATCTTGTCTAACTGAAACCTTATGCCCACTGATAAGATCCGGTAATCTCACCAATGGATTTTTACCCAGAGGAACTGAAATTGGATCTCAAGGAGATACTAGCATTCCTCTTTGCACTGCAGTGCTACCCACAATAGTCAAGATGTGGAAATGACCTAAATGCCCAACAGGTGAATAAAGAAAAGGTGCCATATTCATAGAATAGAATACTATTCAGCCTTAAAAAAGAACGAATTTCTGCCATAGGCAACAACATGGATGAATCCTAAGGACATTATGCAGAGTAAGGGAAGCCAGTCCTTAGGAGGACAAAGATTGTATTTGCTTGCTCTTAGTGAAGTGGTCTAATATGATCTAAATTCCAATGTATAGAATGAAGCAAATATGCCTCTCCTCTCTATAAAAACCATTCCTTTACCAAACCTGCTTGAGATTTATTAACCCTAACAATTCCTATGTGCTTTTCCTTTTCTCCTAACTCCCATTTCTTCTGGACTTTACTCCTTGCCTTAAAAGTTCCCAGGCACAGACCCCCATTTTTCTCACTGACCTTGGCTTATTCTTCCAACACCGACTTATGAACAAGTTACAAACCCATCAGAACCACCAGGCAACACAGTCTGCCTCCTCCAGCCTTCCTATCCCTGACTAGTATGGACGGCATGCCTTGTCTGGGGTAAGTCACGGAGCCTATTGGAAGTCTGAATGCAATTACTCCAAGTCTAAGAAAGAAAGTCCATAGTCAGAGGTGTTCTAGGCCATTCAGTTTTTTTTTTTTTTTTTAAGATTTTATTTATTTATTCACAAGAGACACACAGAGAAAGAGAGAGAGAGGCAGAGACACAGGCAGACGGAGAAGCAGGGTCCATGCAGGGAGCCTGATGTGGGATCCCAGTACTCCAGAATCATGCCCTGAACCGAAGGCAGACACTCAACTGCTGAGCCACCCAGGCCAGGCATCCCTAACCCATTCACTTTTGATCAATGATAAAAGCAACAGCCAAGATCCGAAAGAGTGATGGGGGCAGCTCCAGTGGCTCAGCGGTTTAGCGCCTTCAGCCCGGGATATGATCCTGGAAACCCAGAATCAAGTCCCACGTCGGGCTCCCTGCATGGAACCTGGTTTGGTCTCTGCCTCTCTCTCTCCTCCAATAAATAAATAAAATCTTTAAAAAAATTTTTTTTTAAATTAAAGAGTGATGGGTACTGTCACCCACCCACCCACCATGCCAGCCCTGACCTGCAAAGTCATGCCTTTGGGTACTTGGAAATTAGGAGAAAAAACTTGGAGAACTACTCCTCCCAGCTAACTCTGCATCACTTCCATCTCCTAAGGCAGGGATCAGTGCTGACCCTTTCTGACTTATTATCCCTACTGGTCACCTTGAAAACGAAGGTCCCAACTCTAAGCTTTCCTAACTCTGTTATAAACTTTTAAAGCTCTAAATCTACCCCGTCTGATTCTGGATCAATAAATGTTGAATGAGGACATAAACCTCTGGGGAAGTTCATGCAACTGTAATAACAGGAGTGTAATGATTAAAGATTCATAAATAAAATCCATTTGCTACTCTCAAAAACAGTTCTTGATATCCACTAAAGCTTTCATTTGAATCATCCTAGTTGACTGTTAAATTATATCAGAAGATCAAAAATACAACACGTGTGCTTTTCATAATATTGATACATCTCTTAATCTCATTTACTAATAGGGTGCATAATCAAAGTCTGGAGACTACTGTTTTCAACTGCCCAGACCAATTTCTGCCTCTTGATTGCCCACTCCTTCTCAATTTTACATGCTAAGATTTTAATTTAATGTGAATGAATAAAATATTCTACAAGCAGAAACAAAGCTGAATGTGCTGGGATCCTCTATTTTCTCAGTTCCTTATTCCCTTGCACGGCCACCTCTTATCAACTTGGTGTGGCAGTGTGCTGCAATGTATTTGCCACTGAGACACAGTAGCTACCTCAATGGAATATTTGTGTAAATCATGTGTCACCTAGTGTTTCTTTTATTTTTCTAACAGGTAATCCTCTACGTTGCTCAGTAAAGGAAACAAGCAGGGATACAATGGTGATCAATTTTCCATAAATACTCCCAAAGATGTGTCCCAGGAATGCAAATTTCTTAGCGTGCTAAACTTCAAAAATCAGATTGCTCAACTGAGTTTACAGAAAGATGAAACTCAACATTTAACATTTTAAAATATAGGAATTAAATATTTGGTCATGACTCCTAAATTACCGACATACTTGAAAAAGCATAAGAACGGTTCCAAGAGAAGGCTAGGAGAAATGAATGCTCTCTGGGGCCAGCTGCAATAAGCACGCTCAATGCTTTTTAAAGCACCATTTCATCCTCACAAGGATGCTAGACAGTAAGCAGAGCTGGGACTCAAAGCCAGGTGTTCTGCTTTTAATCTTCCTGAAATCAAAACCACGTGCATCACCACAGAACTCACAGGCTCAGTGTCCACCCCATGAGTTTCCTTTACATGGTCAGCACCATGCAGAATTTTGACAAGTTCATACTGGTAGGCAGACAGCGGGCACCCCCCAAGTGCTTGTTCCTTGCTGGGCTCCAGAGTCCTGCTGCGTTTGAGACCCCTTGAAGGTGCCACAGTGAGAAGGGGCACAGTCTACTCAAGGGAAGAAAAGGCACAGGCCATAGGCAGGTGAAAGAACCTGCACAGGACTGGTGTATAGAACACACTCACAAATACCCACTTCTTTTAAAAGACTGCAGCAGGGAGCAGGGCGTGGCCTTTCCTGTTTGGGTCTATCTTATGCTCTTCTGAAATTCCCTATGTCCAGAATTTAACCCAAAATTGTCTTACCTTCTGCATGGAGACTTTCTGGGTAAATGGTGGTGATGCTCCCTTTACTTTCCCCCAGCATATCTCCTACTACAACTCACAAACATGCTTGTACAGAGTTTTAGAGCCACTCAAGTAATTTCCCTAAGGAAACCATGCTCCTGGGAACATTCACATGAGTTACGTCATGTACCCAGACAACATCACGTCTTCCCATCCCCCCTCCAGCTAATTCCTGCTAGTTCATCAGGACCCCAATGAGCACCACCTCCCTCTGGGGTCCTTTTCTCAACTCAAGGCTGAACGAGCTACCTGCCCCCTTTGAATCCTTCAGCACCTTATACGTTCCTCCTGCCTCGGTTTTTACTGCCTATTCATTTCTCTGACTCATTCACCAGATCGTGGACACTTCCAGAGCAAGGACTGGCTCTTTCTTCTCCATACCTTTGATGCTGAAAGCAATGCCTTTCCACACTAGGCACTTGATAAATATTTATTGAAGAAACAAAGAGGTTTGTCCAGATGCATCAAAACCACATAAAGTGCTTTAAAAATTTCTGTCTCTCCCAGGTGTTGCCTCTGACATAATTATAGATTGTTGTATCGCACTGAGTAACAGTCCACCAAAATACATTGACTGGATCTTTTTGATCTTCCATTATCTGTCAGTCCTTGAATTTATTTCATCATTTCTATCTCTTTCTGTTGAACTCTCTCCAAATTGTGTCTTTCAGCTACAAAAGGATCTAAAATATTAATGATATCTCTTTTAATCTCACTGATTTCTTTCTATAAGACCTGGTAGCCCTGAAGTGGATCACAAAAGCATCCCAGAGTATAAGTATTCTGGAGTTCTTTTTTGCTGACAGAATTGAAAATAGTAGTAACCCAGATTGATTAAACTCCTCAGAATTCAGGAGCATGAACAGCTTTATTTACTTCTTTTTGGTTGACAGGAGTTTGTGTTACTAATTAGGTATCATCTGCATAGAATAAAATTCCATTACAGGTGGCATGTTTACAATTCCTAATGTTATGTTCATAAATATATAAATAAAAGCAATTAATTTTAACCCAGCATAGCAAATAGAGGTTCGATCAGAAATCACACACCAGGGGCACCTGGGTGGCTCAGTCAGTAGAGCGTCTGCCTTTGGTTCAGGTAAGGATCTCAGGGTCCTGGGATCAAGTCCCAAGTCCCACTCAGTGGGGAACCTACTTCTACCTCTACCCTTCCCTCTGCTCATGCTCTCTCTGTCAAGTAAATGAATAAAATCTATTTTAAAAAAAATCACACACTAACAGCTGAGTTAAGAAAGAAAAACAAATCTTAATTCTTTTTTTTTTTTTTAAGAAAACACAATATTACTCCCTCAAAACTACCTTTCTTAGAAGAGCAACACATATTCTGCTTTTCTTTCCTTGATAAATGCAACATCTCGGATGGCTTTTTTTTTTTTTTTTTTTGCTGTTACTCATTATTTCTGGAGAGTTAATCACCGGCAACTTTTCTTCCTGAGTAGCAGAAATTACAAGTATATAACAACCTCAAGTACGTCTGTATTTGGACAAGAAAACAACAGTTTGAACAAGAAGGACTTCTGTTTCTCACATAACAAGTCAGGAAGTGGGTGGCCAAGAGCTGGTGAATCTGCTCACTGACGCCTTCAGGGACCAGTGCTCTTTCAAGATCTGCATCACCACCCTCAACATCTTGTTCTTGGCCCATCATGGATGTGGCCTCATAGTCACTATGGTTGACACCCATCCAGGCATCCAGGCATAAAGAAAGTAAAGGACATTCTGTGGAGTCTCTATCTCTCTTTTTTTTTAATCAAGAGACCAAAAGCTTTCCAGGACCCCACCTGGGAGATACCCACTAGCATAGGCAGAACCATCATATCTCAACCCAACTTTTGATTAACCCATGGCCAGCTGATTAGTAATGTAATCTTGGGAGTGATGAATCATCATATGCAAAGGCTCTGCCCATGTTCAAAGGTAGGGAATTACACAGGGTACATAGACCAGGTACTGAGAATCTCTGGGACCATCTTAGAATTTTCCCCACCCTCTGTCCACTTTCTTCTAACAATCACAATACCCAAATAGAAAATATAGAAGTCTGGCTCCAAGCCCTTAAGTGCTCTAGGCAGAAATTCAAAGTTACAAGTGATGCATTACAGATCCCTTCTGGTAATGTCATCTGAGTCCGTATGAATCAGCAGAAATAAGAAGATCTTGGGAGTGTGGAAGGCTCCAGTAGACTCCATCATAGGACTTTCCAAAGGCATTCCACCGGACAACCCAAAATAAAATTTAAAAATCCTCTCTAAATAAGCAAGTTTTTCCTCTCTCTGTTTATGGACACTTGTTTAAGGAAAAGCTATTGAGCCAAGAACTGGGTCA
Organism: Canis aureus; assembly: GCF_053574225.1. Taxonomy (NCBI): domain Eukaryota; kingdom Metazoa; phylum Chordata; class Mammalia; order Carnivora; family Canidae; genus Canis; species Canis aureus. The sequence goes on along the minus strand of NC_135649.1, from coordinate 118,575,580 downwards.
CTGTGGTAGACATACCACATGCCCTCATGGAGATTACATTATAATGAGAAATCTGCCTACCACCAAGAGAAGTAAATCAATAAAGAAAACAGTAAAAAATTATAATGTGTACCATAAAAGAAACGATGTAAGAAACTACTTGCTAAGGAGGAAAATACGCTACTCTTTTCCTTGGACATGCTACTGTACACAGGTTAGCAGGCACCATGCCTTAGCCTCATTTTGCTTTTCTGAGATGTCTTCTATGGAGCTTCAGGAAACTGCTCTATTTTATGTTTAAACATGGATTCAGATCACATGGGCAGCCCCAGACTTTCATCAAGGATCCCTAACCAGGACAATCTTCCTTTAGCAGCCGGTAACATGCTTCCTTTTATCTGCAAGTACCTGGGGATACTCACTGCCCAGACACGGGTAGCCTTTTCAGCGGATATAGATGTCTACCTGTTTATGTAGCACTACCTGATGGGGGCTTCTGTGCAACTGGTTTGATAATTTCTCTGCAGAAGTTCTGATAAACCACTTACTCTTCCAAGTCTTTTGAGTTTCTGCTCTTCCTTCTTAAGTATTTCTTTCTGGGTATGGAAAACTGCATTCTTACTTGAAAGGAAGAACTCGGATTTCCCTTCTCCTCTAGAAAGACCAGTTGCATATATAGAATGCATATTTTACACCCATCTCAGTGAGAAAGTGAGCATAATGCAGCCATATACAGCAGATGTCTTCATGGTTAACATTTTCCCAGTGCAAGGTCTATTAACCTTTAGTACCCAAATTTCAGAGAATGTGCACATTTATGAAGACTCTATTTTTGTTGTGTTTTAGGTTCCCTGCTGGCATTTTCACACAGATCTTTGCTTTTTCAAGAACAGAATAGCGACATTTAATGGAAGCCGGTGGTATGTGCCTGAGGTCTCACACCCACTTCCTCGCTGGTGAAGCCTACAGCCAGTTAAGGTTCTCCTTAGAAAACACTCCCTTAACTCACCTGGATCAACTCTCCCTCCCTTCCACCCCTAAGCACCTCAGGATTCTGGCGTAGTGTGTACGTAGGGAGTGATGAAGTGGGGGAGGACACACTGCCTTAGATCAATCTATCTAGGCACCTCCCTCACAGCAAACCTCTGCTTCCTTTGCTAAGCTTTAGCAGCTACTAAAAAACCTCAGGAAGCAGGACATTCTCTGCAACACTGCAAATGGTAATACAATGAAGAAAGCTGGGCATAGCGCCTTTAAGGGGTGTTTCAAGTTGATAGTCGTATTGCAAATGATCTTAACAAAAAGAAAGAGTAACACCACTACCACCACCCCCCACCTCCTACCTTCCCCCTACTGTGGTTGCAGAGATAGCTCTTTAATGAGCTCCAATTTTTTTTTAAATTTATTTATTTATTCATTCAGAGAGAGCGAAGAGAGAGGTAGAAACACAAGCAGGCTCCATGCAAGAAGTCCCACGTGGGACTCAATCCTGGGTCTCCAGGATCACACCCTGGGCTGCAGGCAGCCCTAAACCACTATGCCACTGGGGCTGCCCTAATGAGCTCCAATTTTAAAGAAACGTGAAGAAAAGCTAGGAGGAGGAGTCTGGGAGCTGAACTGAGAAGAGTAAGACCACAAGGAGCTAAGTCTATAAAATGTGCCCAAGTCCATCTAAAAAGACTTAGCTAAGTATAGGCAAGGAAAAACCAGAACCAGTAGGAACAGATGCCTTACTTGGTATAGACAGCATGACACTATCTGACAAGAGCAAAGAAGTGTTCGGTATTAAGGAGAATGTCTTAAAGCTGTTGTAGGAGTTATTCAATTGCTATGTAACAAATACACACACACTTAGGGCCTTAAAACAATATACATTAGCACAAACCATATACATTAGCAATATACATTACTTTCTGTGGGTAAGGATCCAGGCACAGCTTCACTGCATCTAGGGCTCAGACTTGCACAAAGATGTTCAACAAAGAGTCAGTGGATTGTGAGCCTGGAGCTAGGAGGCCTCTCCCAACGTCATGTCATTTTTGATAGAATTCGGTTCCTTGCAGTTATAGGACCTTAGGTCCCAGTTTTGTCACTGGCTGTCGGCCCCTGGAGTCTGCCCTCAGTCACAACCTGTGTGACCCTCGCACAAAACAGTAGTTCATTTCTTCATGGCTGCAGAAGCAGCTGTCTCCAGTCTGTTCCAATGGATCTTATATAGCATAATCACAGGGTAACATCCCATCATCTTTGCCATAAGGAAACTTAACTGCAGGAATGGAATTCATCATATTCCCAGGTCCCTCCCACACTCAAGGGCAGGAGATTATACTACCACACCTAGAAAGGAAGATATAACATAGGTAAGATGGCACCAAAATGAAGGATACTAAAAGAAACAGTCTTGTTTAAACTTAGTTCAACATTCTAGGGGCACCTGGGTGGGTCAGTAGAGTATCTGCCTTTGGCTCAGGTCATGATCCTAGGGTTCTGGGATCAAGTCCCACATCAGGCTCCCTGCAGGAATCCTGCTTCTCCCTCTGCCTATGTCTCTGCCTCTCTCTCTCTCTCTCTCTCTCTCTCTCTCAGGGTCTCTCATGAATAAATAGAATGTTGTTGTTGTTGCTGTTGTTTTTTAATAAACTTAGTTCAACATTCTAGACTCAGGGGACTATTCTAGGTCCATTAGATCTACTGAAAGACTGTACCAAAGAAACCAAAAGGAATCACTCTTTTTGATCCTGTAATAAAGGGTAATCTCTAAAAGTTTAGAGTTGACCAACTCTAAAAAAGGAAATCAAGCAGACTCAAAACCAAAGACTCATGAGTTAAGTATCAATTCTCTCATATCTGAAATAGATTTTGTAAGGTCCTAGGAAATGTTGTGTTGTGTTGATTCCCAAGAGTTAGTACTGACTGAACAAATCCATTCCCTTCAGTCTTACCCATTCCTTTGACAGAGCTAAGTTGGAGAAAATGTTGAAAATATGGTCTCCCACTGACTATAAGCTAGTTCACAGATGTGCTTCCAGCAGGGAAAACGAAAAATTTTATCACCTGAAATAATATACTTTATTTATTTTACTGCAATCCCCAGAAGTGGGTCAACCAAAGTGAGAAGGATGCTAACTGGTAGAATGACTTTTTGCAGTTAGACAAAGGACTCAGCACTGGCCTGCTCAATATTAATACTATTACTTTGAAGTGTTTGTGGATTGCCTACTTTGGGAGCACTGGTCCATGGTATAAATCACAGACTGGAGATTTAATATCATCCCTATAGGCTTAACCAACGGGCAATAGTTGATCCAACTGAGTTGACTCAATCAACATTGTATGCTGTCTTGCATATGTTTGATCTTTAATCCAGTAATATTTAACAGAGATCAAAGCAAACTCCTCCTCCACACAGGTTCAAAACCTCACCTGGAGAAGTGCAATATGACTGGCTTACCATCCTCCTTGTGACAGTTCTAGTTGACTCAGTGCAAAGTATTAATAATCACCAACAGGAAGAACAGGAAGAGCACAGAGAATTACAATAGATTATTGATCCCTCAAAGAATGTTCTGTGTATTACCTCTGTCCCACAATATTAATAGAAGGTAAATGGTGGAGAAAAGTGTCCCAGTGGAAGAGACACACTATATGTCAAAGAGACACAGTCAAATACAGTTCAGCAATTTCCTTTACAATGAGCCTTCAAGATGTCAGTGTGTATTTTGAATACCTAAGAGTGGATGATAGTTTTGCAGAGAATCTCATGCAACCAGATTCTGGAAAATCTCAGGGAAAAACTAAATCACCAAAGCCTCCAGCTGTCCTAATTAACATGTAATGTTTATACTTAAAAAACTCAAAGTCAAAATGTCATCTGCCCTGGATACCAGACTTCTGGACCACTGAGTTCAGATCTGGGGGGCCTGGCAGGTTCAGAGTTACGCTAACCAACAACAGCACACCCACAAGGGAAATGTCAGAAAAGTGACATTCTGTGAGCCACAGAAGCCCATGGAATCCTCTCATGCCTTATGGTGAGACCTAATGACTCATTTTTAAGTAACTGAATATGGCAAAAATAATGGAACATCACTCCTGAGAACAGGTTATAAAAACTGTAATCCATAGGGACTGAAAGTAGATTATGTGGTTGCCTTAGAGCTAGAAGGTTTGAGGGTTGAGAGATGACAAATGTTCTGGAGGATGAGGAAAATGTTCTAAAACTGATTGTGGTGATAGGTGCACAAATCTGCAAATATACTAAAACATATTGAATTGTACAAATTGTACAAATGGGTGAAAGTAATGGTATATAAATTATATCTCAATGAAGCTATTACCAAAAAACAAACTGTGACGTCTATCTTGCTTGCACTCTCTCTGGATCTTCTCGCTTGCTCACTCTGATGACACAAGCTGTCGGGCTATGAGGAAAAGCCCCAAGGAAAAGCCCAAATAGCAAGGAACTGGTGGCCACCTCTGGACAACAACCAGCAAGGCACCAAGGCCCTGAATCCTAGAAGCCTAAGAATAAATGAATCCTCTCCAAAACCACATGAGTGAGCTTACAGCAGACCCTTCTCCAGTCAAGTCTGGAAATAAGTTAAGCTCTGGCCAGTATCATGGTTGTAGCCTACAGGAGAGGCTGAAGCAAAGAAGCCAGCTCAGCCACCTCCAGACTCCTGATACACACAAACTTGAGATAAAACCATTCAATTTGGGGCATTTTGTTACACAGCACTATATAACTGATATACTTCAAGAGTGTTCTACTCCATTTTCATTTCTATTCTTTGCCAGATTCCTTTTCAGCTCTCAGAAAAGAACCTTACAAAACCTTTCCGATGTAATGCTTCATGTTGGGTTGTTCACACAATTCCTGTCCCCAGCCCTTGTCTCTCACCATTCTTAGCCTACAATGTCCTGCCCCTTTCAAGCATGCCTATGATGTTGATCTCTCCTTTAAGCCCTGTATTTTCTAAAAACTACAAAACCCACCTTCTGGCCACATCCTATTTCTGCCCCAAAGTGTTTTTTCCTGACTGGAAATTTCTTGGGCAAAAGTAGACTCTTTGAGCATCAGCATCTTAAGCTATCATTTATGTATAGTTGACCTACCAGTAAGATTTCCTTAAAATCACTTTGCAGGAAGAAAAGATGTTCGTCTACTCTAATATTCAAATTTCAGTATAAATTTTCACAGATTTACATTTATTTTATTCATCCTTTGCTACATCCCCGATTTTTTTTTAAGATCTTATTTATTTATTCATGAGTGACACAGAGAGAAGCAGAGACAAAGGCAGAGGGAGAAGCAGGCTCTTTGCAGGTATCCTGATGCAGGACTCAATCACAGGACCCTGTAATCATGACCTGAGCCAAAGGCAGATGCTCAACCACTGAGCCATCCAGGTGCCCCACTATGTCTCAATTTTTATTTTCCCTTCTCAGTATCCTTTTCTAATAGAGCTGAGGAATTCTCATTTTTGTCTTCTCAGACATTAATTACATTGCAAAGCATTTCTCACATATTTAAATTTGCCTTATTCAACTCATAAAAATTTATATTTCCAATTGTCTCCTATGTTGTAATACTGTATTTAGTTTTAGTTATTCACCATTGATGTGTATATTTTTAGTTCCCTGAATAACATTTAGGTTCAGCCACTGTAACTACTTCATCATCATCAATCTTTTATATCTTCAAAGTGTGCTGTGCCTGGTACCTTTAAACTAATTTGTACTAGATTTACTATCTTTTTTGGCCCAAGAAAGTTATTCCAGTTTTTAAGTCTTGAACTTATTACCAGACATTTTGTAGCAAAGGAAAATTGGTTCTAGGTTTGGGGATTTTAACTCACATGAACTTCATTTCACCCAAGGTTCTTCTTTATCGTCCTTGGGTAAAATAAAATTATGTGAAAATGTTCTTATAGATAAATAAAAGCTGACAGAATAGAAAATAAATAGTGATGGAATACACTAAGAAGTTAATAATGGGGAAACATCAAGAAATCTTTTCTGGGCGACATATTTGAAGACTGGCCAAGGTTGCTATTAACTGGTTTTGGACTTCACTATCCATTGTTCAGGGGAAACGGTTTACACTCTGCTCCCATATACCCAAATGTTCAAGTGGTCTACAATCTGATTTATACTTTGTAAGCTCACAGACATCCTAAAGAGCTTGTCTGATGTGATTCTAATGTAGAATATATTTTTAGAAAGCAGTTAATCAAATTTAAGAAAGCATAATTTGAAAGACAGCTATATTGATTTTTTGTAGCTGATGTTTTTAAGGGATCTTAGACTTAGACAACATTTTCTCTGCAATGCCTTCCATTTAAATCCAGATAACATACAGATTTTTTTTTTTTTAAATTTCATTTATTTATTCATGAGGGACACAGAAAAAGAGGCAGAGACACAGGCAGAGGGAAAAGCAGGCTCTCTGTGGGAACCCTCATTCGGGTTCCCACAGGGTCTCCTCTCCAGGACCCTGGGATCATGACCTGAGCCAAAGGCTCAAGCACTCAACCACTGAGCCACCATCACCCAGCTTTCTTAAACAACAAATGATGTTATAGATATTGTATGAATAGAAATAATTTTTGTGATTAGCTAATGTTTGCCTATAAAACAGAAAATGACAAAACCAAGTTGGTTCTTTTTACACAGATGCACACATATACTGACTTTTCTTTCAGAAGATCTCCTTAATGTTGAGAACACAACATCTCCTGACTCATCAGCTTGTATGTCTTATTCTCAGTGACCCTAAACAAGGGTGTCATGGTGAAGAACTCACTCTTCAATGAAGATACAATTCTGGGCTCTGAGAAGCTGCACTACACTACTTACTATTGTAGAAAATCACTGGGAGACTTTGTGCCTGTCATTTCCTTTAATGTATATGTTAGTTCACATTGAAAAACTGAAGAAAAAGAATTCAAGGTTTCCATATATTCAACCTCTCCCCACAAAGGTAACTTAACCAAACTCATTGTTTTTTGTTTTTTTAAGATTTATTCGCTTATTTGAGAGAGAGAAAACATGCACATGCACAAGTGTGCAAGCAGGGGGAGAGGCAGAGGGAGAGGGAGAGACTCTTAAGCAGATGCCCCGCTGAATTTGGAGCCCACAGCAGGTTTCAATCACAGGACACTAAGATCATGACCTGAAATTAAGAGTTGGATGCTAAACCACCCAGGCGTTGCAACCAAATTCACTGTCAATAACTGCAGCATTCTAGAAATTTTTTAACTCCTGCTGAAATTCCCAAGTCCAGCCTTGTCACCTCCACAGCCTTCCTGCCTCTCCATTTACCCAAACCTCAGCACCTACAAATCTTAAGTTACACTCACAGCTGCTCCAAATGCCATTCCATAAGAATGCCCCGAAGTATGAATAGAATGGGAATATATAATGTGTTAAACCTCTAGTTCTGCTGATTTATATTTTCAGGTTTTAGTGTGCAGACATCACCTACTCCCAGTAAAATGCTACTCAGGAAAACTAGGTCTCCATGGAACCCAGATTCTGAGAAGCAGAGTAAAAGGAATGTGGCTACTCCTCCCAAGTAAAGTCCCAGTAGGTCAATAAAAAACCTGTGCCCTGGTTAAACTCTGTAAGCTTTTATTTTTTAAGAGTTCAAGGTCCTGTTCTACTTGTAGAGACGTTGCATAACACTCAGGAACTAACCAGAGATGATAAACTCATTTTTCATACAAATTCCTCCTTTTCTGTTCTCATCCTTAAACTTTCATTTTGCCCTACCATTCCCCTATTATTTCTTTTGTAATTAAAAAAAAATTTTTATTCAATTAATATAAGACATTTTCTTTTGAGAGGTTTAATATTGTTTAAATTGAGCAATGGCACACCATAATAAAAGGCATATTAAAAATCCTGCTTTACCACTTACTAGCTGTGTGATCTTGGGCAAACCACACAACCTCTCTGTTGTTCTTCAGTTCCCTCTGTAATATGGGCATCGTGCTATCACCTATCTCATGCAGATTTAAGGAATGAAAATATGTAAACTACTTACAGTGGTGCCTGGCATGGGAAAGGCCACGTAAGGGCTGGGGCTCAGTATTTTTCAATTTCTATTGTAATAAGATCACTTCTTAATCTAAGTGTTCAAAGCCACATCTTCTAGCTCTCTTTCATCCAGTGCTACAAGACCATACCTCCTACCTTCCTCAAAAGTCCTTCTCAACCATGATAACTATTTCTCCTCTACTCATCTTTAAAAGCAGGTGATGCCATTTAAAGGCACTGTGATGTCGTGCAGAGCAAACTAGACTGAGGTCTGAGAAGGCTAGGATTTTGGTCAGGGTCCCAGCAGGAGAGAGGTACATTTGAAGGGGTAACTTCAGAGAATTTAATGAATGAGGTGAGTATAAGCAGAGCTGTGAGCAGACTTAGGGAACCAGCAAGGGAGGGGAAGCTCTCACAGACACATAGGAGTGTTTGCTTCCTCTCGCTCAAATGCCTCATGGTCTCCCCTTTCCTCCTGAGGCGTCAGCAGCCTCCTCCTCCCTGGTCATTGTTGGAAGAGGGTCTTCAGGGGCCCCGGGGTGGTTTAGGTGGTTGAGCATCCAACTCAGGTCATGATCTCAGGATCCTGGGATCGAGCCCCTCGTAGGGCTCCCTGCTCAGCAGGCAGCTTTGGCTTCTCCCTCTCCCTCTCCTCCCTCTGCCACTCTGCCAACTTGTGTTCTCTGTCAAATAAATAAATAAAACCTTTCAAAAAGAAAAAAAGGAAGAGGGTGTTTGGTTGTGCTCTGTAAAAAGTCCTGTGATTTTGATATAATGAGGATTTTTTAAAAACATTTTTTAAAGATTTTATTTATTTATTCATGAAAGATGGGGGGGGGGGGGGGTGGGCAGAGACACAGGCAGAGGGAGAAGCAGGCCCCACACAGGGAACCTGATGTGGGACTCGATTCCTGGTCTCCAGGATCAGGCCCTGGGCTGAAGGCGGCGCTAAACCTCTGAGCCACCCGGGTTGCCCTATATTGAGGACTTAGGCTGCTATGGTCTCCAGCCTCCAGCTGAACAGCATAGCCCTCCTTGCTTTCTGCAAAATAACTCTTATGAATGATACAGGTTTAAAATGATACCATTTTAAAATGATATCATTTTATCAATTTATCATTTAAAATGGTATCATTTAAAGTGGTATCATTTTATCAATTTTAAAATGATAAGTTTAAAATTGGAGCCTGCAGGGCTACCTTTCACAACACTGTTCTACTGAGCCAGACCCACTCCCAACTGCCCATTGGTACCGTCTCTTCGATTTAAAATGTGTCTTTCTCATCTCCTGAGTGGCTCAGTCAGTTAAGCAACTGACTCTTGATTTCAGCTCAGGTCATGATCTCAGGGTCATGAGATCAAGCCCCAAATGAGGCTCTGTGCTCAGCATGGAGTCTGCTTGAGGTTCTCTCTTCCTCCCCCTCTGCCTCTGCCCCTCCTCTCACATGCACATGCATTTCTCTCTCACTCTCTCAAATAAGAAAATAAAATCCTAAAAAAATAAAATAAAATCTCTCTCTCCCCAAATGTCTGGTCCTCCAGCTGCATTCTTGTGAAGCTATCATTCAAATTGGAGACCACCAGAAAAGTTATGAAGACCTGTCCTCTCCCATGGGAGCCTTGCAAGTTCTCCCTCAATGCTCCATATCCTTATCATCTCCTCTGCCTTCCTGCCGGCCCTCACTATCCTCTTGAAGATGCATTGGCCTGAGCATCGGAGTTCTTGTTTTATGGTGTTCTCATTTCATCTACTGAAGAACCACCTCTGGCTATTGTGGATTACAGAACAGAGCCCAGAGTTTTCAAGGTTCACCCACATCTGAACCCAAAGTATCAGCCCTTCTCATTTTCCGACATCATGCTCCATACTACCCTTTACCCAAATTTTAGCCACAAAGGTATGGCATCCATTTCTAAAATCTACCATGCACTTGCTATCTCATTCCTTTCACTGTCATTCTTCCTTGTAGTCCAGAATCTCTCCTTACCTCCCCCAGCCCATCTGGCATCTTGACCTGACATCTTCCTTATTATCTCTGGGATAGCAGATCAAGCATTCCATTCTCTTAGTTAATCTGGCAGAAACCATCCAACCTCTACATCATCACAGCCCTCAGTATTTGCATAACTAACCCCTGCCCTCAAGGGTGGAGAGTGAGAAAGCTGAGTGTAACCCCATGAGAAGTTAAATTCCCTCACAACAGAGAGCACAGCAGCATCGTGTCCCCATCATGCTTAGCACAGAGTGGACCATACATACCTTTTTGCTGAACAATGATGCCCTGGTTACTCTCACCTTAGGCTTCATATAATTTTTTTTTTCACAGCAGAAAGCACAGCAGCATCTTGTACCCCATCATGCTTAGCACAAGTGCCCCCATTTAATAAAAATACTTCATAAACCCTCTCCTATGGGGCTTGGCCCTAAAAGGGCACTAAAGCAGGGATTTTTTTTTCAGAACTGTTCACTCTGTCTCCAGGCCTGTACAACCTCAATGATATTATTATAATAAATTGTCAATAAAGGGTTCACTGTACTAACAGGGGGATGAATAAACATTTTAAGTCTTCACAATAGTCAAATAGGTGTAAGAATAGCCAGGACAGGATGATTATGTACATTGATCGGGTCACTGCTTCTCAAAAAGTCTGACCTGAAACCTGCCCAAAATGTTCTCAGGCCATGATGAGGCATACATGGAAAGTGGCAATATGGGGCCCCTGGTAGCTCAGTAGGATAAGCATCTGACTCTTGATTCAGCTCAGTTCACAACCTCATGGTCATGAGATTGAGCTCCACGTCAGCCTGTGCAAGGGAGTGGAGCCTGCCTATGATTTTCTCTTTCTTCCTCTCCCTCAGCCCCTCTCCACCCCCACCCTCTCTTTAAAATAAATGATAGATAGATAGATAGATAGATAGATGAAAGAAAGAAAGAAAGAAAGAAAGAAAGAAAGAAAGAAAGAAAGAAAGAAAGAAAGAAAATGGCAATAAATGTTTAGAATATTTTAGAGAAAGTAACATTGTCAGAACACCAACAAATTATGTGTTTCATATCATTGAGCAGTGCACAGACCAGTTCAAGTATTATCAGTCTTCCAAGGAAGGTCCTAGGATGAACTGGAAAGCAAAAATCAAACCCAACAGCAACCCATTCCTTGACCAGAGACTTCGGGAAGCACAGTCTTACTGTAGAGTTCCCAATGGGAATAGCACAGATCTCTACCCCAATCCTCCTCCGGTCCTCAGAGGAGCACCCTAGGAGACTCTGCTTCTCCAAGAAACCTGTCCCATCTCCATCTGCCTTAGGGATAAGAAGGTTTAGGTGAATAATTAAAGTTGTCTTATTGTTAGCCCATGGGACATGCCACCAGGTACAATCCACCCAGGCATTCCAGAAAGGAACAGTGTGTAAACCAAGTGATGGAAGAGAGGCCCACTGAGAAATTTGTTCTCTTGGTATGCTCTCTAATGCAAGAGGGACAGATTTCAAACAGCCTTCATTTGTTCATTCCTGTTACATGCTAGGCAGGGTGCTAGAATTCACTGTAAAAAGAGAGCATAGGAGGAAGAAGAGGAGGTGACAATGACCAACAATAACGTCATAATGATGGTAGGCATTCTGAAGCTTTACTACCTACCTGTAACAAGGCTGAGGGTTTCCTCACTGAAGGCACAGAGCTCCCCTGGGACGTGGGGCTCAAAGCCCAAAACTGGAAGCAAGCTAGCTGCTCCTCTCAGCCTGACCAGGGAAACTGTTTTCTAAAGTGGAGGGTAGGTCAAGCAAATTCCCAACTCTAACTCCCATCCTCTAATCTTTGAACCAATGAAAAGACACAATATAAATCAGTGTGGGTTCAATTCAGACAAGCTGCAGGTATACCATCTGCACTTCAAGAGTGCATCTGCATAAGGAAATATAAATAAAATCATAAAGGTAAATGTTAACATCAACATATAGATTCGCTTAGATACCAAGCATTCAAAGCACTGACATCGATGAACTTCTAGAAATAATTTCTATAAAGGGTATTATTTCTGACCAAAAACTAAAAACATTCATCTGCTAATTATATTAGATAAAGCTCTAGAATGGAGACTGCTAGATGGATGGAAAGGTGGATAGATGATATACAGATGATAGATAGATAAATAATGGATACATAAACTATAATCTTGCCAAATGGCTCTGTGATGAAGACCTGATACTCATTACTTTAAAGAGCCAGCCCAGGGGCAGAAATGTCATTTAAAAGGAAAAGAGAGAGACATCTGAAATAAAAATAAAATATCCTTCATAGATACTTGAATGTACTTTCATTTTCAAAAATTAAACTGATGGCAATCATGCTAAGATCTAAATCCTCAGCAGGGCTTAGAAAACCCATGAGGCGTGTGGGCCCATTAACCAAAAGAGCCTTAAGCTTTGGGGATAACAGTATCTGTAAACAAACAGATTTAAGAAACAAAGTTGTCCAATTTCCTCTGTCATGAGACTTCCTAAGAACAAGCTCTCTTTAAAGTTAAGGAGAAATTATGTTCATTAGCTAAAACATCTACCTGGCACCAAATCAGCATCGTGTCCCTAAACTCTAACTTTTATTTACTCTATGTATTTATTTATATCCTAGTTCTCTTCCCAAAGGATCTGAAAGACAGGGGTAAGAGCTATTAAGGAGAAAGCCACATTACTATTTCACTGTTATGCTTATCTATGATAAGCCATTGCCTGGATCCCTAAAACAGCAGAGCACCACCTGAAACAGCAAAAGGGAAATGTAAGCATTATATAGTAGTCTAAGCTGGCATAGAGGGAATCACCCTTTCTGCAAAGACATGGCAGGGTGAAAATACATACCTCCTCCAGCTTGGGAAGGAGTGGGAACTGGGTGGGGAGATATGTCCAGGTGTCAGACTTGAAGAAGCAATCAGAGCTTGAGTCATAAATGGAAGACAGTAACAAAATGATCAGGGAAGCATTTCTTATTCTGTGCACTGGGATTCTAAGGCTCATGAGAAAACAGGAGGTGTGGCCTTGAGCCTATGTAAGATGACAAAGATAGTACGATCCTCTTAGGTAAAGCAAAATATTCACTGGCTCAATGATAAGCAGATTGGTCATCTCCCCAGCCCATGTCAAGCAGGAGAAAACAGTTGTCACAACCCACAGAAAAGCTGGGCTACACCTGTGTGCTGAATATGTAGGCTCTGGCTTTATTCATTTCTTGGTTTGGAACCTGAAACCAAGAAATCACCATGAAAACTCAAGGAGGACCAGCAGAAGGAAATATAATATTGCTCTAAAGGACACTTTCACAGTCTAGAGAGGGGACACAGGACTGCGTAAATATTTTTTACAAGTCTTTTGATGAGCTAAGATGAAAGGCACCACAGGAAAGAAAGGTATGCCACAAACTGGAATTAGCGCCTGAGGACAGACTTCACACCATCTAAAACAGACAGTAAAAAAAAAAAAAAGTAAAAAAATAAAATAAAACAGACAGTAAAACACACTTTCATACAAAATAAAGAGAAACAATACTGCAGTAACAAGACACTTAAAAAAAAAAAAAAGCAGTGAGAGAAACCCTATGTAGAATTTTACAACTGCACACATATGCACACATACATAAATTTATATATGTTCATCTAAATAAAAATTAAACTGAGGAATTGGAAGGGCTTCAGTTTCCAGTAATACAGGCTTAGGTTCAAGTCTGCACTGAAGACAGTGAAGAAACAGGATGGTGTATATTCTCTAGAATTACCAGAAAACACAGAAGAGCTCACAAGCCAGTGGAAGCGTCCCAGGCTGATTTTTAGATGAACATATGCAACCAGATAAGAAATCAGACATCAGACACCAAAGCCACTTGTGTCCTCATGTCACTATGATGGAGGACTCATACCTAGCCTTTTGTTCCCAGGCCATGAAAAGCAATGTCAATGACAGAAATCTCGTGGGGCTTATCAGAGACCCTGTCCTGAAACCTGGTAATCCTTAGGGCTACAAGCTTCAGATGAGAACAGGGAGCAGAGCATGGGAGCATGACCATCCTCTCCCTAGCCAGAGGACTTGGATCTCAGCGGGAAAAAAAAGAAGGAAAGGTAAACATGTGGACATTGTGGACACTGACCCACTCTGCCTAACTCAAGAAGGAAGAGAAGGATAGGCCCTCTCATGTTCCTATTCAACACTGTTCTGCAAGTCTTAGAAAGCCTTCTAATGCGGGCATTATATATATGCATATATACATACATATATATATATATTCAAATCATAAACTGACAAGCAAGTCTGGCAAGACTTTTGGACACAAGATCAAAACACAAACATGGAAAGGGTCCCTATATGCCGCCAAAAATCAACTAGAAAAATAATACATTGAACAGTGAATTAATAATAGCAGTGAACAGTGTAAGTCATCTAGTCATATATAAAGGAGGTAGAAGGTCTATAGAAAAAAGTGATGTGGACATAAAAGAAGATCTAGTAATCTCACCCCTAGGCATTTAGCCGCTGAAAGATGGAAACTTATGTATGTGCATGCATATAGCAGCTCTATTCATAATCACCAAACCCTGGAAGAACAGAAATGCCCATGTGGCGAATGAATAAACCAAAGATGGTGCATCTTTACAGTGTAACACTGCGTGGCAATAAAGTAAAATGAGCTACTACCGCACACAACAGTGTGGATTCCTCATGAGTGAAGGCAGGCAGTCCCAGAAAGCTATATATTGGTATGACCTCATTTCTATCATTCTCCAAGAGAAAACTACAGTGTTGGAACACAGATCCACGGCTGCAGGGGCTAGGGGCAGGAGCTCGTGAATGCAAAGGAGCAACATGAAGGAGTTCTGGGGATGATGGAACTGTTCTATATTCTGATTTGGGAGGTGGCCACATGAATCAATATATATCAGTTAGATTTGACAGAACTGTGCACATCAAGTCAATTTTATCATGTTAATGCAGAAAATCAAATGTAAAAGTATAAGAACAGTTTTTAAGAAGAAGACCTTAAAAACCATCTATGACGGGATAAGAACATGATTCAATATGGTATAGATGTCATTCTCCCCCAAATTAATGTATAAAATTACTGGATTGCACAAAAACCCAGCAGAGTTTAATTAAATTTAACAAAATGAATACTAAGATTCTTACAGAAGAATGAAGACCTAGGTATAGCCTTCGGAAGACAATTTGAAAGGAAAGATGAAGGACATTTCCTACTACATACCAAGACTTCTTGTAAATCTCTAGTAATGAGAACAATTAGGAGGTGGTACAGGGATAGTAAACAGAAACTAAAGGAATGACACGGTTATGCCAGGAGCTTACTAAGTACCTATTCATCTATATAGACAGATAGGGATAGGTACAAGGATAAAGATATATACAGGCAGATACATCCATACATACATTTATTTAGATCTCTATCTTGCCCCAGGCACAAAAATTAATTCCAGGGATCCCTGGGTGGCTTAGCGGTTTGGCGCCTGCCTTCGGCCCAGGACGTGATCCTGGAGTCCCAGGATCGAGACCTGCGTTGGGCTCCCTGCATGGAGCCTGCTTCTCCCCTGCCTGTGTCTCTGCCTCTGCCTCTCTGTCTCATGAATAAATAAAATCTTTTAAAAAAATTAATTCCAGTGACATTAAAGTCCTAATTGTGAAAAGCAAAGCTCAAAAAGAGAATATGAAGAATTCCTACGAGTCAATAAAAAAAATAAGCAGACAAAAAATAAGCAAAAGATACGAAAAGTCAGCCCCAAATCGCCACGAGTAAAATAAAAATGGAAAGAGACGCCTGGGTGGCTCGGCAGTTGGCCATCTGCCTTTAGCTCAGGATGTAATCCTGGGTTCCAGGATTGAATCCCGCATTGGTCTTCCTGTGTGGGTCCTGCTTCTCCCTCTGCCTGTGTGTCTGCCTCTCTCTATGTCTTTCATGAATGAATAAATAAAATCTGGAAGGAAGGAAGGAAGGAAGGAGGGAGGGGGGGAGGGGGGAGGGGAGGGGAGGGGAGGAGGGGAGGGGGGGAGGGGAGGAGAGGGGAGGGGGGAGGGGGGAGGGGAGGGGAGGGGAGGGGAGGGGAGGGGAGGGGAGTACAATTCTAGGGCAGCCTGGGTGGCTCAGCGGTTTAGCGCTGCCTTCAGCCCAAGGCGTAATCCTGGAGACCTGGGGTTGAGTCCCACATCAGGCTCCCTGCATGAAGCCTGCATCTCCCTCTGCCTGTGTCTCTGTCTCTGTCTCTCTCTTTCTGTCTCTCATGAAAAAATAAATAAAATCTTTTTTAAAAAATACAATTCTATTTTACATCCAGCAAATGTGCAAGAAATGTAAAAGTATGACATACAAAATTTTGGGAAAAAAAAAGGGGAAAGACTTTTTAATGGACTTTTTAAGAGCAGTTTTAGGTTAACAGCAAAATTTCAGAAAGCACAGAGAGTACCCATATACTAAATCACCATCACAGTTAGAAGCCTGCATCAATGTGGTACTTTTGTTACAACTGATAAACCAATATTATTATGTCATTGTTAACTAAATCGTATCATTTACATTAGAGTCTTTATGTTATACATTCTATGAGTTTTAACAAATGTATAATGTCATGCATCCACCATTATAGTATCATGCAGAATAGTTTCACTGACCTAACAACCCTCTACATTCTACTTACCGTCCATTCCTCCTGCCCAACCCCTGACAACTAGTGATGTTTTTAGTGTCTCTACAGTTTTGCCTTTGCCTTTTCCAGAATGTCATGTAGTTGGAGTCACATAGTCTTTTCAGATTGGCTTTCACTTAGCAATATTCATTTAAGCCTCCTCTATGTCTTTTATGGCTTCATAGCTCATTTCTTTGTATCACTGAATAATATTCCACTGTGTAGATGAGCCAGTTTATTTATCTATTCACCTACTGAAGAGTAACTTCGTTGCTTTGAAAATTTGGCAACTGTGAATAAATGGACTTTTCATATACCATTGGCAGGAAGACAAAATGCCACAACTACCTTGGAAGATAAGCTGGCAACATTGAGCAAAGTTGAAGGTGTGTACCCACAGAACTCAGAATTTCCATTCCTGAGCATACACATCACAGAGAAACTCCTGAACAGAAAAATATTCATTTAACACTTTGTGGAACAGGGGAAATTGCAAATAAACTAAAAATGTGCCAATAAGCAAATTGGAATGGGACACAATTCTCCATGAGCCTCTCTCAAATGGCTGCACACATCCTGTCACTGACAGCTTTTGTTCTGGACTGTTTGTTCAAAGCTATGGTACAGTGAACAGCCTCAGAAGACAAAGAGCATATCTTCCTCTGGAGCAAAGTCTTGGCAGATTGGCTTACTGCTCATGAGAAAATAGGTGGGTTTCCTAAGTGTGGGTTTCTCAGCCTGTGACACAGACCCACTGCACATGTAGCATATACGTGGACCCCTCTGCGTCGCTCCTAGAGAACTCCAGGGGTGAGGACAACCAGTGCACATGTGAAGCTCATGTGCACCAAAACTTACAGGGCAGCAGAAAAGCTTTATTTTTTTTTATTTTTTTTAAGGTTTTTCACCTTTTTTTTTTTTAATTTTTATTTATTTATGATAGTCACACAGAGAGAGAGAGAGAGAGAGGCAGAGACACAGGCAGAGGGAGAAGCACGCCCCATGCACCGGGAGCCCGATGTGGGATTCCAGGATCGCGCCTTGGGCCAAAGGCAGGCGCCAAACCGCTGCACCACCCAGGGATCCCCAGCAGAAAAGCTTTAAAAAAAAAAAATGAGGGAGGCTACTGCGACTCTTGATTTGCTGCCCTAATGTGAATATTCATACATTTCATTGCAGTTTTAGTTCATAGTTCATAGTTTAGTTCATAGTTCATTTAGTTCATTAATAGTTTCATTGCAAAAAAAAAAAAAATAGTTTCATTGCAAATGTGTTTGGCTATGGTGTGCTTCCTGAGGCTGTGCTGGTGGTAGGGGATACTCAATGGCTTTTGACCATATTCTACTTTTCCAACATCTGGAAAATTCCCCAAATCCCCTAGCCTTCAGGGTTTGGCATAAGGAATTGTACTCTTAAAATATTCTTCCAAGGGGATCCCTGGGTGGCTCAGCGGTTTAGTGCCTGCCTTTGGCTCAGGGCGTGATCCTGGAGTCCTGGGATTGAGTCCTGCATCGGGCTCTCTGCATGGAGCCTGCTTCTCCCTCTGCCTGTGTCTCTGCCTCTATGTGTGTGTGTGTGCGTGTGTATGTGTGTGTGTGTGTCTCATGAATGAATAAAATCTTTAAAAAATATATACATTCTTCCAAAATTTTATATTTCCTTCATAATTGAGATATAAAAATGAAGTGGGAAAGTTCTAGCACTTTTTAAAAAAAATTTTATTTATTTATTCATGAGAGACACACACACAGAGAGAGAGAGAGAGAGAGAGAGAGAGACCGAGAGAGAGACAGAGACACAGGCAGAGGGAAAAGCAGGCTCCATGCAGGGAGCCCGACATGGGACTCGATCCTGGGTCTCCAGGATCGTGCCCTGGGCTGAAGGTGGCACTAAACCGCTGAGCCAACTGGGCTGCCCAGCTCTAGCACTTTTTTTTTTTAAGATTATTTATTTATTTATTCATAGAGACACAGAGAGAGGCAGAGACACAGGCAGAGGGAGAAGCAGACTCCACGCAGAGAGACCGACGTGGGACTCGATCCAGGGTCTCCAGAATCACGCCTTAGGCTGCAGGCGGCGCTAAACCGCTGCGCCACCGGGGCTGCCCACACTTTTTAACACAGAAAACCAAACATGCATTGTAAAATGCATTGTAAAATGCGTGTGATTCCCCACAAAACAAAGAACACGGCATATGGAGAGGGGCCCTCAGAAGGGCCAGATCAGCCCACTGTCCGTACATAGTCTCATAGTGGCAAAGATAATCTGTATGCAACTGCTCTTCACTCCCCTCGGCCCCATGCTGTGTCCCTCACATGCCTTCTCTCTAAGGGCTTCTCTGCTGAGGCTCTGATATGAGCCAGTTTGAGAATCAGCTCACTGCCACACAAAGCAACCCAGAGAAGCAAGAAGTGGCTGCCCCATGAGGGAAAATGCTTTATTGTTGAGGTGGAAAACAATCAAACAAATGCTCCCCCTCCTCATCCTGGCTCATTGATCCTGAAAAATCATGATGCGTCCATGACTTTACAGACAGACTCAGCAAGTAGTCCCCAATGGTGGCAGTCAATGAGATACATCATTCTTGAATTGGTGTCCCCTGTCTTCCTGCCTGACTCACTTTGTTCCTGTCTCTCCTGTGGTGGTGGTGGGGGGGGGGGGGGTCTACTCTCTTCCATAAAACATCCTACATAACCTTTTATCTCAGACTCATTCTTTGGAAAGTGTAAGCCAAAGTAGATTTCACATCACTCTCATAGGCTTCCATATTCTGGAAGTAGCATCTTTCTTAACTAAAAAAATCAGTAAATCAAGATGCTTTCTCCTATGCATTTTTGCACACCATTTTCTACCTGTGACTGTAAACCCCCCCCCCCCGCCCCCGCCCCAGAGACCTAGTTTCTTCCGAAGCACTCATCTTAAGTCCAACAAACCTGTCTCAGCTTTGGTCAAACAACCCAAACTGATTAGTTAAAATATACCTATGAATTCTGGACATTTTAATATGATAGTTCCATTTAACTTATGCTGTTGGGCACTGTTATTAAAGGTAACTATACTTTGCTAAGAGAGTAGATCTTAAATCTTCTCTTCTCACCACCGAAAAGAAATGGTAATTACCTGATACGATGGAGAAGTTTGCTAACACTACAGTGGTAATCATATTGCAACATGTAAGTGTATCAAATCAATTTAAGTTTGTACACCTTATACTTACACAATGTTAGATGTCAATTATATCTCAATAAAGCTGGAAAAATCATAATTTATGCTTGTCGGTAATGGAATGATTTTTTTTAGAGAGGGTTCCTGCTTTGCTTCTCTCTTCCCAGTGATGAGTCTGTGATGATGTATCTGAATTTATCTGACAATGGTGACAAACACCAACTGACTGGAGGCCTCAGCTTCACTTCTGCGATGAAGAGGCAGAAATGAAGTAAACTGACCTTCCAGAGAAACAAAGCTCCTGGCCTGGACTCCTTTCCTCTGTGTTCTCCTTAATGCCTTGCACAGCACAAAACCAAATCCAAATAGCAGTAAGTAAACTACTCTTGCTGTCCCTCTCTGACCTTCTGTGTCAGCACTAATTTTAACTTTTCTTCCTGCCTTCAGCCATGTTTTGTGAAGCAATAAATAGAACTAAGTGTCTTTTTAGGACATTTTTATTATGGCATATTTTTCCTGCCTCCTGCCACCTTATTATGTTATCTTGCCAAATGCCAGAGAAACATGAAACAGACGCTCCAAACAGGAGACATCACAGAGGGAATTTCCCTTCCAGCAACTATGACAAGGAAGCTCTCAGAACTCCACTTTGCGTGCCAGTCATAGGATTTCGAGGCCTGAATGTACAGTGGAAAAAGAAGCTCACGAGAAAAATGTAGGGTAAGTTGATCTCTGTGGAATAACACAGAATGAAAAAAAAAAAAAAAACACAGCTTGGCAATTAAATTTAAAAAAGGACATCAGAGGTCAAATGCCTCCAACTAGAAATGCTATGAGACAGTCTTCAAATTTCTTCATGGAAATGGAAACAACTATTTAAAGTGTTGTTGGAATAACATATATTTTTGCAGATTTTCTCCCTTTGGGTGGCATGGCTACAATACATTTCAAATGAGTTTTCTATCTGAGATGTTTAGCACTATAGTTTTCCATGGTGATATACACAAAGTCTTAGCTCTATGCTATGTGAGTAAGAAGAACAAGAATGAAAATTAGGGATGGAAAACAGTAATTTATAAAGTCCTACTTGATTCATTAAATTTATTTAAGACAAAGCTACTGGAGTATTTGTAATCTGAGGGAACTCTGTGCCTCTTTTTAGAAATACAAACAAGAATAATGAAAAACATAGCTCACAGGCATCCAGTTCAAGAATGCACACTTAGCACATATTTTATATCATTTCTCTCTTAAAACTTTTTAAATTGATGGTATATGAGTGATTAAAATAACAAATCCATGACAACAAAAATTTTATGGTGTGAATTTATTAACAGATGTGTGATTTCAACAAGATTCTAGCTCAACCACAATACTCCTGACATCTGGGGCTGGGGATTTCTATGTTGTGGGGCTGTCCTGTGCATCGTAGGATGTATAGCAACATCTCTGGCCTCCACTCAGGAGATGCCAGTAGCACCTTCTCCTAACCCCCAATTACAACAATCCAAACATGTCTCCAGACATTATCAAGTCAGATGGAGAGCAAACAGTCACACAGCTGAGGGAGAAGATGCAGCCTAGAAGATTTGTAGATGGCATGAAAATGTGAGAGACAGGTGAGCCATAATCAGAGCACTGAGGACTCAGAGTCCCAACAGGGATGCTATGGTGCAACTGAAGATCCAAGTACAGAAGGAGACAAAAGCAGAAACACTGGGATTGAGTGAAGTTCTGCAGGAAGAACAGTAGATTAAGTGCACACTACATACTCTCTCCCATGCACACACACAATGTCTCATCATGTATACACATGCTCGCATGCAAACACACTCTTGCACACACTCACCTTCTCTTTCTCTCTCACACACACACCATACACATACACACACACACTCTCTACAGGCAGAAAAGTATGCAGCCAAACATATCCATTCCTAGGTAAAAGAGAGTTCTGCAACAAAAGTGAATAAACAAAGAATTCTACCATCTAGGGAAAATATCGTAATTCTAGCACTGCAACACCTGCCAACCCAAATTGAAGCCTGCCAGCCAATAAGTATCTTCAAGGCATGGAGCCTTCAACCTCCTTTCTGTTGCATAATGGGTTGAGCAAGAATCATGAAGCATTTCAGGAAAGCTTGGATTGTGAAAGAGAAAGGCTATGATAAAAAACACTGAACACACAGAAACGGAGATAAATGGCGGGGGATTAAAGAGAAAAAAATCAAATTAACATGCTCAGACACATTTAGGAAGACATTTCCTTCAAAACAAAAATAAAAATTCTTTAATAAGAAAGAAACAAATTTTAAAAATCAGAAATAAGAGAATACTGGAAATTTAAAAAACATGATAGCCAAAATGATAAGAATAATCCAGAAGATGAAACTGACCAAAAGAAATTCCTAACAAATAACAGAGAAAATAGAGGAGGAGATTTTCAAAGAAGTAACTTTTTAAAAGTTTCCCAGAATTGAAGGAAAGCAAGTGCCTCCAAATAAAAGGAGCCCAAGAAGCACTGAAGAGGGGAAATAAAATGATCATCACCCTGGTACAACTATGAGAAATTCTAGAAGTGATGATCTAATATGCACATTAAAAACAAGGCATGGGGGATCCCTGGGTGGCGCAGCGGTTTAGCGCCTGCCTTTGGCCCAGGGCGTGATCCTGGAGACCCGGGACCGAATCCCACATCGGGCTCCCGGTGCATGGAGCCTGCTTCTCCCTCTGCCTATGTCTCTGCCTCTCTCTCTTTCTGTGTGACTATCATAAATAAATAAAAATAAAAATAAAAATAAAAATAAAAATAAAAATAAAATAAAATAAAATAAAATAAAAACAAGGCATGATGTGTTCAAAGTTCTGATTAAAAACCCAATATTTTATGCAAACTAGCAATGAAGTGTAAAAACAGAATAAAGACATTTCAGACTTGCAGGAACACAGATAGTTTGTCTCCCATGCAAACTATCTTAACCAGGGATTAGCTGTCACAAAATAAGTCAGTGAAGCAAGAACAAAAATTAAGATCCAAGAAATACAATGGCACCTACTCACAAAAGCAAAGAAAGGAAGTCTCAGGTACACAGTTGTGACTTTGGTCGTATCAAGCAACCAGTCAGCTGAGGCAGAGAGATGGAGGGAGAAAAGGCAGTCTCTGACAGTAGAAGGAAGAGCCTACAGACATGACGAGGTCTGAGAACACCAGAGTGACAAGACGATGAGCGAAAGGTAACAGTGGGAAAACATTTCTGTAGGAGACCCAAACCCACTGGCCCTGTGCAGCGAGCTGAGCCTACCCAATGCCAAGCTGGGGTTGAGAGCATGCTTTCACTTAGTTGAGAGATTACAGTTTTCTACTCATTTGTAAAAGCTGAATTCATGTCTGCTCAATACAGAGCTATAAGCTCATGAGACACGAGAAAAAAGAGACTCAGAGCAGCACAGATGAAACCAGAGAGAAATGAAGTTGCATTCTATCAGCATTCTCCTGAAACCAACACATCCAACAAAGTCCCAGGTCCACTCACATTCTTCCCTGCCCTCTTCTTCACTATAAGGCTTTGCTATTCTAATGAGAGCATCTTCCAGGAACTTGCTACAAGTAAGGTGTTCCAGCCCCATCCCAGAACTGCTGAATGAGAAGTTATTATCCAAATTGGGGTAAGGCCTGTCAGTAGCAAGCCTTAATAAATGTATGCTTTTTAAGTTGCTGAGTTTGTGGTCATTTATTGCCTGCACTAGATGATCTAGACAATTAATACAAGAAGCTAAGATTAGTGAAAAACCTCTACTGGAAAGATGTACAAGCAGTAGTGAGAACAGTAGATGAAGTATATTATCAACCATCACAGGAAGAAAGCAGTGTCGAAATTTACTACATCCAAAAGGAAGATTCTAAAAGTACTGTTTTAGATATAGAGTAATCATATAATAAAAGCAAAAATAATTGAAGAGTCTAAGAATTGAGAGGGGCACAGTTAAAGCTGTAGTGTAATTATAAACATTTCATTATTCTGACACTTTGACCCTATAAAAAATACTTTTTAATTTTGCATTTATACATCAATTGAATCTTAGCAGATATGTCAAAAGTTTCCTGGTCCAATTCCCAGTCAGAATAAGAATCTATAGAATCTCAACCCTTTCCTCCATATGATTTGTGTCTGAGTACACATTCCATCCCACAACCCATTCTAATGAGAGATGCAACTCATTATTAGAAACCATCCTTTGGGTACTTGCATGGCTCAGGTGGTTGAGCGTTCAATTCTTGATTTCAGCTCAGGTCATGATCTCACAGTCCTGGGATTGAGCCCCACATCATGCTCCCTGCTCAGTGGGGAATCTGCTTCTCCCTCTCTTTCTGCTCCCCCTGCTTGTACTCTCTCTCCCTGTCAAATAAATAAATAAAATCTGAAAGAAAAGGAAGGAAGGAAGGAAGGAAGGGAGGGAGGGAGGGAGGGAGGGAAGGAACGAAGATATGAAGGAAGGAAGGAAATTATCCTTATGTTGAATCCAAAAAACTGTATCTGTGTAACTCTGAGGCAGAACTCCCAGGTGTGGCCCTAGGAGCCATAAGGAATACATCTCCTCTGATTACCACACGTGAACCCTTCAAATCATTGACAACATCTGTCACTCGTCCTGAATAATCTTAACATTAGGAGCCCTGATACATTTGGCATTTCTTCAAATGACATGGTGCTCAGGTTTCTTGTAGCAACATATGTTGTCCCTTAGCATTTCTTAGTTTAGTAGTGTCTGACTTTAAGGTGGACCCCACAGCACCCCATAAATGGCTTGATATGGGTAGAAAACGTGGGACACGGATCTGCTCGATTTGCCTAGATGACAGACTGTATTAGATTCAAGCAGAATGGAATTCCTCAGGTCCTTTTCTCATGACCTTCTCTATTAACCCAATACTCCCTGAACATGTTCTATTTTTAAATTCAGTAGTAAACCTAGCACTTTCCCCTGTTACATTTCATAAGTTTTCTGCCAATGAATTGAGGATTTTTTTCTAGTTTAGCAAACACAGAGTACTTCTTTGGTACCAGACACAGCCTGGGATATTAAATATTAAATCACTTGATCTTTGTAACAAACCCATGAGGTAGGTGCTAATATAATCAACATTTTATAGATGCAGAGCTGTTGAATAAAATGCCAAGATCCCTTAGCAGACAGGACTAGGATTTAAAGCTCAGCAGGCCTGCCCTAGGGCATCTCTTATGAAGACTGCACCTAGTTGCTGCAGGAAGTGGTCTGAATTCTAATTCCACCCCGTGTATGTGCCACGTTTGCATGTGCCACCTTTGTGTTACCGACAAATCTGACAAACAGACCTGCCATGCTTGCCTCCAAAACAAAAAGAAATGTTGAGGAGAGAATGAGACTACAGAAGACTCTTATAAGAACAAATCCCACCAGGGATATTTTTCCCTTCTGCAAGCCTTTGGGGGACCCCAAAGTCCTGGGGATCATAACCACAAAGTGTTCTTTGATGTAGAGATGGTCTAGACAAAACAGAAAGAAATGTTGGGGAGAATAATGCCAGGGAAGACTCTTTTATAAGAACAAACCCCACCAGGGAGAATTTTCCCTTCTGCAAACCTCTGGGGAACCCCAAAGTCCTGGGAAGCACAACTGCACTGAGTTCTTCCATGTAGACACTTTGTTGGGATGTCACACCCACCCAGGGGACATCTGGCAAAGTCTGAAGACAATTTTGGTTGTCACAAGTGGGGTAGGGTGTCAGGAGAGCGCTACTGGCATCTGGAAGGTGGACAGTACTAAACATCCTACAATACACAGGACAGCACACCCCTCCCAAAAGAATGATGCAACCCAAAATGTCAGTACACATCTTCCTGAACTTATAGTGAGATAATATCCCAATAAACCCATCAAATAGAAAATATCCCAAGCCAAAATACATTTAATACACTTAATTTACATTTAATTAATACGTTTAATTACCAAAGATCATAGCTTAGCCCAGCCTACCTTAAATTGCTGAAAACACTTACATTAGCCTATAGTTAGAAAAAATCATCTTACATGAAGCCTATTTTATAATAAAGCACTGAATATGTTGTATAATTTCTTGAGAAGCACTGAAAGTGAAAAACAGAATGGCTACATGGGTACAGAATGGTTTTAAGTGATCTGTTGTTGACATTCCTGATCTGTGGCTGACTGGGACTGTGGGACCTGTGGCTCCCTGCTGCTGCCCAGCATCACAAAGGACAATGTGTAGTGCTAAGGTTGAGAAAGACAATCTACTCATGTTAAAGCCAAATATATCAGAAATTTTGATACAGTGGACCAACTAAAGAAAATGTCCATGTGAATTAGTAAAATACATCTTTTCACTGAAAGATCTGCACACTGGCAAGGCAGAGAGATCAATAAATTAGACTCCAGGGTCTCATCTATCAGACTTCTCCATGCCTCAGTTTATCATTTGCAATATTAGGGCATGCTTAGGTTACTTCCCATTCTAAAATTCCATCAACTGCAACTTTATTTTTTTCCAAATATGTAGGGTAAGCAGGATATTTTTAATGCAAGTAGTTCCAAAATGCTCAGCGCTAATGACTGGTTAAGAGCATTATAAAATTATCATTTCAAAGCATCAGCCTAATTCCCCAGGTTTGCTTGTTTGCATTTTTATTACAATGTTTTCATGTAAACTTCTGATTTAGTCTCCTTAGATAAACTTCAAATGTTATTTCTACTGTATGTTTTCTTAGTAAGTCTACACATTGACAAATGGCACCAATATGATTTGTTTGCAAACCAAGCACCCAGCAGAATGTCACCAAGTAATTACTCCTTTTAAATGTTGTTTGATGTTTTTTTATTATGTTCATAAGAAATCAAAACTTGTTTCTTATATACCTGATGTCTACCATTATTTATTGGCTAAAATAATGTAATGATGAAGAGGTAGAGAAAGAACCTCTATCTTTTATTTTCCTGCAACTACCTAGAACATAAGCCTAGAGGGATCAGAAATCCACCAAATCCTCTGTGCTGCTGAAGTCATACTTAAAAGCCAGTGGCCAGTAAATTTTGTACTTCCTGATTCTCAGTGGCCAGAGGCCATTGTCTTAAGAATCTCTTAGTCACATAGTAATTGAATAAGAACCTCTACACTTGACTTTTCCCCAAAAAAAATTCTCTAAGAAAGTGTTCTGGAGCATTATAGAACCATGATAATATCAGTGTCTTTCAAAGACCAAAGAGTAACACAATCATTATAGTCGGGTTTATTGATTAATTACAGCCAGAAAGAACACACATTGTGGAGACCCACGTACATCTCTTGGTAAGAAGGTATTAGAAAAGGCATTATAGATTACTGGACTATGGTAGATTTGGGGGAGGATTCAAAAAAGTGGGGCTTTGCTTTGAATTAGATGCTGTCAGAAACCAGAGGTAATTTGCACATCTTGAATCTCATCTAGAGGACAGGAAATGAGACTGAAGCTATAACTAGTGAAAAAGAAGTAGTCACTCATATGAACCAGGAAAGTGGGATATTTGATTCTTTTTGTGATTCGGGGAATGTGTGTGTTTTTAAAAAAAATACTATTTATTTATTTATGAGAAACACAGAGAGGAGAGAGAGAGAGAAGCAGAGACACAGGCATAGGGAGAAGCAGGCTCCATGAGGGGAGCCCGACGTGGGATTCGATCCTGGGTCTTCAGGATCACGCCCTGGACTGAAGGCAGCACTAAACCCCTGAGCCACCCGGGCTGCCCCAGGGAATGTGTTTTTGACTGTGGTCAGACATGACCGCAGAGTGGTCTTGTTTTCTTTTCTTTTTTTTTTTTTTTTCTTGACCACTGTGTTTGAGTCTGATGCTGGTATTCTACGAATTGTTTCTGTTCAACAAAAGATCACCAAGACTCTGCTGTGAATGCCAGGCTAGCTCCCAGCTGCAACTGGCTGCTTTTCTCTTTCTTGATAATATTGTCCCACTCACACCTAAGGGGAGACTTGGCCTCCTGCTACCTAAATCCACAAAGAGTTTGCTTCCACTGGCTGTCAGCAATCCATCCTCCATGCTGGCTCCAAAGAAAAAAGTCTCTGGGAGACTCATGTCATTCAAAGATTTAAATTAAAGCCTTAATTTGATTCTTCTCTTCTCACAGTATATTTCTCATCTTGCTCCATTTTCTGAGGTGAGTAGGGACTCACGTGAAAAAAGGCATCATATTCCAGATATTTAAGAGTGGCACCCACCCATTAGACTGGATGCCAGTTACATCTTGGGGGACCCTTGCTATGCCCAGCTCTAACTCTTTAATGGTTAGATTTTAGGGAGTATGAGGTATGAAGAGAAGAGACCAGGGTTAGGTCTGAAGTAGGGAAAGCACTTGGGAGCTGGGAACAGTGGTTATCACCAACTCATCCAGAGATGTTGCAACAACCTGGGGAGTTTGTTCTGGTACCTACCTCTAAGCATTAGCATCACCCATTCTTTGAGGTAAACAGCATTCATCTTTGAGACTTTCTGGCATCAAGAATGACAGAATAGATTTTATTTATTTCTGTTTTGTAAAAGAATGACCCCAATATGGTTTGTTTAACTGTTTTAAAGAACAAAGATAAAGATGAAATATTTATGGATGTGTTTTAAAGATCCTAAAGTTCTCCTTTGCCTATAAAAATATATTTGGTTTTCTTTAAAGATATAATGCCTCTAGTCATAACTAAATGCATAGCAAATTCAGACACATTTATGAACTTGGAATTACTACACTGGCTAATGGTTAATTAGTCAAACAACTTTTTAAATAATGTGGTCACTTCAACAACAAAAAAAGAGCAATCTGGTAGCACCCAAGTCAAGAGTAGACAGGAAGGAAGGATGCGGATGTTACTGGTTAAGATCTTCTCCCACATTAGGAATTCTAACTACCTAGATTTTGACCAACCCACCACTAATCTTACTCCTTTCAGCTGAAAATACAATTGATTTTTTAAACTAATATTAGCTATTATTTTAATCATTTGATGTTTTAAATTTAAAATCATTATTGCCCACACAAAATATTTCTTAAGTATTAACTAAGGTTAAGCAATTATTTCTTTAATTCTGTTGGCCTGTACTCATTGGTAAAAATGACCTTCAGAGAAGAACTTTCTTAATTTAAGCTCATTCTGATTACACATCAGACTGTGGAGTAAAGGATTTGTCAGTTACTATTGCTGCCACAGGCTTCTAAAACATTAAGAATTTTTTTTAAAGATTTATTTATCTATTTATGATAGAGAGAGAGAGAGAGATAGGCAGAGACACAGGAGGAGGGAGAAGCAGGCTCCATGCTGGGAGCCTGACGTGGGACTCGATCCCGGGACCCCAGGATCACGCCCTGGGCCAAAGGCAGGCGCTAAACCACTGAGCCACCCAGGGATCCCCAAACATTAAGAATTTTTGCTAAAGAATTCTTATTTTTTATTCTAAAAGACTTTAGATCTTACAGAAGAATCACAAGAAATCTACAAAGTATTTCAATGTACCCTGAAAAAATTCAACTGGAAACATTTTGCCCCATTTGCTTCTTACCTGTGAGTTTTCTGAATCATCTGTTTGAAAGGAACTTGCTGACACCATACCACTTAACCCTACACACTTCAGAGAATGTTTTCAGAGAAGAACATGATTATCAAATTAAAGAAATTTTACACTGATAAATTATTATTGCCATATTCAGATTTCAGCAATTTACTTAATAATATTCCATACAGAAATGTTTCCCTCTGACCCACTGTGTTTACTTTTCATGTCTATGTTCTTTGTCCTGAGTGACACTGGCATTTTCCAAAAGTACAGGACAGTTGTTTTTTAGGATGCTCTCAGTTTGGGTTGGCCTGATGCTTCCTCATGATTAAATCCAGGTTATGCACTTCTTGGCAGAAATGTCAAAGAAGTAAAGCTGTGCCCTTCTCACAGCATGACATTAGGAACAACATGGCATTTTGTCCCACTGTTGGTAGTGATGAAAAATAGAATTTTCTTTTAACCGGGTATATTAACATTGCTTTTTGCCCATATTGTGAAAACACTTACTGACTTCATAAAATTAGAGTGACTTGCATGTCATGACTCATTCCTTAAGATCTACATCTCTATTGCATATCTTTTCTACTTCCCTAGAACAACTGGGTTCTGCCCATTTATTTTCATTCCCCTTGAACAGATTGGGAAAGAATAAACAGATTGACACAGACTGTTGTCAGTGTGGTGATGACTACAACCAAGAACAGGTCTACAAAAATATCCAGCTTGTTCAACTTTCCACAAGATAGCCTGCCTGGGTCCAACATGCCAAAAGCAATCGGGCTTGGAGGATATTTTTAGAAATTGATTATTTTAGCTTATTTCTGAAAGGAGACAAGCTGCCACAGTGGAATACACATTAAACAATGCATTAACGACCTCAAATTTAGAGCCAGCTGCAGTAAAAATGGAAAACAAAATCCTGCCCATAGACAGTCATTTTGCAAAGACCAAATCTTGAGACTGTAGAGTCATTTGGTTGTGCTCTCCAACTACTATGTGGCAGAGCTAAACATGAAACCTTTCCCCAAGATTTTTTTCATACCCATTGCCTAAATATCTCCCAGAAAGGAATTTTCAGAGCTTCCATTGGAAATTGCTTCCAGAATCTCAGGATACTTTTAGATATGAGAATATAATTTGGGGCACCTGAAATCTTTCCCTTATTTTTTCTTGTCTCAACTATGAAAAAGTAAAAACAATTGGTCATTCCTAAAAAACATGGAGGTGGGAACACGTGGTCAGGGAATGGGCAAGGGGCCTGAGAGGGGAGTCCAACCCACTGAGTTTTTATTTGGAGAAATATTTAATCCCTACAAAATTCTTACTACAAACCTCTGGATCCTCTATTATAACCTCCATGAAAACAGGATAATGTCTTTCCTACTGCTGTCTTCCTAGATTCCCAACAGTACTGGACACATTGTACTTTTTTTTTATCAATAAATGTTGAATGAGTGCACCAATAAACAAAAGTCTTATTTTGCATTCTAACAGTATTATTTGTGGTTGCTCACATTGTAGCTCTATCGTACTGCACTAACATACTCATTTTTCCCTTTTGTCAATACATTATTCATTCTATCATCATTCATTATGTAATCTATAGATGATATTAAACATCCTATCTGTATAGAATAGAATTAATATGTGAATGAAAAACAGAAATAATCAAGTGATTCGTTCTGAATTGTAGATCAGTGTTCTGATATTCTAGTCAGCTTCTGCTATATAAGAAGCAAACACAAAATTTCAGCAGCAAGCAATAAAAAGCATTTACTAGCTCACAAGTTGGTGGGTTGGTTGGAGTTTAGCTAAT
Organism: Canis aureus; assembly: GCF_053574225.1. Taxonomy (NCBI): domain Eukaryota; kingdom Metazoa; phylum Chordata; class Mammalia; order Carnivora; family Canidae; genus Canis; species Canis aureus. The sequence continues at coordinate 118,544,319 of NC_135649.1, read as the reverse complement.
CTAGATTGTATTCAGAAAGGTGCCTCTGCTGATTTCAGGTCTGCATGTTTATAAACTAGCTTAAGCTTGTCTTTTCAAGCTTCATTACATCATGTCTGCTAATATTCCATTGGTCAAAGCAAGTCATAGGCCAAACCCAACACCAGTAATGTGAAAGAGGGCGTTGCCCACATAAAAGCAAAGGGAGGAAATGGATATATGTAGAAAGTAATTTAATTTATAACACCCTAGCAACACAAACTAGCTCCTAGCTTTTTTCCCACTTGTGAACTACAGAATTAAACTTCGATTTTTCCAAAATATCATATTCTCTCTAACCTCCTGCCTAGAATAATCTCCCACACTTTCCTCTCCTCTTATGCTATTAGACCATCTCTATCATTTTCCAGGCTAATGCTTACTCCTTCTTCCAAACTATTATATTCTAGAAGCATCTCTAGATCCCAGAATCTAAGAAAGTTGCCAATCCCAGATCTTCCCATATATCCCCATATCCCCTACACTTCCCCCATGGCACCTACCATATGTTTGAAAATTGCCTATTTCTCTCTCTTCTCATATGACAATCTCTGTGAGGGCAGATTCCATCTTGTGTATTCATGTCAGTGCCCCCAATCTCTAGATTAGTGACGGATACATACCAAATACTCAGGAGATGTTTGTTGAATAACTTGGATAGTTACTCATCCCTTATGAAACACGATCACTGACCATACTACACAAACATTATTACCCACTGACATTTTGTCTTTATCCACTTTTTTCTTATTATAGTTAAAAAATAAAATCATTTTAAGTTCTGCTTATGAAGAACTACAAGTTCAAATACATGAGTTCTGATTTTCAATCTGAGCAATGTACCCCACTCATCTGTAGATAATCTGATGTTCACTGGAATTTTCATAACACAAAAAAAGTGAACTATTTGGATTAAAACTACACCAGACATTGTAGTTTGAGTCCTCTGTGGGTGAGAACATGTTTTTATATTTTAAAGCATTTATATTTAAAAATCCCCAGGACACCTGGGTGGCTCAGTTGGCTAAGTGTCCAACTCTTCATTTCAGTTCAGGTTGTGATCTCAGAGTCATGGGATAAACCCTCACATCAGGCTCCATGCTCAGTGGGGAATCTGCTTGAAACTATCTCTCTCTCCCTCCCTCTGTCCCTCCCCTCCTTCTCTAAAATAAATCTTTGGGGAAAAAAATATTATTACATCAGGAGACTGACCACTGATGTTCTAAATTGGAACTCTCAGTTTTATTCAAGCAAGTAACTTTCCCTCCTTCTAAAGGTCATCCCTAACAAAACCCCCAGAACAAAATGTCCCCCAATGACAGAATACTTAAATAAATTTTGCTTGTAGCAAATCAATGCAGCCTGCCAATATAAATACAGTTTACGTTGGTCTTTCACAATCCTTTGTAAAAATATGAGCTTCTCATGCAAATTTACAGGCTTCTAGACTACATGTGAAGGGTCTATTTAGCATCATTGCTGAAAATAATCACTTCATCATAAATCCATTCATCAAAACTAAACCAAACTTGTCCCTCCACTAGCATGTATCTATTTCCCCAATACATTACAGTACGTTCAATGAACATTAAATTCACAATGACAGTGATTTTCAGAGAGAACATTTAGCAGTATATTCTCGAAAGTGTTTACTTAGACTTACAATATGATGCTCCACAACACTTTGAAAGGGACTGTTAAGAGGATTTCAACAATCCACTGTGCCTTCCAATCAATAACTAATTCATGCACTACCAGCACAGAGCCACAAAAGAATCAATGGAATGGAACGAGTATTGCAGTGTCTCCATATATTCACTTAGCTCTGTAGAATACTATTTGTGAGAGGCTGGGAAAAATCATCAATGAGTTCTAACAAGCACAACTAAAGATAACTTCTCATGATGCCTATGACTATTTCTTGTAGCTTTAGTTCTGATTTGATGATGTCTGGAGACAGTTTTTGGTTGGCATATCATGGAAGGGCAGTGCTACTGGTATCTAGTGGGTTGCGGTCAGGAATATACTACTTAACATACTACAATGCACAGGACCATACCCCACCCCACCCCCACACACACAACAAAGATTATCTGGCCCATAATGTCAATAGTGCTGAGACTGAGAAACTTTACCTTATAGAAAGTTAAGAGATGTGAATTCTAGAACTACAGAACTGCTGCCCAGTACAGCAGCCACCAACCATATGTGACTATAGAGCCCTTGAAATATGGCAATTCCAAATTGAGATGTGCTGTAAGTGAAAAATACACACCAGATTTCAAATATGTAGTACAAAACAAAGAATGTAGAATATCTTAATACTTTTATAATGATTAGGTATTGAAATGAAAATATTTTGGTTGTATCAGGCTAAATAAAACACAAAATTAATTTCACCTCTCTCTTTTACTCTTAAAAACGTTTATCAGAAAATGGTAAATTACATGTGTGACTCTTGTTACATTTCTTTTTGGACAGCACTACATGTTCATATAAGATGAATATAAGTACAAAGATGTATTTAATCAGATGTGAGATATACGGGGGCAAGATGTAGTTTCCTTATTTACACTGATTTACAAAACTGGTCAGAGATGATAAAACAGTCTTTGGGCTGAATTTTTTTCTTTATAACAAATGGTTAGAATAATTCAGTAGCAAAATGTTCCACAGCTCAGACTTCAGGAATATGGCAGAATGAGAGGATCCTAAGCTCAATTCGTCCAACAGATACAATTAGATACCACTCGCATTAATGTAAATAACCCTTAAAATGACCTAAAGACTGGCAGAACAAACTCCACAACTAAATGTAGAAAAGGCCGTACTGAAGAGGGTAGGAAGGTGAACATGTGGTAGGGAGCTAAACCCCATAGGTCTGAACACATGAAGGAGGGAGCCATGGGCAGGGAAAGAGCGAGAAACAGACCGGCACACCAGCAAGCCTGCAAGGGGAAGAGGAATCCCATAGTATTTGGCTTTGAAAAGGAGAGGGGTCAAATTCTGTGAGCTCACAGTGGGACTTAAAACCTGGAATTTTAAAAATCATCAGGCTCAGCTCTGGGAGAGCCAGGAGGGAGGCTACAGGAAGCTGAGTCCCTGCCCTTACAGAGATGGCCTCCTCCTGCAGCAAATCAGCATGGACCTGCGAGCACCACACCTAGCCCCTCATTCACCTGCAGACCTGCCCCCTCGAGGACACCCTGGCCAGAGCCCACCCCAAGTGGTGCCACAAGCCTGTCAGTGTGTAAGCCCTCCAAAGTGACTCTCGCTTCCAAGAGAGGAAGATAACGACACACACCAGTCCAACTGCAGCCCGAGAAGGAGCAGTGGGCTAGGGACAGCCACTGGGTCTAACTGCAATCCTTGCCCACCAATAAAAGCTTCTCAGGGGACAACACAGAGAAAGCACCTTGCACTTCACTGCTATTGCATCTCCGATAAATACATGGTCTGACTCAACTCAAGGTCAAAGTGGCCCCAGACTAGCCTGCTAAACCACACAGGGACCAATCGCTGCACACAACAGGCAGAGAGAGCCATTACAGATGACTGGACTGAAAACAAATGCAGCTCAACCACAATAGCAGGGTACATGCAACAGACATAGGAGACACCTCTGAAGTGCCAGGCTCTGGTGAACAGAAGACATTGCACTGCAGAGCACTACAGGATCTTTTCTTCATAAGGCCACTTCTTTCAAGAGCAGCAGACATACCTGACTTTCCTAACACAGAGAAACAGACACAGAGCTACACAAAATGAACAAAGAAACATGTCCCAAATTAAAGAACAAAAACAAAATCACAGGAGGAGAACTCAATGAAATGATGCTAAATAAAAGCAACCATAAAACAAGTAACAAAATGACAATAAGTACATACTTCTCAGTAGTTACTTTGAATGTAAATGGACTAAACACTCCAATTGAAAGGCACAGGGTGATGGAATGGATAAAAAAACAAAACCCATCTTGATGCCGCCCACAAGAGACTCATTTCAGGCCTATATACACATGCAGATTGGAAAAAATTTATCATGCGAACGGAAGTGATAAGAAAGCCTGGGAAGCAATACTTGCATCAGATATAAAAGGCTTTATTTTTTTTTAATTTTTTAATAATAAATTTATTTTTTATTGGTGTTCAATTTGCCAATATACAGAATAACACCCAGTGCTCATCCCGTCAAGTGCCCGCCACCCAGTCACCGCCACCCTCGCCCTCCTCCCCTTCCACCACCCCTAGTTCGTTTCCCAGAGTTAGGAATCTTCCATGTTCTATCTCCCGTTCTGATATTTCCTACCCATTTCTTCTCCCTTCCCCTCTATTCCCTTTCATTATTATTTATATTCCCCAAATGAATGAGACCATATAATGTTTGTCCTTCTCCGATTGACTTATTTCACTCAGCATAATACTCTCCAGTTCCATCCACGTCGAAGCAAATGGCGCGTATTTGTCAGATATAAAAGACTTTAAAGATTGGCACAAGAGGGATCCCTAGGTGGCGCAGCGGTTTGGCGCCTGCCTTTGGCCCAGGGCGCGATCTTGGAGATCCAAGATCGAATCCCACATCGGGCTCCCGGTGCATGGAGCCTGCTTCTCCCTCTGCCTATGTCTCTGCCTCTCTCTCTCTGTGACTATCATAAATAAAATAAAAAAATAAATAAATAAATAAAATAAAATAAAATAAAATAAAATAAAATAAAAAAGATTGGCACAAGAGACAAAGTAAGACACTTCTAACCATAAAGGGAACAATCCAACAAGAAGATGTAACAATAGTAAAAGTTTCTGCATCCAACATGGGAACACCCAAATACATAAAGCAACTAATAACCAACATAAAGGAAGTAATCAATAGTAATAAATAATAGTAGGGGACTTTAACACTCTACTTAAAGCAACAGATAAGATCACACAAACAGAAAATCAACAAGGAAACAATGGCTTTGAATGACACATTGGACTAGACGGACGTAACAGATACATTCACAGCATTCCATCCTAAAAGAGCATAATACACATTCTTTTCAAGTGCACATGGTACACTCTCCAGAACAGATCATAGAATAGGCCACAAAACATGTCTCAACAAATTAGAAAAGATTAAAATCATACCATGCTTCTTTTCTGACCCCAATACTATGAAACTAAAAAACTGACTACTGGGAAAAAGATCTCAAAAACTACAAATAGATGGAGGTCAAACACCACACTACTAAGCAACGAATGGGTCAATCAACAATCAATGAGGAAAAAAAAAAAAAACAATCAATGAGGAAAGAATACATGGAGACAAATGAAAACAGAAATACAATGGTCCAAAATCTTTGGGATGCACTACAAGTGGTTGGAAGAGGGAAGTTTATAGCAATACAGTCCTACTTCAAGAAACAAGAAAAATAGCAAATAAACTAACTTTCCACCTGAAAGAGCTAGAGAAAGAAGAACAACAAAACTCATTCCAGTAGAAGGAAGGAAATAATTGAAAATAGAGCAGCAATAAATGAAACAGAAACTAAAAAATAATAGATCAATAAAACTAGACAATCCCAGAATTCAAGATATACTACAAAGCTGTCATCACCAAAACAGTATGGTACTGATACAAAAATAGACACATAGATGAAGAGAACCCAACAGAAAACCCAGAAATAAACCCACAATTATATGGTCAATTAATTTCTGACAAAGCAGGAAAGAATATGCAATAGGAAAGACTCTTCAACAAATGGTGTTGGGACAAGTGGATGGCTACGGGCAAAAGAATGAAACTGGACCACTTTCTCACACCATATGCAAAAATAAAATCAAAATGGATGAAACACTTAAATGTGAGACCAAAAACCATAAAAACCCCAGAAAAGAGCACAGGAAGTAATTTCTCCGACACTAGCCAAAGCAACAGTGTTCTAGATATGTCTCCTGAGGGAAGGGAAATAAAAGCAAATATAATCTTGGGATTACATAAAAACATAAAGCTTCTACAAAGTACAGGAAATGACCAACACAACTAAAGGGCAACCTACTGAATTGGTAAGATATTTGCAAATGACATAACTGATAAAGGGTTAGTAATCAAAATATAGAAAACCCAGGACTGATGCAACTCAACACCCAAAAAAGAAATAATACAATTTAAAATGCGTAGAAGATATGAACAAACCTTTCTCCAAAGAAGACACCAGATGGCCATCAGACACATGAGGAAATGGTCAACATCACTCATCATCAGGGAAATACAAATCAAAACCTCAATGAGATGCCACCTCACACCTGTCAGAATGGCTAAAACCCAAAACACAAGAAACAACAAGTGTTGGCAAGGATGTGGAGAAAGGGGAACCCTCTTGCACTGCTGATGGGAATGCAAACAGGTATAGCCTCACTGAAGAACAGTGTAGAGGTTACTCAAAAAACTAAAAATAGAAACACCATAAGATCCAGTCATCCCACTACTGTGTCAACAGTTTAAAAAACTAGAAGGTAAACAAACGTTTCTGAGAGGAAAGCACAGTAGCCACCTCATTAAAAATTAGATCAATTAAAGTGTCAGTCATCAGACTTGAAACCTTCTAAACGTAATACCACAGGGACAGTGCCGCAGGGTAGAATCCACAGTTCCCTTCTTAAGGATCCACTGAAAACCACAGTACAAGCTGACAGAAACGTTAACAGGTGATGACAACGAAGGAGGATAGTCCGAAGAAGAGTTCCCAGTGAAAACTGGCACCATGGAGGGTAGGGCTTGGAAGTGGGAACATATAAAGGCAGCATTTAGGCCAATAATTCTGAGAGCAATCCTATCATGGAGGAGACACCAGAGCAGCTCAGAGCTGAAACCAGCATGGGGTGTGTGACTGCGATAACAAGACTTGCCTGGCTACAGCTGTGCAATAATGTTGGGAAGGGCTCAGCAATGACACAAACCTCTCCATCTTAACAACTAGGAAGAGGATTTAGAACTTTATTCTGCAGGCAATGGAGAGCCAGGAAATGCTATGGCAGGGGGTTTTGGGGGCATGTAAGAACAACACGGGGCACGGACATGGGATGGACTGCAGAGAGAAGCTATGGCACAAGGATGTGCAGTAGGAGGCAGTGTTGTTTCCTATGGTGTTTTCCACAGGAACCGTACAATTGACATTGTCAAACATAGTGCGCAAGTGTTCCCTTCTCACCACTCCCCTGCCAACACTGGGTATCTCCTGTCTTTTTGACAATAGCCAATCTGGCAGGTGTTAAAAGCTGTCTAAAGGACATAACGAACAGGCAACAGGTTTCACCTTGAACCTCAGTGAATGGCTATCTGGCCTCTGGCTTCTGAAATGAGGTGTGTCACCAAACACCATCCGTTCATCCCAGTACAGCAGGAGGAAGACTCCATATTCATGTAAAAGAGACTTTATTATTGGTCTATTATTTATTGTCATAAAAAAAACACTAAACAAAGGTACACTCATCTTTTTAAAGTTAAGTACGCCAGCAGTGATGCCTTAAGAATTATTCAGCACCAAAATGAGAACTGGTAAGGGCATTCGATATTTTGATACAAAATATCCTGTTTCCTAATCTCCAGACACACAGAGACCAACAATGAAGCCAATCTAATTAGGAGGCAGTAGGAAGTATATGTTCCTTGGAAAAAGAAGAACAATTAATTAAAAACAAAAGACAGAGATAATATTATCAAAATATTATTATTCACTGAATATTATTAAACACTTTCTGTAGGTCCAATATGTTTAGAGTAGGACCCAAGTTTTCATGTGACATGGAAATACAAACATAAAGGAAATTAAGAATGAGTTGTTTTTTTAAAAAAAATCAATTTGCATAAAATAAGAAGAAAGCTAAACCTCAGACTTCAAAGTATCAAAATGACTGCCAGTGTCATTGAAGACTGATCAGGGGGTGCTAAAGAGAAGACAGGAGCAAACAAGCCACCACAGGATTGTGCAGCATCTAGAGATTTGCTAATGAGCCAGTAAAAGCACACTTCTCAAACACAAGGGGCACTGAACCAAAGGCACAGAACTTGGCTCATCATGTGCAAGAGAAGTAAGAGTAAACCAGCTGGCAGGGGCGCCTGGGTGGTTCAGTAATTTGGGCATCTGTTTCTGGCCCATCATGAGCCCTGCATCTGGGCTCCCTGCTCAGCGGGGAGTCTGCTTCTCCCTCTCCTTGTGCCCCTCCCCTTGGCTTGGGTGCTCACTTTCCCTCTCTCTCTCAAATAAATAAATAAAATCTTTAAAAAAAAGAAAAAAGAGTAAACCAGCTGGCAGCAGGAGCTTCCTGTACCAAATCAGCTCCTAGAAGCAGAAAAAAAGTAGAATTAAAGGAAGAATCCCATGGACAAATTATATTTGCTGGCATTGTCCTATCTCAATGGCAATGAGAAAAAGAAATTTAAATTTTTAACAAAGAAATTTTTAAAAATCAGCCTTTGTCACTTGCTGAGAAGTAAAGGATAAATAAATTTCTACATCAGATATCCTGGCATATCATCTTGCCTTGTTCCCATGAAAATGTCCAGAAATAAAACATAAAACATATATATGAGTAGAAATCAACAGCTCTCTTATATGTAAACAACACAAATTAGAAGATGTAATTGTAGACAAGGCAGCATTGAAAATAGCAAAAATAAATATAAAATGTCTAGAAATACACTTAAGAAATATGTAAAAACTTTAGAAAGAATATTTTTAAGTTCTTCCAGGGGAGAGGAGAAGAAAATTTAAACACATGAAAGGCATTCCAAGTTCCTGCATATGAAAAATCAACATCAAAATATAACTGCCTCTAAATCTATCTAAAATAGCACCCAGCCAGGGTGCCTAGGTGGCTCAGTAGCTTAAGTTTCTGCATTTGGCTCAGGTCATGATCTCAGGGTCCTGGAATCAAGAGCCTCATTGGCACACTGCTCAGTGGGGAGTCTGCTCCTCCTCCCACTCCCTCTTTCTCAAATAAATAAATAAAATCTTAAAAAGGGTCACCTGGTGGCTCAGTGGTTGAGCATCTGCCTTAGGCTCAGGTCACAATCCCGGAGTCCTGGGATCGAGTCCTACATCAGGCTCCACACAGGGAGCTCTTGCTTCTTCAGAACTCTGCCTAGGTCTCTGTCTCTCTCATGAATAAATAAATAAAATCTTTAAAAGGAAATAAAATCTTAAAACCAATAATAAAAAATAAAATAGCACCCAACCAATTTGTTTTAGAAGTCTGGTACACTGATCCTAAATTCTATAGTGAACCATAAGGTAAGTAAGGATAGAACAAAAATCTAAAGTAACTGAATTATATGATGAAACCAACTCCATAAAAAATGGGCAAAGAGGGATCCCTGGGTGGCGCAGCGGTTTGGCACCTGCCTTTGGCCCAGGGCGCGATCCTGGAGACCCGGGATTGAATCCCACGTCGGGCTCCCGGTGCATGGTGTCTGCTTCTCCCTCTGCCTATGTCTCTGCCTCTGTGTGTGTGTGTGTGTGTGTGTGTGTGTGTGACTATCATAAATAAATAAAAAATTTTTAAAAATGGGCAAAGATTTTAACAGATACTTTACAGCGGATACTCAAATGGACAGTGGAACATGACAAAATGTTCAGACTCATTAGTCATCAATAAAATGCAGAATAAAACCACCATGTAGTACCACCATACACCCACCCACTATGTCAGAAAATTAATAAGACTGACCTTCAAATGATGCTGAGGATCAGAAAAGCCAGAACTCTCACACATGTTGGTGGGAGTGTCAAAGAGTATAACCACTTTGGAGAAAGGACTTGGGGGGTACGAGTGTTCTTAAAAAGCCAAAAAATATGGGGCACCTGTGCAGCTCAGTTGTTTAAGCATCTGCCCTGGGCTCAGGTCAGGATCCCCCACTTGCTTCTTCCCTCTGCCCCTCCCCCTACTGATCCGTGGGTATGCACACTCTTTCTATTTTATTTTTTAATTTTTATTTATTTATGATAGTCACACAGAGAGAGAGAAAGAGGCAGAGACACAGGCAGAGGGAGAAGCAGGCTCCATGCATCGGGAGCCTGACGTGGGATTCGATCCCGGGTCTCCAGGATCGTGCCCCGGTCCAAAGGCAGGCGCTAAACCGCTGCACCACCCAGGGATCCCTCTTTCTATTAAATAAATAAAATCTTTAAAGAAAAAAAAAAAGAAAAGAAAAGACAAAAACTTACCCTATGACTGAGACACTTCACACACATATTTATCCAGTCCCCACAAAAAAGGAAGAGAAAACATATGGGCAACAAAATGAGCTGTGCGATAATGTTCAAAACAGGCAAAAACTACAAGCATCCCAGGTCTTGACTAATAGGTAAATAAACAGACCAAATGTGGTGCATTCATTCAACGGAATACCACTCGTCAATAAAAGGAAACAAGCTACAGATACATGAAACAACATGCTTAAGTCTCAAAAACGTTATGCTCCTGAAAGAAGCTTTCCGCAAAAGAAAGCATACTTTGTGGAGTCAGAAGAGCAGTGGTCTCTGTGGGAGTAGGGCTGGGGACAGACTGGCATGACGCATGAAGTAATTTTCTGGGGTGATGGTAATGTTCTGTATCTTGGTAACAGTCTGGGTTACATAAGTACATGCATTTGTCAAACCTCAGTGAATTTCACTGTATGTAAATCTTGGTTCAAAATAAAAAAAACTACTACTATAAGAAATTGCTAAACTCTAGTTAATGACAAGGCAATGCTAAACTATTTGGAGCAAGTATACTGATGTCTTCAATTTACTTTGACATGCATCAAAAAATATGATGAATTAGTGTACAGAACAATGAATAGATGCATTAGATATGTGTTAAAAAAGGTTAGTAAAATATTGATTGAATACATGTGGTGGGTAAATGAGTGTTCATTGTAAAATAATCTTGACATTGCCACATGCTTGAAAATATTTTTAATAAAATGTTTAAAACTGGGAGGCCTGGGTGGCTCAGTGGGCTGAGCGTCTGCCTTTGGCTCAGGTCATGATCCCAGGGTGCTGGGATCCAGCCCTTCATTGGGCTCCCTGCTCATTGGGGAGTCTACCTCTCCCTCTCCATCTGCCTCTCCCCCAGCTCAGACTCTGTCTCACTCTAGTGTACTCTCTCTCTCAAATAAATAATAAAATCTTTTTAAAAAAATGTTAAAAACAGTGTAAAGAAACTAGAACAGTGATGAAGGAAGACCAGCCCCATCATATGCTAAAATTTATTTATGTTCCATATTAACTTTAACATAAATAGGAAAAAAGACCAAGGGAATAGAGTAGAAAATTTCTATTCTGAAATAGAACCCGCAAAACATGAAAATTTAGTGCTGTCCAAGGAGTATAAAATTTCAGTTATACAAGATGAATAGGTTCAAGAGATCTATTGTAAACATTGCGCCTATTGCTAACAACACTGCACTGTGCACTTAAAAATGTAAAAGGGTAGAGATCTCATATTAGGTGTTCTTACACAATAAAAAAATTACAGAAACATAGTATATGTTACAGGTGACAACTCAAATCAGGAGAGAAAAGTTGGATTATTTAATAAATAGCATTGAGACAAATGGGCTGCCTTCTGGAATAATATATTTGGATCTATGCCTCACACCTTGTGCCAGGATAGCTTCCAAACACATCAAATACTGAAATATATATAAAATGTAGAATGTGGTCATGAACTGAAAGAAAAAAAATTTTTTAAAAAGGAAAATCCTTCTTTAACACCAGAGGGGAAAAGTCCTTTTTAGCTCTGACCAAATGCCAAAAGTCATAACAATACTAATGAATTCAACCATATAAAAGCCAGCACTCTTACAGCAAAACTCTAATAAACTCAAATACAGATGACAAACCAGGAGGAAACTGTAATATATCACACAGTTAATTTCCCCAATAAATAAGCAGCTCATAGATATAATGTCAGCAACTCAATAGGAAAAACAAAAAACACAGGAAAATGATATAAACAGAGAATTCATGGAAAAGGAAAGACAAATGGTTTTTAATCCCATGAAAAGATCCTCAACCTCAAGCACAATAATTGAAAAAAATGTATCTTTGTGTAGTTTTAATTTGCATTTCTATCAGAAGTGAAAAAAAGAATGCTGTAGAGTGTATAATTCACTTACAAAAGGAGAAAAGGAGGGCGCGCACACACACATATACATAACAACACACATAAAAATGTGTTTGTACATATTTTTTAAAGCTCCAGAATGGAACACGAGAAATAATAACATGGATTACTTGTTCAGAGTGATAGGAGTTTTTTTTCACAGTATACCCTTTTATACTTTCTGAATTTTTAATCATGTAGTTGGATTACATACTAAAAATTAGACTTAAAAAAGTAAAAAGAATTCTACTGCAAACAAAGGCAACAACAGAGTGGGAGACAGCCTGAGCTCCAGCCAAACTCTGCCACTAATTAACTGTGTGAACTTGGGCCAGTCCCTTAGAATCACTGGCACATCTGGTTGCAAAGAATCTCAGAAAGATTCTCATCCCTCCTCTTGTTGTATAGAATAGGAAACAGAAACACAAAATAAATTAAATGACTTAGCAACATCAAAGGCGGTCAGTTTACAGCAGAACCACAAAAGCTATCAATATGTCTGTCCATTTCTTCTTGTTTGAGATGGGAGTCCTGCAATGGATGCTAGCAGACAGTTTCTGCAAATCACACAATTGACAGAGGACCTGGATCCAGAGTGTATGCAGAACTCTCAGATTCCAACAACAAGAAAGTAAGCACCTAAAAACATGCTCAACATCTTTAGCCATCATGGAAATGAAAATTAAAAACCATAGCAAGATACCACTATGCAAAAGACAACACCAGATAGTGGAAAGAATATGGCATGATTTGAATCCTTACGCGTTGCTGGTATACAAAATGCAAAAGGGTACAACACCTTGGAAAACAGTTTGGCGGGGCACCTGGGTGGCTCAGTTGGTTAAGTATCTTTCAGCTCAGGTCATGATCTCAGGCCTGTGAGATCGAGTCCCACATCAAGCTCCTCGCTCCTCCCTCTGCCCCTCCCCATCCCCATTCCCTCTCTTTCTCTTACCAAAATAAGTAATTAAAAAAAAAACAACAACAACAATTTGAAGGCAGCCCCACTGGCTCAGCGGTTTAGCACTGCTTTCAGCCCAGGGTGCGATCCTGGAGATCCAGGATCGAGTCCCGCGTCCAGCTCCCTGCATGGAGCCTGCTTCTCCCTCTGCCTGTGTCTCTGCCTCTCTCTGTGTGTGTCTCTCATGAATAAATAAATAAAATCTTTAAAAAAATAAAACAAAATAAAATAAAAAACAATTTGGCAGCTTCTTATAAAGTTAAACATATACATACCATATAACTCAAAGACCTGTATACAAATGTTTATAGCCATTTTATTCATAATCACCAATACACTAGAGAAACAACTCAAGTATCTTTCAACTACTGTACATCCACCTAATGGAATACTATGTAGCCCTAAAGTGAACAAAGTATTGATACATGCAACAACAGGGATGGGTCTCACAGGTATAATGTTAAGTGAAGGTAGGCAATCTTAAAAGGCTACATAATGCAGTTTTGCTTCCGAACATCCTGCTCACCAGTACACCAGGGGTTGGAAAAAGCACAGTAGGCAAAGAACTTGCATCAAGATCAGGACTGAAATGCATTAATGTGGGTAATTTAGCTCAAGAAGTCTGATCAACAGATATCACGGAGTCTGGCAAGATGGCTTCTCCCAAGAGCATGCTGAAAGATGCACAGATGATGGCACAAATCCTGAAGGATATGGGGATTACAGAAAATGAGCCAAGGTTTATAAATCAGATGTTCGAGTTTGCCTTCCGATATGTGACCACAATCCTAGATGATGCAAAAATTTATTCAAGCCATGCTAAGAAGGCTACTGTTGATGCAGATGATGTCGGTTGGTCATTCAGTGTCATGCTGATCAGTCTTTTACCTCTCCTCCCCCAAGAGATTTTTTTATTAGATATTGTAAGGCAAAGAAATCAAACTCCTTTGCCATTAATCAAGCCATATTCAGGCCCGAGGTTGCCGCCTGATAGATACTGCTTGACGGCTCCAAACTATAGACATAAGTCTTGGGATCCCTGGGTGGCGCAGTGGTTTGGCGCCTGCCTTTGGCCCAGGGCGCGATCCTGGAGACCCGGGATCGAATCCCACGTCGGGCTCCCGGTGCATGGAGCCTGCTTCTCCCTCTGCCTATGTCTCTGCCTCTCTCTCTCTCTCTGTGACTATCATAAATAAATAAATAATTTAAAAAAAAAAAAAGTCTTTACAAAAAAAAGCATCCACTTCTGTGGGAAGAGTAACAGTTCCACTGTTAAGTGCTGGTTCGGTTACTAGCAGACCAAGTACTCCCACTCTTGGTATACCAACCCTACACACCATGTCAGTGTCAACTAAAGTAGGGACTCCAATGTCCCTCACAGGGCAGAGGTTTACAGTACAGATGCCCACATCACAGTCCCCAACTGTAAAAGCATCAATTCCTGCAGCATTCACAGTTCAGAATGTTCTGATTAATCCATCATTAATTGGGTCTAAAAACATTCTTATTACCACTAACATGGGGTCATCACAAAATACTTCCAATGAATCATCAAATGCATTGAAAAGAAAACAAGATGATGATGATGACGACGACGACGGTGACTATGATGATTTGTAATCTAGCCTTGATGTTTATAATATGTATACTTGGCCTTAAATCCATTGTACTGAGATTAAACATGTATGCTGGGTATTTTCAAGTTGTGTTGTAGAAAACTTAAATGGTATTTAGTGAGTAAATATAGTTATCCTTTCCTATTAAGATGTTGGGTTTTCTTTAATAGGATTAGTAATTTCATTATTCATTAGCCTCTAAGTATAAAAACTAAAATTGTTGTTCATCAAAAAAAAAGGCTACATAATGCATAATTCCATTCCTATGTCTTTTTTGGAGAAGGGAAAATTGGAGGAATGGAGAAGAGATCAGTAGTTGTCAGGAATTCTGGCAGGGGGAGATGCTGATGAAAAGGGGAACCTGGAGGAAATCTGGGGTGCACTGAGATTGCTGTCTCATGATTGTAGTGGTAGCTGCCCAACACTATGCATTTATCAAATCCACAGAATTGTATATACTACAAAGAGCGGATTTTACTGTGCGTAAATTTACACGTAAATTTTTTTTTAATGGAGTCCTGAGTCACCTGCTCTCTGTGGCTCTTTCCATCTCTAAAAATATAAAGATTCTTTCATTTTCAGAGGTTAACAATTCACTCCCAAAGACTGGCAGGGATTTGTATTATATGTGACCCAAAAACATTCTTATCATTTTTCTTTTGAAAAAAATAAAACCGAAGTAACTGTGAAATTTATAGAACAATGACAATGTAGAGAAAAGTCCTGAAAAGGATGTCAAAATAATGGTTCAGAATTTCATCTCATCTGGAAGTGCTACACAAATAGAAAAGTAGAGCCAGTCCCAAGTTTCACTGTCTAAAGTTTGCTACCATATTTCTAAATTCCTTTTTATGTAAAGATGGAATCACTTGTTGGATAAAGTCTGGATCTCCCTCTACACATCCTTCTGCCTCCATCAAAACATTTTTTTGTGACACTGGATTGTCTAGAGAGACATCACTCTTTGAGTCATTTCTTGTTTAGTTCTGCTTTTTTGTCCTATCAACTTCACGCAAAACACTCCTCATACAGTGTTTCATACCTTTTTAGGGTTATGTATCCCTTTGAGAATCTGATTTAACCTCCAACTATATTTGCAAGGACTTTAAAAAACCAAAACCATAAACACCCCTACACACAATCCTGGTTATAATGTTGGGCTCAAGGGTTCTGAGTCCTGTGAATTCCAGGATTCCAGGCATGTAGAGCACAGGCTCCTGTGGGGAATCCTGGCTTCAAATCCTGGATCAACTGTATAATTTAGGAAGGCAAATTCCCAAGAGGCTCATTAGGCTGTGGCCATGGGGTGGAAGAACAAGGACCAGCCTTTAACTCCTCTGAGTTAGACATCTCTCCATCACTCAGAGAGCTCTGGAAATCTTAGCCCATGGTACAAATGTAAGGTATCATTTTCAAGTCATTTCACTGTGTCCCTGCTACTCACGGCGATAAGCCAAACCTTTTTATTGCTGAGATATAAAAAAAAATGCTAAGGGAAAAATAGAAAGGCATTTATTTATATTATTGTAAGCTTTTAAAAATGATTTCCCCTGAATAGGCTATTTTCTTCTTTTCTGTCTGGCTATTACCATGTTTATCTTTGGGTTGTAAAATATATGTTTGCCATTTGTCTGAAGAACCGTGCAACCCTCTCCAATCCATCACACAGCCCTACTCCTACCAACCCTCACAACTCGTCAGGAAAACAATTGCCTGATTAAACAACCACAACTCAGGAAGTGCAGGGAGCTCTCAGCCAAAGTGCACCCCCACCACTACCACCATCAAAACGCAGTAAGCATCATCAGACACCCGGGGCAAAGATCAAGATGAAATAGGAGTTTTCAAAGGAAAAATCACCCACTTCACAACCAGCAGCTTTTGTTAATGCTATTTTCCAAGCAATTATGTGAACTAATTTCTGGAAGATGATTGGATTCTTTCAGCCTGATGATTCAGTGAAATGAAAACCAGAGAGAGACACAGAGAGAAAAAGGGAATCATTGGGTGATTGTTCTCCAGACCACAACTCAACCTACATAATCTATGGGCTCCCCTGAAGCAGTTATTGTGGGTAAAGTGCCCACTGATCATTTATTTTAAAATATCCATGGTCAGATTAGCAAACTGCAATCCATAGCTTCTGCAAGTCCTGTGACCTAGATTTCAATATAAGAAGTGGAACTGAATTGAATCCTATCTCTGCTACAGTGAAAACATCCACATCCTTGACACACTGTTACTTGAGATCTAAGTCATCAAAACTCAGTTTGCTCATATATAAAACAGGAAAAAATAGGAATTGTGTTATATGGTTTTTATAACATACACACATATACATACACATACATACATATTCAAACTCATACACGTGCACCCACACATATATGTGTGTATATATAGAAATATACCAATATAAACTTTTTTTTAGATTTTATTTATTTGAGAGACAGAGTGAGCATGCACACATGAGCAGGGGTGGAGGAGCGGAGGGAGAGGGAGAAGCAGGCTCCCTGCTGAGTAGGGAGCCTGATGTAGGACTCGATCCCAGGACTCCAAGATCATGACCTGAGCCAAAAGCAGATGCTCAACTGACTGAGCCACCCAGGCACCCCCAATATAAACCTTTAAAACTCTTAAATCATTCCTTAGCTATAATATGATTCCCTGGGCTTATAGGGCTTGATCTAATCACTGTCCCTGGTTGCAGTGTTTGTGGTATTTTAGTTTTGTCATTTAGCTTTTAAGACCCTCACAACTGCCAAACACCTTCCAGGTATTTTGTCCAACCTAAATTACGTCCAACTCTTAGTCCTCTGAAAGGCTGGTACAGCAGTTCTTGTTGCATGGCTGGTTCTCTACTGCCCTAGAGCTCAGAAGTTTGGTGACTGGACCAAGTCCACACACACTCCAGTGTTGCTGAGCTGCCACTCAAACTTCAAGCAAAGCCCATATTCTTTCTGTCTGCTACACTTCCTCATCATCAGGAGCACCAGACAAGAAGTTCCCCGTGGATTCACCCAAGGAAAAGGCTTAAACACTAAGACATCGAAGAACAGAATACCCCTCAGACTATTTTGTTCCAAAATACTCTGCCTCACCCGGGCAGTGGAGAGGAATTGAAATGCCAGCAACCAGGGTCAAGCACTTCAGCTTACTACTCACCCAAGACTGTACCACACTCAAACCAACATGGGCATGAACATCCCAAAGCCTATCCAGTGACCTTGGCCAGGTAAGAAACCCCAGCACTGAGACCCAGAACACAGCCTTGGGTGTTACTTATTAGTGCCAAAGCCCAAAATTCCATGCTGCTAATTCTCTGTACTGACCATCCACTTCCTCTTTGAATCCCTCCAATCTAACATCACCAAACTCCACCTCAAAAGAATTGTCTTGATATTTACTTTGTTCACAACGAACCACTCAGTTTCTGTCATTAACTGACTTTCTCGCTCTTGTCTCAGCTTGTAAGATGCTGTTATATGCTTGTCTAGCTTTCTCTTTCTCAGGTCTCTAACTTATAGGACAGTGGTTTCTAAAATTAGTCCTTGCCCTTCTGATCTCCTTATTTTCCCCTTCACATTTACTCCATGAAGAAATCGTCCTTCCTCACAGCCACCCAAATTTCCTCTTTGGTCTCCCAAATTTCTGCTTCAATACTTTCATATGCCCACATATCCAAACTATCTCATCACCTCAAACTCAACATTTCAAAGCCAAACCTTCCACAATCCTCCCAAAATGTTTTCTTTCTTAATACCCCCATTTGTTAACAAGGACAAACTGCTTTCAGCTTCACAATTTTTCATTTTCCCTGTCTTTTGCCACTCATATTTAATCAGCTGTATGGTTTTTTTAAGATTTTATTTATTTATTCATGAGAGACACAGAGAGAGAGGCAGATACATAGGCAGAGGGAGAAGTAGGCTCCCCGCAGGGAGCCTGATGTGGGACTTGATCCCAGAACCCCATGATCATGACCTGAGCCAAAGGCAGACTCTCAACCACTGAGCTACCCAGGTGCCCCTAATCAGCTATATGTTGAATCAATCACGTTTTTGACATGTTTTCTCCCTCATTCTCACTCTCCCTTCCTTCTGGAACTCTAAATAAATTTATGATATAACCAACCATTTTAATGTATCTTCCTTTTCTTTCCTTCCATATGTTTTCCATATATTTATTTTTAAATATTATTTAAATTCAATTAATTAACATATAATGTATTACTGGTTTCAGGTCAGTGATTCATCAGTCTTATATAATAATACCCAGTGCTCATTATATCACGTGTCTCCTTAATGTTCATGAAGCTCAGACTATATGGAAAATATGTTTTCCATATATTTAAACTCTGACCTGCCCTGAGTGATTTTTGTTTTTTTTTTTAAAGATTTTATTTATTTATTCATGAGAGATATGGGCGGGGGGGCGGGGCAGAGACACAGGCAGAGAAAGAAACAGGCTCCATGCAGGGAGCCCGACGTGGGACTCAATCCCGGGTCTCCAGGATCACGCCCTGGGCCGAAGGCAGCTCTAAACCACTGAGCCACCGGGCTGCCCCCTGAGTGATTTTTGAAAGTTCTTGCACTCTCTCTCTTCAGCTTTACCTAATCTACTCTACTCTACTTTTGACGTTTTTACTTTCGGTTGTTTTTGTCTTTAGAATATATATTTCATTACCTTTCATATCTTCAAAGCCAATTATGTCCATTGTCCCTCATCACTGATTCCTTTTTCTATTTATTAAATTCACTACGTTTATAGTCTGATTATTCCAATACTGAAGACTTCCTGGGTCTGACTGCTAGTAGTGACTTTTGCTGATTCTCACTCATGGCAGCTTATTACAAGTAGCACTCTACCCAGCTGCGTCTTTAAACCAAAACTGTGTCCAGATATTGCTAACTACTGAGAAGTAACACTGCTTCTGGTTGAGAGCTACAGAGTTAGACAAATGCATACACATTCTGAAAATCCTCTGGAAGTGCCTATATTCTGACAAGCCCTCCTTGATAACCTTGACCCACATTTGTTTCTCCCTCACTAGGTAACTAATTTATATCATATTCAAATCTGAGAGGTCAAACTGTGCAAAGTGAAAATTATTGTCCTATTATTTCATATTTAAGAAATCTACTTCAGAATCATTTTATTTTTCATCTCACCTAGTTTAAGTATAGGCAGGAGCTCCCAAATATTTCTCTGATGTGACCAAAGGGAAAATTTTAATTCAATGCTTTTAAAAATTTTGGTCAAATCATCAGTGTGTGTCCATTGACTGAGATAACTCAGCAAATGGAAGTAGAAATATGAAAAAAATCAAATTAGTTCTTTGCTTTCAATAAATTTATTAAGTATTTATATAAGAGTCAACTTCAAACACCTAATTTTTAATAATTCAATTGATAATCCTAAAAGTACACATTAATAATACTACATTTGAGCTACTTAAAAAACTCCATATGTCATTTGGTTGGCTTTTAAACCTGAATCAAATTTTAAATAGCCTTCAAAAGTGTTAGGAATACTTTTCTCTTTTCTTGCATAGAAGACAAACTGGCTAATGAAAATCGTTGGCTTTAGGTCACTCAGCAGGAATTAATCAAGAGATATTTGAATAAAAGTCATTAAGTGGCTTATCACACAAGACATGATTAAGACATAATGATTATCAGTAAGCATAAATGTGAGTAACTGGCCTAAAAATGTCAGTGGTATTCAGTTAAATTCTAGGAACAACCCTCAGAAACATTTCCCATCTGTATCTATATTTATACTGGCAATATAAATTTGACTTTGGAAAATCCAAAAACTATGCTGATATTTAAATAGAAAATTATGCTTATTTATGTGTTTTCATTTAAGTTAAATCAGACTTTTCAAAGCATATCTGATCACATTTCTCTTTCAACTTTTGTTACATGGAAAATGATTCCATAGCACTAGGAATGTTGTGTTAGTTATAAACATTTCCAATAATTTCCATTTTTTCAGAAAGTTATGTCCTCAGCACTGAGTTCTCAAATGTTAGCAGGTGTTTGAGGCATCTGAGTTGGAGGAGCTTACATTTTTGTACACATCCATTATGGCTTAATTCCTTATTCACATGATGACCAAACTCCTGACGATCAGTTCCACATATTCATGTTTGGTGCCACAGACAAAACTAATATGTTTGGCTGCTTTTTTTCTCTGACCTGATGTCACACTCATACAGCCAGGAAAAGGATGGCACTGAGGGAAAGGGAAGAAAAATGAAGATTGTCTCTCTTGAAACAGGTCATGATTGTATTAGTACCAAAGGACAGGAGACATCCAAAATTACACAAACTCTACCACCAGCTAAAGAATTTCAGCTAGAATTTCCTTATTTGCATCCTGTGGCTAATTTAGTCATAGACCTTACTCTTATCCTGCGTCACTATCATGCTCTGATAAATTGACTACACAGGGTTGCGACCTCTCTAGATCTGAGCCTCTGTCTCTCTGTGACTGTATTTGAACTGAATTCCTGAATATCATCAGACAGGCCAGTGTATTGATTAGATCAATCAATGTTGATTAGATCTATCCAAGCTGTCCTTCCCAACATTGAGATTTATAAGCATCTCTAGACCTGTCCATGTCCTGATTCCCATGGATTGCCATCTCAGGGAAAGCCAGTGCAAGAGAAGCAACACTGAAGTCAATATTCTGTGAGCCCATTCATGTTTGTCTTGTTTCACTCATAATAACAGCAGTAGAGTAAGATTCGGGAATCCCTTAGCTTGGTAGAGGTGTCTGCTTTTTTGTCCCCTCATTTCCACTTCCTACGCCTTGTCAGGCCCGATGAGGGTTCACAATCATTCTTCTCCCGCCAAATCTGTAGGGAATTTCACAAATTCTGCTTTAGGAGCTCAAGAAAAGGCAAGTCAGTTGTATTGCTTGTCTATCTTAAAACTATGTTTTCATTTCTAGAACTTGGATTCTTCTGTGTTCGTTGGTTAGACCAAATCATAAATCCCAATGTCCTAGAGCTCATCCCTTTGGTCTCAGACATTATCTTAAATACCAGACTCTATTCTAGTTCTAATATTTGTCTTCCATTTTCTCAAGGGGCTGCTGTCCAGTCTGATCCAGGCAAGTATTGGGGAACCCACAATCTGTCCCTAATCCCATCCCACCCCGACTGTGTTTCCTGCCAGCCAAGACTTCTCTCTCTCCCTATGTTTAGGATACCTGGATTCATATCCTGACTCTACCACTTGCTAGGTTATCTGGCGATCTACTTAACTTCTTGAATGCAGACTCCTCATATGTGGAATATTGATAATCATTCTGACAACATGGTTTTATTTCTAAAACCATATATAAAATAACATAGTTGAAATGCATAGTTCAGGACCTAGCACATAACTGGAGTTGAATAAATACTATTTTCATATTCCTGGCTAAATATACCTACATTAATATGAAAGCACTTTCTAAAGGGCCAATGTATACTCCTAATCAAGGTTTCTCAAACTTTAGTGTGTGAAAAGACTGATTATGAAGCTTCTTAAATTGTAGGTTCCTGCCTGTATTAGGAGTTTCATTTGGTGATTCTACATGGAACCCAGGGATCTGCACTCTAGACCACTAGCCCCAGCTCCTTTCATTGTGTGTGGCCATAGTGGGGGATCAGGAGGTCACAGACGGGCCATTTCCTGCCTCACCAAGGAGTAAGAGGGCCTAAAAAGTCAGTGATGATCACAGACACTGGCAGTGGCTTTTACATGTTCACCCTTTCTGCACTTCCTCAAATCAACACCCTCCTCCCCATCTAACCTCTTCCCTTCCGCTGTGCTGTGCTTATGCTCTAATCACTGAACATCTGGAACTGGTTGGAATTTCCCATTTCCTGCTGCACTACTCACATTTCTGAGACCCCACTGCTTGCCCCACCCCAGGGCAGGGTCCTGCCTTATGGGCAACTCCTGGTCCCTCCATAACCCCTCACCTCACAGAAGCAGGTTCCTATGCCCATGAGCCTCATGCACATTTGGGCCACATTAATTGAATCCTTGGTGATGTGACCATATGTGCCTTCATGAGTGCAAATTAGAGAAAACAGCTCAGGCGTATGTTTCCAGTATTTTATACAACTTCCAGGACAAATAAATGGAGCACTTGCCTGTCTGCCCTATGCCACAGAAGTTAATCTGTTTTACTTATGTGGGTTTTGTTTATATCAACCTCTTTTCTCTCATTGGGTTTGAATGGTTATTTCAACCTATTATTGAGCTCTTTACCCACTCCTATGATGCCCTGTCCCTCTGTCAGATGCCACCTCTGGCACTCATCGTCCAACATCATCCTGTTCAGTCAGCCAATCTACATTCTCATCACAGTTCCAGTACTTATTTTTGTGAACTTGAAGAAATTCTTTACCTGCTCAGAAAGTGTGTGTTCTGATATATAAATAGAAATACTGTATCACTGACTTGTCATAAGAATTAAATAGAGATGTAAAGTAGTCACCGGTGCTTAGAATATAGTAAGTGCTTAATGAAAGTCCTTTCCTTCTTCCTCTCCACTGGGTAAGAACCGTACCACACACTGCTTTTATTTCCCACTTTTTAGAAGTCCCGTCCTCTTAGATTATAAGGAAAGACATTTTTTCCAATCAAGAAGAGGGCCAGAGTGCCTTGAAAAAGTAATTCAATATGTCTGAGCTCTTCTGTTCATCTGCACACTGGCAGGGAGAATACCAGCCTCGCAGGGACTGTTGGGAAAATCCAGCATGATTAACCTCTTGCAAAGGGTCTAATCAAGTATCAGGTCAAGTAAGTGCTCAATAAATGTTAACTGCATCTCTGAGCACCTGAGATCAGAGCTCTGACTCTATCATTCCTGCCATGATGTCCCATGCTTCACAGTTACTCCCCTTCCCAAACAAGAAAATTAAGTTTCCCTTCTTTCAGTGCAGCAGCTGAAGGAGTATTAGAAGAAAAGCAATCTGGTCAAACAGAGGTGTGGCATGGTATCAGTCAAGTTCTTTTAACCTCCGGGGTATAAGTACTGTAAGAGAGCAACTTGTTTGCCCAAAGAAAGCCACCACTGGAGATACTGCCAGGCATGCAAGGGAGGATTGTCCGGGTAGTTCCCTCCAGGGTTCTCCTTCCTCTTGTCCCTCTTCCCCTTAGATTGTGTGCTCCAGGTACATAATTCTGCTCTGGTCTGGGCAAGCCCTCTCCCAACCCAACACCAAACTTTGTTCTAGTTTCCTTGGTTCTGATAAACAAAGCTGCTCTCAATTTCTGCTTTCCTGGGCAGCTGCTCGATAAACAAAACAAAACAAACAAACAAACAAAAATGGGTAAGGTCAATTCTTGCCTGAAGGTCAACAGAAAGCAGGGTGGGGTGTTACTTCTCAGTAAGGCTGAAGTTTGAAAACACAATACCCAGCTCTCCCACTAATACTCTTCTGACTCACCAAATACTTTTTACAGTTTACAAGCAAACACTCGTGTTGAACCACATGGTATGTGGTTCACGCAAACATGAGTGCCTGCTCGACTGTATAAAGAAAAGAACACATGGGTGAACAGCTGATAAATATTTGTAGTTTGTTTATGTGCAGCAAAAGTAAGCTTTTAGAGCAGGTAGATGGGAAACAGCACAACTGGACCTTTCTGCAGTTTGACTCCAACTGATTTTAACTTGAAAGAGAACACTAGACTTCCTCTAAGATTTCACATATATATGGATAGACAAATGATGGACAGACTGGGAATATCCAGAGAGACAATAACAGAGAGATAGACTGAGATAGACTGAGACAGAGAGACAGATTTGCAGACCTTGGTGCAAAGCACTTTGTTCTTCCTAATATTATTTACCTTACCTGAAATGCCCTCCCTCTTGACTCCCATGTGCTCACAGCCTAGTTATCATTCAAATCCTGGAGTGAGAACCAGTGGAGATGAAGACTGTGCCAATTTTGAAATAAGATTAAGTTTCAGCACTTCTTTATAAATTTCATAATTTCACTAATTAAATTCCTGCCTTTCTCTATGCTCTATGTTAAAAGAGATGCCACCACTGCAAGCTATCTGTGATCTGGCCCACTGCACCACAGCCTCTCTTCCATGCTAACCCCTCCTCAAGACTATCCTTCCCACCAGGGGCAGTGATCACTTTGCTACCACATCTGCCACCCTCAGCTGCACAGCGGTGAAGCCCATAAAGGCATCACTGGGTAGCCAGGAGGGTGGGGAAAAGAACACAGTTCTGAAGTCATGGCATCCTCATTTTGGACACTGACTCTTTTACTTACAACCTGAGTGGCCTGAGACATACTAATTAAGCTCTGAGTCTCAGGTTCCTCAGATGTAAAATGTGGACAAAAATAATAACCCCTACCTTTGTGGGAACGTTTTGAGACTTGAATACGATCATTTATCTGAACACAGTACTTAAAAGTATCCAAAACTGTGAAGGGGTTTTTGCAAGCAAATAGGTATACCTGCCACAGGTTCAAGGGTGCTGGCATAAGATACGAAGCTCCTGGGTCAGAGACGAAGGATTCTGTTCCTCACCAGCAACTGCAGCAGC
The DNA here is from genome assembly GCF_053574225.1 of Canis aureus. Classification (NCBI taxonomy): domain Eukaryota; kingdom Metazoa; phylum Chordata; class Mammalia; order Carnivora; family Canidae; genus Canis; species Canis aureus. Next base: position 118,519,012 of record NC_135649.1, on the reverse strand, counting down.
TGGAGTGACAGTGACTGAGCCCATTCCCCATGCCTGAACTTCCACCAGATGATGCAAAGGCCTGAGGATACCTGTTTTCACAGAGAGCTGCATCACAGGAGGAGAAACCAGAGCTTAGGGAACCTGAATGTTTTATAGTGGGCAGAATCCTTCCTGATCTTTACCCTGGAGGGAAACATTATGTTTTTAACAGTGGAGAGTAAGCTAACCTGCTTTCTGACCCAGAAGAAGAGGCTATTTCTGTCTTCTAAGACAGAATCATCCTTGAAAAGACAGTCTAGAATACAGGAACACCGTAAGCCTCACTCGCAGGACATGCAGAAATACAACTGACCCCTCCAGAGTTGTTTCCCAAGGATATGTACCTTGATAAATCACCACTCACTTCCCTTTTCTTTGCTCCTGCTACTTCTTCTGCCTGCGATTTTCCTCTTCTCTCTGAGAGAGACTCAAAGACTTTGCTTCATTCAAAGCACCAGTTAAATAACCCCTTCCTTGAAGAGCTTTTTACAAACACTGCAGCATTATAAATTCCTTCTCAGAATCCCTCCTTCCATCTGTGGTCTGTCTCATAAAAACAAGCCATTCTTTAATTTTCTAATTGCTCCAATAAAATTCAATACTCATCCCACATATTTTTACTTAACTCCAAGTTAAAAAATACACTGTAGGGGGTTGGGGTAGATGCTGTTAAAGACCCACCTAGAGCCCCCTGAGCCTACTGGGTATCTGTGAGCCTGACTGCTCACTTCCTAAGGGTTCTCCCCTAGTGCCTGGAGTGTGCACCCACAGGCCCAAAGTGCTAGAGAATTAAGTTCTGCCCCCGCCCAGCCCCCCACCAATGAGAGATGCGAGGTAGTGTATAAAGAGCCCAACTCCCTTGCTCTTCAGGTGGGTGCATGTGTTATACTGCCTTCCTGGAATTCCTACAGGGCATTAAGTTCCACTTACCCTTAGTGCAACCTGGCTTAATGACATACCATATTGTGGATATCCTCCCCACTCTGTCTTGCTTCTTCATGCCCTTCCAGTGCCTTCTGAGAGGACCAGCTACCCAGTAATCTACATGCATTAAATCTTCATCTCAGGGTCCTTTTCCAAGGGAACACAAACTAAAAGTGCATGGACAAATGACTGTTCTGGAATCAGTGAAATTATTAAATAGTCATTGACATATAGTTTTCAGTCAAAACCATTGTCATATCTATTGTGAGGCATCAACTCCAATAACATCACAAATATTTAAAAATCATCCTTATGTTTCTAAAGAATAAAAAAATCATATTACAATTATGATATCAGTAGAATGAAGTTTGGAACCAAATCTGTATTTGGAATCTATATGTGAAAGTAGCAAAAATTATCACTAGTGAAGAAGATGCATTTGGCCCCAGAGTACATCTGAAATGCTTCCAAGTGTCTGGCAATGACTTAGAAATGCCCTTCCAGCAGCCCTCTATGGAATGTGATGTGACTGGAGACACTTCAAGAATAATCTTCAGGGCACTCAAGTGCTACAGGGAAGGCTGACATGGTCAATTGGCTCTTTTCCAGGGACTTCTCTTGCTTCCTGTATATCTTCACACACACCCTGGTCTTTTGATGACATCAAATTCAGACTGAGAAAATGTCCCCCATCCCCTACCACTATGGCATGAGGTGTTGACTTATTTTTCTGATGGTCAAAATGTATGAGTTGCTGGCTTCTTGTGGTTAACAGGATTGGGTTAAGTGGTACGTGACCGTCTGCCAGTAAGGTATGAGAGGAGTTACAGTCCTTTGTGCATTTAGGATAGAGCCACTCTACTAAGAGGATAAGAGCAGCCCCAGAATGAAAAATAGTATTAAATATTTGAAAGGCACAAGGACGAGGCAACAAAAGTACCTACCATTACTCTGGGCACAGAGCTCTTTCCTTTCCTATCACACCTACATTGGCACCAGTTCAAAAGGCTGTTTCTACCACCTAATGCAACATGGAATCCATTCTTAGAATAGGGCATGGAATGTAACTCGTGAATCCTTCCCTCGCAGCTGCCCCGGGACCTGGCAGGAGCTCATGCCACTTGACCACATAATCTGTTGCAGAACAGCTGTGGGAGGGGACCCTGACAAAGAACCCAGTTATTTTACCCAGTTGACATATGTGGCATACTAAAGACACTCATGTTGTAATTAGCCCCAAAGGAGAAACTAAAGTAATAGGAAAGGGAGAGTCTTCCTTGCCAAGACCCTAGAGATCATGTAACCAGTGTCAGATTATCCAGAAAGACATGAAGAGCAACAGGAAAATAAACATGCACCTACCACACTCTTAGTATCACAGTAAGGAAGTTGAGTTTAAGAATAAGTCAAGTAAAGTGTGACTCCATGAATTAGAGTCCACAGTGTGTGGAACCAAAGTTCTTCCACTCTGGGTACCACCCCAGACCCAGATCCATTGTGAGCACACAAGAGGACCAGAGATAGTGAGGAGTGGAACCAAACAGGACATGTGACAGCCACAAAGAAGCCGCGCTGGGTGTTAGGCTTGTTGGAGAAAACCATCAGTGCGTTTAACAGAATGTGGGTGTACTCTGCAAATAGGTACTATTTTAAGGAATTTGAAAGGTAAAGGGTAATTAAGTCTCAGCGTGAGTCTCACATCTGAGCTCAACTAAGGGGGAAAATATATCCCACAATCTCAGAGCAGGGTTGTCTCAGAGTGGGTTACATGCCCCACCTGCAGAGAATGTTCCCTGGTGTCAGGACCATGCCCCACCAGTGTAACAGTCTCAGCCTGAGTTTGGAAGTCCTGAGTTCCAGCTTGAGCCTCTTAGGATGACCTTGCCCCGGTCCTTCCATCTCATAAATGTGAATGTGTGGAGGGGGTGATTGATAGAGGGAGCTGTGACCCAGGCAAAACTACCCAATCCTTCCTAGATGCCAGGAAGAAAGCTTTCACTTGGCTTCTCTCTGTCCACTGTGACATTTACAGCTTCCATCACAGTTTTAGGGCAGCCCAAATCACGCCTTTGGCCAAGCCTTTCACATTTTTCCCCTGTGCTCTGAAACTGTCAATGATGAGCTGCTCTTGGACTTGGTGGTGCATCTTTGTGGTCTCTATGGTGGCCTTTTCCCTAAAGCTTTTCACTTTTCTCTCTGCAGATACAGTTAGACTACAATTTCCACCTTCTCTTAGAGTCACATGTGGCTAAAACAAAAGAACCACCACCATACAAAAGAAGAGTCAGTGTGGATAGAAAAAAGAGGGTGGTTAATGATTGCTAGCATCTACCTGATTTCACAGGGCACTTTCAACTTCCACATCTCTTCTAAAGTGCATCCAGCTATATAGTCTCATGTTCCAACCAACAGTTCTGGAAGATAAGAAAAGGAAGAAGCTGGTATCCCATTTAGACAAAGAAAAGCAGAGGCAGTAAAATCACCAACAGACCCAGAATTATAAAACATTAGAGTCAAGGCGGCAGGCAGAAGTGAGCAATCCTCACAATTGATTTTTTTCTTATGTTCACTATGTTATATTCAGTTTCTGCTAAAAACTGCTCATTGTTGGTCAGCTTTATTAAATTAGTTATTAAATTGTAAACATGTGGGATGCTGCATTTTATTTTATTCTACCTGTAATTACAGAAAATGATATAAAGGAAAATAAGGCTTACACTCCCAAAAATATGTACCGAAGAGCTTTTGGGTAACATTATTTTAATCATTTTAGGTAGAGCTTATGTTTACACGTAATCCTTTACAAAAGAGCTAACAGATGATGAGAGGTTAGAGTTCACTTTAAGCATACCTGTGATTCAGGTCCCAGCCCACAGTGTCATTTTATCTGCCAAAGCCACTCACTTTGTCATCAAAATAAACATATGATTGCATTTCCCCTCCCACTCAGCCACCTGTCATATATTCTCACACTAAAGAGCACCTCATTAGGCTATGTGCTGGGGAGGATGTGAAGAAAGCAGAGCCCTCCTGTACTGTTACTAATGGGAATGTAAAATGACGCAGCTGCTGTGGAAAACAGTCTGGCAGCTCCTCAAAAACTCAAAAGTGGAGTCACCATGCAACCCAATAGTTCCACTCCTAAATATGTCCCCAGGAGGAATGAAAACATGTTCCCTCAAGAGCCTGAACACAAATGTCCCCGGCTGCATTATTCATAACAGCCAAAAAGTAGAAACAACCAAGCAGCCATCAATTAATGAATGGATACACAAAATGTGATCTATGCACACAATGGACTGCTATTTGTTCACAAACAGGAGTCAAGCACCAATGTGATACAACATGGATGCACCGTGAAAACATGATGCCAAGTGAAAGAAGCCAGACACAAAGGATCACATATTGTATGACTCCTTGTATATGAAATGTCCAGAATAGGCAAAGCAGAGACAGAAAATAGTTTAGTGGTTGCCAGGGGTCTGAAGGAATTGCAGACATGAAGGGGGATGGGTATAGAGTTCTTCTTAGGGATGATAAAATTGTTCTAAAACTAGATGATGGTGATGGTTGTACACCTCTATAAATAATGAATGTCAAATGCTTATAGTAATACATGGCACATGATTAGCATTATAAAGGTTATTAAAATAACATAACCACAATATGATAATATTTCAATAATTATTACTCAGAATTATTATTATTATTACAGTTACTACTATGAATAAAAATCCCATAGCCTCCGCGAATGGGTTCCTTTAGTGTAGATCAACAAAGTAGAGCCCACAGGCCAAATATGACCAAGGGTGACCAAGGTTTATTCTCCCGATTCATGTGCACAGTTAGATTTTAAGAAAAACTAAGTTGTTTATAGGGAGTAAGATTTGCCTCACAACACTATTTGTGGCTCTTTGATAATAACCCACCTTATAACTTCTACTACTCTGAAAATGAAATCAGTGTAACACAGAGCTGCCCACACCCCACATGCCAACCTACCTGATCCCTTAGAAGCCCCAGGTCAGCACCTCCTTCCAAAACTGCTTTTAATCTGTCACCTATCTTCTACCACAGAACATTCCTAATCTACTAAAATAATATGGTCATTGACACCTGCATTTTTAAAGTGGACTGGGATTTTCTAATACCAATCACAACAAAAAGACAGTATTGGCAGCAAGGGAGGGCAGGACAGTAAGAAGGGAGAGTCAGAGAGAAAGAGAGAGAGAGACCAAACCAATGGAGAACGCACTCGCACAGGGCCCAATTTCTTTCACATATCCATTAATTCCCCTCACACATGGGGCTCCCACCACCTTCAAAGCAAGCTTTCCCCATGTTGGGTGGAAGAGACCAGCATTAAGACAACTGCATGTAAACTTTCCAAAAGAAAAGAAAAACAGACACAGAAGAACATAAGCCTTTTTTGCCTTTTCCAAGGAATCAAACAATGACTCAAGAACAGCGCATCAAAATCAAAGATGACAGCAGCTTCAAAGCGACCCCAGAAGATCAAAGACAGAGTTAGGGAAAAGACGACAGAATCTGAGACAGTGCAGAGAAGGGTCCTCGCACCCAGTAGGAAGCCATAATAACTATTATCTCCAATAAGTTAACTTGACCTTTTAAAACCAGCTCTAGCAGTCCCACAAGGAGCTTTTTGGAAAGCTCTGAAACAGAAATAAAAATGAGGCATTTTAGCAAAAATACTGAAATCCAATTCTACTGACAAAAAGCTTCTAGGACATCACCTTGCCTTGTCTCCCTAAGAGGACTGTCTTGCTGGACAAATTTTAAACTGAATTTTAGTAGAGTGATGCAGCATCCAGTAACAGTTTCAGTTAGATCACATGGGAATTGTTTTAAACTCAATATATTTACCCTTGTGGCATTTTAAAATGTGACTTTCCTACAACCTTCCCCAAGTGCTGGAAAGAAGTGTGAATGCTAGCAAAATGTTTATGAAGTTATTAGAATCTGATGACTGATCTCTGTTTAATTGGTCAGAAACCGCCTCCCCCTCACTCTGTTGCCATTATGAAATACTTCTCTAACTCATGCTTTCTAGAATACTGTGCTGTATAACAGTTGAGTGTGGCATGGAGTAGATTCCTCATCATGAGCTGGATATAACTGAGCAATAATGCCTAGTCACACAATAATGCCTAGTCACGGATAAAAGATTTAGGGCCTTTCACACTGGAACATCTCAAAAGCAATGATGGGTTGTTCTCAATAATTGTGCAAAGCATTGCTTATAAGACTATCTCCTTTTTTGCTTTGGAAACATCATTTCCAAATGACAATTGGAGCACTGTTTGAGATAATATTTTCTCTAACACAGTATCCTTCCCAGAATATTTTCCATAACCTCTCATTTCTGAGGGGTTATGAGGGAGCAGATCAATAGCAGTGGAGATTTTACTATAGTGCCTAGCACATAATAGGTGTCCAGTAAAAAGCTGTTTGTTTAAAAAAAAAAAAAAAAAAAGCTGTTTGTTTGACAATGATTTTTAGAAAACTTGCTGACACTGTTCTCTCAGAGAGAAAACACAAGAAAGGCATAGCATACTTCTAATCTTACTATGTCCTCACCTGCATCTTTCCTATATGTAAAATAGATATTTCCCACTGCCTTAGGGACAACCACATGTTCCTGAAAATAGCTCCAGACACTGGAATGGTAGTTTCCACCTAACTAGAACACTTCACTATTAAAATCCAGGTCCACACTATGCAAGCCTAGAGATACACACATGCATGCATGCACGCCTGCACTCTCAATGCAACAAATACATAAATCCAAAGCAACCTTATAAAGTGTTTGCACTTGTTGTAATGTATTGAATCTTGTCGAATCATACCAAGCCTTCTACTTTACCCGTTAACCTGTATACCACCCTACATGTATCTTTTGCCTTATTCCAAAAGGTTATAAGGATCACCTGCAAATCTGTAAATGAGCAAATAAGGGTATATATACTTCACCAAACATTTATTTATTTACTTTGTATTGTTACACTCAGGCTATTTCTAGAAAGTGCATTCAACTTTACCAAACCTAAAGCATTAACTTCTCAGCTGTTTTCCCTGAATGGTTTATTCTCATATTTGTTCCTCTGAAACAGGTTAGAGTTTAAAAAAAAAAAAAAAAACTGGGTGATTTTTTAATGCAACCAGCTTCACAAAAACAGATGGTGCATGACCTGGCTAATTAGATAATACAGAGAGAATCTCATTCCCTAAATAAAACTGTCTTCTGAGTAAACCTTCCACATATCACTTAAACCAGCCATAAAAATGAGTCTGCCGGGAAGGGTTTTTCCCACTAATGTCATCAATCATGTCCTTTCCCTTCTTTTTCTCATCCCCCTTCTGCCCTCATGTCATTTCTCCCCGAGTTCATCTACCTTGAGAAATACGAACAAAGACAGAAGACCAAGAGGAGAGAGACAAAGAGGCAATTACACCTACCTAAGCACAGGAACACCTGAAACTGAAGTTTCCCAAATGAATATTCTTCACTGCCAAGGAAGGCCACAGGATGGATTCATGCTAAATGTTGTAGTCTGGCATAGGGAAGAGAATAAATTCTGAATGCCCAGGTCGACATACCACATTAGAGAATCTTTCCATACTTTGATCCACGCTCCCCTAAGCCACAATCATCCACCACACATATGTGGAGAAGTATCAGCTGGGCCCTTTACCACACCTTCTCCAAAATAATAACAGGTGGATTTTCCCAGGCCAACTCTTTAGTTCATTTCATCTCTGCATGAAAATCATACCAAAAGGGCTCCCTAAGATCCTTGGTCTCCTCATCAATGCAGGTATGGTCAGGGCAATGTATTTTCCCAGATTCTCCTATGGACAATTACTGGACTACAGCACCAAATGCCACCAAAAAAAAAACATTCATGCACCTGTGCATGCACACACACACACACACACACACACACACAGTATATTTCATTTCCTCAAACAGGGCATACACCAACAATGAGAGGAAGAATCCTTTCCAGCAGTAGTTTTATAGACTACAGTGCTTACTTCTTTCCTTTCCTATCTCTCTGAGCTGACTACATATCAAAACAGGTTCTACTTCTGGGCCACAAGTCCCTTAAGCCCTCCACCCTTAATCACACAAAGAGAAACACTGAAAAAATCCAGCTTCGGTAAGGATTTAATTAAATTCCTAGCACAGGGCTCTGCATTGTTTTTTCATTTTTTCTATTGTTTTTCTCCATTTCAATCTGGAGAAAAGGAATACTTTCTTCCATTACTTAACTGATGAATCCTCCTGACTCTAAATCCTGTTGTCTCTTCTGACTGACAGCACATGGAAGGCATAAACCTTGGGCTCTTCATCCACTCATCTCTGGCTTCCAGGACAGGGCTGAGGACAGACTTCATGCTCCATGATTGTTTCTCTCTGTGAGCATAGTGTCTGTAGATCTGTTGCAGGCCCCCACATGCCTTACTTGTGCCCTTTCATTCACATTCATTTACACACACACTGAGATCACTGCCTGTTCTTCCTATTCTTACCTTGTCTGAGTTCAGGGTTTGACTTTATTAGATTATAACAATGGATCGCAATGCCTACCTAGGGATGAGGTTTGAACTCATTTTGTGAAGGCTCTGTGACTGACCGTGTTCATTAAATTAATGCATGGCCACAAAATTAATAATGTCCCAATTGGATTTGGGGAAGAAGCAGCCACAGCGGTCGTTTAATTACTGAATATCCCCAAATCTGTGCATAAAAATGGACAGAACCAGATAACAAAACCATGAATGTATGCACCATATTCAGAGCAAACTCCAGTGACACCATATATCCACGCACCCCAAACTACAAGACTTGAGAATCAGTGTCTCTGTGGAGGAAGCCAAGGAAAAAATCAGAGATTCTGGGAGACTTATAAACAGAGGGAATTCCAAGAGAGCTAGTAGATTTTCATTAGTAAGCACAGTGGGCCAATTTGAGAAAAGCAGCTGGAATTGAGAAGATTTTGTCCAACTCAATAGCAAATGAGTACAAGACATCCACGCAAGCCTGAAGGATCTGGGGCAGTCTGGCCCAGACACACTCTTAAAATTGACCCACCAGGGTTCCCTTCAGTCCAGAGACCCCACACAGGGAATAGAATCCAAATTCAGCAGGACAGGGACAAAAGAGGCAGGAAAGACAGTGGCCAGTGAACTCATAAATTTCTGTAACTGACATGAAAACAACAGAACAGGGAGATCTATGAAGTTACAAAGCTATTCTGAACACAGCTACTTCTAAAAGTTGAGAAAACTAATTTCATGTGAAAATTAATAAAAAAGGATCATAATTAAATCTGACTTAAATTTATTATAAGAAAAAAGAATATGGAGCAGAATAATCTTCCCACAAACATGCAAAGCATGACAGAAAATACATCCTTATAAATCACTTGAAAACCACAATTTGCTACTTCAAAAAGAACTAGAAGACACTAATAAAAATGACACGTAACATGAAAGTACAATATAAATCAGAAATAAAAGCTCTCAAAAACATGACAGAACCCAAGACAACTACAAATAAGAAAAAATTTTTCAAATAAGAAAAAACTAGAAAAAAAACACAAAAGAATAAACAAAAAGTGATGTGAGAAATGAAAGACGAAAGGAAATTTTCAAACTCTAAAAGTTTGGAGAAAAGGATCTGACTGAATGTGACAAATATTTAAATAGCAAAGAAGATCCAACATGTTGACAATAGGAATCCCTGAAGAAAAAAACCAAAACAAGGCAACAAATACTAAAAATAATTCAAGGAAATTTTTCACAATAAAGATTTGAAATGACATACTGAAGCAGCAAGTAACATCCCTGAAAATACTAACTCTGAGCAACCAACTGTAAAATTGCTGTATTTTGAAGAAAAAAAAAAAGAATCGGGCAGCCCGGGTGGCTCAGCAGTTTAGCACTGCCTTCAGCCCAGGGTATGATCCTGGAGACCCAGGGATCAAGTCCCGTGTCGGGCTCCCTGCATGGAGCCTGCTTCTCTCTCTGCCTGTGTCTCTGCCTCTCTCTGTGTCTCTCATAAATAAATATTTTTTTTAAAAATGGAAATGCATCTCATCTCTGTGGATTTGAATGTTAACTTTATAAACTATTAAAAAAAAAGAAAAAAGAAAAGAATCCTGTAGGTTTATAGGAAAAAATTAAAGTGACACACAATGTTAATAAAATTAGATCATCATTATCAGACTTGACAGCAAGACTTTATTCCAATAAAAAATGGAATGATATAATTAAGATATTCGAGGAAGGTAAACATGACCCAAGATCTTTACATTGACCAAACCTGACATCAACAAGCCTGCTAGTAAACACTGTATGAACAATTTTTTTTATAAATTTATTTTTTATCGTTCAATTTGCGAACATATAGAATAACACCCAGTGCTCATCCCCTCAAGTGCCCCCCTCAGTGCCCATCACCCAGTCACCCCCACCCCCTGCCCACCTCCCCTTCCACCACCTCTAGTTCATTTCCCAGAGTTAGGAGTCTCTCATGTTCTGTCTCCCTTTGTATGAACAATTTCTTAACCACAAAACCAATTGAGAGTTGAAAGGAAGAGAGTTCCCAGCCTGGGACAGAAAATATACAAGATGACTTCAAAGAGCTTATAATATCCAACATCAAGAAAGCCACTGATGATTGTGAGAGTGTTGAGATGACGCAGGAGTCAACATGAAGAGGCTGTCAACAGCCATAGACAAGACAACGTGAACAACAGTAAGAACGAAAATTGGAAAAGATGGAAACCTGTTTAAAAGCAGGAGTTAACAACTAAACTTTTAAAAATTAATTGGTCACTTTCTAAATATTGTAAGAAAACAATGCATGACCTTGAAAACTGATACAGTTGAAGAATCAAGTATTTATCCTGCCCTTCTTATCTGAATTATACCTCTGGGTAACTGAAAATAGATGAGAACAAGTCATTCTTTATAATGTTACTATAAGTAATAAATGTAAACAAAATGATAGAATTAGTGTCACCATTGTGCAACCTCCAATGAATTAACAGACCCACTATGTTAATAGCTGCTTCCATCACAAGCAAAAAAAAGAAAAAACAAACCACCAAAGTCAGCACTGTAGCTTCAGAGAATAGAATTCAATAGCACACAGAGTCTTGCCAAGCAGATTGAACATGTGTCTGATGAAGTCTCTATATCCAGCTGTAGGAAATACACTGACTGTACCATGAGTAAGCTACTGGCAACATCCAGACTTTGGGAAATGCAACAGGTCCAACCCAGGTTCCTTGGCAGATAAAGTATAGGGAACAACAATGGAAAAAAGGAATGGAGTAGAAAATTGTAGATTAAGTGCAATTTAAAAGATATCAAACTATAAAAGTAGACAAGACCTATCATGTCTAGGGATGTATATCTGGGGCACAGAACTATACAGAAATTAAAGGAAGTAATTACTATAAAAGTTAGCATAGTGTATACATGTAGGTGGGGAACAGAATGGGTATGACTAAGAAGGGGCACATAATGGAACTGCTAGAGTCCCTTGATGTTCTATGACAGGTGTCTTACTTAGAAGGGTGCTTGCCATATAACCTTGTATGTGCTTTTTGTGTGGTTTTCTGTACATATGCCTCATTTTACAATGAAAAGCTTAGCTAGAAAAATAATAATAATAATAATGGTAACACTCCAAATTATCAAGGAAAAGGAGCAACCATGCAGAAGTAGAAATCCAACAGAATACCTGAAAAGCAGATGGTGAAGAACATGGAGATCCTGCCTTCAGAAGCTTGGGGGTTATGCGCAAGACTGTCCAGTTGAGTCAGAAATCCCAAATCTTGACGTAGGCATTCTGGGCTAAGAGGAAGCATGCATTATCAGCAGCATGAAACATTGATAGGGAAGGCACATGATTCAGCTCCTGGGGACAGCACCAGAGCTACAAATCACCAGCTGAAGGAAGACAGGATGGAGAAAAAGAATATAGCAGAAAGTCTTAAATATATGGCTTCACCTCATCCACTGCCATACCAGTATTTATGGAATAGAGATAGGCTGTAAATATAAAAGCAATTTTAAAAAGAAAAGAATTCTTTAAAAATAAGGTATTTTTAAAGAGAACCAGGATTGTTTTCTCCTGAAATACATGTTTGTGAAAACCTTCCTGGAGGGGACCCAAGATTAGTATCATTTACAGACCTGCCCTAAAATATATAATCTCTTCTTCCCTTTCCTCTTCTCGATACAGATAGCATGCCTTATGTATCACCTCAGGTTCCCTTGGCCTCATCTTTCCCTGAGGCTGTCAGCCATTTTTTGGCTGAGCCACCACTGCAGTGACCAATGAGGGGTTGGGGAATCTCAGGCTCACTATCTGTGAGCATGGTCTGCCTTGCCTCATCCACATTAGACATCCTTAATTCCCTTTTGCCATGTAAGACAAACATATTCATAGTTTGTAGTTTCGGGACATGTTTGGAGAGACCACAATTCTGCCCCCATATTCCACTTTACACTGTCTGTGTGACCCTATGATTTCTCTAACAAAATATTTCTCATAAGCTATTTGTTCAGTCCCTACTTCCTAGAGTATCTGACCTAAGATGCTTGGGACCAACAGTGAGCCCAGAAAGCAGAGCCTCAATATAGTCTGACAGAATTAGGGGCCTGATCACCGGTCAAACATAGGATACTGATCGTTCCTGGCAGGGATGGGTGTCACAGTTACACACATTACACCTGTGGTTAATGGGGCACACAGGTGGAAGGTGATGCTTGGAGAGGTGACAACAATGGTGACAAGGATTAACTGCAGGAGGAATTCTCTGGATGGTATTAGAAGCTTTGCAAAAAATATGTTCAGGATAGCTATCTACCAAATTAGAACACATCTGCAGCAACCACAGGGGAGACTATACTGAAAATAAGGCCTGTGTTTTCATTTTCCAAATGGCAGAGGTGCAAAGACACTGAACATGCAGCCTGACTTCTAAGTCAGTCAAAGCTTTAATGAGAAAAGACTGGGGCTCTGACACAGAAGAGGAGAAATATTTACCTGGACCAGCCTGAACATCTTAACCCCCAAATCCCTCTAGCACACTGGGGTCCCAGAAGCAGCCTCACTTCCTGCTTTCCTGCAGACCTATGTCCATACCTGAAGGAGGTGATTTCCCAGATGTTCTTGTTGTCGTTGATGTCAGTGAGTCATCAAAGTGTCTACAGAGCCTTCAAAGGCTCCCTCCACCGACCTCCCCACTCAGCCATCTGGAGTCTGGACAGTCAGGGATGGGCCTCTTCTGGAAAGCATTTCTATGCACACCTCCACTTCTCCTCCTCTTGGGGCCCCATCAAATATTTTCTACTTTCTTGGGAGAACCATCTCTCCTCAATCTACACACTTTCCCAAGTTTTCTTTCTAGAAAGAGTCTTCTATTTTTGCGAGAATGTTTGGCTCCTGTAAACCAAAACCAAGAGGAAATTTCCTTCCAGTTATTTTCCACTGTGTGCACTGAAGCAATGAGCTCCTAAGAGCCTCATAACTTAAACATGAAATAGGATAGATAAGGGAACAATCAGGAGGGGGACATGCAGTTTCAAAGAATATGGACATAATTCTAAAAATAAGTAAAAAAGTAATATAGACACACACGAGTCCAGGAGAGGAGCATAACGCCCTGTCAGAGCTAAACTTGTAATGAAGACATCTAATCCTAAATATTGATTGGACTGCAAATCAGTATTTGCCATCTATTTAAAATAGGATGTCAGGTGCGTGGGTGGCTCAGTCAGTTAAGCATCTGCCTTCATGAAGCTCAGGTCATGATCTCAGGTTCTGGGATCAAGGCCCATGTCAGGCTCCTTGCTCAGTAGGGAGTCTGCTTCTCCCCCTCTGTCTGCCCCTCCACCGTGCTCATGCTCTCTCTCTCCTCCTCTCTCTCAAATAAATAAAATCTTTAAAAATCAATCGATCGATAATAAAGTAGGATGTCATAAAAGCAAAACTGAAAAAGATAGAACTGGCTCATGCAACTCATCAAGACCTTGATTCCTTCCTCATTATTTCTGAAAGACTTGTTCAAATAATACTAGCCCAAATTCCTCTAATTATTACCTGGCTCCATGGAATGACACAGACTCAAACATCTTTCAGGAAAATTTTCTGGCCATCCTGTTTCAAAAGTATGTCAAAAAGTCATCACTGGAAGACATTCATAATACTCAAGCAAGGCACATATCTGTGAATGGAAAGAAATACATGTATCTTGGAAAATGATTTTCAGAGACCCCATAAATGCACATTAGCCAACACATCTGAATCCTTGTCACACAACCACTTTGCATTTACATTCTCATCCTGGGACAACGCTATCCCATGGAGGTATATACACAATAGCCTAAAATTTACATGCCAGCGTGAATATCTAGCTAGCATCAGGCCTATTATATGAGTGTGCCCCAAAATCCAAACTGCAAATATAAATCATATTTTTGATGCATTCATTTGTTCACAGCCAAAAAAGCAACCATCCATTAGCTACCTATTTAAAGAGATTTTAGTGCAATCTCGATGCCCTCAACCATCTATTGTGGCCGTTAAGAGTTGCAGTAAATTAGTTTATCTTCAGTCCAAAGTCTCGTTTCATCCATGAAATAATACATGTTGATCCCTGAAACAATAAAATAAAATAAAATACAAATTGGAGGCTTCCCAAAAGCCTTCATCAATGTGGATTGGAAAGCTTGCCATCTGCAGGATTATTTTTCCATGTTCTCCACCACTTTAATCATCTTGCCTAATAAGTAAGCATGATTGATCAGAGCCAAAGGACAAAGCAGGTCCTGTAGGGGGAACCCAAAGTATTCATCCCCTAAGGATGCACCTGAGATGAGAGAGAAGGCATGAATCCTTTGAGAGGCATGCAAGGGCCCTCATAAAATGGAAAATTGACACATTTTTGATGTAACTATCAACATACATTCAACTATTTCTTAAAGAGAGGAAATTAAATAGTGTTTATCAGTCACACTTGACAATTATCTGGAACTACTCCAGATGCAGCAAATCTCCATGAAAGCCTCCTGGATTCACCAAAGAATAGGAACTTCAGCCAAAAACAAACAAAAAACCACAGTACTGAGGTCAATAAGGGCTGAAACACAGCCATTCTGTCTGCCTAACTATCTTATCTATTTCATTATTAGGTGCAGGATTATCTGATATCTTCCTGTGGCATTTATCTGGAATAAACTAAAGAATGGGTTTAAGTATATTATCTTAATGCATATAAAGGGAAAATAAATCTGTATTCCCTTTTTTTAATAATAAATTTATTTTTTATTGGTGTTCAATTTACCAACATACAGAATAACACCCAGTGCTCATCCCATCAAGTGCCCCCCTCAGTGCCCGTCACCCATTCACCCCCACCCCCCGCCCTCCTCCCCTTCCACCATCCCTAGTTCGTTTCCCAGAGTTAGGAGTCTTTATGTTCTATGATATTTGATATTATGATATTTCCCACACATTTCTTCTCCCTTCCCTTATATTCTCTTTCACTATTATTTATATTCCCCAAATGAATGAGAACATATAATGTTTGTCCTTCTCTGATTGACTTACTTCACTCAGCATAATACCCTCCAGTTCCATCCACATTGAAGCAAATGGTGGGTATTTGTCATTTCTAATGGCTGAGTAATATTCCATTGTATACATAAACCACATGTATTCCCTTTTTTTTAAGGTTTTATTTATTTGAGAGAGATAAAGCAGGAGTAGCAGAGAGAGGAATAGAGGAATTGGGGGAGAGAGACAATCCAAGCTGACTCCACACTGAGCGTAGAGCCTAACTTGGGGCTCGACCTCATGACCATGAGGAACCAAAATCAAGAGTCAGACACTCAACTGACTGAGCCATCTAGGTGTCCCAAAATCTGTATACCTTAGGAAGATATAAATGATCCAGGTGGATATCTTACTGACATAGATAAAAAGATGATAGAGACAGAGATAGATGTTTCCAAATTTCACTTTAAAATTTCCAAACTTGACTCTTATTCTTGCTTAATATAAAACTGTTTATCCACATATCGCATATTTGTCTGAGCACAGTGTAAATCTAGGTTAGAGGCATCAAATAAATATTAAAGGAGCCGAAATTTTCATTCTGCACAAACACAAGCCAGAAATCATTTTTAATAATTTACAATGCAAGCAACAAAGAGCCTTTCCATTTCTATCAGTAGAAATTTTCATCTACTAGCCCTTTCCCACCTGAGACCGGAAGCTCTCCTGCCTTCTCAGGCACCTCTACATACATGAGAGAGACAGCGTCAGTTGTAAAGCCAAGAAATGCATCTCCACCATTAACGTAGTGGGGTTCAGCCAAGAAAAACCATCAACCTGGTGAAGTAAGCACAAAAGAGCCTCAATAAAGCAACATCATTTGAAAGCAGAGAACGTTGTCCAACAAAACACTGCACGGCCACATAAAATGAATGGATTTTGTTAATATTTCTTGCTGAAACCCAAAGGTTTACAATTCTGAACACTGGATCTCTGTTTCTTTCGAGCTATCCTTCTGACACAGCCTTGCCTGCTTTCATCTCTGTTGCCCAACCATGCTGAATTTTTTGCCCTGCCTATCCATCCCCTTTGCACATGCCAAGCGATTTTGGTCTTCTGACGCTTTCTCTTTGCCAACATCCCGTTTGGATTATTGATCGAGAGGCTGGATCTTTGGAAAGCTCTCATCTTTGAAAGAGTTGTCAGGCTGCAGTTTTGCAAACTGCAGAGCACAAACACTTCAATATTTATGCTCCTTCTATCGACACTGAGTAAATTAGACTCTGCAATACCTGCATTATCCAAACCATCTGCTTCATTGCGTTTTTTTAAATGAGTAGGTGGGGGAAATTTATGAGCATTTTCTCTTATCTCTTGTTGCTAGGGAAACTACTTTTTTTTTGGTCGGGATAATCCTAGAATCTCAAAAGAGCCATGATGCAACGTTCCTTCCCCTATTTCTTCAAATGAAATCTGTGTCTTCCCTGGAGAGAGCTTTATACTGGCTACTCAGTCTCCAAAGACATTATAATATTCCAAGCTAGTCCAAAACACTCAGGGCTGAATTTTCGCTTTGCATACTCACAGTGAGCCCATGCCAAACGGAGGGGTCCACAAAGTTTGTCTCAAAAAAACCAAAATGACTGTTTTATAAGGGATTATTTTGTCATTCAGGCCCATAAAACTCAAGGGGAGCAAAAAGATCCATTCTGCCCCAACAGACTGGAAGTCGCTTTACTGAAAGAACCCCTTGTGTGATGAAGACAAAATAAAAAATAATTATGTTCAGTTCCACGGGGCTTTCTGCCTGAAAACATAAAAGAGAATCTGCAAGCAGAGTGGGAAACTGCCTATGGTTTTCATATCCTCAGGGGTCTTGGAAAACATCAGTCCTCAGTGTACGCAGCCCACATCCTACCATAGGAGAGAACACACTAAAAAGAACTTTTGAAACATGGCATTTGCGGATCACGGGTTTGCTTGTGGAGGTACAGCGTAAGTCGCCAATAGCACATTTTGTACTAGGAAGGCAAATGTGCCAGAACAGAAAATGTGCACAAACAAGTAATTTGCATTCTGCTTTTGGAGACAATCAGACTCCACCCCAAAATCCACATCATATTTGCATAATTCATTTATGAAATACTGTTTTTCATTCTCTTGAGCCACAGCTGCTGCTAGGGGAATGGGCGTGGTCCACACCCAGCTTCAAATTTTCCCTGCATAATCCCCAAGCAGAGGGTTTTTGCACATAGTTAAGCAGGGAGGCTCAGATGCTCAAAAGGGGAGACCTTAAAAGATTCTGAAAGACTTTCTGCCTTACGCTCAGTGTGACATCCAAGAAAGCATTTCAAAGAAATGGCCAAGAACCCCAATTGGTGATGGCAAAAAAGTAATCATTGATTTGGGGGCTAGAAACAATTAAGAAAAAGCTTAACCCTCTCTTCATGGTAAAGCAAGAAAATTAGTGCAAAAGGGCCCTGAAAGTTTAGCTTCAATTTTTAATGTTAACTCAACTGTACATTAACTTGATCTCTCCCACAATAAATGCCATCTAATGACCAGTAAGGTCTGAGACCCTTGCACAAGGTTTACTAACATTGTTTGCCTTCATTTATTACCAACAGCAGTTAGGTGTGTAAAAATTATTACCATAAACCAGAAGACACAGTTTTGTATATCAGAGCAACTCAATGGGCCAGCTGCAACTACACAAGTTGGAAGCTTGTTAGAAATGCAAATCCACAGGTCCCACCACAGACCTAGAGGATCAGAATCAATGGGACGGTATGCCCAGGCATCTGGCTATTTTTTCATTTTGCTTTTATTTAAATTCAAGTTAGTTAGCAATAATACAACACTGCTTTCAGGAGCAGAATCCAGTGATTCATCACCCACATAAAAACATGCAATGCTCATTTCATCACGTGCCCTCCTTAATGCCCATCACTCAGTTACCCCATCCCCCCACCCACCTCCCCTCCCATAACCCTCAGTTTGTTCTCTATATTTAAGAGTCTCTTATGGTTTGCTTCCCTCTCTGATTTTATTTTTCCTTTCCCTATTTTCATCTGTTTTGTTTCTTAAATTCCACATAGGAATGAAATCATTTATTTGTCTTGCTCTGACTTATTTCACTTACCATAATACTCTCTAGCTCCATCCACGTTGTTGCAAATGGCAAGATTTCATTCTTTTGGATGGCTGAGTAATACTCCATTATACATTCATATGTGTCTAAATATACCACATCTTCTTTACCCACTCATCCATCAATGGACATCTTGGTTCTTTCCACAGTTTGGGTACTGCTGATCGTGCCCAGGCACCTGTCTTAACAAGCTCCCCAAGTGAGGCTGATGTACATGTCTGAGAACTACTAGTCTGGACTGTTTGGGCCCTATACCACAAAACCTGCCATGTCCTCATTCATGTTACTAATTAGCCACCTCTCATTTCCAGTATCATGTATGATGCATTCAGATCACAGAAACAAACCATATTATCCAAGATTCTACTTAAGTGCATTAATTTCGTGGACCATAATTTACTAATATCCTTGAAGCAGATCAAAAAGAAGGAAATATTACAGGGAAAGGTAGAAGAAATTATTTAGGAAATTATGCTGCCATTAAATTCAGCATTTGAGAGGAGATGTAAAAACAAGGAGAAACGCATTATAATATTAAACGAAATATACAGAATTACATATTTCCTGTAATCACAATCTTAGAGTATAGATTTTTAAAAAGACCAGAAAGTGGGATGCCTGGGTGGCTCAGTGGATGAGCATCTGCCTTTGGCTCAGGGCATGATCCTGGAGTCCCGGGATCAAGTCCCTCATTAGGCTCCCCACAGGGAGCCTGCTTCTCCCTCTGCCTATGTCTCTGCCTCTCTCTCTGTGCCTCTCATGAATAAATAAATCAAATCTTTAAAAATAATAATAATAATAAATAAAAACACAGGAAAGAGAGTCACTAAATTGTCAGCAGTAGTCTTCAAGTGGAACAAACCATAAATGATGTTACTCCCCTTTTTACTGTTGTCTGTTTTTCATTGTTTTGATCCTAACAACAAGGTATTGCTCTTTTAATGGAAAACAGACTTCAAATGCAAATTAAGACAGGACCAGTCTATAATTTGCTACCAAAAAAGATAACATAGTAATGATATGAAGCAGAGTCAGTCTCTCCTGGATTTGCTACTAACCAATATGTACAGTGATACTGTATTTTACTATGCCTTGTCTTAGAGCACATCATACACACTAGGAAATGATCCTGACAGCCTAAAGATACTCTGGAAAAATACATACAGCATAAAGGGTGGCTTGGGAATCACACAGGTGTCCAAATGGAGTTTATTATAAAAGAGAGGATCCATTCAGGTTAAGACATTCACACATAATTCATGCCATCCTATCCTCGGCTCTAGGCCTCCATCACTACCTGAAAGTGAAGAACACTTGGGAAAACCTAGAAACACAACTGCAGTATGTTCCCTGGCTACAGATGTGCTTTCAGCTTAAAACCACCCCAGCTGCTTCTACCCTTCAAATCCTGCAATCCCAGGAAGGCAGACATCAAATGGATGTTCAGAAAGATAGGAAAAGTGAATCTGCAAAGTGTTGACCTTGAAAATGTCCTTTTGGCTTCCTCAAAAGAGACCATCAAAGGATCAGAATGGACTGAAAAGTCTGGGATCTACTTACTCTGGGTCAATTCTTGATTACATTTCATCCATCAGCTATACCTTCTCTCTCTGCAAAATGAAAATGATACCTGCCTTACACAGTCACTGTGAGTACAAAGAAGGTAGTATGTGCCCCAAGCAGTGGATATGGTTTGGGGGAGGAGGGGATCCAAGCAATAGTAGGGAGTATTATCTGAATTAGAAGAGTCGTCTACCCCTTCATTCTAAGGGACCAAAACACCTCGCTAGTAAGCATATAAAGTCATGTCAGCTCTTAGGAAAACAATTTGTTGCCATAGTTCACCCAGCTATTCCATGCTTGACTACAATCCAAGAGTAGCTTTGCACATGTGTGCTAGGATTCATACCTGAGAATACATTCCCAGCAGCATTATTTATAAAAGCAAAAGTCTAAAAACTCTGATACCCTACGACAGGAGAATGGATAAATCATCATGGCAGAGCTCCCCAGTGAATTATTTTATGAGAGTCAAGCTTAATTGAACTATATCTTAGAAAAACCTTAGAAATAAAGGTTGAGTGAAAAAAGCAAGTCCCCATGATATTCTTTATATGAAATACAAAAAAAACAAACAAACAAACAAACAAAAACAAAAGTAAACTACATTTTTCTTAAGTATACATATGTATTTAATAAAAACAGCAAGAATGGAATGCCTGGGTAGTTCAGTCAGTTACTCAATCTGCTTTAAACTCAGGTCATGATCCTGGGGTCTTGGGATGGATACTCATGTTGAGCTCTGTGTGTGGGACTCCTTGCTCAGTGGGAAGTCTGCTTCTCCCTCTCCCTCTCCACCTCCCCTACCACTAGTGCTCTCTGTCCTGCACTCTCTTAAATAGATAAATAAAATCCTTAAAATTAAAAATTAAAAAAAAACAGCAAGAAAATTAAAGCAAGGGAATGAAAATTTCAAACATCAGATTTTTGGGGTACTTGGACGCAAGAAGGCAGAAGGGTTAAAGAAGTACAAGTGGTATAAGGCATTAACAATGTCCTAAGTCTTAGTTAGGTTCAAGGGCTGCTCAACATATCATTTAGTGAATGGAATAAAAACAAAGCTAAGGCCACTCATGGAGCAATGATCATAGCATGCCTAATTCTGCACTTGACGTTTGTGTAAATGCTAAGAAAGACAGAACATTTTCTGTCAAAGGTGTTTCCAGACTTAGAAAGAAATGGCAAAAAAAAATAAAAAATAAATAAAAAAAAATAAAAGAAAGAAATGGCATCAGGAGAGGGGACTCAATTTAACAGAGTAAGTAACAGAGAGAAAAAACCAAAACACACAGTTAAAGAAGTGCTAGAAGTCCAAGCACCTACAGCAAAACAAAGTGTTATGAGTAATGTCTCAGCCCTGGTGGAAAAGCCATGAACAGAAAGGATGGTATGTTTGTTTCTTTTAATTATTCATTTATTTATTTATGAGAGACACACAGAGAGAGAGACAGAGACAGGCAGAGGGAGAAGCAGGCTTCACGCAGGGAGCCTGACTCAGGACTCGATCCCAGGACCCCAGGATCACATCTCAGGCCGAAGGCAGGCGCTAAACCACTGAACCACCCAGGGATCCCCGAAAGAATGGTATGTTTGAGCTTGAGAAGGAAAGTACAAAGTTCACCATTCCAGAAACACCAGGCTGAAGGCTGGAACACACCCATGACAGATTGTCTACAGAGCTCCATTTGAAGCAATTTTCTGAAGATCTCTTGTTCCAATTAACACCTACACTTCACATGTATGCGTTTTTTAATTTTAACTCCATAGCCTCACCTTCCTTTGAAAGAGAAAAAAAGAAAAAAATTTTGACATCCTAAAAGCAGCTTTGTCACCACCCAAAAAAATAAAGGGTTGTACCAAAATAGTAATAATTTCTGCATTTATTGAGCAATTACTGCATGCCCCACACCCTGTTCAGTGCTTTCATTTGTGAGTTCATTTAGGTCTTGCTACACAGGGGCAGGGACTCTCAGCATCTCTTAATGATGGAGATGGGAAAACCAAGAGACAGATTAGGGAATGAGAAGTTACATCTTTTTTGAAGCTGCCCTGTCTGGCTGAGTTATCTGCTGTTCAAGCCCATTTTCTTATCTACTCCAGAGCAACTGAGACAAGGAGAGAAGGTGAGCTGGTAGGTACCCACCTCACCCAACTTCCCAGCAATATTTGGGACAATGCCAGCAGCACCTTGGAGCTGCCATAGCTGCCTGGCTTCTTTTCTTCCTGAATCAGAGGTAGTTAGCAACCCAAACCTGAAATTGAAAGGGAAGGAAACCGTAAATACAATTCCTGCCATCACTCCTCTTCACTGGCAAATCATCTCTCTCTCACACCCCTTGTATTACAAATGTGCATTCCATGGCGTTAGCCAATTTTGGATTCTCCATAGAAAAGAAATGCCCAAATGGTACATGTTCAAGGCTGTAAGATTCCAATTAACTTCAGCACTGATTGCTTTGTCATTCGAGTAAAGGGAGTCACTTTTTTTAATCAATGGGGTGAGAATCACAAAGATTAAGTGCTGTTTGCTGAGGCCCTGAGAAGCCATGGATGACTGTAGTTCTCCTGCAAAGTGAGAATGCCAGAATGTTAGGATCCTGGTGGGCAGAGCAAAAATCCTGATGGCTATGCCACATTCCAGGCCAGAACATCACGATCTCTAAGGGAGGGATAGGGACCAGGCTCCCCAAAATGACTCTAGGCTATCATCACCCAGAAACTTGGGGAGAAGGAAATAATTACAGAGGTAATAACTGGAAAAGAGCTGGCGAATTTTCAGATGGTTTTCATTTACACTGAAGTTAGGAGGACAAAAATCAATGATCCCTCTGTCCAACACTGAAAGTTTTAAATTTTGGATACAGTATCACACATATATGGTACTTAATAAAAAGATTGCATCCAGTTATGATGCTTTAATATAGCATCATTTGTTTCTCAGCCTACAGCAAAGATTTCCACAAAGACTTTCTGCCCTTTGTTATTTGTATTTGTTATTTTGTATTTCTGATGAGCATCAGAAAGGAGACATGGGTCAGATGGAGGCCCCTCCCAAGCCACCTGGGCCACTTCTTAGGAGGATGTCTTAATCTGTGGAACTGGCTTGTTTCAAACTTTAACTTTCCTTTGAATGACTGTGTTATCTCTATTAATTTTCCAAAGAGAACACAGAGCCCCTCTAAAAATTGTTTAGGTTCCTAGAAAAGAAAAATAACCATTTCCCCCAAAATTTACATTACAAATTACATTTCATACCCAATGGGAAAGTCTGTTTATCTTTTATTCAAATAACATCAACTCCTTTCAGGAAATAAATTAAATTCTAGTTCCTTGCTCAGCTTTGAAAAATATATTTCCAAAACAAGCCAGGGAGATACTTCTCATAAATGTATCCTCATTATGTATCTACTCCAGTCCCCTGTATTTAATAAAAATATATTTTGATACACATTTCACATTATATATGGTATTTCTGTTTATCTGGTTGAAAACAGATATATCACAAATAATTATCAGAATATAACTGGATAAGATATCTATGTAATTACATGTAACATTATACATATAATACATTAAGCACATTTTTAGATTTTGTTTAATATATCATATTTATGTAGATATGTTTATGTGTGTATATTGATACACACTTCACATGCTCAAAGTGATTTCAAGCAATGAAAATGAGCATGTAAGCTCAGAAAATTACTTACAGAGCAAGACAAAGCTAAATGAATCTTCTTAATTTGTTACTTCAAGATCATCATGAAGTGTTCTACTCAGTACAGAAGTCAACATAAAGTATTTAAGAAAGCTCAATTTTGCAGAGTTTCACAGTTATGTACTGAACCTGCTTATTCAAATCCATCTAAATCCCATTTGGAGGGGCTTCTAGATCTTTGAAAAGATTTTTCTTAGGCGAGGTCTTTTGGGGCCAGGATAATGAGTCCTCCCAGAGGACCCAGGGACTGTCTCCACTATCAGACAACAGCACAGAAAGGAGCAATCGATCTCACAGCCAGGCTGTGTCCATTTCACTCATCATTTAATGCTGCCTGGATTCATTCTGTCACAGTAATTCGCTTGAAAAGTTATGTCTACAAAAGGCTTGTAAAAGTATCTTCAATTTGAAGTCAGCGGGGTAGGAATTAGAGTGCTTTTCCAGTGCCTTCTGGATATTTCCACACCATCCTATTTTTCCTATGTGTTTGAGCTAGTTGCTGGCTTACCTGGGGACACTCAGATACTCTCAGATGTTTATTGGTGCTAGTACTGATCATTCGGGACAACTAGTAAGACCTTTCTCATGAGCCTCCCATCACCACTGGCAATTTTAGGCCCCTTTGCCTAAAATTGCTACACAGCCCAACCTGTATGTGCATGCACTGTACTCCTCACCCACTGTACTTTTTTCTTGTCTCTCTCTACTACCAAACATGTGGTGTATTTTACTTATTATCGATTGTAAAAAGGCACAAGTCACATAACAATACCTTGTGGCTTTTTCTGACTTCCCTGCTAGACTATAAGCGCCATAAGGACAAGAACTTGAACTGTTCCCTGGTAAATTGCAAGTGCTGAGACAGTGCTTGACAAATGGCGGGTGATCAATAAATATATTATCACATGAATAAACCACAATGCAAACAGATCACTCAAGATAAAAAAGCAGGAGTATTAGAGGAAAAGGAGAGAAAAATAGATCTTCAGTGTTCAAATGGTTCAGCACCTAGGTCGATTTGTTTTCAGGGTGAAATGGAGCCTTGGTTGACTTTCAAACTTATGGGTCATTCCTTTATCATCTCCATAGTTTTCCAGAAGAAGCATGCTTGGATGTGATCAGATAACACGTCCAATGGCCCCAATTACCCTGAATTCTTGCCAGAATCAGAAACATTAGGGTTTTGTTTGTTTTCTTCTCTATATTTGAATTGGCACTGGTAGATATAAATGTTGAAATTGATTTTATTTTAAATGTAGTCACATTTCCCAACCTCTTGCCAATCTTTTTATCATCAGTTACTGACCAGGCTTTGCAAGCCACGCTTACAGTGGTGTATGTTTTTGTTCTACTCATCTTACAGATTGGCAGAATGTGTTGTTCCACTTATTCTTACAAGTTGTGTATGTTTTGTTCCACTTATTTTATCCCATGATCTAAGGCAGAGGTTAGCAAGTCGTTCCATAAAGGGCCAGACAGTAAATACTTCAGGCTCTGCAGGTTTCACTGTCACTGTAGCAACTACTCAACCCTGCTGCTCTTCCAGCACAGCCATGGACAGTATATAAAAACAAGTGGGTGTGGCTAGGTTCCAATAAAACTTTATTTTTAGACAATGAAATCTGACTTTCATGTAATTTGCACAAGTCATTTTTATATAATATTTTCTTTTGATTTTTTTCAAACAATTCAAAATGCTAAATCCATTCTTAGGCTGTGGGCCATACCATAGCAGGCAACAGGAGAGGCTGCAGTTGCCACCCCCTGCCCCTAGGTTGTTTTTTTTTTTTTTCCTTAGGTATTAAAGGATTTCTTCAAGTGGCTCTTAAGCTTGAAAAGGTGATTTCTAGATCCTTCTTTCAATCCCTATCTCCAGATGCAAATTACCATGGAAAGTTCTCTGCAAGTCCAAAGACTGAAGCTGCTAAATGAACCCATGGTACAGGAAACCAGATTCTCACCAGGGGTCTGGGGTTTCACATCTTTGCTGCTTTCTGCTCTTTGGTGCTATAGAGCCAGCACCTAACGCATCATACTCATCCTCACTGGAAAACAGCAGCAGGTGGCCAAAGGGATGTTAAATTGAATAGTGTCCCTCATCTCCCCAGAGGTGTTAGATGCTCCTTCCCCTCTGCTCCCCCAGCCTTTGCTCATCCCTGCATCCAGGGTCCTCCTCCCACGTAGAGCACAGCCAGCCCCTTGAGGCCAAAGCGCCCCTGAGCCCTGGCATTCTGCTCAGTATCTAAGATGCCCAGAGCATACTCATCGAACGTCATACCCTCACTTTAGGCAGAACCGAAAGAGTACTGTCCAGTACAGAGAGAAGGAAGCTTTCTGAGAACAAATACAAATGGATGTGACCATCTGGGAGGGTCTCTGGGACTTATGTCCTTTGGATTGGGAACAAAAACCTTTCATAAATCACTGCCAACTTGGAGAATGGATCCAGTGACTGGACAAAATGGGAAACTATTGGCAAAAGTGCAATTCACACAGGCCTGATAAAATGATTCCACTTCTTCTGTCTCTCCTGTGTCTCTACAGCTCGCCATCACCACCAGTTGGTAAGGGGTTCCAAGCCCAGCAGTTAGTGATGGTGAGCATTCAAGTTTTAGTCAACATAATCAAGTATACAGGCAGCTGTTACAAGTCGTACTACCACCTGTGGACAAACTCAGATCATCTCAAGGGAGCAGACACCAACTCCCATCTTTGTCCAAGCAGCGTTTGTTTCAACAGGAACACCCTCTGCCAATCAAACGATGGTATGGTTAGAACAGAACTGCTTCCGTGATGTCCCTCTCTCTTCACTGTTCATCCTGCTAGAGGCACTTTTTCCTTCCACTTTGCCCAAAGTGGTTCACTGCACTGACCACACACTAAAAAGTACTTGGGGTTTCTCCAAACCTTTTTGAACTGGAAAATCATGCTGTGCTTATTTTGCCCCTTAAATAGGTTAAAAGACAAACCACTGAGTAGGGAGCCTCAGATCCCAACACTGGTCAAGGGCTGGTGCTATCTGCAGAGTAATGGAGTTATCGGTGGAACACTGTGGGTTGGCTCATGAACTGCATATAGAGTTAAAGCAGAGCTCCTGGGGGCTTCCGTTTTGGAAAGTGCTGCCAATCATTCCTGCTCTTCTTCCCAAGGGGAGTAGATAAAACTCTAAGTTGGCCCCCACAGCTCTCACTGTCCTTTTGTACAGCTCTATATAATCCCCTCCCCGACACCACCATAGGATATCATTCCCATGATCAGGTTCAGTTAGGTTAGGTTATATGGCAAGATGAAGGGAAACTGCAAGATTAAAAAGTCCTTACACAGTTGACTTTGAGTTAAAAAAAAAAGGGGGCGGGGGGGGAAAAACAATCAGGCCACGAAAAGATATGGAGGATCATAAATGCACACTAGGTGAAAGAAGCTAATCTAAAAAGGCTACATACTGTAGGACTCCAACTATATGACATTCTAAAAAAAAAAAAAGACAATAAAAGAGAAATATAAAGATCAGTGGTTGCCAGGGGTTAATTAAGGGAGAGGGAAAGGTGGACAGAGCAGAGGATTTTTAGGGTATTGAAACTATACCGCATAATACTTAATGATGGATACATGTCATTATTTGTTTGTCAAGATCCACAGAATGTATAGTGAACTCTAATGTAAACTATGGATTTTGGGTGATAATGACATATCAATGTAGGTTCATCAACTGTAACAAGAGTACCACTCTGCTGTGGGATGTTGGCAAAAGTAGCGTGGGAGAAGGTATGCATGTGTGAAGATGGGGGGGGGGGCACATGGGAAATCTCTGTACCTTCCCTCTCATTTCTGCTCTGTACTTAAAATTTCTCTAAAAAATGGTCTACTTTTTTTTTTTTTTTTTAAGAGAATGAGGTAATTGTTGGCAAGCCTCACCTAATCTGGTGAGCCCCATAAAGAAGTCTATCACTTTCCCTAAAAGCAGAGACTGGTAGCTACAGTGATGCTCTTTTGCTAACCTTGAAGAAGCAACATGTCATGACTATCTCATTAATTCTACAAAGAAATTAATTCTACCAACAATTTGAGAGAGTGTGGATAAAGATCCTTAGTCCAGTCTCCAGATGAGAACACACCCCAGTCAATACCTTACTGGAAAGTGAGACCCTGTCAGACCCTGAGCAGAGAGACTAGGTAAGCTAAGCCTTCTTCAGACTTCTGATCCCAGAATATATGAGATAATAAGTGAGAATTGCTTTATTTATACTAATATATTATGCAGCATAGACAACTAACACAGCAACTCCAGTAAATGCCCAATAATAATAACAATGACAATGGTGATGATAATGATAATATATATTGTACTGCAGTGTTTATAAAATACATGCACACAAGTCACCTGGGTGACTCAGTGGTTGAGCATCAGCCTTTGGCTCAGGGCGTGATCCAGGGTCCTGGGATCCAGTCCCACAACAGGCTCCCTGCAGGGAGCCTGCTTCTCCCTCTGCCTGTCTCCACCTCTCTAAAATAAAATTTTTTTAAAAAAATTTTTTTAAATACACACACACATCTTGGGTTTTTCACTGGCTCACAATTCCAATCTCACTTGGTTGTTGAATCAAAATCACATGGTGAGTAAAACACACAAGCACTGCAATTTTCATGACCTGAGTTTGAAACATGCTTTGCCTGCTTTCTTGTGTAAATCCTTTGGCAATCTTATCCCTGTGAACTCTACACAACAAAGGTAAGAATACCTTCCTGATAACACTGGTTCTTAAACTTGGTGGCCCAAGGTATGCAGCTGTAAACCTCTCCAAACACTGATGCCCAGCCAGCCCCTCTCCTGGTTCTGATGTAATAGATGGTAAGGGGTGGGGCATGGACACTGAGACATTCCCCAGCTCCCCAGTGGATTCTCATGTGCAGTAAAGCAGAAGACTGGCTGTCTTGTAGAGCTGTAGTGACGAGTAAACAGTGAGGACTTCAATGGTGCTCAAGAAAAGCCACTTTTTTGCCCTTGTTTTTTGGGGCATAGAAGCTCGCACTGATTACTAATCTGAATTGGGTTTGAAATAAATATATATAACATAATAAATAAATATATGTAATAATATAATAAATATATATTAATAATATATATATTATTATAATTATAAATATATATTATATATTTATATATTTATATATATTAATTATATTTATATATATTTATAATATAATATAATAAATATATTAGCTTAAGACCAGAGAGTGAATGACCTGAGCTCATACACTTATGTAAGAGTTCTACTATCCAATGTAGCTCATCCTATCACACCTGACCCTAAAGACCACCAGATCCTCTCTTTACATCCCTGTTGGGGTTTTTTTGTTTTGTTTTGTTTTTGTCCAATCTTGGGTCCTTGGGAAATAACCCGTGGAACATGGGTCAGTAAACTGGAGCCTGTGGGCTAAATCCTGCCATTACCTCCTATGGCTAAA
The DNA here is from genome assembly GCF_053574225.1 of Canis aureus. Lineage (NCBI taxonomy): Eukaryota > Metazoa > Chordata > Mammalia > Carnivora > Canidae > Canis > Canis aureus. The sequence continues at coordinate 118,489,573 of NC_135649.1, read as the reverse complement.
AACAGAAGAAATGGAATAAAGTTGTATTGGAAGTAGTCCTTTCATTTATGGCTTTTGTGCTACAATGGCAGAGTTGAGTAGCAATCACATAGCCAAAAATAATTCAGTATCTGGTCCTTTACAGGAATGCTATGCTGTAACAATAACCAAGATGATGCTCTATCACTGTTGATGACCGAACTGGTCTTCATTTAATCAATGCTGATTTTCCCAGAAAATTAAAAACAGGATATATCTGAATAGTTAAAATGCTTAACTTTACAAGAAAACAGACTGAGGCCATGGGAAGTATAGGACTAGCTCAGGCCGTAAGGCCCCCCCAGGAGCCAGGGCATTAAATGGAATCCACATTTTCTACCTTCTGTAACAACGCTGCTTGCACCCACTGCAATTTAACTTATGTAAAACAGCTACTCAAAGGAGCGGTTTGAATGGGGTTGGGGAGGTAATTTCATTTTGTTTTCCATTTGTTTTAATATTGCAAAGCCAAAAATAAATTCAATGGATTGGATAAAACCTGTGGAGGTCTTAGGAACAAGAGAGTCACTCTAGAGTTAGCTCCCAATTCTCCAAAATAATTCTGTTGTTTTGAGAAGGTCAAACAGAACTGAAGTATATATGGGAAAAGCACTATGTTTAAAAGCTTTAAGTGACTGCACTTCATTCTATTAAACTCCAAATGGTTAGAAATTCAGCCCCTGGTGAGCTCTGTTTTAAATTAAAAGATTTTTCTTTGTGTTATTTAACCCACTGTTCCAAGTAGCATAAGCCTTCCCTGTGCATGGATAAGTGCCCAGCCGACCAAAGATTCTGACATAATAAGGAAGAAACCACCTCGGGAGCTGTTTGTCTTTCATTGAAGTCTCTTGGCCGCTGGTTATCACACTGCAGATATTTCCTGGGGCCAAAAATTATTGAATTTCAAAAAGATTTTTTAAATCATTCTTTTTCTCAGTTGTGGCATTCCTAGGTTCTCTAGAATACATTTAATTTTTTAAAATGCATTTCAATAAGCCATTTGTTTAAAAAAAAAAACTTTCTGACTTTCTGCTACTTATTTGTAGCATGAGAGCAATGAACTGGGTGATCTCTTAGGCCCCTTCCCTTTCAAACTAGATGTGATGAGGTACTTTTATTGAATATATTCATCTAGATGAAGAAAAGCAAGACTGCGCAGGGTGCCAGGTGAGGAATCAAGGTGGTACGATCAAGTATATATGCTACCCATGTTATTTTATGTATGTGCTATGAGCTCGTTTGCCAAGGATGATACATCATAGAAACAAGATGGACAACAGATCCTCATACCTAAGGAGTATACAGTCAGTCTGGGAAAGAGGACACCGAAAAGCACAACCGAAGGAACAATTCAGCTACAAAACATACATAGCAAATAAATTCTCAGCCACTTAGATTATTTGTTCTGCTAGCAAGAAGTGATCCATTAAAAAAAAAATTTTGATCTGGTCCAAAAAAAAGAAAAACTGCAACTTCAAAGCTTCCAGGAGTTGTTTTTGGTGCTAAAAGTACATATAGCACGATGATGTTTTATTTAGGATGCTGGCCAATGAGTGTTTTTGGTTATCCAAGTGTGCGCCAAACCCTACTAAGAGGAAGAGACTAGGGATTACTTTGTTCTGTATACTAAAGCAACAGCACTGGGGGCTTGGCAAGTGAAGTAAAGTATGTCCATACTGTATTCCTTTTCTATTGCAGTATTACAAGTTACTACAAATAAAATGACTCGAAACAACACAAGCTTATTATCTTACAGTTTCCATGGGTCAGGAGTACAGACAAAGATGACCTGAGTCCTGGGCTCAGGTTTTACCAGGCCACATCCAAGGCGTGAGCTGGGCTGTGGTCTCAGCTGAGGCTCAGATTGTTACCAGAATTCAGTTCCTTGTGACAGGGACTGAGGTTCCATTCTCAAGCTGGCTGTCAGCTACTGGCCACTCAAAGATCCTAGAAACTGCCCATAGTTTCTTGCTACATGGCCCTCCACAAGCCCCACCTCACACTTCCAATCATTCTGACTTCAGGGAAGGGTCAATTCCATTTAAGTTATCACCTGATTGAGTCAGGCCCACCACAATAGTCTCCCTTGTAACTCAGTGTCAACAGACTAGAAGCCAAATTGCAAAAGTGATATCCTAGCATACCCATGGATCTGCTTACACTCAAACAGAAACAATCACATGGCTGGCTGTGCACCAGGGGAGAATATTAGGGGCAATCTTAGAATTCTGCCTACCATACATATGGCAGCCGTGGGAACACAAGGGCAAGGAAGAATGACGTGCATATGCCCATTTCTGTTCAGAGCAGAGTAAAACAACTCCTCTTAGTTAATAGGAAATTGTGAGTAATGAAGACAAGAGTTGTATAAAAGGGTGGGATCAACTTTCAGATAAACTTGAAACTGGGCAGGTACTGGATGTAATCCTGTGAGCCTCAAGAATCCAACCCCCAGGCTGGTGCTATTCAAAGTAGGGCCCATAAGCTGACCCATCAGCACACCTAAGACTTGTAAGAGACATAAGTTCTCAGGTCTCCCACCCCAGATCTACTGAACCAGAATTTCTGGGGGTAGTGCACAACAATCTGTCTTAACAAGTTCTCTGGGTAACTTGGGTGTTTTCTCAAGTTCATGAAACACTCTATTGGCCAACCTTGTATGTTTGGGTTTTTTCCTAGAAAAATGAAAAGTCTGCAAAGCACTCACAGTGATCTTGGCTATGAGGAAAGAGTTCTGTAACATCTAAAGGAGATCAATACTGTCCAAACACACAAAGATCAGAAAGTCAAGGTAATGGATGAGTGGAGCCCTAAATAAATATGGTCAGACCCAGGGGACAGGGGCTATGCTTTAGCCTTCTGGGCAGCTGAATACTAACTGAGGATATCTGCTACTAACAAGGGACTTTCAAAGAAGCCGTATATAAATTCTTTTCTTAGCATCAGCACAGCCAAGAGAGAAAGGAAACTCAAGCATACTGATGATTTTAAAAACAGAAAGTCAGCTACGCATTTAATGAACTATATGTAAGTATATCCTGATGTTGATCGGTAAGTACCATTCAACTGGAAAACCCTTGATGCTGGGACTGCATTGACATACAACAATGTCAAGTGAAAGTCTCACGGCACAGGGGCACAAGTTAAAAGCAGTTGACTGGTGGTTAGAAGTAGAGGTGCTAGCATCTCACAAACCCGGACTGGAATCCCAGCTCCACCACCAGTCATCCTAAGTCTCAGTTTTTCTTCTCTAACAAAGGGAACAATGCCAGCAGCACCATCTTTAGTGAGGAACAAATAATTCAGGCACCACTGAGCAATAATAAGACAACCTAATTAAATATATCCACAGGATTTGAATAAACATTTCTCCGTAGTCAACAAACACATGGAAAGATGCTCACTCAACATCATTCGTCACAAAGAGACTACAAACCAAAACCACAATGAGCTAGCACTTCATACCTACTGGAATGGCTATAATTACACAAAAGATAAGAACAAGTATTGATAAGGATGTGGACAAATCAGAACTCTCATACATAGGTGAGGGGAATATAAAATGGGAACAGTTTGACAGTCCCACAAAAGGTTAAACAGAATACCATATTCTGTTATAGACCAAGATATATACTCAAGGGAATGGAAAAGAAATGCCCACACAAAATTCAGTGTATGGATATTCATAGAAGTATTATTTGTAATAGCCAAAACACAGAAACAACACAAATGTCCATTAGCAAGCTGATAAGTAGATAAACGTAACAAGGTTCTATTCATGCAATGGAATATAATTCAGCTATAAAAAAGAATACAGTAGTGATATTTACTACAACATGGATGAACCCTGACAACAGAACACTAATTGAAGGAAATCAGTCACAAAAGGCCACATATTATATGCTTCCATTGTATAAATGTCCAGAATAGGCAAATCTACAGAGATACAAAGTCAATTAGTGACGGCCCGGGGTCACTGCCCAGGGTCAAGAGAAAAGGGGAATGAAAAGTGACTTATAATGGAAATACTCTGGAATTAGACTGTGGTAACTGTTGCAAAACCTTTTGAATATACTAAAACCCACAGAATTATATCTGTTTTTTAAAGATTTTATTTTTTTATTCATGAAAGACACAGAGAGGCAGAGACAGGCAGAGGGAGAAGCAGGCTCCCTAATGCGAGACTCGATCCCAGAATCCTGGGAACACACGCTAAGCCGAAGGCAGATGCTCAACCACTGAGCAACCCAGGTATCCCCAGAATTGTATCTGTTAAATAAAAAAAATCCACAAAGATCTTATCAGTGTCACTAGCACATAAAAAATGAATAGAAGCTATCTTAGCAAAATAACAAAGCTGGAAAGAAGGTAAAATGCAGCCACTGTGAAAAACATTACGGGGGCTACTCAAAAAAGTAAACAGAAACACCACATGATCTAGCAATTTCACTTCTAGGTACATCCTCAAAGGAACTGAAATCAGAGTCTCAAATAGATATATGTATAGTGAAAAGGTGGAACCAACTCAAATGTCCATGAACAGATGAATGGATAAACAAATATGGTCCATCTACACAGTGGAATATGGTTCAGCCTTAAAAAGGAAGGAAATCTTGACACCTGCTACAACATGGATGAAGCTTGAGGACATCACAGTGAGTGACATAATCCAGTCACAAAAGAACAAGTACTGAAAGTTAGAATTATGAGTACCAGAGATAGGGGATGGGAATGGGGAGTTTTTCTTTAAAGGGTACAGAGTTTCCACTTGGGAGGAGGAAGAGTTCTGGAGAAGATGATAGTGATGACAGCTGCATACAATGTGAATGCATTTAATGCCACAAGGCTGCACACTTCAAAACAGTTAAAAAATGGTAAATTTTACATGAAATCACAGTTTTTTAAAATTAAAAATAGAGGTAAATAGATGGAGTATTATGGATGAAGGCTATAAAATAACATCCTCTACAAATTCTTAATAATGAAGCAATAATAAAATACCATCATGTTTGTCTTTTTAAAAAATAATCAGAAATTATATATCCCATCACTGCAGTGGGCCCAGGACCACAAACACACTCACATAAACATCACTGAGTGCTTCCAGGATTGGAGCAGGGACAGGAGGGGGAGGAACAGCTGAGCGATCCTTTTCAGGACTCATTGGTGATCTCTGCTTTCTGGGGAGCAAATCGTGTGCCATCTTAGCTCTGAAATGTTTGCACACCAGCTTTTCCAAAGCAGCCATCTGGGCTGTGTTCCTGAAGAGATGTCTCAGGTATCTTTGGAACTGAATGAATCAAGCTAAACCCACAAGCAATCATCAGACAGGGGATGCTTTTCAGAGAATAAGTGGCCACCTGTATGCCAGACACCACACTTTGAAAGGCTAGAAAGAGCTGTCCAATTTGGGGTTAATGAAGTCTTTGAAAAGATAACTATACATTGTCAAGATGCTAGGTCTTTTCATAATAAGTGCTAGCTTAGAATGAATAGTGATTTTTTATCATTGAAATGTTTATCTGGTTGTCCTAATAGTTTTTATTCTTCATCAAAGAATTTCAAAAACTGCTATGCATGCAGAACAAAATAATGATAATAATCATTTAAAGTATTCAGAAAAATCCTAATATCCCCAAGAGAAAATATAATTACATGAGTTCTACTCTAGTATTGTTAGTTTTATTTCAGCAGATGCATAATACCTCTTTGGTTTGATTTAATATTTCATCTCATACCCCAAGAGAAATTTGTGTAAGAAAAAAAATCTCATGATGCATACCTGTTTATTATTACAATTTCTCATAAAAGTTGTAGTGTTTGCACTATTAGCTTCACAAATGGAGTGAAAAGACCAATAAATGTTGAGTATGTTTCTAGAAGATAATACAGACACAACGAAAAATCACTTTTTAAATCATTTTTACCAACTTCACACCCAAAATATGTGTTTCAAATTTATTTCATTGATTAAATAAAACTTCTACATTAGGGACGCCTGGGTGGCTCAGTCAGTTAAGTGTCTGCTTTCGGCATAAAGGTCATGATCCCCGGATCCTGGGATTGAGCCCTGCGCTGGGTTCCCTACTCAGCGGGGAGTTTGCTTCTCCCTCTTCCTCTGCCTCGCCCACTGCTTGTGCTCTGTCAAAAAAATGAATAAAACCTTTAAAAAAAATTTTAAAAAAAGCAAACTTCTGCATCAAATGGATTCAATCCAATAAAATGTGACTTAACTTCTAGTTAAATATTTAAAATTTAACCTGTGCATTTATATCTGACCTTTCCCAAAGCTTATTAAAATGAGGATAATAAAGAAAAAGATTAAAAATTTTAAAAATGAGAATAAAGAAATTTAAAAATGCCATATTACTTCACTCATATATGGAGTTTAAGAAACAAAACAAGTGAACAAAGGAAAAAAATAGACAAGAAACCAAGAAACAGACTCCTGACCCTACAGAACACACTGATGGTCACCAGATGGAAGATGGGTGGGGGAGGGGTAAAACAGGTGATGGGGATGAGGGAGTGCATTTGTGATGATGAGCACTGGACAATGTACAGAAATGTTGAATCACTATATTATAGACCTGAAACTAATATAACACTATGTTAACTATACTGGAATTTAAATTAAAAACAGTGAAAAAATTAGTCACAAGTATTTAAAGAAGAGAAGAAACAACAGCAGAGAACAGATGCAAACAAAAGTTTTGTCGGTGGAAAGCAGACATGAGTAGTTAACAGGGCTTACGAAACTGAATGCCAAAGATGTGGAGGAGCAGGGGCCAGGAATGATGAAGTCAGGTCCTCCATCACAATTCCAGAAAGGTCCAGAAATGAGAGCTGCTAGATATCAGAAGGGAGGTGTGGGACTAGAACCAGGGATAAGTTGTAGGTCAGTCTAGAAAGATGGGCCTTGGGGTGCCTGGCTGGCTCAGTTAAGTTTCCAACTCTGGATATCAGCTAGGGTCTTGATCTCAAGGTCCTTGAGTTCAAGCCCCACGTTGGACTCCACACTAGGCATGGAGCCTATACACACACACACACACACACACACACACATATATATAGAAAGATGGGCCTAGGCATCATCTCAAAGTCAACATGTTTAAAACCATAACCCACTTTCTCAATACCAGCTGCCTTCCAGCCTGTAATTATCACACCTCTATCCTTTTGATCAGGCTCCAAAATCTTCAGTTATCCGCGATACATTCCTCTTCATTCATCAAGTCCACAGAGCCATAATCCTGTCAATTGTTTTCCATGGAAAGTTTCCAGGACTGTAGCCAGTCTCTAAGACTGCCCCCCAACAGTCTTCCTGGTAGTCACCTCTAGTGCCTCCCTTCCCACATTAAATCACGGCCAATTTCACTGATCAATTCAACACTGCAGAAGTGCTCCAAAGCCAGGGCAACTTTCACTTTGATCTCTTGAACTGCTTTTTCTGAAGGTAGCCAGCTATATGTCAGGAGGACACACTCAAGTGTCCACGTGGAGATCATATCTAAAAGGAACCAATTTGCCAGCACCAAGTTGTGAGTGAGTCCTCTTGGAAATCAATTTCTCAGCGTCAGCTGAGCCTTTGGATGACTGCAACTCCAGGTAGCATCGGTCATTATGCTCTCCCTCTTTCTGTCCTGACTCTCAATATCCTTCTAGACCAGCATCAGCTATGAGTTGGCTCAAGTTTTATTCTGCTTTTTTCCTTTTAACTTGTCATCTTGACATAATTATATTATCACAGAAAGTTGCAAAATACTTTTAGAGTCCTGCGTACATTTCAGCCACTTGCCCCCAATGATGACATCTTATATATAGTACAATATCAAAACAGGACATGAAAAAAGCAAAAGGAAAAATTATCTTATCTTTTTTACTTGAGACTGACTTTGTAGCTATACAACTGTTGGAAAGTTACCTATTAGCTCAGAAACTCAGTTTCTCATCTATAAAATGGGATTATAGCTTCTGCTTCAAAGTTTTCTGGAGGAATTAAGATCATATTCCTAAAACATCTAAAACAGTACTGGGTTTGATACAGAGAATTCAATAAATGGCAGCTTTTGTGATTATTCTGTAGGTTTCACAATAAAAACAAATAGTTCTCAACTTATATATACTGATTATCACCCCCTCTGTGAGATCAGTAGAAATAATACATTTTTCTTTAAAAGGTTCCACAAGACTTAGGACACCTGGGTGGCCCAGTGGTTGAGCGTCTGCCTTTGGCTCAGCATGTGATCCTGGAGTCCCGGGATCGAGTCCCATGTCGGGCTCCCTGCATGGAGCCTGCTTCTCCCTCTGCCTATGTCTCTGCCTCTCTCTCTCTCTCTCTCTCTCTCTCTCTCTCTGTCTCTCATGAATAAATAAATATAATCTTTAAAAAAAAAAAAGTTCCACAAGACATCATCAAGACCTCAAGGATAAAGAAAACATACTTCAGACACACAGTAAGAAAAGGCAAATAACCTACCAAATAGAAAAAACACCAAGTTATATACTTCTCTGTAGCAACACTGAAAGCCAGAGAATAAAAGAGCAATGACAAGGATGTTCTGAAGTAAAGAATGTGAGACCCACACAAAATCTAGTCATGATACCACTCAAGCAAAGAGGCAACAGAGATATTCTCCAACATGAAAGAGCTCAGAGAACACAGAAGCCATGAGCCCTTTTGATGAAACTGCTTGAAGATGAAATCCAGACAAATAAGAGATAAAACTAAAGCATCAAGAATCGGCAATCTTTGGCCAAACAACAAGCGGAGGATCTACTTAAATAGAACTAATACCAAGCAATTGTGAAAAGCATGGTCATAGGGCATGTTGTAACTGTTATATAAGCTATCACAACATGAAAATAATAAAGAAGGAAATCAGAAGGGAAAATGGGAAGAAATGTGAAATTACCAATGTCCTCAAATTTTATAGCAAGGAGTCAATATTATCTAAAACTGAGAGCTATAATTCAAAGACACATAATGTCTCCAAGTGCTTAATATTATTCATAATCTACTTCATTAATGTTAGATCAATCTTTTAGGATCTAATATCTCACTCAGAAAAACAAACAAAGAAAACATCTATTTGAACTTTAATGCTTCTCTGGTTCCAAATCAGTTTCATTTCTTGTTAAATCAAGTGAAATTAATTTTAATACTTCCACAAAACTGCATGAATACTACACATCAAAATGAAAACAGATTTCAAAAAAAAAAAAAAAAAAAAAAAAAGAAAAAGAAAACAGATTTCAGTGTAACTATCCAGCTTCTGTCCTTTCTGGAGGTGTGCAAAATGATAGCTGTCTAATGGGGATGATGTTTACTTCTAGTTGGTGAGGATTCTGGGTAGATTTTTATTTTAGTCTTTGTCAGTTTCTGTATTAATCTTTATTACAAGGATATATTCTTGTAATACAAAGAATAAAGTCATGATGTTTTTTTTCTCTTGCAGTTGTTTTTTTTTTTTTTTTTTTTTTTTTTTTAATTCATGAGAGACGGACAGAGAGAGAGAATGAGAGGCAGAGACACAGGCAAAGGGAGAAGCAGGCTCCATTCAGGGAGCCCAATGCGGGACTCGACCCCAGGGCCTCCAGGATCACACCTGGGTTGAAGGCGGCACCAAACCACTGAGCCACCTGGGCTGCCACCTTCCTATTTTTATTACAAGTACTGCCCAAATGACGTAAACTAGAAAGAAAAGTCGGCCTTGATATGATTTAATCAAGCTATCCATCTATGAAAACCCAATTCAGCCAGTAAATGTCTTAGCCAACTTGCTGCTTGCTACATATAAACATGGCCATAGATGCTGTAGCAGCATCATACTGGAGCGCAGAAGGAAAAGTCCTCGGTGATTTGTTTGAGTATGGGTTTTGTTTTTGCTAATTGAAAGCCTTCAGGGTCTCTATCAGCATGCTTACTTCTACAGATATTTCAACTGTACCCCAGAAAAGTTTAATTCTGGGATCCTGGATGAATCCATTTTCCTGTCTTTCTTGCTTCTACACAAAAATTCTATTCTCTCTGAAACTTATAGTAAATAAGTAGTTTTTTTCTGGTAAATTCTTCATTGATTTTCTTTTAAAGACTTTATTTATTTGAGAGAGAGAGCACAGGCTGGGGGGATCAGAGGGAGAGGGAGAAGCAGGCTCCCCGCTAAGCAGGATCCCAGCATCATGACCTGAGCCAAAGGCAGTCGCTTAAACCCACTGAGCCACCCAAGCACCCTGGTTAATTTTCCTGTGAACAGCAATAAAAAAATCTCTACTTTTGGAAAGTTTTGCAAGATGCTCAGTACTTGTCAATAAAATTCAATTTCAATTTATATCTCTTATCAACAAAACTGAAAATTTCCTCCAACTACAGAAAGGGTATATTTCCCACAAGCTGCTGAGTCACAGGTTATATTTCTGTCAGGGTAAGCTATCCTGAACAAGCTAGAAATGCTGACTTCCACAGAAACCAAAAAGGATGGCTCTGCATGGCTGACAAATTCAAACCAACGTGCAGCACTTGGATGATAAGCCAGTGTGAGTCTAAAAGGACACCAAGCTAAATAAAACCTAAAACCAGAGTTAATAATGGAAGTCTATCAGGCAATTCAGAATCCAACCATGAGTGAAAACCCTCGGAAACTTGCTAAGAAGAGAGATAAACTCAAATGTCACTTTAGCAGCTTAGCAGGAGCCTCAGCAGAAGGGCAGACTGAAGCTGTGGAAGCTGTACTTTCCATCAGGGCACTGTCATGGTGGTGGTGGTGGAGTGTCCCATTACAATGGTCAACCCCTTCCCAGTTCCCTCCAAACCTGGAGTTGTAGTGTTGTGAAGTCCTACCCAGGTCAGCACTGTCCAGCGAAGCACCTCTCTGAAAAGCATAGGAGCTTTCTGGAACAGTGCTTCAGCACTATGCCCCCCCTGCAGTTGTGGTTCCTCATAACACAGCCACTCATGGTGCCTGTGTGTGTGTGTGCCTGTGTGTGCATGCATATACATGTGGGATGTGCATTTGTGTGATGTATCTAGATCTTCTTTTTGATAACACTTGCTAAAATGTCATTTATGTTTGAGCAAAAATTCAGGTTATTTGCGAATACATCATGAATTCCCCCAAAAGAATCTGATTATTATGAAAGTCAAAAAACAAAAAAACCTCACTTCATTATAAGGAAATTCATGCCTGGTGCTCCCTCCAAAAACCCACAAAGACCATGTTAAATCATATTTAATATATTTCATAAGAGGTTGAGGGAGAGGCTTTTGTTTAATCTAGGCTCAAAACACATCTCTGACGCGCCAGGATGTGAACATAATAGCTTTGCCCAAAAATGTGTGTCTTGGACACATCAGCCCTTGGATACATCTGAAAAGCAAGCAGAAACTATCTTTCTGCTTCTTTTTCCTGTCCTCCCCTAGTTCCAGGGACCTACCTCTCATTGCCCTCAGGAATCCATGTCCTCAGGCTTTCTTTGTCTCCAGTGGAAACTTTACCTCAGGGAAGAATTTGAAATCTGCATTCACAGGAAGCTCTGAATACCAGTTAACTAAGCATTTCCAGGAACAGGTTGCACACGCATCCATCTTCTCTAATAAAGCAGTGAGATTTTTTTTTAAGTGCCCAAGAGAGGCTTTTGCACTGAGCAAGCTGCTCAAAACAGGGTCGTGAAATTAGAATGGAATTCCCTCCCCGGGGGAGTATTCACATTTTAGCATAGATTAAAGCCTCAAGCCTGGGGAATGAAACCCTAACAGAGGAATGTCAACCAGTAGGCAGAGGAAGCAGTGTTGAAGCCTTTTCAAAGGTGGATTTTTTTTTTTTCCATTCTCCAAAAATGCTACCCTGGCAGCCACCTTCCTCCTGGGGCTGCCCTAACAGGACCACCAGCCCAAGTTGCATGCAAGCAATCCAGTTTATCCTTTGATCCACAGCAGTGTGTCCCAAAATTCATGTGTTCTGCAGGTGTCAACAGGTATTACCCCAGATAAAAGGATCTGTGGTCAGATAACTTTGGCAGACACAAACAAAATTAACTGGGTGTCTCTACTAATAACTTACTGAGTATTAAATTAAATAGGCTGAGGTGCATTTCAGAGCTTCAAGACAAGACTATGTTCCCTGAAGCTTCTCGAAATCAATCTCTTAGCTCTAAGCTTTGAAACACACATCTTAGGCAATAGTTCTACCATGCAGATACTCCGTGGACACAGGAGTCGTCTTGGGGGCTGTGGCAGCCATGGAGTTCATAGCACTCATCTGTCTTCAAGAGAACCTGCTGCTGGAAGCACAGGTGAATGGGATCATCCAGATACTGCACCTGAATTCAACGAAATACCACACAACAAAGTGCTACAAACTGAGTAGCTTATAGTCCACATTTATGTTCACAGTTCACAGAGACCAAAAAGTGTAAGCTGAACGCATCAGCAGCCATCTGGTGGGGGCCACTTTATGGCTCTCCCTGCTTCCTCAAACGGTGCAAGAGATGAAGGAATAATTTGGGACCTCTCTGGTAAGGACACTCTGTCATTCCTGCTGGCTCCACCTTCATGACATAATCACCTCTCAGAGGCCCCACTTCCTAATACCAACACAGTGGAGATTCATTTCAACGCAGGAATTTTGAGGGACTCCCAACATCCTGGTTAAAATTTTCTTGGATCTACAGCAGGTTGAGGCTCTTTGCACGCAATCCTTCTTTCTCTCTTATCACAAGAGTCAGAGCTGTATCTGCATGTAAAGGCTTTCCCTACCTTCTGCTGCACCCTATCCCTTTCTCCTTCAGTAGCATTATGGACCCCAAGAGGCATGTCCACCCAGAATCTGTGAATGTGACTTTATTTGGAAAAAAAGGGTTTACAGATGTTATTAAGGATCTTGAGATGAGATCCTCCTAGATTTGGGATGATTGGTGTCCTTATAAGAGGAGCAGAGCACGGAGAGACACAGAGGAGACATGAGAAGACAGAAGAAAAGATTGCAGTGATGCTTCCACAGCTGGATCCACCTGCAGCTGGAAGGAAGCATGTTTCCCTCAGACCCTGTGGAGTAAGCACAACCTGCTGACATCTGATCCCAGGCTTCTGCTCTTCAGAACTGAGAATGATTTATGTTGTCTAAGCCACCAAGTTTGTAGTAATTTGTTACAGTAACCCTAAGAAATGAACTCAAATATGTCCTCCAATAATGACTTGCATGTCTAAGCTTATTTTGGCACCTGTTTCTTGAAAGACCTACCCTGACATAGGAACTTGTTAAAATTCAGAGTCAGGGATCCCTGGGTGGCTCAGTGGTTTGATGCCTGCCTTCGGCCCAGGGTGTGATCCTGGAGTCCCAGGATCGAGTCCCACATCAGGCTCCCTGCATGGAGCCTGCTTCTCCCTCTGCCTCTCTCCGTCTCTCTCTCTCTGTTTCTCATGAATAAATAAATAAAATCTTTAAAAAAAAAATTCAGAGTCAGGAAAAAAAAATCAGAGTCAAGGCACCTGACTGTCACAGTCAGTTGAGCCTCTGACTTGGTTTGGGCTCAGGTTGTGATCTCAGAGTCGTGAGATCAAGCCCTGCATAGGGCTCTGTGCTCAGCACTCAATCTACTTAACACTTTCTCTCCCTCTCCCTCTGCCCCTCCCCACCACTCTCTCAAATAAACAAACAAATCTTTAAAAAGAAAATTCAGAGTCTTGGGTGTTGGTCCCCTACACTTGAATTAGGATTCTGATTTACTGGGGCACTGGAGCAGCTCAGTTGGTTAAATGTCCAATTCTTGGTTTCAGCTCAGGTCATGATCTCCGGGTCATGGGATCAAGCTCCGTATTGAGCTCCATGCTCAGTACAGTCTGGTTGAGACTCTCTCTCCCTCTGCCCCTCCCCTGGCTTATACTCTATTTCTCTCTAAAATAATAAAATCATTTTTTAAAAGAAGATTCTGATTTGCCCAGTCAGCTCTCACATCAATGTTTCTCAACTCTGGTTGCATATACAATCACCTGGGAAATTCTTTAACTTTCCAATGTCCACCCCAGACCAACTGAATGAGAATATCTCAGGGGCAAAACCCAGGTACTAGTATTCTCGGAAGCTCTCCACATATAGCCAGGTTAGACAACTACTTCTCTATAGACGTCGTTCTCAAATTTGAGCTTGCAACAGAACCATCTGGAGGACTTGTCAGTATACAAGAGAGTAGGTCTGATGGGGAGGGAGAGTCCCAAAACTTCATTTCTAACAAATCCCCCAGCTAAATGCTGCTGTTCCAAGAGAACATACTCAAGAATCACTGAGCTAGAGAAGACTCTGACCAGATATTCCCCTGAAGAATTCCTGGGATCCCTTCCAGCCTCCCAGAATACCAAAATGTTATAGCTGAAAGAGGTTCTGTCTCTCATCGTAGAGATGAGCAAAGTAGGACACAAGAGAGGTGAAGTGATAATCCCCCTTTGCACTATCACCCCACATCCCCTAGCATAAACTAAATGTTCATATGCCCTCAAAAATTCCCATGATGAAGCTTAATCGACAATGTGAAGGTATTAAGAGATTGGACCTAGCAGGGAGACAACCATGTATGAAGCTGGAAGTGGGACCTCTCCAAACACAGAATCTGCCAACCCCTTGATCTTAGACTTCCAGTCTCCAGAACTGTGAGAAACAAGTATCTGTTGTTTATAAGCTGTACAGTCTAGACTATTTTATTACAGCAGCCTGAATGGAATAAAACACCCCGCCCCCCGCCAAGGAAATTGATCCAGATCATAGATCTCGGTTTTGAGCCAGAGCTGGCTGATTTACTGCCCTCAAATCTGCCCAGAGAGCTTGTCTGGCTTTCTGATTTTTTTCTAAACACAGCCCTACAAAATACTGCTGAAATCAAATACCAACACAAAACCCTCAGAACATGCAATGATGCAAAGCTACAAGTCCAACCTCCAACTGGAGGGGATGCAGAAGGCCTGTAGTGGATCATAGCAAGCGTGGCAGTAAATGAGTTACCACTGCGGAGGATTGTCTTATTTCACTTAAAATTGAACTTGTCACCCTCCAGCTCTGTTCTCTAACTACCACCCTAATACATCAACTGAGAAAATTAAGCAAATATTTCCTACCTTATTTTAATGTAAGATTCTTCTAAAGTGCAAAGAAATTGTCCAAAGTCTAATCTGAAGATAACCTGAATAGGTGAAGGCAAGATGTAATGAATTTCTGTTCCTCTAACATCCTGGGGGTGGGGATCCCTTAATCTTGAGCAATTTCTACTCAGAAACACAACCTGTAATGACTGTGTCTATGTCTACAAGTCTGAAAAATGCTGCATCTTTTTCAGTAAAATTCCAGCCTTGAGTTATGCCAGTGCTACAGTTTGCTCTGTTTAACACCAAAACATGTCTTTAATATGGGATTGACTTTTTGGGGAGGAGTGGGGGGAGAGCCTGTAGAGCAGTGTCAAATATACAAAATGTGGAAAGAAAATCTGCCTGTTTTTTTTTTTTTTTAAGATTTTACTTATTTATTCATGAGAGACAGAGAGAGGCAGAGACACAGGCAGAGTTGGAGAAGCAGGCTCCCTGCGGGGAGCCCAATGCAGAACTCGATCCCAGGACCCTGGGATCACGCCCTGAGCTGTAGGCAGACGCTCAACCACTGACCCATCCAGGCGTCCCTCTGCCTGGCTTTTTAATTGAATAGTCCAGTATTTTAGAATTATCTCTACCATTCCATTCAAACTAACAACATCTGAGGAAGAAACACATAGAGAAGACCTAGCAAACACCCATTTTCAACATCCCTGTACAGCAGGTCTCCGTGAGCAGCTCATGACCCTCACCCTACAAAGTCATGGCTGAGAGCTTGGGAGGTCAAGGAGGCAAGCTGTTTTGTTTCCCAAGGAAGAACAAAAAGCAGTAAGGATAGCAAAGAGCTCTTTTTACAAGGGGCAAAGAGCCCCTTCTACAATCCTTATGACTAATTTACTAGTGTCGTAATCTCGAAAAAGTAAACTGTATACTTGGTGAAATCTGTTACCATCAAAACCACCACAAATCACCCATTGATGGATATTGTGATGAGACAGAAGCAGTGATGGGAGGCAATTTCCACAATTCCTGTAAAGATGGAACAAATGACAGAAAAGCTGATCACCCCTTTGGATATCTGTCACTATTTTTCCTGGGCAGGGCCAATAGTGACAATGTTTAGATACTGAGAGGTTATTTTGAATGCCTGTATGAACTTTCTTGGCAAAGTGGGTAGAATAGGTCCAGGGATCTGTGAGAAGTCAGCAAGCACCCATACAGGCTCATTTTCTCACCTACAAAAGCAAAGTAATGCATGTCCTCACAGCAGAAAGTCTGCAACTCAGAACCAGTTCACCTGGGGAGGAAGGGAGGTGGATGGGGAAGGATAATAATCATGACAGTGCCCATTTATTAAGCCAGACGGCATGCAAGCACATCCAGTGAACTGTCTCATTGATCCATCTAACGACCCTATAACTTATGACCTACCACTATTTCCATGTTTCAATTGAGAAAATTAATGCACAAAGAAATTAAATGATCTGCCCTAGGCCACAAAGACTGCTGGTAAATTGTAGAATCCAAATGAATACTCAGTTTGATCTGATTCCACAATCCACAGCCTTCACTACAAGAGTCAACAGCCCACCCTCTCCTTTCCCCACCCCACTCTCACCCTTATTCCCAAAAGGATTTAAGACAACTCTTTAATGAAGCTCTTTAAAAAAATACTATTTTTTTTTAATTCTGGGGGGGAAAAACACATGAAAAGTGGGAAAAATGGAATAGAGGAAAAAAATAATCAAATGTGTATTTGTACCCACAGCAGGGAAGCTACAAGCTTGCATTTGGGATCTCTTTGCAATTTTATTCTCAAGGTTAAACATTTGTTTGAATAATGTCTAGACTTCAAATAGTTGGAAGATGGAAGTACTTAGTGTGTTGTGAAATGAACCACATGCAATTCATTTCCACTGGTAAGATGCAGAAGATAGTTCCATTTAATGGGCATTAATATTTGAAATACAGGCAGACATCTTAAAAAAAAAAAGGCAATTAGCTTTGGGAATCAAAGCAGAAACACTGTATTTCTTCATCTTTCTTCCTGGCTTCACATACTGTAGATGGTCTTTAGCCAAGGAAGGTGGTAAAGACTTTCCACAGGAAACTGGCCTCTATTTATATATACAACACAGTCCTGAAAATGAATACCAAAGGTCAATATGCCAAAAGTGAGCAAGTGAACAACATATATAAGACGGCTTCTATTCTTCAGAGGTGAATTTATAAAGTACTGTTAAACTTTAACCTTATGACATGATCTTAGGCAATATATTTGCAATATGTTGTACATGTTCATTAAATTGATTTTCTTTCATCATCGATTGTAGGGACACTGGAGTGGTTCACTGGTTGAGCGTCTGCCTTCGGCTCAGGGCATGATCCTGGAGTCCCGGGATCAAGTCCCACATTGGGCAGGCTCTCTGCATGGAGGCTGCTTCTCTCTCTGCCTGTGTCTCTGCCTCTCTCACTCTGTGTCTCTCATGAATAAATAAATGAAATCTTTAAAAAAATAATAATTGATTGTTTATTCCACCAGCCTAGAGCTGATGAGCATCTGATCGGGGTTAAAGATTTGCTATTTCTGACATGCCTAACTACTTTCATTCTGGTTGCAATGTTTGTATTTATAAATCATGTTCATGAAACCTATGCCTCTTATAGTACTACCATTTCCTTTCTTTTCTTTTCCATTTACATTACAGAGAAAAACAGAAGAATATAGTAAAATAAAAAGGAAATACACCAAAACACCCTTCTACACCAAGACAGCCAATGTGCGGAAAATGAACTAGCACCTCTCTGCTACAACTGGAAACATCCACTCCTCAGCTGACATAAACAAAATGCAGTATCTAAAAGCCAACTTAAGAATGTCAAAGTATAAACTGCAAAAATACATGGTGTTTAGGAATATTAAACCTATGAAAGTTGCAAACTACTTATGTTATGACAGATATATAATATGATGTTATAGCATTGACAAAACAATCAATATTTTCCTGATGCTGTAAGAAAGGAAATGAAGTAAAGAAAAGAAAACCAAGATTTAGACTGGAATGGAGAAAGCACTCCCTGGAAACATTTGCATTCAACAAAAGAGTCAACGGGTTCTATGACATTTGGGGCAGATATTCTTTGTCGTGGGGGCTGCTGTCCACA
The DNA here is from genome assembly GCF_053574225.1 of Canis aureus. Classification (NCBI taxonomy): domain Eukaryota; kingdom Metazoa; phylum Chordata; class Mammalia; order Carnivora; family Canidae; genus Canis; species Canis aureus. The sequence continues at coordinate 118,471,320 of NC_135649.1, read as the reverse complement.
CGCTGTATGGTGTTCAGCAACATCCTTGGTGTCTACCCACTAGATGCCAGTGGCAACCCTCCACTCTAGTTGTGACGTCCAAAAATCCCCATACATAGCTGAAAGTCCTCTGTGGGTAAGGGAGTAAGCGAGGAGGCAAAGTCATCTGACCTGACGCATCCCAGTGAGATTCACAGACTTAGATGGTCATAGTCTTTCAAGTCCAGAAAGAGCGTGCATACACATGGGTTTGTTGGAAGAACTCAAGCACACAGAACTGCAGCCCAATCTGCTTCCTTGCCTGTGCCACATACAAGTTAGCCAGTACTCAAGGAGACTGTAAGCCTACTCAAGCCATCTCTTCAGCCTGTTATTTGCTGGAATTAGAACTACATCACCAACCCCAGACACCCATGTTAATCCTATGTGTCAAACTGTCAGTCTCTATCAGTGACTCATGAAATTGGAATTGTGTCAGAAGTTAAAATGACAATCCCCACGTTTTGCTTAAATAGTCATTTAGCAAATTAAGCGTTCTTTTGAAGTTCTTAAGATGCATTTGTGAAAATTAGAAATAACCTAAATGGAAGGTAACAGAATAGTAATTAATTAAAACATTTCCTTAAAATAGAATTGTACATCACCATTAATTATCGTATTTTTGAAGAATATATGATTACACAGGAAAATGCTGAGGACACAGTAATAAATGAACAAATTAGTATTTATAATTCTATAAAATACATGCATATAAGTTAAAAATTATGAGCATAGTATTATCAGTCATTTTCTCAAGGTGAGAAGATTTTGGTTTTCATTTTCCTCCTTTTATCTTTATTTTTTAAATATTCTTAATTGAACGGTTAAAAGGTCTAAACTGATGTTTTATTATTTAAAAGGCCTAAACATTCTTTATTTATCCAAAATAAAAATCAAAGTTGATTTTATATGTTCCCCATTTCTACAAAAACCATCATAAGAGTTAAACTTACCAAATTATGGCTCTGGTCAGAAAAAGTAGCTGCAAAATATGGCCACCATTATGCCTATATTTGCACATCAGAACTAATTCCTTCTTCCCATAGTACCAATGGAAATTCACAAGGCAACACTCTTCACTGTAAGCATGGTGTCCCTTCCCAATGGTCTTTTCTTTGGTCATGGGGTGACAAACGCTAATCCTGTTTGGAAGAGCTCCAATATCAGTGTCTAAACCAAAAGCCCAAAGGACAAAAATCACCTCTCCTAAGTGAACTCACAAGTCAGAAAGAGTCTAAGACATAAGAAGCATTTTTAAAAGACACTGAGATATGTGCCTGAGAGTAGGAGGCCTGGAGGACTAGAGGGGAAGTGGAAGCTTGGTGACGATGCCAGGCTGTACTGGATGTATACAGCACTTCTCTCCTGAACTTCTGACCTCCTGGTAAGAGGGGTAAAACAACTCATTGAAGGTCAACTTTAAACAAGGGTAGAGGTGTGTCGGAGGTGCCTATTAGGGGGTTCCAGCAGATGGCAGTAAAAGCTAAATCAGGCATGCAAATTAGCTCGGGTCTACCAGGCCAAGGGCATGAAAGGAAGGTGAACCATTTCCTCATCATTCTCCAAGAGACACATTCTCACCTGCAAAGGCATCCATACATCTAAACCAGAATGATAGAAAATGACTTGGAATGATGTCAATGGCAACCAGGAATGACTTTCAATGCCATGGGCAACACCCCAAGCTTTACTATGCACTCCTTGTAAAAGGGGCAAGTTTGTAATAAGTCAGTGGTAACCACTGGTCCTTTCACTAGGGAGGCAAGAAAAAGGTTATAAAGGACAGTTTGACACTTTGTGCTATTTGTCTCCAATGCAGACACAAAAGCAAGTGAACATGGGTCACCACATGAATTTCAGAACAAAAATTTCCTGAGATTGAAGGCAATAAACCCAGAAATGTCATTTGCAGAAGCCCTGAACATCATCTGCTGAAGCATGGTTTAATGTAAAACCTAGCAGTCAGGAGATCTTCATGGGCAATATGCTAGATGATTTTGTCAAAGGCTCAATTTCTCTTGGGTTTGTTTTACTCATCAGTAGAATGAAGGTCTCAGGCAAAATAAATTTTAAGGTTCTCTCCAGTTCTGAGATTCCAGGATCCCCAAAATTCTTTACTGCGTAGACTAGATCTCTGTATGCATGAGATCAATGAGGTCAGACAGGACCCAAATTCAACTCAGTTTGGTAAACACTGTACTAGTGTCAAGTACATCTCTCTTGGAATAGAGAAATTAAAGTCCAATTTTCTCAGGGGCTTCCCAGCACCAGAATTCTGACACCTTCCATTGTCAGTGTCCCAGTGTAAGAGGGTAACTCATTGACTGCTCCTTGAGTATCTGGCCTTATGTTCAGCCAACCATGTTGTCTGACCTGTTTTTGCCTTTTCTGGAAATAGTCCTTTGATGAGATGCAGAAGCTCTGCGAAGACTCTGGTATAAGGACACAGCAACAAATGATTGGTTTTCCCACCTTGCTTTTCCACATCAGTGTCAAAGTCAGTAAGAAACAAGCATGGCACTCAATGATTCTTGGCTTGGGTCCCATGGTCTCTAGGAAATGCATTTCCAGAGCCAGCCAGGGCTTGGTTTCATTTCCTCCCCATAAGCAAGGAGTGGGGGGAAGGGTATTTTTGGCTTCGAAATCCTGTTTGGCTGGTTGAGAACTCCACTTTGATCATTTTTATTCATTCTGTAATATTATTTCTTAAAAGTGATGCTCTCTGCATCTCATTTTGGGGCTCTACTCACACTGATCAAAGATAATGACATTCCTAGTGAGCAAAAGATACCATTTCCCAGCTCAGTATTTTTCTAGGACAATTTGTTAAAGCAGATTTTAGGGGAGGCTAGGAAGTGGGGGAAGCACTCCAACTCATGTTGCTGTGGCAACTTCTACAAAAGCTAACCGTACACTTGCTCTGCCTCTGAGTGCAGTTTTACTTCTTAAAATATCATCGATTTTCATGGTGCAGAGATGTAATTAGCCAGGTCTGTAGAGGGGGAGGATTTCTCTCTTTCTCTCTCTCTCTCATAGGTACTAGAAGGTCAGACTGAGACAAAGCCTTTTCACAGATACAATAACTAGAGTTTCAACAGCCATTCCAGGTGTACCTAGATGGAGCAATGTATGGCGAGTACGAAGGCATCCGGCCCCAGAGATCAGCACCGTTAGCCCTTTGCTAGGACTACTGAAGACAATCACTTGGGAACTAGTAGAGGTTATCATCACAATGCAATTCTCAGCACATAAGTCAAGAAAGTGACCTGGCAAACCTGCTATGTAACACTTTGCATGGTTCATTTCTTTTGTGGAACCTTTTTAAACTGGCTGCACAAGTTATGAAGCTTTGCAGTGCCAGTCTCAGACAAGTGTCAGATGTAAACAGGTACAGAGCAATTGTTCTCTGCAGGGCAGTGGGAAATGACCTCCATGTGGTAGAAGACAGCTGCTGCCAGCAAAGGACATAGGAAATGCAGTGCCAGTCTTCAGGAGCTTCATCATAAATGGAAGGAAAGTACAAATAAATGACATACCTTACACCATGAAAATATACATCCAGCTCCTCCCCGTCCACTGTATCCATCACATCACTGGCAAGAGAATCTTCAAGATGGGTTTCACAGTCCTCAAGAATCAGCAACAGACTCCCTTTTCCTGTAGAATAAAACTGAATTGTCCATGTGGAATTCTCCGCCTTCTTCCATGTGGCCCAACCATGTCACCACCATTTTTCTTGTGCAATCCTCCCCCAGCATAAACATACAACTGTTGGTCTCCAAGGCCATCTGACCATTACTGGTCCTCCAACTCTTGCCATATTTTGCACCTCTGCCTGTCACCAGGTTATTTCTACACTGGCCTTCCATGTTGCCTTTAGACCTCCCTAAATAGGCAAATCCTTCTCAGCCTTCACAGATACTTTCAGACCCCACTTCTTCCAAGAAGCCAACCTTGATTCTCCCTTCCTTTTCACTCTGCTTTTACCTCTGTTGTAGTATTTGTATTCTAGTTGCGTGCTTCCCCTTTTTCCTTCCTGCTACTATGAATTCCGTGAGGGTAGAGACTGAGCCTTTTCTACCCCACATTCTCCCAGAGCTTAAGTGAGTGGTCTGCACAAAATAACCCTCTAAAAGTACCCATTGGGTGCACAAACCTACACACACAACTCTCAGGTGTGGGCACGTGTTTGTGTATACGATGAGTGCCTAACCCTAAGATCCAATTAAGCTTTGGCCATTGTGGGAGAGACTGGACTGGGTTTGGGGTCAGGTGGAACTCATCTAAGATTAGATGAAGGAGGGATCTTCAGCAGTGTTTTATAGGAAAGAATCTGTTCTGCCAAAAAAAGAAAAAGGAAAAAAAAAAGTTAAAGCACATTCCAAACACAGGGGAGACAGCATGTGGAAAGGCTGGAGGGCAAGAATGGAGTCATGTGAAAGCTGGTTTGCCTAGAATGCCAATTAATACCAGAGAGGTTAAGTGCATTTGAGGAGAATGAAAGATTTTTAAAACATCCTATTCTATTTCCCTTCTTTTTCCCGCATGAAGGTTGCATAACAGAAGGAATGAGGGCTTTTGGAGCTGAGCAGCCTATTTATAAAGTCCACTTCAATTGTTCACAGTGTGACAAAGATTGCTTAATTTCTGCAAGCCTCAGTTTTCTTATCTGCAAAATGGAAGAAATATCTTGTAGTATGGATTACATGATGCAGAGAACTGCCTCGAATACCACACATGGTAAGCAACAAACACTTATCCACATGTTCCCCTATAGCGTCATAACCTAACATACAGAAGCATTTAACACCAGGGGCACCTGGGTGGCTCAGTTGGTTAGTGTTCAACTCTTTGATTTTGGCTCAGGTTGTGGTCTCACAGTTCTGAGATCGAGCCTAGCATTGGGCTCCTCTCTGGGCTGAAGCCTGCTTAAGGTTCTCTCTCTCTCTTTCTCTGGCCCTCCCTCACCTCTCCTCATTCCTTCACTTAAAAAAAAAAATTTAACTCTAGCTCAAAGCAAATCTCAACAATATCTGTACTTATTAAAGAAAACTCCTCCATTATCTTAAATACTTATTTTCTATTATGAGCTCTGTTTCATAGTTAAAGCGGGCACCTAAGTAGCTCAGTCAGTTGAGCATCCAACTCTTTGATTTTGGCTCAGGATCTCAGGATCCTGGGATCAAGCCTCATGTTGGGCTCTGCACTCAATGCAGTCTAAGTTCTCTCCTTCTGCCCCTCCCCCTATTTGCACACTGTCTCTCTTTCTCTAAAATAAGTAAATAAATCATTTGGGGTGACTGGGTGGCTCAGTCGATTGAGCCTTGGCTCAGGTTATGATCCCAGCATCCCGGCATCAAGCTCCACATCAGGCTCCCTAGTCAGGTCCCTCTCTCTGAGAGAGAGGGCTGTCCTTGGGACAAAAGAAGGCATTTAAAATTAATGGCTGCAGCCACTCTGGAAAACTGTGTGGAGATTCCTCAAAGAGTTAAAAATAGATCTGCCCTATGACCCAGCAATTGCACTGCTGGGGATTTACCCCAAAGATACAGATGCAGTGAAACACTGGGACACCTGCACCCCAATGTTTACAGCAGCAATGTCCACAATAGCCAAACTGTGGAAGGAGCCTCGCTCGGTGTCCATCGAAAGATGAATGGATAAAGAAGATGTGGTCTATGTATACAATGGAATATTACTCGGCCATTACAAACGACAAATACCCACCATTTGCTTCGACGTGGATGGAACTGGAGGGTATTATGCTGAGTGACATAAGTCAATCCGAGAAGGACAAACATATGGTCTCATTCATTTGAGGAATATAAAAAATAGTGAAAGGGAATAGAGGGGAAAGAAGAGAAAATGAGTGGGAAATATCAGAGAGGGAGACAGAACATGAGAGACTCCTCACTCTGGGAAACAAACAAGGGGTGGTGGAAAGGGAGGTGGGCAGGGGGTGGGGGTCACGGGCACTGAGGGGGGGCACTTGATAGGATGAGCACTGGGTGTTATGCTATATGTTGGCAAATTGAACTCCAATAAAAAAAAAAGTAAAATTAATAGCTATACTGGTCATAGTGACTCAAATCCAAAGAAGAGAGTATAGGAAGGAAAGACACTAACTTTACAGTGCAGAAGGCTGACAAGTACTGTTCTTAACAAGCAAGCAAAGGCAACATCATTCATGATGGCTGCTGTTGACCTCATGGACCTCTGATACGGTGGGGTGGGATGGGAAGGGCACTTCTCCTCTGTGGTATAAAGGTAGGAGGGGTAAAAATAAGTGCAAAACACCAGGCTTCAAGTGGTTAGTATGTGAACAAATGAATCTGATCATTTGGACAGTGGTGGAATCAACAATTACTTGACTGGAGACAGTACAGAGAAAAAGTACAAACAAGATTGCATGGGGGTACTTAGAGAAAACATCTGCAGAGGAAAGAGGGTTGTCCTATGCACTGCAGGATGCCGACCAGCATCCCTGGCCTTTACCAACTAGATGCCAATAGCACCTCTCCAGGTGACCACCAAAAATGTCTCCAGACATTGCCAAACATCCCCTGGGGATATGAGTTGGGGGTATCTGTCTCTCTACTTCACACCTTTTACCTGGTTAAGAACCACTCATATAAGAAAACTGGCGTGCTCTATCATAAAGATCAGTCTCATGAAAAATGGATAACTAAAAATAAAGGATGGGAGGCAACGGGCCTATTGCAGATAACACACAATAACCAAACGCATTCCAGACATATAACCAACAATCACTTCCTAAATGTAAACACAGATTTCACTCACAGATGTTCTACTATATTAACAGCTCATCAGAGCAGTTCTACATTTTCATGGACATATCAATCCCCTCGGGGTATCCTGAAGACACAGCTTCTCAATCTGCAGGTCTGGGTGGGGCCTGAGTGTCTACATTGCTAATGAGATCCCAGGGGCTGCCCCCTCACATCACACCTGGCCCACATCTAGAGTACGGCTCACTGCAGGAAGCAAGGTCTATGGGGAGAGGAACAAAAAAGCAGAATTCTCTTCTTGGTACCGTGGTGCTTACAAACTGGCTTTTTAAAAAACATACATATGTTAAACAGTTGCTAACCCATTTGCAGTGGATGTATCATCTTAAAAAAAATATTTAAGACTAGAAGTGCCTAATTGCTCAACTACTGTGACTGAGATTTCTTCTTTTTGAGGGGATGAGAACAGCATGTTTATCATCTAAAGGAAGTAAGCACCTATGGTTAAATTCAGGATAATCAACTGTATCAGTACTTAAAATATTTGGAAAGTGCGATAAAATTATCAAAAGTTTCCACAAAACACATTTTTCAGAGTTTTCACTTTAAAATAGGTCTTATTTATTAAAGAAAATCTGGGGAAAATAAAATGAAGCCACAGCTCCATCATTTAAGCTTAATCGCCTGACCTTTTTAAATATTTTATTTCAGACCTTTTCCACATGCATAGGTTTGTTGTGTTTCTTGTCATATAGAGGGTTGCATCCTTTCTCTCTGACTTACTAGCCAAAGTGCTGCTCTATATTACCAGAAACTTCACAAACATATTAATAACCCAATAATATTCCATAATCATATTTAACATGCCACCCTCTGAAGTGAGAAAGCACTGAGATGGAGCTTTCGTCCAAAACAACCTACAATTTGATTGGTCTCACTCCTCTTTGGTGTGTTGATCACAGCTTAATGAAATGCTGAAATGACTGGAATGCTTTTTTCCTTCCCACCCTGAATTATTTGGAATTGGAGTGCCCAGAATGGTCTAGCTGTAAAGTAGCTAACAGGCCTGAAACATTCACAATGCCTGTCCATGACGGAGAGGAGTAGGCTACACCCTGGTTAAGGTAATGAGCCGTATGACCTCATTCATACTTTGGCTCTGTTTTGCTGGGTCACTTGCTGCCCCTTCTGACCCTCAAAGTTGTAGGGAGATCTCTGTATCCCAGCCAGCTAAAGCATGTACAACTGCCCAAAATTTCTTTAAGTGACTGGTTTCCTCACCACATACCCACCATTCCACATAACATCTTGGATTTTTTTTTTTCTCAATTTCCTCCTCACTCCCTGCCACGTGAGTTTGCTCTCTGTACATCCCCTCAGATGTTCACCTTCACAGCAAGGCTTTGAAACTAGGTTCTGAAAGACCATGTGATTTCATTACCTAGCAGCATACGTGATTTTTCTGGTTTTTTGTTTTGTTTTTAAAAACAGCAGTGAAACAGAAAACTGAACCAGGCTCTGACATTCACACCATGCTGGTGGAGAAAAGAGGAAGAAATTTAACTTTCTGCACTCAACAGATTTTCAAGACCAAAACCCATACCCTGAAGCAAACCATGTGAGTATATGTGAACAAGTGCCTGGTTACAGGACAGAGACCCATGGATACGATTTGTTTCCTTACTTACTTTGAGGAATACTGCAAAATAGGGTCGACTTCAAAAAGGCAGATTCCAAGTTTGGGTGTTTAAAAAAAAAGTAGAATTTGGGTAGCCCAAAGAGAAAATGAGGAAATATTCAGGAAATAATAAATATTGGGACACTTCATCACCTTTAATTTCTGTTCTTTCACTGAATTATCTGGAATTGGACCACACTGGGTGGTTCTACCTACCTTGTACAATATGTACCTGTGAGTCAAATAGAAATGAACATATACCCATCATGCTATTGCTTTTCTTTGCTGAATCGGTTTTCTTCATTTTTAAAATGGATGGAAATGAATTATCCTCTTTCCACTCAAAGAGGGCAATCCCAGGTCTCCCAGACAAGGGGTCCAAAGTGCCAATAATCAAGCTGTTTCTCAATGGCCCAGGGGAGGAGAGACCACCTGCCACAGGATCACCTGGGGAACTTGTTATGCGTGTGGATTCCTGGATGCCATCCCAGACCTGGTGAATGTGAATCTTGGGCAAGGGCCAGAGAATAGGCATGTTTAACAAGCCTCCTTGGGGATTCTTGTGCTGAAGGGAAGGACTACAGGTTTCAGTGTCTGGAGATGAGATCAACAACTACCGGGCCAGGTGTTACAAAACGCACCTCAAGTTCCAGAGCAAGCAGAAATTGCCTGTGGGTCTTTAGAGAAAGTCTTAGGCTAAAGGAGTATTTGGAGGATCCCTACTAGGGTCTGCAAACAGTGTCTCTTCAGTTTGACAGATGTGATAAGCCCTTTTAGGTTTGCAGACTACGTCATAAGATAAGACTGAGTGAGGGAATGCAGGGCAACAGGAGGAGAGAAAGGCACTCAAGTGCAGCCACCTGCAGAGAATACAACAGGGGACTTTTTCCCACCGTCATCTCACAGCATGGCCCTGCGGGTAAAGTCCTCTGCTGAATGTTCCACTCTCCTTGGGCTTGTGACAGGAACATGCTGGTAAGGGTGTCATCCTCATCAGTAGGCTGTTTCCTGGGAGGGGAACACCAACAGAGGAGGTAAGAGCATTGTCATAAGCAATTCCAAGAGGTGTTCCACAAAGGTGCTGAGAAACCCAGCACCTAGCTGGTGGCTTCTGTGTGACAGAGAAGATGGTAATGCTAAAATGCTACCTAAAAAATGTCAGGGTTCTTTGCTTTCCTCTGGAAAGAAACTTCTCTCAGGAATTATATTAGGAACATACGTTGGGGATAACTTCAAGTTGAGGGGTCTTCTTCTGAAGACCATTCTGTGGACAGTGGGTGTATGATTCTTGTATGGAAAAATTAAAAGAATATTCTGTTCATTTCTTCATAGGTCAAACTGTTAAAGGGTGGTGACTTCACATGTTCTTCTGCTCTAGTGGCCAGTATGTCTCTGCCTGCTGTCAGGACACTCTCATCTGGCATAAGGCTCATTTTATATTGCATAATTTCGTCTGGATCTTTACCTAATACCTGTAGTACATCTACAAAGAGCTTGTTTCCAAATAAAGTCACATTCTGAGGTTTCAGATGGACATGAATTTGGGGGGGGTCACCATCAACCACTACAGAAGGGATGTATGTTTGTGAAATAATTCTCTATGTGAAAGGAAAACTCCGTGAGTTTAGGTACAACTGGTTGCTGCTTCTTTAAATGTTTGGAAGAATTCACGAGTACGCTTACCTGGACCTGGAGTTATCTTTAAGGGAACGTTTTTAGTTATGGATTTCATTTCTTTAAAACAGACCACAATTCAAATTTCCTCCATGTTTTCTCAGAAATTCATCCTTTCCATCTAAATACTGACATATATTGGTAAAAGACTATTTTCTTTTTAATGTCTGGCACAAGGGTGTAGTTCTATCCTCCTTTTCACTCCTGAACTTGGTTTCTCATGCCTCCTTTTCATTAGTCTTCCTATGGATTTATCAATCTTACGAGTGCTTTCGAAGAGCAAGCTTTGCTTTTGAACTTTGACTCTCTTGATTTTTCTGTTCTATACTTCTTTTCCATCTTACTCATTTCTGTTATTTTCTTCTCTTTTGAGTTAATCTACTGTGTGAACTTCTGGAGATGATGGTTAGATCCTTAGTTTCTAGCAGTTCACCTTTTCTCATCCATGCCTGTAATGGAAAACACGGTCTTCCATTCATGGTCCTTACCCAATCCCATACATTTTGAATTGCCATGTTTTCACTGCCATTCAAATATTTTCCAGTTTCCACTGTATTTTTCCTTCACTTATGAACTGTTTAGAATTATCCTAATTTCTAAATATTGGGGAACTTTCTAGTTGCCTGTTTGTGGCTGATTTCTAAAATTCTTGCATTATAGTCAAGTAATATACTCTGTAAGATTTTAATCTCTTAAATTTGTTGCTACTTTATGAGTCCATATAGGCTTGATATTGGTAAATTTTCTATGTGCACTTTGAAAATATTTTGCAGTTTGAGGTATACAGATGTATATATGTCAGTTGAGAAAAGTGTGCTGAAAATGTTTAAATGCTGTTTCTGATTTTTTTGTCTACTTACTCTTTCAGGTGTGAAGAGAGATGTATTAAAATTTCACACACACAAAAAGCCAAACATCTCTAGTAGGGAATGGTGCTGTCTCTTCCTTGCCAACAACACTGGGTGTGAATACAGTCCTGTCCTTAATAGGAAAGGGCAAAGACCTGCTGCATTAGTTTCAAGGAACTTTCCATATCCAAAATCAAGTCAGGGGAAGGAGGCCACCATTCTGCAAATGGTGGCTGGATTTGCCTCTGTGTTCAGTCACAGTAAAGGAAGGAATCCCAGTGTGTTTGGCAGCCACCAGCCCCTTCCCTCCGAAGGACCTAGAGCAGCCCAGGGGCAGGGAGTCACTACACCACATTCCCCAAACTGCCAATGTGCAGGATGGAAACCAGCTTCTAGTGCGTTCCTGTATGTCCCTGTCCTACAGCACCTCTGACTCCTACCTGAGCCTTCTCTAGTTCCCAGGTAATTTACCCTTCCTCTTAGATTCTGGAGAGAACCCCTAAGTAAGAATTTTTTTTCCAGATGCTTCTCTCAGCAGAGATGGAAGGTTTGGAACTTTGTTGTAGCATTTTTATGTATGTATGTATGTATTTATTTATTTATTTATAAAGACTTATATACATATATTTATAAGCTAATGATGAATGTGTTAAGTTTACCTTAGATCAACCTTTATATAATTATATAATATAAATCACATTATGTATATATCAGATATATCATATATTGTGCATATAATATATACAATATAAATATATACTGTTTGTCTTACTATATAATTAGAAAACATTGAAAACACAAATTATAATTTAATAAAAATTACATATGTATATATAAATCCTTATAGTAATGCATATTTAGCATATGAATTATTCATATAAATTTGTTATATAAATTTACAGGTCTATATTAATTTAAGTATACTGATTTTTATATTGCTATGATTCTTTATATAAAGATAATCTAATCTCTGCTGGATTACTGTCTTGCCTTTTCTGCTGGTTTTAAAAGAAATTAAAACGTTTTCATGGGCCATAGGCACTAGGCTTCCCACACTGAAAAGTCTGTGCTACCTCCCCCAAGACTGTGAGGAAAGTATGATACTGTGTGAGGAGGTGAAATAAGTGGTTATTCTGCCCTTGAGGAGAGGAGACATCATAAACTTAGCAGGACAATGTGCAAGGCCCTGTGGGAACTCGGTAAATGTTTAATGATGATCCTTGATGTTATTTATCTCCATGCACTTTTATGTGGCTCACTTTTGAGACGTATTCTATCCCCAAATCCAGGGAAATTAATTGAATTTCTATAAGAGTTCAGGTGCACATATCACCAACAGACAAGTAGGGGAAACCCCTGGGGAATTTTGTCCTTCTCTATAATAGGAAAGTGTGTTTGATACAGCTTGGTTTTGCCCTGTTAGAAATCACCCTGCTCAATAACAGCTGCCAACACTATGGGCACAGGACTCTGTTTATCTGCACAGTTTTGTGTGTGTGTTTTGTTTTTTGTTTGTTTGGTTGGTTGTGCACAGTTTAGACTTGGAGCAAATCTGGAAGATTTTATTCTTGTATTTCTGTAGTGATGTACAGAATACAATAAAAAATGTGAAATGATGTGGAAAAAAAGTCTTTAAAGGGTGATTGCATTCATTGCAAATGATTTATCACTGGCTGAAACCTGCCCAATCTTCATCAGATGGGAACATAGTGTTTGCCAGGGCATTTTCTTAATAAGAAGAAAGATAAGGAAACACAGGAACAAGGGCTGTCTCTGAAATAAACATGAGGTCCTTCTATCACAAATGATTTCTGCTTCATGTAGTTTTGGGAGAATAATTTCACATGATTAAAAAAAAGAAAGAAAGAGAAAGAGAGAAGACTATGTTTTGGTTTCATGACTGAATTGGTTTTTTTCCCAAACAGAAAATACTCAAATATTTTAGGAGAGCTAGGTCATTTGAAACAAGAAAGGTGGCTGGGTTGAGATGGCAGATTCCCAGTATCCCCAGTTATATATGGAAAGAAGAGTAATTTCTCACTTACCTGAATATATGAATATAACTGGCAACAACAATAAAACCACAGTGAACCGACACTACTCCTGTTATAACTTACTCTTCATTTTAAATGAGAAAAATGACAGAATTTTCCATTAAAAGTTAAGGTTCTGAAGCCTCGTTCCTCATAAACACCTTATATTGCCCATTAGTGGAGGATTTGGGAACTGTGGTTACAACCTGACCTGTAATTTTTGTTCATCTTTAACTACAGTGTTGTCAGCCCCCATTCTAACTTATCCTGGGACAGAGACTTACTCCTGGTTTCCTTCCCCCCTTACAGTAGATAAGACACTAGAGGAAAATGTAATAATTTTAAAGACTTTGAAATTACACTACAAATCCCAGATAAAACCGTATAAGTTTCCTTTTGCTTCTGTTACAAATTACTTTAAATTCAGTGGCTTAAAGCAACATAAATTTATCATCTTGTAGTTCTGGAGGTCCGAAGTCCTAAAATCCAGGTGTCAACAAAGTTAGTTCCTTCTGGAGGGTCTACAAATCCATTCCCCTGCCTTTCCCAGCTTCTGAAGGCCACCTGCATTAGGTGACTCCAGGCTCCTTCCTCCATCTTCAAGCAGGAGTATAGCCTCTTCAACTGTCTCTAAATCTGCTTCCACTGTTACATCACCTTCACTGACTAACTCTCTCCCTTCTTCCCATAAGGACCCTTTAATTACATTAGGCCGACCCAGATTCTCCAGGATAATCTTCTCCATCTCAAAATCCGTAACTTCATCACAGTTGCAAAGTTCCATATTCACAGATCTGGAGAATTAAGGCAAGGACATCTTTGGAGGAGGCATTATTCTGTCTACCACAAACAACAAAGAAATTACCTACATTTCTCAAATTAGAAGACCATAACTACAGAATTCTCAAGGCTGTTTATCCACAGACCAGAGAGGTGAAGAAGAGATAACCGTACTTTAAGGTTCTGTCCTTCTAAAAAGATGCAATAAGCAACAACGAATGTATCACTAATAAATGGAAATTGAGATCCTGGGTTTTTTTTTTAACAGATTTTTTTTTTTAAGATTTTATTTATTTACTCATAGAGACAGAGAGAGAGGCAGAGACACAGGCAGAGGGAGAAGCAGGCTCCATGCAGAGAGCCTGACGTGGGACTCGATCCAGGGTCTCCAGGATCACGCCCTGGGCTGCAGGCGGCGCTAAACTGCTGCACCACTGGGGCTCTGCCTGAGATCCTGGGGTTTTTGAAGACAGCTAGTACACACCATCTTTGAGGCAGAGTCTTCCCCTAGAACACAGCAGTTAGGCCAAGGGAAGATTTTAGGGAGAGTGACAAATTCCATGTCTATACTTACTGAAGAATTACTCCCTTAGATGACAATCCTAAGGGAGTAATTAAATTCTAATCTCAGTGATTTAACACCATGGTGGTTTACTTCTCAGTCATAGAATGTCCTAGAGGCAGCTCTTCTCCAGGTGACTTGGACTGCCTACAATCTATGGCTTGGCCATCTTCAGCACATGACTTATGGAGCTAGATCCAACCAAGCAGGCAAGGTCAAGGAGGTCTTTATGGGTCAGTCCCATGTACAGATGACTTCTACTCACATTCCAGTGACTGGAACTCAGTCATGTGATCACAGCCAACTAAAAAGAAGACTGGTAAATGGAGTTCTCAGGAAGAAGAGGTCACTGATCAGCTAACTGGTTATTGCTGCACCCAGGGTTGACTGGCAAAATGCCTTCTAAGCCAGAGGAAATAACAAAAAATAATAATAATATTGTATAATTGTATTTTTCATCATGCATGTGAAAAAAAAATATTTAGCTCTCCTTTATCCATGACACTGAATTATGGTTCTTTGTGGTGACAGTTTGGGCAATCGTGAAGTCTACTCTAGACTCATTTCTGAAATGATTCAAACAGAGGAAAAATCATCAAAAATGTATAGAAAACATATTATTATTACAGAGGTATCAAATCAACATAGAGCTCAGTCTGAAATTTTCCAAATGATAATTCAAAATTTGCAAATAATGCTACAGCAACTGCATTTTCATGAAGAAGGAAAAAAAAATCTTGAATCCGACTTCACACCAAACACACAAGTTAACACAAAATGTACTGTATATGAAAGAGTTAAAACTATTAAATTTCTAGAACAGAGGAGAAAAATCTTTGGGAAACGGAATAAGGTGAGGATTTCTAAAGACGTTGAAAGGCACAATTATTTTCTAAAATATTATAGAATTGACAGTGTTGAGATTAAAATTTTTTGCTCTTTGAAAGACAGTTAAGGGGTATCTGGGTGGCTCAGTTGGTTAAGCATCTGATTCTTGATTTTGGTTCAGGCCATGATCTTAGGGTTGTGAGATCAAGCCCCACATCTAGCTCAGTGGTGGGCATGGGTCCTGCTTGAGATTCTCTCTCTTCCTTTCCCTCTGCCACTACCCCTCACTCGGACTTTCTCTCTCAAAAAGCAAAACAAAATAAAAAATGAAAGACGCTGTTAAAAAAATAAAAAGGAAATTTTAGACTAGGAAAAGATATCTGACAAGAGTACATAACTAACTCTTATACTCAGTAATGAGAAGACATTCCAATTTTTTTTTTAAGATTTTATTTATTGGGATACCTGGGTGGCTGAGCAGTATCTGCCTTCAGCTAAGGGCGTGATCCCAGGGTCCAGGATCGAGTCCTGCATTGGGCTCCTTACATGGAGCCTGCTTCTGCCTATGTCTCTCCCTGTAGGGAGCTCAATGCAAGACTTGACCCCAGGACCCCCAGATCATGTCCTGAGTCAAAGGCAGACACTCAACCACTGAGCCACCCAACCCAGGTGTCCTGACAATCCATTTTTTAATGGGCAAAATATTGCAACAGACATCTCAAAAGAGAAAATATAAATAACCAATATGAATATAAAAAGATGCTCAAAGTTATTACTCATCAGGGCAATCCAAATTAAAAATTCTTACATACTTACTAAGACTGCTAAAGTTAAAGAGACAGGGCAGCCCATGTGGCTCAGCAGTAGCACCGCCTTCAGTCCAGGTCGGGATCCTGGACAACCGGGATCGAGTCCCATGTCGGGCTTCCTGCATGAAGCCTGCTTCTCCCTCTGCCTGTGTCTCTGCCTCTCTCTCTCTCTCTCTCTGTGTCTCTCATGAATAAATAAATAAAATCTTTAAAAAAATAAAATAAAATAAAGAGACGGACAATAACAGCTACTGACGAAAATGCAGAGCAAGTAGACCTCTCATATATTGCTAGTAGAAATACAAAATGGCTCTTATAAAGTTAAACACACACTTATCACATGACCCAATAATTGTACTTCTAGTTATTTAAAGGAAGGGAAAACATATGTCGACACAAAGACTGGAATGGGAATTATTATTATAGTGGCTTTATTCACAACTGCCAAAAACTGGAAACAAACCAAATATTACTCAACGCATAAACAAATGGTGATATACATCTATAAAACTGAGTGCTTTTCAAGTATAAAAAGGAAAGAACCACTGACACACAAAAAATACAGATGAACCTCAAAAGTATTATGCTAAATGAAAGAAGCCAGATACAAAAGCCTCATACTATGTCCTTCTAGTTATATGACATTTTAGAAAAGGCCAAACTATGCACAGAAGGACTCCACACTAGGTTTAATGCTCTGTTGTTGCTATCTTTAAGTTCTGAGAAAAGGGCTCCATGTTTTCATTGTGTACTGGACTGCAATTATATAGTTAGTCCTGCTCCGCCTGGCCATTGCAGTGTTTTTTAAAATATGAGCACATATAGATAGTTCTCACAGTTAGGTATTCCCAATGGGCCCAAGCATTCCCAATTTTCTTACACCCAGAACTACTTTAAACATTAACATTAATTACTGCCTGACCCCAGAAGATATTTGAGTTTTCCAAACTTGCAAAAGCATGTTGGCCACCTGCCCTAAGAAATCACTAAAAACAAAAACAAAAGAATAAAGATGGGTATACACATAAGATAGAATATGTTAGCCAAATTTACACTAACTCCCCTATACTCTCTATTTCAGTGGGTTGAACTACAGCCACATGTGCCAAGGCTTCTGTGAGATGTGAAATGCTCAGCTTGTCATCCCCCAGGATAAGGCCAAGTGTTCCAAGGACCAAGTGAAATTTTTGCTTTCTTGTCTAGATGTTGTGTTGGCACTCCTCCAGAAAGGCCCCGGTGTGGTAGGCTGAGAGAGAAAATATACTCTCCTATCAGGAGAATCTTAATATTGTCAGTTTCTAAACATCTGCCTTGTGGCTAAATGGCTTCTTCATACTCCATTGAGCTTCTAGCTCTCTTTTCTGGAAGTTTTATACATAAGATGACTACCAGTCCTAATACCTAAAGGATCCTTGCAGTCAGCATAGGCTTGTGAAATAAAAAGAAACCATGTTGTTAGTTCCAAAGAACAATCAACACCTGGAAAAAACAAATCATTCTCAATGCTGTGAAAAATGCCTTGGCTGTATTTGACAAAGAAATGGAAAGGTTTGTATTCAAATTGGCAGAGCAGACTTCCTGCTGAAAGCCACAGGGTGATCCCCAGAGTGACATACATTCCTGTCAGTGAGAAGAGCCACTGACAATGGTATAAATGAGTTTCCATTAGTGCCAATGATGGAAGCCATCAGGAAGGAAAACTGCACTGCCAATTGCTTAAACACAATTCCAAAGGCAATTTTTAGTGCTTGAGGAGAGGAGTGCTTTTTCATCAGGTGAGCTTTTTTGAATTGATGCCAAGATTGATGCAGCAATTTCAGTGGTAAATTCTGATAGCATTTCCAAATTATCTGATGTTGTTAGCAATACAGTCTATGCAGCCTTGCCCCTCCACATCACAAAGCACTTCACAAGCACAAACTCATTACTCCACCCCACACAACTGTGAGGTAGGTGGGTGGAAAGTTGTTATTTTCCTTGTTTCACAGATTTCTAAAGAATGTGAGGGTGCAATGGGTTGACATGTGTTTTATTTTTGAAATCACAGAGTTGCTATAGTGCCGTCTCCAGTGATGGGGGGAGAGGAGTTATAACTGAACATATTTCCATTCAAGGCTCATCTCCTCATTCTTTGGATTCATGACAATTCAAGTCACATAGATAGCATTTTATAGTCCCCAGAAGAAGGGTGAGCAGGCCTGTCAGCCTCTGAAGACTGGCACCAACAGACCTTGAAACCAAGGCAAGGGGAAAAATTATAAATATTCTTTATGCCTTTGAAGAAAAATATGGATGAGAAAAAAACAGAGAAATAAAGATTTCCCTGTGTTCCAGTTGGTGTAGAGCAAACCTATGAATAATCTAAGAAGGTCAGATAACACTACATTATAGATGGCAAGGTTGAAGTATATTATTAGAATGAGTGTGTATTCCTATACATGCATGCACATATGTGCATGCACATGCAGGCATGTACCTGTATCTTGACAGCCATTTAAACTTACTCTGTTATGGACTGTGTAACTGCTGCTTAATCCACAAAATACCTTCTTCCAAAAACATTAACTGAAAGTGATAAACAATTTTTTCCTCAAAAGCATTTTTTTTTAAGATTTTATTTATTTATTCATGAGAAACACACAGAGACAAGGAGGGAGAGACACAGGCAGAGGGAGAAGCAGGCTCCATGCAGGGAGCCCGACATGGGACTCGATCCTGGGACTCCAGGATCATGCCCTGGGCTGAAGGCAGAAGCCAAACCGCTGAGCCACCCAGGCTGCCCTTCCTCAAAAGCAATTTTTTCATTAATTAAGTTTTATCTTTAGTTACTTTGGTAGCATAACAAACTATCACAAATTTGTTCACAAATCTGCATTTTGAACAGGAATTGGTGAACAACTCATTTCTGCCCTTCCTGTTCTTCACTGGGGCAACTCAAAGGCTAGAGGCTGGAATCCTCTGCAATATTACTCATTTGCTTGCAGATGAATGCTGGCTACAGGCAAAGATCTCAGCTAGGACTCTTGGTTGCACAACTTACTCATGGTCTCTTCATGTGGTGTGGGCTTCCTCACAACAAGGTGGCTGAGGTCTATGAGTTAATGTTCAGAAACAAAGGGAAGTCATGCTGGATTTATGGCCTCACCTAGAAAGTCATACAGCATCATTTCTACCACAGTCTATTTTTTGAGGGCATCATAGAGTCCTACTTAGGTTCAGGGGAGAGGAAACAGATACCACCTCCTGATGAGGAACAGCAAGGTTACAGAACACCATATGGAACCAGAAAACTTGCTAGGATCCATGGTCTCCACTTTGCCAGTTCACATGGCAGTTATCTGTAACACATTCTATTGCATCTCCAAGACACAAGCACTTGAAGATGATTGTGGAGCAACCAAAAGAGATAAACATCATCCAAAGCTCCTCAGCACCCACAAATCACAAGAGTAAAGCAGCCACATGAGGGAAAAAATGTTATTTTCTCTTTAGCCACTCTCAGAATTAGTATAAGGCAGTTCCATCTCAAATTAACTAAAAACTTAGCATGAAAACAGACATTATCTCACAATATATGTCCAATGTCTTTGTCCAAAGAAATTAAAATGAAATATTGCAGTTTGTTTACAAACCAGTATTTCCTTCCTTGCATGCTGGCATTAAAGCAGCAGAGCAATGATTTTTGACTTGCTATGTGCTAAATATTTTAATTACATTTTGAAGTAAGCAACATCCCAGAAAAGACAAATAGTCAAAGACAAAGGTAATTAGTTCTTGTAGGTAACCATACTAATATATGCATTTTTCATAGTGGAAATTAATTATTCTCAAGACAACTGTCTTTTCCCTTGTAAATTAGGACATTTTTCCCCTAATTAGTTGAAATTGCCTGTAGGAGATTATCACCACTGAGCTATGGAATTTCCTTCAGCAGGTAATTCCAGTTATCAGAGTGAGGAGTTTAAAATAGAAAGCAGAGTCTTGGCTGGGTTTGTTTCTGCTCAGTGGGGTGTAGAATAAAAAATGTAACTGTCCATAATTATGTAGGGATATGTACCTTGTACTCATGTGTGAAGTGGAAATGTTCACTAGACCAACCCAGAAAGACAGCAATAGAAATGTCTTTTTCTCATCATACTACCACACTCTACCATGCCAAAACAGTTTAGGTTAAGACTGAAGGTTTCTTTTTCTGTGTGTCAAGCTGTAGACCATGCCAAGATCATAAGAAAGAATTAGCCATGTGTTCGCTCCCAAAATGCACCACTGGCATGTTGCTCAGATATATTTCAATCCAGAGCTACCTACCAGGTCTTCTTGCTGCTCCTAAAGGCAAAGTAGCACTTATCCTCTTTGAAAACCCCAGTTGAAACAAGAGGATAAAATAGCTTCATTCCATTTGGAGAAATCAAATAATCCCTTGCCTGTGTTTTCTCAGCACTAATCATCACCTGTGGTGGACTCTGAAGCCCAAAGAGTTGCTAGTCAATTCAGAGTTGGTTGATTCAAGAGAAGGAGAAAGAAAAAAGGAAGGAAGGAGGGAAGCCAAGCCAATTCATTGGCATCATGCAACATCTGAGGGCAGGAACCACATGGCCCCGTGAAAGCAGAGGGTAAGCTAGAAGTATATTAGGATGAGTGTGCGTTCATATCTGTGTGCATGCAATGCTAAAATTTGGCTAGACCCAGCTCAATTCTCAATGCATTGCATGAGAACAATAAATAAATGTCCAGAGAATTAACAAGCAGTGAATAAATGGTTGTCACTGTTGTCTGATTTTTTTTTTAAGCAATTGTTTTGGAATTCAACTATTCACTCATTCAACAACTATATACTAGGGGATTACAGTCTCCAAGTTACAATGGTTTGACATTACAATTTTTCTACTTCACAATGGTGTAAAAGAGATCTGTATTTTGTAGAAACCATACTTGGAATTTTGAATTTGGGTACTTGCCAGGCTATCAATATGTGATACAATCCTCTCATGATACTGGGTGGTGGCAGCAAGTTACAGCTCCAGTCAACCATGAGATCATGAGGGTAAACAATCAATACACTGACATACATTCTTCTCTATACCGCCATTCTGTTTTTCACTTTCTGGACAGTATTCAATAAATTACATGAAATGAGTCAACATTTTATTATAAAATAGGCTTTGTGTTAGATGACTCTGCCCAGGGCAGCCCCGGTGGCGCAGCGGTTTAGCGCTGCCTGCAGCCCGGGGTGTGATCCTGGAGACCGAGGATCGAGTCCCACATTGGGCTTCCTGCATGGAGCCTGCTTCTCCCTCTGCCTGTGTCTCTGCCTCTCTCTTTGCTCTCTCTGAATGAATAAATAAATAAATCTTTAAAAAAAAAAAAAAAAAGATGACTCTGCCCAGCTGTATGTAGCCTAAAGTAAATCTTCTGAGCATGTTTAAGGTAGACTAGGCTAAGCTATGATGTTCAGTAGGCTAGGCATATTAAATACATTGTCAACTAAGAATATTTTCTTTTTTATTATTTTATTTATTTATTCATGAGAGACACAGAGAGAGAGAGAGTCAGAGACACAAGCAGAGGGAGAAGCAGGCCACATGCAGGGAAGCCCGACGCGGGACTCGATCCCGGGCCCCCAGGATCCCACCCTGGGCCGAAGGAGGCGCGCTAAACCGCTGAGCCACCGGGGCTGCCCACTAAGAATATTTTCTTTTTTTTTTTTTTTAAGAATATTTTCAATTTACAATGGGTTTATCAGGATATAACCCCATTGTAAGTTGATGAAGATCTGTATATGATGATGATGAAAATGGGCATCATCCTCGCCTCATGGGACACATATTTCCGTAGAATTATGTAGATTCTACTGAAAGTTATTTATGGAAACAGAGATCAAGTGTATGAATATTTATTTCAAACCAATTGGCAGAATCTTCTCTCAAATTGGTTTCAATGTAAAGACCCAGAGACTGCTAGAGTCAGTTCCAGTCTTAAAAATCTTTTATAGAGGGATCCCTGGGTGGCGCAGTGGTTTGGCGCCTGCCTTTGGCCCAGGGCACGATCCTGGAGACCTGGGATCGAATCCCACGTTGGGCTCCCGGTGCATGGAGCCTGCTTCTCCCTCTGCCTATGTCTCTGCCCCCCGCCCCCCGTGACTATCATAAATAAATAAAAATAAAAAAAATCTTTTATAGAATACCTTTTTTTTAAGATTTATTTATTTATTCATGAGAGACACAGAGAGAGAAAGACAGAGGGGGGAGAATATTTTTTTAACAAGATGTAATCTCTTGCAAAGCAAAGAGCAGAATACTATCACACCTGCAGACTGTCTTCCTACATCAATCCTACAGAAGGATAATGGAAAAAGATGAAATTTTCAGATCCAAGGCCTACCTTGCTGGACCTGTATCAGATTAAGCGAATGTGGAGAAAACCAGAATCACAACAGTATGTGCTATATGCTTCTGTTTATGTAGTTCAAGAACAGGCAACACTAACCAACGGTAACAGAAATCAGAACCATAGTTACCCTGATTTCAGGGACATGACTGAGAAAAGGGTAGGAAGGAATGTTCCAGGGTGCTGGAAATATTCCATAACGTCATCCTGGGGGTGTTTATACAGGTGTAGACATAGGAAAGGCCATCGGGCTGTACACTTACCATCTGTGTACTTTATGGTGTATAACTTACATCCTAGTGGAAAAAAATAAAGAATATGCAATGAAGACAGATCTATGCACTGGTATTTTATAGGATATACTACTGTTCAGTGAAAAAGCAAAGTGCAAAGTAATACCTATAGTATGTTATTATCTCCTTCATGTCTAAGAGAAGAGAATTAAGAATATATTTATGTATTTGTTCTTGGATGCCAAAGAACCATAGGTTAGATGAATGGAAATTAATGGGACTGGTTACCTACAGGGGTAGGTAAAGGTAAAAAGGATGGGTGAATGGAAATGGAGTAGAACAGATTGGGGAAGCAACACCTCTCTGCATATGTCTTTTTGTTTAGTTTTGACTTTTAGAACTAGGTTAATGTTTCACTTACTCAAAAAATTAATAAATAACTAAAATCAACCATGACTGTGGTGGAGATGGTGGGATAGGAACCCAGCTGGAATTCAAGCAGTACCAAATAAGCTTAACTCTATCACAAACAAATAACATAGGCACACTTAAAAAAGGAAAGAACAGACCTAAATAAATTTGGAAAACAGAATTGTAACTAAATGCTATAAAGTTGAAAAGACAAAAAGAAAGGTATACAGTAATACAATCTACTCAATAATTTTTTTTAAAGATTTTATTTACTAATGAGAGACACGGAGAGAGACAGAGACATAGGCAGAGGGAGAAGCAGACTCCCTGCAGGGAGCCTGATGCAGGGCTTGACCCCAGGACCCCATGAGCCAAAGGCAGGTGCTCAACCACTGAGCCACTCAGGTGCCCCAGCTTCTTGGAGGTGCCCCATTTTCTTTTTTTTTTTTTTTAATTTTTTTATTTATTTATGATAGTCACAGAGAGAGAGAGAGAGAGAGAGGCAGAGACACAGGCAGAGGGAGAAGCAGGCTCCATACACCGGAAGCCCGATGTGGGATTCGATCCCGGGACTCCAGGATCGCGCCCTGGGCCAAAGGCAGGCGCTAAACCGCTGCGCCACCCAGGGATCCCGGTGCCCCATTTTCTATTCAAGAGGTATGTATTAGTAATTTCAAATATTTGAGCAAATTAGCAAACCCATGGATAATGATAAGCACGTTTCCCACTGTTGGAGAAAGGACTTACAAATCAGCGAGAAGAAGAAAACTAACACTGATGCTGGACTTGAATCAGACATGTCTGTATAAACTCATGGTCCTTAGCATATAAATGGACAGAAAGCTATTGATATGGATGAATATATGACTCTGTGTGTATATTCATGTATCTACCAGAAAATACTTCTGTTCTTTCAGAGGGCTAAGAAGCAGTAACACGTGGTTGCAAGGAATACACCCAGCAGGCAGATCTCAGTTTCTAAATCCATTCTGCAATAAAAGAAACCAGGGCTTCTTGGAGGAAACAGCTTACTGTGAGACTGAAGAGTGAAAGATGTTCTAGAAATATCATGTAGTACCAAAAATTAAGGAAGTGCTCAAACAACAATGGAAACAAGGACTTCTAGGGAAGATGGTGGAATAGGAGGAACCTAAGCTCACCTTATCCCATGGATACAACTAGATTACACCCACATAAGTGTAATTAACCGAGAAAACAACCTGAGGAGTGGCAGAAGAGACTCTCCACAGCTAAGTATAGAAAAAAGGCCACACTGAAGAGGGTAGGAAGGGCTGATACATGGCCAGGAGCTACACAGACCTGAAGGACTATCTGGAAGGGAGGGATGCCTCAGAGCAGAGAGAGGAGAGAAACATACTCTCACACCAGGGATCCTACATGGGGAAGACAAATCCCCGTAACACATGGCTTTGAAAATCAGGAGCATGACTTCATACAATCAACTGAACTTAACACCTAGAACTTTAAAAATCAATAGTCTCAGCTCTAGGAGAGCCAGGAGGGCAAGATGAAACTGAAATCACACCCTTAAGGAGACAGCACAACAAACAGCCCCTTGGAGATACAGCACAGATAGAAGCAGCAGTTTGAAAAATACCTGGGGTACATGAGAGGGAGATTTATTTATTAATCTTAGAGGTATGCTGGAGGGGCAAGGATCTTTAGGAGATTTCTCCAAACAAAAACAAAAGAACTGGAGGGTTTCATTTCCCTTCCCCAGTCCCAAGCCTGAACATACAGACACCTGTGAGAACCAGCAGAGCACTGTAACTGTCTGTCTGTCAGTAACTTGCTAACACTGCGTGCCCCTCCATCATGTTGTCCTGCAGACCTGCCCTGTCTAATACACCCTTGGCCAGAGCCCATTCAACCTGGTTCCATAAGCCTGACAGTGTCCAAGTAGCCCCTAAAAGAACCAGTACCACTCCTGCCCCAGCCAACAGAAGACAATGACACATACCAGTCCAACTGCTACCCAAGAAGTGGGCTGGGGGCAGACATCTGGTCTGACTGAAGGCCCCACCCAACAACAAAAGCTAATCAGAGAACAACATAGGGAAAGCACCCGGCAGTTCAGTGTGACTACATGGCAAACACCCCAGACTGTTCCACTAACAACACAGGGACCAAACTCTATGCACAACAGGCAAAGAAAGCCATTACAGATGACGGACTGAAGGCAAACACTACTCAAGACACAACAGTAGGGTCCACGCAAACACATACAGAAGACACCTCTGAAGTGGCAAGTTCTGGTGAAGAGGGCACATTGCACTGCAGGGTACGACCAAAACTCTTCTTCGAAAGGCCACTAATATCAAGAATAGGACATACAGCTGATACTCCTAACACAGAGAAACAGACACAGAGAGTTAAAATAAAATGAGAAGACAGAGAAATATGTCCCAAATAAAAGAGGACAAAATCACATGGAGAGCTAAACAAAAGGGAGATAAGAAATATGCCTAATAGAGAATTTAAAGTAATGGTCCTAAAGATGCTCACTAGACTTGATAAAAGAATGCAGCACACCAGTGAGACCTTCAATAAAGAGATAGAAAACATAAAAAAGAACCAATCAGAGATGAGGAACTCAACTGAAATTTAAAATGTGCTAGATGGAATAAAGAGTAACCTAGAGGAAGCAAAAGAACAGATCAGCAACCTGGAGAATAGAGTAATGGAAAGCAATCAAGCAGAACAGAAGGAAAAAATAACAATAAAAATGATGGAAACAGACTTAGGTAACTGAATGACACTATCAAGTGCAATGACATTCACATTATAAGGACCCCAGAAAGAGAAGAAAGGGAAAAGGGGGCAGAAAATTCACTTGAAGAAATAATAGCTGCAAACATCCTAAATCTGGGTAAGGAAACAGAAATTCAGATACAGGAGGCACAGAGAGCCCCCAACAAAATCAATCCAAGCAGTTACACAGAAAGAAACGCAGTAATAATGGATAAAAAGTAGTGATAAAGGCAGAATTTTTAAAACAGCAAGAGGGGTACCTGGGTGGCTCAGTCGTAAGCATCTAACTCCTGGTTTCAGCTCCGGTGATCTCAGTTATGCGATCAAGCCCTGCATCAGGCTCTGTTATCAGCATGGAGTCTGCCTGAGATTTCCCCCTCCATCTCCGTGGACTCCTCCCCACATTCATGCTCGCACTCCCTATCATAAATAAATAAATAAATAAATAAATAAATAAATAAATAAATAAATAAATAAATAAATCTTAAAAATCTTAAAAAAACAACAACAGCAAGAGAAAATAATTATATACAAGAAAAACCCCATAAGACTATCAGGTGATTTTTCAGTAGAACAGGCCAGAAATGAGTTGTATGATATATTCAAAGTACTCAAAGGAAAAAACTTGCAGTCAAGAACACACTATCCAGTGAGGCTATCATTCAAAATAGAAGGACAGATAAAGTGTTCCCCAGACAAACAATGATAGACAAACAAGAGTTAAGGAATTCATGACCCCTAAACCAGCCCTGCAAGAAATATTAAAGGGGACTCTGAGTGAAAAGGAAAGGCCATAAGCAGAAGAAAAAGATGGACCACAAGAGCAGCAAAATTAAGTATATCTATAAAAATCAGTCAAAAGATTCACAAAATAAAAAGATGTAAAATACACCACCATACACCTAAAAGACTGAGGAGAGGAGAAAAGAATAGATTCAAACATAAGCAACCATCATCAACTCAATATAAATGGCAACATGCAGATGTTATATACAAATCTAATGGTAATCACAAATCAAAAAAAGAAATACATATGCAAAAAATAAAGAGCAGGGAAACCAAGTATATTACTAAAGAAAGCCAAGAAACTGTGAGGGAAGACAGCAAAAAAAGAATGTAATACAGAAGAACTACAAAAACAATCATAAAACAAGTAACAAAATGGCAGTAAATACAGGGGCAGCTGGATGGCTCAGTCAGGTTAAGAGTCTGCCTTTGGCTCAGGTCATGATCCCAGGGTCCTGGGATTGAGCCTCACATCCAGCTCCTTGATCAAGCTCCCTGTTCAGCAAGGAATCTGCTTCTCTCTCTCCCTCTGGCCCTCCCTCTGCTCAAGCTCTGGCAAGTACAAAAAAAAAAAAAAAAGGCAAGTACAGGGCAGCCTGGATGGCTCAGCGGTTTAGCGCCACCTTCAGCCTAGGGTGTGATCCTGGAGACCGAGGATCGAGCCCCACATTAGGCTTCCCGCATGGAGCCTGTTTCTCCCTCTGCCTGTGTCTCTGCCTCTCTCTCTCTCTGTGTCCCTCATGAATAAATAAATAAAATCTTTAAAATAAAATAAAATAAAAATGGCAAGTACATACCTATAAAAATTATTTTGAATGTAAATGGACTAAATGCCTCAGACATTGTGTGATGAAATGGATAACAAGGCAAGAACCGTCTATATACTATTACAAGAGATTCATTTCAGACCTAAAGACACAAGCATATTGAAAGCAAACAATGGAAAAGCATTTATCATACAAATGGATGTAAAAAGAAAGCTGGGGTAGCAATGCTTATATCACACAAAATACACTTTAAAACAAAGACTCTACCAGGGGACAAAGAAGGACACTATCTAATCCAACAAGAAGGTATAGCAACTGTAAATATCCATGCACCCAATATGGGAGCACCCAAATACATAAAGGAGCTAATAACAAACATAAAGGAAGTAATCACTTTTTTAAAAAGATTTTATTTATTTATTCATAGAGACACAGAGAGAGAGAGAAGCAGAGACACAGGCAGAGGGAGAAGCAGGCATCATGCGGGGAGCCCAATGTGGGACTCGATTCCAGGTCTCCAGAATCACGCCCTGGGCTGCAGGCGGCACTAAACCGCTGCGCCACCAGGGCTGCCCAGAAGTAATCATTAGTAATACAATAATAGAAAGAGACTTTAACACTCTACTTACATCAATGAACAGATCATTCAAACAGAAAATCATCAAGGAAACAGTGGCTTTGAATAACACATTGAACCAGATAGATCTAACACATATGTTCAGAATATTCCACCCTAAAACAGTCTCAGAACACACATTCTTTTTAAGTGCACATGGAACATTCAACATTCTCCAAAATAAATCACATATTAGGTCACAAAACAAAGCTCAACAAATTAAAAAAGACTGAAGTTATACCCTGCATCTTTTCTGACGAGAACACTATGAAACTAGAAATCAACCACAAGAAAAAATCTGGAAAGAGCACAAATATGTGGAGGTTAAATAACATGCTACTAAACAAAAAATGGGTCAACCAAAATACCAAAGAAAAAATTTAAAAATACATGGAGACTAAAGAAAATGAAAACATAAAGTTCCAAAATCTTTGGGATGCAGCAAAAGCTGTGCTAAGAGGGAAGTGTATAGCAATGTAGGCCTTCCTCAAGAAGCAAAAAAATCATAAATAAACAACCCAACCTTACAACTAAAGGAGCTGGAAAAAGAACAAAGAAAACCCAAATCCAGTAGAAAGAAGGAAATAATAAAGATTACAAAAGAAATACACAAAATAGAAACTAAAAAAACAATAGAACAGATGAAACCAGGAGCTGATTCTTCTAAAAACAAAATAAGCAAAATCCGGACAGCTCAGTGGTTCAGTGGTTGAGCACCTGCCTTCAGCTCAGGGCATGATCCCGGAATCCCGGAATCCCGGGATCGAGTCCTATATCGGGCTCCCGGCAGGAAGCCTGCTTCTCCCTCTCCTGTGTCTCTGCCTCTCTCTGTGTGTCTCTCACAAATAAATAAATAAAATCTTTGGGAAAAAAATCAACAAAATTGATAAACCTCCAGCCTGGCTCATCAGAGAAGAAAAAAGAGAGAGAGAGAGAGGACTCAAACAATATCAGAAAAAGAAGAGAGATAACAACTAACACCACAGATATAGAGAGGATTATCAAAGAATATTATGAAAACTTGTATACCAATAAATTGGACAACCTAGAAGAAATGGATAAATTCTTAGAAACATATGACCTCCCAAAACTGAATCAAGTAGAAATAGAAATTTTGAACAGACCCATTACCAGCACTGAACCAAATCACTAATCAAAAACTGACAACAAACAAAACTCCAGGACCAGATGGCTTCACAGGTGAATTCCACCAAACATTTAAAGAATAGTTAATACCTATTCTTCTCAAACTATTCTAAAAAATAGAAAAGAAAGCTTCCAAATTCATTCTATGAGGCCATCATTGTCCTGATATTGAAACCAAATAAAGGCACCACAAAAAAAGAGAACCAGAAGCCAATATCCCTGATGAAGAGATGCAAAAATCTTCAACAAAATATTAGGAAACCAAATCGAACAATACATTTAAAAAAATAATAATTATTCACTAGGCACCTGAGTGGCTCAGTAGGTTAAGTATCTGCCTTTGGCTCGGGTCAAGGTCCCAGGGTCCAGGGATCATGCCCACGTCAGGCTCCCTATTCAGGGGGAATCTGTTTCTCTCTCTCTCCCTCTGCCTGCCGCTCCCCCTGCTTGCTTGCTTGCTCTCTCTCAAATAAACAAATTAGATCTTTAAAAAGAAATCATGAAAAACTAAGAGTTCCCTAAGGTCAGGAACAAGACAAGGGATGTCCACTCTCACCACTTTTATTCAACATAGCATTGGAAGCCCTAGCTACAGCAATCAGACAACAAAAAGAAATAAAAGGCATCCAAATTGGTAAGGAGGAAGTAAAACACTATATTTCTAGATAACATAATATTATACATAAAAACTTGAGGAACTCCACAAAAAAAAAAAAAAAAACTACTAAAACTGAAAACTGAACTCAGTAAGTTTGCAGGGTACAAAATCAAAATACAGAAATCCATTGCATTTCTGTATACCAATAATGAAGTAGCACACATAGAAATTAAGAAAACAATCCCATCTACAGGGATGCCTGGGTGGCTCACCAGTTGGGCGTCTCCCTTTGGCTCAGAGCGTGATCCCAGAGTCCCGGTATCGAGCCCCGCATCGGGCTCCCTGCATGGAGCCTGCTTCTCCTTCTGCCTGTGTCTCTGCCTCTCTCTCTCTGTGTCTCTCATGAATAGATAAATAAAATCTTAAAATAAAAAATAAAAATTTAAAAAACATTTTTTAAAAATTTAAATTTTTATTTTTTATTTTAAGATTTTATAAAAATTTAAAAAACAAATCCCATTTACAATTACACCAAAAATAATAAAATACCTAGGAATAAACTCAACCAAAGAAGTGAGAGACTTTTACTCTAAAAACTATAAAATGCTGATGAAAGAAATTGAAGACAACACAAAGGAATGGAAAGATATTCTGCACTCATAGATTGGGAAAACAAATACTGTTAAAATGTCCATACTATCCAAAATAATCTACAGGTTCAATGCAATCTCTATCAAAATGCTAACAGCAGTTTTTCATAGAACTAGAAACAATAATTGTAAAAATTTGTACAGAACCACAAAAGACCCCAAATAGCCAAAGTAATCTTGAAAAAGAACAACAAAACTGGAGCTATCACAATCCCAGATTTCAAGATAGGCTACAAAGCTATAGTCATCAAAACAGTAAGGTACTGATACAAAAACAGATACATAAATCAATGGAACAGACTAGAAAATCCAGAAAAAAAAAAAAACCCACAATTATATGGTCAAGAATATGCAATGGGAAAAAGTCTCTTCAACAAGTGGTTTTGGAGACTACATGCAAAAGCTACATGCAAAAGAATGAAACTGGACCACTCTCTCACATCATACACAAAAATAAACTCAAAATATTTTAAAGACCTAAATGTGAGACCTGAAACCATAAAATCCTGGAAGAGATCACAAGAAGTAACTTCTCTGACACAGGCTGTAGCAACTATTTTCTGGCTATGTCTCCTGAGGCAAGGGAAAGAAAAGCAAAAATAAACTATTGTGACTACATCAAAATAAACAACTCTGCACGGCAAAAGAAACAACAAAACTGAAAGACAACCTAGTCAAATGGGAGAAGAGATTTGGAAATGACATCTCCAATAAACGGTTAAGTATACAAAATATATGAAGAATTGACCCCACTCAACACCGAAAAAACACAAATGATCCAACTAAAAATGGGCAGTAGACATGAACAGACATTTTCCCAAGAAGGCACCAGATGACCAGCAGACAGATGAAAAGATGCTCAACATCACTCATCATCAGAGAAATGCAAAACAAAACCACAATGGGTTAGTTATCAGCTTACACCTGTCAGAATGGCTAAAATAAAAAATAAAAAAAACAAGTGTTGGTGAGGATGTAGAGAAAGCGCAACACTCATGCACTGTTGGTGGGAATGCAAATTGGTACAGCCACTCTGGAAAACACTATGGAAATTCCTCAAAAAATTAAAAATAGAATTATTATATGATCGAGTAATTGTACTACTGGGTATTTATCCAAAGAAAACAAAAAACCCTAATTCAAAAAGATAAATGCACCCCCATGTTTACTGCAGCATTATTTACAATAGCCAAGTAATGGAAGCAGCCCAAGTGTTCATCAATAGATGAATGGATAAAGAAGATGTGGTGTGTGTGTATATATATATATATATATATATATATATATATATATATACACACATATAATTGAATATTAGTCATAAAAATGAATGAAACCTTGCTATTTGCAATAACATAAATGGACCTAGGGAATATAATGCTAAGTAAAATAAGTCAGAGAAAGACAAACACCATATGATTTTATTCATATGTGGAATTTAAGAAACAAACATACAATACAAAAATGAACAAAGAGAAAAAAAGAGAAACCAAAAAAGAGACTCTTAGCTAAAGAGAACAAAGTGATGGTTACCAGAGGGGAGATGCATAGGGGGATTTAGAATATACTTATTCCAATGATCACAGAGTAATGTATAGAATTTTTTAATCACTATAGTATACACCTAGAACTAATATAACACTGTAGGTTAACTATACTGGATTTATTTTTTTAAAGTGATACAGCCATGTCAAATAGACATAGGAGCCCGGTTAAAAGATCTCCCAATGACCAAATCTGGGACAATTTCTGCAATAATAGCAACAACCAAAAATATAGTAACAAATTATAACCCACAGAATAAAATTATTAATTATGAATTCACTGCTAATAAACCAGAGGGAAAAGGTAGAGCTCTTCATTATCAGAGTTCCAGTTTAATAAATGAAGAAGGAATGAGGGAAATAGAAAACCACTATTTTCCTATACCATAGTAATATTTGTTCCAGAAGGAATAATCAATGAATGCTAAAATCAGTGGATTTTTTAAAAATGTAGTAAGTGGGGCGACTGAATGGCTCAGTTAGTTGAGCATCTGCCTTCGGCTCAGGTCATCATCAAGGATCCTTGATCATGACCTGTGTGGGGCTCACTGCTCAGAAGGGAGCCTGTTTCTCCCTCTCCCTCTGCCAGCTTCTCCCCCTGCTTGTGCTCTCTCACTCTGTCAAATAAATAAATAAAATTTCTATAAGACAAAAAGTGGGTTTATTTATTTATTTATTTATTTATTTATTTATTTATTTATTTATTTATTTAATGATAGTCACAGAGAGAGAGAGAGAGGGAGAGAGAGAGAGAGGCAGAGACATAGGCAGAGGGAGAAGCAGGCTCCATGCACCAGGAGCCCGATGTGGGATTCGATCCCGGGTCTCCAGGATCGTGCCCTGGGCCAAAGGCAGGCGCTAAACCACTGCGCCACCCAGGGATCCCAAAATATTTTTTGAATGTAATAAGAAATGGGATATCTGTCTGCATGCTGTCAAAGTATCTTTTCACAAGATTTCTTTTATTTTCAAAGGAAAAATGGTAACTTTACAATGGAGAATCCTGGTACATGCAACTTTCACCCAATGATCAAGGTTAATCTCACTAGTAATGAAACATATTGACATTCTGTGTCCCCTTATACAAGGCACTGAGAACACAGTATCAATACTGTAGTATTCTTGGCAAAAATGCAAAACCTAAATTTAATCATGAGGAACCAGGAAAATCCAAACTGACAGACATTCTACTTAACTGGCCAGTGCACCCTGCACAAGTGTCAAAGAAAGATTCATAAACTCCACACTAGAAAAAACTATGAAAACACCACAACAACATACAATGTGGGATCCTGGACCAGAAAAGGACATTAGTGAGAAAATTATTAAAATATGAGAAAAACCTCGAGGCTAGTTAATAGAAGTATACCATACATTAATTTCTTAGTTTACATTATGGTACTATGGCTAAGTAAGATATTAACATTTCAAAAAGCCAGGTGAAGGGATATGGGAACATTTATACTAGTATTGCAGCACTGTTGTGACTCTTAAGTTACATGAAAATGAAAAGGTAAAAAATAATTTTTCTGTAATGTACATGGTTAACGATTTTTGGAGCGGCATGGGGAATATCAGAAAGGCACTCCCAAGTCAAATCCTGGATCTGATATGTATCTAGCCATGTGACTTCAAGGTAGTAGTCACTTGTATCTACTAACCCTGATTTAGTCCTCCAGCTGTCTGGTATTCACCACAATCTCCTTTTCACAGATTAGTGACAGATTATATATTAGTGTATATAAAGAGTTCACCACCCAATATGTGGTATGATTATTATTATTATTACTACAAGGGATGAAGGAATACTGTTATGCAAGCGAAATCATCCATTTCAATTATTTTTATTAAAATCTTCTACACCCTATGACAATCAAGGGAAGAGGCCAGGGATTCAGTGAGTGGGGAAGAAAAGGAAGAAGAGGACCGTGGAAGGTCTAAAGAGAGAGTAGGAAGAGCTAAAAGAAGGATTGCCTCTTCACTATAATAAAAGCTAATTTTCAGTATCATGACAGTAAGCCACTGAACAAAAAAATAATGTAGGAACTACATTCCTTTTTTTTTTCCTTTCCATACTGGGATGTTCAAAAAATATATCTTCATACTAATACAGTTAACAGAGTAATCATTAATGTAAAATTGAATTCTGAATGATATTTAATTACTGTTTCCTTGTTACTAATCAATCACAGTAAATGAAGATGATAAGTACAAATCAATTTCCCTCCACCCAAAGTATAACCTATTACCTGATACTATCCACAGAAACCAGAGTCACCCTGCCCAGGGTAGCACTCACTATCCAGAAGCAAATTTAGATCGATAGATGACATACAGATAGACAGATAGGTAGATGATGGATGGATGGATGGAGAGATCACCATTGCATGTGCATGCATGCATATTATCATTGGAAGAGTCAGATAAAACTCTTGGGTAGATTCATACTCCACTAATACAAGTCTGACCCATCACACCCCAAACAAAATTACTATGTTAGAAACATTCGTGCATTCATTCATGTAGTTACCAAGCACATCTTCATTTAAACACTCAGTGTGCACCAGGCCTAAAACAAGAGGCAAAACTAATTTCCTGCTCCACCAAGATTGCACTGTAATGGAGAAGACAGAGAAATAAATAAAAATATATATTATGGCAAGTTGAGATGAGCACTATGAAAGAAAAGGAAGCTCAGTAAGGGGAGAGAGCCTGCAGAGAGAAGCGACCTGAGCTACAACAGTCAGGAAAGTCCTCTTGGGAGAATAAAGAGCTGTGTGAATATCTGGGGGAAAGAGTTACAAGTCAAGGTCATGGCAAGTAGAAAGGCTTGAGAAGTGGACTAAACATAGCTAGCCTGATGAACAAAGAGAAAGGCATGATGCTTGCTTGTGTTGAGAGAACAGTAGATGAGAGATAGTCAATGGCCCCATCACTCTGGGTCTAGCAAGCCAAGGGATGCCATATACATTACCAGGGGATGTACACATGCATATCATCACTGAAAGGCTCAGATAAAATTCCTGGGTAGGCTTGTTGGGGAACTTGAACAAACCCATGGGAAGCCAGTCTCCTGTTTTATCTCTGGAGTCCACAGGTTCCTGAAGTCCAAGGCAGCCAGGAAACAGGAATGCACAGGGCTCTAAACCTTGGCAGAGGGAAAAGCTCTTGGTTGAGTGAGACTCTCTGTAAGTGCAGCAGACATTTTTTTTCCTTGCTCTGTATTTCTGGCTTTCTACATTTGACTTCCTTATGTTACTTTCAGACAACACATCTCTGTTTGTGTAAAAGGTTCAGGGCCAGGTAGCCTGGAAAAATGTAGCTTCCTCTGTTTATTTATAGGCCCAGATCTTTAAAGGCACTGATGCTCACAGATCTCCATCCTTACCTGCAAGGGGCAAAGGGAAATGAGGTTGGAGCCAAGCCTACCTCCCAAAGCGTCCAAAACTTATTTAAACCTATTTTGGAGCCAAGGACATTTTCCTGAATTCGTTCCAAGCTAGAATGAAGATGCTGGCGCAGGATATTTTTGCAAAATATGCAGGTTCAGAAATTGACAGACTTTACATTGACGTCAAATATGAAGAACCATTTGTGGATCTTTGTTGCAAAAAGCTGCTATCTCCAGGCCAAAAATAATAGCGCAAAGAATAATAATAAAACAAAGCTGGCATGAAACCTGTCTTGAAGAGGGCCAATTTTCAGTTCGATAGCAGCAACTCCTGGAACTCAAAAGGAAAATAAATTCCTACCCACACAATCTGCATTGTTCCTCTCCTACTCATGCTAATTTTATCTCACACCTCAAATACATACAGTCATTTTTTTTCCTATTACAAGTGCAAGGTGTTCATTCTAAAAATAAGTTGTCTGTATTTGATTCCATAAACAGTTTCTTCCTAATGATTGCTATTTTTTAAAACTGTTGCTTTACCTGAAGTTAAAGTAAAGATTTAGAAATATTCTCTTCCAAAATTCCCTTGAGATGTGTGTGTACACACAATCTTCATGACATGAAAATATACTGCCCACTAGCTCTGTTCAAATATATAATCAAATATTTCTATGAAGAAAATAATAATCAAACTTGTTTACTGCATGCTGATCAAGAACTAGAAATTCCCTTTTTACCCCTAATCAAGGGCCATGCACAACTAATTCACAGATCCAAATGCCACTCATCAGCTAATATTTTTAAAAACTGGGCTGTACATAAAAACTCACCTGATAATTCAATGAACAACACAATATAAAACGTTCAGCCATACAAGTATTTTTGGATTGTTTTGGTTCACTGGGTGACCACCTGGAAGAAGAACTAGAGCAAGAGGTAGAAAATAGAGGAGGGAATAGAAGAGAGGAGAAAGCAGAGAACAGAGGTTAAGCCCAAGTTCAAATCAGAAGCCCCTGCAAGTGTGTTATGACACAGATTACTGGGCCCACTGCCACAGTTCTGATTCTAGAAGTCTAAGTTGAAACCTGAGACTGTATTTCTAACAAGCTCCCAGAGGATGCTGATGCTGACCTGCTGACCAAACTCTGAGTTGGTTTTTTTTTTTTTTTTTTTTTACAAGCTCGAGCTTGGGTCTAAGTATACCCGACCAGCGGACCAGGGACGTGGACCCAAACTCTGAGTTGTAATGAGAAAGACTAGCGAGATGAAAACAGGAGGGAGGGAAAGATGGAGGGGGAATTCAGGAGGGCAGTGTAGGGTGAGGCAGGGGACAGCGTGGGAATCTGTCACCACCCTGGTCCACTGAGGAGTCAGGGCAGAGTACAACAATCAACTCTAGCAGACCTTGGGATTCAGTGATCCCACCCCTACCACATCCTAAGCTCAGTAATTAACTCAATCCTGGTCAGTGACAAAGCCATCAGACAAGTGAGGCTTCTAGGAAAGCTGTCCATTGGGCCCTCTGTCCCTTTTTCCTTCTTCCTGCCCTGAGATGTGAGCCAGAAGATGTTGCAGCCACTCTGCAGTCATGTAACCAAGAAGACAAAGGCATCCTCCTGTGCCAGGTGGTGCAAAAGATGGCCCCGATGGCATCATGGAACCACAGTTCCACCATGCCCATCATGATGTCCTATCCCCAGTCATCACGATGAGCAAGGCAAGAGTCATCCCTCTCTATTTAAACATCTGACTGTTGGGTTTTCCATAGCCTTCAGTTAGATGATCCCAGCTAATATGAAAGTAGCCAGCTGCTTATCAGGTGCCTGCCACTGTATACTTTCTGTACGTGGATTATCTCAAATCGTAATGATTTAGTATGCACAAAACCTATGAGTGCTCTGTGCTGGTGCATTTAGAAACGCACTGAGTTCCTACTTGGTTCCAGATATAGAAGCACAGGACCCAAATGCACAGGGCCCACAGGCAACTACTACTATAGTACAATGGTCCTGTACACGTAAGCACAGCTTGTGGTGGAGGACCTGAGAGAGCCTCCAAACAAAACCAGGCGGATGAAAGGACTAAGAAAGCTTTCTGGGGCAGGGGCCTCTGAGCTCAAGTACTAAAGGATGAATAAGAATTGAGCATAACCTCAACACTTCTAATGATTTCTCTTGGAATGTGATGGCAACTAGAGCTCAAGGGAAGAGAGAGGAAGAAAATGTTCTCTGGACTATGGCAACAACAGAACAAGATATAGCCAACTAAATGCACACACAAGCAGATGATGATAGTGGTAAGGAAAGACATGTCTTATCTGCACTGGCAAGTCAATCACAATGAGCAAATCCCTGGCCTCCCAAACTCCCTATGCCACACTGGGCTAGAGTCAGGCAGACCTCATTGTAAGAGTGACCCTGAGGCCATCCTTCTGGCAGTTAAGAAGCTGCTAATTTGACTTTCCTGCCATGACCTGCAAGAGCAAGAAAGCATTCCCACCAGGCAGGAAACCCCTGCAAACAATCTAGGGGGTTGAAATTTTCATTTCAAAAGTCCTTGGGTTGAGATTGTCCTGAAAGAGTGCTGATAGCCAAGAGGGAAGTTTGAAGGGGAGAGATGCAGAGCTCCCTGGTCAATGCGCAAATGAGTAGAGACAGTCCCAATGAGGACCCCAAGAAACATGTGTTGCAGGATTTCTCTACCTTTATCGCCCTGGTTCTTGGTCACATCACTTCAAAGAATGAAGAAGTAGGCCAGACGAAGAGTAATGAATGGGCAGCAAAGCAAAAGCAAAGTTTACTGAGCAAAAGTATAAACTTCCGGGGGGGGGGGGGTGTCCAAAAAGGTTGCCCCTGGAGTTTCTAAGTTTAGAAGTTTTTATGAGTTCTTTTGCGTAACTATCTTAAGCAATCAGGGTGTGTTGAGTCGTACCAATCAGGGCTTTGCTCACATATCTGTCTACCTTTTAAGTTAATGTCCATATGCTGATGGTCTTTTTTTGCTGACATCTAGGGACTTATATCGTAACTGCCCCTTGCCCATGATACTGACAAATGCTTTTTGGTTAACTGCCTTATTTTAGGACATTTTGCAGAAGTCATTTCTGCAAAGGCTGCAAAACAGAATGCTAGTATGGTGTTGCCTAAGCTGCAAAACAGGATATAATTGCTGTTTTATTTTAGCTGTCCTGGCTCCGTATTTTCTTGTTGGGGACCCTGGCCCTGACTACCGAACTGTCGAACTAACTCCTAATATGTGGCCTTCTCAGGGTGAAATGGTGCCCACCTCATTGCTCATCTGACACAGGGCTGATTCATTAGGCTTTTAAGTCACTTTAAAGTAAAATTCTTCACTGGCCCATAAGCTTATTAACAACATATATCCACAGATTATTTCATTATGATAAAGGATTCTTTTATAACCATTTTAATGTGGTTGGCTACCAAACAGAATGAGCCTTTGGATGGAAAGTCCAAGGACGTATCCTACAAGAGACAAAGCAATTTCCATCCATGATTGGGGCCCAGTGCCATAGGGCAGTAAATTATTAACTCTTTGCCCTGTTGCTTTTATGCTCTTACTATTTTGTTAACCACATCTTTCAAATTAATTGCTTTTCTTAAATACAAGTGAAATTGGATGCATGCCAATGAAAGAATAACAGTTGAGGGAAAGACTGAAGATTTTTAATGTCCTTTCTGCAAAAATTAGGACTGAATTTGGGCATCAGCTGGGAGAAAATTATTTGTAAATAATATCAAATATATTTTTCCAATATAAAGTTGAGAAAACTGTGCAAAGCTGTCATATGAAACTTTTGAAACCAAAGAGCTTATGCCCTCAACAGAGACTTAGCTATAGACTTTAGTAATTGTCTAAGCATGTTTGGTTTTGAATCATAAGAATGAAAGAAACAGTTTAAAGACTTATGTTGCATTTGATTCCCCCAACTAGGTTACCAGATTGCATTAAATCATGGGGAGAACAGATCTACCTTCCTTGGCACTGGCACACACTAACATAAGCAAAGGACTTTGAAAACTGTCACAGAATTTTTCTTAAGAAACTAGGATTCTTACCTGGCACTATATTTAAGTTACATGAGAAAACTTGGTCCCTACTCTGAGCACCTGATCTCCCATATTCATTACTGGCTGTCTCATCCAAAAGAGCATCAGTCATCCTAAGGAGCTAGGGCAGGTTGGGTAGATGTGTTATTTATTTGCCTTTATGTCTATCTGAGGACCCAGAGATAAGTTCTAAGAACCGTGAGATATTGGAAAGTAAGAAAGTAGGCTTTAATATTTCATATTTAAATTTTAAAGTTTTAAATAATTTAACATAATTATTTTCTATCATTGACATCCTTTACAATATGCCAGGAACCAGGATAAATGCTTTATATATATCATGATTCTCAACCCTTAGAAAACCTGGTAAAGTCAGCATTGTTGCTCATATTTAAAGATGAACAAACTCAAAAGACAGGTTAATTCCTTGCCCAAGGTCACACCGTGAATAATGGAAAAATGAGAATGCAAATCCAGCTACCTGGGTTTGATTCTAAAGTTCTGGATTTTGGGCAGCCTTGGTGGCCCAGCGGTTTAGTGCTGCCTTCAGCCCGGGTTGTGATC
Organism: Canis aureus; assembly: GCF_053574225.1. Lineage (NCBI taxonomy): Eukaryota > Metazoa > Chordata > Mammalia > Carnivora > Canidae > Canis > Canis aureus. The sequence continues at coordinate 118,431,403 of NC_135649.1, read as the reverse complement.
CTAGGGACCTGGGATCGAGTCCCATGTCAGGCTCCCTGCATGGAGCCTGCTTCTCCCTCAGCCTGTGTGTCTCTGCCTCTCTCTCTCTCTGTGTCTGTCATGAATAATTAAATAAATTTTTAAAAAAATAATAAAGTTCTGGGTTTTAACTGACATCTTATATTGTTTTTCATCATCTTCACCATGAGTCAGCCAACTCTTGCCCATGAGCCAAAGACAGTGCACACACTCTAACAGCAGTGTTGGGAGGAGGAGAGGGTTGCTGTGATCCTCCTAGCACAGAGCCTATCAGCCACAGCTAGTTAACTAAAGCCTCAATTACCCGCCCTTCAAATTCTGTAAAGGAGCAAAGAGATCTATTATATGCAGAAAATCTTCATCCTAATGAAATTATTAGCTTCAAGAGGAAAAGGGGTTGTAATTCAAACTTCGAAAGCCAGGAGCATCTGATGGCCTATGGCGTTACAAGACTCTATTCTGCTTCTGAGAAGAAAAATTCTGTTACCCTGCTTTAAGTGTCAGATGAAAATTGTGTCGCCCAACAGAGCCTGTCTTACATTCTAGAAATTAATGTGTTTTGGGGGGGGACAGAGGGCCTTTTGTTCAACCCATGTCATAATGTACGCCTTGCCATGTGAGCTCTCTCTCTTTAATAATATTCAAAGCTCAACTGAGCAACAGGACAGAGGTAGTTCTGTCCCTGAAAGAACCAGCCAGGCATGGTTTATTACCGAGAGAGAAAGGAAAAACAAAAGAATATTTTGTGCAACAAAAATTAAGTTGTGAAAGACCCAAATGTAACACATCAAGAGGCTCTTATTTATAGGTGGAATTAAAAACAAAACAAAACAAAACAAAAAGATCAATTCATGCTTCAGCTTCAAGAGCCATTCAGCTCTTTTCTAAAAGGCATTGATCTGGGCTCCCGGCTACAGCAATCACACTTCCACTACAGCTAGCACTTATGGCTGAAAGTTCTCCCTCATCTTTCCCAAACCCCGCTCCCTAAAAAGTTCAGGATGAAATAACCCTGTTATCGGGAGGGCACAAATGGCTTTCCTGATAACAGGTAAAACAGCTCCTTTTTACCTTATAGTGGTGCCAACACTCTTTGCAGACAGGCTCCCAAGCTCCTCACCACTTCATGACCCTGATCCCTTTCTCCTGTCATTACAGCTTCACAGCTCCAGGTCCTATCACACAAGGACCAAATCCCAAATGTGGCATGAATAGCCCTGGCTGTGGAATAGCATGCCCTAAGCTAAACAGGGATCATAGCTCATGGAAATATCTTTGCTATATATATATTTTTTAAAGGATTTTATTTATTCATGAGAGACACAGGGAGAGAGGCAAAGACACAGGCTGAGGGAGAAGCAGGCTCCCTGCAGGGAGCCCAATGCGGAACTCAATCCCAGGACCCTGGGGTCATGACCTGAGCCAAAAACAGATGCTCAGCCACTGAGCCACCCAGGTTTACCTCTATGATACATTTTAAAGAAATCTTCCACATGGCACTTGTAGTCCTCTAACATAACATATAGTTTACTTTGTTATTGCCATGCATTTTCTTTCTCCCTCTGCTAGCACACAGATCCACAATCCTTGAGGAACTCTGTATCTTTTACTCACTGATAAATCTATCCCAAGTGATAGCACCAAGCCTGGGAATTCCTAGCACTAGGTCCTCCATAAATATGTGTTCAGCCAATATGTGTTAAAGGTGTGGAGACTTCCCATTTTTAGTGCACATATCTTTAGTAGTTCTGCTTATAATCAGAATATATATTTTTGCCCCCATGGGGAATAATGATAGCTAAGATTACAAAAAGGAAATAGAAGAAATAAAGGGACTGCTACTAAGATCAAGAAAATAGGTCATCTTCCCCATGTAACAGAACAAGAGATGCCTAAGTGAAAATGATCAAGGTCAGATCTCAAGGACAAATGCTGTGATTTTTGGGTCTTGTGCCATCTTTCTGCAGACAACACCTGGGGTCAGTGGAATCTTTTATCAACCCACAGAGGCAGCTACATCTAGCATGATCATTCATTTCTGTAGAAATTTACGGAGTTGACCCCTCCATATTCGTTGAGTTCTGAGATGATAACTTTCTTTACTTAATAGGATGCTGTGCTTAGTGTAGGCATTGTCAAGAACGTATTAGCAAAAATAGGTTAAATAGTAGGAGCCTGTCCTGTTTGTGTTTCTGAATCTATTGATGACATCATCATGTTCACATCCTTAATAATTCCTCTTACCCTGGGGGACCAGGATAAGAGCTAGTTTCTTTGTATGGCAAACTTTCTCAGCTCTCCAGAACATTCTGCAGCTATCTATCTCCATATCCTGAGTTTTCAGACCCCAACCCCTTTCCATGGATCTGTAAACATGGGGCTCCATCCCCATCTTCAGGAAAAACTGAAAGAAATGCACCATTCAGTATGTCGCATGCTCATGGCCCCCAAAGTCACTCTTTGCCCAATAACAATTCATTTTTCAAAAAATAAGTAAGAGCTATATACCAGGCCCTGGATTTAAAAAGAAAGGGAAAAAAGGGAAGAGGGAAAGAAAAGCTTCCATTTCAATTATTTCACTTTATTTTTTATTTTTTAAAGTAGATTCCATGCCCAGCGTGGAGCTCAACATGGGGCTTAAACTCCTCACCCTTAGATCAAGATCTGAGCTAAGATCAAGAGTCAGATGCTTAACTGAGTCACTCAGGCGCCCCAAATTATTTCACTTTAATACTCAAAAATTTCCATCAACGTGAATATGAAGCAACTGGCACTCAATAAGTATAAGTGCACTTCAGCCAAGAGCACACAAGGATGGCAAATAAACACTGAAAAACATGTTCAGTATCTTTAGCCATTAGGAAAGCACAAATCAAAATCACAATGAAATACATTATTAAATGGGTAAATTTTTTTTAACTGACAATACCCATTGCTAAGTGCAAAAGTGTGAACCAGCTGGGACTCTCCTACATTGTGGGTAGGAACAAGAATAACACAGGGACTTTGGAAACCAGTTTGACAGTTTTTTATAAAGCTGAACATGCACTTAGCACATGATGCAGCAGCACTCACACTCCTAGATATGTATACTAGCAAAATGAAAATGCATGTCCACACAAAGATGTGGTTGCAAATGTGTATAGGGACATTATTCACAACTACCAAATGTGGAAACAATCCAATGCTCTTCAGCTGATGGGTGGATAAACAAACTATTGTAAGTATACCCGTATAAGGATAACACATTCCAGTCACATAATAAGGAAAGGGCTATGGATGCACGCATAGAACCAATGACCCCTGAAGGCATTATGCTGATGGAAAGAAGTCAAACACCAAAGTCTCAAAACGTATTAGTTTATATGAGATTTTGGAAAAGGCAAAACTATGGAGAGAAATCAAATCAGCGGCTGCCAGAAACTAGGACAGGGAGGAGCACTGACTACAAGGGCACAAGAGCACTTTGGGGGGATGGGTGATAGAACTACTATAGCAGGATTGTGATAGTGATCATATGGCTATGTGCGGCTGTCAAAACTCACCAAACTGTATCCTTAAAAGGGGCGCATTTTATTGGATGTAAATTACACATCACTAAAGCTCAGCGTAAAAAATAATTCATCAACTCGGAGAAAGAAACACAAGTACATTGTCATAGGCCATAAGGCTCACAAAAGATCAAGCTGGAACCTGCACTAGCAATATATGTTTAGCAATTTACAAATAATCTAGCAGAACCCACACCACTAAGTGGCGCCTCACAGCAGAAATACCGACTTAGGAAAATATCTACCAGTAATGAACTCGGACATAAAAATCATACTTCCCATAGTTTTCTCGATAATTTTGATTTTTTTTCTCAATTTCTTGCCAGATCTGATGGGGACAAAGCTGTGATGTCACAATATCACAAAGAACATATACAAGTCAACCATTTCTTTTACTTGTTTACTTGTTTATGAAGGAGGACTCTTGACTTCAACAGGTTATGTCTTTTCAGACATCTTTTTAAGCAATTCAAAAATGCTTTGGGGTTAGTTTTACATAAACTCAATGACGTAATTTCTAGATTCACTTACCCACATGGGGTAAGGTACACATGCCAGTATTTTGGATATTTTCCCCACAGATTCTCTCTCATCTTGATTCTGACTTGGGATATCTATCAGGCAGCTTGAATATAAGCACAATATTGATCTGTATAAATGTTAATATTGCTAAAGATTTTCTGATATCAACATTTACTTTTTATTCCTTTCTCTGACATTTATTTTTTATTCTTAACAAATGTTCTAGTATTTTCTTCTCATGTGCAACAGATTGTTATAAACAACCTCTTTGGAGATATTTATATTTATCTACTTTAGAGAGTGCTTCTCTGGTTGGCTTCTTCACCTGAATGTACTTAAAGATCTTCTACAAATTCAATTTATTTGCTAAGTCTTATATATCTTATTGGACCCATCAAACCTGACGTGCATTAGTAATGCATCTGACTACCCTGTTCCCATTTATTTTTCCATTTATTGAAAGCAATGTTTCCTTCCCAGCTATATAATCAGTCTAGGACATTTCTTAAGAACAACACTTAAAGAAAATTCTGCAGTATGTTCTTCAGGGACTTCCAGAAACAAGTGTAAATGGTCTGCAAGCCTCTTATGGGTAATCAAAGTCCTTAGTCCCACCTTTCAAGGCTAGAAGTTTTTTCAGTTTCCTTTCTTTTCACTTAATGGAATGTCAGGATTTTGGCCCTCCCTTTTGTATGATGACCTTCCTTGTGTGGTGCTCATTAAAACTTAGGGATTCCCCCATAGCTCCTGACGGGCCCTATTTGCCACTTCCCATTGCTGTGTTTAATTTTCTAAGTTTTCAGTTTAATTTCTAAGATGTTCTGCTCTAAGTTTGAACCTGTAAGTATACAGCAAGGTTTCTCAACTCATCACTATTGACATTTAGGGCTGGATACTTTTGTAATATCAAGAGCCATCTTGTGCAAGAGCAGCACCTCTGCTCACTAGATGCCAGTAGTACCAACCAAAAAGGATTCCAGACACTGCCAAATGTCTTTACCCAGCAGTGCCAACCAAAAATGCCTCCAGACACTGCCAAATGTCTCCTGGGAGGTGCAATCACTCCCAGTTGAGAAGCATTACTATGAAGTGACCCACTCCATTTACAAGACCCCTGGATGGGTCGCCTGGGTGGCAGAGTTGGTTAAGTGTCTGCCTTCGGTTCATGTCATGATCTCAGGGTCCTGGGATGGAGCCCCGTGTTGGGCTCCTTGCTCAGTGGAGAGTCTACTTCTCCCTGTCCCTCTGCATGCCACCCCCTCACCCCCGCTTGTGCGTATGCGCTCTCTCTCATTCTCTAACAAATAAATAAAATCTTAAAAAATAAATAAAAGAAGACCCTTGGCACCAACAGTTTGGGCTGCTATTAACAATGAGAATATGGCTCCAGCAAGTTACACATGACACTCAGCAGCCAAAAAATTTCTTAGCCAAAAGGAAGTACTCATTTTCCTAGGGAAGGCGAAGAAATTCTTCCTTCCCAACAAGGGGCGGTGGGGGTAGATCATGTCAGGTATTTACTCTACTTCTCCAGAGAACTGTTTCAAAAAGAAGTGCCATCCGTCACACAGATGACTCACCATCACCTCCACCTATAGGGGGACAGGCAGGCCACAACCAAACCCTTCATGTTTCCCCCATTTGAACAGTTTGGTTAATAATGTCAGTGCCTAGCTCACAGATTACTGAGTTAACATAGGTAGAGCATCTGAGACAGTGCTACTTCATAGTAACTGCTTTTATAAGCAGTAGTTCTAACATCATTATAGCCAGAAACTACCATTATTCATTTATGGTCTCATTTCACATCAGCTAGTATCCACAGACATTGTCTCTAGACATTCTGCTAAAGCAGTGTCACTGCTCCTAAGAACGTTATAGTCTATAAGAAGGTGATGATGATGAAAGTGCAAACAAGAAAACAAGGCATAGGGAGGGGGAGGGGCAGCCAAGCATGTCTAGCAGAATCAGGGAGGGCTTCCTGGAGGAAGTGATAGTTGAGCTGAGACCTGAACAACACAGGGCATTTTCCAGGGGACAAGAAGAATGGAAGGCATTTCATTCACAGGTAAAAACAAAGACTGAAAGTCCAAGGGCACCAGGCATTTTACACGTCAGTGAAATTGTTATCAGGGGATTTGTGGAAAATGAGACTGAAGAGCAAGCAAGGGCCAAATGATGACAAGACTTGCGTGGAAAATATAGCCCATCCCAGAATGCACAGAGAGCACACATGTCATGGGATGTTAAACGGTGATGTGTGAGAGGCACAGGGTCAACCATGACCATGGGAAATAGCTCAAACCTACATGAGCTCTTAACTTCAGGATTTCCTGAAACACTGAAAATGCCAAAGGTGGTTACAGGTGTCCAAAAAGAAAAACTATAAGCAACATTTCCATAACAGGCAACAATCCCAGAAGAACAAAGGTCTGAATGGGATTCCAGACTGGGAAATATCACTGAGCAAATGAGAAGATACTACAGACTGCTTAGATAAAGGAATTTCATTGTCAAATCTCCACACGAGACCTATCACTCTAACGCGGCCAGCATGGATGGATTAAATGGAATGGGAATAAGCCAGAAGTCAGGAAAAAAACAGGGAGAGAGACCCTTGCAATATTCCAAAAAGGATAACAACAGACCCAGTGGACACAGAGAGGAAAGAATGCCTTGGAGCAGTATTAAGAGGTAGGAATGATGTGTGGTAGGTAATGACGGAGTCATGGAGGTACAGAAATACCACCAAATTTCCACTTGAAGTGATAGGTGACATGGTGGAACTGTTTACTAAGAAAGAAATCACAGGAAGAAGAAACTAGTTTGAGGAGGAAGTCAAGGAGTAATGTTCTAGCACCCTGAGTTTAAGGTACCTGTGAGCTTTGTACTCTGTACCTTGGACTAGAGATAGAAAATTGAGGAGCCATCAATAAAAAAGTGCACTGAAACCCCTGGCATCCAGAGGGTTGGACACAGAAAGTGTGCCAAAAGAGAGGAGGTGACCCAGACCAGACATGCAGAATAACACCATTTACAGAATGGACAGGAGGAGGAGCCTGCAAAAGAAGTCGGTGATAAGGTGAGGTGAGAAAGCAGAGTGCTGTCATGTGCACAGATAATTACAAAAGTGGGAATGGCTTCAGGCAGAGAGAGGTGAAGTTAGGCAGAAACATGAAAGATCCCACACGGATGCTTTGAACATACATACACACACAAACACACCCCACGAAAACAACTGTGGGAGCCCTAATTCAGTGGCTCTCTTGAGTGTTCATCAGGTCACCTGGAGGCTTTTCAAACCCACACTGAGGGGTCCACCCCAAGAATTTCCCACTCACTAGGTCCAGGCCAATGCGGATGCTGCTGGACAACACCACTTTGCAAACCACAGCTCTAGATAAAGGAATTCTGAACTTTCTTTAGAAATGAGAGTTGAGGGGATCCCTGGGTGGCTCAGTGGCCCTCAGATCCCTGTCTTTGGCCCAGGGCGCGATCCTGGAGTCCCGGGATCGAGTCCCACATCCGGCTCCCGGAATGGAGCCTGCTTCTCCCTCCTCCTGTGTCTCTGCCTCTCTCTCTCTCTATGTCTATCATGAATGAATGAATGAATGAATGAATGAATCTTAAAAAAAAAAGTGAGAGTTGGGGGGAAACACAAATGTTTCATCTTTTGCTCTCTCAAGCTCTCTGATTCCACAAGACGGGAGTACTTCATTTTATTGCATTCTTATTCTAATTTCACAAGCCCAAATCTACATTTCACCAAATAGAGCAGGATTGACACAATATAATACGCATTGTTAATTTAGGCAATGCTAAGAGGGAGAAAAGGATACCAACAATCATGAGATGTGGATGATTTTTTTTTAATTATAAAAAAAAAAGAACCACTGAAGGTAATTTTTTTAAAGATTTTATTTATTTATTCATGAGAGACACACAGAGAGAGCAGAGATACAGGCAGAGGGAGAAGCAGGCTCCATGCACGAAACCCCATGTAGGACTCAATCCAGGGACCCCAGGATCACGCCCTGAGCCAAAGGTAGATACTCAACTGCTGAGCCACCCAGGCATCCCAAGGTAGATATTTTTAATGTGAATATAAGTCTCAGATTGTGGTAGAGCCAAGATTAAACACCAATAAAGCATTAATTTCGAGAGCATAAAATTTTTGTACACAAGCTTATTTGAATACTCCCCTAGCCTGATGCTGGCCATTGTCCACACACAAAATACCCAAAATACCTCAGCAAAGCCAAACACACAAGTGACCCTTTCACCTTTTGTGGTACCTTAAAAAAAAAAAAAAAGCGTTTCATTACGGTGTACAAGAGACTTCATGGAAAGTCAGAATAAAATAGTCCTCTCTATTTTTTCAGGAGTCTCACAACACTGCTCTCATTCTTGTGACAATTTTGCTTACCTAACCTTTTGTACCCCTTGGCTCTCAAAAGTACAAGTTGAAGATAATCTATCAACTTCTAAGAAACATCCCCAAACCAGGTATTTCTGGTGGTGTTATGCTATAATAAATATCTACACTTTTATCTCCAACATATCCTTGTATGATGGAACACTTTATATATGCTCTACAAAATGTAAAAATGGTTACATGGAGGTAGGCCAATCAGAAACAGAGCTGGCCATGAGTCTGTTGATACCCTTTCTGGGTCTAACCCTGAAGCCACACTTCCTCCCAGGAGACCTATACCTAGAAGTAGCCACAGCTAGAATGTTCTTACCCAGGGAGCTCCTTACAAGGGAGGGCCAATCCATGACACACCATTAACACAGCCAGATGAAAGGTCAACCAAAACAAATGCCTTATACAAACAGTCCCCAGCATAAAGTATTTTTCCTTAGGAAGGTGCTTTGAAATGACAGGCAGGAAACCTGATCCCTACCTGAATGTCCCAGGAGAGGGTCCAGTAGTAGCAAATCTTCCAGGAGGGTCAAAATTGCCTGTTATTTTTAAAACCTGAAACTTAAAATAATTCCAGACCCCTGAGCCACATGTTGCAAAAACTGCCAGATAAGTTATACACATGGACTTGATTCCAACAATCCACCAAGGAAGGGGGGGTCTCTCAAATTTGGCAATGTCAATTTCCATATGGAAAGAATTACTGGAGCTGGGCAGAGATGGAGGGAAAGAGAAGGAGGAGGTGGGGAAGACTGGTGATGACACCAATGAGCTGAACCGTTTTTGCACCATCAAGCATGCAGCACTGAATGTTGTCAGAGCAGGACTCACTTCACGTACTTTAAGGAAGATTCAGGGAAAACATTATTTCATCCTTTAAAGGTAGTTTCACACTTTTGGGGGTTTTGTGGTTGTTCTTGCTCTGGCTCTTGTTCCATATATAAGGGCTTTTTTTAACCTCTCTCAAGTCTGAGAGTAATTAGAGTCTTTTGTATTAGAGCTCTGGTATTTGGCAAAGGCATAATTATTAATAGGTTGAGTCTGAGCTACCTGCACGATTTCAGCTCTCCCACATGTGGGAAAATTCTGACCCAACATCTGTTTCCCAGTAAGATCCTGTTTGACACAATTTGATAAGTACATTTGAGTTGCCCCCAGGTGTTGGAAGGTCAAGCGACAGATCCAAGGTCACACAGAAAACGAGGCTCCCTTTTAATTACCTGGATTCTTCCTGGATGGTTTCAAAAGTAAATGGGTTCCAGGAAACCAGAGAAGAATGAAGTCATTGCAAGAATACCCAAGTTTCACGGGTCTGGTTGGTTGGAAGATATTTCTAAATAAAGCATCATTCCCTACAGTCTGCTTCTGAGTTTAGATACAGCTTTTCAGGTTCTTTCTGAAATTCTATAAAATTGTGCAGCTCAGTAGAATCATCACCAACCTTCCCCAGTTTATTGCAATTGCCAAATCTATTTACAAAAAGCCGATGCTATTGAAATGCTCAATATTCAACGTGCAGTCTAAGGACAAGCAGCAGCAGTATCTCCTGGGAGCTTGTCAGAAATGCAAAATCTCTCTTCTCTACCTCTGAAAACCATAAACTTCATTTTAAATAGTTCTCTAGGCGAGTGATCTGTATGCACCACCAATTAAACCAGTGGACAACTATGGGTGTGCAAACCAAACCTGGTACTACCTGTTTCTGTAAATAAAGTTTTAGTGAGACACAATCAGGGCCATCAGTTTGTCCATGCTTGCTCTCACACTATGATGGCAGAATTGAGAAGCTGCAAATATGTACTCTCTCTGATGCTTTACAGAAAATGCTTACTGACCCTTGATCCAAAAAGGTGATGATGCTAGACCCCTAAACCTCCTAAAGCTACAATAGGAAAGTACCATCACAATAAGGGAGACAATCTTTATATATATATATATATATATATATATATATATATATATATATAACAGATTGCTTGGCCCATTAGGTGGTGGAAATCATCAGGGAAATTTCTGGACCTTATTCAAGTTAACTTCTGCAATGTCCAGCACCATTTTCTGTCCTGTGAACTGCCAAAGAAATGCAGTGTCTGTCCTTATGAAATTCATAGGTAGAGAAGATGTAGTTAGTGTGAGCTTAACATGGCACCTCCCATATAATTCATGAACTGTATTAAGAAAATTGTGTCCTTCTAATGCAGAGTTCTGCTTACTTAAGCTTTATTATAGGGTTAAATAGAACCCCCCAGAGAAATAGCAGGAAGGAAGCTTTTAACAGAAGCCACCACTGCTGCTATAGGAAGATCTGATGGACAGACTCCATCTCTCCCCATCTTCCTTCTTTTCCTTTTCCCCTCCCTCTGCCTTTACTCAATAGTTTTTTTTGTTTGTTTGTTTGTTTTTTGCCTTTACCCAATACTTGATTTTAAAGTCTACCACCTGCGTTTCCTGGGTTAAAAGACCTCTGATGAGATGGTTCTGGCAGAAATGAGAAGATTTTCAAAAGGAGCCCCAGCTCCAGGGCCTGCCCCACATCACTCTCAGAGAAGAATCCTGGCCAACACAAAACATACAGGGTCCTGCTTGAAGAAGAGGACAAGGAGGAGCAGCAGCCCCTGAAAGAATAATGGGAAAAAGTCCTAAGAAAAGTATCCCAGTGACCCTGGGGCTGAAACAGTTGCATAGCCATAGGCATGGTGCCTTCCAGGCACCTCGCTACCAAACATCACAGCCCACGCTTAGCCTGCAGAGCCTGCTGCTAACCTACAGAGCTCAGTGTCTTTGCTTATAAGCCAATAGTCTGCAGGGAGGTTACCCTTTAGCAAACTGCAGATGATCCATCCTAACATATGGTTTTGATTAGTCTCACGTAATCATTGCCTTAGAAAAATCACGAGTACTAAAAAAAAAATAAATTTAAAAATCTAAAACTTTTAGAGCAGCAGAGTCACAGAGCTCACACAACAACTTGGAAGAGCAGCAAAAGCACCTGGGGGTAACCTGTAAGTAATCACACCTTCCTCCCATGACAAGCTCTCTCCACTGACGCCCACAGAATGGGCAACAAAAAAATTAACTTTGTGTCCAATCCAGTGCAAAGCAGAGTCCTATCTAATAATCTCTGCCAGTGGTACCCAGCACACCCTGGCAGCATGTGGGAAATGCAGGGACTCAGGGCCTCCCCCCGCCCCAAGGCCTATTGAAACAGAAACTCCAAGGGTGGGGCCCGCAGTCTGCATTTCACTAGGCCTCCAGATGATTCTGATGCACACTGATGAGACAACCCCTTCAGGTAAGCAAAGGGGCATTAGATAACATGTTCCTCCCTTTGATTTTCTCTCCACTTAGAGTGTGTGTGTAGCAAAAGTTCGGAAGTTTTGGGGATCTCATATGAGCAAATGAAGGACCAGATCCATAGGTGTCTGTCCTCTGTCCTCCACTGCCCCAGGTAGTATCTCTCATCCACCTGGTATTGCTTTCTCAGCAGACATTTTGAGCTCAAATATTACTTAGAGCATCAGTTGCCAAACTCTGTCAGCAAAGGGTCAGAAAGTAAACATTTTCAGCTTTGATGGCCATGTAGTCTTGTTACAACATCTCAATTCTGCTGTTATAGTGCAAAAGCAGCCACAGAAAGTATGTGAATGGATGAGCATGGCTGTGTTCCAACAAAACTCCATTTATAAAAACAGGTAATGGACCAATACGTTGTAGCCTGCTGAACTCAGAGTAATAGGAGCTGCTGTAACAAATAAGCCCACACGTCTCAATAGCTTCTTGGAAGTTTACTCTTGTTCCAATGTAGTCCAGTTATCAGAAGGGTTTCCTCCAAGGATGATCTGGACACCCAGGATTTTTCCCCTTTCTTGTTCCACTCTCCCTCACCTCTTTCCAAAAGGATGCTTTCTAACCCATTTGCAGGGATTACTCACTATTAATCACTACCCCACCTCAAGGCAAAATTGCTTATTTCCCAGCAACATCTCCACACTAAGGACAGGGAAGTATGCATTTTGGTGAGCATTTATATTCCTTTTACAAAGGATAAAACAGGATGATGGCTAGAAGTTGTTGTTAAGGAAAAGCTTTTATAAGATGAATCTGATGTGCATATTTGTAGAGACTGGTGAAAGCAAACCAATTTATAGAGACAGATGGGTAAGTATAGAACTGTAGAGGAAAAAGCACCATTTGGGGCCTTCAGTTCTTATTGATAGGCAGGCAAAGGGACTGACGAAGAAGCAGCATAGGACACATGCTCAGAGAAGAAGCTGTAGGAGTCTGTAATTTCCATTCCATTAACATCAAGCCTAAATAGCAGCAGTACTAAGCTGAAGTGGGAAAGGTGAAAAAATGGGAGGTCAAGATTTTAGAGGTTGAGACTAAAGAGATACTTCCTTTCTGAGCAAGCCTGTGATCAAATCCTCTTTCACTAATGAAGTAGGTTGTGCAGTCTTACCCAAGGCTACCACGTCTTACCACTCACCAAGAATGGCATTAAGGGAACTAGACAGGTCCACCATCCCCAACGCATCCAATACCACTGGCCAATTCATACATTTTCTTAGACTGTCTTTCTTTTACATTAGAATAGCTGTACAATTAAACTCTCAATTTTTTATAAGATATCAAAAGATATTAAGATAATATGATCTGGCAGTTGTGATCCTTGGTATTTTCTCAAATGAGCTAAAGATTTATATCCATACAAAACCATACACACAATGCTTATAGCAGCTTTATTAATAACGGCCAACACTTGAGAGCAACCAAGGTGTCCTGCAGGAGGTGAATGGGTAGTGGTACATCCAGACAATGGAATGTTACTCAATGGCCAAAACAAGCAAGCTATCAAGTCATGAAAATATATGGAGGATCTTTAAATGCATATTACTAAAAGAAAGAAACCAATCTGAAAGGGCAACATACTGCATAATTCCAATTCCATGACATTCTGATAAAGGAAAAACTATGGAGACAATAAAAAGATGAGTGGCTGACAAGGATTGGAGGGGCAAAGGAGGAAGGAGTATGCAAAGCACAGAGGATCTTTAGGGCACAACTTGAGAGTATTAGTGAAAACACTCTTTACGACACAATAATATGCATACGTGTACTACACATTTGTGCAAACCAACAGAATGTACATCAAGAGTGAACCTTAATGTAAAAACTATGGACTTTAGGTGATTATGATGTGTCGGTGTAGGCTCATTGATTGTAACAAATGTTCTACCTTGGAGATATTGGTAATAGGGAAGGTTAAGCATGAGTTGGGAAGGGCATGTCTGAGAAATGTCTGTACCTTCTGCTCAATACTGCCCAAAAGTGCTCTAAAAAATAAAGCCTGTTAAATATGTGTATCAATCTTTTCCATCATTTAACAACAGGCACATAATTTTTTTATCTGCCAGGTGGAATGGTCCCTAGAAGACACTGTGGCCTGAGGGAAGGAAGGTCCCAGAGATGAGGGGAGGCTGGGGAGCACTAACATGGGTCCCTTACCCTCCATCTCTACCTAAAGTAAAACCTACATCACATGTTGGTGTTAATTTACTAATCAGCTTCATAGGAAGCTGGATTTGGAGTCTATAAAAAAGTGAGATAAAATCTTCATGGCCTGTAGACAGACATTCTTATTCAGACCTTCCTATTTGGAATCTTGATATGGTTCTATATAGCAAAGGCCCCTGCCAAATGAGATTCTGGATGCATGACAAGTTGTATTTTGAACAAAAATCATATTTGAATTGCACAAGTTCCAATAAACCAATAATAAGCCAAATAGCCTGTCTCTTGGAGAGGTGGAAAGACAGAAGGGTCAGGAAGGGAAATCATAAAATAAACAAATCACTGCTATGAAAATTTATATGGCTCACCCCACCTCTGAAATGAGAGTTCAAAATAGAAATGCTTACTCCTTAACACTGGTTATTATAACAAGATGTGTCTAATTCGTGAGTTTGCTGGATGCCATTACCCAGCCATGCTGTGTATTTTTCCATGATAGATCTGAAACATCCACAGTTTCATTAGTTGCCTCCTCCTACACACCAAATATGTGAGAGAAAATCTCATTTAGATGATGTTTTGTCTAGAGCAGCTTCATAATAAGGCAGATGCAGAGGATGCAGTTTCAAACACTCACATCCAAAACCACAGAGTTCATTACCTGTAACTGGGGAAATGAGACAGAGATGCATCGCACTCATGTTCACGCAGGATGCAAGCAGAAAAGTTCTGCCTGCTTAGCCAGCGCACACCGAGCAAAGCTCCTCCCTGCCAGCACTGTCCGGGGTACCACCAGGAGCTGGGTGGGTTGCAAGGGAGGGGCTATTGAAGCAGCTGGACCACCTTGCATGCTGCCCTCAGACATGCCAACTTGGGGCAGCTGGAGACTACAAGCACAGTGGCCACGCAACTGCAGTGTCCACACAGTGTAGCAAGTCCTGGCCAGAGCAGAAAAACTAAAAAAAAAAAAAAACAACCAACTGACACAAACAAAAACTTTAATTCTGTACAGAACTTTGGTTCTTTAGTTCTCTGTATTTCAGAGAAATAATTAGTGATGAAAATTTGGTATACTTTAGAACAGTGTTTAAAAAAAGAAAAGATGGCCCAAATGGACTTTGGCTTTTGTAAATTCTGACTTTTCTCAAAAGTAACTCACTACAATTTGAAGAGGGTAGATTTTTCTGTAGTCTTTGACTATAAAGCACAATCCCATTTTGTTGACAGTAGCCTTACGTGTATATCTTCAAATTTAAAAAGGTTATATGTTCATAAGAAAATAGAGGAGCACCCAGCTGACTCAGTTGGTGGAGTGTGCAACTTGGAAGTGTAAGTTTGAACCCCACATTGGGTGTGCAGATTACTTAAAAATAAAATCTGAAGGGAGGGAAGGAAGGAAAGGAGGGAGGGAGGGAGGGAGGGAGGGAGGACCAACAAACTATAACGGAGGGAGGGAGGGAGGAAGGGAGCATTCTTAAATACTATCAAAAATTAATTCCTGGAGTACCTGGCTGGCTTTATTGGTAGAGCATGTAACTCCTGATCTCAGTGTTGTGAGTTTAGGACCCACATTGTGCACTGGGTATAGAGCTCATTAAAAAAAAAAAAAAAAATCCCTCTTTAAATAGAATTTTCTAGAAGAAAATTCTAGGTGAAACAAGGCAAAATACCATGAAAAATCGTAATATTCATTAGCTAATACAGAAACAGAAAAAAATTAATAATACTTAGAAGAAAAACCATAAATCAGGAAGAATGCTTATTTCTCTTACAAAGGAATCACATTCTTGAGAATATTTATCAACAATGCTCCCATATTACCTTTCATTTTAAAAAAATATTTATCAACAATGCTCCCATATTACCTTTTCATTTTAAAAACTGCCACTGTGTCAGTTTCCAGGGACTGCTGTAAAAAGTAGCACAAGCTAGATGGCTTAAAACAAAAACAGAAATTTACTCTTTCACATTTCTGGAGGTTGGAAGTGCAAGATCAAGGTGTCAGGAAGGTTAGTCCCTACAACCTAGCCTCAGCAGCATGCAAAAGGCTCTACCACAAATGGCTGCTTTGGTTCTGCCATCCCCACCCCACCCCTTTTCACCCCAAATCCACCTTTGCCTTTCCACTGCCCTGAGCCTTTGTTCAAGCTACTCCTCGACTTGAAATTCTTGACTATTCTTTGGCTATTAAAATCCTTCAAGAGTCAGTTCAGAGATCTGTCCTTTGAGGAGACCTTTCCCATCTACCGCCTCATGATTCCTTTTCAGTTCTCTGCTCACTTTATCTCCACTGCAGCACTTACATGACTTGTGTTATGGCTACCATCTGTCTTCCTGACCACAACGGAAGCTCCCTCAGGCCACAGCTCTGTAACCCCATAAAACTGAGCTCACAGTGAGGACTCAGGAAAATACCTACCAGCTAACTGAATGAAACAACAGAGGAATGTTGCTATGGAGAGTCTAATGTGATTACTAAGCTCACTGAAATAATGATGCTTTCTAAGGAAAACATTCATGATTATTTTCCCTCAGTTCATCAATGCAGTGAGGAAGGAGTCAGCAAGACAAACCAGCAGATTAATACAAGTAGCCAATTGATATTCAAATAGAAAGGGACCACACCCCTTACAAGACTATGAATCTGAAACTACACATTTTTAGGATAGCTATATTCTGGAGTGTGTATTATCAATAGTTGTTTCCATGACAATACAAGCTCACGTGACAACAACCAGAGGATAGTTGGAGAGAAAATGTCACAACATGACAGGATACAACTAGAACTCCTTTGATACTAAATAGGTTTTAAGTAAGTTCTTAGAATTTATAAATACCACCAATCTTTGAAATGCTGGATGGGGAAGACAGTGATCCCACACTCTTCCTGCTTCTCTCTGCCTGCAGTACCCTGCAGATTCTTGTCTATCTTGCAAAATCTGTAATGTTTCAAACTGCACCATCTTTCCTATGCCATCCAGCCTGGAGTATCATCAGCCCTGCCCACAACAATTTTCTAGCACTTCAAATCTACAACCCTAATTTACTGCTTCTAATTCTCAGATGTCTTGTTCATGTATTTATGTTCCTAATGCCTCCACTTGATTGTAAACTCCTTGAAGACAGAGACTACATCACACATCTTCATAGCTCTGTAGAATTTGTCATGCATCTTTGTATCTCTCCTTACTCTGAAATGTTTCCAACTTCAGCTGAGAGTAAAAAGTAGAAGCCTGAAGTTTTCAACACAGTTAAAATCACTCCCCACAGCCCATATGCTTAAAGGCCTGGTGAGCAAATTAGACCATAAATCTGAGACTGAAGAGCCATTTCTCCACCACCTAGCAGAGCTAGCTAGTCCAGGTCAACAGCACTAAAGACAAAAAAACACCATGACAAACACCAGTAAATATGCAGGCTAAAAATGTGCCACTAAAGCAAAGCAAAGCATTCCAATGACAAAGTTACTTTAAAATCCTGTTTTTATTCCTGACAAGTAATTATTACTATATAAGCTGGGCTGAGTGAATTTATACTTTTTATGAAATGTACTCAGGAAAAATTACAACAGTAATATTAACTATAAATATTTGGAGGGCAGCCCTGGTGGCCCAGCAGTTTAGTGCCACCTTCAGCCCAGGGTGTGATCCTGGAGACCCGGGATCAAGTCCCACGTTGGGCTCCCTGCATGGAGCCTGCTTCTCCCTCTGCCTGTGTCTCTGCCTCTCTCTCTCTCTCTGTGTCTTCATGAATAAATAAATAAAATATTTAAAAATATTTGGAAGGATTGGGGGTGTCAAGCATTCTACTTTAGTATAATATACTTAAAAATTGGTTAAATACTGAACTCGAATGTGAAGATTATATTCATCCATTTGTGTATATATATTTGTATATATGTATTACAAAGTATATGTGTGTGTTGTGTGTATATACATACATGTATACACATACACAAACATATACTTAAGTTTTTCTGCTTGTTTATTTCAGATCAATTTTATTGTCTGGATTATTAGTTTGGGCAGTGGTTCCACTTCCCACCTTTATAAAAACTTTAAGTCTTTGAGAACTTTCAGTTGGGCTTTCCATAGTTCAATCTCTTACTCCACAGCTTTATAAAGTGTTTGGGGTGGGGTTTTCTGGTTTTTTGTTTTGTTTTGTTTTTCATGTCTGGAGCTGTCTCTGTCCTCACATCCCTTCTACTGAATATAGTTCCCCCTCCCCCACCACCTTACATACTGAGCACCCAAGCAAGCCAGTCAGGCTTTATCCATTCTTGTTGCATAGGTTCATGGCCTTCCAGAAAAGATGCCCACATATTTAGAGTTTGAGCCATAAGTTAACTGAAAAATGCTAGCGATGACTGGTAACAGTTTCAAATTTGTATCAAAAAGCCACCAACAGTGTCTTTCACTGGTATGACAAAGTTAAAAAGAATAAGCAATACCACAAAACAATGCAGAAGACAGCTACAAACACATGAAGTGTCCAAGTCCTCTGAAGAAGGACCATGTCTGATGCAGGAGAATGTTTAAGCAGGCAACTTTGAAATTAAGAGAGCCAACCAGAGGGTATATACTCTTTCCACATATAACCTACCCTTTACTTGCCTCAATGAGAACTCAAAATATCCCTGATTTTATTGTAACCATCACTCCTGACTTTAATACTTTCCATTAGAGAAGTATGGTGAACTCAAGTTATAAAATCAAGAATGCTTCCCTCAAAATGCATCTGGCTTTACTGGCTTCCCCAGGTCTCTCAACACTAGAGACATGCCATGCTTAATACAGTGACTTTTTCCCCAGATGCACCATCAACCTTCCCTTGTAGCCAAATCTCACCTTAAGGCTTCTGTGCATTTCCCATGCTCCAGATGGTTCAACACCTCAGCTCCTGTCCAAGGACCTCCCACCTAGGAAAATGCAGGAGCAATGCAGAGAGCTAGCTTCTGATGCACGAGCCCTGTAACCAAGCTCAGCCTCCTAATTCCACCAGTGTCAGGTTCCCTGGCTCTCTGACTCATTTGGGCTCCATGTTTCATCTCCCTCAAATCACTTACTGTGCCATTTGCTGACAAGCCATTTTGGACCAGTCTCAGCACATCCTGGGCAGGAGTCTGACATCTGCCCCCCCAGCATCGCCTGTCACCACTGCAGCTGAGGAGCACTTACTCTCCTGCCAGCCCAGCCCAACAAGCTGGCCACAGGGGGCTAATTCCAGGGCAGATGGGAAGACATGCGATGCAGCTGCCCAAGGAGAAATCATCACATTTTTCAGCCTGGAGTGATTGGCATCGGGCATGCTCATTCTTTCAGACTTCAGCTTCTGTACGCTCTGATGACCTCTTACAGCAGATAAGCCCTGTTGTTTGGGGGGAAACAGTATGACAGCAACACACACACACTTCTCCTTCCAACTAACTTCCAGAAAAGTATGGAAGGCCCTCTGGGTCCAAGAAATGATGAATGTATATTTATGTTCCATTTCAGTAAGTTGACCTTCCATATGATTCTGACTTTTAATAGCCTTAGGATAAGAGGGAGAAATGTGAAACCCTACCCTTAGCAGGAAAGTAGACATCTCCAATATGGGGCATGGAGGTGTGTCTCTAAAGTCCTGTGCATCTTCAAACAGATCCTGAGAAGAAACCACTCTTGATCCCCTGTGATAGGACACTACATGTGACTGTATTCGCAGTCTCGTGCTCCTAGAAACCCCAGGATTCCTCAAAAAAAAGTTGAGGACTTTCTCTCACAGATAATTTATCACTTATAACAATTTAGAGTACCCTGAAGTCAGCTTTAGAAAATAATTTTCATTTTTGAATCTGAATATGAGAATGGCAAACCTTTGATGAATCTCCTCCATTCACTAACTTCAACATCAATACAACATCTTGTATTGTTCAGAAAATCACTCCCTTAACTACACAAACAAACATGCAGGATTTACACAGATGTTGATAGCAGCACTCTTCACAATAGCCAAAAGGTGGAAACAACCCAAATGTCTATTAAAGGGTGAGTGGATACACAAATCGCAGTGTACATATACAATAGAATGTTACCCAGCCATGGAAATGGACAAAATATTGATACATGCTACACTGTAGATGAACCTTGATACGAGTGAGAGATGCTTGTGAGAGAAGCCAGACACACAAGGATAATATTGTGTGATTCCATTTACATGAAAAACCCAGAAGATGCAAATCCATAGAAAGTAGATTGGTAGTCTCGAAGCCTAAAGGGAGGGGAAAACACAAAGACATAGCATTTAATTTTGGAGTGATGAAAATGTTTTGGAACTAGATAAAGAAGGTGGTTGCACAACCCTGTGAATATACCAAATGCCACTAAACTGTTCACTTTAAAATGATTAGTGTTATGTGAATTTCACTACAATTCACAATTTAAAAGGTCTGAAATAGATTTTGCTACATTATCTCTAAGAGAATTTATGGGGCTTTTTTGTGAGAAACTATTCACCTATAAAATCTTACACTGTCTCATATTTTTAAATGCCTCTCAGAGGATTCTAATAATAAATGGTTCAAATGGGGGAAAAGATCCCTACCCTATGGATCTAGCCCCCAAACATCAAAGATAGTTGCAGTTTATCCAAAGTCAAATAAAGGAAACAGATTAAGAAGTACAGATGGGCCATTATAGGTGGATTAAAGCAGAGGGATTTGAAGTTTTACCAGGTAAAGAAAATATGAAAGTATAGCCCCAGGCTATTGAATATACAGTCTGTGGAGACCAGCAGTATGAGCATCACCTGGGAACTTCTTAGAAATGCAGGATCTCAGGGATCCCTGAGTCGTTTGGCGTTGGGTGTCTGCCTTCGGCCCAGGGCATGATCCTAGGGTTCCGGGATTGAGTCCCGCATCGGGCTCCCTGCTTGGAGCCTGCTTCTCCCTCTGCCTGTGTTTCTGCCTCTCTCTCATGAATAAATAAAATCTTAAAAAAAAAAAAAAAAAAAAGAGAGAGAGAAGGAAAAGAAATGCAGGATCTCAGCCCCATCCAGAACTACACAATCAAAATCTGCCTTTTAGCACAATCCCCATGCATCTCCATTATCCAGAAGCAGTCTACACCCCCTCTATTTTTTATTATGTTTTCATTTTAATTCCCGTTAGTTAACATACAGTGTTATATTAGTTTCAAGTGTACAATACAATGATTCAACACTTTCATACATCACCCCGTGCTCATCATCACAAGTGCAGTCCTTTATCCCCATCACCTATTTCACCCATCCCGTTACCTCCCCTCTGGTAACCCTCAGTGTACTCCCTATAATTAAGAGTCTGTTTCTTAAATAGAGGATTATTAGGGAAAACAGGAAAAAAATAAAACAAGATGAAATCAGAGAGGAAGACAAACCGTAAGAGACTCTTAATCACAGGAAACAAACAGAGGGTTGCTGGAGGGGAGATGGATGGAGAGATGGGGTAACTGGGTGATGGGCATGAAAGAGGGCATGCAATGGAATGAGCACTAGATGTTATATAAGACTGATGAATCACTGATCTCTATCTCTGAAACCAATAATATGTTAATTAATTCAATTGAAATAAAAATTTTTTAAAAGAATGTTTGTTGGTTGTCTCCCTTTTTCCCCCTCTGTTCATTTTGTTTCTTAAATTCCATATATGAGCGAAATAATATGGTATTTGTCTTTCTCTGACTGACTTATTTCACTTAGCATTATATCCTTGAGATCCACCCATATTGTTACAAATGGCAAGATTTCCTTGTTTTTTGATACCCAAATTATGGAAGCAGCCCGAGTATCCATTGATTGATGAATAAAGATGTGGTATAGATATACAATGGAATATTATTCAGAAGTTGTGTTATTTTGTGCTCAAGAAAAAGGCCTCTATGTCCTCCAAAAGATGTCTTCGCAAATGTGGCAGTACCTGGCTGCCTCCCTCCAAGCCAGCTAAGACAATTCCATGCTGCACCCCCCCATCACCAGACCCCACAATGGGGCAAGATTCTGTTCAGCAGACCTACACAACCTAGGACCTGCACAGAATTTTCTAACCTCATCTTTACCAACCAACCAAGATTTTCTTCTCCCTAGAAGCATTTCTTTCCTTTTCCTGTCTTCTCCCACTGATAAACAGAGAGCAGGTTAGTTCTACTTCAGGTCATCTCTGACAATTCTCACAGGGAGAATTAAAAGGCTGGATTGGGGCAAGCTGGAGGGAAAGACAGATAGAAGGCTTCAGGGCCCTGACTACTAGAAGGATGGCATTTCCATGCTGACATGGAAAAAGCAGTAGGAAAGGCAAGTGTGGTAGAGAACAGCCAGTACACAAAGCAATGCTAGAATTAGGTATGTGTGCTGCCCCAAAAGAGTTTCCACTCATGGAAACTGGCCCCTGTACCCATTCTCACAGCAGGCTCTATGTGTTCTGACAAATGAATCACAGGCACTATTACGCATGCATGTGCAAACCTGTAAATGTGTGAGTGGACAACTAACTTGATTATTGCATTAAAACACCCAGGAAGCTGCTTTTGGTGGCAGGGACTCTGAATGCTTTGTGCTGTCAGGTGCATATAGTGAGACAAAAGCTTAGGTGCTCTGCAATCACATGATTTGAAACTCAAGTTTACCCATAATCTTGTGTTCCTTATATCAGGAAGTAAACCAATTGGCATCTAGAAAAACAAAGTGAACCCCGGACGGGATCCCTGGGTGGCGCAGCGGTTTGGCGCCTGCCTTTGGCCCAGGGCGCGATCCTGGAGACCCGGGATCGAGTCCCACGTCGGGCTCCCGGTGCATGGAGCCTGCTTCTCCTTCTGCCTATGTCTCTGCCTCTCTCTCTCTCTCTGACTATCATAAATAAATAAAAATTAAAAAAAAAAAAAAAGAAAGAAAAACAAAGTGCTACATCTTGAGAAAAAAACAAAACTCAGTTTCTGCTTCAGTAGAATAAATGCAATAATCATGTGTATTTGTATATGAATATACATATTATGAAATTATTACATGTTATATAATATAAAATGTAATCATAAATTTATATATAAATTATCTCTATTTTTTAAATTTTATAATTGTAACATAATAATATAACATTACATATAGGTTACAGCATTCTATCCATATTAACTTTAATAATATAAAAATGTGAATGGACGTCCACATTTATATTCTATAATACACATTACATAATGCTAGAATATAATAATATGCCTTGGTATATATTCTGTCTATATTTTATATAACATTCATTACATTTGACAATTATATATTATGTATGTTATAGAATATATATACAAGCCATATGGTCATTAATATATTTTACTAGTATATACAATAGCTTTAAAAATTAAAATTTTTAAATTTAATTTAAAAAAATTACCAAACCATAACAAGTATATAGGCCCCAAATTAATACATGACCCATCACACACAGCCAGTCTGCCCTCTTAAGCTCCAAGCTAACATGGAGTTGTCCTCAGTGAACATTATGACCTCATTCTTGAACTGACTCACATTCCTCACATACCCCCATTGTTCCCTTTAGCTCACAGAAACATGCACCCACATTCCACTTTTATATCCTTTAAATGTATTTTCTGTGCTATTAGTCATCCATTAAATTGAAAGTTTAAAAAGATGCAAGGAAAACTGGACAGAGAATTCATCTGAGCACCATGAATGGCTCGCAAGGCAAAACCCAGTGTAGAAGAGAGACAATCAACTAGCCGATGAGGACTGGGGCACAGACTACTAGATGTGCTAGCTCAGGAAGTCCTAGAAAGTGATCATGAGGAACAAGACAGAGGTCTGGAGAGAAGGAATGATTTTGGATGACCAAATATAACAAGTGTGAGTGAACGGTCACTAACATAGGAAATCGTTTCTCTACAGGCACCATTTTCTCAAGTATACCCCATCTTCACAAGGTGAATATGTGTTAGGGTAGAATTAACTGTAGTAACAAACAGCCCTGCTGGTTCAAGACAATAAACATTTCTCTATTGCTCACACTATATTCCAGTGTACAAGTTTCTCCTCTGACACTGCTCCTGAGGCACCTCTTTTCTATCTTGTGGATCTTCCAAATTCTGGGGCTATACAGAACTTGCCTTCCAGATACACTGAGGGAAAAAGAGAGCATGTAACATTGCACATGAGGCTGTTTGGGGATAGGACTGGAGGTGACATGTCACTTCAGCCACATTCCACTGGACAGAACTCAAGCACACAGCCACCCCACATGCCAGGGAAACTAAGAAATGTGGCCTAGCTGAGTGCTCAGGAGGAAAAGAGGTAGAGTGAGCTTCTGCTACAGAGTACCAGGTAGGGAGCACAAAGACAAGTAGATCAGATAGAAAATAGTCATAGAGCAAAAAGCTTTTAAAAAATGGTTTGACCCAGTTAAGGAATGTCTTTAGAACTACCACCATCCTCTCAACTTTGGGCTTAAAGTATAAACAACAATAATAATTAGGTTGAGGGGGGATGACTGGATATTTCAGTGGTTGAGTGTCTGCCTTCGGCTCAGGTCATGATCCTGGGGTCCAGGGACCTGCCTATGTCTCTGCCTCTCTTTCTCTGTGTCTCTCATAAATAAATAAATAAAATCTTCAAAATAATAATAATCATCATGTTGGGGGGATAAACTAAAACCAGAGATATGCACAGTAGGAAATATATGATGAACTGGAATTAACTACACTACAGATGTAGTGCTAGCTGCCTATCCCATCAACAACAGTATGAAAGAAAACTGTAGTTTCAAGTGCCTGGGCAAGTATGCCTGATTCGATCTCAATTCAGACCTGTTTTGTCTTATACTATCCTGCTTCTCCCATTATCTATATTGCCACTGGCTGGCAAACTACAGCCCACAGTAACATCCTGTTAACTACCTGTTTTGGTATGGTCCAAAAGCTAAAAATGGCTTTTACATTTTCCAATGACTGAACGAAATCAAAAGAATCATAAAACATCAAGGCCCATTGAAATTAAATGAAATTCAAATTTCACTGTCCATACATAAAGTTTTATAGGAACACAGCCACATTCATCTGTTTAAATATTGTCTGTAGCTGCTTTCATACTACAACAGCAGAGTTGAAACCTTATAACAGACTGTATGGCTCACAAAGCTGAAAATATTTACTATCTGGCCCTTTACAGTAAAAGTTTACCAACCCCTGGTCTAAGCCAAACTGGCTA
The DNA here is from genome assembly GCF_053574225.1 of Canis aureus. Classification (NCBI taxonomy): domain Eukaryota; kingdom Metazoa; phylum Chordata; class Mammalia; order Carnivora; family Canidae; genus Canis; species Canis aureus. The sequence goes on along the minus strand of NC_135649.1, from coordinate 118,406,158 downwards.
CTTTCTGCTGTCAAAAACTGTTGTCAAATACACAATGTTTTCACTTCGCAGGATGCAGTATGTTCAGTGTTCAAGCCTTTCAGTGTTTCTACTGAAACCAAGTAACAGGTTGGCAATTCTTCATCTACTTCCTTTGGTTTTGCTGTTCTTATTCATCAATCCATACCACACAGGAAGCTCAGTATGTAGAGCAGCTACAGTGGGCAGAGAGGACAGGATGCCGCCTCTGCTTTTCTACATATCAACTGGGAAGATTTTGCTAAAACCTCAAAAGTTTTAAGCAGAAAAAGAAATGCTTAGGCCTCTGAATGATCTGGAAGATTTCCCACCATTTCTTCAACGCACTGTCCTCCATGACTATTTTCTATGTTTCATTTATAAACACCACTGCTCCCAGCTATAGCAGCTGGGATTCAAAACTACTTCCTTTGCCGGTGATTTATCATTTCACTGTTTTATACACACCCTACATCAGCTTCCTAGGGCTGCCATAACAAAGTCAAAGCCAGCATTACTCAAGTCTGTCTGATTTCAAAGCCCAAAATAATTCCCACTAGCCCTTCTTTCCAGCACTTTCTCTACCCTAGGATAAAAGGCCATGAATAAATTTACTCCCTCACCTCCCCCACCACTATATATAGATCTATTGGTTCCACCCTACATTTTCTGATCTATGGGTCTTTTCTCCACCCAAAGCATCTACTTTCCTCTTTAATTTTCATCACATCCAGACTTTAATTCCTAAACTGAACTTTGTTTCTCATTGACTCTTATTTGTAGTTAATGTAATTAAACAATACTGCAACTAATAAAAGCTATTAATACATATTTACACCTGCTAAAGTTTCATAATGTAGCATATTTTTTTCTTACCAGTTCTAACCCACAGCCTCCCCAGCAGACTCCTCCAAGCTGGCCAGATTCCTAGGCTTGCTTCTGCAGCCCATTATAGCCCATTGCAGGCCAGCGACAACTTCCCCAGGCTGCTTGGCAACTCAACTTCCCATATCAAACTAGTTACATAACCATGCTTTAGGCAACTTTTGTTATTGGTAAGTGACTATAATTGGATGAAGTCCCACATTTTTTCATGAATTTTAGGTCATTTTTGCTCCTCCAGCCATAATTTACAAGGGGCCTATCAAAAACCAATCTTTCAATTTTGCAAGTTTCCAGAAAACCGTACTTCAATGGGTAATAATTTGATAAAACACTGTAAATAAAATCCTCAAAGCTTCAAGGTATTCTCAAAAAAAAAAAAAAAATTAAGTAAATACACTACCATATGTAACCCCCTGCAAAATCATGAGCCAACTCCTATTATGTAAAGTTACAAACTCTATTATGAAGTGATTACTCCTTTCGGGAAGGAAGAGAAAAAAGGCAACATTAGCTGCTAAAATTCAGAAACTGGAAGTAATACAAACAGCTACCAAATGGTTGTCAAGTAAAACAAAGACCAAACATTTCGTAATTTAGCCAAGATCCTAATCCAACTTAACTCATAACAATGAATTAATGGCACAGATGGTTGTCATGGTGACCTCATTTTGGCTTTACGGAATCTAGATGTCAGATGACACATACGAGATGTGACACTGGAATACTGCTGCAATAATGAACAGTGGGCATGCTTTAAATTCCTGGCATCTCTGACCTTCTTAAATTTAAACTACCTTTTATTTTATTTTTATTAAAGATTTTATTTGAGAGAGAGCAAGTACAAGTGGGGTGGGGTGCAGAGGAGAGAGGGAAAAGCAGACTCCCCAGTGAGTAGGAAGCCCAGTAGGGGCCTGATCCCAGGACCCGGAGATCATAACCTGAGCCCAAGGTAGATACTTAACCCACTGACCCACCCAGGCACCCCTTAAACTACCTTTTAAATCCATCTGAAAATATTCAAGATAGCACTTAGGCCTCTTGATTTATGCTAACAATTTGTCTTTCCCTTCTCTTAGTAAACCTAACCACATTTGAATATACTGAATGGTTTAACCACCTCAACAGATTTGTGATCAAAGCAAGTGTGAAATAATTTTCCCAGCTTTGTAGAGCAAAATTCTTTATGCAAGTAAGTCAACAATACGGAGAGGAGATAATGCAATTCAAAGGGCGTGAAGACAGGGCTTATAGACGAGGCATTTGCTAATATTATCATGTGAAATTGTTTCTTTTGTTTTCTTAAGTCTCAGCTGGGAGGCAGCAGCAACTGAAACAATGTTCTCCCAGTGTAGCACATATTTAAGTTGCTTCAGAGAATGAAATTATTTTCTAATCATGAAATCCACTAGACTGTGGAAGAGCCTAAGAGAACACACAGAATGCCAGCAGCTTTGGGTCATTTTGAAGTTAACACATTGGGGAGTAAGGGGTGCCCTACATCAACTCACTTGAGGCCACTGCTGGAACTAAAGTAAGTGAGCAGTCCTGGAACGAGAGAGAGAACACAGGAGCCTTACTTCCTAGCCTCTGGGTTTAGCAATTAATGCAGATATATCAGCTGAGGAGCTTGCCAAATTAGGGAGGCAACACACGCAGGGGAAGAGTAGGGAAAGTCTGGAGTTTATAGAATTAAAAATCTTCACTTGTAAAATCTTCTAAACCTGGACTCTCAAAAGAGATGCTGATCATGAAGAATTATAATCCTGACTTTACACTGAAGTGAATTGCAAGGTTTTACCCTTATGGCAAAGAGGTGAAGCATTGATAATCAAACGAATGGGCAATCTAGATACTCTCAGGCATGTCCTCCACTCAAGCCTGAGTACCTATGTTTTTCCTCTTGCTCAACTGTGGTCCCAGGTTGGAATCACAGCATGACGAAACAAAGAGGCTTCATGGTCTGCAAAGGAGTGTAAAGTTCACTTTTAAGCCACAGATCCCAACTTTAGCCCAACATAAATCCACAAGCCCTTCAAACAGAGGGCAGTCCCACCTGATTCAATGTACATTTCTAACAATCTCCTCTCCCCTTCCCATCTTTCCAGAACCAGCATTTAATTAAATCAGCCCATGGGAAAGAGCTGCAATCCTGATTACAAGCTCACCCTTAGATGCTACCTTTTGATTCATGCTCTCTGGTGTTTTGTTGCTACAGATTTTCTTTAATACTCGTATGATTAGATCAATGGAACAGAATAGAGAATCCAGAAGTGGACCCTGAACTTTATGGGCAACTAATATTCGATAAAGGAGGAAAGACTATCCATTGGAAGAAAGACAGTCTCTTCAATAAATGGTGCTGGGAAAATTGGACATCCACATGCAGAAGAATGAAACTAGACCACTCTCTTTCACCATACACAAAGATAAACTCAAAATGGATGAAAGATCTAAATGTGAGACAAGATTCCATCAAAATCCTAGAGAAGAACACAGGTAACACCCTTTTTGAACTCGGCCATAGTAACTTCTTGCAAGATACATCCACGAAGGCAAAAGAAAAGCAAAAATGAACTATTGGGACTTCATCAAGATAAGAAGCTTTTGCACAGCAAAGGATACAGTCAACAAAACTCAAAGACAACCTACAGAATGGGAGAAGATATTTGCAAATGACATATCAGATAAAGGGCTAGTTTCCAAGATCTATAAAGAACTTATTAAACTCAACACCAAAGAAACAAACAATCCAATCATGAAATGGGCAAAAGACATGAACAGGAATCTCACAGAGGAAGACATAGACATGGCCAACATGCATATGAGAAAATGCTCTGCATCACTTGCCATCAGGGAAATACAAATCAAAACCACAATGAGATACCACCTCACACCGGTGAGAATGGGGCAAATTAACAAGGCAGGAAACAACAAATGTTGGAGGGGATGCGGAGAAAAGGGAACCCTCTTACACTGTTGGTGGGAATGTGAACTGGTGCAGCCACTCTGGAAAACTGTGTGGAGGTTCCTCAAACAGTTAAAAATATACCTGCCCTACGACCCAGCAATTGCACTGTTGGGGATTTACCCCAAAGATACAAATGCAATGAAACGCCGGGACACCTGCACCCCGATGTTTACAGCAGCAATGGCCACGATAGCCAAACTGTGGAAGGAGCCTCGGTGTCCAACGAAAAATGAATGGATAAAGAAGATGTGGTTTATGTATACAATGGAATATTACTCAGCTATTAGAAATGATAAATACCCACCATTTGCTTCAACGTGGATGGAACTGGAGGGTATTATGCTGAGTGAAGTAAGTCAGTCGGAGAAGGACAAACATTATATGTTCTCATTCATTTGGGGAATATAAATAATAGTGAAAGGGAATATAAGGGAAGGGAGAAGAAATGTGTGGGAAATATCAGAAAGGGAGACAGAATGTAAAGACTGCTAACTCTGGGAAACGAACTAGGGGTGGTAGAAGGGGAGGAGGGCGGGGGGTGGGAGTGAATGGGTGACGGGCACTGGGGGTTATTCTGTATGTTAGTAAATTGAACACCAATAAAAAATAAATTAAAAAAAATACTCGTATGATTACTACACATTTTAGATTCAGGTGGAAGGCAGGCTGCGTTAGGTTATAATCTTGGCTTTCTGGTTACTGTGTGGCCTGGAGAAAGTCTCTTAACTTCTCAGAGACTCCATGAATGGAGAGAACCTTAGTAAGGATATCAAGATGGGGCTAAGAATGAAATGGAGAGAAACTCAATAGGACATCATGGGAGCTAAGAATGAAGTGTGAAGGTGCAAGCACATCACTGAGACTGCCTAATGAACAAAGCATCCAAGAAACGTATTGGCTTTTATTCTCATCTTTACCAGCCTGTAAATATGACTCATATACACAGCCCACCCCAATAAATTGACCTCAGTGGATTGTAATTTCTTAAAGCACTCAAATCATCAGCCTCTGCTGTGTTTCCATGGCTTTATCTCAGCCAGATACATAGTTTAAAGCCTCCTGGGTCCAGATTACTAAACAGAAGTACAGGGAGTAATATTATGCTTTCACACGTTTAAGAAAAAGACTTCATAAGAAATTGAAAAAAGTATGGGAGTAAATATAAGAAAAGCTTAAAAAGTAAATGCTATGTCTATAGGAAAAACATGGTTACGCACTGAGGTAAATATTGTACCACATTTCATCTGATTGTGTGAGGGTTGCCTAAAAGAAAAAGGGATTTATAACCATTTGATTATTTTTGAAAGGACATAGGGAGAGAAAGATGGACAAAGTAGAAGGAGAGAGGGAGACAGGAAAAGAGAGACAGAGATAGATGGCAAGACAAAAAAAGAAAGGAGAGGGAAAGAAAAAAGTAAAGGAATGGACAGGAAGCAAAGAAAAAAGAAAAAAATATCTTAAAGCATCAGTTGGTCTTTACAGACCACACTGACTGTGGTGGTGTGGAGCAGTTGCTTTCTTTCTCTGATGCAGCAACATGCTGTTATTCTCACAGTCTGAACAGCAATCTGAGGGCCTGGAGACACATGGGACCAGGGGCACCTCTACGCTGGGAGCTGCTGCCCTTCCCAGGAGCCCTGGACAGGCATCTCCTGCCAACATTCCCAGGAGCCCTAGATATCTTCTGTTGGCTAAGCCCTATTCTCTGGTCACCAGGCAACAGACACCTCCCATCTAGAACAGGGACATGACTGCTCCCAGGACTTCTGCTTCTATTCTATGGAGTTAGGTTTTAATAACCTGTCTCTTCCATAATACTAAGGTCCTCCTGACCCATTAACTGTGAAGCTGCAGTCTAGTATTTGGAGACTCAAAATCTTTTCTATTACATACAAACATTACAGTGAAAAGCAACAGTAGGAAAAGAAACAAAAACCAAAGTACAAAAGAGGTTACCACAAGTTATGTATTGTGAGTAAACATAACACAAAAATCAAAATGCATGCATGCACATGTATGTGCATATACATGTGCGCCACACAGTTACATGCATGCAATCACACAAGCACACACACAAAGACATGCGCACACACATGCACACTGTTAAATTAATTAAACAAGGAAGCCATTAGACCGAGCTGGCTCAGATGGCCTTGCAACCTGAGTAAGCAAAACAAAATCTCAGCCTATAAATACCTCAAAGTTACAAAATCAAAACCTAAGAACAACCAACTGCAAACAGCCAACTAGGCTTGAAGCAATAGCCAATCAATAATTTTCTTGTTTTGCTTCTGCCTTTTCTTTAGAAAAGTCTCTCCCTGAGTGCTTGTCAATGGAGCTCTCCTAACTACTTCCAGCTTGGCTACACCTGTTTTGCTCAAATAAACCCTTAAAATTTTTTAACATCTCTCAGTTTATCTTTTAAGCACACACGGAGACATAAATATACACACACCCTCACATACACGGGCACATATACATACACACATATTAATGTGGTAAGCTCTTCCTCAACCTCTAAGAAATGGAATGAGCTGCAAATGTCAAAGGCTTCTTGCAAGGCAGAGGTCACTGTTTAAAACAGTGAGCTGAGGGGATCCCTGGGTGGCGCAGTGGTTTAGCACCTGCCTTTAGCCCAGGGCGCAATCCTGGAGTCCCAGGATAGAGTCCCGAGTTGGGCTCCCGGCATGGAGCCTGCTTCTCCCTCTGCCTGTGCCTCTCTCTTCCTCTCTCTATGTCTATCATAAATAAATAAATCTGTAAAAAATGAAACAGTGAGCTGAGGCAACAACATTCTAAAGACAGACTTTTGAACTTGCTTCTCCAGTATCCTTCCAGTAGTGATTGCTGCCCTATAATAAGCCTGCGGGCGGCGGGGGGAGGGGGGGGGGCAGGAGAGGATAGATCATGTGTTCTCTTACCCCAGTACCCCAGTGCGGGGGCTGGGGGGGAATGGGACACATGTCATGTGTTCTCTTATCCCAAAGTGGAGCAGGGGGGCGGGGGGGGGGCGCAATGACACGTCACATGTTCTGTCCTCCCAGTGACAGCCCAGGCTTCTCAAGCTCCTATAAAGCACAAGGAAGCTTTCTATAAGCAGAGGGTGAGTCAGAAAAGTGGTGTCCACTGCATCTTCCATAATGATGACCATAATTTAGCATATAAACCCAAACCTCATGTATTCTGAGGTTTGCTACTGGACCAAAGGGACCAGTCCTGCTCTCCCTGATCCAAAACTAAAACAATAAAACAAAATTAGATCAGTTCAGGGAGCAGTAAACAGGGACCTCCTCTGCCCATCTCTGCTCTTTACACCAGAAACCAGTTCCTCCTGGCAGGTGGGCAGGTGCCAAGGTGGGGCCAGGTGTGGGTAAGAGTGGGAAGGATACAGAGAGTACATTCTGTTACCATATTCCTCATCTGCAGACCAGAGTCAGTCCCACTGGATGTAAGCAAGAAACGGATTAGGGCTCCAGGATGCCTGAGGGGGGATCAAAACTGTCATAAACACATTGCCTTGCTCAACTGCCTTCAGTCTTCACTCTTATGTAAATGTATTACCAAAACAAAGGCCACTGTGCTTCCAGTAAAAGGACACCAGTGAACCCGCCAGCAGTCTTCCGGCTGCCTGGGTGCTTCAGCAAACATCTCTGAGATCCCTAAAAAAACATGGATCTGCAGGGTCCACACAGGACACTAGGAGTAAGACAGGGTCCCTGGGAGACAGCTGAGCAGGGGCTTCAGAAGGGCTTCTCTTCCTCATTTCTATCACAAAATTTTAAGTAATCAGCCAAATCAGCTTGTAAACAAAACGTGATTTTCAGAGTCAAAAGTTGAAAGTGAGAGTGATTTTCCTTTTGTTTCTTGGTATGGTTTTAAGCCAATGAGACAATGAGAGCTATATCCATGTAGTTCTGGTGTCCAACATCCATCATTCTGTGAAGTGGCCAGCTGATTTTAACACCATTTTTGTTCCACACCTTCAGAAATTAGCAAGATGAATCTTACAGATGTCCATTAGGGGCTAACATTAAATCATAAGCTTTCATCAATAGGAAAAAAAAAAGCCAACATATGGAAGCATTTCATTTTCAAAATCATGTATGTGTGTAAAATCCTTTGGGGTAACACACCGTTTCTATACTTTCTCATTTCAGGGAAGACAGGAAAGATTATATTTCACTTTCATTTTGTCTGCCCAAGGAACAATTCATTATATTTTAATAATAATCAATAATCACAATGACAAAATAGTTTCTACTAATTGTACCAGGTAAAACTTTAAAATAATCTCGGTGTAGTAAATGATCCTATTTTTGTTTTAATCATGTTCAGTGAATGTGCCAGCTAAGACACGGTGATTGGATTATGTTAAACATCAGTCAAGGTTCATCAGGCTCTTTTTCTATTTGCGAGGGCACCGTGTGCTATTTGACCTGTCCTTTACAACCACATTGGGGTTTGGTTGGTAATGCAAGTATTTAAGGCAACGCAATCATATACCACAACCAGGACAAAAGTAGAACAGAACGGAGGAGGCACCAATGAAGTATCTCACTGAACCCTCACAATGACCTCCTATCTCCCACCCTACAAAGGTGCACACAGTCGTAGATCAGTTATATGCCCAAGGCCCCATGGAGGCAGGCCAGATGCTCACCCACTCATGCCTCACCCATATATATAATATATATATATGTATTACCTGCAAAACTTCCACTGTAGCAGATGAAAACATACAATTTCTCACCTGTATGTCATTTTGGCTCCTGTGCAGGGCTTGCATAGTATATCTTTGCAAGCATAAAGGAAATAAATCTCACCTTCACAAGTACACAGCAGAATGGAGACATAATAATTCCAGGGGTGCCTGGGTGGCTCAGTGGTTGAGCGTCTGCCTTTGGCTCGGGTTGTGATCCCAGGGATCCTGGGAGTCCCGTGGAGAGCCTGGTTCTCCCTCTGCCTGTGTCTCTGCCTCTGTCTCTGTGTCTCTCATGAGTGGATAAATAAAATCCTTTATAAAAAAAAAAAAAACACCTCAATTCCAGCAGTCTCCATGGCTGCCCAAAACACAGCAGCCCGGTGTATCCTTCCAGAGTCTCAGATAGTTGGTAGGGATATGTTTGGCTCCTTGATAATTCTTAGAGCTAACTTTCCCAATTTTTAAAATCCAATTATATTTTTTATATCCATCACATCTTAAAATATTATTTTGCCTTTTTTCTCACCACTTCTGATTTTTCCAAATTAGTAAGAACTGAGTACTAAATTACTGAAGAAGTACTTATTCAGGTCCCAGATGAGAAATACTATACAAGCACAAACATTATCACAGCCCAGCAAAGGGGCAGGGAGAGGAATGTGCGGGAACTTCTGGTGGCCACAGGTGGGCTCCGAACTATTATGTATCAGTTTCCTGTTGCTCACTCACAAATTGCATGAAAACTTAGTATGAAGCAAGAATGACCATTATGTAGCACATTTCCTATGGACTAGGGATTTTGGAATAGCCTACCTGGGTAGTTGTGGCTCAGGGTTTTCTGTGAGGCTGGCATCAAGATGCGTAGGAGGGCTGTAGTCATCTGAAGGCTTGAGGCCGGGTAGGAAAATCCAATTCCAAGGTGGGGTGTGGACAGAGCTGGCAATTCGGTGATGGGTGTTGTCAAGAAGTGTCAGTTCTTCACAAAGACTTCCTCACGAGTCAGATGTGTTCATATCACAGGACAACTGTCTTCCCCAGAGCGAGTGGCCCAAGAGAGAGCCATGGCCGTGCCTTCTGTGACCTATCCTCCAAAGTAACAAGGCCCCCTCATTTCCCTGATGCTCTGTTAGTCCTAATACCAGACTGGTCCGTCCTCATCAAAGTGGGGACAACTACACAGAATGTGACTATCAAAAGGGAAGAACCATTGGGTGCCATCTTGGAAGCTGGCCACCTCACGGTTTCCCAGAAAACAATGAGAGAATTGCCAGAAACCTCTGGTCGTGCGGGAATCTTGAGGGGAAGAGTAAGGTCAAGAGCCAGTCTTGAGGGACGGCTGGGTGGCTCTGAGGTTGAGCGTCTGCCTTCAGCTCCGGCTATGACTCCAGGATCCCAGGATCGAGTCCCGCATCAGGTTCCTCCTTGGGAGCCTGCTTCTCCGTCTGCCTGTGTCTCTGCCTCTCTCTGTGTGTCTGTGAGGAATAAATAAAATCTTAAAAAAGAAAAAAAAGACCAAGCCTGGGGCTTCGAAAGTGGCTCACGGCGCACCAGGATGATCGCCAGCCCAAGGGGGAGCACCCAAAGGCTCACACGAGGGAAGGAAGGCCGTGAAGGCCCGCCAATGCCCCAGTCAGTGGCGGAGACGGCTGGAGACGGCGGGCCAGAGACGCACCTGGAGTCACGGAGGGGACAGGAGGCCAAGGCAGGAGCGCAGAGCGGCGTCGGGGCTGCCCTCCGGGGCTCCGCGCAGGTCACGCGCCCTCCCCAGAGCATCGCTGCGGCGCAACCCAACCCGCGCAGAGCCACAGCGCCTTCCGGCCAGGACGCAGGCTCTCGGTCCGGAGCGCTCCAGCCGCCGCCACGCCGGTGTGAAAGCAGAAGGCTGCCCTGAGGCGACGCCCCACCACAGGCCGTCAGGCCCGGGGCGCGGGGCGGCTCGCGGGTGGGGCCGGCGCCCCTAAGAGCCCCGTTCTGTGGGGGGCCCGCAGCCTCGTCTCTCACATGTGCGTCTGGAAAGCCGGGGCGCGCCACATGACGCTGCAGCCAGCCGCCGCCTCAGGGCGGCACAGGACGGGAGTCTCCATGCGCGGCCACACGGAGTCCTCTACTTCCGCGCCCATCGCGCCCCCCGCGTCCGGGAGCTTCGGAGGACTCGGCTCCCCGCCTCGCGGTGCGGCCGCCGCGCACATGAGGAGCCTCCAGGGCAGCGCCGCTCTCCCGCACGCGGAAAGCTCTGGAGGCGTCTGGGAGCCCGCGGCCGCGGAGGCTGCCGGGAGCGCGGGAGTGGGCGGGGCCGCGCCGCCGCTGAGGCTGCCGGGAGCTGAGCGGTGGGCGGGGCGAGGCGGAGCAGCCACGCCCACAGGCTGGTTCCTGACCGCACGTGGAGCGGGAGGCTTGCTACCTGGGCCTGCGGGCACCTGCTGCCACTCATGTCACCGCGGTCCGCTCGCCGGCACTGGCTGGTGTCCACGGAAGCGCTGCCCGTGCTCACATTCTCCGGACTTGCATTGCTTTGGGCCACACGGTCGCCGACACTCAAGGAAGACACGGAATCTGTGTTGGAGGCACAGGTAGAAGGAAGAGGTTAGTGTGCACATCCTCTGTCCCCTGCACCAAGAAAGCAACAAACTTCCGTGGAGGGGCCTAGAACATTCCCATGCATGTCCAATTGCCCAAAGAGAGGGAAGATCAACCTCAGGAGGGGCCTAGAACATTCCCATGCATGTCTAATTGCCCGAAGAGAGGGAAGACCAACCTCAGCTACAAGACAGGTGGACAACAGAGAGGATTCGCCATATACCAGGGTCTTCCACAAAACCCTCATCCGTCTCTTTTTTAGGACACGTGGCTTTCTCAATGATACATCAGGGCAACTCCCCCTGGAGCATATTTTCCAGAACAGTAGTTCTTCAAGATCCATCATGGGGAAGAAAAAAAATGAAGATTTTATGGGGGAAAAAAAAGAGGTTAACATTTCCCCCCATTTGACATGCACAGAGCAAAATGTTAAAAGCACAAAACAAAACAGGCTTTAAGAAAACTTTTGGCTCCATGTAGCACATACTAAGCGTTCTAGACTCCATCTCCTCCTTCACTCTTAGGAAGAGAAGGCTGACTTAGTTGACCACATAATGTGCTCTGTTAAAATACCCATCTTTCTGGAAGCTGCAGGTAGCCTTGGGATATCCTTCCAGCAAATGAAACCTAAGTAGGAGACTCCTAAAGACTCTGGAAAAAGTTTTAGGTTTCCTGATGAAGGCATCTTTCCTCTCACCATCCCTCCTTCCCTCCATCCTTCCTGACATTCTTCCTTTCACCCCTCCATCCCGCCTTCCCTCCATGCCTCCTTTCTTCTTTGAGCCTAGAGCATACACATTTGGGGAAGCCATTGTGCAAGGAGGAGGCAATGAGCATGAGGATTAAAAGTACAAGCTGAAGACAAGAGAGGAAGAAGACAGTCTGGGATGCTGGGGAGAGTGTGAAGTCACTGCAGCAGCCTTGGACTATGTCTGGATCTTTTGTAATGTGAGAAGAAATTAATTCCTGCTTGGTTAAAACTGTGAGTCAACTTTGTCACATGCAGCCAAATCCCACCATCACTGATACGATTAGCCCAGTATTGCCCAAACTTATTTGGACACAGAAACTCTTTTTCCTTGTAGAATCATTAACCACATCCCACAGAACTGTTTTTCTGTCAAGCATATTTTAGGAAAGAGTGACCTAGTAGCATTAGAGCAGATTGAACAGGGAGAAGGAGGGCAGCTCCCCACCATGATGTTATAAGAGCTGATGTGCTACTCCTTGGGTGGTGGAGGGGGTACCAGGGAGAAGAGAGTGTGTTTTAATGGAATGTTACCATAATTGAAAATAACTCAAAGAATGAGAATCAGAAATCCTGGAAGCATTACGTCAAAAGTGTATTAGTCACCTTTATCTTCAGAACACAAATATGTTCAATATTATGCCCCACTGTGAAATTTATAATGTAGTTTTCATTACTAATTTGCATTACTTGGACAAGAGGTATAATTTAAAACATCTTCCACGAATGAAATATACTTCCCAGCTGGTTGCTACTCCTGCCTTCTTCCACCTACAGTAATTCAAAATAAGCACCAGCTCTTTATGATTATTATTTTATAAATTCCAATGGCATGTAGGTCTGGGAGAGGCAGTGTGCATTTGCTGAGAAGAAAATTAGAGCTTCAGCACTATCCCAGAGCTGTGCTGTCCAAGCCACTGGCCACATGCAGGTATTGAATATTTAAAACCTGACTAACCTGAATTAAGAGGTGCAGTAATTCTTACAGAATTTGGAAGATTTGGTATGAAAAAAAGAATGTAAAATACCCATTAGTAACTAATTTTTTTTAAAGATTTTATGTATGTATGTATGTATTTGACAGAGAGAGCACTCAAGCAGGGTAGCAGCAGAGGGATGGGGGAAGCAGGCTCCCGGATGAGCAGGGAGCCCTATGTGGGACTCCATCCCAGGACCCTGAGATCATGATCTGAGCCGGAGGGAGATGCTTAACCGACTGAGCCACCCAAGTGCCTCAGTAGCTTATTTATTTATTTATTATGTGTTGAAATGATACTATTTTTGATGTATTGGAGCAGTTGCACATTATTGAAATTAATTTCGTCAGTTTTTTAATCACATTTTTTAATTGACACAGCTAGAAAAAATCTAAAGTTAACCACTATGGCTGGCATTATATTTCTATTAGATAGATGTGTTCTAGACACTCTTTTCCCTTTACTGTATTGTGACCTTTTTGAGGGAGGCTTTGGGCTTCAATATCCCCACCGATAGGGGGCGTGATTGCTCCCAGTTTTAGATCTATGAACTGTAAAAGTTGTGCATGTCCTCTTTCCCTTTTTTGTCTCTTAAGGAAAACAGTCACTTGGATATTTTCCTGGGGAGAACACTGAGCTCAGAGTGAGAAAGCCTGGTTTGAGTCCTGTTTCTGCTGCCACTCCCTGGCCAGTGACCTTGGGCAAGTTGCTAATCATTTCGTATCAGTTTCACATGGAAAGAACCCATATTTGAAGTGTTTTAAAGAAAATCCTACCTGAATGTGAAGCTGGTTCTCAGTAGACACATGGTTATCTTGAAAGCAAGCGTGTTTATTTATAGACAGAGAAAACAGTACATAGGAAGAAGTGTTTAAATAATGGAGGAACGTTTTATCAGCTTGCAGCCCACAACCATCTATACTTCGGTATAGAAGTATATAAAATGCCTCCCACAATGTCCACATTAGTTATTTTCTTTTTTTTTTTTTCACGTTAGTTATTTTCAATCATTCTGCTGAAGGCTGAAGCGATTAGCACTTAGGTTCCCAGCAGGAAAGGAATCTCAGTAAGACAACAAATATGTGTCAGGTGCTATTCAGGAACTGAGAATACAGCTGGAAAACAAAAAGTCAGACAGGACTCCTTCCTCTCATGGTGCTTATTTTCCTATTTTCCAGAACTTGCAGCATCATACAGATATGTGCCATAGCAGTAAGAAACAAAAGCAGCAGGCACAATAGGTTCGCAGGTGTCAAAGTTTCTATAAACACAACTGAAAGTTCCTCTCTGTTAAAGTTAGAACTTTTGAGAGATTACATGCAAAATGTCTAAGAATTCTGCAATGAGTTTAAGTCCTGTGATGCAAGTAAGTGGCAAGTCAGGGGTGGATAAGTATAGGATGTCTAAGAAGACAAAACAGGTCAGATGACAACAGACACTCAGAGCGATGCTAGACGCCAAATGAGAGGAAAGTCTGGGGATCTGAAGCAGAGAGCATAGGTAGGGCCTGGAGCAATTTCCTGAACTTTGGCTTTAGCTATAACTTTGGCCACTCTCTAGCTATAGCTGGGTAGTCTTCCTAAAATTATTTTTTAATATTTTATTTATTTATTCATGAGAGACAGAGAGAGAGAGAGGCAGAGACACAGGCAGAGGGAGGAGCAGGCTCCATGTAGGGAGCCTGATGTAGGACTCGATCCAGGGACTCCAGGATCCCGAAGGAATCCTGGGCCAAAGGGAGCCGCTAAACCGCTGAGCCACCAGGGATCCCTCTTCCTAAAATTCTTTATGCATTTATACTTTATCTGTTATTACACTACCAGCAGTGTATGTACTGTCGCCATTCATGTCACTCAAGGAATCACTCTCTTGTGTCTATAAAGAATCAAGTTAGAATCATTGCCTCATATATTTTATAGAATACTGGCTCCTGGGCCAGATGTCATCAGACACATGCAGTTTCCTGACCACTTGCAAGTAGAATGGTGTCCAGACAAACCCTTTCCTGATCTCATTTCTTCATTCATTCAACACATATGTATTGCATGTCTATGTTATGGGTTCAGTTGTGTCTCCTCAGAATTCATATGTTGAAATCCTAACCCCCAGGACCACAGAATGTGACTGTATTTGGAAATAGGTCCATTTCAGATGTAATTAGTTAAGGGAGGATGAGGCCATCTGAGGGTGGGGGAGGTTAATCCAATATGACTGGTGTATTTATAAAAGGGAGAAATTTGGAGACAGACTCACACACAGGGAGAACGCCATGGGAAGATTGGAGTCCTGCCACAAGCCAAGCAACTACCAGATGCTAGGAGAGAGGCCTAGAACAGAGCCTTCCCTAGAGCCTTGAGAGGGAGCCTGGCCCTGCCAACACCTTGATCTCAGACTTCCAGCCTCCAGAACTATGAGATAATCAATTTCTGTTGTCTAACCCACCCAGCGTGGGGTGCCTTCTGCAGCAGTCCTCACCGACTAACACAGCCTGCTGAGTGCCAGGTCCTGCTCTGACTGCTGAAGCAGCCTCACAGGTCCTTGCCCCACAAAGCATAAGTACTGGACAGCTGAGATAGAAGTAAGATGACTTCAGATGGTGACCCAGGACAGCCCTTACACATGCTGCATTATAGATTCTTTATTTTACTGCTCACAAAACTGTCCGCACCTATAGACTTAAATCAAATATAAATAGCTGTGGCGCTAGTATCCATTCCATTCCAGGGATAAATGGCCAATGGGCATTCAGAATCTCCTATTACAGAACTTCATACTTACAATTCAATCCTACTTCCATTTTTCTTCCTTGATGCACATGGTAGGATGCTTTTTAATCAGCAATATTTCTCCTATATTCCTTCTATGTAATATAAACTTACATCTTTGCAGTACAAGTCCATAAAACCTTATCTGACATAAAGCCTACTAAGACAGGTTGAGAAAAAGAAGACTTTTCATTGTATATCATTGGGAATTTTTTTTAAAACTTTAACAAGAGTAGACAATTATATGAATGGAAAGTTAAAGTAGGAAGTTGGGATGATTTATGGGCCACTATGCTGGCAACCCCAAAAGAAATGTACTAAGGTGTATATTCTATAATCTAATAAATGGATAAAAGATATTATCATGAAACTAGAGAATGGGTTGCCTGGGTGAAGATGCTTGGGTAGTCTTTTATGACTTAATCTGAACATAAAACTGTAAAATTTGTAATATAGTCAATGTCAAACTGAAAAAAAAAATTTTGATATGGTTTGACCATTCATATTTACCTATTGCCTGAAATACTTCTTAGCCAGAAAAAAAAAAAGTTTTCTGTGTATGTTGATAGATACCAGAGAGATGATAATGATAGATAGATAGATAGAATGATAGATTTGGAGAGATACATATAATTGTATCCTCAGAAGTAAGGTGGAGAAACCTGAATTTCCTAATCAGTTAGGTTTCCTTTTTTTTTTCCAGTTAGTTTTTCAAACTGTCTTCCTCAAATCCTAATGTGCATGTGCCTCTTTCCTCTGGTGGAGCATTTGTCCTTTTTTTTTTTTTTTTTTTTAACGATTTTATTTATTTATTTACTGCAGATAGAGAGACAGAGAGCATGAGAGGGGAGGAGAAGCAGAGGGAAAAGCAGGCTCCCAACTGAGCAGGGAGCCCAATGTAGGGCTCGATCCCAGGACCTTGGGATCATGACCTGAGCTGAAGGCAGAAGCTTAACCAACTGAACTACGTAGGCGTCATTTTGTCAAGACAAGTCTTCATTGTTTTTCATGGTATAGAGCTCTCCCAGCACTGCAGACACTTGGCATCCATGGACCCTGCCCACTGTACCTTCAAACCTTCAGTCATTAGGATGGCAAAAACCCCTCCCTGCACACTTCTGACTTCTCATCTTGATCAGTGGTTATCACCAAGCTGCCATCAGGTTTCCAATCTGCCTAGAGCTGCCCTGTTTGATGTTGCAGAAATATCTGGATTGGGTAGCATTGCATAAAAATACATTGTTTTCTGGGCACCTGGGTAGCCTAGTTAGTTGAGTGTTTGACTCTTGGTTTCAGCTCAGATCATGATCTCACAGTTGTGGGACTGGGCCGAATGTCTGGCTCTACACTCAGCATGGAGTCTGCTTGAGATTCCCTCTCTCCCTCTGCCCTTCCCCCAGCTCATGCCATAAATCAATCAGTCTGTCTTTTCAAAAAATGCATTGTCTTTCCATCAGCAGTACACCAAAATGCCTGGCCCTCTTGAATAACCAGAATATTTGCTAGAAACTAGGCACACCTTTACACATGGCCAGTCTAGAGGACTGTTACCTCCCCTCCACTGCACATGGTTACTTCCATCTTTATGGCACCTTTGTGGCCATTAGCACATCTAGTTGGACACCTAATGCCCAGATTCTGCCTTGAGCATGACAGTTGATGCCTGAGTCCCCAGAGGTGTGATGGACTTCTCTGAGATGGGGCCTGGGCAACAGGACTTTTTAAAGCCCCCCAGATGATTAGAAAGTGCAGCCAAGGCTGAGAACCCTGTTCAAAGTGTGTTCTTTGAGTCTGGTTAGTCCAAGGGTCCATGAACAGACAGCATCAGCATCCCCCCAGGGGCCTATTGGAAATGCAGAGCCTCAGGTCCTGGCCCTGATGAGACTGTAATGAGACCCCGTGATGATCTGTAAGCCCCTTCCCTGAGTAAAGTAGATATTCCAGTGATTTCAAACAGCACCTCCACATGGATAACTGCCAGGAAAGCCTTCCCTGATACTGTATACTGTGTTTATACTATGATTACATAAAACTGCCGTGACTTTCCATACAGGCTTCCTGCTGGTTCTGAGTTGGGGAGTTTTGCTTATAATTTGGAGTCTACAGGTTTTCTCCATTTCCCGTATTCACTGAAAATATGTCTTGTAGTCTTGTTTTCCTTGTAGCTGTCTAGGAGACAATTCAAAACTAATCTGCCAGCACGTTCCTACAAAAACAAAAATCACTTCTTTGGACTTTAAAAAAAATTATGATTTATTATCTCTGTTCTCTGTTTTTTCTCTTACTGGAACTGCCATTGTTTATATATTGGACATCCTAGAGTGGCCTTTCTAATTTTCTTATCCTTTCCTGTTATCCATTTCCTTGTCTTTTTTCTCTACTTTTTGGAGATGTCTTTAATTTCATTTTCTGTAGTAAGCTCTTTCTGTGTTTACCCATATGCCCTTGGCACATAAATTTTCATGTCTCCAAGGCTGTCTTCCAACTGCCAACACCTAACAACTGTCAGCCTGGGGACTTTCTATGGCGACAGTATTCCACTGGGCTCTTATGACCAGCAAGCTATAAATACTGAAGAATTATTCTGCCTTGGGAACAGCCTCCAACTAATAACTGGTTGACTTTTTCCACTCAGCATATTTCCTTGGAGATACATCCACATTGCTGTGATTAACAATAGTCTGTTCCTTTTTATTGCCTAGTACTATTCCATTGTATGGATGGATACAGTTGGCTTAACCATTCACCTATTGAAGGATGCTGGAAGTGTCCAAACTGTTTCCAGTTTGTAACTATTACAAATGAAGCTTCCATGAATATTCATATGTGGATCTTTGCATGCACATAAATTTCATCTGTCGGAGATAAAAGCCCACATGGGCGATGACTGGGTCATGCAATATTTTATTTGCATGTTTTGTGCTGCCTGGTTCTTAAACTAGAGAGCTTTTGGACTTCACCCAATAGCAATGGAAACTGTTTGTGAACTTTTGGGCAGATAGGATGCAATCAGACTATTACTATATGAAAAGGAGCAACCTCATGCAATATGGAAACTAAATTGAATATGAAGAATCCAAGCAACACTGTAATCATGAGTAGAAAGATAAAGGGCATGAACAGAAAAGAGAGTGGGAGTAGACAGGAGACATGGATCAAGGGGGCAAAGTTCTTTGGAATCTTTCAGGGTTAATTCCATAGTTGGAAAAGGATACCCTTGTAAAATATGACCCTCTGGACTTCTTTAATCCCTAAGAGGATATTTGAGGAGAAATATAAACAAAGCAAAGCAGAAGAGAAACTCGTGCTTAAATTTATTTTTAATTAATGTGTCCATTTAACATTAAAAACTATTCCTATAAACAAAACTATGGCTTAAATAACAGCTGAGAGGAAAATCTCCACCTCATTTTTTTCCTGTCTGCAGCCTCTATGTACTGCTTTTAATAAAATAAAACATGATGTGCTTCTGTGGGTAAATTATGATTTTCCCCTAATATATTCTAATTCAAACTATTTTCAGAACCCAATCTGAAAATTGCTCCCATATCTATAAAAAGCACATGTATTTTGAGAAATAAAAGATGAGAAACAAGAAGAAAAAGATACTTAAAAAAAAAAAAATTCTGCAGCCTGTCTGGTTACAGCTTGAGCCAAGAATCTGATGTCCTGAGAAAATAATTCTTTCCGACAGTTTTAGAAAAGGAAGAACCCAGATAAAAATAAGCCTCTAGCAAATGGAGCCTGGACAAAAATCCATCCCCCAAAAAAATCTAATTAAAAATATATATTATCTCACTTGCATATCTTATTTTGGGTACCTTAAAAACAAATTGTTATTAAATCCTTTCAAAGAATTGTCCATCTTTATCATAACCCCCTATCTCTGTAGTTTATTCTTGCAGTGGTAAAGTTGGGGGTGGGTAATGGCTTATTTTGTTTTGTTCCATTTTGTTTTCTTCATGACCAATCCTGAGAGGTGGAAAGCAGCCCCACCATTCCATTTTTCAAATTTGAGTGTTTAGGAAAGCCAGTTTCAATAAAGAAGAAAAACCAAGCAAAACAAACAAGGAAACAGAAAACCTACAAAGATACATGTGCACTCAGTTTTGTAAAGCCAGGGAGATGACACCATTGATGAAATTTGGTGACAAAACAACTATGAGTAGCCCAAATCAAAGACACTGTGGACTCCTGAATCTGGATATTGTTTTCCCTATATGAATCTTTTTCCCCAACTGCCTCTTTCTCTAGCTGTCCCTCTGTTCTACACAAGGAATGCAGGGTTCTGTCCCAAGGATGACTTTAATGAGATGTTAGGCCAAGCTTCACGTGAGGGAGCCACCTCAAAACTCTGAAGCCACTTCTCATGAGGCTGTATCAGGAGCATCTCCTAAAACACTTTGGGGTTTCCTGCCATATTTAAAGACCTCAACAAACTCCTTCCAATCCTCCCAATAGTGGAGAGACTTTAAGGAATCAGATACACATCACAGTCCTCTAACTAGCTTGTAAATCCTGATTTTCCCAGGTTCTTTTCCATATGAACATGTTCATTATTGAACCACAGCACATACAAGTGTATTCCATGCCTAATGACCTGTTGACTTGAATTACCATTATAGGTGTTAAGGTCCTTATGTATGCATAACTTCCAGCCAAGCAAAGGAGAAAAAGGAATATTCCTAGCTTAAGAATGATTGCATAGATGAAAGCTTTTAAATCTTTATCCATTAAAGAAGGAAATGTCTTTAAAACCACTCTTTTGTTCAAAAGTAGAGCTCATTTATGGTTCTCAAATTTGCTGTATTTGAATTCCTTTTTTTGAACCTTAAAACATTTTTCTCTGTATGTTTAAGTAGATCATGTCCAGTACTGGCATTTTACTAAGCACATTCTCCAATGTTGGTTAAAACATGTAAGTATTCGCACCATGGTAGCCAGTCTCCAAAATGGCCCCCAATGATGATCACCAACCAGAATTCATATCCTTGCATAGTTCACTCCCACACTACACCAACAGAATATAGCAGAAATGATAGTGTGTGATTTACGACCCTAAGCCATAAAAGGCATCAATGCTTCTACTTTGGTCGTTTCCATCACCCATTTTGTGAAATGCCCCGCACCATGCTGTGAGGATACGCAAGCACCATGTGAAGAGGCTATGTAGAAAGGGATTAACTTGTCAGGCAATTGAGGGAGCTGCCTTGAAAGTGGATCCTAGTCCCAGTTAAGCCTTCTGATGACTGCAGCCCTGGTCAACAGCTGACCACAGCCTCCTGAGAGAATCAGAGCCACAACCACTTAGCTAAGCCACTCCCAAATTCCTGATCCTTAGAAACCCAAGAGATAAGAAATGATTACCATTGTTTTAACCCTGCTACATTTGGGGGGTAATTTGTTACAAGGCATAGTAATTTGAACACACATATCTATACGTAAAGAACATTGATTACTCAGAAAAGGACTCAACTCCAACAGGAAAAAAATTTCTCAAGATGTCAAGCCTTCCAGCAGATTATTCAGTGGATCAGATAAAACACTTTTTTTACTGACAGTCTTTAAAGTATCACAAACCAAACATGAATATTTTGCACGTCAATTAAATTTTTTTTCTTTTTAGAACCACTGCACCTCTTCCTACAAATTCCTTTTTCTGATTATACTCTGATAAAAGGAGTAGAGATGGTCTCTGTGGCTCTCCAAAATTTTTCATGAATGTCTACATAGAGTTGCCAGCAACCCATGTGAGTTATGAAGTTACATGATATATAATCTAATTGACAAAAAAAATATTAATCAAACTGAGACTGGGTTGAGTAGGATTTAAATTTTTTGACAAAAGAAAGCTTCATAACTTAATTGAATTTGAGGAGAAATATTGAGATAAAATTTTAAATGGTCTATCAAATATTTGCATTGAAGAAGGGTTAAATTCATGTTTTTTCTTTACTCTGTGCATGTAATGGACTGAACATTAAGAGGCGCAGTATGAATAAAACTAAACTGGATATGCCAAGCCCTCTGATTTTTAAGAAATAAATTATTTCTCTCTTTATAGAGTCTTACCAACCACACTTGCTGTACCTTGCTACATGTTTCCAATCTTGCTACATCTATGCCAAGATGAAATTCTTATCACATTAGCCAACGTCTTTTAGCCAAATGTATCAAATTGTATTCATGGAATCAAATGTATGAGAGCTCACAGATAAGTGGAATAACTCAGTTCATGAAATTATATGGGCAAATCCAATATTCAGATGGCCTCTAAAGGGAACACAGCCTGTCATGCACAATAAAATTTAAAACAAAAATTAAGAAGGTTCTCCCACTGTAGCAGGGAGTTTCCCAAGCGTGGAAAACTGCCTTCTGTATTCTGGGTAATTACCCAAAATATAAAATGTCTATTTAATAGTTCTTTCTTCAGCCAGACATTTCTCTACCCACAAACATCACCTTCTCATTCCCAAATCCACTCTCTAATTTTATAAGGAAATATCCTGGGGGCAGGGGAGAATGGGGATAAAAGGAAGAAAATTTAGTCAGTAGCTATCCTGTTTCCTGTGTTTCTGGATTTTATTCTTTACATTATGGAAAAAGAAATGGCACAAATTGGCTTTTTGATTACTCCTTCTTTTTTCCCCCATGTTTACTGAGTACTTTTCCAAAAATATTTATTTATTTATTTATTTATTTATTTATTTATTTATTTATTTATCTATTTATGAGAGAGAACGAGTGTGAAGGGCAGAGGAAGAGAGAATCCCAAGCAGACTCTGTGCTGAGTGCAGAGTCTAGCAATGGGCTCAGTCTCATAACCCTGAGATCATGACCTGAGCTGAAACCAAGAGTCAGATGCTTAACCAAAAGTGCCACCCAGGCACCCCTACTGAACACTATCTGTGACATTGCTGATCTAAGCATTCAACTGTACCATTAGTATTACTCATTTAATCCCCAGTAATCATGTGGGTCATCCTGCCTTTCACAATGAGAAAACTGACTGAGTAAAGAAAGTCTGCCCCACCCATACCAGTGGTCTGAGGCAGGACAAGGATTCAAAACTGTGAAGTCTGAGACCAGAGCCTACCCTTAACCACACCTCTATATCCATGGTCATTTTAATGAATAAAACAAGCCACCAAAGACACCTGTTTTCAGTGGCTTTATAACAAGTTGTTCTATCATTTATTCTATTCTCTGGGGTAGAACAGAGAAGAATTCACATGAAACCTGGGAATCCCCTTCATGGGTGCTGTATACCTTACAGAGAGTCCCTCAGACATTCCAGAAACCTAACAAAGATGGCAGTGACACTGCTACATGTGATCAATATACAAAGAAGTATATCAAAAGGGGTTTTTCGTGACTTAGAAGACTGTAATAAAAAACCCAAGTACTTGTCTAATTCAACTACTGCAAGAGATTCTCAAAGCAGAGTGCCTTTTAAGGAAGTTTGTATAGTCAGAGATTTGGATTGATGGATCAATGTCAAATCAAGCATCATCAAGACAGACTTAGTTGTTTCAGTCCTTCGTATTTCAGCATTACATATTATAATGTGCATGTTCTTGACCAGTTTTCAGATGAAAGACACACAGTGGCCAATTCAAAATTAGAATCAGAGGCACCTGTGTGGCTCCATCTGTGAAGCATCTGCCTTCAGAGTAGGTCATGATCCCACGGTCCTGATATTGAATCCCACATTGGGCTCCCTGCTCAGCATGGAGTCTGCTTCTCCCTTTCCTCTCCCCACTCTTGCACACAGGCACTCTCTCTCTATCTCAAATAAATAAAATCTTTTTAAAAATTGTTTTAAGAAATTAGAATCAGTTCCTATAATATAAATCAATCCATGGAAATTGGTAGCAAGTACATACCTAGGGAAAACTTAGCAATTTGGGGATCCCTGAGTGGCTCAGCGGTTTAGCGCCTGCCTTTGGCCCAGGGCGCGATCCTGGAGTCCCGGCATGGAGCCTGCTTCTCCCTCCTCCTGTGTCTCTGCCTCTCTCTTTCTCTCTATGTCTATCATAAATAAATAAATAAATAAATAAATAAATAAATAAATAAATAAATCTTTAAAAAAAAAAAAAAGAAAACTTAGCAATTTGTATATGGGAAAAGGGAGCTTACTTTGCTAATGGCCAGCTATCTGCTGGAAACTCATATGGTTGTGGAAGAGTAAACACTAAGTTCATTTCCTTTTGTGCCGGGGACTTAGCAATTCATTACTAGAAAGATTTATAAATACTCACAGAGAAAAGCATTCTAGTGAATGTAAGGAGTTAAAGTGATTGCTGAAGAAATATCAAATCATCAATCTGCTGTATGGATGAGGGAATCTGAGTGAGATCCATACACCTAAGCATAATATAGACAATTCCTGAACTTCTTGCCAAGGTGAAGCACCCTTAGGTGAATAACAATAATGATGATGATGATATTATTAAAAATATCATCTGGGTTTCATGTACGTTCCTTGAAAAAATTACTTCCTAAGATATCGTCACCAGATAATATTTAATAGAGCATTCCAGCAGATTTTGACCTGTTTTTTTCCCCAAATATCTAGTCTAGTATGCAAAAATTTATTTTGGAATCTTGAAAACAAAGTTATAGCTGAGTCTTTAAAGAGCATAATGCAGTTAATCTCATTTTTAAAATTATGAATCTAAAAGTTAGACAAGTTGCCTGCATTATCCAAGGCCCTACCTTTATTTTGTTCAAGTCTTTTTTATTTTTATTTTTATTTATTTATGTATGATAGTCACAGAGAGAGAGAGAGGCAGAGACACAGGCAGAGGGAGAAGCAGGCTCCATGCACCGGAAGCCCGATGTGGGATTCGATCCCGGGTCTCCAGGATCGTGCCCTGGGCCAAAGGCAGGCTGCGCCACCCAGGGATCCCTATTTTGTTCAAGTCTTTGTCGATTCACGCAGCCAATGCAATGTAAGCCAACAATCATCCTGAGCAATGGTGTAGGTACTCAGCCTACACAGGTTGTATCACCATTAGTCAATGGCAAAGCTAGTATTTAGAACCAGATCTTCTTACTTCAAGTCAAAGATGTACAGAAAAAACAATATGGTACCTATGTCCACTAGAGCTAGTAACCAGTCTGTCAACAGATACAGTCGTCATCCCTGATAACAATGTCTATAGCCAAAGTGCCATTGCCATAGCTGCCATACTGAGGCCTAACTTACTCTGTCAAGCAAAAGTCCGTAATTTAAAAAATACTTGACAGTGAGTTCTGGGAAAGTAAGTTATGCCTCATTTTCTTCAAACTGATAGTGTGTGGCATAGGAATCAGTTATTGAGACCAGAATATGTGCTTGGTGAAGATTGCTTGAATGAGCTAAGAAAGTTGTGTTAGAAGGTTTCTTTTTATTTTTTTTGTCCATGATAGACACAGAGAGAGAGAGAGAGAGAGAGAGACGGGCAGAGGGAGAAGCAGGCCCCATGCAGGGAGCCCGACATGGGACTCGATCCCAGGATTCCAGGATCATGCCCTGGGATGAAGGCAGGTACTTAAACCGCTGAGCCACCCAGGCTGCCCTGTGCTAGAAGGTTTCTATGGCAGTTGTTTGTCATTCTGCAGGCACTTTCCTCATCCTTTTTGCAATGAATTTAGGAAAGGGAGAGGGGCAATGAGACTAATGGCAAAAACAGAGGTAAAATTCTGATATTCAGAGATGGACAACTATCCAAAAACAGGCATACGAGCACTCTTGTTGAGATGCCACCATATTGGTGGAATTTAGAATATCAATAGATGAGAAGCTGGAGGCAGACAGAGAAAGAAACACACTAATGCCAGAGTCAGAGACATTGCTGATCACTGCACATGAGGGCCTTACACACTAAAAAAGTTACACCGACACAGGCACACAGAATGCAGACACTAAAGAAACAACTGGTGTGTGTAACGTGCTCATTCCAGCCAGGACTCAGAGCGTCCCTACTCATTATTGGCATCCATATTAAGACAAATAGGAAGAAATGAGGCTAAAAAAATAGCACTCACAACAATTCAATACCACATTGAATACATGTAATGTTGATGCAT
This sequence comes from Canis aureus, assembly GCF_053574225.1. Lineage (NCBI taxonomy): Eukaryota > Metazoa > Chordata > Mammalia > Carnivora > Canidae > Canis > Canis aureus. The sequence continues at coordinate 118,380,465 of NC_135649.1, read as the reverse complement.
TTCATACCCGCTCTTCATGAACAGAAATTATACCTTCGTTTGTCACCAGGTGTTTTTTTTTTTAGCATCCCTTCCCTGCATGCACTCTTTCAATTGGAAAGCTCCTAATGTGCACAGATCAGCAATACCTATGAATGGAAACACGTGTTGGGAGTAAAGAAAAATAACAGGTGGATGGGAAAATTAAATTAGACATCTTGGAGAAAAAAAAAAAAGTCATTGAAATTCAAAGACAGAATCTGCTCTTGCAGAACACAGCCAAGAAAAGAAATTGCAGTAAGATATTGGCATCAAGGAATCTACCACGAGGAAGTAAGGAGTTAAAAAGTAGTTTAAGCAAAGGAATATCGAGAGGGTCCAACACTTATCAAACTAGAATTCTAACAGAAGGAAAAGGAAAGTCTTTCACAGCCCAGATCATTCCTGAATCATCCTGGAAACCTTTCACAGATCAACAAATTTCTTGAAGTGAATCAATGGGAATTTGTAACTGGGTTTCCACGTTTCTCTGCCCTTCTCCTAATTGACTGACCTCTACATAACTCCTTAGAATTTGCAAAGCTTTCTTCACTTAGGGTCTCAATTATCCTCTCAACACCCTTGTGACATGGGTATCATTAAACTCATTTCTCATATGAGAAAACTAAAGCTCCCAGGGAAATATAGAAACTTACCCACAATCCCACAGCTAGAAAAGAACAGAGCCAGGGTGAGTGCAATGGCTTTGAAATATGTCCACAATTTTTAAAACATATTTCTCTCTTCAAAAGGTGGAGCCTAGGGATCCCTGGGTGGCTCAGTGGTTTGACACCTGCCTTTGGCCCAGGGCGTGATCCTGGAGTCCCCGGATCGGGCCCTGTATCAGGCTCCCTGCATGGAGCCTGCTTCTGCCTCTGCCTGTGTCTCTGCCTCTCTCTTTCATTCTGTGTCTCTCATGAATAAATAGATAAAATCTTAAAAAAAAAAAAAAAGGTGGAGCCTAGTTTCCCTTCCCTTGAGTGTGTGACCTGCTTCCAATAAACAGTAAGTGTGAAATGAACATATAGGATTTTCAAGACAAAGTCATAGAAGGCAATATGGTGTCCATCTTGCTCGCTCTTGGATCACTCACTCTGAGGGAAGGCAACTGCCATGTTGTGATGATACTCCAGCAGCCTATGAAACAAGTCCACTCGGTGAGGAAGAGGCTTTCTGCCAACATAAAGAAAAAAAACCATTCGCCTTCTACCAAAAGCCATGTGAGTGAGCCACCTTGAAACAGACCTTCCAACCTCAATTAAGGCTTTGGATGACTTCAGCCAGGGTTATAATCTTAACTGCAATCTCATGAGACACCTTGAGTCAGAACCACCCAGCTAAATTGCTCCCAAATTCCTACCCCCAGAAACTATAAGATAATAAAATCTTGTTTTAAGCTACCAGGGAGTTTTTTTGTTCTGTAGCCATGGATAACCAGTATACCAGGAAATAAACCCAGGGGTCTTAACCCCAAAGCTTGTGCCCTTTTACTTCATATCACTACTTTTTCTATGATTTCTCGTGCAAAATGAAAATATTTTGGCTCCCCCAACTTACATTTCCCTGTCTGTTCAATCTTTCCAATTATGTCTCCTTTTTCTGTGCCTATTTATAGTAGGTCCTGTATTCTTGAAACACTGGTCTCCTCTTATAGACAATAAGAGCCACAAGAACAGGAGATAGACCAGTTTTGGTCACCAGTGCATCTGCAGGACCAAATTTAGTGTTCAGAAAGGAGTAAGTACTCAATAAATATTTTTGGATGAATAAATATCCAAAGCACATAGGATACAACCAATCTGCCACTGGAACTTTATTCTTATTTTATCTTGAACCAAAGGGGAATATATTCTATATCTAAGAAGGAAAAGAGCATTCTGCTGGAGTTACAATTTTTTATTGATCCAAACTCCCCATTAGAAGTGTGTTTCATTCTGATAAAGGAAATACTTTGCAGAACAGGATAAATGACTGTTTTTCAACAACATCCAAAAAACCCCAGGGCATGTAAAAATAAGAATATTTTCCTAATCAAAAGCGTCTTGTTCAATCCTCCATGAGTTCTTTCACTTCCTTTGCAGACTGACTGGAGGTTTTGGGCAGCAGGCCCTCAGACAGGAGTGGCCAGGCTTGCTGCTGACCTCATCCTACCCCCAGCTGCAGACGGGGGGCTGGAAGCATTGCTTACAGAAAACATTTTTATGGGCAAGTTATTTGTTCACACATGAACAGTAAATCAACATGTAGTACTAAGTTACGATGGCTTTTGATTTTGTGGGAAATGCCTAACCACCCAGATTTTATTTCACAGCCAGGAAAAAACAATGATAATAATGTGTGAGAGGAAGAAAATGCAGGAAACATCTATCAGACATGACTGAAATAAGAAATCCAAGGAATAAATAATGGTGCTAACAGCAACACAGCTTGATCAAAGACTAGACATTTTTATAGTAACCACTAAGGCAGGATGCAACATCGCATGTACATTTTTAATCCAATCCTTGCTCCTTTCCTTGGCATTTTATCATCTCAACCACTGCTGGGCACTAGTTCTTTCTGCAGTGAGGGAAATGTTATGTGCTATTTAACACAGGACCTACTAGCCACGTGTGGTGACTGAGCACTGGAAATGTGGCTAGCTAGTATGACTGAGAAGTAGATTTTTAATTTCATTTTCATTATTAATTTATTATTTTATTATATTTTATTTTTATTATATTATTTTTATTTATTATTGTTTTATTTTGTTATTTCATTATTTATTATATTTTTATTTTATTATTTTAAAATTTATTGTTTTATTATTATTAATTTATTATTTATTACATTAACTTTAAATTTAGTAAGTTAAATTAAGATTAATAGCCACATGTGTCTGGAAGCTATGGTATCGGGCATACCCTGCTCCAGAACTATTTCCCGCAAAGTCTTGAAAGAGGGGCACTCTCAAGCTACCGGAGGAGCTTAGGTTGAGACAGGCTGAGCAGCATTACATTTTGCCAAAGACAGCAAGAAACTCAAAACTCAAGAAACTCAAGCTATTTTTAAAAACTGCTAGGGAACCCTACTGTTCCACTATTTTCTGGAGTTTCTTATGATCAGCTCTCAACGTGAGACGTGAAACAAAGAAGAGCAAAGAAGAAAGCCCACCCAAGTTCTGCAACCAAAGTTTCTGTACCCACAGGGAAAGAGGGGTTCAGTCCATTCTACAGCAGGAACCACAGCATGTACCTTTGGGGTGAAATGGCAAGGTAAAGCGAAGGGCTTCCTAGAACAGAAATCATTTTTAATTCACAAAGGCGATCTAACTAGAACGCAACAAAGCCCTCAGAGAGTGAGATTGCCTGAGTGGGATGCTCAGGGAGCATATCGGCTATCTCTCATCATTTCCTTCTGTTTGGGGGAGCAAGTCCAAAGTCTGCAACCTGTCGAGGAAGTAGCAGCCAGCCCCTGTCCCAGCCTTCTTCTGATTATGTAGAGGCCTAATTTCTCGCTGCTCTCCAATACAGGTCTGACCATGGCCTCCTGGCAGTTCCGTGTCTGTGGCCAGGTACTCTGTTCCTGCTTTCTGCGTGGCTCCTTGACTGCACACCCATCAAAGTGTCCACGGCCCGGCTGGCGAGCAAATGGGTGAGTGTCCACTCGCCCTCTGTTGGCAGGAGTATTCACTGATACAACCATTCAGGAAAACTATCTAATGGGGGAATCTACTAAAACTGAGCGCTCTCAGTCCCATGTAAATATATATCCAACATGTACATATTTTCACCCAAAGATATCCATTTCAATATTCATAGCAACATTATGCAAAATACCCTGAAACTGGAAACCCCATGAAACCCCAAAACAACACAGTGGGTAAATTTGGCATATTTAAACAGGGGAATACTACACAGCAATGAAAATGGATGATCTGAAAACACATTTAGCACCAGGGATGCCTCAGGCATCAGGATGGGCTAAAGAAGCTAGACACAAAAGAGTATCATTCTATCATGTCGGAGGGATGCATCATTCAGTGTGTAGAAAGTACAGAAATGAGCCAATTAGTTCAAGCTGTTCAGAAAGGTAGAGGTGGTAGTGACTAAAAAGTGATGGGGGATGAAAGAAGGAACTCCAGAGTGCCTAGAATGTTTGTTCTTTCCTTGATCTGAGTGTTGATTTGAGGGGTGTGCTCAGTCATGAAAAGTCAACAAGCTGTACACTGAAGACACATACATACCCTTTTCTGAATGTATTCTTTTTTTTTTTTAAGATTAACAAAAAAGATTGTTATTTACCTGGGAGAGAGAGAGCACAAGCAGGGGGAGCAGCAGAGGGAGAAAGAAAAGCAGACTGTCTGATGAGCGCAGAGATGAACACAGGGCTCGATGCCAGAACCCTGAGATCATTACCTTAGCAGAAGGCAGATGCTTAACTGATGGAGCCACCCAAGCGCCCCTGGATGTATTCTTCAATAATTTTTTTAAAAAGGTCTATCCAGGGGGAGGGAGCCTGCTTATCCCTCTGCCTGTGTCTCTGCCTCTCTCTCTGTGTCTATCATGAATAAATAAGATTTTTTTAAAAATAAAAATAAAAAGCTCTATCCATTCTCAAAGTACAACTCAAAACTCACCACTTCCATGAACCATGAAATATCCTACAGCAATCTTTCATTTTCTCATCATCAAAAAAAAAAAAAAAAGGCAAAACAAAAACTCTGCATATTATGTCAGGCACATATATTTCAGCATATCAATCAGAATGTAAACACTGTGCTTTTTAAAATCTCCCTTGGTGTGTGGCACAGTATTGGTCACAAAATAAGTATTTCATGAACTCTTGTAAACGACACACATCTTTTCTGCTATTATTCAACATTGCTTAAGTGGCAAAGACAGGTATTATCTCATACTTTTCTGTGAATGTTCAAACAGCTGAGTTCAGTTAAGCACACACTTCCCTGCACATATAAAAATGGAAAACATTGCAACAAAAAAGACTGGAAATTTCCATCCACGCAGCTGTTGCTACACAGTGTCTGTGGTGTAACCTTCTCTTAATGGAACTCACTCCCACAATCCCACACAAGAGAAATTATTTCATTCCATTGCAGTCCCATCTCTGTCCTGGGCAAAGCCGTCAGAAGCAATCAAGGAAGGAAGAAAAGACTCCCCCAAAATGTGATGAAAAGCATGAAAACTATTACAGTGTACCAGACCCAGATTTTGAAAATTCATGGTAAATCCTATTTTTTTTTCCGAGTTTCCAAATGACAGTTGACTAATTAGTATGCTTCTTCTGTCACTCATAAACTATGAGAACAGAGGACAAGAAAAGTATGAATCCAGAGACTAGTCGTAAATTACAGCAGGAGTGTCTGGACACCCTCCCTGCAAGTGCATAGTAAGAAGGATTCTCGCTGACAAACACTGCCAATTCGGATTAATCAAGGGGAACTCTTTCCTTCACAGCTTATTCCTCACTTCTCCTTTCCTTCCAGCCAAACTCTTGCCACATAGAAAGAGGTTGGCCTCTCGAAATGTTCTTTTTGCTTGGTTTCATCAGCCCTGCAGAAAGAGGGGGAAAAGTAATCTCCGATTTGCAGAAATGAGAGAAAGGAGATTACGGATTTCCTTAGAACTTTCACCTCTGCTCTAAATAAACACTTGCAAATAATCTCCCCATTCCCGTGGTTTCATGGGGGAAGTTCAGTGCGGTTCGGAGAGGGGTAGTGTGACACATTTACAGACACCCAGAGGGAAAGCAGAACAGAACATCCAGCAAGTACCTTCTTTAAAAAGACTCTTATCAAGCTTCCACAGAGCCACAAGTGCTAGATAATGAACATAGAATCCACAAAATCCAAGAACCAGTCCAGCTAAATCTGTTTGGGGCACTGTGTGTTCGGTGACCTATGACTTTTCACTTGGTAACAGCTACAAACTTCTTTCTTCTTGGCTTGAAGAACTTTCCAGAAACAGTCAAATTTATCGTCTCAGTTGTAAGGAGTGAACTAAAAGCAAAAACTTAGATATGCAGATGCCCCCTCCCTCTTCCCCATCTCCTCAACGTCCCTCTGTCTTCCTCTCCCTCTCCACATCAGACCCTTTGTAGTTCAGGCAACCCCCTAAATATTACTCTCTGGACCCCGGGGAAGAGAGACTGAAGCTGCCCAATGCTTCAGGCCACACAGGACCCTCTCCCATACCTGGCAGTGTTAGTCTGTTCAACAAACTCTCTGGGCCTTGGACCAGATCTTTCTCTCTCTCTCTTTTTCTTAAATATTTTATTTAAATTCAATTTGCAAACATATTGTTTAACACCCAGTGCTCATCCCATCAAGTGCCCTCCTTAGTGCCCGTCACCCAGTTACCCCATCCCCCCACCCTCCTGATCTTTCTCTGTAAACGAATGCCCCATCCCCCTCAACTTTAAATCTCCTTGCAGCTCAGCAGGAAAACCAGAAGCATACATACGTCCAAACAAAAACTCATACACAAGTGTTCAAAGCAGCACATTTATATGTCCGCCAAAATGCGGACACGAACCAAATGCCCATTAATCGATAAATACATAAATAAAATGTGGCATATCCGTCCAATGGCATGTTATTCAGCCATAAAAAGGAATGAAGTATGGATTCATGTTGCTGCAGGGATGAAACACTAATCTAAGGGAAAGGCAGCAAACACAAAGTCCACATATTGTATGATTCTATTTCTATGAAATATTCTGAATAGGCAAATCTGGAGACAGAAAGTATCTTAGTGGTTGCCAGGAGCTGGGGGCAGAGAGAAATCAAAGTGACCGCTAATAGGTGCCTTGTTCACATCTCTACAGACCAGCAAGTACTCAGAAAGTACTGGCTTATTTTATCTGCCTCTCCCAACCAGATGCTAGTTCTTTGTGGATGAAGGCTGTATCATTTTCTTGAACCGTCAGCCAGAGAAAGCACTCAATAAACACATGTAAAATGGAACATTTGGATTAGGAGTCTTTGTTCAATATATTTCGAGCAAAGAATAGCAAAGGTTACATGACTTTGGTGTAAATCCTTAGAGCATCTAAAACCTGAATTCTCTCTTGGATGTAATCACCAGGCATTCCCTTAGAGCTCTCATTCATCGGGTTTAGCATTGCCTTGCAAGTTACATTTACGGACATGTTTGCTCCCACAAAGCTGGGGACTTGACTGTCAGTGCATTTTGCTGCATTTACAGTGAAACAGGTCCTGGAACTCTGCACATTTTCTGTCCAGCATTTGTTAAGAAGATATCAAAGCAAACAACTGGCGATTTGGATGCGAAAGCAGTGATGTGACTGCTTAGGCAGCAGGTGGTTCAGGGGAAGGTGGCCCTGTAGGAAGATCTTGGGATCCCTTCTGTCACCCCCTGCATTGCTGCTGGGAGCAGAAAGAGTTGCAGTCAACCCAACCTCCACAGGCCATGCATCCTTACACACCTGGGAAGCCCACTCCAGGCTGTCCTAACCAATTAATCTACAAAACCCTATTTGAGGGCTGCCAAAATTTCCCCCGTCTTCCTGAAAAGAGATCCTCGTGCTTGCCACAGTAACTGCAGTTAACCCACAAGGCATCGGTTGCCCTTCAGGTGAGACCTTTCTTTCCCTAAATACTCATTTCCAAATGCTGGCTTTGCTGCTAGTGATTCCACATTGAGCCACTAGTCATGAAGGCTAATTGTGTCACTCTATGCTTATCTTCAACTGGTTCTCCCATCCCACCCATTCACCCACCTGCAACATCTGCCTATTTCTGGTCAAACCAATACAGTCCTTTCCAGGGCTGTGCCCTAGAAGTTCTCTCTGCCTACAATTTGCTCCCTCCCTTGAGGCTCATTCAGAGCCCTTCATTCAGATCCGTTCAAATGTTGCCTTCTCAGGAAGACCTTCTTTGGCCCATCTCCGTGAAACCTTGCCATTCCACCTTCCATCTGTCTTTATGGTACCTATGGCTATCTAACTAGTGCACATTTGGGTTTTTTGGCTGTAAACCCACTCAAACGTGTGCTTCCTCAGAACATTTTGGTCACTGTGGGTTCTCCTGCCACATTGCAGGTCTGCAGCAAATATCAGGTGAAGGAAGGAGGGAGTGAGAATTTGATTAACAGATTAAGAAATTACAAGGCAGCTCCTGTTTCCAGAGAGCTAAGTAGTAGTATCAAAGCCTCAACCATAGCATAAATGTCTGTATTGGGAGTTTCTTTAAGTTTGTAATTCCCTGAATGTTACAGAATGGGGCATCAATTGCAGCTCATCTGGTTACAAATAATAGAAATTCCTTCTCCAGCCAACTTGCATGGTCAAGGAAATTTACCGGAGTATCTGGCCATAAGGCTACTGAGAGACAAGGGTTGAATCTGGGTTCAGAGAGTCCTCGTGACCAGGATTGGGTTTTTCTCTCCACTTCTCAGTACTGCCCAGGCAGCCTGAGTTTCGCTTCTACACCAAGTCTCCATATCTGTCATGGGGCCCCAAGGGAGTCAGCCACTCAAGATGCTTCCTCATTCGAATCCAATGAGTGAAGACTCTATTCTGGCAGCACCCAAGGACAAATGATGCTTTTCTCTCCCAGAAGTCCTTGCAGCCCATTGGCTCTGGCATATGTGAATCCATGGAGGCATCTTTGGAATCAGTAGGGGACAGAAGGGGCTTTGGCCAGGATCCAGCCCACCCACACGTCTGATACAAAAATGGTGGGGGCCGAAATTCCTCAAGAGGAAATCAGAGTTCTGTAGAGCAGAGAAGTGGCCAATCTCTGCTGGAAAGACCAACCACAAATGTCCAAAATCTTGTGTATACCTAATGACTTAGGATGTTCAAACCCTAAAGTCAACTTAAATGTAGAGAAAAAGTTTACTTCTCTAAAACCGTTTCTTACCTCAAATTGTAGCTTCCTCAATTTTTAAGGGCAATGGAAATTTTTTATGTCTTGATTGTGGTGATAGTAACATGATTGTGTAAGTTGGTAAGATTTATAAAACTATATCCAAGTCTACAGACCTTATGTAAAAGGCGAGATAGACAATATTTTTGACTTTGCAGATCAAAACTGTTGCAGCTACTCAAGTCTGCCATTGTAGCAAGAAAGCATTTATAGGTAATACATAAATGAATAGGAGAGGCTGTGTGCCAGTAACAAAACAAGCAGTGGGCCAAACTGAACCCATGAGTTTATGTAGTCTGAAGACTTCTCATCTCCACATTTGCAAAAGAGTGAATTTTTATCATATATAGATTATATCTTGATAAACAAACAGACAAACAAAAAAAGTAAAACAGAAAAAAACACCTCCAGGAAAACAAAAACAAAAATTTCAACTTATTTGAAGACTTTCTCAAGAGAATGGAGTTATTTTATTGTTTGTAAGAGGAATTGCTGATAGTAATTGTGCAACAGATGAGCCAGAAAGTTTACAGATAGTTAAATAGGGAATTTTAAACCTGACTTTTCGAGATTATTTTATCAACTCACTTGGAAAATTCACCTAGAAAAGTCAAGTACCTTCCCTCTGCCCTTGACAAAGACACCTGCAGCTGGGTGAACTCCCTGTCAACTCTCTACACCAACTTGTTTTGGTTTGGTTTGGTTCAGTGGGAATACTTTAAGACTTAGCATCTTGCACTTGTGGTTTTTTATTGTTTGCTTCTTTTATGGCAAAGCAATCTTTATCGGACATAGATTGTAGATAAAAGCCAGTCATTTCTTCCCCTTCTCTAAACAACAGCACAAACAAAAGCATTTCTGAGGCTTTTAGGCCCACCAGAATAGAAAGAGAAATCCAACTACTGGGAACCAGAAAGTGAGCACTCTCAGGGAAAAATAAATAAATAAATTTTAAGCAGGAGAGTTTAAAATCAGCACTCATCAGCTGGCATTCAAACACCCAAACTTGATGTAGGCAAAGTGATGTGGGGGTGTTACTGTACGTGTGGAAATTCAGGTTGTAGAAAAGATATACAATCAGCCTCTAGCACCTGGATTTTTTTCAAGATGTAGAATAAAGAAGTCAAAGTTTTCATCTCATCTTGGGTGGAAAAAAATAGGCTTTTAAACCAAAGGTAACTAACATGAAGATCAGCTGGCATTTCTCATGAAGATGTCCCTTCCAACACACAAATGTCAGTCCTTTAGGGGATGTATATAAGGGGCAGATGCTGTGAGGCATGGCTCCAGAAAGACAAGTAAGACATGAGCTGCCCTTAAATACTGAGAGCCCAACTAAGACAGATGCACACGAATATTTAAGAAAGTGTGTTGTGTTAACATAGAGTCCCTAAATACTTTAACAATGCCAGGCAAATTTAATTTATGAGAGCTGGGGTTAAGCATGAAAGCAATACCATTTCTCTTTGAAGCAATACTACTAAGAAAATGGGACCACTGTCTTCCTCCTTGCCGCCTGCGGAGGTGGCCTCCATCTGTTCCTCAGCAGCATGGCGCTCTCATACCTTTGCTGAAACCACAAATTGTTTTTTTTTTAATATTTTTTAATTTTTTATTTATTTATGATAATCACAGAGAGAGAGAGAGGCAGAGAGAGAAGCAGGCTCCATGCACCGGGAGCCCGACGTGGGATTCGATCCCGGGTCTCCAGGATTGCGCCCTGGGCCAAAGGCAGGCGCCAAACCGCTGCGCCACCCAGGGATCCCTGAAACCACAAATTGTTAGAAAGAAGACCAGAAAGGCCATCAGATACCAGTAAGACTATATGTCAAAATTAAGTACAGCTGGCAGAAACCCAGAGGCACTGGGTTTCTGGGCATTAGGGTGCACAGGAGAGTCAAGGGCCAGATCTTGACGCCCAACACTGGTTATGGGAGCAACAAAAAAACAAAGCACATGGTCCCCAATGGTGTCTGGTTTCTAGTCCACGACGTTGAGGAGTTTGGAGTGCTGCTGACATGCAACAGATCACACTGTGTAGAGATTGCTCACAGCATCTCCTCCAAAAATTGCAAAGCCATTTGCAGAGAGAGCTGCCCAGCTGGCCCTCAGAGTCACCAATAGCAATGCCAGGCTGTGCAGCAAAGAAAATAAATACACAGGCAGCTTGTGTACATGTCCAATTTGTGTTAATAAACCATAAAACTACAAATATATACATATATATATGATCAAAAGAGTCATACAAGAGGGAAAAAAAAAACAGACAAATTCATTTTCTCCTTCTCCTAAGTCCTATGCTGCCACAGACATGACTGCAGAATTTTATCTTTAAAAAAAAAAATGCTGGGGCACCCGGGTGGCTCAGTGGTTGAGCATCTACCTTGAGTTCGTGATCCCGGGGTCCTGGGATCAAGTCCCACATCGGGCTCCCCATGGGAAGCCTGCTTCTCCCTCTGCCTGTGTCTCTGCCTCTCTCTGTGTGTCTCTCGTGAATAAATAAAATCTTTTTTAAAAAATGCCAATTCAAGAGAGTGCTTAGGGGCACCTCGGTAGCTCAGCCCATTAAGCATCTGCCTTCAGCTCAGGTCATGATCTCAGGGTCCTGGGATCCAGCACCACACTGGCCTCCCTACTCAGCAGGGAGTCTGCTTCTCCCTCTCCCTCTGCCCCTCCTCCTGCTTGTGCATACTCTCTCTGTTTCAAATAAATAAATAAAATCTTTGAAAAACCAAACAAGAGAATGCTTATTGTTACTCATTTTTGGTGTGATTATTTTGTTTTGTTTTTGTTAAATAACTTCAGATTAATATTACAAAAAGGAATTAGGAGTAAAATGAAGCTAGAAGGGACCATCAGAGTTAATGTTAGTAACAATCCTGGTCTCAGTAGCCATCAGAACATTTTACAGACAGAATTGTGATATGGTTGAAACAGCCAAGCCAGGAAGATAAAGTTAAGTTAAAAACATAGAGTCATTTTTTCCATGGAGTCATTTCCTACAATCAGACATAAATATCCCCAACACTCTTTGCCCCGGACATAAAATGGATAAGTTGAGAACAGCTCCTACAATTGATTAGATTCACTGCAAGTTAATTTTGGGATGTGAAACCTTATATAAGAAGTTCTTAAACTGTACAGATACCTTAGAAGGATCACCAAGGTTCTTGTCTCAGTGCAGATTCCCGGGCAGTGCTCCCAGACGGTTTGATTCTGGAGACGAACCCCGGACCAGGAGTTTACCCTGTCATTCCACAGACCATCTCGCATTCCTCCTCTAGCCAGGAGAGAACCTGTAACTGCAAAAAGCAGTAATCTGCCATGTATCCAATCCTCCAGGTGACCCTTAACCCCGGAGGTTCCCAAACCTCGCCACCATTGACTCTTCAGGGCTTCCACCAAGAATAATTTGGGATGGACTAAGGTCTGACATAATGATCCTGTTGGATGCTCTCTAGTCCATTTGTACTCATTCAACGAGCAAATCAAAATTTTTAAGAGAAGATGCATTTGTAGTTAAATGTCATCAGTTCCATGGTTGCTTTTCCAATTGTGTCACAAAGATGTTTACTTCCTTCACATGACAGCTAATGCTATTTCTCTGAAGCTGCCAATTTTCCCATATCAGCAGAGTAACTGTATCAGTGTTTCTTTTTCTTTGCAAAATAGAATTGCACACAGTCAACCTGAGGCATTTATAAAATCCCTATCACTGTCTTTTGACAAGTAAAGGAATCTCAGACCCAAATGCCTAGAAGGAATTTAATTATGTGATTATAGTTGCATAACTATATGATTTGTTGAGTCTTGGTAGGCAAAAAACTATTTTTCAGCTAGCCATTAATTGGTGTGGGACATTTGATTTTGCAATCACTACACTATGTGTTTATTGCTTATCTCTAAGTAAAAGACACTGGTGTAAGAAAAAAAAAAAAAAAAGACACTGGTGTGCCTAAATGACCTGCCTCAATGAATAAGAGATTTGGCAATTGTCTGAAACAGGGGTTGGCATATTACAGCCTGCCACCTGTTTTTGTAAAAAAAAAAAAAAAAAGTTGTTTTATTGGCACAGAGACATGCCCATTCATCCATTCATTTAGATATTGTCTATGGTTACTTTCCAGCCGCAACAACAGCAAAGTAGTTGCCACAGAAACCATATGGCCTTAAAACCTAAAATATTTACAATCTGGCCCTTTTCCAGAAAAGTTTGCCAACCCTTGATCTTGTCAATTGAGACCACCAAAGTTAGGACTTAGTCACAAAAGGGCCAGATAGATGAAAATGCGAGGTGTTGACAATGGCACCATACACATAGACTAATGTGGGGAAGGAAGCACTATGCATCAAAGCACTAGAAGAAATCACAGAGAAAAGACCTGTAGATTTCACAATATTAAATTTAAATGTTTTTTTAATTTAAGATAAAAAGGAAAAACAGTGCAAAAAAAGACTACAAAGAGGTTAAGATGCTCATTATCTAAACAACTCTCACAAATTTGTAGAAAAAGTCAATAGAAGAAACATAAAAGGAGTAGATACAAATTGCCACTTTATAGAACAAGAAGTATACAAAACTGATAAAGATGTGAAAAGATGCTCAATATAAGTACTAATCAGAATAATTCAAAGTATAATGAAGTATCGTTTCAAATTGACAAAAATGGAGTGAAATACTGAGTGGTATCAAATCTTTATAAAGATGTGTAGACAAGGTGCCCTTGTGCCCCAACTATGGAAGGACATTTTGAAGGTCAGTTGGCAACATCTATTAAAAATTTAAATACAATGACTTTTGACCCCACAATTGGAATCCTTGATGTTCACCCGGGCAAAATGCTTGCCCTTCACAAGACCGTATGTCAAACAAACTCTGGAAAAGCCACACTACAAAATCTGGGTAGCAATTATAGAGCATGAAGGAGAAATGAATGTACTAATGTTGAAAGCGGTCCAAGGTTATTATCAACACAATAGAAGTGGTTTGCAAAGCAATATATCCATGAAAATACCATTGAGTTTTTAAAAAATCATATCTTCACGGGCACCTGGGTGGCTCAGTTGGTTAAGCAGCTGACTCTTGGTTTTAGCTCAGGTCATGATCTTGAGGTTGTGAGATGGAACCCCACGTCGGAGCCCCACTGCACCCACTGTGACAGAGCCTGCTTCAGATTTCCTCTCCTTCTCCCTCCTGCTCACTCTCTTTCTCCCAAAGAAATAGATAAAATCTTTTTTTTAAATCATATCTTCAACTTGTTATGGGTCGAATCATGTCCTGCGTATAAGGTATGTTGAAGGTGGCCATGAGATGGGACTTTGGCAAGGAATGTCAAGTGCTATTTTCTTGGCAGAAAATATCAGAAGCTGGCAGAGACAAGGAAGGATCCTTTCCTAAAACCTTCATGAGGATCCTGGCCCTGCTAATACCTTGATTGAAGACTTCCAGCCTCCAAAACTCAGAGACAATAAATTTCTGTTGTTTTAAGCCACCTAGATTTTGGTACTTTGTTACAGCAGCCCTAGGAAACTGATCCATAATCCATCACTTCTCCCCTAAAATCTCCAGGCATTTTTGGAGGGTTTGTGCAGATACTTATCTGTAAATGCACAGGAAATGACTGAGAAGATTATACTCCAATCAGTAATGGGTACCTATGGGCAGAATCTGCAGATGACACATGAGGTGAACCTGACCTTTCTCTATATATTATTTGAAAACCCAGCAGCCAAGATGAGTATTTGTTTAAGTAAAAATTCTATTTTAAAGATGAAATGGCGAAGGGCATGCTCAGTGCCTCTCTCTTCTCTTGGAACAAGTGCCCTTCTTCTGGAACCCACCTCTCTCCATTCCAACTATTTGGCTGAAACAAAGGCATCCACCATTGATTGATCCACACTGGGTCCCTTGGGTGTGATGGAATCCCTCCCCATCAGCACAGCTGTAGCCAGAAGCCTGGGACATGCTGGCCGCTGTGGCCACTGCTTGTCAGGAGCAGCAGCTCTAGGGGCAAAGGATAAAGCCAGTTTCCAAAGGGAAGCAGAGATGATGGACGGACAGCTCTGTAAGAACGAGGGGCCCTGGAACCCATTTCCAGCCACTCCAGAAACCTGCTACACTTCTATCCTCACTAGAGCCAATGCTCTCTGTCACCAATGCCACTCGGAATTGGGTCTTTGTCACTTACATTCAAAATAGTCCTACACAGAAGAGAAGAAAACATAGGAGAATAAATGCACAGGACTCTAAACGCCTGTTGAGAAAATGTTCAACCTTTTCGTTACCAAAGGAATACAAATTCGTTTAAAATGGGATATGTCTTTTTCTTTTTTTTTTAATTCAGTGGCATCTATGCCATGTGTATGTCCCTTGAACTGAAATTCTCAACTTCAGGGAGGTGCAATGATAAACATATTTTTTCTTCTTTATTTATACTTTTCTGTATTTGCTAAATCCTTACCAACAAGACATTCTGTATTAAAAAATTAATTTTTCCTTTTCTTTCCCTCCCCCCCCCCTTTTTTTTAAAGAAAAGCCTTAGAAGAAATGAAGTGTGAAACATTCAGGACCTAGACATTGAGATTTTTCAAAGAATTGCAAGTATTTGCAGGGAGAAAATAAGCAAAGACTCCAGGACGACTAATGGCTTAGAGCACATTATTTTTGGCTTCCTAGCACACCTCATATATAGCATATTTACTACTAATCTGGGTTTAATAGTTGTGCCATTACCATGATTATGTCATATATTTAAACACTATAATGTATCAAATCCTGCTATCTGGTGTGGTAGCTTATAGTTTTGCTATTCTAGGACCCTCTCTGAAGAAGGAGTAAACATCCCCATTCAACAGGTGTGCCTGGGTGGCACAGTCAGGTAAGCATTTGACTTTTGGTTTGGGCTCAGGTCATGATCTTGGAGTCGTGAGATCAAGCCCTGTGTCAGGCTCTGCACTTACCATAGAATCCGCTTGGGGTTCCTCTCTCCTTCTGCCTCTCCCCCAGTATTCACACACACACTCTGTCTCAAATCAATACAGAAATCTTTAAAAAAAAAAAATCTCCACTCAGGTATTGCCAGGTGACCTGTTGCCCCCAGTGAAGGTGAGAAATGTGATGTTTCGGGAGGTATTTTATGATGTGGTTGTCTTTTCCCCCATCTCCCCATTCCATCAACCTCAGTCCCCAAGTGACTACAATGAGCAGAGGCCCCAGGCCAGCTTACAGTGATATGTAGCAAGAGCAATAAATAAATATATAAACGAGCAAAAAATAAGCTAAGTGTTAAAGTGACTGGGGCTTGTTTGTTACTGTGTCATCGCACAGCCTACCCTCACTAGTGCATGGGGAACCCAAGAAAAGATACCATAAGGAATCTTTGGAAAGAAAAGGAAGATTGCATGTACTGGGTTGCAAAACACATTTTAAGTACTGTTCTATTCTCTTGCTATTTTTACACACTGTAATTATTCTTCTTGATATTTTACTAACTTAGCAAAAGGTTCTAGTGCTTTTTGAGGCTGATTAACAAGCAAGCTAAGGGAAAAGCTTGGCTGGATCAGAAGCTTTAACATTTCTAGCACAGCTCACACTATGCACAAATTACACTGCTATCATCATAATCAAGCACAAACAGGCCACATTTCTGTAATACATTATCCAGCCCGTGATTCCTCTACCCTGCACAGCGTCCCCTCTCTGTCTCAGAAGTAGAGGAGAATGTAATGGGAACCGCACAAGCAGCTCATAGTAATTTTTCCCAGATCTGTTTTTACTCCACTTCTAAGCCTGAGTGTAGACCCAAGATTTTTGCCTCATGGAAGCTAACTTAAATCATTTCATTAGATTCATGCTCAGCTTGTGAAGTGCACATATGCGGGGGCGGAGGGAAGGAATGCCTTTGTGCTGCATCAGGGATATGCAAAAATAGAGAAATAGCCCCTCAAGTAACAGTAAAAGAAGAACATTTTTCAATATAAGTTGATGGCAACCATCGTCAGTGATCTTGTGCATGAAAGGAATGCAGAAACGGGTGAAATCACTTTTAGAAAGTAGACTGAGATCACCATCATCCAGAGCCAAAGAGCAGCTCATGAACTCAAGTTCCTGACAATGGAGCAAAGCACACACACACACACACACACACACACACAGGCTGGCATGCCATGTAACCTGCAACACTCTCCACACGCACAGCCACACACGCAGTGACACAGAAACATGCATGTTTTCGAGAGGTGGGCTGGGGAGTCAGGCCCATCAGCTGTGATCTGTGAACAGATGAGGTGCTTGTATGCTTGTCTTACTGATGAGGGAGGCTTAGAAGTGCTTCTGGAATAAAAAGATCACAAATGTCTTTTATGTTGATGTGATACCTCCTGGTGCTGGTCAGTGAATTTCTGCTGTCCTAACATTTTCAGCTTTAAGTCCGTTTTGACTCAAATAGGTAAACCACAATGTTTTA
Organism: Canis aureus; assembly: GCF_053574225.1. NCBI lineage: Eukaryota > Metazoa > Chordata > Mammalia > Carnivora > Canidae > Canis > Canis aureus. The sequence goes on along the minus strand of NC_135649.1, from coordinate 118,363,092 downwards.
TGAAAATAAAACCCTCCTGTGGTCCGGGGCAACTTCACGTAGTGGAGTCATGCTGTTCAATGCCAACCAACATTGTCTGAGATGGCAATCTTTGGCAAGTTAAATGGTAATTATTCTGTCTGGTGAGACGCCACTTCCTGGTTCAGAGAAGGGCACCTCCTCACTGTGTCCTCACACAGTGGCAGGGGCAAGGTAGCTCTCGAGGGGTCTCTTGTATTAGGGCACTAACCCCATAACCTACCTCCTGATCTAGTCCCCTCCCAAGGCCCCACCTCCAGATGCCATCATCTTGGCTGTCAGATCTCAACATTCAACCCAGGTGGGGGCGAGACCAACCTGGAGAGCAAAGCATCCCTGGGATGGCTTCATGCCGTTGTTGATATCAAATTCTGGCATCGTTTTGCTCACGGCAGCCATACTGAGTAGAAAATCCCATGATCAACTTCTGAAAGCAACAAATGCTTTAGAAATGATCAGACTGATCATTTGTGTCTCAATGTATATCATTGGAAAGTAGTTTTAATCACAGATGGTTTAGTCGGAGAATAAAAGGGAATATACTGTTTACATTGTTATTTAAGTATTAATTTATATTACCAAGTCCTTTGTGTGTTTCCTATGACTATAGATTTTGTGTTCTTTCTTTTAAGATTTTAATTTATTCATGAGAGGCAGAGACATAGGGAGAAGCAGGCTCCCTACAGGGAGCCTGATGTGGGGCTCGATCCCTGGACCCCGGGATCACGACCTAAGCCAAAGGCAGATGCTCAACCACTGAGCCACCCAGGGGCCCCTAGATTTTGTATTCTAAAACACTCCAAAGGACAATTCCGATGGTGAAATAACATATATAAACTCCTGAGCAAAGTTCCCATTGCATGGTAGCATAGACTAAATTTTATGTACTTTTCTTCTAGTAGAACATCTAGACTTTGGACAAGTTAATGAAAACCAAGACATGGAAGTCATGTGAACGAGCCATTCACTGCAATCCCTGAAGGCTGTAAACCTGCACATTTGAAAAGTGCACCCCATCACCAGCCGTAATCTAATGCCACAGGAGTTCCCAGCTACTTAAGCAATAACTTTAGTTCCAACGCAATTACGTTTATGCGCCAGCGTCAACAGGGAAAAATAACAATGAAAATTGAAATTCAACTTACACATTGACACTGAGGCACAATTCATGGACGGCAGAACTGAAAGGACATAAATTGTTTCCAGTTTCCCTCAACACCGAAGAGAAGAGCATGAAACAGGTAATAAATCAAACTTTAATTTAGAAATTTCCTGGGATTACACTTTCATTTGTGATCTTTTTATTCTGGAAGCACTTCTAAGCCTCCCACATCAGTAAAAGAAACATACAAGCACCTCCTCTGTTTATACCTCGTAGCTGACGGGTCTGACTCCCTAGCCCACCTCTCAAAAATGTATGTGCACCTGTCACTGGTATTTTGTATGTGTGTGATCCTGAACAGCTTTCACATTTCAGGGTATTTTCCAATCACATGGAAATCAATTCTCCTAAATGATATCATGCCATTCTCTCAGCAGATAAAAACACTTTAATTGGGTGAGAAAAGGGATTTACTACTCCAACAGCTCTTTGTAAAAATTCCTTTCACTTTCTCAGCATCAAAGCCCCCGTTACTATTGCTTCATTTCTTTTTTTTTTTAATTGCTTCATTTCTTTAACATCTGTTAGATGGTGTTGTTATTTTTTTTAAGATTTTATTTATTTATTCATGAGAGATACAGAGAGAGAGAGAGGCAGAGACACAGGCAGAGGGAGAAGCAGGCTCTGTGCAGGGAGCCTGATGTGGGACTCCATCCTGGGACTCCAGGATCACGCCCTGGGCAGAAGGCAGGCGCTAAACCTCTGAGCCACCCAGGAATCCCCTGGTGTTGCTATTTTTCAAATGGATTGTGCGTGAAGCATGCCCTTATATTTCTATACCACTCAGGACAAAATATATATCCCGGGTTCTGTTTGCCTCTGAAAGATGGATGACAACCCACCTATACAACCCTGTGCATGTATCCCGGAGGCTTTGAGGCAAGTATAGACTCACACACCAGTGGCCCTATTCATGCTTTTTCTTCTCCTTTATAAAAAAAAACAAAAACAAAAACAAAAAACAATATTTTGTCAATACCTTCCTATTTAGTAGTTGAACCATCTTGAGAAAGGTAAATTATCCACTTACCAATTTTTTCCTGCTCTGCCCAAATCAATGAGGCTAAGAGACATGTGGAGATATTCAATTTAAAAATTATAAATAAAAACCCTACGCCTCTCAAGCAGGCATCAGCAAACCATACCTGTTGGCCAAATAAGGGGCTGCCTATTTTTATGAAGTTTTTTTTTTTTTTTAAAGATCTGATTTTTAAGCAATCTCTACACCCAATGTGGGGCTCAAACTTACAACCCTAAGACCAAGAGTTGCAAGCTCTATGGACTGAGCCAGCCAGGCACCCCTATAAAGTTTTATTGGCACTCGGCCACACCCACTTGTTTACATATTGTCTATGGCTACAAAGTTGACAATTTTCCAAAAAGACTCAATCCCCCACAAAGCCTAAAATAATTACAATCTGGCCCTTTACAGAAAACATTTGCCAATCCTTGCTCTAAAGAGGTACTAGCAGAAATATAATGCAGGCCACATATGTCATTCTGAATTATTTCGTAGCCATATTAAAAATTAAAAAGAGGGCAGCCCGGGTGGCTCAGTGGTTTAAGCGCCGCCTTTGGCCCAGGATATGATCCTGGAGACCCGGGATCAAGTCCCACGTCAGGCTCCCTGCATGGAGCCTGCTTCTCTCTCTGCCTGTGTCTCTGCCTCTCTTTCTCTCTCTCATGAGTGAATAAATAAATAAAATATTAAAAAATAAAAAATAATAAAAAATTAAAATTAAAAAGAAACAAGTGAAATTAATTTTAATATATTTTAGCCCAATATATGTAAATAGTGTCATTTTATCATATGATCAATACTGAAGTTATTCATGAGAAATCGTCTTTTTTCTTGCTTCATACAAATTCTCAGAAGTGTACCTCATATAGCATTTCAGATTAGCCACAGTTCAAGAGCTTGGTAGCCACTTGTGACTGACTAGTGGCCATGACATTGGTCCCTGCAGCTCTAAAGGGCTTGCTAAGTGAAAAGAGAAAGGGAAGAAAAAGGATGAATTTTTCAGTGAAGGCTCCAGCTTCACTCAAGTGGAATGTGAGATAATGCACGTTTTGCTCATGCAAAGTATATACCGAGTAATTTGGGGGACATAAAACATCATTTGTCACATACCTGAAATTCACCTGTCAACTGGCTGTCCCGATTTTATCTGGTCACTTCCGCCTCAGGCCCTGAATCTTCCTCCTCAGTAAAATTTCAAGTGGCAGGGAGCGAATGGAGGGAACGTTTTCCTAGGGCCTCCGCTCTGCTTGGGTGCCTCAAGTCAGCCTGTAATTGATTTTGAAAATTGCTGGTGTGCACACACTCGATGGCCTTGGAGATCAATTAATGCTAAATTCATCCAGCCCAAGGGCTGCCAGGTGTCACACAGAAGGCGAAGGCTGTGTCCCCATAGTACGAGTCTGCAATGCCACCACCAACTAATGAACCTACGAACTTGAAATGTAGACGCCATCTTCCTCTTCAGAAGGTTTTACTTAAAAAAAATGTGTGTTGTCCCACTAATACACTGGCACGCCTTGCACAAAAAAGGAAGAGTCCACCCAATGATCACTCACAGTAAAAGTGGACTACAGGTAACCCTTCTTCTTCCTATGGAAAACTAATAAATAATGACCATCTCCTTTTCGCTTCCAGGAAAGTAGGCCAACACTTCTGGAAGCCTTGAAGTGCAGAGCTAGGCAATGCACAGTGAGATGACCAGAGTAATTTTAGAACATGAGAGCTGTCTGGGAATCCACATACAAATCTGAGTGGTGAAAACCAAGCCCTGTGTGTTCTGTTTCCTATACTCAAAAAACTTGGTGACACAATTCAATATTGTCCATCATGGAGCTTTCTGAACATGTTCTCTTCTGAAGGCAACGCTAGCAGAGTTCAAAGCATTGGATGAACATCAGATAGTGTGGAACAGTGTCATCAGGCGAGAGAACGGTGTGGTTTGGCAGTCGGGGGACTCAGCAGATGAGTGAACCGCTTGGCAATTGTAGCATGATCAAAGCTGTCTACACAATTTGAACAGGTAAGAATAGACCCAAAAAAAAACGAAGGAGAAAATGATCTAGTGACAGCTACAATTATGCACTTTTCCTTTTACTCATCTTGAAAAATCATCTGGGAGAAACTTTCTCACAGAAAGAACAGAGAAGCTTTATGTCATTCTCTTTCAAATTAATTTACTTGCAGAACTCAAGATTCGAAGCACCTTGCCATCAATCCATTATTCAATGATCACTCAAAAGATGTTTCTGTGCAGAATGAGGGTTATCTTTTAGGGGGCACGAAAAAAATTTTAAAACTGTGTGCACACCACTGTGGTCAAATGAGTATTAAAATCCAAGAGGAGGCTGAAATAATTCCACCCCAATTGAAGACACCAAAATCTTCAAAGTTCTCCATGTTTTTCTTCTCATTTCAACTATATTTTCATATAGCTTCAATTACACGCAGAGGCATGAGGAGGACTTGTAAAGTCTCCAGAATTCCATGGACAGTCATCAGCTTCTCACAGGCTCTCCATTTGGATCGGTACCATGTGTTCATCTTATTTTCCTGACAGCTTGCCCACTTTCTCTGGAGATTCTTTTCTCCTACAAACCAGAAAGCTCACTCCAACAGAGAAAGCACAAAGTGCCCTGGAAAAACAACAGCCTCCATCCATGTCACTAGGTTTATAAATTAGTTCTGTTGTTATTTGTTTTTTAGCTCTCTGTACCGGGAAAAAAATATTTTTTAAAGATTTTATTTATTTATTCATGAGACACAGGGAGAGAGGCAGAGACACAGGCAGGGGGAGAAGCAGGCTCCATGCAGGGAGCCCAGTGTGGGACTCGATCCTGGAACCTCGGGATCACACCCTGAGCTGAAGGCGGTGCTAAACCGCTGAGCCACCTGGGCTGCCCAAGTACTAGGAAAATATTGACAAAATAGTCCATCAGTTTCTCAAATGTGGTATAGGACATAAAGAGTTCTTTCAAAAAAAAAAAAAAAAAAGAGTTCTTTCTCCCATAGGTTTAAAAAAAAAAAAAAAAGTAGACTGCCAGGTATCTCCACTGTCAAGCCACTTTTAAGTTATGCTATATTCATTCTAGAATTCCTCAGTAAGTTGAAATAAAATCACTGTGAATGTACTTAAAGCCATTGGAGTGTATACTTAAAAGTGCTTAAAATGGTAACTGTTGTTATATATATTTTGCCACAATAAAAAAATAGAAATACAAAAAAAATGAAACCATGAAGTATAGCCATCCACAAACAAAATGTCATCCATGATTCAGTGTTGATAGTAAAGTCCTAATCCTGTGTTCCTGGCACCTACCAGACACCATGTCTGGTTTTCCTCCATGACTTGAAGTTCCAAAAGTTGTTCCCCCTACTGAACACTTTTTTTTGGGGGGGAGGAGGGTCATACTGCCAGTCAGTCCTATCCCTAAACAGGATTGTAATTTAAATATGCTGTTAAAATCCAAGATTATCTAGACTATTCTCATCATGGTCCAGTTATTTTGGCCTGAGGTACAGACAAACAGAATTCCATTTAAATATTACAGTAATAGGGCAGCCCCGGTGGCGCAGCGGTTTAGCGCTGCCTGCAGCCCGGGGTGTGATCCTAGAGACCCAGGATCGAGTCCCACATCAGGCTTCCTGCATGGAGCCTGCTTCTCCCTCTGCCTGTCTCTGCCTCTCTCTTCACTCTCTCTGAATGAATAAATAAATAAATCTTTAAATAAATAAATAAATAAATAAATATTACAGTAATAACCAGTTACCTCTTCAAAATCCATGGCCACGCTCATATTTCTCCTTTGTTGACGGTCATCAACAATTTCTGTGTACTGGGAAGTTGGTGTTGGCCTTTTCAATAAGTGATCAAATTCTTCCATGAGGATTTGTAAATTTTTTTCATACTGACAGCTAATTTATGAGTAGGTATGTTTCAGTGCTTTTTTTCCCTGAGATTAAGCATTCCTTAGAAAATTCCACACACTCCCCATCTGTTGCATTGGTTGGCTTTGGGGGTGGTTTTCATGATTTTGTGATTGGTTAGTTGTGAGGTGTCTTCTCTATACAGGACGCTTTGTGGACTTGGAGGAAGATGGGCAAGTTCAGAGGGAAGGGGGGCATTGCTGAGACTTAATAAAAAAGAAAGAGGGCTGTGGGAGAGCCAGATCCTTTCACACAGAGGAACACAGGGCAGAGCAAAGCAGGCAGATGGGGTGATGAGTTCTGTAGGCTGGGGAAAGTGCTCCAGGCTAAGGGGCTTAGGTTATATGCCCTGGAAGGGAAAAGGGGTGTGTGTCACTGGAAGATTTTTAGCAAGGGTGCATGTAGTGGGTTACATAGCAACCTCAAATATATGTCTAAGCCTAACTCCTGGAATCTCAGAATCTGACCAAAGAAGGGGTTTTGCAGGTGCAAGTAATGTTAGGATCTTGAGATGAGGTCATCCCAGATTTTGGGTGAGCCCTACATCCAATGACTTGTGTCCTTATTAACAGAAAGGAGAGGCAGACATGAGACGCAGAGAACAAAGAGGCCATTCGAAGACCAGGGCCAAGATTGGAGTGGCAAATCAACAAGTCAAGGACTGCTACTAGGCCCCAAAAGCTGAGAGAGGGGTATGGCACGGATTCTCCCCCGAGTGCAGAGGAACACCTCCTGCAGACAGACGCCTTGATCTCAGGCTTCTGGCCTCCAGAACAGTGGGAGAATAACTTCCTACAATTACAACCCCCCTCACCCCCTTCTCCTGAGTTTATGTGCACTTGCTACAGCAGCCCAAGGAAACCAATACACATTCACGTAATCATGTCTGCATTCCAGAAACACTGGTCTGGCTTCCATAGAGGAAAACAGCTTGACCTAAAAGATTCAAGTATTAAGGGAGACCAGTTAGGAAGACTGGCAATAATCCAGGTGAGAACTGCAAAGACCCAGTACTGAGACAGGGCAGTGAAGGCATTATTGAGGCAAAGGCCTTTCACAGACATCATCAGAGGTAGATTTGGGTGTGGGGGGGGGGGAGGGCAGCAAGGAGCCAAGGACAGGAGCTATGGGGGGCGGGGGTGGGGGAGGGGTGTGGGGGGTGATACAGGCACAGGTGTTACCTGAAAAGCAGGGCAGCTGGGCCCCAGAGACGGCAGGGGAGGTAGGCATGGTGCAGATGAGATTCATCATTGCCAAGTTAAAGAAATGAACAATGTTCGATATGATGACCCCCGTGAGTCAAGGTCATCTGCTGAGAGTGTGTGGAGAATGACCGGGAGAGAGCCCTGCCAGCCCAAAGAGCGTGGGTCTGGAGGAGGGGGGAGAGCTGAATTGAAGATGGTCTCGCAGAATCGCTCTCTCTCATGAGGGCCCAGCTGGGGTTGAAGATCATGATCTGTAGTAACGTGAATTCACTCGGTTGTGCAATTTTTCTTCAGCAGCCATCAGCAGTTTGGATGTGCACCAAGGACAGCAGATGGCTGGGCTGATTCAAGATCGGGCTTCCGCAAAGAGCAGTACATAACATTTCAGTTTGTTTCCAATATGAGCTCTGTTGGACCGATCAACTCCAATAAATTCTCCACTATAAACATCGGGTACAAAAAATGCTCCCTAATGGATAAATACATTGTGGTACAGTCATATGTTGAATGCTATGATAGCCTTGAGAATGAATGAGCTATAGCTCAGCAGAGGGAACATCACGCACATAATGTCAAGTGACAGATGTGAGACCCCCCCCCCTCCGCAGGATACACGCAGTACAGTTCCATCAATACAAAATCCATTCCATTTAAGGGTGCATACATGGAATAAAAGTAAAGAGAAGAGCAAGGAGATGATTATCCCCAAAGTCAAAAGAGTGATAAATTCTGGTAGGGAACGGTGGATTTGGTGATCATGGGGGTTTCCTGAGCAGCTGGTAACATTCCCCTTCTCAACTTGGGTGACGACTAGTTGTTCTTTCTCTATTACTCAATAAAATGTGTATATTTTGAATGCTCCCTTGTGTCCAGAGGTCATATGTCATAATGAAGGATAAAAAGAAAAGAGGTAAATCCTCTGTGACACTAATGACATTCAATTATCACTTGAATTCTCTACAAAACAGAGATTAGCATTCTAATAAGTCAGGAAATATTTTTCAGGGGCAAGCATTAGCAACCTAAATCAAACTAGGCTAAGAAAAAAAAAAAGAAACACATTGATTCATGTAATTGAATAGTCCATGTGTGGCCTTCAGGCATGGCTAGATACAGGTGCTCAAATGCTACCTAATAAGGTCTCTATTCCTTGGCTCCATGTTTCCCAGTACCTCAGTGCTGTCTTCAGTCTCAAGCACTGATTAAAAAAAAAAAAAAAAAGACTATGGATTTTATCATAATTAGGTTTACACATTACAGGCTTAGCAAGCAAACAAGCAAGCAAATAAATAACCAAAGAATAATAAACCTCTTTGTCAGTAATTGTAATGAAAGCCCATACCTGGCTCTTTCTGGATTATCATGGATAACAGATTCTTCCCTCAGCAGTCACTGTAGCCAAGGGATGTGACATGCTGTTTGGCCAGACCTGGTCCCCAGGTTTACCCCCAGAGCTCTGTATGTCACAGAGTGACAGCCAAGTATTCCCTAAAGGAACTTTGTTTTAACCAAAATAAAGGGAATGGACATGGAAGCAGACAAAATCCACCAACGTGCACTATATTTTCATCTTCCTTTGGTGCTATCACTAAGTAGTAATTTCCTTTCACTTCCCACTCCTATACAACAAACAAGCCACCTCCAAATAAAGAGCAAAGGCAAACAAAATAAAATACACAAAAAAGACCCAAGAAGGTAGAAAGAAGCCAAAAGACTTGAAAGAATGAGTGAATGATTCCATGTTCCCCAACCTCTGGCCTCTCATTAATTACTTGCTGCAAGTTTGGGCCAGAGCCTATATACATAATTATATAATTTCTATCGACTTACTGATAATGGATTCCTGCTAGCATGGTTCAGTAGAATAGAATGTGACATTACGCTTGGCAGGACAATGAAGGGTGCCAAATGGACCCAACTCCCTCAGCCTTTGCCCAGTGACCTGCAAATTCTGTCCTGGAGCCTCTGGGGACAAATGGAACTCAGTCAGCTCTCTAGAGTGAATGAAGGGGGAAGATCATAAATGCCCTGGGAGGGTGCGGGACAAAATGGATTTCCCCCAGAAGGAAAGGACAAACTGATCAAGGCCGCCAGGGCTCCAGGAGTACTCCAAGATAATCACAACCAAGAATAGGTCCTCATTAACGTCTGTCATTCACGGAATCCTTTATGCCTCTGTGGACGCTGCCAAGGAAGAACTTCAAGGCAGATCTGCGCAAATTTGAAAGCATCCTGAGATCACAAACTCTTTCTAGCCACCCCACACTGGAATCAAATGTTAATAAAGGCTGTCGAAACCATAGCTCAAACAGACTTTAGGCTCCGGACGGCTTCTTTCTTTTCTTTTCTTTTCTTTTCTTTTCTTTTCTTTTCTTTTCTTTTCTTTCTTTTCCTTTCCTTTTCTTTTCTTTTCTTTTCTTTTCTTTTCTTTTTCTTTTCTTTCTTTCTTCTACTTCTTTTTTCTTCCTTTCTCTCTTTCTTTCTTTCTTTTCTTTCTTTCTTTCCTTTTTATTTTTTTAAGATTTTATTTATTTATTCATGAGAGACACAGAGAAGAGAGGCAAAGACTTAGAGGGAGAAGCTGGCTCCCTGTGGGGAGCCGGATGCGGGACTTGATCCAGGGACTCAAGGATCACGACCTGAGCCCAAGGTAGACACTCAACCACTGAGCCACCCAGGTGCCCCTCCTTTCTTTTTTGTGTGTGTTTTTGTTTTAACATCTCCTTTCTGAGAATAGCTTGAGGAAATCCAAAATATGGGAACATCCACATCCTCTCCCCAGCAAAGGCAACTAAAAAGAGAGCACTCTCCTTTCAATAATTACGTTATCATTTTGCAACAAAAGGCTTTGAGGCTTCTGTCACCTACAATCAATGAAGATTAAATTCACATCTTGAAAACCCGCATGATTTTTCCACAAACATACCTTAGGCTCCCTCCTAGGTGCCAAGCACTACGGTAAACTCTGAGGACACAAACAATAATGGGACACGACTCCTGCCAAAGAGAGATGAGTCAGGGAACCTCGTCTCTAGTAGCATTTTCAGATGACCCTCATGCTGTGATGAAGATGGAATATAGAAGTAATCTCTTCTTTAAAAACCTCTCATCTCCCAGAAAAGAGAATTAAAACTGCAGCTGTCATATGGGCGAATGGCCCGGGTCTGGCAGTTGGGAGCTGCCCTCCCCACCATGAGGTGCCTGCCTTCTGCAGACCTCCTCTCTCTGCAGACTGCAAAGCCCGGGGACCAGGGGCTGCGGGGCACCCCGAGGCTCCCAGGAGGCACACCCCAGGCTGCCGGAGGGGCATGAGCCCTCCTCACCCTCTGCCCCTCCTCTATCAAGCATCTGAAGTGGTCTCCCCAACCCACTTAGGGTCCAAATTGTGTCCCCCCCCAAATTCTATGCTGAAACGCTCACTCCCACTTCCTTGAAATTTGACTATATTTGGAATCAGGGTCTTTAAAGAGGTGATAAAATTAAAATGGGGGGGGGGGAATCCCTGGGTGCTCAGCAGTTTGGCGCCTGCCTTTGGCCCAGGGCATGATCCTGGAGTCCCGGGATCGAGTCCCACATCAGGCTCCTCGCATGGAGCCTGCTTCTCCTTCCTCCTGTGTCTCTGCCTCTCTTTCTCTCTCTCTCATAAATAAATAAATAAATAAATAAAAATAAATCTTTAAAAACATTTAAAATGGGGGTGATTAGGGTGGGTCCCAATCTAATGTGACAGGTGTCTCTTTTTTCTCTTGAAAAAAAGAGATTAGGACCTAGACAAGCACAGAAGGAAATCCTTGTGAGGACACAGGGAGAAGCCAGTCACCAACACACCCAAGGAGAGAAGCCTCAGGAGAGACCAAAGCTCCTGACAGCTCCATCTCAGACTTCCAATCTTCAGAACAGCAAGGAAATAAATTCTTGTTGTTTAAGCCACGCTTAAACAACGCTGTGTTACTTTGATATGACAGCCCAGCAGACCAATACAAACCCAAGGGACCGCACCCAAGGCGCAGAGACCCTACAGGAACTCCCAGGTTTTTAAGACGCCCCCTTCTTTCTCCCCTGTTTTGAAAGATCAGGCAATTAAAATGCACGAGACCTCTCACTTCTGAGACCCAAAGGGCACAGATTAGTGAACCTGGGCACAGACAGGATCACCCCTGGCCAGCAGCCCCGCAGCGCACCCCAAGCCTATCTTCTTCCTCTCCTGACAAGGGCCCGGACCCTTCCAAGGCCTGCACAACCTGGCCTGGGGAGGCCAGGGGAGCTCTTACCGAATCTGGCTTCACGTGATGGGAACAGATTGTGAACTATACATTTGCCAATTTTTCCCCTGTGCCAGACCATTTTTAAGTGATGTGTGCACAGAATGGCATTTAAAGGCCTTAAATATCTCTCCAGGGAGAGAAAAGAGCAGAAAATAGCCCCCGCGGCTCACATAATATCAGCCGGCACAGCTGAGGCTGAGTTTGGGTGGGTTTTCTGTTTGTTTTTTGTTTTGGGGGGGAGGGGGCGTGCTGCTTTTCTGGTTGTTTTTGTTGGTTTGGCTTTGAGGGTGAAGAAGGGAGAAGAGAGAGGGCAGGTAGTTCACAGGCAGCACCTCCAGGCTGGGGAGGGGGCCCGGGGACTACTGGATTCCAAGTCCCCAGTGGCGGCTGAGCCAGCTTGGGGGATATGTGATGACCCCGCAGGCCGCTCAGCTGCTGGGGACACCCAGCCTCCACCTCAAGCCCACCCCCTTTCCTGGACAAGTGGTGGTTTAAAAAAAAATGTTTTTTTTAAGCAGCACTTCCTGTTATGTTGAAGGAAGGCTTGGGCCGTTTTATTATTAAGCAATTCTCTTTTTAAGTTACCAAGGGAAAAAAAAAAAAAAAGACCACATTTCCACCAGGCTAGAATCGGCCTGACTCAAGCATCCATGTTTTAAATCTCATATTTTCTTAAGCCCTAATTAAGCCTTCCAAGAGCTCGCTATGTTTAATTTGCATTCTGAAACAGAAAATCTAATGTGTTTTAACATTGTCTGCTTCAGCTGAAAAGGAAACTGTAAATTTATACAGTCTGGTTTAAAAAAAAAATTGGCAATTGCATCTTAATGAGTCTCTGGAATGGGGTTGGGCAGAGCCCCAAGCCCTGTCCTTAGCCTGCCATCCCCCTCTCCCCTTTCCAGAGGCCCCCCTCTGCTGCCTTCCATCCTAGCCCTCCACCTCCTCCCGCTGCTCCTCCTCCTCCGCTTCCTCCTCCCATCCCCCTCCCCTCCTCCTCCCATCGCCCTCCCTTCCTCCTCCCCTCCCCCTCCCCTGCACCTCCCCTCCCCCTCCTCCCATCCCCTCCCCTGCACATCCCCTCCCCCTCCTCCCATCCCCTCCCCTGCACCTCCCATCCGCCTCCTCCTCCCCTCCCCCTCCCCTCCCCTCCTCCTGCACCTCCCATCCCCCTCCCCTCCACCTCCCATCCGCCTCCTCCCCTCCCCCGCCCTCCCCCTCCTCCTGCACCTCGCATCCCCCTCCCCTGCACCTCCCACCCCCCTCGTCCTCCACTTCCTCTTCCCATCCCCCTCCGCCTCCCCTGCCGTCCCCGCCTCCTCCCCTCCCATCCCCCCACCTCCGCCTCCCTCGCCCCTCCCTTCCCCTCACCCGTCCCGGAGCCCTCTCTGCCTTCCCCAGCAACCACAGGCTGCCTCCTCCCCCTCCCCTCCCCTCCCCCTCCTCCCCCTCCTCCTCCTCCCCTCCCCGCCCCCGCCCCCGCGACCCCCTCTCCGGCCCCTCTCGGTGGGGGCCGGGTCTGGAAAGGTCACGTGGCCCCCTGGCCCCCCGCGGCCCCCCTCGGCCTCCCGGTGGGGTGAGGGGGCCGGCTGCCGAACCTGTTCTTTGTTAAGAGGTCAACGCCAGCGCCCAGCTCAGCCGAGAGCGTTACCGACGACCTTCGAAGAGCCGCGCACTCGCAGCGCCCCCGCCCCCCCCGCCCCCCCCGCCCCCCGCACCCCCGCCCGCTGCGGGCCCGGCTAGTGCGCGGCTCCCACACCGGCCCGGGCCCACCTCGCCCCTTCCTCCGGGGCGGGGGCATCCTGGGGGCGGGGGGGGGCGGTCCCGAGGATCGGGAGCGGGCCGCCTGGGGGGCTGGCGGGAGGGCCTGGGAGGGGTGCCGGGGGGGGGCAAGGTGAGGGGGAGCTCCGCGGGGAGGGGCCCTGAGGGGGCGCTGTGGGCGGCGGAGGCGGGGCCCGCAGGGGAGGGCCAGGCCCGAACACTTGGGGCTCCGGCTCAGCGGGTGCACGGAGGAGGGCGGCTCTGGGCCCCGGGGGGGGGGGGGGGGGGGGGGGGCAGGGCGCTGCTTCTGCAGCCGGGGTGCAGAGTGTGCAGGCGCTGGCCCCCCCACCCGGGAGCCCCACCCCGGGAGCCCGCGGGGAGGCCGGGGCCGCGGTGCGCAGGGGGCAGGGCACGGGGCTGGGCGGCAGGACGGCAGCCTGGGCCGAGGGGTGCGGGCCCACCGAGCGCTGGTGCGCCGCCCTCACCTCCCTCCGGCTGTACCATCTACACGGGGAAACCGTGTTTACTCTTCCTAAAAGAAAACAAAACAGAGCCAGTGTTCTGTCCAAGAAAATACAAATTCCCAGAGAAAAAGCAGTGCTAACGTTAGCATGCTTGACATGCCTGTCGTGTTTTTCTGTGCAGAAAAATTTCCCATCCAAAAATGGGAGTTGAGGGTACAAAGGAGGCGCATAATAAAATAGGGCTCTCGGGGTAGAAAGAGCTTAGCATTCTCATTTTGTTACCTAGCCTTAAACATATTTTTCTAGGTCACTAAGTACTAGTCAAAGGCATAGTTTTAATGACCGCTTAAAATTTGACCGTATGGGATTTTATGTGCCAGAATGTATTAACCATTTCCCTGTCGTAGCACATTCCTCTTGTTTAGCCCTGAAGAAATATATCCTAAATTATCCCCGCTTGTGTACTTATGTAAGTAACCTTTCTCACTGTAACCCTCGGTGCAAAAAAAATGAATAATTTCCTCCCGCCATGGATAAGTGTGTTGACTTTGCTTGCTTTTAGGGTTGCTTGGAATTCCTATTTGAAGCTTTCTGGTGTCCAGGAAAGAAAACATTGGCCAAGTGACCAAGCCAAGAGCTGCTTCTTGTCCTGTGAGACCTCAGATCAGGGAAGAGAGCAGCCTGCAGGGGGAAAAGAGATGCTTGGGGGTGCCTGGAGAGCGTGGCAAATATCCAGGTATCCCTGTCTTGGAAGGAGCCTGGATGGGAAACTCTCTCCCAAAGCACCGCCTGCCACTTTCCCTGGGATATCCAGCAAAGCCTGAATGTTTATGATGAGGAGTAGAAAATTCCCCTTCTGTTATGTTCTCTGCTAAATATATCACTTTTTAAAAATGTATGCACATTTTTGCGGAATGGTGGCTATCACTGATTCCATGGAAATTGAAGGACGTTAAAGGCACAAATCTCAATGTGCTGAGACAAGATGGAGGCATCCCAGGGAAAGGCAACAGTCACCTCCTGTTAATAACAAACTTCACAGGCCTGAGAAGCATCACACTAGTTAGCTTGAATGATTCCCTCTTTTTGTACCAATCACATGAACTGTGTGAGCAAATTGTTTCCCTTGAGTTGCTTCACTCCACATTTTTGTATTGCATCTGATAAGAAGAAATTCGAGAACAATGTATACAGCCTTTCCTTTCACAAAACCTCACCGCCCCAAACTTCTGTCTCCATAGTGAATGAGAATGTATTGTAGAGCCATCCTCGTCCTCATCAAAACACTCACATAGTGGGTTTTTGTTCTTTTAATCAACAATTTCAGTGTTAAAATCTGATCAGTTGTGTACATTTACTCATGAGAAAAGAAAACACGTCCACGTTATTCATAAAAGCCAAAAAACGGAAACAACCCAAATGTCCCTCACCAGATACACAGACACGATAGGTCTATCCATACAGTGGAATAGTATTCAGCTGTAAAATAATGATAATAATAATAATAATAATAATAATAATAATAATGAATTCCTGATGTGTGCTACGTGGTTGAATTTCAGAAATGTTATGCTAAGACAGAAAGGCTATATATCCTATGACTCCATTAATCCAAAATGTCCAGAAAAGATTAATCTAGAGAGATAGGAAGTAACTGAGTGTCACTGGCAGCAGGAGCAAAGTGATGAGGAATGAGAGCTGAGGGGTACCAGGTTTCCTTTGGGAGTGATGGAAATCTCCTAAGATTATATCATATCATGATTATACCACACTTTCTATACTAAAACAAACAAAAGACCCACTGAATTGTACACTTACCGGGGGTGATTTTTATGGCATGTGAACTTAATCTCAATAAAAGTTTTTTAAAATGCAATAGTGTGACACAGTTTTTTCACTGAAAAAAATGTGAAAAGGGGATCCTGGCACAGACCTATTAAAGGTAAAATACCTTCAAAATAGGCCACCCTGAAACTAGCACGTGCTAGAGTGAATCTGTACCAGGTACTAGCTTTTTCTTGGAGATTTTTTTCTCCGTCATCCTGCCCCTTCCAGAACCGAAGTCCTCATCTCTATGTTAGCATTTGGGCTCAGTCCTTGCAGTGCTTTGCTTTGCTGCTTTTCCCACGTACCCTGTGAAATAATACATAAATCGATCTCACTGGCGATTTGTAAGGTTAACCCCCAATTCCTCAAGTGACAACTCAGGCCTTCCCCTAACTAAGCTCCCCAAACTTAGCTGAATCATTTGTGTCTCCTTCTCTCCGGATAAACCACCAGGCAGAAGCACACTTCCCACTGACACCCAGGACCCACACACATATGTGGCCGGAACCAGCTGCTCAGGAAAATCATCCTTACCTTTGCCGTGTGTGACACAGTAATTTTGTTTATCTGTTTTCATTTCATTTTTCAATGCTGGTCATCACCTACCCCACTAAATGTACAACCAAGGAGTTATTTGAGGAACAATCCCTCCTTCCCCAGTTTGAAAAATGTGAGTGCACTGGGGATATGAGGCAACAACCCGAGACAGTGTTAGTTGTTACAGCTGGGGGAAGGGTGCTACTGGCGTCTGGTGGGTGGAGGCCAAGGAGTGCTGCTCAACCCTATGGTGTCCAGGGCAGCACCCACAGCAGAGAGCAATCTGGCCCCAAACACCGAAAGTGCCTGGACAGAGAAATTCTAATCTCAACTCTAAAAATGTTTTCAGTGTCCTCATCTACTCAATGGGTCTGGCAGCTAACTCTAAAATAAGGTGGAAGGAGAGAAAATTCTCCATACCTGCTTCCTCTTCCCTCTTCTCCCCTAAATATCTTTACCTTCTATATTATGAACCCAAAGCAGACGTTGGCCTCAACCAATGTTAGCTCAGAGAGAGTGGCTCTGACCCTTTATCAATATTTAGCCGAGGGCTGATTTGTGCTCAGTGGATTTGCAAATGTATCTGTCAACATAACTCATATGTGGAGTATTTATGATACCTCTGTGACTCCCCACACAGTCCCCCTAATTTGAATCCTCTTTCTCAGCCTGTGGCTGGTCCACTGAGGAGTGTGGGTCTTTCTTACTTGTGCCTGAGGTTTCTCTGGCTTTGAGCTCAAATGTCCTAAGATAAGGCCAACTCTTTGCCCACATCACTGCGTCACTGGGGCCCTCTCGCCCTGGACTGGGAATGGCAGCCTGGCTCCCCACCATGTGTCTTGGCCCCAGCGAGTGGCCACGTGTTCATCCTGCCTCCCGCCATTTGGCGCTTTCCACCCACATCCGCCTCGGGGCTCCCCCATGCCGCTCCCCCTCCTGCCCTGCCTTCTGCTCCTTTGGAAAGTTCCTCCTCCCTGGCTTTGCACTCCCATTCTTTCTCATGAAGAATTCAGAAAGTGTCTGTGATGTGGCTCACGGACCTCAGTTCCCATCTTAGGTCCCACTCACCCCACCCCTAATCACGTGGACCCTGGCGCTCCAGCTTGGCCCCATATTCGAATCACTCCAAGGGCTTTAAAAACTCCTACCATGGGGCACCTGGGTGGCTCGGTCGGTTAAGCATCTGACTCTTGATTTCAGCTCAGGTTGTGATCTCATGGCCATGATCTCAGGGTCATGAGGTTGAACCTGGAGTTGGACTCTGGGCTCCATGTGGAGATGCTGAGCATGGAGCCTGCTTAAGATTCTCTCTCTCTCTCTCCCTTGTCCCTCCCATCCCTTGCCCACTCACACATGCACTTTTGTGTGTGCGTGTGCTCTCTCTTTCTAGAATTAATTAATTAACTAAAACCTCCTACCACCTGAGTCCCACCCCAGAAACTGAGATTTCTTTGGTCTGGGATATGGCCCGGAGCATCACAGTTTTTGAAATCACCCCCAGTTGAGAACCACTAATTTAGAAGTATCCAGAAGTATGTTTCCACCTTGCTGTTTTTAGCTACATTAAAATGTCTGTTTTTTTTTCAAAATATTTTCCAATGTTACTTAATGTCAACTGTACTTCGTTCTGTCTAGGCAGAAGAGAGTGGCAGGCCTCTTCTCCCAGGGAGTAGAAGATGAGAGCCGCAGCGGGCCCCCCAGGACGAGGCTCCCCACTCAAGTGGAGGCTCGGTGGCCTGCCGAGTGCGCTCAGTGGGATTAGCGCAGCCTGGGGGGCTGGTAGGTCTCCTCTCCCCGAGCTGGTTCCTGCTGCTGACCAGACCACGGTGGGCGCCTCCTGAGTTTCCTTCTGCAAATGCGGGCTCCCGACTTGGGGGTCATGGGATGCCTCCCCTCCCAAAACTGTGCCTTCACACACTCGCAAATCCCTGAAGAGTGGCCGGGGGCTCAGGAAGGAGATGTGGCTGGGTCAGGGACAGTTTGTGGCTTGTGCGCAACAGGGAGCCGTCAAGCATGATTCCATCCAAATGCTCGCTGGGCTCTGCACAGAGCTGTACCAGGGAAAGCAAAGGATGATTAGCAGCAGTTTTTAAAAAATAAACAGAGCATTGATGGATTTTCTTTTTTTTTTTTAATTTGCAACCTTCATAGAACTATGTTAGGAATTTAAGGGAAGGAATTAGCCATTTGAATTCTTTCCTATGAACTGTTTGTGGGGAAATGACTCATGCTCTTTACCTTTCTCTGACCTGCGGGCGGTGTACTATCGTGTAAAGATGTGTCCATATATGACTTACACTCAGACCTACCACATAATTTGTGGGGCATAGTGCAAAATGCACAAAGCGCCTTTGTGCAAAAGCAGAGCGTCTTTGACAGCCTCCTTGCCCTGGCATGGTGTCTTTTACTTTTAACATTGCACTCCTTTGGCACGGCGATACTCCCAGGAGCAGTGTGCTCAGGGTCCCTCGAAACAGCAAGCAGAGCACGTGCCTGATGCCCCCAACTCCTTTGTGCCTCAGGTGGAGGGACCCAGCAGTGCCTGGACCCAGCAGTGCCTGGACCCAGGGAAGTGCCTGGACCCAGCAGTGCCTAGACCCAGCAGTGCCTGGACCCAGGGAAGCAAGCTGCAGACAGCTCACTGTGGGGAGGCAGAGAGGCTGCCGGATGGATGGACATGGGACCCCCAAGCTCCCATGTTCATGCTCCACTGTCCCATCGGAATGCACTTTTGAAACACAGAGTCAAAGATAAAATTACTAGGGATTTGCATATGGTGGTTGCAGGGCATTACAGTTCAAGTGGCCAGTCTGAGCATGGGGGCGTGCATGATTGAACCATCGCACGGCCACAAACTGGCCCTGCTTGCACATGCAGCACCAGCTAATATTTTATATAGTTTAGTAAAGGATAAATAAATAAAATATTTTCCAAATCACAAGGATGACCCAATAACCAGTCCCACGAATAATTCACTCTTTGGGGGACAGAATAACATTTTAAGCACCACTTTTGCCCTTCTGGATTGCCAAAATTTTCCTTTTTTTCCCCTTTTTCCTCTTTTTACATTATTAGCATCTGTACAGTAAAAACATGCGGTGTACCTGTTGTTAAATTGGTTTCTTAAAAAAAGAAATCAGTTCCTTTTGTTGTTACTGCCGTACATTTTTTTTTATTGATTTGTAAAACAGCCAAAGAGAACTCGGGAGATGTAATTTCTGTTATGGCCAAGAAAATACACATTCCACAAAACCAGGTTGTCCCTTACTCAGCATATAATGAAGTCACTTGCTGATGAGTTTGAAAGGACCAAGCCAGTGTGGGTCTTAAGTGTCAAAGCCTGATGGTAAAGGATTGTCACCAGATTTGTCACTTCTTCGCCCACCTGTCCAGTGTTTCCGGTGCACTGGAATGTGCCCAGAACTCCTGGGGTGACATCTTGGGAGCCTGCCTTTGTAACAAACAGCTCAGGTGGCGGGAGCGCACCCATACTTTGAACACCACCGCCCAGGATAGCATCCCCCGACTGACTGTCCGTGGAGAACAACAGCCCCTCCTCCCAGACACCCCATGAACTCCCTCTTGTTCTAGCTGCTGGGCTTGTTCTTATACATCACTGGGCTGCAATACCACAAAGCCACACACAGACACACCTTGTCTGAAGGTGTCCGCACCCGCCCCAGATGTGTGGAGTCATGCAGCAGCACTCGGAGGGCGGGTACCTGTCTCCTGACCGTACGCTCACCTCTTGGGCCATGCTGGGTTGAAGGTGCACACGTAGCAGTTCATCACACCCCCTCCTAGCTCCTCTGCTCTCCTAGGCCAGGTATTGAAAAATACAATCGCCCTTTTTGTTCTCTGTGTTTGCGCTCTGCTGGCACACGCCCAGCCTGCCAGGTAGGAGCAGAGACTCCAAATGCAAATACCTTCTGCTCGGAAACACATTCCCGTCTTTTCTTAGGAGGTGACTCTTTTTCAACTTTAAAAAGCCTCCACATATAAAATGTTTTTGTTATGTTCTTGAGACAGCAATCTGTTAATTTGGTAATTTTTTTCCCTCAAATGTCATTCTTTCACTGTCATTGCAAACAACTTTCTTGGGGGAGGTAATTAATTTTCATTAAGCACCATACACATTTCCTAGCACTTCTGGTGTCTAAGATATCATCTTCTGTTTATTGAGCCATGTACTTGGAGTGATTCGTTAGCTCCAGGAGAATCAAGAAAAAAAGCTGCTCCTTGTTTTATCAGCGTATAATTTTTTTGAAGGATCTCATCTGGTAAAATTTTCCCTGCCTTCTCGGAAGTTTACATTTTGGCACAGGTGACTTGTTGGTTTCATTATTTAAAACTGCGGATGTGTTTTAAAATACAAGAGCTGCAAGGAGTCCTAAGTGCAAAAGAAAATTTCTTGGGGCAAAATAGAAAGAAAACAAAGAGATGCTACAGATGACTGCTTAGAAGCTTTCGTATATTCTGCAAGATGGTGATAACGGTCGATAGCCTAGCAAGTGTTTCAGAGAAATGCACAGGAAGCAAAACCCACTGCACACATAACGGGCCCGGTGGTTCATTGTGCAATAATATCCCACAAGCCTTCAGGGTCCTCAGAACCATCGTGTGAGCTACACATCAATGGAGGTGCCCCATCTCCTGAAGGCCACCCTCCAGCCAGGCTTCCGTGCGGGTCGAGGAGACAACAGCCCCCCAAAGTAGGGGAGAGGCGAGTAATACTTGGCTCTTCCCCAGACTCTCAGGGTAGCTGGTCTCGCTTTTTCTCTTTCTTATCCTCCTGGCTTCTTGTTCTCCAACCATTACTTTGAGTCAGCAAAGAGGAAATGTCAAGGGACTCCTAAGGAACACTGGTGATAGGGTGAATAGCAAAAGGCAACATTTTGCCCATTCTTTTTATTAAGAAAGCTTTGTTTGATTCGAGGATGCGCTGTTCAAAGTGAAGGACTCCTTGGAGATTCTCTGGATAAGAAAGAGACACATGGTAAACCAACTCAAGGTCAAGCAGATCGGGTTTTGCTTGGCTTGGTTTGTAGCGAGGCCCGGAGGCTCTCCAGGAAACCCTTGAGCAGGCATTAGCTGGATGTCTCTGTGCACAGAGTCACTTTTCGTAAGGATCTGAAGGTGCAGGGGAGCGTCAGCCAAGGACAGCTGCCAAAAATAGCTGACTTCCAGGGCTGCAGAGAATTGCAAGACCAGCGTAAAAGGACCTGTGTCACACCAATTAACCCATCGATGCCAAACAGTGGTCTACTCTTGGTTACAGAACGCATACACGCCTGTTGGGAAAGGTGCACAGGGCAGCCGCTCGGCGGTAGTCTAGAACCCTGTCCGCGGTTCCAGCCCCGCCGCCTCTCGTAGGGCAAGGCTGCGTGGACGGTGCAAGCCCCTCCCGGGGTCTGAGGCCTGCGGCCTGTCGTGTGACGGTCCGCAGCTCCTTAGGCTGCGCGACCCAGGTGAACGGGTCTGGTTCACTAACGTGACAACAAAAATCGAGCTCAGAGACTAATTGTCCTTACCTTGACTTCCTCCAAGGCAACAAGATGTACGTGCAAGAAACGAGACAGGCCTAGCGAACAAACCGGAGTGTGTGCGGCGCAGCTCTGTTCGGGATAAAGTGCCTTTGAACGTGTGATATGGTTCATCGAGACCCGCACCTTCTACGTAGTTGGATAACGACCGACGTGGCAAGGCTGTGCACCAGGTGGGGTGGGGGGAGCCGGGGCCAGGACGGAGGAGCAGCGACCCTGTGCAGGGGGGACAGTGCGCGCCCCCACAGGCAGCCCCGACCGGACCGGGGCAACGCAGAGCCTGGGCGCCTTCCCGCAAGCTTACAAATACTGGCATCGACGTGGGCGCGAAGAGCTCAGGAGCTTCCAATCCTTTTGCATCAGGGGCTGGTCAGGGCTTAAGGGTCCCCCAGAGCCTGTGGGCGCAAGCATTTTAAAATGTCACCCCATTACCCACACAGCTCATCCCATTGCCACAGGCAAGGTCACAAGACACCAGCTCCAGGGGCGGCCTGATTCAGCGCAGCCCAGGGACTGGTCAGGCCTGGGAGGTGAAGCCTGACGTTCCCACAGTGAGAAGTGGGGAGCAGGGGAGCCCCGGAGCAGACTGATCAACACCCTGGCTTCCTCGGAGCCACTTCCTGGCCCAGACCTCCCCCAACCTCATTCTCCACCGGATCCCTCATTCCTGTTGCAAGGCCCCGCCGGCAGCAGGGGCACAGGAAGTTTTCATTGAATTAACCGGGCCCCGTACTCACCGAGTCCCTAAGACGGGCCACGTTCTGTGCAAAGATCCAAATGCCGTATGGGTGCAAATATCCTTAATTTTCTCCATGACTCTGCACCACAAATGCATTCGTGTTCTTCCCACTTTACAGTGACCTCCAGAGGCCCTCCAGCTAGTTAGTGGTAAAGATGTGTCCGGAACCCACACGGATCCCACACAAAGCCGGGGTACTAACCCAGCAGAGCCAGCCAACCAAGAAGGAGGGGGGTGGGAAGCCACCATTTATTAGAAATCCACTGTGTGCCACATACATCGTGGGCACAACCTCTCATCCACCAGCTCCATACCTAATTATCCCCAGTTTACAGAAGAGAAGAATGAGGCTCTGAGACTTGCCCGTGGCCACAGATGAATGTGTGTTAGAACCTGGCTTCGAACCCACATCAGATGGGCTTTGAAAGTGCAGAAACCTTGCCACTACGCCGGCGGCTCCCAAACTTTACTGTGGGCTTGTCAGGACAGTTTCCTAGGCCACATTCCCAGCAAGGCTGATCATCAGGCCTGAGTAGGACCCAAATTTCCATTTCTAACAAGCTCAGAGGCGGCTGATGCCGCTGGTCTGAGGTCACACCCGTGCACCAGCAGAACAGTGGAGTCCTGTTCCGTGCATATTCCTGGGACTCACGCCCAGGGCTTCTGTTGCAATGGATTTTAGTAAGTGCAGAGGCTGCCCATGTAATACCTTCCCTGGGAAATCCGAGCACAGCCAGTCCCTGCACTCACTGCTGGTTTGGAGGGCACTCCGGGTGGAGCCCCAGCTTGTGTGTTCTGGGAAGTGCAAGTCATTTGGGAGCAGGATCGTCCAGGAAAGGGGAGAGGACGCAGACAAGCACAATGAAGCACACTGCATCATGCTTCTGTGAGCTCAGCTAAGAGGTTGGGGTTTAATTCCGCAGGGAACGCGAGCCACTGAAAGATAGCATCAGAAGTTCCATAGAAACCTAAGGATCATTTACTCGATAACAACATAACTGATAGTTCTTTCTTTTCTTTCTTTTTAGAAGCTCCTCCCCCCCCCCCACAACACACGCACACACATACACACTGCATTGCAAAGCAATACATCAATGTGTAAAAATTTAACATCATGTTTACACTGTTTACAATCTCAGCGATTGGTAGATCCATCCTTCTGGCTGCCAGGTGGAAACGTTTGGAGCCCTCTTCGATGCCCTGATTTTTGACACATCTACGTTCAATCCTTATCACTCACGTTTACAGTTGTGTTCGGAATCTGACTACTTTTCATCACGCCCTGTGAGAGCCACCATTTTCTCTGACTGGACAACAAGATTGACTTGACAAGGGCCTCCTAATGTGATTTCCTGATTCCACCCCTACAATCTATCCTCACCACAGTGTCTGGAGGATCCTTTAAGAAGAATTCAGATTGGGGCAACTCAGTTGATTGAGCACCCGACTCTTGGTTTCAGCTCAGGTCATGATCTTGGGGTTGTGAGATAGAGCCTGGCATGGGGCTCTGAGCCGGACAGGGAGCCTGCCTAAGATTCTCTCTCTCCCCCCTTTCCATTCCCATGCTCGCTCACTCTCTAAAAATGACAGTAACAAAAAACAAAAACAACAACAAAAACCAGAATTCAAACTGTGTGTTTGTAAATATATAGGAGCATTTCTGAGCAGGAAAAAAAAAACAAAAACAGAATTCAGATAGTACCTTTGCTTAAAACTATGCAGAGCAGCCCCTTTCTTTCAGAATAAAGTCAAAGTCCTTACTATTGCCCACAAAGTCCTATACAATTGCCCACCACTCTCCCCTCTTACTTCTTAGACTTTGTGGAAGGAAGAATAATGACTGAAAAGATTTCACCTGTGGCTACGTTTTGTGTTGCTTGCTGTTAAGTTGCTAACCCACTGACTTTAAGATGAGACTATCCTGGATTGTCTCAGTGATTCTAGTGTAACTACAAGGATCCTTAAAAGTAGGAGAGGGAGGCAGAAGAGGAGGTCACAGTGATGTCCGGTGAGAAAGACTCAGCCCCCTACTGCTGGCTTTACAGATGGAGGAATGAGTCAAAAGCCAAGGAATGCAGGCAGCCTCCAGAAGCTGCAAAAGGCAAGGAAGTGAATTGTCCCCTAGAGCCTCGAAGGAATGCAGCCCTGTGATTCTTGATTTCAACCCTCTAACACCTGTTTTGGACTTCGGACCTCTACTGTTCTAAGCCACTAAGTCTGTGGGCATGTGTTAGAATCATGATAGGGAGCTCATACAGACCACAACTCCTGCTGCCCCGCACAGGCCCTCACCCGTACTGCTGTCTTTGCAGCTCCTTGAGCACATCAGACAAAATGCATCCCCAGGTAGGGTGACCATATAATGGATTTTCCAAAACAAGATTCTTGGGGGACTGATAGGACGATAGGACAATAGGCATAAAGGGAGACTGCACTGGACAAATAGAGACGTGTGGTGATGCTAGCCTCAGGGACTTTGCATGGGGTCATCCCTCTGCCTGGACAGGTAAGCCTCTCACAGACTCTTCTGAGGTTTTGTTCAAGCATCATCCTCTCAGTGAGGCCAACTCTGACCATGATATTTAAAATGCCTGTCCATGGGTGCCTGGGTGGGTCAGCCAGTTAAGCATCTGACTCTTGATTTCATCTCAGGTCATGATCTCAGGGTCATGGGATTGAGCCCCCACGTTGGGATCTACATTCAGTGGGGAGTCTGCTTGAGGGTTCTCTCTCCTTCTTCCTCTGCCCCTCCCACCACTCGCTCACTTTCTCTCTCTTAAGTAAATTAATCATTTAAATTTTAAAAATAAATAAAGGGACACCTAGGTGGCTGAGTGTTTGAGCATCTACCTTCAGCTCAGGTCGTGACCCCGGGGTCCTGGGATCGAGTCCCACATTGAGTTCCCTGCAAGGAGCCTGCTTCTCCCTTTGCCTGTATCTCTGCCTCTCTCTGTGTGTCTCTCATGTGTAAATAAATAAAATCTTAAAAATAAATAAATAAAAAGAAGATAAAATGTCTGCCTGTTCCCACATTCATTTTCTCCAGAAATTTTTAAACCCTGGTCTACTTTTTCTTTTTCTTTATATGTTTTATATATTTCCTTTATATGTTTGTCTCCTCCTAACAGACCATCTGTTTTTCTGTTTTCTTGCAAATTTTGCTTTTGTCCATTTCCTTTGACTAAGATGCAAGGTCTGTGGAACATAGATCACCTTTTGTTTTGTGATATACCACAAGTTCTATCTAGAACAGTGTCTGGCATATAAGAAATCCTTGAGTAAATATTTGGTGAATGAGGGTGGGTATCTAGAAGATGGGGAGGAAGAGCATGACAAGCGAAAGTACAGATCTGAAGAGCTGAGTTTTAGACTCTACTTCCCTAAATATTTTGAATAAGCCACATGGCTTCTCCAAGCATTTTTTTTTTTTCATCTACAAAATGAGAGAGCTCTAAGATCACTTCATAGTCTCAAATCTCTGACATAATTAGATGAACACTAAATATCCTACGTACAGTAAAGCTAAAGGCCAAGCACATAGGATGGGAGACAACAGCAGCACATAGAGGACCAGTTGGCAGGGAATGGCCCCCAGGGTAAGATTTGTTAGAGGAATGCTAATCCATGAGAATGTGCACTTGGGGCAGCTGCAATTCAGCCGGCTGTGATGAGTCACGTGCCACAAGGTACATTATAGAAGTTCAGCACAATCGTGTCTGGGCAGGTAAAATGGTCAGGGGAGCATGAGCCTGACACCCCTGCTTAACTCAGCATGTCCGGGGCAGCTCCCAGAAACAAAATGACCTCATATCTGAACCATTTTTCAGATGGGTCTCCCTAAGCTGCCTTGAAGTGAGCAGGGTGGCAATAATCACGATGTGTATTAGTTCACATCTTTGCATCTGGTTAGCAGGGCAGACTCTGTTCGGATTTCCCCTTGTCCTCAGAAGCTGTAAAACCTGGGCCCAGATGCTAGAAGTAATGCAGACCACATACCACTGTGCATCCTAATACATAATTATGGTGATTATTGTTCATGGCTTTGCAAAAGGCTCCCGCAGACCCCATTAGCTGCTCTCTGCTCACTCACCTGAGTGAGCAGATTTCAAGAGGAAATAAGGGGCCCTTGCGGGAGAAGTAATGCAAAGGAATACAGAGTTGGATGTTTTGCTCAAGAAGTTGACATGAGGAAAAAGTGAGATGGCATCAATAACATAAAATGCTTCCATTGGAGGAGCAGTAAAGGAGCAGACGTACAAATCACGGTAGGTCAGGGGCCCCCATGGCAGTGGTAGGGACATGTGGGGCCAGGCATTGTCTGCTGGGGGCAGAGAGGGGCGAGCTGTCTTGTGCATTGTAGGACGTTTAGCAGCACCCAGCCCAGATGTCCCACTAGATGCCAATACCCAGTTGTGACCACTTAAAAATGCCTCCAGACACTGCAAAATGTCCCCTGTAGGGAGGCTACATCACTCCCAATCGAGAACCACTACAGTAAGTTAACTAGTGTAGCAAACCAAGCCAGTTAGAGTCACGAGACATTCTAACTGGGGTCTCTAGAAGGAGGCAGAGGAAAGCTGACCGAACGTGGGGAGGGTCTCATGGGGGTTCCAGGAGCAGGGTCTGGCAGTGGCATAGAGCACCCCTCCCAACCGAATGGCCAAGACCACGTACAACTGCGAGGGAGGCTGAGAACATTACTTAGCTTCACGACCAGAAAAAACAAAAGCAGTAAATGAGGTTTGCTGAGCACATCATATTCTCCATCACACGCACATGCTTGTAAACGCCTGCCCCCCTCTATGCAAAATCTCTGGGAGCATGCCCACAAACCCAAGCCTGGAAACAGTGGTTGCCCTGGGGGAGGGGATGTCTGAGAGAGAGAGAGCTTTCACTAAAACCAGTGATATCTGCTTCTTTCAGTCAATCTCTTGTCACTTCCATAGCTAAAGTTCCTGATCACCTTCAGAGTAATTGGAACCAAAGTGTGTCTCCATAAAGACATGGTATTAAAATAGCACAGGAGGATTTAATGTAATTCATGACTCAATTCCGTAAGAGTTTTCTCTTTTCCTACTTGAAAGGTTCTTGCTATCATGCCCATTCTAATTAGGTTTGCTAAACATATTTCACTTAACGTTCACAAATAGATAAATACATGGAGAGGTTCTCATTGAAGGTTCACAATTCTTATTGAAGGAAAATCTCCCACTAGAACTTGTACACATGCTCTTTCTTTCTTCCCTCTTGGCTTGCAGAATGCAAGTCCTAGGAGAAAGCAGAGTTGTTTGGGGTGTGTTGTTTTGTTTCTTTTTGCAATATTTCCTGATAATAAAAGTCCTTGCCAGAGGCTCTGTCTCTGTCCTCTTCAGTATTTCCAACTGAGTTGCTAACTACAAAGAAGAAAGGCACAGACTTTTACTGTTACAGGGCAAAGGTTAACAATTCGGATTGCTCCAGGAAAGACACTAGTGAAATTGCCAAAGTCAAACTTGTTTTTAATTGAGTATTTTTGAGTTTTTAAATCCCTGAAGATCTCATAGTTTGGGAGTAATCAGAAAATAAGTTTTAGATCACTCTCTTGTATGTGCACTAGATTAAAATTTGGATTCTTCAGGATATTTGTACCAGTCAGCTTTTCCTGCATAACAAAAGAACTACCATTCATTTTGGTCAAAAATTTGGGTTGGGCTCAGCTGAGTGAATCTTCTGGTCTCGACTGAGCTCATGAATCTCTCGTTGGCTTCCAGGTGAGCTGGAGATTGGCTGCTTCTAGAATGGTTTATCTCTGTGCCAGAGAGTCTACCATCCTCCAGAAGGCTGGGGAGCCATCTGAGAGAAAAGAAGGGCATAAGACCTCTTGACATCTAGGCCTGGAACTGACACATCATTGTCCCCAGTATCACATTCTATTGGCCAAAGCAAGTTACAAGGCCAGACCAGAATCCAAGGGAGGGAGGATAGATTTGAGCTATAGATGGAAGTAGTTGCAAACTCATGCTGCAAAGGGTGATGCCTGCAAGGAGGAGAGAGGGATCATGACCATTCTTACAATCTGCAATAGTATTTATTTCTATTTTCCTAACCCTGTTCTCCCATATTGTAGTAATTAGAATTTAACCCTACTGGGGCCCCTAGGTGACTTAGGAGTCAGTTAAGCGTCTGCCTTCTGCTCAGGTCTTGATCCCAGGATCCTGGGACCAGCCTGGATCCTGCTCCCTGCCCAGCCAGGACCCTGCTTCTCCCCCTCCTGCTTGTGCTCTCTCTCTCATGTTCTCTTTTTCAAATAAATAAATAAAATGTTTTTTAAAAAATTAACCTTATTGTAAAGAATGGGCCAAAAGAATGGAAAACCGGAGATCTCCATTGGATTCTGATTTGACGCAAGTCCAGATACCTGAATGTACATAATTTAATGAGCTTTGAAAAGTTTGGCTAAATATCTGTCCTCATAATACAACCTTGAACATCGGTTTCTTTCTTTCTTTTTTTAAAGATTATTTATTTATTTAATATTTGACAGAGAGAGACAGAGCACAAGCAGGGGCAGTGGCAGGTAGAGAGGGAGAAGCAGCTGAGCAGAGAACCCCCCCGACCTGGTGCTCAATCCCAGGACACTGAGATCGTGACCTGAGTGAAAGGCAGATGCTTAACAGACAGAGCTGCCCAGATGCCCCTAAACATTAGATTCTTAAGTTACTCCCAAAGCTACCTGTTTTGTTCCTTGGTAGAATAATTATCCATCTCCCGCGGCAGTGGAAAATCATGTGATCTTTGAAAAGATAATGCTGTTATGGCAATGGAAAAAAATTTGATTTGATATAAGGTTTACAGAGCTGAAGCTCATTGATGTTGAACAAAACAGCCTCATTATTTTTGTATTCCATCCAAAATACAAAGGGTAGTGAGGAAGGAGAGGTAAACCAAACTTATCAAATGGAAAAAAAGGTAGGAGAGAATCATTAATTTCTCATTCATGAGCAAGAGGCCCTAACCAAGAATAATGAAAAGGATAATCAGTAGCCTCATCCCTGGTAAAAACCATGCTTTCAGCCACAACTAAAAATGTCCCATGGCTCA
The DNA here is from genome assembly GCF_053574225.1 of Canis aureus. Classification (NCBI taxonomy): domain Eukaryota; kingdom Metazoa; phylum Chordata; class Mammalia; order Carnivora; family Canidae; genus Canis; species Canis aureus. The sequence goes on along the minus strand of NC_135649.1, from coordinate 118,333,549 downwards.
CAGCCTGCTACCCACTATACCCCCTGCTTTCACCCACACCCCACTCCCACTACTTCACAGGATCATGGATCCACTAAACACACATGGCATGATTTTCTAAATCACAGGGGGCTGGAAGAGCTGCACCAAATTACATCCTTACCAGACTGTTTATATTTGGAACACATTTTCAAGAGATAAAAATATCTATTCCCACATCCCTAATATCTTTGGTGTTAAAATAAGAAAAAATGCCTTTAGCTTTGGGGACTACAATTCTACGTTACTGAACATATATTGAAAATATAGGCCATTGAGTGGACTAAAAGTATCTCAAGGAAAGACAAATTCAATGAAGAAATAACATTATGTACCCCTAAACCTATAGGTACTTTCTCCTCTTCCCTTTAATTAATGTAATAAATAATTTATTGAGCACTTAATATGAACATGGCATTGGGCTAGTGGTGGGGAAGAGATTAATAAAACATAAGCTTCTTCTCTCAAGGAAACTATAATTTACCAGGAAAGAGAAGCACTTACTAAATAATGGCAACCCAAGGTTGAAATAAATACAGTCAATCCTCACAATTCACGGATTCTGTATTTGCAAATTTGCCTACTCGCTAAAATGTGTCTGTGGTCCTGAAATCAATACACTTGGTGCCTTCAAAGTCATTCAAGGACACATACAGTGCAGTGACAATTTTTGAGACTCTTGACATGCACATTCCCAGCTAAGCTGAAGCAAGGTGACACTCTGCTTTCTTGTTTCGGCTCTGAAACTGTAAACAAGCATCCTTTTCACAGACTAATTACTGCCATGTGTTCAGCTTTTTTTTTTTTTTTTGTATTGTTGGTTGGTGATTTCACTATTTAGTTATTATTTTTTAAGATTTTACTTATTTATTCATGAGAGACACACACAGAGAGAGAGAGAGGCAGAGACACAGGCAGAGGGAGAAGCAGACCCCCTCTGGGGATTCCAATTTGGGACTTGATCCCGGGACCCTGGGATCACACTCTGAGCTGAAGGCAGATGCTCAACTGCTGAGTTACTCAGGTGTCCCCATAAGTTCACTGTTTAAAATGGCCTCCTGGGGAATCCCTGGGTGGCTCAGCGGTTTAGCGTCTGCCTTCGGCCCAGGGCGTGATCCTGGAGTCCCGGGATCAAGTCCCACATCTGGCTCCCGGCATGGAGCTTGCTTCTGTCTCTGCCTCAATCTCTCTCTCTCTCTCTCTCTCTCTCTCTCTGTGTGTGTGTGTGTGTGTGTGTCTCTCGTGAATAAATAATTTTTTTTTTTAATGGCCTCCTAATGCTGAAGTGCTGTTTAGTGCTCCGAAGCACAAGAAGACTAGACTGGGCCTTATGGAAAAAATATGTTTTAGATCAGCTTCCTTCAGGCATGAGTTATAATGCTGTTGGCCACATAAAATGTGAATCAATAATATATATGAAATAAGATGTCTTTGAATAGGAACATGTATAAAACAGGTATATTTACTGATAGGTTGATGAAAGTCATGACCAGAGGCTTGCAGGAGCTTGACCCCATATAACCCCTAGGAGCAAAGGTTCAATATTTGCTAATTCAGTGCTCATGAAGGCTCTACAGAACATTAGTACCGCAAATAAAGAAAATCAACTGTCTTTCTGAATGAATGAAGGAAGAAAGGAATGAGTGATAAGAGGGATAGCTGAAATGCTCTGAATGTTCAGAGACAACTTCCAGTTGAAGGAATTCATTGGAAGAGGACACATGAGAGTTGAGTCTTGTACAGCCGGTCAGATGTGGATGAACAAAATTGGTTATATACACCCGGCAGGGTGGAACAGCATGAGCAAAATCATCCATATAGAAAACCTTGGCGTTTGTCCTGCTTAAGAGAACAAGGCCCACGGTCTTAGAATTGCAATTCTACAACCTATGGGATGTGTTGTGTGACCTCAGAGAAGTTTCTAGTTTCCAGTAAAGTGGGTTAATAGTAGCATCGATCTCATTGGTTGCTGTGGGAAATAAAATCTGTTACGTCTTCATCAAAAGCCTCCACCAAGAACCTCATGGTTGTTAAATATTTACAAGTCAGCTATCATTGTTGTTACTATTTATATTCCTGGGACGGTGGATGGTTCCATTTGGATCAATCATAAGGTATATGAGGCAAAACTGTGGGAAGTAACACTGGAAATATATGTTCGCATCAGGTCCCAATGACCTTGGATTCTAGATGAAAAAACTGTTTTCACACCATAGCACTAGGCAGCAAGATTACATTTTTAAATAGGGAACACACGTGATAGATTGTACTTGAGCCTGAAGCTGGCAGTGAGAAGGGGAATGACTGGGCGGGTGTGGTTGGAGCCTGGGAGACCAGTGAGGAGGTGGGCCAGAGGGGTGGTGAGTGCTCCAGGAGGAAATAGAAAAGAGAGAGTTCATGAGATCTGCAAGGAGTCAACTCATAAGAGTCCAACCTTAGGTACAGGACGCTGGTAATGTTCTTGCTTCTACATCTGGTGCTGGTTCCATGGGAACATTTGGGTTGTGAAAACCAGGGAGCCACTAATTTATATGTGCACTTTTCTATATGCATATTGACAGACATCTGTTCACAAGTGATTTAAAGGTTTTAGGCAAGCAGAATGGTTGGAGGATGGATCCATTTAGATCAACAAGGTGAAAAGGAGCAGCGGTGGGTGGAGAAGATGGTGAGTTCTGTGTGCAATCTGTGGAGTTTGAGAAGCTTCATAAATGGGTGATTTTGATGGAAAACTGATAGCCTCATGCTACCACAACAACCCATCTAAAACCTTCCATGTCGGAATCAAGAGTCTTGAGGCAGGGCTATAATCCTTGTGGTTCCTAAGTGAAGCACCAAAGAAAACCAAACCAAAACAAAAACTAAAAACTAAAAGGGAAGGAAGGAGGAGGAAGGAAGGGAGGGAAGGTTGGTCTTAGGTAGTGAAATTTAGGGTATTTATTAACAAATAGCCTGGAATTTTTGTCTTCTCACAGACAATAGCAGGTGCTCGGATGCAGGCCTCTGTGCTCTATATAAATCTGATTGCCGGTTTTTCCTACAGAGCATGAATGTACCACAACCTGACTAAAATTCTAATAGAACACTCAAAAGTTTTGCAAGTATCTATCTTAGCTTTGCTTGAAACATCAGTTGTCCAGTGAGGAATAAATAGATGCCCACAAAGAAGGTTTTAAATGTCCTCATTCTTCTTTGTCAATCCCATCCATTCCTTTTTGAGACATGGGCTGGGGTAGAGATGAGGTTACAACCAAAAAGATGAAATCTTTTTTCTCATATAAAAACAAGCCTCTTTCCCACTTTCAAGTGCAAAAGCAAGTAATCCAAGATGGCAGCTGTAACTGGCATCCTCTTCTTCATTAACCTGTGTGCACTCGTTAAATAGCGGGGGGTACACAGGGCATTTATTTCAATAAAAACAATTAAGTATATACGCTTAGTCTGCTCTGTGTTAATGATTCCCTGTTGACAGGGCTGCACGCGGGGTACTTCTTGGGTTCCAAAGCAAGATTACTGAACAGAAATGACTGTCAAGTCTTATAATTTGGGTAACTGCCAAACAGATCATGGATAAAAGCAGAAAAAGGAAAGGAAAACAAGAGACTGATGACCTGAAGCAATTTTTTTTTCCTATTGGAAAAATTACCTCTGAGGTCCCAACATGTATCTGCTTTGGCCCCGCAGCCTCCAAAATGGAATACCCACCATCAGACCCGAGGGGGACCACACGATCTTTAATCTAAGCCCGGGAAACCACTTCTAAACCTTGGATGTGAGGCTATCATATCCAAGATGAAGGATTAATTAGGGGAAGTGTATAAAGTAAAAGAAAAACCACCAAGGGCTCTATATCCGACACTGCTCTCTCTAGAGCTGAAGGAGACTGTGCTTCCACCTAACTTCTCACCAGACTGGTTGGGCATCTGCATTTCATTTGGATACTCCCCCTAAATAAAAGATAGTGTTTGGCCTCAACTTGAAAAATATTTAAAAATACTGCATATTCTCAATGATACAGAACATACCCCAATCAAAATTATGTTTTACAAAACCTGATTTTGAAAAAGAAGTAAATGATGAAGAAGTGGAAAGGGACTTCATTGAACGTATATCTTGGGGCCAACAGATAGAAATCGGCCATCAAAGGATAGTGGAGGACTTGTTAGTCCACCCAAACGCCAGCCCCTGGGCCATGCATGCGGCAGAGTCAAGGGACGATTAAATTAGGCTCAGTATGCTGACCTCGCTTCAGAAGGAGGAGGGTTAAATCATTTTTTAGAGGGTTGCAACAAGGCAGGATCTAAGGCAACCAGGGAATTCACTTCAGGCCTATCACCCACTCCCCAAAGCTTACCTGTGCTTTGAAACCTAAAATCGTGCCTTCTTCACAATAAAGGTAGATCTGAGTAAAGACTAAACAAATAAGAAAAAATGAAAAATAAGTGTTCCAAATAGCAGGAATCATCATTTGACTAACGGGAACTCAAAAGTCTTTTATAATTTCTGCTCGCCCCCTTGTGAATGGGGCACCCCCACGACAGCACTCTGGGGTCCGGCTTGTGTCTGAGGTCATGCAGCTGGTTGATTATGGAGCCCTGAATGGGTATCAGTTGCCAACATGATTCACCGGATGTAATGGCCTTTGTCATTCGCAGTTGCTTGGCCGCTGACCCCAACATGTGGATCTGGTTAGGGCAGGGTTCACACTTGACATTGGAGGCAGATAATTATTTATTGCTGTGGGCAGCCCTGTGCGCCGGCCTCTACCCTTTAGATGCTGAAGTGTACCCTCGCCCATATTGTGACACTCAAAAATATATCCAGACTTTGCCAAGTGTTCCCAGAGCGGGTGTGGGGACAAATTCCTCCCCAGTGGAATCACTGGGTTTGGAGATAGCGATGTGGCCCTGCTTGTCCAGACCTCATCTTCAAGCCCAGCCAGCCACCTAGGGACCTGCTCCTACTGACCTGGAAAACACTTATAATGACTGTACCTCACAATAATACGTCCAGCTACCATTCTCCAAAACCTGGGTCTTGGCTTCCTCTCTCCAGTCCTGGATATGAATGAGACTTACTGCTGACCCCCTTATCAGAATGGTTGGACCTCCCACTTTGCTCTTTATCCAGGTCTCCAGTCTCTGCCCTGGGGTCTCCAATAAGCATCAGCCCAGGAACCTGGGAACCTCATCAACTACCCCCATATCTCTACCACCCTGTTCTTGCCTCCACTCACAAACAAGGCAAGGGGCTTTCACACCCACCACTCAGGCTTGTTTCCACTTACTTTAAGGATAACATAGCAAAGGAATCTGCAAATTGGCAGATTACAACAGATTAGGTCTCATCACTTGCCTTGAACAGCTCTCTTTCTATTGAGGAATAAAGGATTAAGGGTTCGGCCCTCTCCTGAGAAGTCGGCAACCAGTAAGTGTTTATTCAGCGCAAAGCAAGTCCTGTGAGGACCCGACCGTCTGGGACGTCTGCGGGGTTCTTTCACTCAGGCATGCACCGGAGCAAGACTCCTGCCTGACAGCTCATCGTTGGGTCTTCCACACCTAGAGGAGAATCTGAAATAGAGTTGATACTCAACAAGCATTTGTTGAATGAGTTCACTTACTTCTCAAAAACACTAGGTAAATGAATGTAAATTAAAGGCATATTGCATGTTCCACGGGGATTTAAGCATAATGAATGAATGAATCAGTCAATTAATGCATCAGTGACTCCTTGATGACGTGGCAAGAGTTCAAGTGGCAGAGACCACCATTTTCATATTAGAAATTGTAACAGGCAGAGTTGTGAGATGCCCCTGACATTCCTGACCCCTGGCATATACCTTCCTTCTCCAACTTATTCAGGCACATACTAACCCAGGTGCTTCCGCGAAGGGATTTTGCAGGTGCAATTAAATCCCAAATCATGGGATCCCTGGGTGGCTCAGCAGTTTAGCGCCTGCCTTCGGCCCAGGGGGTGATCCTGGGGACCCAGGATCGAGTCCCACATTGGGCTCCCTGCATGGGGCCTGCTTCTCCCTCTGCCTGTGTCTCTGCCTCTCTCTCTCTCTCTCTCTCTCTCTCTCTGTCCCTCATGAATAAATAAATAAAATCTTAAAAAAAAAATTAAATCCCAAATCAGCTGACCTTAGGAAACAGACATTATCTTTGGTGGGTCTGACCTAACTAGGTGAGACGATAAGAGTAAGAAGGATTTACCTGAAAAGGGATTTGAAAGGTAAAGGGGAATCGAGTGAGGTAGAGTCTCTGCTGCTGAATTTCAGGATGAAGCCACGTGCCTAAGAATGTGGGTGGTTTCCACGAGCTGAAAGCAGCCTCCAGCCCACAGCCAGCGAGGAAGCCGGGACCTCACCGCAAAGAACTGCATTCTCCCTCAGTGACGGGGGCTTGGAGGAGGCCCAGGCCCTCGGAGGAGAAGCACCGCCCCAGACTCTGGGGAGTGGGGGGCAAGCCCCGCAGTGCAGCCTGGGGAGACCTGAGCAGGGGTGCAGCGTGCCCTGACCTCTGACCTGCAGACTCTGGACTAACACGCGGCCGCGGCTCCAGGCCAGCAAGTTTGCCGTGATTTGGGAGGGGGCCATAGAGACCGCCTCAGGGCTCGAAGCTACCCGGTCATCAGGAAGAAGACCACGGAGCTAATTCTCCTGTTAACGGGGCGAGAGTCTGTGTCCCCTGCGACCGAGCGGCTTAGAGATGCATTCGGTCTGGCACTTAGAGACCTGGGTGTCCCCTCCCGCCCAGGGAGGGAGGCAGCCCCACAGCCTGCTACCTGGCCCCAGCTCTTGTGGTGTTAATCCTGGGGAGCCACCCTGGAAGGACCCAGGTAGAGGGGGGAGGGGTGCGGAGGAAGGGCGGGCTGGGGCAGCAGTGGGCGCCAGGCCTGGGGCCAAGTGGGCCATTCGTAAGGGGGGACAAGAGAGGAGAGAGGTTTTAACAAGTTTGGTTACACTGGACTGAGGATGAAAACCCAGCTCAGTTATTTTTATTATTTTTTTAGACACCAAATCAGCGTTTGTGAACGTGGCTTTGCGGGGAAATGGCCCGCTGTGCGAGACCTCCTCAGCCGGCCTCCTCAGGCCAGGCCTCCCTCCCAACGTCCTCCGCTGCTCTTGCTAAGGTCCGGGGGGTTCTCTGAGGATCCGGAAACGCAAGTCAACATAAAAAAGAAAAGATGGAAAAAAAAAGAAAAGAAAAGACGCCCGCATCAGTCCAGAAGCCTGCAGCTCCGTGGCGCATGGCCTCCCTGGGAGCAGAGTAGAGGCCGCGGCGGGTCTCGAGCCGGAGGCCGGAGCCGTTGGGCTCCGTGAGAGGCTCTGCGGCCGCACCCACCACCAGACATAGCAACTGTTGCCCAGATTTTCCCAGTCCCCTTTCCTGACGGCGATGCTTCTCAATCAGCTGGGGCACTTGTGCTCCCCAGGGAACATTCCACAATGTCCAGAGATTAGTTGTCACACCTGGGGGAGGTAGGGTGCTGCTGGCATGGAAAGGTCACGGACTAGAGATGCCGTTTGACATCGCCCAGTACGCAGGACAGCCCCCCGACAACGCTACCCAGCCCCAAACGTCGATAGTGCCTGGGTGGAAAGACTCTGATTTACAGCCTCCGGTGGGCGAGGATTGAAGATCAAAGACACCACGGAAAGTGATGGAAACCAAGCTCCCATAGGCAGGTTTCTATGTTTGGAATATTTGATGTTTTCCTGCAGGAAAAAAAAAAAAAAAAAAAGCAAAGAAAAAGCACCATTATTTCTTGGGTTTAAAAAAAAAAATCACTGCAATGAAAAGCACATGAGGACAGAGTGAAGTTGTGGAGCTGCCCACAGAGTAGCGGCAAATGAAGAGTCCAGAAGCTGTGGGCCAGTTCGGAGCCCCTCCGTGGGCTGCCCCGGGCGCAAGGGCGCCCGCCGCCTCTCCCGCTGCTTTCCCGTGCTTTCACCGACCTGGCCTAGGGTTGCAGGACCCACACAAGCGCACGGGTGTGAGAGGCAGCTGGAAGGCCTTACACCCCAGGACTGGGCACCAGCGGCCTTCCAGCAGATTCCTACAGGAAGAAGAGATGGCACCGGTGGGATGACTGGACAGCAGAGACGGTCCGGCCTTTGAGGCCGCGAACAACACACGCGGTTTCTCTGGATGGCTTCGTGGATCCCAGGATGCGCGGCCCAGGAAGGGCGAGCCCCGCAGCTGGGTCCATTCTCAGGGATGCTCCGGCCCTGGCCCACGACCTCAAGCTGGCCGGCCAGCTGCTGCCCTCCCCGGGCACGGGGCTATGCTCTCGGGGTGCTCGGAGGCCCGGGGAACTTCATGCCTGAGCAGCTGAGCTCACCTCCGCCGAGTCCGAGGGGCGGGAGCTGTGCCCCCCGTGTTGGACCCTGGGCCCAACAGAGACCCAGCCGGGCCAGAGACCCTGGGCCCAACAGAGACCCAGCCGGGCAGCAGCTCGCGGGCAAGAGGTGCCGGCCAGGGTCTCTTGCCAGGGGGATGGGAGGCACTTCTCTCATGTTGGGCATTTACACACCTCCGCATTCTCTGGCTTTCCGTCTCGCCTGCTTTCTTGATGGATGAATGATACGACAGGACTGATGGAAGCATATGACGAGGCATATAAAAGAATCATCAGTTTCATCTTCTTTTCCTTTTGTTGGGACAGAATCAACCAGCCTCTGGACAGACACCCCAGACGCTCCTGCACCCCACATTTATTTGTCCAGTGCGCTTGCCACAGCTCCTCCTTTGGCAGGCCTTTGCCTTGCCAAACACTCTGCGTGAAATGGCAGAGATGAAGTCCGCAATCGTTCTCTTCCCTTCCTTTTTTAAAAAAGTAAGCTCTATGCCCAAGGGGGAGCCTGAACTCACAACCCCAAGATCAAAAGTCGCACATTCTACCCACTGAGCCAGCCAGATGCCCCATTCTCTTCCTTTCTTGATGTTAGCTCAATACTCATAGTTTTATCATAATCCTATGATAGAAACCACTTTATTTTCAGGGATTTTACTACAACCATTTACTGATGGATTTGAGCTCTCCTGTGCCCCATGTCTCTCTTTTTTAATTCAGTGAAGTTTAACATTTATTGAGTTTCTACTCAAGGCCAAGTTCTATGCTAGGCTGTTGGGGGGTAGGGTTGGTATAAAGTTGAAACAAATATTCATCTGCTCTTGAAGAGTTTTTGTTATTTTTTCTCTGTTGCATGTCGATGAAACCAATGGGTTCTTTCATTGAACAAGTGAGCCGAGTACCTACTACGAGCCGAAACATGGTGGATCCCACCCAGAGGATCAAAACAGATGAGAAATTCGGGCATGGGGAAAATAAGGAAGATGAGATGAAATCAGGGGTGACAACAGCACACAGAGTTTATCCTGTAGGCTCTACGTTTCAGGGAAGGGGGCTCCATGTTTTAGCTCCAAGCTTCCCAGCAGCCAATTGAAGAGAGAAACATGATCACTATGTATCCGCAGTATAAAAACAAGTAGAGAAAATAAATGAGAACCCTGCTACTCTTCCAGAAAGACCATGCTCTCCCTTATTCTCCTAACATGGACGGCTCCATAGAGTGAAGGTAATGATGTATCTGGAAGACACACAAGGGAATAAAGTACCTAGGAACACAAGCCAGAGGGTACAAGGGGGACACGTGGATACACAGCCATGGCACGCCATGGGAGAGTAGAGGAAGGACATCTCAAAGGACCGTATGGAACAGGGCACCGAAGGCGGGGCAGATTTCCAGGGGCAGGAAGGACAGCAGTCCCGCAGGAAGCGCAGTCTAAGCAAAGACACCGAGTGCACAGGAAACAAAGCATCTCTGGAAACAGGCAAGCTGCCTGTGGGCCTTGAGTGAAGGCCTCCTGGCAGCAGGTGGAGGGAGATGAGCGAGAAAGGCAGGAGGAAGCCAGGCTGGGAAATTTCCTGAAGGCAATCTGAGTGGTTGAGACATTATTTTGTATGTTGTGTTTTGCGTGGAATGGGGCAGCATGAGATATTTATGAGAGCAGCCGGGAGCCCTGAGATTGACGGGTTCGAAGAGGACGAGGTGGCAAGGCCCGACCTTCGGCTGGGGAGTAGCAGTGTGAAGACGAGGAGGGCTTGAACTGGACAGCGGACGGGGCAAGGGGGGAGGATGGAAGAAGGAACTATGGGAAGGCGGCATTGCCTGGCTTTGGGCTCATGACCCCATCCTCGGTGAAGCTCCTTGGCTTGGAATGTAGACGCTCTGCAGAGTTTGCTAGATCTGGAACTGTGTGTTGAAGATGGGGGGAAAGGATATGACCAAAAGGGCTTTGGGTCTTATAACCTGAGCAGCCAGAAGGAGGCCAGTAGCATTAACTAGACTAGAAGATGGGTGAGTGTGAAGTGTTTTCACAACATGCAGATGAGGGTTCCAATCTGCAGTTGCTTAAAGGTCCTTGGCCACAAAGAGGCAGAAGGGGTATGGAAATGTTCTGCACCTTGACTGGCATGTTAGGTACGTAGATGTGTACGTTTGAAAAACCCACCCAATGGCTCACCTAGGAGCTATGTGTTTTATTGCATGTTAATTATACCTCCATAAGGGCACCTCGGCGGCTCGGTTGGTTAAGCATCTCCTTTGGCTCAGGTTGTGATCCCAGGGTCCTGGGATTGAGTCCCACATCAGGCTCCCTGCTCAGGTGTGGAGGGTGGGTCTGTTTCTACCTCTGACTCTCCCCTGGCTTGTGCTCTCTCTCTTTCTCTCGCCCACTCCCTCTCTCTAATAAATAAATAAAATCCTTAAAAAAAATTATACCTCTGGAGTACCTGGGTGGCTCAGTAGTTGAGCATCTGCTTTTGGCTCAGGTCGTGATCCCGGGGTCCACTCCTCAGTGGAGGAGTCTATTTCTTTGTTTGCTTTTCCTCCCCACTTGTGCACTCTCTCTCAAAAAAATAAATAAAATCTTAAAAAAAAATCATACCTCTATAAATTGAGATTTTTAAAATGAATTTGAAATTTCCAGCAGACAAACAAAGGTAAAGAGATTTTAGGTCTGCCCTAAAGGAGCCCATATAGGCAAACAAATACAAAGGAATCCAACAATAGGGAGAGCCATAAGGTGCAGAAAATAAAGGGCAGAGCATAGTCCTGGCTGGGGTTTGGAGAAAGCTCATGGGCGGCGATATTTGAACTGGGTTTTGAAGAATAAATACACTGGAAATAAAACTTCCAAAAGGAAAGACAAGAACCATAATTTCCTAATGACTCATTGCTTGATCAAGTTCAGACACACTCATTGCAATGCATTTTAGGGCGTGATACAAATGCGCACGAGTGTGTGCCTCGGAAAGAGACTGGTAGGCATGTGGAAGAACACGAGTGGGAGCTGGGCTGTTTTCAGGGTGAGCTCCAGCTATGCCCTTCGTTGCTTGCGTGGCCGTGGGCAAGCTGCGTCACCCCTCCGCGGGTCCGTGGGCTAATCGCTCTGCAGTCTGGTAGCGCTGAAAGCGGGGTCAGTCAGTGGATGCGAACTTCTCAGTTTACAGTAAGAGTCTGCGAGTATAAACTCATGATCTGATTACATAAAAAGGACCTATGCTTAGTATTAAAATGATCGTTAAAATAACACCAAACCCACGCAGTTATATGCTTATTTTCATATATTTCAGGTCTGAGTGTTTTAAGGTTTGTGTTTTTCCATCTTAATTGAGGACCCTCTACAGTGTCTTAGGTTAAATCCAAAACGTGTTAAACATTTATCACGGCGATGCCTATCTAAAACAGAACATTCTAACCATATGTGCTGGTGGGGCGTGTGCATCGTGTGTGCTCTGGAGGGTTTCCCCTCTTCAGCTAAAAGAACACACGTGGTGATCATGTGTCTCCGCCGATGGCGTGGGAGGCAGAGAATCACACTGCACGTTCTAGCCCCTGGCCCCTTGCAGAGTGTTTCTGGCCAAAGACATCACAGACAGCAGAATCTGTTGGTTTAAAGGATTTCTTCCAGAAACCATCAAGCCCCCGACTGATCTCACTAACCAATCGTATGGCCAATGTTGATCTTTCCCCAACCTCATCTCTTGAATCAAGCAAATTGCCTTTCCGCCCCCATCCCTGGAATGCTTGGCAAGTCCAGCTTACCAAGAGGCCGCACAGGGAGACAGTGTTCCTGCATATATAAGCCCCACATGAGCTGAGCTGTGCCCCCTGCGACGCCGAGAGCCATCACTGGGGGACAGGGGTAGATGGTGAGAGACCGAGCTGTGAGCGCTTTCCTCAGTGATGGTGTATTAGGACCCTGCCTCCCCGGGGCCCTTGTCAAGGCTTCCACTTATTGTGGGCAGACATTGGTTTACTCACTTAAAAATCATAAAAGCCAATGGGGTTTTCTTACCTTTCTCTTGGTTGGTTCAGAGGAGAAGCCAGTGTCCTCTCATTTCCGCATTGTCTCTTACTGATCATAATGACAAGAACTTTTTTTTTTTTTTTTTACAAAAACTGTCTTTTACGTGGAAATCTTGACTATGCCCAAGAGCTAACGAGGGACAGATTTAGCTCCATGGAGTTAAGGACAAATTACAGTGGCAGGTGAAATCTGAACATCTCGTCTGAGGACAACTCAGATGAGTGGAAGCAAAGTGCTCCTGAGTCTGGGAAGTAAGCTCTGGCTCCGGGAAGGCAGGAAGGCAGTTGTCAGAAGCCGGCTGCTTGCCACACCCCTCGTAGTTCCGGGGGGGGGGGGGGGGGGGGGGGGCACCTGCAGGGGCCTGTTTTCTAGGAGGAGACGTGACTTTCCCCAGAGACACTCATGGAGTGTTGCTACGATTCTGTAACTAACCTCGGGTTCTTAACCTTCAGTATCTTGTGCCATGGACGATCTTTCTAGATTCCTTGTCTATTTCGGACCTACCACACACTGACTATCCAACACCAACATGCGGTTCAGGGACCAGAGTCCTCATCCTGGTGCATGTGACAGTTAGGAGAACACCGGGTAAGAGGTGAGAAGACTGGAATGCCAAGTTCACCTGGGCTGTTGAGCGTTGGGTGGCATCTCGAGTCCTCAGGAAAGGCTGTGTTAGTTATCTATTGCTATATCATAAATCTTTCCAAAATCTAGGGACTTAAAATAGCCATAATCACTCATTACATGTCAAAGTGTTTTCCAGTCCAGAAGCCAGACAGGATACAGAAGGGATGGCTTGTCCTTGGCTCGCAATATCTGGGCTTCTGCTGGAAATCTTAAAAGAAACATCTGAAGACCAGAGGCTGAAGGAATCCACTTCCCAGGTGGCTCACTCGACATGGCAGATGTGTGGGTGCCGGCTGTTGGAGGGCGGGTTCGGATCCTCTCCACGTGGACCTCTCCACAGGACTGTGTGAGCATCCTCACCACATGGGCCCGGGTCCCCCCAGAGTGAGTGATCCAAGACTCCGAAGAGAAAACCAAAGTCGTTATTCTGATGTAGCCTCAGAAGACACACACCACCACTTTCTCAATATTCTACTGGTCAGAAAGATCGGCCGTGTTCACCTTGGGGGAGGTGAGGCAGAGGTGTGAACACCAGGAGGGCAGGACCATCGGGGGCTGCTTGGAGACTTGCTACCACAGGCAGCAGAAGACAGGCAGCAGTGGGGCACGGGGGCGTGGGCGGTGGACATAGTACACTGGTGTGGAGGGGTGCGGTGTGACAAAGGCTCTCCTGCCACACCATTTGGGTTCACATCCCAGCCTACACCTTGCCCAGTGGCCTAAGCAAATTGCTGCAGGCGTTTGTGGCTGAGTTTCCAGCCCCCTGCCCCCCATGTTGGGCCCGACTCTATGACTGGCTTTGACCTCATGGTGAGCACAGCGCACTTTCCCACCTCCTGACTTCAGGCCCAGCAACGCGCCTCACTTTGCCAATGTGGGATGTGACACAAGAAGAGGCTTGAAATAACTTTGCACGGTTTTGTTGCCCTCCTGCATATCTCCCAGCATTATAGGAAAAACATACTCCAGTCACACCCCCGGCTCAAAAAGAAGAGACAGGCCTGGAGCAACCTGAACCCAATGGGCAGCTTGGAGCTAACTCCACCTGGGCCCAGACTAGATCCCCTGAGTCTCAGCTGAACTGTGGACAACAGACACGTCAGGAGACATTAAATGGGGTGTCAAGCCACAGAAATTTTGCAGGGACGTTTGTTACACAGTACTGCTGATGCAATAGCTGACGGATGCAGGTGGCAGTAATAGGACCTGTCACATGACATCAGGAGGCTTGCATGGGATGACAGAGATAAAGTGCTATAACACCGTCTGCTGCCAGGGCTTACTCGGAGAGCCTTCAGCCTACCTCTTGGCACCCAGGGCTGCTCTCCACCCCCTCCGCGGGCCCTCTTTCCCTGGCGCATGCATTCCACCTTGTTCCAGGCGTCCTTGTCCTGCGCTGAACTCTGCTTCATCCTCTCGCACCTTTCCACACCTTTCCAGGTGGTAAGCAGCACATCGGACTAATTAAGCCGTGTTTGTACAATGGTGGGAAAATCTTCTATCCACCTCACCTCCTCCCACCTTCCTGGGAATCAGCGATTTGTTATTTCTGTTCGTTTGAAACATTTATTGGAGTCAAGGGCTTCTTTTGTCTCCCCACGAGAAATGAGTCATGGTGAACAATTCGGGCGAAGGGTGCGGGATGGGCAGGCCGTTTCAGGCTGGAGGCGGAAGAGGGCGGCTGGAAAGTGAGCGCAGTGGCTTTGAAGCTGTGGCGCTCTGAGGCCGCCCGGCCCCTCGGAACACACAGGTCCGGTTCGTGTCCTTGCCGGGCCGCCCACCTATGCTCAGCGCCGACTCGGCATTTCTCCACCCCGCACTGCACACATCTGGGTCCGGCTTGTTCTCTTGTGGCCGCTGTCCCGTGCAGCGTAGGATGTCGCACAGCACTCCTGGCCGCCCCCCACCAGATGCCAGTGGCACCTTTCCACCCTAAGTAGTGACAATGGGAAATGTCCACAGATGTTGCCAGATGTCCGCTGGGCACAAAATCTCCTCTGGTTGAGAACCACTGACCTAGAGGCGTCGAGCCGGACTGAGGATGCTTGCATTCGCTCAGCAAACACTTGCTGAACGTCTCTCGCTTGCCAGGCACCGTGCAGGGATGTGGGATTGCAGGGGTGCGTGAGGGAGAAAGACCTGTAGGTAACAAGCAGTGACGTCACGTGCTTACTCTCCCATACCCAGGTGGGGAAGGAGGAGGAGTCGGTGTGCTTGACATGGTGAGAATCATGAGCCCTGTGTATCCCCACACCCAGCATGGGCCTCAGTGCTCCTGAACCCCACGCCTCATGCTCTCCTCTGACACCTGTGTCCCCCTGGGAAATCCCTGCAGCCTTCTCCCTCTCCCTGTCAATCGGTTTATCCCAAGGTGGTCAGAGCCCCTCTCGTCCCAGAAGACCCTAGACCGATCCAGTTTGGGACCTAACTAAGGCTAAGGCTGGCTCTCCATTGAAGTGCATGTTTTTCTGTCCTGGCTGTCCCCTGGAACTATCTGGGGATCCTTCCAGAACACTGATGCTGATGCTGGACCCCACTGTCCAGAGTTGGCTTTCGTTGGTCCAGTGCACGGCCATGGGTAGCTAGGATTTGTAGAAAAGTTCTCATCTTACCCAGGAAGCCTGCTTTCTTCCTTCTCTGAGAAAAATTTTTTTAAAGATTTTATTTTTAATTCATGAGAGACACAGAGACAGAGGGAGACAGAAACAGATTCCATGCAGGGAGCCCAATGTGGGAATCGATCCCAGGACTCCAGGGTCAAGCCCTGGGCCGAAGGCAGGCACTAAACTGCTGAGCCACCCAGGGATCCGCCCTTCTTAGAAATTTTAATCCTACTTTCCCTCTCTGTTTCCACCATCTCTCTGGTGCTTCTCTTTTGTGTAATTTGCCCATTTCATTCTGGGTGTTGCAATGGAAGCCACAGCCCATTCCTAACCAGTAGCAAAAATCACTCTGAGCTTTTTAATCCCCTCACCTGATTCAAATATACAGCCAGGGTTGAGAAATCTCGTTTAAGAGAAAGCAGAAGCCAGTGATTCTCTGAGCGTGGCTCCGACCCAGTGGCCTCACCTGTGAACTTGTTAGAAATTTGATTCCTGGGCCCCATCCCAGATCTGCTGAATCAGAGGCTCTGAGGATGGATCCCGGCAATCTGGGCTTCATATGGACTCCCAGGTGATTCTGATGCACGTCTCAAGTTTTCGAATTACTGCTAGAGGTGGCTCTTCCCCTAGCTCTGTTCAGCGATTACAGGGCCTGCTCAGCTGAGCCGAAGCCTGACCGTGTCCAGACCAGCCTCATGGCACTGGGCAGGTGTGCTAAGATGGAGCTGAGGCACCCTGGGAGGGCCCTGGACTCCTGGTAGGGCACCCCACTCCCCTCTCGTGGTCCAGGTTAGATGCCCACCCAGGCTCCTGCTTGGTTTTCTATTTTGTGGTCAAACTCCAGGAGGGCTGTGATCTGCTCTGAGTTCCAGCCTCACCCTGACACCTCGAGAACTTCTAGCCACCTCCCTAGAGTCTCGATGGGCCCCACAATCAGGGTCCAGCGGCATCAATTCCCCGAGATGCCTGCACCTGACTTTCCCCACCAGCTCTGACACCTTATGCGCTTCTGAGCTTGGAGACATTTTGCTCACCCACATCGTGAGGCTGGCCCTCACCCCTGCAGGAGCAGCCTTAGAGTCTGTCTGGATCCCATCCCCCAGCCCCAGTGCTGGCCTCCACCTCTCCCCCAGGCAGCCTGTGCAGACTGTGTAGGAATGGGGCCTCCAGCCAACCTGCCTCCCTCCGCATTCTTCTGACTTTCCTACCTATTCCCGAATGCACTCACTCCCTTTTCAGAGAGAGCTTTCCTGCTGCACGGAAAATAAAACACATCAGAGGTCCAAGGGGTTAAGCTGGTGATGAGGAGGGAAGAGAAAAAGATACAGCAAGAGTAAAAGCAGATAAGATTAAGTGGGGAAGAGATCAGGCCAGGAGAACATGGAGACAGAGACACAAGAAAGTGAAATGAGTCACTGCCGTGGAAAAGAAAGAAATTATATGAGGAGGAAAGAATTATAGGAGTTGCATTGGAAAGTAGAAGGATAAGAAAGCATGAATAAATGTATAGAGATCCAGAGGGAATTTCGATTCCGACAAAGTTTCTCAACTAGTCCTAAAAGGAGGAGGAGGAAAAACAGATAATGGAGACAGAATTTAACCTATAAACTTGTGTGGAAACTCGCGTGTTCCCAGGGGGCTCGGGCATGGGAATTTGCCTTTGTGAGTTATTCCTAGAATATTCGTCTGGCTTCTGAACCCCAGGAACAAAAGACCAAGGTCTTAACGGGGGATCGTGGGTGAATCTTAATGAGGCCAATTGTAGCAGCCTGGATTCTTAGTTGTAAACAGTAGGACTTAACTCTGGCGAGTCGAAACAGAAAATGAATTTATTAAGGAATAATAAGTAGTTCACAGACTCTCCAAGTGGGTGCATCAGACTCGGAGCCGACGAGGTCAACCGCGGTGCACATCATCACAAGCAGCTCCAGCGCAGCCCGGCCCGCTAAGCAACCGCCTGGCCTCCGGGAGAGAGGAGCGGCTGCCTGGGTGCAGGAAGGACCCCGTCTTGCAGGCAAGGGGGGTTGTTGACAGGTGTCTCTTAGTATCCGAATCTCCCATCTCCTTCCCAGCCCGTGTCAACCTGAGCTGACTTCACCTACAGGGGACATCGGGCGATGTCTGGAGATATTTTTACCGGCCATCACTGTTGGGGGGGAGCTGGTGGCATCTGGTGGGTGGAGGCCAGGGATGCTAAGCACCCAGCAAGGCAAGGACAGCGTTGCCCGCCACAAAGAATCACCCTGACCAAGGTGTCCATCGTGCAGGGGTGGAGAAACCCTGCCCCGTGGAGTAAAACCTGCTGTTTTTCACTGAGCCCCTGGACACCCAAAAACAAGGATCACATTCTCCAGCCCCATTTACAGCAAAGTGAGGCCACATGACTACATTCCAGCTGTTGGGTTGTGGACAGACGTGGCATGTGCGACTTTGAGGGGGCGATGAGCTCCGTCCTTGTCAGCACAGGCTGCTGGACGGAAGCAGCACAGACAAAGTGACTTAACACACACTTACTGCTTAGTGTGCTGGACGCTGGGACTCCAGGGTCAGGGTGCGGGACAGCCGGTGGCGCTGAGGGCCCACTGCCTGGCTGGCAGAGGGCCGTCTTCCTGCTGTTGGATCCTGTGTGTTTCCTCCCCGCTCACCCTGGCGTGCAAGGGAACACGTTAGCCTGTGTGCCAGACGAGCCACTGTACTGAAGATTTAGAGCTTCTGGAAGCAGTGCTCAGCAAGTGACTCTTGGTAGTCGGTGAACAAAAGGCCCAGAGCCCTCAGGCCTGAGACAGGAGGACTCTGAGGCATGTTCTGTGGTCTCCCAGGCCCGCCTGCTTGGGCTCCCGCCGCCCTGGGTGCTCGAAGACTCCATTGGCTATTGTCCTCCTGGGTTGACTCATGCATCAACTGTTTGCACTCCAACACCCGTCTCAGGCTCTGCTTTGTGAGGGGTGAATCCCAAATCTGGAGAGTTTTCTATCATAAAGCCCAGCTCTAGGCATGAAGACAACAATTAATTTTTTTAAAGATATTATTTATTCATGAGAGACCCACACAGAGAGGCAGAGACACAGGCAGAGGGAGAAGCAGGCTCCATGCGGCGAGCACAATGTGGAACTCGATCTCAGGACCCCGGGGATCACGGGATTACGACATGGGCTTAAGGAAGGCGCTCAACCACTGAGCCACCCAGGTGCCCCAATTAATATTTTTTAAATAATGGCAATGCAGCAAGGCAAAGCACAGATTTCCCAGCTCACGGCTGTGGACGGGCACAGACGGTTGTCGCCCATGGTCTAAAAACAGGGAACTGCATTGACAAGCACAGATAGACTCTAGATGGTGAAATCCAGGCAGCAAATTAAATGTAATTAAGCTGCCGCGTGTGTGTGTGTGTGTGTGTGTGTGTGTGTGTGTGTGTGTGTGTTTGGTTCATAAATGTGATGCACAAAGGTGAAATCAGTTGCTCTACAAAACAGACTCCTGACCCTTCAGAAAATAATATCTTTGTGGCCAAAAGAGCGACAAGAGAGGAGAATGTGGGGGATAGCACATCCCAGGCTCAGTCATTTGACTGACTGGGTCAGAGTTCTCAACAGAAAAGATGAAATATTGGTCCTCAGTGGGGGCAAGGAGAGAAGGATCCTTATTTCTCCATCCCCGTTCCCTGCGTCTGCATATTGCCCCCTCCGTGGGGGTGTGGCGAGTCCCCTCCACGTCGGTGACAATTTCCCAGCTCTTACAGGATAAGCGATTTTTGGAAGAAACGTCATCGGCTGTAATTGTCACTGAAATAATCATGAAGCGCCCCTCCCCCCCAGAGAAAATATAACTTTACCGAAGTGCCACTGAGAGTGGAATGTCAGAAGTCTTAGCTATTAGCATTAAAACTTAATGCACGAGCTCAAGGTGGAAATGACTCTTTTACTATCTCTCATAGGCTGAGATTTTTTTTTGAGCACGATTTCCTTCCATTGTAACAGATGGGGCAGTCAGTATTACACACGATAGATAAATGAGAAGAAAGGAACCAACTAGACTCAGAAAGGCACTTCAAAAATCTGCTTTTTGTCATCCTTTTCTTCTGAGCATTCAAGTGGATAATTTCCAATTTTAACAAGGAAGCATAACAATTTCTCGGTATGACTGCTTAAAATTTGACATAAGCAATGACGGTTCATCTCAACCATTTTAATCATTCCAATCTTTTTTGCTCAGTGGCGATCACACCCGGATTCATATTCGTGCTAAAAATACAGAGGGATTGTTCTATTTGAGTTGAGGCTGGTGTTTTCAGCGTCACTCTATGCTTCCTGCAACGCTGTGAGCTCCAGGCATGAATCTCCCGGGCATGGGTTTTGTTGGGTGTTTGCACAACTATAGCAAGCTTGCTTTTCATCAGTGCCAAGGAGGACAAAGCAGCTAGATTTTACTATCAGGAGAATTTCCAATCCTACTTCACAGAAGAAGCCAAAGTGGGAAGGGATCCCTTTCAGGGCCGCAGGCCTGGGGGCTGGGTAAGACAGCGACCCCGGCTTCTGGGCTCTGCCTTCCACACGGACCGACTAAGATCCTAATAATGCGCTTTGCAGCCCTCCCGAAAATGGCAACAGACCCACAACCGTGGCCTCTCATGGGGCACATAGCTGCTGGCCTGCCGAGCCCACCCACCCCGAGCCGAATGACAGGTGGTTGCTTTAAGCCATTAAACTTTGGAGCCCTTTGTCAAAATAGCAAAAGCCGCCTGATACAAATACTTTAAAAGATTCTTTTTTTTTTAACTCTAATGAGCATACAAGAATGGCGATCTGAAAATCATATTCCAACTCCTCAAAAACAGCAACACTTTCAATGATGAAAAAAAATTCAATCCTTAAAAGTAATGTTTTAAAAACTAAGTGATCCTAAGAGTAGTAAGCAAGACGTAGGAGCAAGTATCAACATCTAAAATGTGGTGACAGGCCCCACAGGATTCAATTATGGCTTAGATGTAACAATACGGAAGCAGGTATTTATGTAAATCATCCTCTTGTTTAGAAGCAGCAGGATTACTTTTATGTTAGCCCCTTAAGATTGAAGCCTAGTTTACAAACAGTGAAATGCATAGGTCTCCATGGGCACTTTGGGGGTGCCCGGGTGGCTCAGCGGTTGAGCGGCTGCCTTCTGCTCAGGGTGTGATCCTTGGGACCTGGGATTGAGTCCCTCATCAGGTTCCCCGCAGGGAGCCTGCCTCTCCCTCTCCCTGTGTCTCTGCCTCTCTGTGTGGCTCATGAATAAATAAGTAAATAAATAAATCTATAAAAAATGAAAAAATAAATGGGCACTTTGGTCAGTTTTGATGACGCACACACACGTATCCTAGCAGAACATAGGACATGTCCACCATCCAGACAATTCCACCGTGTTTCTTCTTAATTACTCCTTCTCTACCCAGAAGCAACCATGGAGCCACTTTCTGTCAATACAAATTAGATTTGTCTTTCCTAGAACTTCACACAATCCTATGGCATGTACTCCACTGTGCCTGGCTTCTTTCACTCTGCACAATGGGAAATTCGTCTTTGCATGCTGTCGCGTGTGTCAATAGTTCATTCCTTTTTATGAGTGGGTTGTATTCCATTCTATGGCTACACCACTCCTTCTACTGCTGTGTTAGCCGTTCTCCTGTGCATAGACACCTGGAGTGCTTCCAGGTTTGGGTGACTACGTAAGACAGCTTCTTGCACAAGGTTTTTGTAGCTATATTGTTTACTTTCTCTTAGGTAATCACTTAAGGGTGAGATTGCTGGGACCAGATAGATATGTGCTAAATTTTTTTTTAATTTTAATTTATTTATTTGAGAGAGACAGTGTGCACACATGTGTGCTCACGAGCTAGGGCAGAGAGAGAGGAAGAGCACACTCCCTGAAGAGCACAGGGCCCTATGCTGGACTGGATCTCATGACCCTGAAATCATGACTTGAGCCAAAATCAAGAGTTGGTCGCCCAATCAAGTGAGCCACCCAGGCTCCTTAGTACACACTAAATTTCTTTTTTTTTTTTAAACATTTTTTAAAAGATTTTATTTATTTATTCATAGACATAGAGAGAGAGGCAGAGACACAGGAATAGGGAGAAGCAGGCTCCATGCAGGGAGCCCGACGTGGGACTCGATCCCGGGTCTCCAGGGTCACACCCCAGGCTGCGGTGCCAAACCGCTGCACCACCGGGGCTACCCCACACTAAATTTCTTAACAAACTACTAAATGGTTTCCCAAAGCGGTGGCACTACTTTTTTTAAGTCAACTCTATGCCCAACATGATGCTCAAACTTACTATCCCGAGATCAAGAGGTGCACGGTCTACCAAGAGAGCCAACCAGGCACCCAGCAGTGGCACTATTTTAAATGCCCACCAACCAGCACTTTCTGAGAATTCTGGTTCCCCTTGCCCTGCCTGAATGTTTTCCTAACATCAGCATTCTAGTGCCTGGATAGTGCTATTTCATTGTGGCCTACGTCACTTGTTTTTAAAGGTTTTCTTTGCATGCAGGGGTTGAATAACACATGTTTCATGAAACAATAACGATCTGGAGTACCTGTCAGTATGGAGGTGGCCAGTTCAACATCTTGGAAAAGAATAAATCAGAAGCAATAGGAACCTACCTCTTTTTTTTTTTAAGATTTTTTTTTTTCATTTTAGAGAGAGAGAGAGCATAAGCAGGAGCAGAGGGAGAGGGGGTGAGGGTCTGCAGCAGACTCTGTGCCGAGCACAGGGCCAGATACGGGGCTCGATCCCAGGACCATGACCTGAGCTGAAAGCAAGAGTTGGCCACTCAACCGACTACATCCCCCAGGAGAACGCGGCTCTTAACACAAAGACCCATCTAATGATACTACATTTTTACATAGTTATGTTTCAAATTAGTGGACTTTATTGAACCAGGGCAACACGGCTTCTAAGTACGCCATCGTAAGATGAAGAACGGTTGGGACATGTGATAACAATGAATAAACAGAAATGAGGATGTGCGTGGGGTGAGGATGCAGGTGGAGACCAGAAACTAGGCCACTAATATCCACGATTAAAGGTGTCGCTCTCTTAATCATCCTTGACAGGCTTGATTCAGTCCCAGAGCGATGCTTGCCCCTGGCAGTTTCATTCCTTGAAATATCTGCTGAGCCCCAGCCTCGTGCTGAGAATCGAGACAAGGTCAGGACGTGACAGACATTCACTGCCTCCGTGGAGGTGGCAGTTGAGGGAGTGAGACCGGACAAAGAGAAGGGGGTTCCAGGACGCCACCGGCAAGCACGCAAGAGGCCCCACCTGGGATGGAGGGCTTCACGGAGGAAGTCCAGGACGCTGAGTGGCTCCCACAGCTGGCGACACGGCAGGAGGGTTCCCGGAGGGGACGAGAGCACACACGCCGCACGAGGGGGCACGGGGAGCACAGCGTATCTGCAGCGGGGAGCTTTGGAGGAGGCACATCTTGAGGACCTGTTTGGTTTTTTGTTTTTTTTTTAAGATTTTATTTATTCGTGAGAGACACACAGAGAGAGGCAGAGACGCAGGCAGAGGGAGAAGCAGGCTCCCTGCGGGGAGCCCGACGCGGACTCGATCCCAGGACCCCGGGGTCACACCCTGAGCCGAGGCAGGCGCTCGACCACGGACCCCGGGCGCCCCGATCCTGAGGGTCGGGCACATCCAAACCACAGCCATTACTCAGGGCCGCGCAGAGGCCTTTTCTGGAGTTACGAAGGAACGTGAAGCGGAGCAGCTGCGGGGGATCCGTCTAGTGTTTTCCTCGATAAGTTCAGCCTGAAGTCACCACACAACCCGCGTCCCCCTCCCGGGGACCGAGCCGAGGAGCCAGACGCAGGTGCTCAAGGGTGTGCGCGCAAACGCTCCCAGCGGCGACAAGTGCCAAGAGGTGGCCCGAGTGTCACTGCGGGTGGGTGGGCGGATGGCCGAGGCCTGGAGACGGCCCGTCGCTGAGCTGCGGAGAGGGGGCCCGGGGGGGAGCCGGGAGGGCCCGAGCCGGCAGCAGGGGAGCCACCCCGACCGAGCCCATCGGGGCCAGCAGGTTAGCGGCCGAGGGCCGGGGTGGCGGGCGGAGGGCCCTTCACGGTGGCTTCCCTCCTGCGGGGCGCGCCCTGGACAGGCCTCCGCGGGGGCACGGCCCGTCCATGTCCCAAAGGGTCACCGGCGCCCCGATCTGTGCCGCGTGTGGCACAGCTGTTCCCAGGCCGGGGTGTGGCGAGGGATCTGTTTAGGGAAGACCCGTGAACTGGGAGAACGAGACTCGGGGGCGGGGGTGCAGGACACTGGGGCAGCTCAGGGGACAAGGCGCGGCGGCGGGGGGGAGACGACGGGTGGGCAGTCGGGCTTCGGGCCCAGCTCCTGCCGAGCCCCGCCGGGACCAGGACGCAGTCCGCGGCCCGGGGGCTCCGAGGTCACCGGGCCAACCTTGCAGAGGGGATTGTGCCCTGTTCCCACGCCGCTGCGATCCTGGCCTGTCACCATCGCTCCCGCACAGGCCGAGTGTGTGCAGGCCCACGGGGCCCGGGCCCCTGCAAGGAGCAGCCACCGGCCGGTCCCTAGCGCCGGGCCATGCCGTGGGCATCCGACCGGTCCCGGGATGGGCCGTTCCAGCTCTGCAACTGTTTAGGGTTATAATTTCTGTTTCGAACTATGATCACAGACAACTCTGCGGTTTATCTGATCAACTGATCACCTGAAGATAAAATGCATCTTGGGGAAACAGTCGTTATAATGATAAAATCAACCAAAGCTTATGATTTTGTTACTCCAGGCCAGGCACCCTGGAAAGCGCTTTCCACCAGCGAGCGTCCAGGACTCTCGGGGAGCCCAGCGGGAAAGGGTATGACCTTTCATCAGCTGACGAAACAGGGAGGTTCAGGCAGCCCAAGAGGAGACGGGGATTTGAACCTACTTCTGACTCCAAAGCTCATCAGCTCCTTGCTCTCCTGAAGAGAAGACAGGTTAAATTGGGTGCAATTACAGGACGACTGAGGCCCCAATCTGGGACACCTGGGGGGCTCAGCGGTTGAGGGTCTGCCTTTGGCTCGGGTCATGATCCCACGCTCCCAGAATCGAGTCCCGCATGGGGTTCCCCACAGGGAGCCTGCTTCTCCCTCTGCCTGTGTCTCTGCCTCTCTCTGTCTCTTTTTTTAATAAAATCTTAAAAAAAAAAAAAAAAGAAAAGAGGCCCCAATCCTAAATATTCAAAGGCCTAGAGCTCAGGGTTTTCACTTCTTGTCTCTGTTTTTCCTCCCTCAGTCCCCTCCCATAGGTGTCAACAGCAGGGAGAAGAAGCCCTATTCAAGCATGAGGTTCCAGAGTGTCCACAGTCCTCGCAGAGTCGCGTTAACTCAATAGCAGACTGGCAGCGTAGACGGCATTCTAAACCAGAGGTCAGCAACATTTTCTGTAAAGGCCAGAGAATAAATATTTTAGCTTTTGCTGTCCACATGGTCCCTGCCACAACTATTCAGCGCTGCCATTGTAGCTGAACGTGGCCATAGACGATATGTCGGTGAATAGGCATGAGTGTGCGCCAATAAAACTTTATTTACAAAATCAGGCAGTGGGCCAGGTTTGGCTCGTGGGCCGTAGTTTTGCCTGACCTATGTTCTAGACTAAGGATTTGGGATCATGTTTTTATTTCATTTATGTATAATCAGCCTGGTCTTCATTGCCAAAAATAATCCGGGAGGGTTAGTGGGCTACCGAGGACAAAACCGTGGGAGAGTTGAAAGCACAATCTCTGCTTGATGCCGTTGCAGGATCATGATCATTACTATCCTTTTGCCATTATGGTCTCAGATATCGCTGCGATAATGGCCTAGTTAGAAGCTGCTCAGTTTTGTTCCACTCAGCAAGGCCTAGCCCTCCCTCCAAGCAGAGAAGAAGAAAGAAAAACCATCCAACTAATTAATTCTTTGGTCCCCAGCAATTATGCAGGCCAGGACTAGTGAATTATTTAAAACTAAAAATTAATTATTCAATGAGAGTTCCCAAGACGCATCTCCGGCCATACAGTCAGAGGAAAAAGCAGGCCACGCTGCCACTACAGAATTCAGATGCAATAAAGCAGGAGTGAGAGCTTCCTGATGCTGGCTGGGTCTGGGAGTGGACGGGCCAAAGAGCCTGCTACAGGCGTCGGGAGTGGGGGGCGGTCGCTCCTAACGTGGGCCGCATGCCTCACTGAGGAAAGGTACGGGCATAGTGCATAAATGATCTAAACGTGAATGTCCCTGCCTGTTAGCAGACCAGGACTGAGTGATTAACTCAGCCTATGTTTGGCTTTTCTTGTTTCTATAATAGCAGATACATAGAGAAAATGTAATTTTTAGGCAAAGGTACTTTAGGGCCTTGGTTCTCTTCTTATTGCCTGCTCATCCTTGCCTTCTAAGAAGCTGGAAGGGGAAAACATGCGATCCATCCCAGGGTGAACTTTTCCCCAGGCATATGAATAAACTCATCCAACAGATTTCACAGATGATTTTCCTAGGAGCCAATATTTTTCCGCCAAAGATTTTCTAGCTTTGTATTTTGAAATAATTATAGACTCACAGGAAGTTGCAAAAATAGTGCAGAAAATCTCTCATTCCCACCTTCCGTTTCCTGCCCAGACTGGCATCTTAATAGAACCATAGTCCATTATCAAAACCAGGAAATTGACATAATCCCTACTTGGAGCTCACATTTTTCCTGCCCTTATGAAATGCGTATGTCATCGTGCATACTCCTATGCAATTGTGCCACTTGTGTGGATTCTTATAACCCACTCCAATCAAGACACAGGTATCGCCACAAGGGAGGTACCCCATGCCGCCACCCCTTTAGAGCGACATCTACTGCCTCTTCCCCACTCCCTGGCAGCCAGGGATCTGGTCCCCATTTCTACACATTGTGTTATTGTGAGAGTGCTTTGCAGAGGGTCATACTATAGGTGCCCTCTTTTTTTTTTCTCCTTTTTTAAACATTTATTTGGGAGAGAGAGCAGGGGGAGGGGCAGAGAGAGGGAGACAGAGAGAGAGAGAGAGAGAGATGCAGACTCTCTGCTGAGTGCAGAGCCAGACATGGGGCTCAATCTCACCACCCTGAGATCATGACCTGAGTCAAAATCAAGAGTTTGATGCTTAACCGATTGAGCCACCCAGGCACCCCAATATGTACCTTCTGAGATTGGCTTTTTACACTTAGCATAATTTCCTGGAGATTCATGCAAGTTGCAGTTATATCAATAAACGGCATGGGGACGCTTGGATGGCTCTGCAGTTGAGCATCTGCCTTCGGCTCAGGTCATGATCTCGGAGTCCCGGGATCGAGTCCCACTTTGGGCTCCCTACATGGAGCCTGCTTCTCCCTCTGCCTGTGTCTCTGCCCCCCCCCCATGTCTCATGAATAAATAAAATCTTAAAAAAATAAATAAAAATAAATAAACAGCATGTTCCTCGCTGCTGAGCTGAATTTTGTGTTTCAGATGTGCCACCATTCACTCACTGAAGGACACCCAAACTGACGCTGGGTTTGGGCTCCCACAAATTCAGCAGCTTAGGACAGGTGTCTGTGTGAACCTAAGTTTTCATTTCTCTATAATAAATGCCCGGGAGTGATTACTGTTCTCCAGATTTCCAGAGGGTATCCAACAAACTTACAATGTTTTTTGTTCTCATGTTCCAGTTCCAAAGAAAACCATTCTGTACGCCAGCTGTTGGAGTTCCTGATGAGATCTACAGTTAGCCCCAAAAGTCGTGGAACACCCTGGCTTTGGTGATTGAGCATGATTCAATCCCTTTAGTTAATACTGGAAGACTACATTAGAAATAAGCTTTTCCTATGCAGCAGGGATGAGGGGCGGGGAGCACACTTTCTCTGCAAACAAGTGGTTGGTTCTACATCTGATTTAAGAACAACAAAAGAAAGAGGACTTCCAAGAGGTATCTGTCAAGGGTCAAAGAAGTCTAGAAAACAATCTAATCTTGCACTCAACGGAGCTCATCTGAACGAGCAGTCCTACGCAGACGTGGGTAACTACGGGGTGGGTGGCTTTGCAGTGCCCACCTGAACTAAGCATCTCTGAAGAAACTCAACATTTTTTTTTAAAGATTTATTTATTTATTCATGATAGACATAGAGAGAGAGAGAGAGAGAGGCAGAGACACAGGCAGAGGGAGAAGCAGGCTCCACGCAGGGAGCCCGACGCGGAACTCGATCCCGGGACCCCAGCATTGCGCCCTGGGCCAAAGGCAAGCACCAAACAGCTGAGCCACCCAGGGACCCCCGAAACTCAACATTTGTATAGAGAGCACTGTTTCCTTTCCAACTTCTTCATCTTGGGCCGAGCTCTGAGGCCTGTGGCTTGGGATACGACACCTGTTAAGCCTGGCCAAAGAGCAGGCCTCCCCCGCCCCAGAGGCCCTTGCCCAGCTTGGGTGGCTTTGCGGTGAGGAGGTAAAAAATCACAGGGACCACTTTCACACTGCGTCTTGATTGCATTGTTGGTTTTCGTTGCCCACGGTGGAAGTTTAGCAATGATTTTCATGCTTCAGGAGAAAACAATGCTGAGTAAGAAAGCAAGTTTTCAATTATTGCTTTGTCACCGGGAGATCCTATGTCCCACACTCCTCGAGGCGGGAAGGAGCACGTGTAATTACCAGACGCATGTCCGTCCCCGGAGAAGTCTGGCGAGGGCCACCCGGATGGGCGCGGCTGAAGCAGCACACACGCTCTGCGTTTCCCCACCACCTGCACGTAAACCCTCGGAGGGCCCTGCGTTAAATACCGACGAGGATGTTCTCTGCTGCCACCTGACCAACCGGGGAAGTGCGGTGACGGAGTAGGTGTCCAACAAATATTTGCAGAACGCGCTCTTAACAGCTTATTTGTCTGCAGTCATTTGCAACAAAAATATAATGTCACAGTTCTGCGTTACTCTACCGGTTACAGCAATAGGGCAAAATGGGTATGAGCACCGAACTCTGGAATCAAACTACCTGGGCTCAAAGACATCTATTGTTGGCCAGAACATTCCTCGAGCCGTGCAGAAGTGTCAACAGTAGATGGTGAAAAATCCGCAAAGGGAAGGTTAATGCGAAGGACTGAAATGAAGGCATGTGTTTGCATCGTCTGCCCAAGTTTTAGCTTTCTTACCCCAAGATCCCGTCTTCGAGAATTCTCCTACATCTCTACTAATGTAGAGCAAATTCATACCTGCGATATCCATTACGGTATTGTTTAAATAACAAAAGCCAGGGAATGACAGAAATGTCCCCCAGTGGGCAAGGCCCAGGCCTGACCCCTAGGACACGCAGCTGTTGCAAACAACGGGGCCGCGCTCTACGTGTGCTGTGGAACCGCCAGCAACATTCATTCCACTGGCCAGAGAAAGTTCCATGATATTGCTAAATAAAAGTAAAAATTCAAGAAGCTGTTGATGAAGAGATTATATTCATAATCTTTATCATCGGCGAAACAATTCCTTTACTTTCGTGAAAGAATCCCCCCCCCGCCCCCCAAGGAATAGCCACCAAACACTCCACTTCTCCCACGTGGTATTTGTGATTCCGTTACCATGGGTTCCCATAGTGTCCCAGGATCATTCCTTTCCTGGGGTACCTTTGCTTCCGCAGCGACTGTCTCCGGGGCTGGGGTGCAAGGGGATGAGGCTGCGTGAGCTTGCGAATCAGGAAGAGGGAGAGACAGAGAGACTATACATAGGTGACCCTAACTTTAGCCATTAAAAATGATGATGAAGGGGATCCCTGGGTGGCTCAGCGGTTTCGCACCTGCCTTTGGTCCAGGGTGCAATCCTGAGGACCCGGGATCGAGTTCAGTGTTGGGCTCCCGGCATGGAGCCTGTTTCTCCCCCTTCTATGTCTCTGCCTCTCTCTCTCTCTCTGTCTGTCATGAATAAATAAATAAAATCTTTAAAAATAAATAAATAAAAATAAATAAATAAAAATGGCGATATGAAAAACCGATCAGATGGCCAGAATTTAGCTTTTTTCAAGTGCTCATATCTCTACAGAAAGGATGATTTTTTTTTTTTTTTTTTTTTTTGCCCTAATGAATACATGGCAAATAGAGTCAGTTGTGAAATCCAAGATGTGAGATTGCTTCTCTGAAAATGTAGCTGGGGAAAAAGTGAAGCAATTAGGTGGAGAAGTAGCTGCCTTGAAAAGTCAAGTTTCCTTGAGTGGTGAAATAGTAGGAGAGAAAAGAGGTCCCCTCGTGTGTCCTCCCCATCTCCGTGTGTATTTTTGGATACACTCTGATTCCTTTCTTTTTTTTTAAGATTTTTTTTTAAGATTTTATTTATTCATTCATGAGAGACACACACAGAGAGAGAGGCAAAGACACAAGCAGAGGGAGAAGCAGGCCCCAAGCAGGGAGCCCGACGTGGGCCTCAATCCCGGGACTCCAGGACCACGCCCTGGGCCGAAGGCAGGCGCCAAACCGTTGAGCCACCCAGGGATCCCCCTCCACTCTGATTCTCTTTAAAATATGCACGCCAAAATTTTATTGTAACGAATGCTATTTTAACCCCAAGGATGCATTAGTGTCTTATATCCTCTCTCTGTAAAATCATCGATGGTGACCCATACAGCCGGGGAACACCAGGAGGAGGAAGGATTTCGAGAAGAATTCATGGCAAGAGGATCTGGATGTAAAAGAAGCTTCTGCCTTGATGGCGAGGGGTGGGCATGTGGCGTCAGCCTCGAGCAGGGAGGACAAGAACCCGGAGAGGACTAAGGTGACCCACCCACGACGCCATGAACCCACCGATGTGGGAGATTGGGTGGCAAGGGCAGCGTATTTTGAAACTTTTTTCTTTATGTTGTACAAGGAAAAGCAGATAATAAAGATCCAAATTCTGGCGAAATTTCATTTCATACAAGGAAGCTCACCTGGCAAGGAGTCTTCATGAACTTAAAAATAATATTAAATTATTTCTGACATAGTTAAGTCAGAAATTACTATCTATGCCCTGCTCCATCCCTCCAAACCCCCATCCCACTCACCCGAAAACAAACAACTTTCCACTCTGACCTATTTCTTCTACAATTTAGCTGCATAATTCCAAAAAATAACCATGTCCTGTTATTTCTTCACTTATGGATTTTAGTCATTTTGTTGACTTTGATTATGGGAGCTGGTGATTTTCCTGGCTAACTGCCCCAGTTAAACTCCTCCCTGCCCCTCAATCTAGATATAATGATTTTTGTTTAGATCGTCTTTACATTATTATGGCTTCATAAGCAAGCCATGGCCACATTTCCCTTCTTGCACAACTCGGAACATGTCCTGGAATCAGTATCTGTCTTGTGCCACTGCTTGGTTTTGTAGGAATGTGTGCCGATTTTTTCCAAATGTATTTCAATGACTGTTGGTGCTTCTGCTCAATGCTCGGACACTCAGGCACCCGACTCTCCTCACCTCCCCACCCAGAGAGCGCCCCTGCCGGGGCCTGCCCCCTCCTGCTCTGGAACACACTGATTTGATCTTGAAACCAGGCACACAGCTATTATCCTGGAACAACCCCCCCTTGCCCCTCGACCGCTCTCTAGGCTGGATCTGGTCTCCTCTTGGTTTGCTACTTTATGTTTCTGCAACACATTCTCCAGTAGCTTCCCCAGGAGAGCCATGTGAAGTACACATTTTCCTTCCCCACATGGTAAATAATTTGCTCCTTCTGCCCTTCTGGTTCTGCCTGAGTGAGAGCTGCCTACGTTGGACTCTCCGAATGTCCCTCTCTCTGCACTTTCTCTCCAGTTCTGTCCCCTGAGGAACCACCTGACCCTGGTCTCTGGCTCCTGGGCTGTGACCTGTTTTCCTCTGCAGGAACTTCCAGCTCCACACTGCCCACTAGAAAGAGGACATGAGGCCCAAAGTAGATTTTACAGTAGCCAACACTTAAAAGGTAAGAAGTGGAATGAATTTTAAGAATATATTTTATTTATTTATTTAAAAAGATTTTATTTAATTAGTCATGACAGACAGAGAGAGAGAGAGAGAGAGAGAGAGAGAGAGGCAGAGACACAGGCAGAGGGAGAAGCAGGCTCTGCACAGGGAACCTGATGTGGGACCTGATCCCGGGTCCCCAGGATCACACCCCAGGCTGAAGGCGGTGCTATACCTCTGGGCCACTGGGGCTGCCCTAGAATATATTTTATTTAATCCAGTATTTAAAAATGTAATCGTTTCACCCTGTAATCAATATTAAAATGGTTGATCAAATGTTTTAGCTTGCCTTCGTCTCTGAAATTGGGTGTGCATTTTACACTCTTGGCATGCCTTCTTACTCCATTCTCTGGGCTCTGCTCTATGTCCTTCCAGAAACCTCCTGCAACCATGCCTCCCGATGCCCTCATTGCTAGAGTGCTCCTCTAGCACCGTAGATCCTACCCATCAGGCCCCTGGCTGCTTAATGCCACGGTTGTTGGGCATCCCTACATGCCTGGTCACTTCTAAACATTCAAGAGCCCCAGTGCTCAAGCATCTAAGTGGAGAAGATAGTCCTTTTGGATGCAGGGCTGGCCAACCTTTCTGGTAGGTGGCCATTGCATGGCGGTCAGGCCACTGCCTCAGGATTTCTCCGGCTGCGCGGCCTGTGATTTGTAACGTGTTCTTGGAATCCTCGAGGACTCTGTGGAAGGTTTTCAACATTTCCTGGGAAAGAACCAGCGATTCTTGGAAGGAGTGACTTCAGCCTTACTGGGTAAAGGCAAAAAGGAAACTAGGTGTACAGCCAGCGGAGGCCAAGACCCTGCCCACATGGCTCTCAGGCTGGAAGAGGGATAGAGGGACAGAGGGCAACGAGGGAGGGATACGGGACGCACCGCACCTCTTTCCCAAGTTGTTGGGACATAAGGACTCCAGGCCTGCCCCTGCTCGGGCCCACCCTGCCTCCCTGCTTCCTCCTCCCCTACCCCTCTTCTTCCTCTTCCCATGTCCCCGTGACAGAAAGACCCAGAGGTCCCCACCATCCTTACGTAGAATATAGTCCTCTCACGCTCGCTTGGCGGCAAGACCCCTCACCTGTATCTGCCATCCTAGAACAACCCGGCAGCGCAGGCCTCCTAATTGGTTTGTCAAACATTTACGTAGCACTTGCTATCACCTGTTCTAACGCCTTGTGCAAAGATGACCTCACTTAATCCCAACACCCCCCGAAGGACGTGCTGTTTCTATCTCCATTTTACAGATGAGAGCACCGAGGCCCAGGGAGGCTCAGCGTGTACCACGCTTTGTCTGTCCCCAGGCAGTGGCTCCAAGCTCCATGATCTCAGCCACGGGGCGTGACTCCCTGTCTCCGTGGGGTTCTTGCACAATTTAATGGGGAATAGGGAATGTTTGGGTGTCTTGCCACGGAGCGGTCTACTCCGCAGAGTGGGTTTAAACCCAGAGCCAAGCCTGAGCTCAGAGCAAGTTCTCAGTTCCACATGCTCCCTGGGGCTTCCATCGTGACCGGCAGCTAAAGCTGAGACCCTCGCCCTGTCACCTGCTGCAGTCGCCCCACTCACCCTCCCCTGCCGGCCGCCCGCTGCCGGGAAAGCAAGCCAGGCCAGGCCAGGGCCGATCCTCGATCCTAGAGCGATGACCTTTGCATAGGAAACTCCCACTTAATTACATTCCGGCTAAATTTTTGTCCATACTGATTTTCAGCTGTGAACATGTGTTCTGCTTTTCCTCTCTGCCTTCTCGAACGTTCCTGCTCTCAGAGTTCACAACATATTGGCGAACTTCAAATCCCTCCTAAGTGTCTTGCTAGGAACCAGCAAGCTCATACTTAATAAGATCTAATGAGTTTGGACGGCACTAATTTGCATTACGTGATGGTTTTGACAGAAGCTGGGTGGGAGCGAACCTCGGTCCATGAAGAAAAGGCTGGCTAATCATTTTCACGGCGCAAACATTGCAGGGACTAGATAAATACATTTTTCAGATCACAGAGCAATGACAATTATTTGCATTCACATAAATAGCACGCGCTGTTGGAAGGGCGCTATTTCATACACGTAATGATATCAGATTTTGGCTTTTAGGGCTGTCAGTTTTACCACATCGTTGGGTAATACAAGTGCCCTCTTGTTTTATTTATTTATTGGTTTCTCGTTTTTTATTTATGTATTTATTTTTCGCTTTGTTGTGACATTTGGGTTTGCCCTGTCTCCTGAGCCTCTTGCAGCCCACGCGGGCCTGAGAATGTGTAAATATATTCTCATCTCCCCAAATCCTATGCATTTTGTGTATCAGTTCTGAGATGCTGGATTCTTTGCCTGACAGCCAATCCTAGGTAGAGAGATTGGCAAAGGAAAGGTTTTCTGAATCAAGGAATGAAAACGTGCTGTGAATTTCTCAAGGATGGCATTGATGGGATCAAAAAATATTCCAGACTTGGAAACAGAGACATTTGAGATAAAGCCTCCTGATTCTGGAGACGATGAAGGGCCAGGGGTATACAGTCTAGCCTGAGACAGAGAGCCGGACTTTTTGACTCTGCACATGAGCTCTGAGGAGCCTGCAGGCCGGTGACACTGAAATTACCTTTGGATTAATTGTCAGGAAGTGAATGAATACAGGAAGGTGGCTTTTGAGGTTTAATACGATTTTTCAATAACCATCTAGGAGTAATTAATTCAAGACAAGTGTTTTTAAAAGTCTATTAAAATACAGCCCTGGTAAATTAATTGGCACAGGTTCTTCTGAATTCTCCTTTTAACAAAACTAATAAATTATTTTTCATGCATTTAATAAATATTAGATAACTCGAAATTGAGTTTTCCCTTATTGTAGTGCTGATATTTTTAGCTTGCATCCAAAAAGTGTGACATTGGGTATTCCAGACATACTCCTGGATTCTAGCATGGTAATTAGCATCTAATTTCACTGGGTTCTTTTCCCCTCAAGCTCCCAAAAAGTGCCACGCGAATTATTAATTATTCTTATTTGTTCATTAAAGCAAACCCTCAAAGGACATCTTTAAGATGACAATTTATTAACCTAAACCAGGTTATTCTGTGTTCTAAACTATAATAAAAGTGTGATTGTTTTAAATATTTTAAACTCAGAACTTTTCTGTGAATTCATAGCAACCTCCCAAAAATCTGACTCATTGCCATTTTACCCTTATCCCCAACCCATCCTTTTTAAATGAGCACAGACAAGCAGGAGCCATCCCCCAGGTAACCACAAATTGCACGGATTGAACACCTCCCAGTAAGAGAGAAAAACTTTTATTTTTGGTTGCTGACTACATCCCACCTGGATGGCTAAGACTTAATCCACCCTGGCACCCCATAAATAGGTGAGGTCCAGACAAAGGTAAGCAGCAAGTCCACGGCGGGATGGGCCCCCTCCCCTACCCAGAGGACAAGACTTGGGGTTGGACCCATCTCACTTAGCTCGTATCCCTAGAGCAGCCCGGCACTCAGGACAGAAGGTTCTCCGTTGAGGTTGGCTGCGTGGTTGCATGAATAAATCCCCCGGTGGCACCTGCACGCATATCCTGGCCCCTTTTGGGCAAGGTGCTCCTCCCAGGCTTCCTCCTGTTCCCTGACAATTTTGGAACGAAAGCACTTTCTCAGCAGTGCCCGGGCAGCCTCTACATGGGCCGGCTGCTGTGAGCAGTGGGATGTGGCTCAGGAGGGTCATGGGGGCTCACATTTTCCTTGCAATGACACTTCACATTCCCTGCTACTGGATTTGTGACTTATTATTGGACCCGTCTTCCAGGCAAAAGAAAGTAACACATCCTGAGGTTTCAGGGACTAAGCGAGGTCTCCTACATATCACAGGACATGTGAGCATTTGAGCGCCGGCTCCAACTCCCCTCTGCTGCTGAGAGATCAGGCCAGTGAGTGTGTGTCTTTACATTCACGAGACACAGGAGAGCAGGACCTGGAGAGAATCAGAGCTTCGCAGGGACGCTCGGACAATCACACTCAGCACGGTCCATAGGACTGGGGAGGGATGTTGAATGAGTTTCCGAGCGCCACACTACTGGTCCCACAAACCAGGTGCATAAAACAACAGAAATCTGTTCCACCCTAGTTCTGGAGGACAAAAGTCTGAAATCAAGGTGTCCTGGCCGTGCCTTTCTCCCTCTGAGGGCCAGGGAGGAGCATCCATGCCATGCCCTTCCCAGCTGCTGGTGTAGCCAGCCAACCCGGTGTTCCCTGGCTCATAGACACATGCCCCCAACCTCTGTCATCACAGTCTCCGTTCCCCTGAGTGTCTTTGCATCATCTTCCCTCTGTATGCGTCTCTGTTGTCTCCGCTTGTTCTAGGGACAGTAGTCCTATCGGATGAGGGCTGACCTTGATCCATCTGAACTGAGTTACATCTTCAGAGACCCTATTTCCATAGAAGGGAGCATTCATTAGCCTCAGAGGCTGGGACACATATCTTTGGTGGCGGTAGAGGCACAGTTCCACCCACGAAATGTGAACAGCGATGCCTCTTGTTTTCTGCTATGCTCATGGGGACACTTCGAGCAGAGAGAAGCCAGGGCTCTCAGAAAACAGCTTGCTACTCAAGGCTGGTTCTGCTCACGCAGGCAGCAAACAATTTCTTGTAGGTCCTCACATTTTAAAGGTCACCAGTTGGCTCTAGGCTCCTAAATCTATGCAGGGATGCTGCTAAATAGCTCACAATGCAAGGGACAGCCCCACAACGAAGATTGACCCAGCCCAGTATTGTTGAGACCAAAAAACCCTGCCTCACCCCAAAAAGGGATCAAGTGAGACTTTCGAGCATTTCTCTGTGGGGGATACATTTTGGGGACAAGCTTGAGAAGCCCTGCCCCAGGACATGTCCATAATTTTATAAACAAACCTGGAGCGGGGAACCCTCTGTTTCCTACGCAGATGGCCTCTGTTACACTGATTTTTTTTGGGGGGGAGACGGCATTAGCAAACAACACGGGACAGATGAGTCTTGAAGATGGAAAGAAAAGTTCTCGGAGGGTTCTGGAATTTGAGAATCTCCGTGATTGGACAAAGAAGATCTAGCAGAGAACCTATGGTTTTGAGCCACAGACCCCAGAACAAGGAGATGTCAGCCCCAGAGAAAAGCAAGTGTCCCAGAAAGGAACAGAGGATGCCTGGAAAACCAATTTTTGTGCCTCAAAACTTTGCCGGTGAGAGTAGACCTCCGTTATAGGTGAGCCACCACGACAAGGGTGACTACTGTTGACTCTGGGAAGCTCGGCCCCTTGGGTGACGTCTGCCGAAAGACAAGACCAGGCAAGTCAGAGGAAATGTTTGCTTCATTAAATAATTTGCAGTTCTGACTTTTTTGGTTTGTTTTGACTGCACAGACTGCTTCTCTAAATGGATGGTAGGTGTCCGCAGCCTGCTCCCTTGACTTCTCAGTCTGCCTTTGTGCATCTTCTATTTGCTTAGTTATTTTATGTATTCGCTTCAGGTGGTTGGATGTACGATGCTAAATGTCAGCCGAGCGTTCTTACGCAGCCGGGCTGGCTTCTGACACTGCATTTTGTAAGTGATTTGCTTGGATCACGAAACATATTTTCCCACGAAACTAATGTCCTGAAATGGTGGCTGTCCCAGGCCAGACAACGAAAGCCCCTCATTCCCACACTCCCCCTGAAGGCCTGGCGATAGTTTGGACCTCGATCCACCCGTCTCAGGGCTTTCCTGGGTGAGCCAACTGGGAATTTCCGAGCTTTATGTACCATGATTCCGTACCGGGTGACGCGGGGGCCAGGGAGCCTGGACTCCTTCAGCAAACAACAGTAGCTTCACTCTCCTGCTGCTGAGCTTCTAGATAAGGCATGAGCAGCAGGAACGGGAGGTTCAAGATCTGGAAATTACAACCTGGGACAGGGACTCTGTGTGATGAGTTGGCCTGGGAGACAGGACCCCTCAGAGAAGGATGAGCTTGAGTGGAGGGAAAGAAAGGATGAGAGTAGTGGGCCCCCCAAAGATGTCCACGTCCTAATCCGCAGATCTGGTGAGTCTGTGGCCTTACATGGCAAAAGGGACCTTGCAGGTGTAAGTTACAGATCTTGAGATGGCAGGTGATCCTGGATTACCTGGGGACGCTCCATGTCTTCACTGGGGTCTTTATAAGAAGGAGGCAGGAAGGTCAGAGGGAGAGGAGGAGGCATGAGGATGGAGACATGGTCAGAGTCAGAGGTTTGAAGGTGCTGTCCTCTGGCTGTGAGGATGGAGGGAGAGGCCAGGAGCCCAGGAATGCAGGTGCTTCTACAAGCTGGAAGAGGCAAGAAAATGGATTCTCCTCAAAAGCCTCAAGAAGGGACCAGCCCTCCTGACCCATTGTAGACCTCTGAGCTCAGAACCGTAAGAGAATGAAACGGTGCTGTTTCCAGCCACTCAGCCTAGGACAATATTTACAGCAGCCACAGGACACGAGCACAGTGAGGACCCAGATCAGCATCGGGCAGTGGGAAAGGTAGGGAATGCCGAGGAGGAACGAAGGTTATTCTTTCCTCTCGCCCCCTCCTGCCACCTTCTGTCCCCTGCCCCACTGGTTCGCTGAGGCAGAGAACTCAAATGTCGTGCATCCACGGAGTGGAGGCTCTCTCCTCCCCCAGGCCTCCTGTGCACCCTCTCCTGTCCTGGTGGCTCTTGCCACTGCCCTCTGAACCTGTCACTGATCTCATCACACACTCTTAAAAAAAAAATTATTGTGGTAAAATTTACATAACTTAAAATTTGCCATTTGGACGATTTTTCAGCACAGTTCAGTGGCATCAAGGACATTCACACTGTTGTACAAACATCAGCAACAGCCCTCTCCAGAATGTTTGCATCTGCCCCAATGGAAACTGTAACAGTGGAGAAATAAACAGTGGAGCAAGACCTCCCCACTTCCTCCCCCAGCTCCCCTGGTAACCTTGGATCGATTTTGTGTCACTGAATCTGCCCGTTCTGGATAGTTCTAAGTGGAGTCATCCAACGCTGTCCTTTTGTGACTGGCTTATCTCACCCAGTGTAGTCCTTCCAAGGTCCAACCATGACATAGCATGTATCAGAACTCCATTCCTTATTTAGGGCGAATAATTTTCCACCGTATGAACAGACCACATTTGTGTATCTATTCCTCATCCGCTGACGGTCACTTGAGTTTCTTGCGGTCACTTTGGCTATTGCAAATAATGTTGCAATAAACATTGGCGAACAAGCATCTGTTTGGGTCCCTGCTTTCAATTGCTTGGGGTATAGACCTAGAAGTCGAATTATCGGATCAAAGGAACTCTGTGTTTTATTTTGTGAGGAACCATCCCACGGTTTTCCACAGTGGCCACACCAGTTTACATTCCCATCGGCAATGTCCTAGAACCTCTCCACCTCCTCCAGCGACACTTGTTATTTCCTGTTTGTTTGTTTGTTTGTTTGATTACATCCATCTAGTGAGTGTGCACAGCACTCACTCTTGACAGAAAAACACCGATGTGGGGTGCCTGGATGGCTCAGTCCGTTGAGCATCCAACTCTTGTTATCTGCTCACATTGCGATCTCAGGGTGGTGAGATGGAGTCCCACGTCGGGCTCTGTGCTCAGCGTGGAGTCCCTCTGCCTCTCTCCCTACTCAAATAAATGCATAAAATCTTAAAAAAAAAAAAAAAAGGTGTGGTGGGGGGCAGAAATACATAGCTGAGTGCATAAGCTGGGGTGAGTAAGGAGCAGGGGAACCAGTGAAAAGGAAACACAAGTGTCCAGGAGGGAGGTCTTCATCCCCTGCAGAAAGGCCAGGCGAGGGAACGTAACACCCTGGAGAGTAACTCAAAGGTCGCCCTTAGTGGGAAACAAACAGGCAGAACAGGAATCAGCTGAGCACCGGGTTGACCTTACCTCTAGTCTTGCCAGAACATGGAGGCCTGACCTACGCCCCTTATCAGCACCCCGTCCACTGACAGAGGGGTAGGCATCGGTGCATCTCCTTCTCCTTATGATGACCTTAGCAGATCAAGAGAACTCAGAGGGAGGGGGTTTATTTTCTGCTCACCTGGCATTACTGTTCGATGAGTCCTGGTCTCTGAGCGTCACAGTGGGCCATACATTGACTTGTGGTCTTGTCCCCACAAACCCAATCGATTTGTGACTGGAGAATTGTAGAGTGGAGGGGCAGGATCAATAGGCCATTACACAGCCACTTAAGAAAGCTCCTCTCCCAGCCACACATTTTCTGAAGGAACGTCCAAGAGGAAATATAGGTGTAGATCCGCGTAGCAGGCTGTGCATCAGCTACGACCACCGACATGGGCCATCGAGGAAATGTGCCTAGTGGTCTTTTTCTTTTGTTGCCGTCATAGACAATTAAACCAAAGGCAATTTTACATCTTTAGGAGATACAGGTAGAGATAAATCAATAGGACTTGGATGTTTTCAGAGTTATCTTTATTTTAATTGTGGTAGGGGTAAGAGCACGTAACCTGAAATGCACCATCTTACCTAATGTTAAGTGCATCACTCCGCAAAGTGAAGGATGTTTCATTTCACATGGCCGTGAAACAGATCTCCAGAAGCTTTTCATCTTGCAAAACCCATTTTATACCAAGAAACAACTCACTTTTTCTCGATCCCCATTCTACTTATTGCTTCTCTGCCTTTGAGTACCTTAGGTACCTTATACAAGTGAGTCATACAATACCAGCCCTTTTGTGCCGGGTTATGTCACTTAACACGATGTCCCTAAGGTTTATCCACCCTGCTGCAGCACGTGACCGAATTTCCCTTTCTCGTAAGGCTGAATAATATTACATTGTGTGTACAGACCACATTTTGGTCGTCCATTGACAGGCATCTGGGCACTTCCACCTTTCAGCTATGATGAGTAATTCTGCTATGAACTTGAGTGAGTGAATAGCTCTTCAAGACCCTGCTTTCAATTCTTTTGAAGTGAGATTGCTGGATCATCATAGAATTATCTCTTTGGACTGCCAAATGACAAAATTGATAGTACAAAGACCAATCGACCAATTATATTTGTGCATCAAGGGCAGCGCATCAGAGGGAAATTTTCTGGCTCCCTTTATGCCTCATTTACAGTTTTTATGAGAGCTGTTTTTTAACTTATTATGGAAGAATATATACAGAAAAGTACAAGAACCATAAGTGTACAGCTCGACAAATGTTCTTAAACTGAACTCACTTGTGTAACCCACGTTCGTGACGAGGACTTTTGCCAGACCCAAGAGGCCCCTCTCGCAACCTCCCCGAGGGGAACCCCTGCCCTGAGCTGTCAACTTCAATAAGCATTGCTGATACTCGAAACATCCTGTGGCGGGGTGGGGGGGGGAGAATTTAAAAAGAAAGGAGAAGGAGACAGAGAGAAAGAGAAGGAAGGAAGGAAGGAAGGAAGGAAGGAAGGAAGGAAGGAAGGAAGGAAAGAAAGAAAGAAAGAAAGAAAGAAAGAAGGAAGGAGTCTAAGTTTGAGGGCCAATCCTTCCTTAGCTATGACCCATCAGGCATCGAAGTTACCAACTAGAACTTGGCATTTGATGGCCATGGTGGACAAGTCCCTAGAGCCCAACCATCACTCAGCTCAGTACTTTTGTGAAGGCCACAGCCTGATTCCCGGATTTTTATCCCAGCTAAGAAGAAGCAATGTTACTCTGGGGGTTAGTGAAATAGAGTATCTTTGACTCTGTATCTAAAGCATCTATCACTTTCAGAGGATAGAGTCCATCCTCTGCTCTTGAGGATGGAGATTCTGGAAGAGCACCTGTCGCTCAGTCATGTCCACTCTGTGAAGCCTATTTGGGATTTTGCAGGACAGAACGGGAGAAGCAGAGCCAGGTTCCAAAGGGCCGAATTCCTGTCTGGCTGGGAACATCTGTCCAGCAAGCAGGGAAAGCGGGGAGTGGGTGATTGAATGCCGTGAGAAGTGAGCATCACCTCTGTGGTAGCGATTCTCTGTTAGGCCAGGTGGTTTTTTAATTTTCACATTTATATTTAGCACAACTTCTGAAAGTCTTGTTAAGGGAGGCGTGGAATCGTTCCCCGACCAGAGGTGAGTATGAAACAGAGCGATGCTCTTGCAAGGCTCTGCAAATAGGAAGGGAGTGGGCTCACCTGAAGAGCGAGTGATTGTCCACACACATTCAGGGCAGGCGCGGACTCCCCAGTGGCAGCTGGAATGCTCCAATATTCTCATTTTCTCTCTTTTACGCTGAGGGGAGCACTAACAAAGCCTCCTGTTTGCCTCAAAAGGGAAAATAAGTTCCCCAGTGCATGGCATTTTGTGGGAGATAACATTTCAGTCCACGATCATATGGCTGATATTAACCTAAACCCTGATATTAACATAAACAGAAATAAAAATAATATTGCCTCCGGTCACCAAGTAAGTTTTGTAGGAAAATCTCATTTTCCTCATTTAAAGATAATCCAAGTCTCCAAGTGACTTGTCTAAAATCACCCTGTTGGTAGGAAGCAGTGCATGATCTCAAAAAAAAAAAAAAAAAAGTAGGTTTTGTGTCACAAACATTAAAAAGACTAACTAGGGGCACTTGAGTGGCTCCATCAGTGAAGCAGCTGCCTTCTGCTCAGGTCATGATCTCAGGGTCCTGGGATCGAGCCTCACATCACATTGGGCTCCCTGCCCAGTGGGGAGTCTGCTTCTCCCTCTCTCTCTCTTTCTGCCCCTCCATCGCCTCCCCAAGTGCATGCACTCTCTCTCTCTTAAATAAATAAATAAAATCTTAAAAAAAAAAAACCTCCTAAAAAAATCTTAAAAAAAAA
The DNA here is from genome assembly GCF_053574225.1 of Canis aureus. Taxonomy (NCBI): domain Eukaryota; kingdom Metazoa; phylum Chordata; class Mammalia; order Carnivora; family Canidae; genus Canis; species Canis aureus. The sequence continues at coordinate 118,291,186 of NC_135649.1, read as the reverse complement.
AAAAGAAACTGAGCTGGACATTGTCATAAAGGTTATAACTCGGGTTTATAATAATAACAATATAATCATAATAATAATCACAGGGATTATTCACAACACTGAAAAAGCTAAACAGCCTTCTAGTAGAAATAAGAGTTCCCTACTATAAACAAAATAATTTCCGTGTGTGCTCCTGTGCTGATGGGTGGGCTTCATTGCACTAACGTGGAGGTGTGTCTTTATAATAAATCGTTACCTTTAGTCAAAGCTATAACCTTTGAATCAAGAGTCAAGATGGTGGGCAGATGCCAATGTGCACTCGAGTGGGATTCAGTCCCCGTGTGCCAGCTAGCATCCCTGCAGGAAGCAGATGGTACATACTGAAGGGTGAATGAAGAGCGCTAGATGAAGGGGCCATGGATGAGAAAGGTGAGTGGGGTCAAGGGAATCCAGAGGGAAGCTGGAGCGTAAGAGAGCTGGGTGTGGGAGGTTGCACCGTTGCCGTCCAGTTGACCATACCTCTCAGCCAGTGTCTTGGGCTCCTGCAGATGGAATGCACTTCCTGCTCTTTTGACCCTGGGCTTCATTAACAGGTTTGCTTTGGCCAACAGAATGAGAGCAGATGTGGTGTCCACCATATCTAGGCAGAAGCTTTAAATTCACTGGTGTGGTTGACACACCCTTGGGCGTCTGATCGCAGCCTTGAGGAGAACAGGCTCCAGAGAGGATCTGGCTCCAGGTATGGCAAGACGTGTGGAGCTGAGCCAAGTCTAGCTCGGCAGAGCTCAGCAATGCCAAAGCCGATGCACTGAGAGCGAAGCAGCAGCAGAGAGAGCTCACGAAAGCTTCTTCCCTTGATTGTGCGTGTGAGCTGCGACTACAACGGGATGTAGCTCCTGTGATTGGGTAACTAATCAGTTGACTTTGAGTCAACCATGAGGGAGATATCCTGGGTGGGCCTGACCCAGTCAGGTGAACTTTATAAAAGGTGGGCCTGACCTAATCAGGTGACCTTTATCAACATGAGGAGGCTCCCCTGTTGGCCTCAAAGACAAAGCAAACAGCTGCTTGTGAACTGCCTATTAAAGACCACCCTCTAGGAGCTGAAGGCCTCAGTCACCTTGATTACAGGCTGGGAAGACACTGACCTGCCATGCCCACACTCCTCACCCAGGGAATCATGAGATAATAAACATGGTGTTGTTTGAAGCCTCTAAATTTGGAGCAATTTGTGACACAGCAGTGGAAAATTCTCAGCAGACAATATACATTCTCAGTGTGGCACCATTTAATACATTTTTTTAAAGGTGCTAGGATGACAAGAACAAATGTGTCGGATGGCCTTTGCAGGTCCCCCTGCGGCTCCGGCGAGGAGGGCCCGGGTGGGAGAGAAGTCAGACTCCCTGCTGTGAGGAGGCCTCTTGCAGGGCTTCCCGCCGCAATAGGGCGCTGTTTTAGTCCCGCGCTGACAGCACCCATCCTAAGGCCTCAGGCAGCTGAGTCCAGGGCCCAGGCTTCCAGCAGGCGCCTCACGCTCCTGAGGAAGGGGTGCCCCCGCGGGCCTCCGGCTCCTGGGCCGGGGTGGCCACGACCCTCCCCGGCTTCCCGCTCCCCGGGCAGGAGTCCTGTCTCCATCTGCAGACGATCCCAAGCTCGTCCACAGACGTGCCCTTGCCCGCGCGGTGGCCGCTGCACGAGCCCTCAGCGCATCCCAGCAGGGCCTTCCAGGCCTGGCCCTTCTCAAAGTGTGTTCCCCGGAGCACCGGCACCTTCTGCTGGGAGCCGTCGGAGGTGACTCCTGGGTCCCACCTGCCACACGAGGAGCTGCGGCCACCTGGGGTAGCAGGCGGTCCCGGGGGCCCTGGCCGCCCTCAAGCCTGAACCCCGGCCCTGGCCCGATGGTGTGTACTTCCAGGGACTCGGCCCTTAACCATTCCCAGGCCCCTGCCCCCCGTTTTTCTGCCGCCGTTGTATTTTGAATCTGGCCTCGCGCCCCCAGGCGCGTCATTGCTACGGTGTCTGTCCACCTGCGAGAGCCGTCCCTGGGGACACCGTCCTCAAGGTGCCGGGCACTTCCCGGGTAGTCAGTGGACTGCTGAACGCACACACTATCTTCCTCTCAACCAGGAGAGGGGACTCGACCCCACTTTGCAGCACAGCCGTTGTTACGGTCACTTGTGCACTGTGTCCCCACAGCCGGTGGCACTGGACTCGAAATTCAAAGTCATGGTGTCTTGCTTTATTTATTTATTTTTTGGATGTTATTTATTTACTCATGAGAGACCCAGAGGGAGAGGCAGAGACATAGGCAGAGGGAGAAGCAGGCTCCCTGCCTGGGGCCCAACGTGGGACTCCATCCTGGGACCCCGGGGTCACAACCTGAGCTGAAGGGAGATGCTCAACCGCTGAGCCACCCAGGCGGCCCTGTGTGTTTTCTAAGAGCTTTTCACCAAGACTGTAATGAAACTGGGGCTCCTGGCTGGCTCAGTCTGGAGAGCATGTGACTTGATCTCAGGGTCATGAGTTCGAGCCCCCTGTTGGGTGTAGAGATGGCTTCAATAAACAAATAATATTTCAAAAAGACTGTAATGAAACAAGATTGAGGGAAAGATTGGTTTTAAGTATTACTTAGTCATCATCCACCACCTGCAAATTTCAGCCCCAAAATAACTTGGAAAAAAAAGAATCCTGGGTTATTTACATTTCCTCTCTATTTTTAACCGCCTTTCTGTTTAAAACATTTAATATCTTCTGAAGCCCTATTAGAGCCCATTGAACCTGTAGCAAGATATTGTATTTATTTTTGTAGCTATTTTGATCCTCTTAGAGAACTTTTTGTTTTCATCGGAGCTCTTAGGGAAGGTGAAGCAGGTCAACTTGTCTGGCTGACTTGTCAACTGGCTGTGCTGGGTTCTTAATAAAATGGTGCTAAATTCAGATCTACTAATCATGTGTCTTTTTATGTGGCTCAATTTTTCCATTACTTGAAGTTCCCAAATGCTAATAAACCCTAATGCACTATTTTTGGTGAGGATGAATCGCATTATGCTTTTCAGAGTTGATGTTTTTACATAACTAGAAAACGTTCTGTAAGAGAGGAAAAACCACCCTCGTAGGGAGTACATCAATTGGTTTTTTTGTTTTTTTGTTTTTTGGTTTTTTTTCCTATTGATCTGGAGCTCTTTAAGCAGAGAAGTGGGCAGAAAGGTAAATGCAGCAGAAGGAAAAAACACACCTCCAGCTCCTGCTCGCTTCTACCTTCTGTCTCCTGGGCTACGGGTTCTTCTTCATCTGCTCCTTTCACACTCAATGAGCAGACAGTTTCAAAGGGGGCTCCTTGAAAAGGGTGTGCGTGAAGGCAGCAAGCGACCCCGGGAGAGTCTGTAGGAGCGTGCACTTGTGAGTCTTGCAGCCACGCTTAGAATAAACACGTTGCCATAGAGTCATTTGAAATCACAAACCCTCATTAAAGCCCGAAGTGGTGCAGGTAGCACTGAGGTAGGGTGAGAGAAATCCGCAGTGCCAGCAAACTTCTGCGGGAGAATTCAGGAAGCCGGGGAATGAAGGCCTCGTCCAGAATGTCCCATACCCCGGTGTGGCTGACAGTTACGTAGGCGCATACACGGGTTACATTCATGTAGTATGTAAGTCACACCTGAGTTTAAGACAAAAACCGGGGCGCCCGGGTGGCTCAGGGGTTGAGCCTCTGCCTTTGGCCCAGGGCGTGACCCTGGGGTCCCAGGATCGAGTCCCACATTGGGCTCCCCGCAGGAACCTGCTTCTCCCTCTGCCTGTGTCTCTGCCTCTCTCTCTGGGTCACTCATGAATAAATAAATAAATAAAATCTTTAAAAAAAAAACAAAACTGGTAACTAAAAGTCCACACACTAAAAGTCCACAAGTCACAGCTACCTAATCTGAAGTGTCTATTCTGTCCCCCCTACCCCGCCGCGCTCCTCCCCATCCTAGGCCCCCAGCCATCCTCTTCCATCTCGTCCCCTGCAATGGATATTTCTGTGGCATGCTACTTTATCCTTCCTCAAGCAGCTTCTGGCACAAAGACACAGCCTTTGAAGAGCTGAGTATCCGATTACTCATATTTCCTTCTTGAATGTTTTCTACCTCTCTCCCTCACTGTGGAGTTAAAAAGACCAAATGCATCTCTTCTCCTTGGTGTCGCCCAGCAGGATCCTTGTCAACAGCTGACCTGCGTTTCTGGGAACAGTCAAACCAGCCGGTACAGGTCGCTTTCAGCCTGCTGCAAACGGATCGCTAGCACTGCGCATCTTTTTTCTATTAGAGAAGTTGATTTTATTTACTGCGCCTAGTAAGGAAAAAAATAACAGTCCTTTGCCCCAATAAGCAGGAGCAGGGAGTGCTGGGGCGTCACTCTGCGGGCTCCGAGGACAGAGTGGCAATGTGCTGGGCCCCAACGTGCACACACCTGGGCCCGGGCGCGCGGGCTTCTCTCTGCTCCCCGCTGTCTCTGAGGTTACGCTGGAGCCAAACATCAAGTGAAAGAGCCCCGTGCGTTTCTTCTACAGTTTAGTGGGGAGATCATTTTGGTTTCTTTTTCAAATACTAAATAAGTTTCGTAAAAAAAAAAAAAAAAAAAAAAAAAAAAACTAAATAAATTTCGTTTTGGAAGAAGAAAGCTTTATATTTTATTTTATTTTTTAAAGATTTTATTTATTTATTCATGAGAGACACACACAGAGAGAGAGAGAGAGAGACAGAGGCAGAGACACAGGCAGAGGGAGAAGCAGGCTCCATGCAGGGAGCCCGACGTGGGACTCGATCCCGGGTATCCAGGATCAATCACGCCCTGGGCTGAAGGCGGTGCTAAACCACTGTGCCACCTGGGCTGCCCAAGGTTTATTTTTTTTCTCATTTCTTTTTTTTAAATAATAAATTTATTTTTTATTGGTGTTCAATTTGCCAACATACAGAATAACACCCAGTGCTCATCCCGTCAAGTGCCCCCCTCAGTGCCCGCCACCCAGTCACCCCCACCCCCCGCCCATGCCCAAGCTTTCTATTTTAGTGACTCTAATGACATTTCTTCCTTAATTTTTTTTTTTGGTTAAGATGAAATTTACATAAGTTTTTTGTTTTTAAGTGTACAACTCAGTGGCACTTAGCATAGTCACTGCGGTGTGCAAACTTCACCTCTGTGTAGATGCAAAACATGTTCATCATTCCCAAGGGAAACCTCATACCCGTTACACAGTCACTCCTCATTCCTTTCCCGCTTTGTGCCAGCCCCAGGCAACCATTAATCTGCTTTCCATCTCTAATGATTTACCTGTTCTGGACATTTTATAGAAATGAAATCATGTGATACGTGACCTTCTGTCTCTGGCTTCTTTCACTCAGCATGTTTCTGAGGTTTATCCATGTTGCAGTATGGGTTGGCAATTCACTAAATTTATCTTAACAGAAACCCATTTTAAATGAGAAATAATAATTTGCAACACACTTTGAGCATTTATTCCTTGAGCACCCACTATGTAGACTAAGGGAGTGCACTGCCGTTAGCATGCCGTGAAATTTGATGTTCTCTGTGCAATAAGCCTGCCCCGGTGGTTGCAGGAGAAAAGTGAATGGGCGCCTCTCCATCCACGCCAGTCTCAGACATGAAATTATCATAGGTGTGTCCCCAAGGTAGCTGGATTCTTGTAACTCAAAGACGGTCATCTTTGGGGAATTTATTCCTCCTCCCCTCCCACGTTTCGTCAGAGCAACATCCATGTCCTCTGGGACCCCAGGCAGCAATGGAGAATTGTCACCGTAACTCAGGATGTGTCAATAGCAGAAGGGAGAGCCTGTGAGTATCACGAAGAGTCAGCACTCAGAAGCCCTGCCCGCTGGCCGGGGACAGAGGACACACAGGGAAACTGAGCACAGCAGCTGGGAGCAAAGGCAGAGTCGCTGGCCCTGGCCAGGGAGGGCGGCCGGTCAGGCTCGCGGCTGGGAAAGGTCCTGCGTGGCCATCTGACCTGAAATAGGCCTTGCAGGGACAGTCAGACTTGGCAGAAAGTGGGGCTTGGATATGACTCTGTGGCCAAAGGAAAGGTTTGAGCCAAGACGTGACTGAAAGAATATAAGACAAGGCGGAAGCCCTTTTGTTCAGACTCAAATATGTATTTGGAAATGAGCAGAATTGGTCCATGTGGAAGGGAAGCAAAAGAAAAGGAACCCCTGCCCTCGCTTTCCTTCCTCCAACTTCCCGCAGGCACTGCCTGACTTCCAGCCTGCTCCAGGTCAGGTGGCAACGACCATAGGCGGCAACCGCAAGGTCTTCGGGCATCCAAGGAGGCATGATCCGGCCTCTGCTAGGGCTCCAAAGGAATTTCCCATCATGCCTCTGTTCCCATCCTGCATAACAGGCCCCGAGGGCTCTCTCATGGGGTCTCATGAGTGGAGACTTTGCTCTTGTGTTCCTTCTCTCTGACACATGTCCTCTCTTCACCCCCGTGCCAAGCGCTTCTCCACTCTTCCAGACCCAACTCTCCGACTTGCAAGTAGAGTAACTCCCTCCTTTTATACTCCCATCAAGTATATCTTAGTGTTGGAACAGTCATTCAATCAATGAGATCATATCTCCCCTGCCCTGCTGCAGGCATTGTGGACGATGCTGGAGCCTCCTGGACCTTCCATTTCAGCCGCTGAAAACAAGATGTAACATGAAAACCTCAACTGGTATCCAAGGAAGAGTCTGGAAAGCTACCACCACTTGGTAGAGCCCCAACTAGTTCCAGATAGAGAAGAGAGAAGGAGCCGGGGGCAATTCTAGAAGTGGACAGGGAATGAAGGAGGTGAGGCAGGGAGGTCATGACCAAGCAACCAGGGAACGTGGACACACTGCGATTAAAGCCGCAGCACACCACGGGCACAGGCAATGATGGGACAGATGGGAGAGACCAGTTGTGGGAAATGTGGTCTGGGGGTGGAGGGGCCCCTGAAATAAATGGGCAGGTGACAGCCTGGCTGCAGAGGCAGAAGGGCAGAATGGACAGCTGGATTAGATTTGTTGGGGGTCAGGGGGGAGCAGCGGCTGCAGACGGTGGTAGGGATGGAGTCTCCGGAATGGGGAGATTGTGATCTCTCCAACAGAAACTGCAAGTTCAGAAACGTGCAGTATTTCCCTGTTGGGTAAAGGGCATGATTTGGGCCAGATCGTTCCTCGGAGTGGATGGTACAGCCTGTAGCCCCTCAAGGCTGAGTCACCCGCCTTCGGTGCTGGGGAGGATGACAGCAATGTGACACACGCAAGCATCATGGCCATTTGCTAGGCATGAAGCATGACACCTGTCACATTTGCTTATGGAATGCTTAGCTCTTCAGGCCCCCAGAGACTAACGTGTGTACATCAAAACACACCCCAGATGTTACAAGTTTCTGTGAATAGGCTAAATAATGCACTGGCCTCCACGAGGCTGCTCCCAACAGTAGAAACGGTGTCCTCCTTCCAGCTCCTGTTCCAGCAGCTCAGCAAAGGCATAATGACCCCATCAGGTGACCTGCCAGACTTCTCAGGAGGGTCCTCAGCATCTCAGGGTGTCCTCCTCCTCCAGCCACGGCATAGGAGTCAAAGATGTGAGCGCTGAAATCCACGGCCCTGCCCACCCCCTCCAAACCAGCAGCTAGGAAGGATGTCTTCACTGTTTCCATCCTTGGGACAGGGTGGGGCGTGGGTCATTGCTGGTAGACAGCGAACAGAAACCAAACTATCTTGGAACCTCCCAGAAAACCAGCCAGCAGATTCAACCAGCCTGAAGGAGTAAAAACAATGGAGAGAAAGATTTCATGCTGTACCACAGATCTGGGCTGCTTGGATTTTTTATTTATTTATTTTTTTTTCTGACCAGCACTGCAAAAGAGATCGTTTTCGTTTGCCAGCCTTGGCGTCTTGGTACACGTAATTTTCTCAATTATCTAAAATGGTGAATGTCAGGGGCACCTGGGTGGCTCAGTGCTTGAGCATCTCCCTTCGGCTCAGGGCGTGACCCCGGGGTCCTGGGATCAAGTCCGCATCAGGCTTCCTGCACGGAGCCTGCTTCTCCCTCTGCCTGTGTCTCTGACTCTCTCTGTGTGTCTCTCATGAATAAATAAATAAATAAATTATTTTTAAAAAATGAAATGGGGATCCCTGGGTGGCGCAGCGGTTTGGCGCCTGCCTTTGGCCCAGGGCGCGATCCTGGAGACCCGGGATCGAATCCCACGTCGGGCTCCCGGTACATGGAGCCTGCTTCTCCCTCTGCCTATGTCTCTGGCTGGCTCTCTCTCTCTCTCTCTCTCTCTGTGACTATCATAAATAAATAAAAATTTTTAAAAATTTTTAAAAAATAAATAAATAATTTAAAAAATGAAATGGTGAATGTCATAAAGTCGCAGAAGATGTGCCTTTAAAAACTAGGTGTTTTTGAAATTTTATTGAAGTATTTCTGCATTTCATTGAATGAAATTATAAGTAGGGCAATTACAAAAAGTAAAGAATACAGAATTGTGAGCTTTTGGTACGCCTACTAGGCAAACTCCAAAATTAGAAAAATAGATGAATTCTTATGGGATAATTACCCTTCCCATACATACATGCTCACTTATTTCTATCATTTTTCACTCACAACTTTCAGTACAGATAATTTGCCTTCCACTAGAGTATAAGCTTCCAGAAGGTAAGGCTGTATCTTATTGTTTTTTCTCCTGTAGATGCATAAAATAAACTCAATAAATGTCAATTTGAACAGAATTAAATTTACATGACTATGACGGGTTTTTTTTCCGGTTTATTTTTGCCAGAGGATCTACTGAATCGCTATTTTAGGAATGCCCACTGCCTAGAAGGTTACAGTTGTATTAAGTGAAGTTAATTCCTAAAAGCATCCAGATCCAGCAAGGAAGTACAATTTGAAAGGAAAATTCAGGCTTACTTTGTCAAACAAGTTTCTGTTTTCAATGATGTTAGCTCAATCACGATCTGAGCCAAAGGCAGGTGCTCAACCACTGGGCCACTGAGTAGTTTTATATATGCAACCTCTGGAGTTTGCACACAGGTTCTGCAAAGCTATTTTTATCACACCAACCCAACTGGCGGTTCAAAAAATCTGAAGTGTTTAAATCTGAATGATTTTTCGAGGTTGTAGCAGGAAGATCCCCTGAAGAAGGAAGAAATCCTTATCTGGTCTACTTGTATTGACTGAGACAAACATCTAATTTAGAGGGGACGTGTACATCAGCTCGTGCACATTTTTAAAATACTTTTTTAAAAGTAGGCTCTGTACCTCATGTGGGGCTTGAACTCATGATCCCAAGATCCTGAGTCCAGTGCTCTACCCACTGAGCCAACCAGGTGCCCCGGCCCGTGCATTTGTGAGCTGCACTAATTCTGCGTCTGATGTCTAGTGCAATTCTCTCAGCAGCCAGTAACTGCTGTTAGGGTTGTCAGTACTGTTACTGTGAGGTCCTCCCTATTGTCAAAGGGGGCCTCGGGACTTGGAGGTCGGAGAGGACTGACGGACTGGCTTCATCCCCCTGCAGGTATCTGACTGCACTGTCTGCGGGCTGGTGTCAGAGAGGAGAGCCGGAGCCTTCGTGGCCCAGGGGTGCTCGATCACGCGTGCCGGGGTCGAAGCGAGCTCAGCAGCGCTCGGCTCAGCATGCGCCCCGGCAGCTGGCACCAGCCGCCAGAATATGCCACTCGGTGGCTGGGAAGCCCTTGCTGTGGCTCCCAGGGTCCTGCCGCAGGTGTCACAGGTCCCCAAGGACAGCTAGGCGCAGGGCAACTGGTGGATCAAGGGCCTGAAGCAGGTCCTCCGGCCTCCATGGGCCTCGGGCATTCATCAGGGCGCTGCCTGGAAATCCCTTCGCCCCCTTTGGTCCTTTCTGTCCCAATCCTGTCTCCTCCCTGAATGGGAGACGCGCCATGAACACAGGGCCCTCTCCCTTGGCCACTGCAGCCTGTTGGGCCTTTGTTCCCATCAGTTGTTTCTCAGCGCCCGCTTTTGAGCTAGCAGCGGCTGGTGTCCCCAAGGTTCGTGTCTTTGCGGGGCTGGAGGGCCGCCGTGGCTTTGCCGGGCGGCGGGCGGCCCACGGGCTGGGGAGAGGCTTGGGGACGGAAGGACAGCGACGGCTCCGTGCGGGCCTGCGGGCGGCGAGGCCGAGGCACACTGTCCCCTCGGGGCCTGCAGCCCGCAGGGTGGCCCCGGGCCGCTCCCCACGCCCAGGGCCCGCCGGCCTCACTGTCGTCCCACAGCCGCTGGCGCCCGGCCCTAGAAGCCGCCGTCCTCCCGGCCGGCTCCCCCCGAGTAGCGTGGGGGTGCTGCTCCCCCCGCAGCCGAGCCTGCAGCCGCATCACAAGCCCCCCCCCCTGCAGCTGGCATGTCCCCGCGCTGCCCAGGTGCCTCCATGCACCGAGTGGCCCCCGGAGGGGGGGCCTCCTGCACCCAGCCCCGGGGCGCACAGCGGGGGCTCCAGGAACTGGGGGGGCCGGGGACCGCACCCATCCTGGCTCGGGTGCAGGTCGGGCCTGTCCGGGAGGGCTCTTCACTCTGCGCACGTCTGATGCAACGCGGTTGCTGCGAGCAAAACAGAAAGGCCTCTGAGGACGGAGAGGGAGACACAAGAGGGAAGGGAGAGGGGAGGGCAGGGAGGCCCCCACAGCCCATCCACACCCCGGCTCGGGGGACGCTGTCCGCGGCCCCTACCCCACCGGGAGCCCCCATGTGCACCCCCAGAATTCACCTCCCTCCACCAAAGGGAGGCAGCCTGTGGACCTGTCTCCTGATCAGCGGGCATAGCGGACGCCGGGCCGCAGGTTTCCGCCTGTAAATCATTAAATTGGCTCTGAGTGAGATGAGGCCCAGATCGGGTGACATTGGCCCACCTGGGCCCGGGCCTGCCGGCCTGCCGCGTCTCCCGGAGCCCCACCCCTTCACCGCACAGGTCGGAGCCAAGGCCAGGCCGAGACCGGCAGGGGCGGGGGCCCGGGTCCCTGGCACCCCGGGGTCCCTGGCACCCGGCCTACGGCCACCGCTTCTGTTCCGCACACCCCCCTCCCCGAAGTCAGCGAGCCATAGGGCTTCCTCGCTGACAACGTGCTGCTGCGCTTACTGCTAACGGGTGTCAGGACAGCTCTGGGTACCAGTCACGGCTGAAAGAAGCCGCCCCTTAGTCGGGGGCCCGCATCCCGTGGGAAGGACGGTGCGCTAGGAGCGCAGGCCTGCGGGTCAGTGCTCAGGGGCCTTGCCAGGGTCTGGCCTGCTCCCACTCTGGTCCTGCTCGGCTGCGGGGAAGTAGCAGGACGCAGAAGGGACGGGCACTGGCAAAACGCAAGCCTGTGTGTGTCCTCAGGGTACCGGGGTGGTCGCCCTCGGAGGGCTGGATGGCCTGCCCCCCCCATGTGCGCAGCGGGGGGCGATCTGCTTCCCGACCAGGCTCTCGGGGGCCTGCCCTCCAGGGAAGAGCTCAGGACACACAGGGCTTCGGCAACACCTCGGGCACTGGGAGGTTGACGGAGCACCCGGTGACAGCCACTATGCTGTGACCTGCCGGCCTCGAGGAGCGGGACCTGCTCGAGACCACTGGGCTCCGAGGAGCAGAGCCAGGGCCCGTGCGCGTTCACCTCTCTCGGCGCCTGCTCACTGCCACGATCCCGCAGAGGAGCCGTGCCCTAAACCCAGGTTGGGTGTGCTCTGAGGGAAGCAGGGGGCTGAGGAGGGGAATTGGAAGGGTCCTCGTCTGCACAACATGTGTCCCCTCAGGGATCGGAGCCACCAGCGGATTCTCAAGAGGCCGCCCCTTCTGTAGAGTCCAGTGCGTGGCGAGCCTGGCGTGCAGCGGGATGGAGAACCCCGCTTCGTTCCAGAAGCGCGGCCCACAGGAGCCAAGTCTCATCACGGCTTCTGCTAAGCAGACAGCCTGTGGACAATTTGGGCATTCTGGCAGCCAATTAGCACATAATTTCTTGGTTTGTTTAATTTCCAAGCAAGAGGGAAACCACACGTGAGAGGCGAGATCAAATCTAAGAGATAACTAAACCTGCACACGCGCCGCAGGTCTGCGTGGGGCCACGTCCAGATCCCCGGCCTCGGAGCTGGTGTCTGGCCAGCTTGTGGGTGTTTTCGGTGGAAAGACAGTCGTCTCATCCGTGGGTCATTCGTGCCAAGACTCAGTTGGACCAAAATGTACCAGGAAGTCAGGACTTCAAGGATGCTCGTTGCCCACAGCCTGCGACACACACATCCCCACCCCCCACACACACCCCCATCTACCTGGGGCTGCCTAAAGAAGGAAAATGGAAAAAAAATAAAAAATAAATTAAAAAAATAAAAAAAAAGAAGGAAAATGGAAACCACTAGATGCCTGCAAGCAGCTACAGCAGCTGGGGGTGGGGGCTGCAAGCACACAGGCGGCGAACCCTGCGGCGACAAAGGCCACAGAGACTTCTGAGCGCCGGCCACGGTGCGGGTTTCCCCGGCGGGCGGTCCTAAGTGAAGGTCGCACGTGTGTATGTGACAAGAGCCAGTGGAATCCGCAGAGGCAGAGAGAGAGTTTCCCTGGCCGAGGACGAGGCCCAGCTGCCCGAACGCCCGAGGGTCCCCAGGGGTCCTCGGTCCCCCCCGAGGCCAGACCGCCGGCCCGCGCCCTGGCCAAGGACAGGACCAGGGTCAGGGAGCCCGCGGGACAGTGAGCGGGAGCCACTGAGCAACGGGTGCATTCATTACCCCACCCCGCCTCCTCTTCCAGTCCCTGGAAGTGACACACGCCCAACGTCATCAGGGGCTGGGAGAGGCAACAAGGAGCTGCGGCCACTGGTGCGGGCGGCGGGCCCGGGGCATCGAGCTGCTCGCACCCTGGCTGCGGGGAAGCCCTCCTGCGCCTGCGGAGGAGCCCGGGTGGCCACGGCGTGGCACCCCAGGAGACCACCGTGCTCGGGCGACAGCGTGTGGAGGACAAGAGACCCCACTCCAAGTCAGAGCTCTGCCTTCCTCATTTTTATTTTTATTTTTATTTTTATTTTTATTTTTTTCTTCCTCATTTTTAAATGCTATTTGGGGAGGGGGGTAGTAGGGGCTCCCAAACAGGACAATTTTGTCCGCCTCCACCAGGGACCCTGGTCACTGAATGGAAACACTTCGCGAGGAGGGGACGCGATTGGCACGCATGGGCTCGAGGCCGGGCCTGCTGCTCAGCGCCCTGCCAAGCACAGGAGGCCCCCCAGCAAAGGATGACCTCCAGATATAAGGAGGGTTGTGCTGACAGGGAGGAAACCCTAGGCCTCGAAGCGTGTCCCAGGGGGCAGCATGGGCGTCACCTCGGAGCTGGCGAGAAGTGCCGTCTGGGGCCCACCTCAGCCCCACACCCCTGCAGCTGGACCCCGGCTCCCAGGTGGCAGGGCAGGGGGTGGGCTGACCACACAGAGCAGCACGGGGCCTGGACGTGGGGCGCCCCGACACACCCTGGGCACGGGGCAAGCCTTCCTCCAAAAACATGACAAGTCACAAGAAGGGAACATTGATGTTCTCCTCCCACTGTTTCTACCTGGGGCCTCCTCAACTCCCATCCTTGCTGCCCGCCTTCCCCTCATGTCCTCTGTCCGCCAGGCGTGGGGTGGGTTTTTAACAGCTTCACTGACCTATAATTCACATACCGTCGAACTCATCCCTGCAGAGTGGACACTTCAGGGGGTTTGTGCCTTTGCCGGGGTGTGCAAGCACCATCCGGCTGCTGGGCATTCTCACTTCGAAAGGAAACGCGCTGCCCATCAGCGGCGCTCCACGGTCCCCGCTGGCCCGGCCCCTGGCAACCACTAATCTGCTTTCTGTGGCTGAGGATTTGCCTGTTCTGGACATTCCATATGCTACAGGCGGGGTTGTGGAACCCCCGAGACTCACACACGGGAGCCCTAATTCTCAGCACCTCAGAACGTAACCGAATTTGTACATAAGGTCTTTAAAGAGCTGATTAAGGTGAAATGAGGTCAGTGGGATGGGCCCTGAGCCCATCGGGCCGGTGTCCTTGCAAGAAGAGGAGATTAAGACGCAGACACACACAGAGGGATGACCACGTGAGGACACTGCGAGGAGGTGGTGTCAGCATGCCAAAGAGACAGGCCTCAGGAGGATCTGGCCCTGCTCACACGCTGAGTTTGAATTCCAGCTTCCAGAACCGAGAGAGAATCCACTTCTGTTGTTCAAGTCGCCGGGTCTGTGGTGCTTTGTTCTGAGAGCCCTAGCAGACTAACACGTGGTATAAATAGAATCGTCCAGCTCGCAGCTTCCCTGCCTGGCCTTCTCTCATTTTCCATCTGGTGGCCACCCCTCCTCCACCCCGTTCTATCCCTCACTGTCCTCCCTTCCCCCTCTCTCTTGGGGGCTCATCAACTTTCTTCTTTGGAAAAGCTCTAGTTCCTGGCCACTACTGCCAACCAATCCCAACGGATGCGGATGTCCTGGGGACAGCCTTTGGACAAGCCTCAACTATTGTTGAGGCAGAACCAAGATGCTAAGTTGATTTTTAAGATGTAAGTTTATACATGATCTGAACCTAGCGACTCAGAAACATTAGTTGTGGCATTTGCGAACTCATTTATCTACCACTCTCATTTTTTAGCGTTGAAGATGATTTATTTCTAGTTCTTCTTATAAATGACTTGATATTTTCACCCACAATATTTTGGATTATATTCAAGGCATATCATGAGCATTTTCATGCAATTTACTGTTGCAAATAAAGAAATCACATTCCTTGGTTTGTAGCTGCAGTAGGATTTGTGATCCTGTGTTTATATATCTGATAAATTCAAGGCAATTCTTGGATCTGGATAAAGCAGTCAGGATTCAGCCTGAGAAAAAAAAAACAACAAAAAATACATGCTAAGAGATTTATTGCAAGGAATGGGCTTGTGCCATTGTTGGGGATGGCTAGGCATGCCTGAAATCTGTAGGGCATGCACTTAGGAGGGGCAGGCTAGAATTCTCTCAGAAATTCAGTGAAACTGCTGTCCCCTGGAGAAATTTCTTCATTTTTGGGGAAATCTCAACCCTGTTCTGCAGGCCTCTTAGTTGATTGCATGAGGCCCACATCGATTACTCAGGATAATTTCCCCTGCTTTAAGTCAACTGATTATGGACCTTAATCACATCTAGAAAACACCTCCATGGCAACATTTAGATTAGTGTTTGTAGTGGGTTGAATTGTGTCCCCTCCAAAAAATCCTAACCCTTGACTTTATTTGGAAAAAGGGCCTTTGCAGATGGAATCAAGTTAAAATGAGGCCATACTGGATTAGGGGAAATCTTACATCCAATGACTGGTAATCTCTTAGGGAAAAGAGGCAGAGATTTGGGTACACACACACACGCGCGTATACACAGGAAGAAAAAAATCCACGTGAAGATAGTGGCAGAGATCAGAATGAGGCAACTGTAAGCTTAGGAAAACCATGCATTGCTGGCTACCACCAACAGCTGGAAGAAGAAAAGAAGGATGCTTGGGGTTCCTGGGTGGCTTAGGTGGCTGAGCATCCAACACTTGACTATGGCTCAGGTCGTGATCTCACACTCATGAGTTTGATTTTCACAATGGGCTGTGCACTGGATGTGGAGCCTACAAAAAGGAAGAAGAAGAAGAAGAAGAAGAAGAAGAAGAAGAAGAAGAAGAAGAAGAAGAAGAAGAAGAAGAAAAAGAAGAAGAAGAAAAAGAAGAAGAAGAAAGAGGGGGAGGAGGAGGGGGAGGAGGAGGAAGAGGAGGAGGAGGAAGAAAAGAAGATTCTGTCCTAGAGTTGTCAATGGGAATGCTGTCCTCCTGACATCTTGATTTCAGGTTTCTGGCCTCCAGAACTGTGAGAAAGTAAATTTGTGCTGTTTAAGCCACCCGGTTTGTGGTCTTGTGTTACAGCAACCCTACTAAATGGACACAGTGTTTGAGTAAATAAGTGTGGACTTAGCTTCGCCAAGTGGACATGTCAAAGGACCATGACATCTGCCTTCCCTTCCCATCCCTCTAGTCTCACCACCTGTCCTCCGCTGAGCTCATATTCCAGTGAGCAGAAAAGACAACATGAACAAATGAACAAGAACACTTTGAGTATGTTGGCCCATGAGACACGTGATGGAGATGGAGGGGGCGGCCCGCATCCCAACAGAACCTTTAGTGCCCTGATGGGCCAGGAAGAGGCAGGGCAAGGAGCAAACCCTGCAGGAGAAACAGCAGGTGTAGGAGTCAGGCACAAACAGGAGACATTTCCAGAACAGCATGGCCCAGGGCGGCGGTGGGATGGCAGTGTGGACGTAAGTGCAGGCAAAGTCAGAAGAGCGGTTCTCCCACCACTTACTAATGTTTATTTTTTCTCTAAGTACACAAGAAATCCATGTGTGTATATGTCTTCTGTCTATACGGCTTGAATTATTTTATACACACAGTTTTCCTGATCCCTGCCCAAGACCCGTTCTCTCTCCCCACTCTTCACAGAGATTCTCAAGTGACATCATTCTCAATTTCTTAAAAAATGTAATTGTGTGTCTGTGATGATACAAAAATGTTTTACATCTAAAGATAATGCTCTCAGGTCAACTGAAAGCATTGTAATGTGTTTAAGCAAATTTTTAAATTTTATTTTATTTTATTAATTTTTAAAAAGATTTTATTTATTCACTCATGAGAGACACAGAGAGAGAGAGAGAGAGAGGGGCAGAGACACAGGCAGAGGGAGAAGCAGGCTCCATGCAGGGAGCCCGACGTGGGACTCGATCCCGGGTCTCCAGGATCACACCATGGGCTGAAGGCAGTGCTAAACCGCTGAGCCACCCGGACTGCCCAAATTTTTAAATTTTAGAGCACTTTTAGAGTTATGGAAAGCTAGGGCCGAGAGTTCTGTTTACCCTTCACTCAGTTCCCCTACTGACAACACCTCACCTCCCCATGGTTTACAGTCAACCGCGCTCCAATGCTATTGCCCAGACTCCAGACTCTATCTGCATCTCCCTGGGCTTTCCCCTAATGTCCCTTTTTCTGACTCACGTCACACCCAGGATACCACATTACACTTACTCATCATGACTCCATAGGCTCCTCTGGGCTGTGAGAGGCTCTCGTCCTTCCTTGTGTTTGATGACCTTGACAGTTTTGAGGAATGTGGGTCGAGGCGTTTTGTAGACAGTCCTTCGGTTTGAGTTTGTCTAATGTTTTTCGAGGATGAGATGGAGCTGCTGGGTTTTTGGACAGTCTTAAGTTTTTATTTACATTTTTTTACATATACAATGCCTCCGTAAACATTAAGATCTCTTAAAACTAGAACTGCATGTGTAGTGCGGGAGCTGTCCTGCCTACTTTTGTCCTCTTTGTATAAAACCACAGCAAGCTTGGGGAGGTGCAGCCATCATTTCATATTCTTAGCTCACATATGAAACCTTCCCATTTTCGACTTTTACCATTCTGGGTAGAACTTTAGCATCTAAAAATTCAAACCACCTTGGGATTATCTACTCATTTGGAAAAGCTATTTTAGTCATCCAAGGGGATCTCTGCACAGGCAAACTACCCTTTGGGGAGCATACGTTTTGTTTCTCCATTCCAGAAAGCATTCCTTACTTCCGAGCTCTTAGGCTCTGCTCAGACAGTTCCTGGGAAAGCCTCTGTCTGGTCACAGTAAGCCCCCGGCCCGAGCACGGATGGCCATGTGCTGGTGGGGGCTGCCGGGAGTGGGGGGGAGTTTTATCTGAGAGACTTATTTATAGAAATGTGACTCATTCTCATTATTATCTCAAAAGTACATTAAAATGATCACTCCTTTCCACACTCCCTTAGGGACATTTGAAGAATTTTACATGACATATTTCTGATCTTATCAAGTGGCTATGATCTAGTCAAAATAACAACAAACAAAAAGACATATCCGTATGCAGGTACTGCAGGAAAGCCCCGTGCTGTCATTTCATTGAGATTTTACAGTGTTTTCCTCCAATTCTGGATTTTCTTTCTTCCTTTTTTTTTTTTTTTTGGTTTCTGAAGTCGATTTTATTGAGGTGTAATGTGAGTATAGTCAAGCCCACCTTCCAGAGTCCAGGCCTATGAGCTCTGGCCAACATTTGCAATGACGTAAGCAGCACCCAAATCAAGTGAACAGCTTGGTCACTGCCCCCACCACAGACACACAAAACTGCCCCTTAGCCCTCTGTAGTCGATGTCTTCCCTGACCCCTGACCCCAGCAAATAATCATCTCAGTAGTTTTGCCTATTGTAGAGAGCCAAGTGCTGTAAATGGCATCAAGGGGACCGTTGGCCTTTGAGACGGGCCTCACCGTGTGGCACATCCACGTGCAGTGCGGGGCCGGAGCCCGTGTCCTGCTGGGGCCCGTTAGTGCTCCAGGGTACGTGTGTGCTCGGTTCCTTGATCCGATCCTCCATCCCAGGACATCTGGGTTGTTGCCAGCTTCTGGCCACTCTGAATAAAGCTATTTGTAGACACATTTTTGCGTAAACCTACGTTTTCCTCTCTCGGGTTTGTACCCAGGAGGGGGTGGCTGCGGTATATGCGATGCGCGCAGGACACACGTCTGATCTTATCAGGTGGCTGTTCGTTTTGTAAAAACAACATCAAAAAGACTTGATGACAAAGGCAGTGGAGAGAAGGCAAACGTTCCACCTCCACTCGGTTTCACCTGTGCTTTTCTTGAAACTGCTGGGGTTCCTTTGTCGCTGCGGTGTTGTGCTTCTCGACGTGGGAGAGGAGTTTTGTGCGGCAACTATTTATAAAGCCGGCCTCTCTGGCAGGCTTGTTCTCTCCAGCCAGCTTTAAACACTCCAGGCAGAAGCAGAAACAAAGGGAGGGGGGAAAAAGCACATAGTTTCTTATAACAAAATATTCTTACCGAAAGAGAAGGGGAGGAAGGACGGCCCGTGGGAAATGATAATCTCCTGTTAGCTCGTCGCTCCGATGCCCGCGTATTATTTGGGCAGAATCGGAGCTCTCTCCTGTCCTGTGCACTTTGAGGAGACCTGGGCCGTGTTTTCCGTCACTGTTTTGGGTGTTGCTGGGTGGGTGGACTGTGAAATTATTCACTGATTCACAGGCAACGGGGTTAATGTTAGAAAGACCATGGGTTTTGGAGTCATTTGAGGGATTTGAGTTGGCTTTGCCTCTTTTTTTTTTCTTAATTTTATTTATTTATTTGAGAGTCCCTTGAGAGTAGCAGGCTCAGGGACTCTGCAGAGGTGACTGACTGGAGAAGCTTGCCATGGAGAGATTGTGATGGCAGCCAGGGGTCGGCCCGATCGCATCACCAGGAGGACGTCTGCGACTCGACTGGAAGAGGGAGACCGAATGTCAGGTGGCAGTTGTGCGATGTCAAGAGGACAACACCTGCAAGAGGTGCCACGGGATGTGGGCTCTGGATGCTGGGAAAGGCAGGGACACACGGCTGTCCCCCGGACCTCCAGGAGGCCACCACCCTGCCACCACCTTGGTATTAGTTAGCGCTGTGGTGCCCAGGGGGACTTGGGGCCTCCACAGTGGTCAGATCACACGTTGGTTTGAAGCCACCAGGTGTGCGGTAATTTGTTGCAGCAGCGATTGGAAACTGGTACAGCCACTAACCGGGGACTCAACTTGCAACCTCTGTAAAATGGATATGATCCTAATTGTATCTCCGCACCCATTTCCTAGGTTGTTATGATGATCGGTGAGGTCATCTTGAAAACGTCTAAAAGCTGTGAGAAAACTCTGTTACATAGAAAAAAAATGTGGAGTTCCTATAGTCTCGGTTCTTCCTTTGCCCACCACCGTGTACGCCTATCAGGGTAACATTTAATTTTCCTGAGTCTTTTCTGATGACCTTTCGTCTCCCCAAGTGGATGGCTGTGCCCTAGCCGCAGGCACTTATGCTCTTCTAGAATACATCAACATCCACTAACAGGATGAGGCTGGTCCCTAAACACAATCTGTGCTTGTTTTCTACCACGATTGTCCTTGTCTTTTTTCTTAAATTAAAAGTGCTTTTTTTTTTTTTTTTTTTATTTAAGCATGGATACCAACAGGGCTTGAACCCACGACCCTGAGATCCTGACCTGAGCCGAAATCAAGAGTCAGATATTTAGCCAACTGAGCCACCCAGACGCCCCCCTAAAAAGTGCCTCTTAATTTAACGTATTCTGAAAAATCTGTTGAAAAAAAAAAACAAAACAACACTAGAGTGAGGATTAAAAATCTTCATAGGGAAAAGTTAACAAGTTATGTGAAGAACCTTGACTCATTCGGTCTCTCAGAAACAAGGGTCAACAAACTTTCTGGAACCTGCCAGACAGTCGGTGTTATTCATGCTTCGTGGGCCACAGGGTATGTAGCAGCCACTTAACGCTGCCGTCAGGGCGCTGGAAGCAGTAAAGGGTTGGGCGTTCTTGTGCTGCAATGGAACTTGATTGATGGGCACTGAAATTCAAATTTCAGATAATTTTCACATGTCACCAGGTATCATTCTTCTATGGATCCAGCCCTCCCCCCACCCCCACCCCACCCGCCATCCTTTAGAAAAGGTATCCTTAGCTTGTGGGCTGTCCAGACAAGGTATAGGAGCTGTCATCTGCCAACTCCTGTTGTAGAACAGATGCTCCATCAGGGCAGGGAGCTTCAGCTCCCTGGGGAACTCCTCCTTCCCACGCTTGGTGCCACGTGCCCGGCCGGTCAGATCCGGGTCCCTGGGGAGGGGTCCGTGGTGGCGGCATGAGGAGTCCTGGCAAGGGGAAGGGCAATAGAGGACCAAGGGTTCCAGCTGACACCTTCTCCCTGGACAGGAAGATCCCAGGGATGGATGTCCGGGGCCTGTGATCGCACACGGGCAGGGACTTGGCCACATTAGGATAGGAGCTCTAATCACTAACTGAAATTCAGCGTTTCAGACGACTGTGACTATATTGCTCTCAGATGAATGACAGCAGCATTAGCAGTATCTTTAATTTGTTACCAATTTGTCACCAAGAGAAGTCTGATGTATTTTTAGAGCAGGTTACAGTTGAAGCAGATTTGGTTTATACTCATCACTATTTTGAAATGACAGAAGTTATTAGAGCCACTTCTAGAGCTTACTGTTGGAAGTATTGGGAAAGAAGCAGCACGTGCATGACTGTATTAGAACTCTAAAAAATATTTGATGACTGTATTTTAACAGAATTGGGCCTCTCTGTAATCCTATGCAATATTTTATGTATTTTATGCATTTAGAAACAATATTCACTGAATGACTTAAGAAGGTATAAGGGGGGATCCCTGGGTGGCTCGGCGGTTTGGCGCCTGCCTTTGGCCCGGGGCGCGATCCTGGAGTCCCGGGATCAAGTCCCATGTCGGGTTCCCAGCATGGAGCCTGCTTCTCCCTCCTCCTGTGTCTCTGCCTCTCTCTCTCTCTCTATGTCTATCATAAATAAATAAATGAATCTTTAAAAAAAAAAAAGAAGGTATAAGGCATAGAAATGGTTACAAACCCCCTTCCCTTGAACCTTTAACCTCTTAGGTTCTGTCTTCTCTGAATTTTGGAGATAAAAACCCCTGCCCTGCAGCGTTACTGGGAGAATCAGATCCGATATCCTGCATGAACACCCCCTACCAAATGCAAGGTGTTCTCAGTATTCAAATGATGTGAACTGAATGTGACATCCCAAATGGAAAAAAAAAAAAAAAGCAACAACTCCCATGCATTAGTCTCCTAGAGCTGGCATAACAAAGCACCGCAGCCTGGGTAGTTGAAAAAGAAATTTATTTTCTCACAATCCTGGATGCTAGGAGCTCAATAGCAAGGTGTCTGTCGGATTGGTTTCTCCTGGGGCCTCTTTCCTTGGCATGTAGAGGCTGTCTTCTCTTAGTGTCCTCACATGGTCTTGCCTGTGTGTCTGTGTCCTAATCAAGTTTTCTTACAAGGACACCAGTCACATTGCATAAGGGCTCTCCCCTAATGACTGCATTCAACTTATTTACCACTTTAGAGGCTGTATCTCCTAGTTGGGTCATATTCTAAGGGAGTGGGGTCTAGTGCTTCCACATAGGATTTTTTTTTTTTTTGGCTGGGAGGAGGACGCAAAATTCACCCCATACCATCATATTAAAAAAAAGACTGATGCCTATCCAGATCAAGGGGAACAGAGGAGTCTGTCATCACATCCACGGCAGGTGAGGGACCTCTTTGTCCTCTCTCCTGTTCACTTCTAGTAACAACTCATGTGCGACCACCTGCCACCACCAGCTCCTTTCATAGTTTGTTTTCAGTCTCTCTAAGGAAAATTGGAAGCAAACCCCAGAGCAAAGAAAGGTCCGAGGTCGTTACATAAAGTTGGAAAGCACACATACCCAACAACCCCTGCCCCGCTCCCTTTTTCATAAGCAAAGATCGTGGTGGGCACTTACTCAAAGTTAAGGCATGCTCTGTGAACGTCAAGGAAGGCTCATTGTGACATCCAGCGTGTCAGTCTCGGAATCTCAGGGCTTTCTGAAGGGGCCACTCATGGAAACAAATCTTGGCCTATGTGTTAGGAATCTTTGAAAGTCAGATGAGCCTAGGGGATACTGGTACTGGAGTCAATAAAAACTGGACATTAAGTCTCGTAAGGAGTTTGATACCTCGTCCTACTCTTTTATTTTTTAAGGTTTTATTTATTTGAGAGAGGGAGAGTGGGAGAGCACAAGTAGCGGGAGTGATAGAGGGAGAGGGGGGAAAGCAGACTCCCTGAGGAGCAAGGAGCCCATCAGAGGGCTTGATCATGAAACTCGGAATCATGACCAGAGCCAAAGGCAGATGCCCAACCGACTGAGCCACCCAAGGTGCCCCAGAATTTTTGTTTTAAAGAACAGTTTTAGATCTACAAAACAATTTAGGGTGAATGCAGAATTCCCATAGTGTCTGCCTCTCACATACAGTGCTAACATCTTTCCTCAGTGTGGGGGCATATGTTACAATTAATGAATCAATATGGATAAAATCCATAATTTACATTAGAGTTCACTCTTCCTGTTGTGCAGTTCTAAGTGTTTGGACAAATGTACAATGTCGTGTATCTGCTGTTACAGTATCATTTGGAATAGTTTTATTGCTCTGAAAATGGCCTGTGCTCCAGCTGTCCATCACTCCTCTTCCATCCCCAGAACCCCTGGCATTTGCTGACCTTTTTAGTTTTGCTTTCTTCAGAGCTTCACAGAGTTGGAAGCATTTAGCATAGAGCCTTTTCAGATGAGTGTCTTTCCCTTAGTGACGTGCATTTAAAGTTCCTCCATGTCTTTTCAGGGCTTGATAGCTCATTCCTGTTTATTGCTGAATAGTATTCCGTTGTAGGGATGTGCCCCACTTTCTCCATTCACCTCCTGAGGGGCATCTAGGCTGCTTTCCATGTACAGCCATTATGAGTAAAGTCATGATAAACACCCCCCTGCGGGGTTTGTGTAGACACAAGTCTTCAACTTAGTTGAGTAAATATGTGGGAGCACAATTGCTGGATTATACGGTAAGACTGTGTCTAGCATTTGGAAAAATGCTAAACTGTCTTCTGAAGTGGTCACACCATCTTGTATTCCACAGGCAATGTATGTTGGTCTGCATCCTGTTAGCATTTGGTGTTGTCACTGGGGAGGGAGGGCGGCTGTTTTAATAGATGTGAGATGGTATTTTGTTCTATTTACTTACTTTTTAAAGTTTAAGTAACCTCCACACCTGGTGTGGGGCTCAAACTCACAACCTTGAGATCAAGAATCACACGCTCCTCGGCTCCTCCTACTGAGCCAGCCAGGTGCCCCAGTATTTTGTTTTAATGTGCAGCTTCCTAGTGATATATGATGTTCAACATCTTTTCATATGCTTATTTGCCACTTGAGTATCTCTTCCAGGAAGTATTTCCAGATCTGTTGCCCGTTTTTAAAATTAGGTTGCTTTCTTATTGAGCTTTAAAAATTCTCTGTAAATTTTGGATACAACCCTTAATCAGATATGGATTTTGCAAATATTGTCTCCCAGGCTGTGGCTTGTCTTTTCATTCTCTCAATGGGGTCTTTTGCAGAGTAGATGTTTTTAATTTTGATGTTCAACCTAATAGTTTTTTCTTTAATGGATCATGCTTTGGGGGCTGTATGTAAAAACTCACTGCTAAACCCAAGGTCATCTAGATTTTCTCCTATGTTACCTTCTGGAAGATTTATAGTGTTGCCTTTTTACATTTAGACTTATGATTCATTTTGAGTCAGTTTTTGCGAAAAGCACAAGGTCTATAGCTAGAATATGGTGGTTTTTTCTTTCTTTTTTTTTTTTTTGCATATGGAGGTCCAATTGTTCTAGAGAACCATTCATTAAAAAGGATATTCTTTCTCCATTAAAATGCCTTTGCATTTAATTTCGTCAAATTAGTTGAGTATATTTGCGTGGGCTCCTCCTGCCTTTTAATTAAAATTTTGGCTACTGTTTAGGGGGAAATACTGATAGCATTTGTTGCAAGCAGGCTCTTGTCAGCTCCCTCCAGCCAGGAAAACCAAAAATAATTGTTTGGCATATAGATAGATCCTGAGCCGCGGATGCCGGTGGAAATCATCGCTGCTCACACTCTCCCTATTAACCTTTAGCTTTTTTCACAATGCAATAGCTCCTTTCCTGCTCTGCTCTATTTCCTGTTTCCCTTGTTTTCTCCCACTTCATAAGACACACACTTTTGAGAGATCTGCAAAACACATGAGATAAAAGAGTCTAATTTACCACCTACCTACCACTCATCTAGCATTTCAGAAAGAGGAAATTTCAGTGACATCATGATAAAGGTAGGCGGTGTATTTTCCTGTCTGGGGTCTTACAGACAGGAAGAGGGGGCCTAGGATAAGCCAGGCTCCCTACTTATGGAAGACCTTTGGGATTGTTGGGACATTACCCAAGAGACAGGATGGATTCTGAGCTCGCTGGCTCTCACTGCTACACCAAAGGCCAGCTGTCAGAATCGGCCACACACCGGTGGTCACAGTGGGGAGCGAGGATTCCCACCCCTTTCCTATCCTTTCAATGATTGGCACCTGCCGAGTCATCAAAAGGTCCAGAGAGGCTTTTCACCGAGCTCAGCTCCGAATTTCCAAGCGGCTAACGACCGGCAGGGCTGGCCAGCCCGAGGGCCAGTTTGGGCTGCGCGGCTACTCGAGAGTGTGCGGTAGCCGAGGGCCGCGTCCCCGTAAAGCCGAGAGCTGTAATGATGTCAACTTGTTATTTACTTTCCAAATCTGAATGACTGAGCAAGGCGAAAGGAGAATCAATCAACCACAATGTGACCCTACAGGCGGAAAAAACGCAGCGCTCCCACCAGCAGGCGGTGGGGGAAGGGAAGCACGTGTAACTCGGGCAGGGTTGCATCATGAGCTTGCTCGGGCTTTCTATTGCACCCTTGGTTTTTCGATTGCATGTAATACCTCAGCATCAGTCCGCACAAGCCCAGGGAGCCGGGGAGCATCGAAGGGCAGGCTCCAGGGAAGGCCCCACCACGTCCTTTTGGGGGGCCCTTGAATGGCAACTGATACATAATAAGACACAATCTATTCTGCTGATTCACAATTATGGAGACTGTGTAAGTGTGTATTTTTTATTGATGTGCTCTAATAATGGTGTAGCAACAGTCGTTTTACATCATTGACGTTTTACAGCAGTATTTGGCCGGCTGAGGTCTAGGTCCGCCTTTTTGATGGAGGACCAGCCCCTTAAAAACTCACCTCGGGCCCCTCCTCCCCCCAACAACCTGAACAACAAATGGTCCAGTGTCCCAGAAGGAGCAAGTGAGGTTACAGTTTAAAATGCTGAGTGTACTGGGCTCTGAGCGCAAAGCTCATTAGACACGGAAGGGAGGGGCAGAGTTATCTTCAAATATTCAACAAAGCAGACGCCCCAGTGTGGGGTGGTGGGCGCGGTGCGGGTTTAATGGAATTAAGGCCGCGAGCGGCGGGCAGGGGTCTCCCAGCCGCGGGGTGGAGGGAGCTCTGGGGCCTTGGGTGCGCTGGGCTGGGCCGAGTAAGCCATTGCAACAGAAAACCCTTCGCGGAGCCAGGGGGTGGGGTGCGGTGGGGTGGGGTGGGGTGGGGGGCGGGAGTGAGGAGGCCCGAGAGCCCCGGGCCCCCAGCTCCAGCGCCCCCGCCCTGCCCCGGAGCTCCGCTCCTGGCTTCCCCCTCTGTGTGTCTTTTCTCCGAGTTTCTTTCTCCCCAAGCATTTCTGGCTCTTTCCGGGAGGTGTTTTGCAAAGGTCGAGGCTCCGCCTGAGCCCCCAGCCTCTTGGGAGGGGGGGACGAGGCCTTGGGGGGCCCTCCGAGCCGCGCCTTTTGAGGGAGGTGCACCCTCGGGCAGCTTGCAGGGGGTGGTTAGGGCAGCGGGGCAGCTGCTTTTGGAGGTGGGGGAGGGTAGGACTCTAGCAGTGGTTCGGGTTTCCCTTCCCCCTCCCCCCCCCGGAAACCGCGGGGGTGGTGGCCCGGGTTCCTGTCCCCTCCAGGCAGTGGGGGAAAAGGTTGGGTTTGGGACTAGGACTGCGGGGGGGGGGGGGGGGGGCGGGTAGGCCGGGTCCCCTTCGTCCCCCTGCAGGCCACGGGGTGGGGGAGGGAGAGACCCGGGCTCCCCTCACCCACACTAGGCGGGGTGGGGGTGGGGTGCCGAGGACCGAGCCTGGGGTGGAGGGCCGTGCAGGGTCGCAGGCCCCCGCCCCCCAGCAGTAGGGCGGGGGCTGGGTTAGCACGCGGGCCCCCGCAGGCCGCGCGGATTGCGCCCCTCCCCCCGCCGTGGGGGAGGGGCAGGCGGGGACGGGCCCCCCCAGGGCGCCGGGGCGGGGCGGCGCGGACGCGGGTTCCCCTCCCCCCGGCCGTGGGGGAGGGGGAGGGGCCGGGCTGGGGGTTGGGGCGCCGTCCCGCCCTCCGTGCCAGGCGGCCCCCCTGGCAGCCCTCCCGGCCGGGGTCGGCGCGCCGCCGGCCCCCCCGCCCCGCCCGGAGGTCACTGCCCGTGCCGGTCCCTCCCGCCGTCCCGCCCTCTCCCGCCGCCGCCGCCGCCGCTCCCGCCCCAGCCCCCCCCACTCGGCTCTCGGGAGCGAGGAGCCGCCAGCGCCCCCGCCCCGCCGCCGCCGCCGCCGCCGCCGCCGCCGCAGCGCCCTCGGCCGCCATTCGGCACCCGAAACTTTCCAGCGCCCGCGCGTCTCGGGGACTCGCGGCGGCGGGGCGGGGGCGGCCCGGGGGCGGCGCGAGGCTGCTCCGGGCGCCGGGCCCTCCTCGGCCGCGGCACGGGCACGGCCGGGGCTCGGCGGCGGCCGGCGGCAGCGAGGCCGGGAGCGCGGCGGCGCCGCCACAAGTTGCGCGGCGGGCGGCGAGGTGAGTGCGCGGGGCGCGGGCGCGGGCGCGGGGCGCGGGCGGGGGGCGCAAACTTCGGCGGCGGGGGGGTGGGGGGTGGGGGGCGCATGCACGCCCCGCCCGCGCCGCGGGGCTCCGCGCGGCTCCGTGGGGCTCCTTCGGGCTCCGCCGGGCTCCTTCGGGCTCCGCGGGGCCGGGTCCCCAAGTGTCCCCGCGGCGGGGCCGGGTGCGGCGCGCTCCCTGCAGGCGGGACAATGCCCCGGGGCGGCCGCTCCCCGAAGTGCGGGCGCGCGGGGCCGCGGGGGCCGCTAAGTTTGGGGAAGCGCTCGGCCGGCGCCCGGGGTCCCTTTGTCTGGCGCTCCCGGGGCCGCGGGATCCCCGTGGGGGAGGGGCGCCCCATTCATCGGCGGGCGCCGGCCAGCCGGCCCGGGACCGGGACCGGGGAGCGCGGCGGCGGCAGTGGCGGCGGCGGCGGCGGCGGCGGCGGCGCGGGCCCGGCGGCTGCTCAGTTCGCAGACGCAGAAACTGTCAAGGAAGTCGGGAGCTGCCGGCCCGAGCGCGGGGCCCGGCCCAGGGCGACGTGTGTGTGTTGGGGGGCGCCCCGGCGAGGCGGGGTCTGCAGAGCGCGGCCTGCCGGGGGTGCAGACCTGTTGCTCGGCGCCTGGGGTGGGGGCGCATCCCCACCGGGAGGGGGCGGGGCGCGGCTGGCGGCGGCGACCCGGGGGCGCTGGAGGCCCGCCCGCGCGAGCAGGGCCTGCGCTTCACGTGCGTCGCCGAGCGCGCGGTCGCTCAGGCCTCGGCTCCCACTCCCCGCGCGGCCTGGCATTTTCCGACCCACTGCATTGCAAATTCCACAAAGTTAGCGGTGCTCCCCCCCCCCCCGCACCCCGCACCCCCCCCCCCCGCCAGTCGGTGCTGCTGTGCAGCAGAACCCACAAACACACACCTCCCCCTCCCACCCTCCCATTGCATCTGCAACTGTTTGTGCTCTGTATTGTCACATGGGGCTTGACCCGACTTTTCTGGATGTTTTTCTCTTCTGATGAGTCGCCGGAGCCCCTGCTTTAACCTGGAAGGGGAGTGGCGGGACCCTAAGGGGGTGGAGAAGTGGGGGCGGGGGGGCTAGGGAGAGCCCTGCTAAGGTCCCAAGTGGGGGCTTCCGGGTAGCAAATGGCTCTTCACCGTTTTACAAAAAGTTTACAACTACTCATTTCTAGAAAAGAGGCGGTGGGGGATGGGGGACCAGAATGTGGAGTATGGCCCAATGAAGACGTTAGGATGACACTTTCATTTTAGAAGATGGTAATGTCTCAGGTGTGCTGCAGATTCTCCTGGAAAAACGCACAGCTGGATAACTAATCCAGGGATAAAAGTTGAACTTCGTCACTTGACCCACTTATTAAAATGGCCCTTAAGGGGATTCCAGCCCTTAACACACACCTGTGGGACAAAAATTAGGATTTTAGGTGTTTGAGTTGCTAGTGTGCGCTGCAGGGCAAGGATCCCTGGATCCTGTGGGGTTGGCTTCTCTTTTTGCTTTTATAGAGAGCTTAATCAGTCCAGTAATTATCAACAACACCCCCATTTACATTTCCCAAACCTCACTCCTCCTGAATGTTTGAAGGTTTCCCTGGGCTGGGTAGGGATGGTGCCGGAGTCATGTGGCGGTTGGTCTTGATCTCATCTTCACTTGTGGGAGCTTTGGGCTCCTCATCTGTGCGATGGCATCTGGAATTTCCCTGAACGGCCTGTCAGGAGGGGCTCAGTGGTTCTAGGGCTTGCAGAGAGGTGGACAGAGCCCTGGAATCCAACTCCGTCTGGACACATAATGCTTGGCTACAAACCCAGCCTTTGTCCCTATTTGGCCTGAAGTAGTGAAAGGGCCCACCCTCTTGCGCTCCACTGCTGCAGCTTTTCTGAGTGTCTTTTCTATATGTGTAAAAAGAAGAAAAGGAAAATTGAAATCGTGGTACTCACTGTGTATTGTGAGGAAACGTGAAAAAGAACACGTGTGTACGTTTTCTGAAAACTATAAAGCTGCTTATAAATTTTAGAGTTGCTATTGTGCACGTCGAATAATTGTCTTCACGTTATTTGAATGCCATGCACTGAGGATTTTACAGGCACTTCATGCCCTGTGCCAGCAATGATTATTTCCATTCTGCTGCAGAGAACTGACTTGCAAACATACAGTGGAGGGAGGCTTATCTGATTCCTGAAGCTCGGGTCTTAGGCTTGGTGTTCCTGTTTTCATGCCTACCTAGCATGACTGCTCACATTTGGACATTAAAGCTCTTTATTTATTTATTTATTTAAAGCTCTTTGAATTACATACACACGCCCATGAAGAGAATCTATATTGAGGTGTGTGTACGGATACAGCCCCAGCTCCCTGGGATCAAGAGACATTGACCGTAGCGGAGGAATGGCTTTTACAGCTTCATTGTCCAATATGGTAGCCAGTAGCCACATGTGAACATTGAGATTCAAATTAATTTACACTCAATAAAATTAACAATTCTGTTTTTTCAGTCCCTGTAGCCAGAATTCACATACACAATAGATGCCTGTGTCTAGTGGCCACCATATTAGTACAGTTCTGCGGAGAAAGTTCTGTTTCAAGGGTGCTACTTTATAGTTAATGCAGTGAGATATTAATAAAACGGAGTTTGTGTACTCCTTTGTGGAGGAAAGGGAGAAGGTATAAAAGTTTGAAAATAATTAACAGGTAAACCTTTAAAAAAAAAAAAAAAGACCCATTTCAGCCAGTGATTGACCCAGGAAAGTGATTTCAGCAAATGGATTTTTTTTTTTTTTTACTTAAGATTTATTTATTTATTCATGAGAGACAGAGAGACAGAGAAGCAGGCTCCCTCTGGGGAGCTCAGGGTGGGACTCGAGATCCCTGCACTGGGGATCACAGCCTGAGGCAGACACTCAACCACTGAGCCACCCAGGCGTCCCCTCCCCCCTTTTTTCTTTTTCTTTCTTTTTTTAAAAGTAGGCTCCCTGCCCAGTGCGGAGCTTGAGCTGACCACCCTGAGATCAAGAGTCACATGCTCTACTGGCTGACCCAGCTCGCCCGAGTGAATGGATTCTTAACCTGAAATTAAGAGCTATGGTTTTGGATTGAGGTGCTTTGGATCAGTTTTGAAATAGAAAAGCGGAACTCCAAGCCAAAGCACCTCCCTGAGTGTTTAACGTTGACTGAGGCAGGTGGCATCTCTGCATCAGTTTCCCCATCAGAAAAGGCAGAGAGCCCTTAGCGAGTCCCCGAGGTGGCCCAACTAGGCAGATCTTGGTGAGCATCGCCTGGGATGCTTGGGAGCCCAGGGTGTCCCCGTCAGCGCGGCCCTTTGTGAGTGATTGCGGGTGTGACCATGTGGGGTGCGTTTAGCCCTGGCTTGTGGCTACCACGGGCTTTCGGCACCCTCCACCCCTTTGTAGTTTAAGTCTTGTTTTGAGGTTCAGTCTCTTGAGGTCAGAATCTTCTGTATTAAAAAGACTGATAGGGAATCTTTCCAACAAAGTGAGATTTCAAAGTATGTTTTTTAAAAAATGGCTCAGTGCTAGGTGTTTCCTGTACACCGGGTCCCTGAGTTAGGATGTTATTTTTATTACTTTGTTGATAATGTCCTATTCACAGTTCTTTGTATTTTTTATAGTAAGGAGTTCGAGATTTTTGTTTGTAGATGAGGATGGGGGAGGGGAAAACCCAAAATCATAACTGTCAGAGAGGTGGCTTCTCAGATCACCCTCTGCCATTTGTCCTCAGTTGCTGCTACTTCCCCAGCGCTCTGGTGTGACCTGTTGGCTTTTGGCTGAAGGTACTTATTAAATACCTGGGATGTCCTTGATGGTCTTCTAGAGGTGGGAGCGGGGGTCCCGCTCGCGGAGGTCCTCGGCGCCAGGACTTCAGGGTCCCCGTGACCTGTTGGGTCAGCCGTAGCCAGGGCTGCCCTAGCTGCTTCCTGCTGGGGCATCCCCGGCAGTGACATGCGACGTGCCACACTGAATGCCTGGCCTAGGTGACGGTCACAGTTGCTCTGGGTGTGAGATGGTGACGTCTCAACTGTGGTTTCCTGATACCTTGCCTTTGTCCCCTCTTTCCCACCCTTTAAAAGAAAATAATATGCAACATCCAATAAGCTGGTAACCATTCACCTCTAAAGACATTTAAAAAATAGTTCCTTTTTTTTTTTTTTTTGAAGATACTTATTTATTCATGAGAGACACAGAGAGAGGCAGAGACACAGGCACAGGGAGAAGCAGGCTCCACGTAGGGAGCCCAGCGTGGGACTCGATCCCAGGTCTCCAGGATCACACCCTGGGCTGAAGGCAGGCGCCAAACCACTGAGCCACCCAGGGGTCCCTAAAAAATAGTTTCAATCAGGAAGCAAGACTAGAGTCGTTTTGTAAACGCCTTTTTTTTTTTTTTTTTCTTAAACTTGGACCAATAAACTCCCCCCACCCCCAGCTATTTTTAGTAGGAAGGAAGTAACTGCGTCCTGAGCGGAGGCTGGATGTGTTTCCCCTTGGGTCTTGCCCTCCTCGGCCCTTGCCTCCTCTCTGTCCTCTCCGCGGGGCTGGCCCAAGCGGCCTGCGCTTGGCCACATTGGCAAGATGAGACCCAACAAAGCCAAAATAAGAGCTGGATGTGGGAAGGGACTAGGAAAGTCAACATGTTTATGTAGGGCAGAGAGCCTGGTCTGAGAAAATGAGCTTCAGGCCTCAAGGGAAAAATTGGCTCCCCGGGGGGCTTCTTGACCGGGTGCGGGGAACCTGACCAAAGAGGGTTGTGTTCGCTGTGCGGGCAGGTTCGCGGGGGCATCGCTGCTATGAAATGTTTGTTGATCCGCTGGGTGATCCAAGACGGAAGGAAGCCACCAAAAAGCCGGAATGGGGCAAATTTGAAGTGAATGCACGGGAGAAGAGATTTTTCAGTCTCGCGGAAGAAACCGGGTGCCACGGCGGGTGGGAACAGAGGTGGAGACGGGATGGCACGCAGGTTCCAGGGAGAGACGACTTCAGAGATGAGGGCCGGGGAGATGGTGGTTACGGCAGCTGGACTTGAGCCCCGCGCCCTAGAATCTGGCAGTCAACTCGGGGTTCTCCGAGAGGCCTGTTTTGCCCACTACGTAGTCCTCGCGGTAGCATCGAGAGACATTCGCAGTTGTCACAGCTCAGGGGAGGTGGATGGGGGTGCTCCTGGCGTCTAGGGGCTCTGTGGATGCTGCCAAATATGCATTACACAGGGTGGTCCCCAGCACAAAGAATGATCTGGACCCACGTGCCAGGGGTGTCCAGGTGGGGGAAACCAGCCGTGAGTCCGTCAGTTCACGATCGTGTGTGGGACGGACTCTGTGGCGGGAGGTCAAGGTCTGTGTTCTCGGGGTGCGCCGTCCTTAAGTTAGGGCTGGTTTATATACACGTGTGTATGTGTAGTTTTCTGAATCACCGTATGATGACGCTATCGGCTCTTTCAACGTAGAGTTCTATGAACGTCAGCACATGCATAGGTTTGTCTAACCAGCACCAAAACGGGGATACAGAACAAGTCCGTGGCCCCCAAAGTGTCTACAGTGCCGTCCCTCTGGCGCCCTGGAGTAACCCCCCCCGCCAGCACTAACCGAGGAGCTGGCTGGGCTGCTGCGCCCCCAGGTCCTGGTAGGTGCATTTCAAGTCCGGATCGGTGCCCCCACTCTCCCAGGACCCTCCTTTGTTGTTTCTCTCTGATGCCACGTGAACTTCACACTTATGCACGCTTGAGCCTGTGCGTTTGACTCAGAACAGCAGGGTTTGCGCTGTGGGTTTCATCAAAAGCAAGGCGAAGAAAGCCTTACTGGTCCTTAATGGTATCTGTAAGCCATGGAGAAAGAATATCAGGTGTCTTGTTGGGGCTGCCAAAGATTTGCTCTTTTCTTATGCCAGTTAATTCTTGCTGCCAAATTAGTCGAAATGGGATGTTTTCTGATGCCCTTTCAGAGAAACGTTTCCCGCATCTTCCCATTGTACTCCCGGAAGACATTTAATATGTGAAACGTATCCGTAGGTTATAAAGTCCCGTCTTCGGTTTCAAAAACAGGACCCACGCGTTGAGGTGTGCAGTTTTGCCAGTGGGGTAATAAAACAAGCTAAAAACATAGAGTTGTATTTGCATTACTTTGTTGTAGGGAAAAAATGAATTTCTGTGTCTGTGCTTTTATGTAGTTGTTGACCTGCAATTTACTTTGGGCCATAATTTTACTTTTTGTGATCTAATAAGAACTGGCATGCTTTCTAGAGGAACTGACTTGGTCTTTTGGCATTTGGCTACTTTCGTCCTGCCCTGGGTGGTCCGCCTGCTTGTGTGAGGTCCTTTAAAACCACGTGTGTCCTCACGTGTGGAGTCAGAGGGTAGGTGAGCTGATCTTGGGTTTTTCTATCTCTTGTGTGAGGGCTTTAATTTGGAAAAGGGATGCTATTTGATTGTTGGGTTGGTTTTGTTTGTTTTTAGGAACGGTTATGGCTTATATTAGTGAAAAGTTTAGAGAAACTGATGATTCTTTCTGCCCATGCTTTGGCTATTACTTTACCCACTCTTAAAATAGGCACTGTTTAACTTAAGGTTGGTACGTTAGTTACATGTTTTACTTAAAACACGCGCACACAAACACACACACAAAATGGCAATTCAGAAGACACTTTGCCCTGTTGGGTGCATCTGAATAATTTTTCCGACTGTTGTAGGTTCCCAGTCTCACCAGACTCTGTAAATTAAGCACAAACAATGCTACGGTACATTTCACAGTGTTTATTCGCGCAAAGGGCATCCTTTGAATTCCTGTGATCGCCTCCCCTCCCCCCACTACCTTGGTGGATGTAGCCTGAAGGCTGAAAAGAAAATGAGAGTTTTCTTCACTTGCTTCCCTGGAACCTGGAGTCTAGAATATGACCCTAAGTAGCCGGCACAGAGTACTTCCATTTCTGGAACACTTGCCAGCAACCCCCAGAGAGAATGCAGAGAGAGGTAGGAGGAGGTAGGAGGGCTTCCACCCTCCCAAGCCTGATTACCTTCCCACTTTCTAAGAAATTGAAAACTTTACTAAAGTCTCCTGAGAGCTAGGTCCCCAGACATCACCCATATTGGAGTGAGCTTAGGACACTGTTCCTTTCCAGAGTGCTTGGTTCCTTCCTTCGGTCGACTTGCTCGCCCATGGTCCTCAGGCTTTACAAGCCCGTGAGTACATCTGGTATTGTTCAGTTCTGCAAACGCTTCTGCTTGTTTGGGTATCCCAATAGGTGGAAAGGAGGACAAAAAGAAGCTTACTATACGTGATGCCATTTCTTAAATCAGAAATAACAAATGCTAATACTGTAAGACCGTGTAAATCATTGTAAGAATTGGGAGAAAAATTCAGCATAGCTGAGCAGCGATTTCTGTTTCTTGTGCAGGGAGTACTTAGGCTTTAACCAGGTCAGCTCTGCTCCTCCAGTTATCCTTGTAATCCTGACATCCATTTGAAGATGAGAGATGAGAAAGAGGAGTAGAAGTCTGTCACTGAAGTCCTGTCCTGCAGAAATCTGTTGCACCAGCATGCAAACCTAATTCCCAGCTTCTGGGTGGTTGCAAAAAAATAAAGAAGTTCCAGGTGGTTGCAGAGTTGTAGGTTGTATTTGGTAAAAGCAGCTGAGCTGAGAATTGATGTCTCTACCATTTGGTTCATTTGGGGAACGGATTAAACTTGGGTCCCTGCCTTAGGTTCTTTTTCCAGCAGAATCCTTATCAGGCACTTGAGTCCCACGCAACTTTAATGCCAAGTCAGTGTTGGTAAAGACTCAAGTATTCAGAATTATCAGCTCCAAAACAGTGATTGCCAGTTCCTGACAGTTGCAGATCGGTCTGGGAGACACGGTTTGGTTT
This sequence comes from Canis aureus, assembly GCF_053574225.1. Lineage (NCBI taxonomy): Eukaryota > Metazoa > Chordata > Mammalia > Carnivora > Canidae > Canis > Canis aureus. The sequence goes on along the minus strand of NC_135649.1, from coordinate 118,255,990 downwards.
AACTTTTAACTTGGTCATGAAAAAATACCACATCAGATTGGTATTTCTAAGATGCGCGGGTGATTCTACGCCAATTTCAACCATTTCCAGGGATTTGTAGTGGAATGCTTTAAAAAGCCTCGCCAGGAGAAACAACATTCGAGGTGTACCCAGCTCAGAAGTTGATGAAAATAAGAATTAATGATGTCACGTGTCCAGTGCATGACAGAAATTATTGTAGACCAGATGAGAACAAGGCGAGAGGCCTGTGGAAATTAGAGTTGCCTTATAAATTTCATGGGACTCGCTGAAAAATTTCATGGGCTTCTGAGTACATTTCCTTTAAACCAACACGTACTCCCTGTTCCCCGTGGCTGCAGCCGCCAGAGTGTGTGTGCGCGCCTGGGTCTCTGGGTGTTGCGCGCTGGAGAAGCTGGAACCAGATTTGTGTCTTAGCACCAGGTACCTCGGTTGCAGGTGCATGAGGAAGCCTGGGGATAGGGCTGTCCTTTTCATGCATTTCGAGACTCAGTGTTTTCATAATCACTTAATTCTGTTTATCAATCAGCTGCTTTCATTGGTGGTTGCCCTCAGGGCTCCTGAGAACCAGGCTTGTTGAAGAGACTCAGACTTTAGAGGACAACCCACGTGAGAAGAGGGTGCAGGGACGGATGGGATTGTCAGGAACGTCTTTGGCTTTCTTCAGTTTGGCTGTGTAGTGGTTGGGTCTTTTTCCAAAGACCTCTGTTTCATCGGTCATGGTTGTTATTAAATACATTTTTAAAAATATTTCACAGTAGAGAGGTTTTTTTTTTTTTTTTTTTTTCTTCTTCCTCTTTTAAGAGAAAATGTAGGGGGTACCTGGGTGGCTTAGTTGATTGAGCCTTTGACTCTTGATCTCAGCTCAGGTCTTGATCTCAGGGTTTTGAGTTCAAGCCCCACGTGGGGTTTCACGCTGGATGGGGAGTCTACTTAAAAAAAATAATAATAAAGAGAAAACTCAAAAAAAAAAAAAAAAACCTCAGTCGATGGTGTATTACTGATGTCAAGAGAGCAAATAAATATGAACATTAAATTCGTGATTCAGACCACACTGTGGGCTGTGGGTAAGAATCAAGACTTAACTCCACAAACGTAAGGTCTTTTGTCTGAGCTCATTTGCTGAGAATGGTCGAAGGTTTGGGTTTCCTGAGACTAAGTGTCCTCTGCAGGTAGCTCCACATATTTCCACAGCAGTCTGTCTGTCTAACTTGAAATGATTGATAGGGTAGCTTTGGTTTTTCTATGTAATTTTTGGTGTTCACATCTCTTTTTCCCTTTGTGAGTACTGAATTTGCAATGTAACTTTGTATGTAAAACAAAGCCTGGAAGACTTGCAAGTGAATTCCAGAGCCTGCAGGTTCACAATTCTGGTTCACTTCTACATGTCCACAGGCTGCTGAGGGCCACGTGTCACTAACGCTGCTCAGGACCTACGTAGACGTTCATTTGTCTTTTGGTAAAGTGAAGTCTTTATCTCCTACTTAAAAAAAAATTACTTCTCTTTATAGCGATTGAAGGCACCTACTGTACAGGAAAGATTTTTTTTTTTTTTTTAACTGTTGTGTCATGAGCCTTTGTCTCTCTGCTCCAGAGATCAATACATGGAAGTTCCAGTAGTAGATCATTTATGATTAGCGTCTTGGGAATGTACTTCACCTGCCCCCGCAGCCTGCCGCTTTAAGAAGAAAGAGAAGTTACAGCAAGTATTTTGCTTTTAGCCAGACTCCTTGAGCTATGTCCAGGTCTTGACTTCATATTGCAAGTAGGTCAACCAGACACCAGTGAATCACTTCAGCTTTGAGCCGGAATCCTCTTCTTTATTTTTGGGTAAAACACCAAGAATTATTCATTTGATTGTTTGCCTCCCAAATTACCCTGTGTAGTATTTCAGAGATGTAGCTCAGAAAATGGCCCTAAAAGGAGAGTCTTCCTAGGGGCCTGGACAAAAGTGGATTCTATTTCCTCAATGCAAACCTCGGATACTGGTGAAGTGCAGATATGCGTGTATCTGTGCAGATATGTATGATTTCTGAGAATATGCGGCCTAGGTGCATGAAGCAGGGGTGCCGGGAAACAGGGCAAATGGTAAAATCCATCAGAACATTAAATTTATGTGTACGCTAACCTTCGAAAGAGAATATAAAAACAAATTAGTTTATAGCTTTGTTGAAGTACCGTTTACATAATTTGTATCAGAGAAGGCAGTTCCTCTTCCTTAGGAAGATTGGGTTATTAAAATTAGCTATCTTCATTTTTCCAGAGGAAAAAAAAAATCAATTGTAGTTCAAATAATTGTATGTGAAGCTTTGTAATTGGAAATTTGATGTCAGCAAAATTATATAACCTTGGTTAATTACATTCGTATACTCAACCTAAATATAGAGTAGGATTAGCTCATGGAAATAGTTCATTTTTATCTCAGGCTGTACAGTGCGCATTCATGTAATAGTTTCTAGTTTCATTTTGTTTTATTTATTTTTTTTATTATCCTGGACATGTTTTCTGAAAAGTTACTTAAAACGGGGCTGTATGTTTTTATTTCCCGATTCATGTTTAAATATAAAATGGCACCCAGAATAAGCTGTCCCTTGGGAATTTTGATTTTCTTGGTGGCCTCTGTGTTCGATGCCTGGCACGATACAGGGCTAAGCTGGGGGTCCCAGTTTTTAGCATGACATTTACCTTCAGGGAAGATTGGGCGCAGTTGGCCATCTCAGAGTAAATGACCAGCCTCCTCTGTTTCCTGTCGTGTTTGCTTTTCCATTGAATGTTCTATATTTGGACAAGTGTATTTTTTGGTGTGGGTTTCTGCTGGCCCAGATGTTTGGCGGAGTGGAATTTCTCTGTCCATACCACGGGGTTGGGCAGTTGGTAGAAGCCTTGTTTAGTTCACAGGATTGAGTTGTACGCGCTGTAGATTCAGGTTGGATTGTCATTCCCTTCCTGCAAGCTGTGTGTTACTTTGTTTTTGTTTGGGTTTGCCCTAGATGTTTGCTTTGCCTTTGGATTGCTGTGGATGCCCGCTTGCGGTGTGTTTAATTTAATATGGAACTCTAAATCTGACTTATATCAGGTTGATTTTCTGAAACCACTTTATTGTGGTATAAATTACATACCATAAAAATCACCCATTTTAAGCGTACGACTCAATGAGTTTTAGTAAATTTACGGAGTTGTGCAGCCATCGTCATAATCGATTTTCATTCCTCAATACGGTCATTCGTGTCCATTTGCCATCAATCGTGGCTCCTACCTCCCAGCCACGGGAGGCCATTCATCTCCTTTCTGTCTGCAGATCTCCCTTGCCTCAGAACAAGTACTTCTGTGCCTTCCCAGTGGTGGAGGGTGAGGCCCAATTTCATGGACTTCCTGCCCTTTCCCGGGAGAGGGATTAGTGGGGAGAAGGGGAAGGAAACCAGGATAATAGGCGGCAGGAGTCCGTTCCCTCTTCTGCAAAATCTGCAAAATCAGGGTGGTCGTGAAGTTCTTGCAGGCTCTCAACGGGGGACTGTGTGGGAAGTGATTGGCCCAGAATCTGGAGGAGCTTGTCTTATGGGGTCATATTAAGAATCTGGGGATCCTGCATAAAGGGCACCTGGGACAGGTGAGGAGTGTGGGCCGGGGCCGAGCTCTCCAGCGAGCTCTCCAGCTCTCCACTGGGCCCTCGTCCTTGTCCCTGCGGTCCCCCCGTGTTTGTTCCACGGCGTTGAATCGGAGGCTTGGAGGGAAGTTTGCTCTTGGCCTGGGATACTTATTCCTCAGCTCACTCTTCCTCCACTGGGGGCCTTCCTGCCTCTGGGGGACACTGGACAGTGTCTGGGGACATTTTCTGGTGTCTACAAATGGGGAAGAGGTTCCCCTGGCGTCTGTTGGGTCGGGGCCAGAGGTGCTGTCACACGTCTGCGATGCCCGGGGACGGTCCCCTTTACCAGTAACAGTTCCCCAGCCCCAGAGGTCGGTGTGTGGAGGCCAAGAAACCCTGCTGTTGGAGCCTTGCGTCTGGGGGAGATTTAAATGAGGTACTTGGGTCTTCCACGAAGACTTTGTGACGCGGTAGGAGTAAAGGTGGACCATCGGCCTACCGGAGCTCTTTCAGTCTTTGTGCGTTCCAGGGAAATGGGGATTTCTTATTTTTTAAAGCACAGGATAAACACAATTTTTGGAGTTAACTTGGGGAAGATTACGTTTAATCCCTTTAGAAATATTCACTTGCAAACAATGAAGTTGCATCAGAGGCAGAGAAATAGGGGCCACCTCTTGGCTTTGATCCAGGACTCACATTTCATCTTTATCTGTTTCCCTAAGAGGTGAGAGGAGAGGGAGAAAGATCCAGACCTTCCAGAGAGACTCTGAAAATTAGGACTGTCCGAACGGAAGGGGTTGCGTCCAACAGCACATTGTCACTCAGAGTGTTTCTGGACTGGCTGGGGGGTGGCCTCTGTGCCTCTGCTTATGAGCCCCGGGGTTTCTCCAGGACAGGCAGTCGCTCCCCTGAAACGTGCACTGGTGGTCGCCCCCTGTGCCAGCGCCCTCCCTCTGTCTGCTTTTAGGGTCTTTGGGCCCGTGTGCCGGAGCCCCCTGAGAAGTGGGGCCCCCTGCCTGGGACTCCGACCTGCACACCTGCGTCTGTGTCTCGTCACTGCCACAGCTTTGCCTTCCCTCCAGCTCTGGTTTCTGCCTCGCGGGGCCTCTTCCTCCCCTCTGTACCCCCCCCACCCCCCCAGCCTTCCTTGGCGCCTTCCAAGGTGCGAGATCTCCTGACATCCCCTTTGTGTTGCTCTTGCGTGTTCTAAGCTCAGGCTTTTCCCCGAGGTGATACATGATGGTACGCTGATGTCCATGGAGTCCAGCTCCGTGGGCTTGTATCCTCTCGTCCTCTTCCCCAGAAATAATCAATATTCAGTCTATGAGTGTGGCCGTATAGATCTGCCTCGAGCGTGCTTGGCTGTCCGTGTGCAAATGTGCAGTCCTGTGTTTTTTTTTGTTTTTTTTTTTGTTTTTTTTTTTTAATTTTTTATTTACTTATGATAGTCACAGAGAGAGAGAGAGAGAGGCAGAGACATAGGCAGAGGGAGAAGCAGGCTCCATGCACCGGGAGCCTGATGTGGGATTCGATCCCGGGTCTCCAGAATCGCGCCCTGGGCCAAAGGCAGGCGCCAAACCGCTGCGCCACCCAGGGATCCCAGTCCTGTGTTTTTATCCAAGTGCAATCCTACTTCTCCATCGGCCTGCTTGCTTTTTACGACTGTATTAAAGTATGATTGAAGCACAGTAAAGCAGGCGTTTATGAATTGTGCCTCTAATCAGGTTTCTCGTTATCTTGATTGTGGTGTGGGTTTCACAAACACGTAGGTAATCTACCCGTCTATCTGTTTTTGTGTCAAAATAAATATTTCCCACGCTTTCACACTTCCTTGTGTCTTTCTGTGATCTCCCCCCCCCCCCCCATCCTTGCCTGGAGGCCGAGCGTTGATTGGCTTTCTGTTACTAGATCAGTTTGCATTTTCTAGAGTTTTATATCAATGAGATCACACAGTCTGTACTCCTGATTTTACCTTTTTTTCACTCAACATAATGATTGGGGGTTTCATCTGTGTTGTGGCCCGTCTCACAAACTCATTCCTTTTTATTGCCAGGTAGGATTTTTTGGGATTGGGATGTGCCACAGTTCTGTTTATCTGTTGCCCAGTTGTTGGGCTTTTGGATTGTTAACATTTTTTGGCTCTTACGAATACTGCTGCTATAAATATTTTTGTAGCCGTCCTAGAGGTTCTCAACCTTCACCGTGTACCAGAACCCCGTGGACAGCTTGTTAAAACACAGACTGCCAGGCCCTACCCCCACAATGTCTGATTTAGTGAGTCTAGGCTAAGGCCCAGGACTGGGTTTGTGACGAGTTCGCAGCTGCCGGTCCTGGACCGCGCACACGTTGACAGCCACTGCCATGGGGACCGTCTTCATACACTCCGCTCGTTAGTGCGTTGTTTCTTGTTCCAAATATTTCTCTCTGGACTGTTCCTTGTCTCCTAAGGTCTTGTAATGTCGCTTGTGGTTTTAATCGTCAGGGTTCCCCTTTTCGTGTGGTTGTTGGTATCAGTGTTTTCCTCTTGGCTTCTGGGTTTTACTTCCTTATGTCCAAGGGACGAATAGGAAGAAGATCTCCGGGTTGCCGAGTCGGGGTGCTACTGTCACCCAGACGCCAGCCGTGACGCCCCCGTCCACAGGGGTCTGCCCTCGTTGGACTTCTGGGGATCTGCCTTCCTACCTCCGGAGCCGGCGTTGGGGTCAGCCCCCAGCCGTGTGAGGCTGCCGGGGACTCAGGCCGTGGGCCCGGGGCCCCTGGTGCCCTCTGTCCCCTGGCCCGGGGGAAGCGCGGCTGCTCGCCTGCCTTTTCTCTCACGAGGAGACCAGATCCGTCCCTTCCGCGTCCCACCCTGTCACCTGAAACAACCAGCCCCAAACCAATAACCCTCTTATTTTCAGTATGTGCTTGATCTTTAGTTTCCTACTGAGGACTCTCGTCCAGATCCACCCGCTCGGAGCAGCAGGTGATACCGGTAGATGTTTACTACCAAACCAGCGCGTGCGTAATGGTGAAAAGTTTGGTTTGGTGCTGGGGTGTGTGTGTGTGTGTGTGTGTGTGTGTGTGTATGTGTGGGATACGACTTTGGCTTTGGGGAGCAGCTTTAAAGATCGCAAACTCTTGTTTTGTCTCCCCTGTTGAAGCCCCTTCCCGCCCCTGCTCGCAGCCCCGGCCCGTCCTCAGCGCTGCTGTGGGGGCCCCTGGAGCTCCTGGGGCGCCAGCCCCGCCGGCCCGATGCTCCCGACAGAAGCCGCGTGCCCGTAGCCGTCCTGGCCGGCTCCCCGGCCCGGCCTGACCTATTCTGGACGTTTCCTACAGGTGGAATCCTGTGCCCAGCGGCTTTGGCGTCCCATCTCTGAGGTCCCTCTGAGCTGTAGCGCCTGTTGGGCCGGTGGCTTGGGACGCTGTGGAAAGGCCGGGGGCACGGGGAGGAGCGCTGGGGAGGAGGGCCCGGGAGGAGGGCCGGGGAGGAGCGCAGGGGAGGAGGGCCGGGGAGGAGTGCCCGGGAGGAGCGCAGGGGAGGAGCGTGGGGGAGGAGGGCGGGGAGGAGGGCCCGGGAGGAGCGCAGGGGAGGAGCGTGGGGGAGGAGGGCGGGGAGGAGTGCCCGGGAGGAGCGCAGGGGAGGAGCGTGGGGGAGGAGGGCGGGGAGGAGGGCCCGGGAAGAGCGCAGGGGAGGAGCGTGGGGGAGGAGGGCCCGGGAGGAGGGCTGGGGAGGAGCGCCCGGGAGGAGGGCCCGGGAGGAGTGTGGGGGAGGAGGGCTGGGGAGGAGCGCCCGGGAGGAAGGCTGGGGAGGAGGGCCCGGGAGGAGCGCAGGGGAGGAGGGCCTTGGAGGAGGGCCGTGGAGGAGCGCCGGGGAGGAGGGCCGGGGAGGAGTGCCCCGGAGGAGGGCCCGGGAGGAGGGCGGGGGAGGAGCGTGGGGGAGGAGGGCGGGGAGGAGGGCCGGGGAGGAGCGCGGGGGAGGAGGGCTGGGGAGGAGGGCCCGGGAGGAGCGCCCGGGAGGAGCGCAGGGGAGGAGCGCAGGGGAGGAGGGCCGGGGAGGAGCGCCGGGGAGGAGGGCCGGGGAGGAGCGCCCGGGAGGGGGTGCCGGGGAGGAGGGCCCGGGAGGAGTGAACCAGAGCCCCCGGCTTGGCTTGGGTCCGCGTGTGGGAAAGGCGGTTCCCGTCTCTGCTGCGCTCTGGCCTCCACGCCGCCTTCCCTCCCTGCTTCCCTTCTCCCCTCTCTGTCCCTCTGACCCCCCAGAAGACCCTTGGGGTCAGCGGCAGCCGCACCCTGTGGCGCTGCATCTGCGGGTGGGGGGGGTAGAAAGTCCTTCCTCGGGAGAGAGCCCTCCCAGGAAGCTGGACTTTCCAGGGGTGCGGCGCCGGGTCCCTGCCAGCTCTGAGGTCACGGGAGCGCGTCCAGTGAGGCTGTGGCATCTTTCTAGGCCCTCCCCGAAGCCACAGCCCTGACTTCCACTGTAACAGGCTTGTTGACGTTTCTGAATTTACAACCCCTTGTGTAGGACCAAACTGACCATTCCGGGGGGGTGGGGGGTGGGGGGTGGGGGGGATTCTCCAGCCGACCGTGGGCCCCGGCCTGCGGGGTTGCCCGTTCTCCAGCGACTATGGCCACGCGTCTTTTCTTCCTTCGTCTCTTTTTAACTGACTGAATTGGTCTCTTATTGCTGCTGTGACCAGTGAACGCAGGCCACCTGGCTTGCGTGACACAGACGTGCCATCGTACAGTTCTAGAGGGAGGAGAGGTCTGAAGTGAGGCTCCTTGTGTGAAGTCAAGGTGTCAGCGGGCTGCATGCTTTTCCAGAGGCCCTGAAGAGAGTCCGTTCCCTTGCCTTTCCAGCTTCGAGATGCCACCTGCGTTCCTTGGCTTGTGGGCCCTGGCTCCATCTTCAGAGCCACCAGGCAGTGTGGCATTTCTCTGTTCTTCCATAGCTACGTCATCCCCTGACCACAGCGTTGAGAGACGGTCCCCATGTGACGACATTGGGCCCACCGGGGTAATCCGGGGTCGTCTCCCTGTCGCGGGAGCCTGAATTTCACCCCGTCTGCAAGTCTCTTCCATGTAAAATGTCTCAGAGGCCCCAGCATTAGGGGATGGCCACATCCAGGGGTCATCATTCCCCCCCTCTCCATTGACGTTCTTTATTTCTGTCTTATTTTTTTCCTCTGAAGCCAGGAAGGTCCACATATTTATTGAACATTTTCTGTGCGTTTCTTGAGTAATTTAGAAACCAGGGTGCCCTGAAACCTTTTGCTTGTGCGGCTGCCTTTCGCTGGTGATACAGCCCACTCGCTGAGTCTTGATCTCCCTCCAAGCACAGCCAGGAGTTGTTTTCCGTGTTGGAAAGAACCCGGATTGTTGGTGCTGCTTGGGGACACACACTTGTACATTGGCCAGTGGACCCCGAGGGCGTGTTGTTTTGCTTCTTCCATCCAATATGAGAAGCAGCCAAGCTAAATCACGTGGGCACATTGAAAACACCCACTAACACCCCACTGACCACAATAGGTGACACGGCCAGATCCACACCCATGGAGCAGGGAAGGCGGCTCTAGTCTGCAGGTCCTGTCGAGTCACAGGGCAAGGGGAGCAAACATGTACTTGTGTTACGGGGAGGGAGGGAAGAAGTGGGATCTGTGTGTGGGAGGGCAGATGGCCGCAGTGGAGGAGACTGCATGCACACCCGGTTGGATCCAGGAAAATGAGCTCTGTAGGCAGATGTTGGAGGCACCAGGACTCGTTAAACATGCAGCTCCTTTCCATGTTGGGGCCATGTGGACGGGGGTGGGGGAGGCACCACTTATGTCCCCAGCAAACATTTGGCAAGGCCTGGAGGCATTTTTGGCTGTCCTAACTAACTAGGGGAGGGGGTGCTCCTGGCATCTAGTGGGTGGAGGCCAACGGCGCTGCTAACCATCTGAGGACGCACAACACAGGCCTCTACTAGGAATTGTGTGGCCGGGGCTCAGATATCCAATAGCTGAGAAGCCCTGCACAAGCAGGTATTTTCCAGGTGATCTCAGTGTACTTTGAAGTTTGAGAACCGTGTCTTGCCAGGACTGTCCCAACAAGGAAGGGGAATTGGCGATCCTTTCCATGTAAAGACCTAAAGGCCTACTGAGGAGGGGAAGTGTGTTGTTTAAACAAATCTCACTGTGTAGTAGTGTAGAAGCAACTTAAAAGCTCATGGGTCTTGACTGGGTCTCTATGATACCGGTGACTTTATATCGTTTGCTTTGTACTGTATTAATCCTTTAAGTTGTATTAATTCTTTATTATTGCTCAGCTAATAAATGGACCATTTATTTGGTGTTGAAAAATCTGTTTTTTATTAGATTTCCATTGTGAGCTTAGCATTTTTTTTTCCTCCAGGTGGCCCTTTGTCAACTATTTCTGTTATGTATTTTCTTTTTCCTCACCAGTGAGACTGCCAAGTTCTTGATAGCAAAGATGATGCCTTAGCCTTCTTTGTTCTGCACAGTAGTGAGCTTACGATCGTTACTGGTCAGTTGCCAGTGGTGTCCATTGTAATGCAAGTTGCACTCTGAGTTAAGGGTCATTTATCAAGTGTCCACAGACTTGCCTTTTATACCTTGCTGTAAATCCTTTCTCCAGTCTTTAGGGGCCGACGGTTAGCATGTTGGCGCGTGCTTGCTGTGTGGCAGAAAGCAAGCTTTGACCTCATTAAAGGTCAGCGGCATGTTACTGAGAGGCTGACCACCTCATTCTTCCTGCTACACTCACGTTGTTTTCTTTTGGTGATTGAGATGTTTGAGGTACAAAAAAAAAAAAAACCTCAAAAAAACAAAACAAAACAACTTCTTGCTGGCAGGGTGATCAAAGTATAACGCAGTGAGGTAAAGCTTCTCTGGTCCTCACCTCCATTGTGCATAGTAAGCAAGTAGATATTTTCTTTTAAAAAGCTGTTTGGGGAAGCGTTTACTGTAGAGGATGCCGTATCCCCTAGAGTTGACTTTGATCGGTTCAATCACGTATCACCTCTTGGAGCTACCAGCCAGTTACAGAAGTAATCGAAATGGTTCTCTCTGTACGGATCAGTGGTGCGGTAGTGGTGAAAGTGGGGCTTTGGTTCTTCCAGAATGCCTGTGTGGGAAAAGACCTTTACTGACTTGTGGGACGCAGAGGGAAGATGAGGGTCCACTAAGGCTGTTCCATCCGTTAGTTCTTTTTTTTTTTTTTAATCTTTGTTATTAATTAATTTCAAGGATATTACTTACTTATCTGCGAGAGCTTGAGTGTGCACAAGGAGGGTGGTGGTGGTGGGGAGGGGCAGAAGGAGAAGCTGACTCCCCACTGAGTAAGGAGCCCAGCATAGGGCTCAATCCCAGGATCCTGGGATGGTGACCTGAGCTGAAGGCAGATGCTTAACCAACTGAACCACCTAGGCACCCCTTTTTATTATTTAAATTTTATTTATTTACTTATTTTGTTTTAATTTTTATAAATTTTATTTATTTATGTATGATAGTCACAGAGAGAGAGAGAGGCAGAGACACAGGCAGAGGGAGAAGCAGGCTCCATGCACCGGGAGCCCGATGTGGGACTCGATCCCGGGTCTCCAGGATCGCGTCCTGGGCCAAAGGCAGGTGCCAAACCACTGTGCCACCCAGGGATCCCTATTTACTTATTTCTTAAAAGATTTTATTATTCATGAGAGACACACACAGGCAGAGAGAGAGGCAGAGACACAGGCAGAGGGAGAAGCAGGCTCCATGCAGGGAGCCCGACGTGGGACTCGATCCTGGGTCTCCAGGATCATTCCTTGGGCTGAAGGCAGTGCTAAACCCCTGAGCCACCCGGGTTGCCCTAAATTTTATTTATTTTTTAAAGATTTATTTTAGAGCATGAGAGGGAGAGAGAATCTCAAGCTGACTTCCTGTTGAATGTGGAGCTCAGTTTGGGGTTCGATCTCATGACCCCGAGATCACGATGTGAGCCAAAACCAAGAGTTTGACTCAACCTGCTATGCAACCCCAGTGCTTCTTATTTTTAAAAATTGAAATATCAGGGCAGCCTGGGTGGCTCAGTGGCTTAGCGCCGCCTTTAGCCCAGGGCCTGATCCTGGAGACCTGGGATCGAGTCCTGCGTCAGGCTCCCCGCATGGAGCCTGCTTCTCCCTCTGCCTGTGTCTCTGCTGCTCTCGCTTGCTCTGTCTCTCATTAATAAATACATTTAAAAAATCTTTTTAAAAAATTGAAATATTATAATTGACACAATATTGTGTTAGTTTCAGGTGTACAGTGTAATGATTTATTTATATATTGTGAAATGATCACCATAATGTAGTTAGCATGCATCATCACACAGTTACATATTTCTTTTTTCTCATGTTGAGAGCTCTTTTTAAAAAATATTTGTTTATTTATTCACGAGAGAGAGAGACACACACACACACAGACAGAGAGAGAGGAAGAGACACAGGCAGAGGGAGAAGCAGGCTCCATGCACCGGGAGCCCGACATGGGACTCAACCCTGGGACTCCAGGATCGCGCCCTGGGCCAAAGGCAGGCACTCAACCGCTGAGCCACCCAGGGATCCTTTAAGATAGTGTTAGAAACATTCAGATGCATAACATGATACTACTGCGTAAGTTGTGTCCCCAGGACTCCCATATCATATGGCTGGGAGTTTGCACCTTCTGACAACCTCTACCCATTTTGCTCCCCTTACCCCCATCTATCTTCTGTGTGCCTGATGCTTCATTTTTTTTGAGGCGTTGCCTTGCCTCTCATCGGCTTGACGGTGAGGACACCTAGTTGGTGTGTCTGACAAGCAGCCGACCTAGGAATTTGTGTGTAGTAAGAGGAGAGGAAAACAGAAATACGTGAACTACCTTAGGGGCGCTTGGCTTCGTTATAACATGAGAAAGGCCCGTAACTGCCACGTTCTGAGGGACGTCTAGCAATTTCAGATGTTGTGCTTCTGGTCTTGGTGATTTCAACCTGGGCTTTTGTCTAAAATAACATTTCCATTAAGATGAGCTGACCTCTTGAAAGCCAAAATGTAGCAGTTAGAAAAGCAATGTGAGTTTTTGGGAAAGGAGCCCCACTGCGGCGGGTCACCCTCTTAGGGGCACCAGAACCTCACTTGTGCTGAAGGAGTTTAGCTGGAAGCCACGTAGGAGGAAATGGAACTTCCCTTTCCATTCTCCGTGCCCGAATCCGGATGTTAGGAGTAGTCATTCCTGACACGCAGGGGCACAAGAGGCCCCACGTATTGCACACGGGACGGTGGGTGCGGCCAGATGGGAGTCTGGTGTGCAGCCTGGGTGTGTGCGCTGTGAGGGTGCATGTGTATGACAGGGAGAAGGGAACCGAAGGACGAAGCCGTTTGGACTGCGGGGAATATGTTGGAAGACAGGCTTTCGAGGACCAACGATGAAATTTTGCCGTCGTCTGGGCTGCTGCCCCGTGGCTCGGGCCGTGTGCTGGAGCGTGCGGCCTGCACGGTGCTCCCCGGAGAGGACATCGTCCCGCTTGCTTCTCTGTTTTAAGGACCCCGGAACCGATCCGATGCGGTAAGCGATCTCCAGGCCCCTTTGGTGAATCTGTCCTTTACCGGGGGTGGGAGGCCCGTGATTTTCACGCGAGCGTGACTTCGCGTGACGTACGGGTCCTCACAGCCCGCCCGCAGGCCGTGTACGATGGGAAATGAAGGCTTCGGAGGGGGTTGAGGCTCCTGTGTGGACACTGGGGTCATGGGAGCCAGTGTAAATCAGTTCCTGACTTCGTGATTTTTACGGCATTAAACCCAAGAAGAACCGTGTAGTTGTAGGTTATGGGTTCTCTCGTCCAGTGTGCATTGATGTTTCCCTGGAAGGAGACCTCAAGTGGGAACAGAATTACTGAATTCTAGTCCTAATGTGGTCATTAAGCACCCCTGTGACACTGTCCCCAAGAGGATAAAGGAATTGTCGCATTTCTCCTGCCAGCCGAGGGCCAGGGAGACAGATGCTCTCTGCGATCACTCCGGCACCACCACATGATGGATTTTCAAGACTGTTCATAGCACCTTGTTTGAATTAGTGAAATTACATGCAATTGCTCTACCGTTCATGGTGGTACAAATTATATATGGTGCAATCCAGTGCTTGGAAGTCTCTAGGATCTTCTGGTCACCTGGTAAGGAGTGTTCCATAATAACGATGCTCGCTGCAACAGTGAACAGTTCTAGTGACTGAACCGCCTTGAACAGGAACCAGGAAAGGCCTACCTTCCAGCAAGTTCCATCTTGGTAGAGTTGTCTTATATTGAGGTCTGAGCGTACTTCTTGATCAACTAGCCAAGTGGATGTGATAGAATTAAAGGCTAATTTGGACTCTATCTGAGAAAATCAAATTCAGACACTTAGTCTAAGTAGAAGTAAGGAATACTTTTATCCTTTATCCCATTATCTTCTCTTTGGAAGACCTAGAAGCGTGTCCGTGGTGGCAGGCATCACATACGGAGGGACTTTTGTCTTTTGTCCCTGAAAAGTCCTTGGAGAGTCATATCCGGGATTATTCAACTTTAAGAGAAAGAAAAAGCGCAAACAAACAAAAAACCTAGTTAATTTTCTTGTATTAAAATATTTAGCTTGAGAGTCTGTATTGAAAATTGGTAATCTTTTGCAAATTTACATAGGCTTTGATGCTTTTTGGGAGGATTCTTTCCTGCTCGATATGCTTGGTCCTTTCGGAATTTAGATCAGGATGGTTCTCCAGGAAAGGAGGGTGTTCAGTGGTGGCACCTGCTGTGACAGATGGGCTCGGGAGACATCCGTCAGCAGAGGGACAGGATTCATCTCTGTGCCCCGTGCTCTGTCATTTTGTTCTCTTTGGCTCCAGCTTTTTCCTTCTATAGCTGCCCTTGGTGTTCGTGTAAACCACATCTCTCCTGTAAAGAAGGGCTAGCGCAGAGCTCGCTTAGCCAGGTCTAGTATATGAAGCAGCAACAATGAGGAAGGGATGAGGACCAGGGGAAAAGGTGAGCAAGGTGTGTGTGGAATGGGAAAACACGGTAAGACGGATTGAGGTGTATTTTAGATTGAGTGGAGATGACTGATGGCTGGTTCTTGATGTAATTTTTACGTATCTGGGAGATTCTCGTTATTCCTGGTCCTTCCGTTCTATAAAGTCGCTGAAACTTGATAGAAGCTTTGCTTGATAGAAGCTTTGCTCCTAGGGGAAAAATAGGGATAGGTTCCTGTGAGCCTCTGCTTAGTACATAAGTGTTTTTTTTTTTTTTTTTTTTTTTTTTAAGATTTTATTTTTTCATGAGAGAGAGAGGCAGAGACAGACAGAGGGACAAGCAGGCTCCATGCAGGGAGCCCGATTCGGGATTCGATCCCAGGACTCCAGGATCACACCCCAGGCTGAAGGCAGGTGCTAAACCGCTGAGCCATCCAGGGATCCCTGTACATAACTGTTTTATGTGAGCTTCTGTTTAAAGACACCTTATTGAATATGTATTGTTGATCCATTCACACCGGACTCCTGCCTGAGGAGGCTCATCCAACACATGGGCTTTCTCCGTAAGGTACACCCCCGCCTTCTTGCCCATAGAGCACCATACTAAACAGCCCGTCAGCACTGTGCTCCGGATCATTCTAAACAGACATCATCAACAAAAAACACAAGAGATGTGAGAAACTTTGGCACTGAATAGACCACATGAAGGACACTTGTGTACAGTCTGGCAGCGGAAACAAGAAGGCAGAGTATTGCCTTGTTCAGCCTCACCTGGAAACACGTGTCCTCCCTGGTGACAACTTCTCTCCTGCTCCTGAGTGTCCTTGTGTGACCATAAAGTACTGTGGGTATTAGTTTTGGGGTTACAAATACATTTAAGCAGATGGGCGTTCAGAGATGGTGCATGGTATATAATCCTGTGGGTTAGAGACCTGCATAAACATATTTATATTTTGAGAGAGATTTTAACAACTGGAAAGCAATCCGCATTCTAACTGTTGTGTCTCTTGGGCCCCTTGGAGATGGACTTGGAGCTGCAAGTGTTGTAATGGAGTTTTGAGAAGGCACGTAAAAGGTACAAGGGGCGGGAGTGGGATAGAGTAGGAAAGCCTCAAGCTCGAAGCCTATCTGATAGAATCTGGACCAGCCAAGTAGCTCCAGAGCAGAGATTGCACATTAGTTAGAATTGGCCTCCCTCAGTCATGGAGCTGCTCAGGAAGAGCAAAGCCTGGGTGGGTTGGAAAATTCTTTGAAAGGAGATAGAAGATTTACATTTCCATAGTTTCAGTAATTGCATTAACACAGTTGTTCCCATAGTTGTAAGCCAAACTTTTGATAACATTATTACATGTAAAAAATTATTTTGCACCTATATTAGGTTGAACTGAACAATGTTGCTGGTTTTATTTTTTTAAAGATTTTTATTTGTTTATTCATGAGAGAGAGACAGAGAGAGAGACATTGGCAGAGGGAGAAGCAGGCTCCTGTGGGGAGCCTGATGCTGGACTTGATCCCAAGACCCCGGGATCAATACCTGAGCTGGAGGTAGATGCTCAACCACTGAGCCACTCAGGCATCCCAGTGTTGGTATTTTTAATCAGAAGTTGTCAAGTCCTGGGACACCTTGGTGGTTCAGTTGGTAAAGCCTCCAACCCTTGATTTCGGGTCCAGTCATGATCCCAGGGTTGTGAGAGCGAGCCCTGCTTCAGGCTCTGTGCTCAGCGTGGGGTCTGCTTGTCCTTCTCCCTCTGCCCCCCTCACTTGTGTGGACACGTGCTCTCCCTCTGTTTCTCTCTCAAATAAAAATAAAATATTTTAAAAAGTCAAGTACTAGCAGGTCTAATGGGTTAACCCAGTAGAACCTTTTTAAGGTGTAATGATGCCATTTGAAATAAGGATAACACTGATGTCTTACTGTCCTGTTGCTAAACTCCACTGTACCTCATTTGAAACATAATTTGATTCACAGTGGGAGCCACTCAGTGGCCTCAGGACCTTTCGATGATTCTTGGTTGATTGGTTTATTGGAAGGGAACTAAGGTATTGAAAAAAAATTAAGTTTATGAGTAGGTGTTGATGTATATATATTTAAGGTAGTCTCCATCTGGGAAAATGAGCTTTTTTCTGGGCACATCCTTCCTCTTTCTTTTGTGGGTGTTGAACGTTCAAGTGCCGTATTAAACTATTGAGCAAATGTTCTGAGGATAAAGTCCGTACTTATGATTACCCCTTCAGAAAGGATGGAAATATTAAATATCATTTGATTGAACATGTAACTACCAGGGTAGAAAGTAAAAAGCTTCTCAAGTTGGACTTAAAACCAAGGAAATATGGTTCGTTTCATCAAAAATATACAGCTGATAAAGGATGGGTGGTGTCCAATGGTGATAAAGTCTATTTTAAGAAATTGGAAGAGGGGATCCCTGGATGGCTCAGCGGTTTGGCGCCTGCCTTCAGCCCAGGGTGTGATCCTGGAGTCCCGGGATCGAGTCCCGTATCAGACTCCCTGCATGGAGCCTGCTTCTCCCTCTGCCTGTGTCTCTGCCTCTCTCTCTCTCTCTGTCTGTGTCTTTCATGAATAAGTAAATAAAATCTTAAAAAAAAAATTGGAAGGAAAGTACTTTGTTCTTATCTGCAGTTCATATGGATAAGTTCTGTAAGCAATGGATCGATTCTGTTTCAGGTGATGGGAATTGTGAGGCTCATTGTTTGAAAGAGATTTGGCCTTACGTGTGTTTAGGTACAGTCAGTGTCCTTGGATGTGACCAGCAGGAACATACGTGAGGTTGGTGGACCCGGTCTGGCTTGTTGACTAGCTGCAGTTGAGGGGACCATGGACATCTCAGTAAAGGGCGAAGAGTTTAAAAGAGTTGGTCTTGTGTGCAGTGATTTGGGGCGGGACTTAAGGAATCAGATCCTTGTCTGATGTTGGTTGTCTCTGAAATCACTCATGGTCCAGCCGGACAATGCCGCGACCTAGCTGCTTTTCTCTTTCAGTGTATACAGAAGGTGATTGGCAGATTGGATGGGTGATTGATTGAATGGGTGTGTGCTTAAACATCAGAAACATCCCAATAAAAGAATTGTCCTGAAAGGACTTCTTAATGGTTACTCATTTCTAAAGTCCTGCATTGTAGCCACCGGGCGTGGTTCTGCCATCATCTGTAAGTCTTGATGCGGAAGGAAAACCAACTTATTTCTACAGAAGAACCCTGTCGAGTTGATGAGAGAGGTGGACCATGGTTCAGGATTATAGGAATCTCATGGGTGGAGGTTAGCTGTAACGATGGCACTTCTGGTTCAGATTTTAGAGCGGTAGATGTATTCTTTTTTGGTGCTCTCGTGAGTGCTATTTTCTTAATTTCATTTTTAGGTGGTTCATTTCTAGTATTTGCAGAATATTATATTTGAATACAGTAGAATACCCTTCTGCTCGCTAGTTAAGGAAGAGTTTTTTTTTCTTGTTCACTGACTTCATTCAATGCAATTAATTTTTATCGACTGGGAAGGCCTTCACATGGTTCATTTATGTCCCTTGGGTTTATTATTTTTAGTTCTCCAAAGTACCAAGAGGGTGCCACAGTAAAAGACTATGATAGGTTTTCAAAAATTTATTTTTTATTTTAAGTGATTTATTTTGGTTAATTATAGACTCACAAGAAGTTGCAAAAATAGAGGTTCTGTGCACCATCACCCAACTTCCTCCAACGGTGGCATCTTACATAACCTTAGGACACTATCAAAACCAGGAAATCATCATGGTGCAATATGCCTAACTAGTCCTCAGTCCTTCTCTGGGAGTTCACTAGGTTTTGCACGTACTTGTTGAAGAATTATATATATATATATTTTAAAAGACTTTTCATTTATTTGAAAGCAGGTGTGCACAAGCAGGGGGGAGGGAGGGGCAGCGGGAGAGGGAGCAGCAGACTGCCCGCTGAGCAGGAAGCCCAGTGAGGGGCTCGATCCCAGGACCCTGAGATCATGACCCCAGCCGAAAGCAGCCGCTTAACCGACGGAGCCCCCCTGAGAGTTACATTTTAAGGGTAAGTGCAAGTAATAGCAGAAGGTGATGGAATAATGAGTTGAGGTTTATAAAGAGGGTACCCCGTAAGGATGACCTTGACTTTCTTGGTGGCCGATGTGGATGGGACAGGCGACAGCACCCTGGGATGGCCGGAGATTCTTCTGGTGGTTAAAAACCAGATGTGTGTGCCGCCCATGCCGTGTATGGGGCACACTCCTTTTTGTTTTTGGTGCTGTAATAAACCATTTCCCCTTTAAGGTCCAGGCAGACTGATGTAGAATATTACACTTTAATGCAGTAGAAGACCCTTTTACTTGCTAGTTACCGGGAAAGGTTATAATAATAGGGAAGGAAAAAACCCAACACATCACAATCTGAAATCCTTGGCCTTGGATTCACTTCTTCACTTCACATATTTCTTATTTTGTGAATGGATGAAACAGCCTCTTTCCCCCACTTCAGTGACAGTAATACCGTGTCGAGTACTGTCTCCTCCGTTGGGACCTCACTTTGGAATCCTTTGTTTTCCTCTGCTTGGATGGTTTGCCACTCGGCTTGCTGGGAAAGTGGAGATGTCAACTGATACCGCAGTGGACACCAACGTCCCATCACATGAGATGTGGCGGGATGGTTCATCTTTCTTGCCTGTCTTGGCTGTGAAGGTAACGTGATTGGAAGTGGTCACTGGTGACAGGGAAGCGGCCCCGAGTGAGTAACTCTCCATAGGTGGCGGGGGGGGGGGTGGGGTGGGGTGGAGCAGGTGTACTTTGTCTCCAAGAGCCACCTAATGGTAGGTCTACCCATCCAGGGCTCTGGACACAAACCGGTCAAGAATTCAGTGCAGTAGCTTCTGGTGTGAGGATTGAGGAGCTCTCGTGAGTGAGGTGTGGAATGAACCTGCAGGAGCCTTTTTGACTTGTGCAACCTGAGCCAGGCTGCCTTCCTGGCTTGCACCACTGAGGTACCGTTAAGATGAGGACATTCATTTGTGAATGGCATCGATGCCAGGGAGCCAGTCAGGCACTTGTGGAGACTTGGGAATGAACCTGAAAAGCTTTAAAAGACCCATCTATGGGGGCGCCTCGGTGGCTCAGTCAGTTAAGCATCTGACTCTTGGTCGTGATCGCAGGGTTGTGAGATTGAGCCCTGCGTCAGGCTCCATGATGCTTGGTGTGGAGTCTGCGTAGGACTCCTCTCCTCTCTTTCTCCCTGCAGCTGCGTGCTCTCTCCCTCCAAGCTTCTTTAAAGATTGTATTTATTTGAGAGAGAGCGAACAAGCTGGGGGGCGGCAGAGGGAGAGGGAGAAGCAGACTCCCTGCTGAGCAGGGATTGGGACTCCATCCCAGGACCCTGAGATCATGACCCCAGCGCAAGGCAGGCACACAACCAACTGAGCCACCCAGACGCCTCTCAAATAAATCATTTTTTAAAAAGATTTTATTTGTTCATGAGAGACGCACACAGAGAGAGGCAGAGACACAGGCAGAGGGAGAAGCAGGCTCCCTGCAGGGAGCCCGATGTGGGAAGTGGGACTCGATCCCAGGTCTCCAGGATCATGCCTTGGGTTGAGGGTGGTGCTAAACCACTGGGCCACTGGGGCTGCCCTAAATCTTTATTAAAAACCAATAGACCCATCTATTGAAACAAAGATTAGTGGTTCCCGGGTTGGGGGCTTGGAGACGGGGCCTGGGTTAGCCCCTGCTACAGGGGGTGCTGGGCTTCTGGGGACGGCGAAGTGTGCTAAGACAGCTAGCCTACGGGGTGGCACGATGCTGTGAATACACTAAAAGCACTGGAATCGTGCCCTTCGGGGGGGGGGGGGGCTTGTGTGGCGTGTGACTCCTAGCTCAGCAAAACTGTGCAGAAGAGGTTTTGTACTTTGCTTTCGTGCTTTCACTTTTAAGAGTGCTCCTAAAATCCCCGCTGCGCGCTCCTGTGCTCGGAGCCCCTCCTTGTGCACCGGCGCCCTGTGCTTTCGCCGTGGACAGAGCTGGCTTTTCTGTGACCAGTTCCCGAAACCGGGTCCCCGGTCTCACGTGTGCAAGCGACGGAAGTGTGGCCGCTAGTGGAGTGCGTGGGCCGGCCCGGCGGCGTCCCTTGTACTCCGCGCCTTCCCCGCCGCCTGCTCCGCCCCGGCCGGTCCCACAGGCGGCGAGCGACACACCCCGAGCGATTGGGACCCTGGTGTGGCCTGAACTGCTCTGGCTCGAGCAGCAGGGACGGTGGGGGGCGCCTGCGGGCTCGGTCGGGGCGACCTCCGCCCTTGGCCCAGGTCATGCCGCTGCCCCCCACCCCCCCGCCTGTGCTCCCCTGTCTCTCTCTGTCTCTGTCTCAAATAAACAGGTGAGTGAGCTCTTTAAGACCAGGAAGATGAGGCCGCGTGCAGCCGGCCTGGCCTCCCTTTGTCAACAGCCATAGGCAGGTGGCAGTGCGCGGAGCACACTTGCCGAAGGCTCCGTGTGACTGGCTGGACGTGGGAAACCATCCGAAACCCCTGTACCCCGAGTCCCCCTACTGCCTTCGGTGCAGCCATACAGGGGTTTAGGGAGCATGCAGAGGAGATCGCGGCGTCGGGCTGGCACGTTGACGATTGGTCTCCAGTGAGTCTTGCTGGGAAACGACCAGAAGCCCATAATCCTAAGCACCATGAACTGTTTCTCTGTTCGTACGCTCAGTTACGTAAAAAGCACACTTCTGGGGTTCTGGGGGGGAAAATCTGGAAAATGCCTTATGATATCCAGGCGGTCACTTCCTATTTCCTATCGGTCTGTGATTTTGCCGCGAGCTCGGAACGGTGGCTCGTTGCCCGGGCCGAGGAGGGAGGAACCGCAGTGCCCGTCGGGCGCGACCAGTTTTCGGGGGCTTAGTCTCTCGGGGAGAGGTGGCCTCAGCCGCCCCCCTGCTGGGAGCCAGGACCCGGGAGCCCCGAGTGCGAGCCGCTCGAGGAGGGGGCCCGGCCCCTTGGCGTGTCCGAGAGTTGGATTTGCAGGCGGGGCTTCTCGGTGGCCTCTGCGCTGGGCCCCGGTGGCCTGTCCCGCCTCTCACCTCTGCTGTCAGAGCTGCGGCTCTGTCCACGCATCCTGCCTCATCGGGGCCAGGGGCACATCCCTGGCTTGACATCTGAACCTGGACTTCAGGGTCACGGTGGGCATGTACCCGAGCCTCCTGGGGAGATGCGGCCCCGCGCTGAGCACCGCGGCCAGGATGTGCGCCGTCACGGGGCGGTGGCCTCGGTGCACCGGTACCTGCACGGGGAATCCAGGTCATTGCAAACACCCTTCCTGTTTTATAAGTGGGGAAGCTGAGGCCAGGGCGGTGCGGGGCCTGGTGTGCAGGTGTGCAGCTCTGGACCGTGGCGCCCAGGCCGTAGGCTGGCAGGCGGGGTGTTGTGACATCAGAGCCTGTGCTCTCTCGGACCAGCCCGCACTCCCACGCGCCAGGCGGGTTTCCCTCCCGTTCGTGACAACTGCCCAGTCTTGGGATCTGCAGGCCGCCCCGAGCCTGCGCGGGCCAGTGTGACGGCTAAGAGGCTGCGGCCGTGTGCATGGGAACCCTGAACATGACAGTGCCTGGTTCCAGAAACGTCTCTGAGCCGAAGCTTGAGCCAGCCTTGCTCTAAGGCAGGGGCTGCATTTGGCCTACCACCTGTTTTTGCACAGCCTGTGAGCTAAGAATGGCTTTATATTTTTAAATGGCCAAAAAAAGAATAATATTTTGTGACACGTGACTAGGATATACAATTCAAATGTCAGTCTGCAAAGTTTAATTGGAACACGGCCACGCCCATTCATTTGTGTGTCCTCGGCGGCTGTCATCTCTACAAACCGCGTCGCAGCGGAGCTGCCGTGGCCCCGGGAAGCCTGAAGCCTTTCCTCTCTGGCCCTTTGCAGAACAAGTGTGCAGTCAGTCCCTTGCCTGCCTCAAGGCGTGTCCCACCCCCCTGCTGTGACTTGCTTCTCCCCCCTCTCCTGATCTCTTCATTTGCACCCTGCACCACAGCTGGAGAGCCGCTTGTTGGGCGTGAAACATGTCCCCATGTCCCGGTTCAAGTGCCCGTGGTCCTGGGAGAGGTGACGAGCTCCTCCGCCTTAACATTTGCATGATTGGGACTGGGAATGGCTGGTGCTGGCCTTGTTGCAACAGAGCAGGGCTCGTACAGAAGAGGAGGGCTCTGGGGTGCCCCTGCGTGTGGCCAAGAGGGGAAGTTGGGTCATTAGGAATGACCTTTGTTTGCTGCCTGCTTTTCTGCATTTTCCCGCGGTCGCTCAGGCGCTGGGAGTGTTGATAGGCCAAGTGCACAGCCAAGCCCCCCTGTGGGAAGGGCCCGCTTCGAGAGCCACCTCACCTGCCCGTGTGTCTTCCCTCCTCCCGAAGAACAGGGTGACAGGTCCGTGACGTGACGTGTCCATGTGGAGTTGTAAGGCAGGGCCCGCAGCTAGGAAGGGGTACAGTCAGGATTTCACTTGGACAGCAGACTTCCAGTCCCCATGCTTTACTACGTTCTGGCACCTTCTGTGCCGTGCTGGCTTCACCTACAAGGGCGAGAACCCATTTCTTGCCTTTTTATCCACGGTTTTTGATGGTTGCTTCTTCTAAGGCCTTGGCAAGGCCGAGAACTAGTGAGGGACATGTCACGAGGCGTGTCTCGCCCAAGGTACCTCGTCTCCCAGCCTCGGGAGAGACACATTGCCCCGGAAACATCAGCACGTCCACGCGAGGTGCGCCAAAGCTGCCACGGGGTCCGGGTGCCCCATCACGCTGTCCTACTTGCCTGTTTCTCGTGGCCGATTTACATCTCCCGTTACGTTTGCAGGCTTTACGAGGCCATTCTAGACTAGCTGAGAACTTGACCATATTTTTATAGCATTGTTTCTGGGAGAAAAACATTTCTGAGTGAGAAACCAATGAAGATTTGGACTCCATCCCATTTGTAATTCGGAGGCTGCTTTAATTTCAAGCTTCCTTCTTTAAACTTGTTTGTGATGCACATGGTAGCGAGGCAAAGTATTATGTTCGCTGTGGTACCTTCCGTGAGTGGCTTGCTCGCTTTGCATTATCTTGCGTTTTCTTGCTTCACTTCTCAAAGCATTGCTCAAGTATTCTAGAGGCATCTACCTCTTCTGGCTGGGGAGTGGCGTGGAGAGGGGGATGGGGAGAGAAGGGATCAAAAATTAGCTAGAATTTAAAAGCAGCACTGACAGCCCAGATAATTTTTCATGCTAACCTACTTTAAGTGCTGCCAGAACCATTTGTAGAATGGAAAATCTCTGGTTTCTCCTGTCCTGCTCTGGCGAGGTCTAAAAATAAGTCAGTGAGGAGATGGGCATGTGGCCCTTTGATCTCGTCGGCCTGGGAGACTTCTTGGTCGGAGCAGAGGCTTGAAGAGACTTGGTGTTCCTCAGAGAGCTTTTGGGTAGTTGGAGTTGATGGATGGCGCCAATTACTGGAATCGTCCTCCACCATCAAGCTACTTGACCTGTCACTGGTTTCCATTTCTTAAGCTTCTCGAAATCCTCTCTCTCCACACCTTTCATTCGTGCAACTGCGAAGTGGAATATGTATAGAGAAGACCCAAGCAAGATGAATCACACTTTGCCAAGCACCGCTGGACTGGATTTGGGAGCTATTTATTGAGGGCCTCCTATTCGGGAATAACTAGAACACGTCTCTGACCCCCAGAGGGTCTGCGGTTTAGGTGGACAGCACGACGGCAAGATGCGATGTCATTTATAGTGGAGGTGTTGCAGGTACCTGGGCACTCTGCAGACGGGAGTTTGAGAGCACTGGCTGAGAGCCGACCAGGGGGCCTGGGGCAGGAGGTGAGGCTGAGAGGAGGTGCCCTCCTGGGAGGATAGTTGTAAAGGAGCGTGTCCTCAAGGGGAAGGTAAGAGGTCCCAGAGAGCCAGGCTTCCTCGCCCGTGCGGAGATGGGACAGCTGTGGGTGACCTTGGGGACTCTTGAGTCTGGTTTTCAGGATAGGAGTGGTGGGTCTGCAGCGAGTGGGGCATGGGATACGTGGGGGCAGCGGACACGTGTCTCCTTGGAGAGGTCCAGCCCCGAAGGTGAGGGTAGAAGTGGAATAGCCTTTGGCAGGAAGCTTGCATAGGCGAGAATGCTTAGAGGACAGACTTGGTGGTTGAGTGGAAGTGGACAGGGAGGGAGATGTTCAAGAGAAGATGAAGCATGGAGGAGGGACCGTATTTCTTTCAGGAAGAAAATTGTGCAAGCTTTATTTAGAGTTGGAGAGGGGTAGTAGGGACATTTGGGACAGATGAGAAGGCGTAGAATGTTTAAAAGCAGAGAAGGAAATGATTCCTCTGAAAAGTTGTACCAAGAGATGACCTAACATGAAGGCCTAGGTTTGCTAAAAGAGCAGGGAGTCCTGACTCGAAGGAAGCCGATGCACGACACCAACTGGGCTATTGGCTGTACTCGGGAACAGAGAGTTTGTGCCCGGGGACATGGTGGCCAGTGGCCAGTTCTCTTTCTCCTGCTTTACACCCTCCTTGACCACCACCGTTGCTTAGAATCTGAGTAGCCCACGTTTAATCCACTTTAGATGAGGCTAAGGCGATTTGAACTATACTTTGATTCTTAAAAACCAGTGGACTGGGGCACACACCAAGGCAGAGCAGGACTGCATGAGGATGGGCTAACCCTCAGCAGCTGGCTAGTAGAACTTTCTTCCATGATGGACAGGTTCCATCTCTGCACACTAGTGGTTAGCCTCCATATCTAGTAGATAGCTCCATACCGAGTGGGTGGCCTCTTACTGGTGGTTGGTTTCCACACCTAGTGGATAGCCTCTACACTGGTGATGGTCTCCACACTGGTGGATGGTTTCCACACCTAGGGGATGGTCTCCACACCTAGTGGATGGTCTCCACACTGGTGGATGGTTTCCACACCTAGGGGATGGTCTCCACACCTAGGGGATGGTCTCCACACCTAGGGGATGGTCTCCACCCCTAGTGGATGATCTCCACACCTAGGGGATGGTCTCCACCCCTAGTGGATGGTCTTCACACCTAGGGGATGGTCTCCACACTGGTGGATGGTCTCCACACCTAGGGGATGGTCTCCACACTGGTGGATGGTTTCCACACCTAGGGGATGGTCTCCACACCTAGGGGATGGTTTCCACACCTAGGGGATGGTCTCCGCACTGGTGAATGGTTTCCACACCTAGGGGATGGTCTCCACACCTAGTGGATGACGGCCTACTGATGATGGTCTCCATATCTAGCGGAAAGCCTCCGCACTGGTGATGGTCTCCACACCTAGGGGATGGTCCCCACACCTAGTGGATGGCCTCTGCACCTAGTGGATGGTGTCCGCACTGGTGGATGATCTCCATACCTAGAGGTTAGCCTCCACCCTAATGGACAGTCTCACATGGGAGCTACGAGCCATGCGTGGCTGTGGATTGTTTGGGCTTTAGACGACCAGGGAAGAAGAGGGCTTGTACAGTGTCTGAGGAGGCTCGTCTGTCCGCATAGCCTCCGGACGCCATGCCTGTGGGGAGGGTGAACGTGACCACAACCAGGTGAGCACAGAGAACGGGGGTGGGGAGAAAAGGTCCAGGTGCTCGCGGCCCCCACGAATCAAAGCTGGGCTCCCCGCATTTCACCCGCTACTTCTCAGTACTTGTCGGGTGTGCCGAGGCGCGGGGCTGCGGCTCCCGTGCTGAGCCGGGACAGGTGCCGCGCGCCCTCGCCGTCGCCGTCCAGGGGGGCCGCGGGGTCCGCTCGGAGGCTGCCTCTGGGGACCGCGGTGCGCAGGCGAGGCCCACCTCCTGGGCTTGGGGGGGCCGGGGAGCTCCGCCGGGCGTGAACAGGGACCCTATCGAGCCCTCCGTCGTCCCTGTTGACGTGTAGCCTTGGAAAGGAAAAGATCATCTCAGAGTTTCCATCTGTGAGCAGGGTTTTCTGAACACGTTGGAAACGTGGGTTTAATTTTGTGAGCTCAGCAGGAACCCGTGTGGTTTGGGATTGATTAAAACCTGTAGGTTCCGTGGGGAGGGGCCTCCTCTCCCACCTCGGTGTTCTGCAGACGCCGCCCTTGCCTCTGGCACCAAGAGCATGAGGGAGAAAGGCGCCAGGCCCTCTGCCAGGTCCCTCAGCTTTCGGCCCTTCCTCTGTGTTCCTCCTCAGGACCCATCTTCAAGGAGAAGTCAGGCCCGCCCTGCGCATGCTCTCGCCCCACACGCCGGAACCCCCAGCCCTCGCAGCCCCTCGGCCCCTCCCTGGCACCGCCGGGCCTCTCCCACGGCCCCCTCCCTCGTCGGGGGACCCCCGCCCCCAGCTCCAGGGGCTGAGCCGCCTGCATGGGGTGCTGGGGCGATGCCAAGTTCGGAGTCCTCGTACCCCACGCTCTGAACCGTCCAGCTTCCTTATTTGCCCCGTTCTCGTGGATCCGGCTTCTGAGCCATCTTTCTGCGTGCTTGGACCCGCTCTGGCTGTCCATCGAGGCCTCAGAGGCTTATCAGAATAACTTTTTTTTTTTTTCCCCAGAATAACCTTTTCAGATGCGTCTCAAAATATAGATAGGCCTGCAAAGGAGGTGGTTGAAAGTAGGGTCATCACACTATTAAAAACAAAATTTGTTCGTTGCAGAGTAGGAACATGTGCATATGTGCCGCCCCCCCCCCCCTATTTTTTTACTGTGGTCAAATATAAATAAAGTAAAATTTACCCTCTTGACCATTTTGAAGTGTCTGGCTTGGGACGCCTGGGTGGCTCAGCGGTTGAGCATCTGCCTTTGGCTCAAGGTGTGACCCCAGGGTCCTGGGATCGAGTTCTGCATCGGGCTTCCCGTGGGGAGCCTGCTTCTCCCTCTGCCCGTGTCTCTGCCTCTTTCTCTCTTTCTCTCTTTCTCTCTCTCTCTGTCTCTCATGAGTAAATAAATAAAATCTTAAAAAAAAGTGTGCAGCCTAGCAGCGAGTCTTTCACGTTGTTGTGCAGCCATCCCCATGGTGCATGTCCAGAACGTCACCTTCCCCAGCTGAAAGGGTCCCAGGAGCTTCCTCCTCCTCCTCTCTGCTGCCCCAGCCCCCCCTCCTTTCTGTGCCTGTGGATTGGCCCGCTAGGTCTCCTGTCAGTGAGAACACACGGTATTGGTCTCTCCATGGCCGGCTTTCACTGAGCATCATGCTATCCAGGTTCACCAGTGTCGCCGTAGCAGGTGTCAGCATGTCCGTCAGGTGTCAGCATGTCCGTCCTCTTTGAAGCTGAGTAATATTCCACGTGTGAATAGACCACATTTTGTTCATCCATTCATCTGTCAGTAGACGTTTCAGGTGCTTACACCTTTCGTGACTGTGAGTCAGGCTGCTGGGAGCGTGGGGGTACCAACATCTCTTCGCGATAAGCTTTCAGTTCCTCAGTATGGGCTTTTCAAATATTTTAAATAACACCCATGTAGCAGTGGCTTTGACTATGACAGTCCTTTCGAAGTAGTGAAGCAGTATTTGAAGACCTCTGTGACACGATAAAAAAAGACATCTACAGTTTTTGTGGGTGAAAATCTCAGGAGTCTGTTGATTCCACACCGGCTTGTTACCTGCGTTTCTAATGGAATTCGGTAAAGGTTTGTGAAAAGAAAGCCGTGGGCCTGCGTCTGCCGTGCGGGTTCACTGATGCTCCTAAACTTTGCCCTGTGGGTACAAATACTCCAGCCAAGGGAGGCTGACTTTCCCAGAATTTGCGTGGGACCTTCTGCCTCTGTCACAGGGGTGTCCAACTAAAATCCCACCCACTGGGGCGCCTGGGGGGCTCAGTCTGGGAAGTGTTAAGCGTCTGCCTTCGGCCCAGATCATGATCCCAGGGTCTTGGGATTGAGCCCTGCGGCGGGCTCCCTGCTCAGCAGGGAGTCTGCTTGTCCCTCTCTCCCTACTTGTGTGTGTCCTTTCTCTCTCTCTCTGTATCACATAAATAAATAAAATCTTAAAAAAAAATCCCACCTTCCAAAAACACTTGCTTGGCCAATAGTATCTTGCCCCACATCCACTCACTCACTCCTTTGTTCAACAGAAACTGGGTCAGTGCTGTCTAATAGGTGCCCCCAGTACCGGGCACCCAGCAGTGGACAAAAACACACGAGGTTTGTGTTGCCGCAGTGTGCGTGTCCCGGCCAGGGTGGGGAGAGGAGTCCAGGTGTGCACACAAAGTTATCGGGTTGCAGCACTGGTGCATCATGGGGAAGCGCAGCGGCTGTGAGCGTGTGTAGGGGCACGTCTGGTCACAGGAGGGGACATTTACGGTGGCACCTGAGGGCTGAGGAGGAGGGGATGCCTGGCCAAAGATGTGCAGAGCATGTGCAGGGCTCCAGAGGGGTAGCTGGCAGAAGGGGGGTGGGCAGGGCCCCTCTGCCATCAGGTGTGCGCTGTGGTAGGAGGTCAGTGCTTGTCTGTAGGGCGGCACCGATGGAGAGGAATGACCAGATCTGGTTGAGATGGGGCTGCTCTCTGGACACTGACTGGGAGACCCTCAGTGACGAAAGTGGGTACACTTTCAGCCTACTGGAGTATTCTAGAGGGATAGTTACTCGGACCAGGGACAGGAGGGCATTAATTACAGATAAGACTTGGGCATTTTTTCTTAAGATTATTTATTTATTCATGAGAGACACAGAGAGGCAGAGACACAGGCAGAGGGAGAAGCAGTCTCCCTGCAGGGAGCCCAATGTGGGACTCGAACCCAGACCCCGGGATCACGCCCTGAACCCAAGGCAGATACTCAACCTCTGAGCCATCAGGTGCTCCATTTATTGGGGTTTTTGATTCGTCAGTTTTGAGAGACTTCCCTTCCGTCCTCTCTCCTTCCCTTGAAACCCGTAACGCTGTGTTTCATTCTAACACGTTTGTATTCCCGCCTTAAGTGTAGTCACTTCCATATGCTTGCCGACTCTCTAGGAGATGGAGGTCACAAACTGAATTTGTTTGCTTTGAATGTTTACAACACGGTCCCTAATCGTTGAGCTGCACGTGTGCATTTTGCTTTTGTATTCTGCGTTCTTGGGTGTTTGAGCGAATTTCCCACTAAGTGGACATGGGACTATACGTTAGAAGAGCAGATAGTTTAGGGGACCCTCTCCACCACGTGTTCCCCTACTGAGCCTTCCCCAGAGGACCCACATAGTACCTCGTTCGGTGTTTCATCAGGAGACGGTTTTGCTGTGATTTACATTCTAGAGTTTTGCTCTTAAAAAAGAAATTATCTGGGTTTTAATGGAAAAATTGTATAGTCTCCTGAGTGTTGTTTTGCCTTTTGGTTCTGTCCTGTTTAAGAGCTGATTGTGAGCCAGGGAAAATAACCCACTTTGTCTGTAATAAAAATGTATGTTTGGTATTTAAAGTATATGTGACACATAAAACAATACCAGCTTGGCCAGCATTTAAATTGTTATGTAAATCAAGTCTTTCTTTTTTTTTTTTTTTAGATTTATGCATTTATTTTAGAGAGGGAGCGCGCACACCGTAGTGCACGTTGGGGAGCGGCAGAGGGAGAGACTCCCCTGCAGACTCCCCTTGAGCATGGAGCCCGGCGCGGGGGCCCGATCTCCCGACCCGGAGATCCTGAGCTGAATTCAAGAGTCCGACGCTCAACCAACTGAGCCGCCGGGCGCCCCACATCACATCTTTAGATGTGCGCCTTGCTCTCTTTGCCTGTTTGTTTTTGCATAGAGAAAATAATCTTTCCCAGAGAGGTTTTGGGTTTAGACAAGCCCTAATGCAGAATGAAGTACGCTGTGTCTCGGGCTTATTTTTCCTCGCTTTGGCGGAGAGGATTGAAGGCTGAAGCATTTAGTGATGTGCGTGCACACGGGAACATTCCTGCCTTGTTTTCCCTTCTGGTCCCGTTTCCTATGCAGGAACGAGACTAATGAGTGCGGCGGGCAGCCACAGTTCAACACCAAGGGGCGTGTGTGTATGTGTGAGTGTGTGTGTGAGTGAGTGAGAGAGAGAACACAGTCTCTTTGTCAAACCTCAGTGACCCCCCCTGATCCCCCCGCAGTCTGGCTCCCTGAACTCGGGTGAACTTCCCTCCCCTCATTTTTGGGGCAGGAGGCCGAGGAGAGTTCAAAATAAGCAAACACACCTAGCTGGAGACGAGCCGTGTCTTCTGGAGATGGAGTCTGCATCTTTCTTTCTGGTTTGGAATCCCACCGAAGCTGGAGGCAGCCGCCTCCAGCAGAAGGAATCCAAGGGTTAAGTTGGGGGAGGTACCTGACTCCGGGCGGGCGGGGGCAGGTCTTTTCCTTCCACTGATGGGGAGACTGGGCGGGGATGTGCTGGGGGCACCGGAGGTTTAAACCCTGGGTGTGCTCGTCTACACTGGGTGGAAGGTGGGATAGTGCACCTAGTTGTGCTGGCAGGGCGGTGTTGCAGGGCCCCCATGGAACCAGGTCCTGCGCTGAAGCAGCCCTGGATGCTCTGGCCACACGCGAGTGTGCCAGGGTTCCAGGAAGATTCCACTGATGGCCCCTGGAATTGGAATTTCCTAAGATTTTCACATCTGAAAGATTATTCTTTTTTAAATTTTTTCCCCCACCGCCTTTTTTTTTTTTTTTTTAAAGATTTTATTTATTTATTTGAGAGAGAGCGCACAAGCAGGGGGAGCAGCAGGCAGAGGGAGAAGGAGAAGCCGACTCCTCGCTCAGCAGAGAGCCTGATGTGGGGCTCCATCCCAGGACCCTGAGATCATGACCTGCGCTGAAGGTCTGAGCTTCACCGACTGAGCCACCCAGGCATACCCTGCAACAACCATTAAAAAAAAAAAAATCTAGAAAACCACCCGTAGCCCATGGGCTGGATGTGGCCCGAGGGCCATAGTGTGCTGCTCTCTGGTTCACGTCGTGTTGACTGCGTGGATCTGTGTTCGTAACTGTTCACATGGCTCGTGCTTCCTTCTCGCAGCCCCCTCTCTCTGTGTTTCCTAGACATGCATGGGATTCTCTGTCCTTGTCCTGAGATGATGGATTTGTTTTTACTCATGTTCTGGGAGCAGATTGTTTCATTTCTGTGGAGTTCTGTGTACGGTGAATCCATTGATCATTTGATTGGTTTCTTCAGTGCCTACTTGTTTGTGGCTTAATCTGTGCAGGCCCCGGCGTGGTGGTGATAAGATGAGGCAAACGAAGGTGAGGGCTCCTGTCCTCCTGCAGTCCATAGACTAGTTGGGGGGGAGGGTGTGAGTACTGAAGGGCTTTTGCAAACCCAGTGGGGTACCAGAAGGATGGTTCCCTGCTGATGGGGTTGCTGCCCTTCTCTGAAGGTTTGAAGGGCTCTCCCAGGGGATGGAACCAGAGAAAGCCGAGACCTGGAGGTTGCAGGTGGCTTGTCATGAGCCAGGAGCGGGCACTCTGTCCCAGGCCAGGAACCCTGATTGAGAAAGAGATGGGGCCCACGCACCCTCCACCCCTGGCCTCTCTCCACGGTTCAGGTGGAGTCAGGTTTGCTGAAGGTCAGGTTTTTGAAGAATGACCAGTTCACCTCCACCTCTGAGGAAAGTGGTCCATTTCCTCAGATACCATAGTTGATTTTGAAGGTACGAGAGGGATTATTTACAGAAAAGGACCAGAGACACAATAGCCCATATTAGTCACTGACCCTAATTGTGCATTAAAAACATTTTGGGGGGACATTTTGGTTCACTTGTGTGAGGTCAGCAAACTTTTGCATAAAGGGCTAGGTGGTCCCTATTTTGGTTTTTTTGGACCATATGGGATGTGGACAGTGTGTGGCCAGAGCAGCCACTGATCATAGGTAAGTACCTTCACGCGGTCGTGCAGCCAGTCACCCACTCCTCGTCTGGCAAAGTGAGGCTGTGTATGCATTTGACGACATGCTCCCCATCCGTCCCCCCGCAGCCCCTGGCAGCCACCATTCTGCTTTTTGTCTGTGTAACTTGGAGTCTAGGGAGAGTGGAGATAGACCCATACAGTGTGTCTCCTCGGTGACTGGCCTCTTTCACTCAGCCTCATTGTCATCAAGGTTCATCCCTGTGGTAGCAGGTGTCAGGAT
Source organism: Canis aureus (assembly GCF_053574225.1). Lineage (NCBI taxonomy): Eukaryota > Metazoa > Chordata > Mammalia > Carnivora > Canidae > Canis > Canis aureus. Next base: position 118,223,369 of record NC_135649.1, on the reverse strand, counting down.
TTCCTTCCTGTCTTACAGCTGAATCCTGCTCCGCTGGATGTATAGACCTCTGAAGAAGTATTTTGAGAGTCAATTTTCTTTGATTACTTGGAGTCCCGTTTAGCTCAGCATAGTTTGCCAAGAGTTTGCCTAGTCGAAGGAAGTCTTAGGAACGCACGGGATTTCCCTTTCTGAAGAGCGGAGACTTCTCCCAAGGCCCTGGAACTGGAACTCGTGTGAACGTGAAACACAAATGGTAGGGGATTGGCGTCCTGGATGAGCGAGGGTGTGGGTCAGTGCAAGGAGAGGGAAGCTTGAGAGCTCGGAGCCCGCCTCTCCAGGATTCACCAGTCACTGGCCCCGCGCCGCCTGCTGGCCCCTGGAAGCCCCCTGGAGGAGGATCAGCACCCACCAGGCCCCCAGGCCGGGGAGAGGGAGAGGGAGACGGGCTGTGGGGGTGAGCACCTGCTGGCCCGGGCAGGGCGCCGTGAGCAGGAGAAGCCGGGCTGCGCTCAGGGAACAGGGGGCGGCCCAGCTGAGCTGTCCTAAGTCAGGGGCGTCTCCCCTCCCGCACTGGGGCCAGACCTCGGGGAGCACGATGCCCAGCAGTGGGCCGTGGGGTCGGGGCGGCCCATGCGGCGTCCGTCCCCGCTGAGGCGTTTTGCTGACCGTTCCCGGGAAACTGGCGCGGAAGAGTCAAGTCCGAGGTTTTCTGACCGATCCATCTGTTGATCTGGGAAGAGTATTAAACACCGTGGACGGCTTGTCAAACTGCGATCCCAGGGAAGTGCCCGAAGCAGGGTTGATCATCGCGCCCGAGTCTGGGCAAGGGGCTCCCCTGACCCGGGTCGGAGCTCCGGGCACCTGGGGGCAGTGGCGGGCGTGTGGCCCGCAGGGCCCGGGAGGGGGACCTGGCCCCCCTTCTGCTGCCCGTGGGGCCACTGGTGGGCGGGAGGGTCCCGGGGTCCCACAGGGTGGCCCTGGGCTGGAGCCCCAGGCCCGGGGTGTTGGCAGCCCCAGGAAGGGGCTCCGAGGCCCGGGGTGCGAGGCGTGGGGCGCACCCCGCCCGTTTGCAGACCCCGCAGCGAGGGGAGCCGGCCACGGCCAGGGGGTCCCTGCTGTTGCCCTGTGGGGGATGCAGGCCCCTGTAGGGGCGCCTCCTTCCCTGGGGCCAAGCTGGTGGCCGCGGGCTGGGCCTGACCTCCCGAGGGCGCCACGGTGGGAAAACCTGCGTCTATCACGACTCTTCTGCGTTCAAGTTTGCCTGCTTCTCCTATGTTGGCAGGAGCGAGGAGTTTCCTTACATTTTTGCCAGCACAATTTAAAAGCAATTAAAGCAAATTCAGTTATTACATTTGAAATTATTGTCTGGGTAAATTAGAGTTTAAAATTTAATTTATACTAAATCCTACACTTTAATGAACAGACCACATCACACATTTTTATGTTCTTAAATTATCCACAGCTTGAACGCTGTAAAAACAGGGCTCTTTTTAAAAAAGCACTGCTTGTTTCTTTTTAAATTAAATTTTTTTTTCCCTGCCTCTTCAGAAATATTTACATTTCTCTTTGAAAATAAGGTGAGAAAATCCCTTTGGCCTGTCAGCTTTAAGGAATTATACTTGTCTTTCCATTGCAAATTGTCATTTATCTGGCTTGACTTTAACGTATGAAATCTTAAGACGTAATAAGAGGAAGACATTTCTGGATTTCTTTTTTTTTTTTTTTTTGTCTTTTTTGTCTCAGAGTACATATATTTTTGAATGGCACATTTTAGCCTTGGCTTTAATTCCTGCTCCTTCATTACAGTTTTAGATGCGTTCACTTGGAAGTCGCTCCCCGGTGCAGGGTGGAGCAGCCCGCGCAGGCATCTGAAAGTACTCCCTGAAAGCCTTTCCTCTGGCCTGTTTGTAAGGCGATACCAGGTCATCAGCGGATAATCCTGGAGCCTCCTGGAGCCTCCTGGAGCCTCCTGGAGCCCGGATGGGTGTGTTTATGCAGGAACTTGACCGGTGTGATGGGGGGGGGGGGGGGGGATGGTGATGGAGATCCCGAGGAGGTGGCCAGGTGTCCCTTTTGCCTGGTCTCCCCATACTTGCGGACACCTGCTCCGTGGAGCCCCACGTCTGAGCTGGCGCCCTGCCCTGCCCTGCATGCGATGTGTCCGCTTCTCAGAACCCTGGTTTCCCTGCTGAGCGTGGGAGAGTGTCACCTGCTGTCCCCAAACACCTGCTCTGGGCGTCCTGTAGGCCCAGTGCGTGTAAAGGATGAGGTCTGTGCCCTCCGCTCCTATCCCCTGCTAGAATGGCTGGGCCTGTGGCCTGTTACTGATTTGGGCATAATAATGGCATGAGTTTCACAAGGGCGTGTCAGGAGGTTCAAGGTAGAAGCCTCTGGGCCTCAGTGTGGTTCCTGATCTTGATCTTTTTGTTCCATCTTTGTTTCTCCAACAAAATGCCTACCTGTCGCCTACTAGCAGTTGAGCGAAGGCTCCTGACCGCCTCCTACCCTCCCTTCTCTGTCTCCACTTCAGAGAGCTTGCTACTCCCTCGTCTCCCTTCTCAACCAGAGAATTCTAAATGCTGGAATTTCTTAGGAGCTCTACGGATTTTCTGGTGCCTAATTCCTACTTCCACAGAGGCAGGTTTAATGGGTCTGGGGCCTGGCACTTGTGGCGCCCCCCCACCCCCCAGTTGTAAAAACAATGTGTATTGAATGCTTGTAGCGTAGGAGGGGTTTTGTTGGGTACTGCTTGTTCACTCACTCGGGGAATCCTAAGTGACCGCCTTCATGTTGCAGCATGCCATGGCACAGGTGGAAAAGAGAGCTGCAGAGAAAAGAGGTGTTACATACAAGCACATCTGTTTTTTTGTTTTTTCTTAAAAATACGAGACAGAGGGTCCCAGGGGAGGGGGAAGCAGCAAGATAAATCGTGAGCCTCTCCCCGCTCTGTGTTTCCTATTCAGGATTGAGGGAGAGAGTAATTTTGCTCAGCATTCCCATGCCCCTCCCTGGGCTTGGCACGGAGCATGGTGGAGCATGTGGAATAGCACACTTGGGGCGCCGGGACAGAGTGCCACAGGCTGGGTGGCGGCAACAGACCTATATTTCTTGCAGCCCTGGAGGCTGGAAGTCTGAGACCCAGGTGTCGGTGGTGGTGGTGGTGGTGGTGGTGGTTTCTGCTGAGGCCTCTCTGCTTCACTGTGTGTTTTCCCTCCATATGTCTGTGTCCTAGTCTCCTCTTAATAAAGACACCAGCCATGCTGGATTAGGACCTACCCTAATGACCTCCTTCTTAACTTAATTACCCTTTATAGACTCTGTTTCCAAATACAATCACATTCTGAGCTCCCGGGGCTTAGGGCTTCCACGTATACATGAGAGGGGACACGGGCAGCCCCCAACAGCATAAGTTCTTATTAACGCTCGTGTTGAATCTGTGAGCGCTGTTTCCATTCTGCAGACTTTGGGATGGTTTTGTCTTGTTTCTGATTTTATAACCATACATCTCCTCCTCCTCTCCAACGTTTCAGAAAACTTTTTCTCTAGTCCTTAAGCTTGTATAAATAAAATTCTGTAACCATAAATGCTAGAGTTCAGAAATGTTTTTATTATGAGGGAGATACATTAGGAGGACAGTTTTTGGGAACTCTTTAGTTTCCTTTTGAGTGAAAAATCTTCAATGAAAAGATACACTTCCCCCTTTTGCAGATGTTGAGAAAATGTTGTGTTCAAGTTCTAACCACAAAGAGAATCCTCAGATTGCTCTGGAATCCTCTGAGGGCGTTCAAGCTGCTTATTTGGGAGGGGGGGAAGCTTAAGGTCAGGGCAATTTTTAATGCAAAAGTGGACAGTTTTGCACACAGAACAGCCGGAGCAAAGATAAGTGACAATGTGGTATTTATGCTATAGTTTGGAACCATGAAAGTCCGGGATGCTGCATTACCAGGTTGGAACGGTCAAGGTACCAGAAATTCAGATCGGGACACGAGCTCTGCTTCGGGTTGTCCTACTCTGGCTGCTTTGAAAGAAGAATCATCCAGCAGACTGTCTCTGGCTACGGTTGAGTTCACTTCAAATCACTGCTTCTTGAGTGCTGATGGTGCCGGATGCTGGTGACGCGGAGGGAATGTGTTGATGGAGCCAATGGTCTGCTGTGGGCGATGGCATGAATCATAGGGAGGTGAGCAGAAGGAAGTGCGCAGGAGCCTGCTGGCCTGAGACGGTGTTTTGTCAAACTGTCTTTTCTGCTCAGCGCTCTCATTGCACTAAAGACTAGCCTGAGAGATGCTGAGGCGGAAATGGTGGGTGACAAATTTTTGTTCTCTTTCCCTGCGCTTACGGTGACTTTTTCACGGCAGAACCAAAGTCAGTTAAATCCTTGTCATTATAAGGATTTATATCATTTCATTTGGCAATGCTCCCCTAATTTAAAGCATTTACCTTTTTTTTGAATCAACACACAGTTGTTACTCACTAGTCACGTGTTATCATCACATAGTTCTCTTTACTTGCTTTCTCTGTACAAAATAATATTTCTTTCAATCCAGATGACATTGTTCTGTGATTTACTTTACAACAGGATGCAACTCATTCTTGGCTCTTCTTGACTTTTAAAGAAACAGCTTTGTTGAGATGTAAGTCGCATACCCTGCAGTTCATTCATTTCAAGTGTATGACTCAGTGGTTTTTAATTTTTTTTTTTTTTTTTTTTTTTAACAACATAGCGTTGAGTATTTCCCTCTTCTCCTTTGTTGCTAAGAGAGATGTGGCATTGGGGTAACTGGAGTCAGTGTCCTGTTTGACTCCTGCTGCCATCACTGTCGGGAGGTCATCGGCAACTCCCTTGATAGGGCTTCTTGGAACATTGTGAAGCAGCTTCGTGTAGAGTGCTCGGGTGAGGGCCTGGTGCTGGGTTAGCATTCAGTCATGGATACCTGTTTCTGTTACTCCCTTTTTAAGGGGCGGGACATAGGAGTTTCTGTCTTTCCACAGCTTGGAATTTACACAGACTTGCCTCCAGAAAGCATCACTTGGATTTCTACCCCTTCTTCTTGCTGCAGAAGCTGCAGAATCCTCATTGTCTCCGGCGATTTGGGGCCACCACTCGCGAAAGGGCTTTGCTCTGTGTGCTCTGCATGTGTGAGCCATGCTCTTTTTGTTAAATGTTCAGGAGATGGAGGAACCTTCTAGTTGTCTGTGAAGAAACCAATTTATCCCGCACAGGTGTAGCTCTCTTCTGTTCCTAGAACGAAGGAAACAGGGTGAAGGATGTGCAAGATTTGCACTCTTGGGAATGTGCTCGGACATGTGCAAGTTTGCCTCCAGATTTTATTTTAAATATTTTATTTTATATTTTATTTTATTTTAAACATTTTATTTATTCATGAGAGACAGAGGCAGAGACACAGGCAGAGGGAGAAGCAGGCTCCATGCAGGGAGCCTGACATGGGACTGGATCCCGGGTTTTTGGATCCGGCCCTGGGCTGCCCCGCCTCCAGATTTTAAACTGGAAGTAAATCTGAATTCCCCTTGTGAGTACGCTGCCTGAGGGCTGCCCTGCATCTCTGATTGCAGCAAGGTCTTTGGGTATTTAAGTCAGCAGACCCCTCACACGGGAGTCACACAGGCCGGGGAAGACACGATGAGGAGTTCTGAGAAATATTTCCGGTTTTGTGAAAATAACCATGAACTCTTTAATTATGCCCCAGTGATGGGACTTGACTCTGATTTCTTGTCAAAATTAATAATAAAGGACAGTGTTCTTTGTGTGTAACTTGTTCAGATACAAGTATGCCCATCTTCATGTTTAGTGCCAAACCCGTAGTATTAAAGAACAGTGTGCTTTATGGTCTATGTGTTTGGCTGTAAATAACTTGTCTCTAAAATTTGGTATTTTAGGAGTGCCTCTGCGGTACTACTGTGAGATTACGTAGAGAGAGGTGTCTTGGGCTTACGAGGCTCCCAGGGATGTGGTTCGAGTCCCGTTGAACACACTGGCAGGAGAGTGTAGGGGACAGAGAGTGGGCAAAGGAGGAGGATGTGTGAGTGTTCCCCGAGCGCTGCTGAGCGATTGGCTCCTTGCCTTGGAGTGGCTTGAACTTGGTCAGCCCCGATCGGCCAGCGTGGGCTTTGTTAGTTTGGTGTCCTCCCGCGAAGGTACACGGTTGCACCTTGCTTATGGTAACTGAGGATCTGAACACACAAGCCGGGGCGTGCTTCTGTCCTGGGAGGACTTAAATACATCGCTTTTATGTTTTTAAAGTATCTCAGAAGCATGTATTACAACAGAGATGATGTGGCCATGACATAGGCCATCACACTGTAACCTGTCGGCGGTTCTTGTTTGCTCGGGTGTCAGAACTGAGCACTCTTCTCAGGTGGTGTAAACGTCTTAGTGGCCATGCCCTGTAAAGTGAAATACGTCCTATTTGTTATACGCAGGTAGTAATTACAAAATATTTTCCACGGAATGCGAGTCTAAGTGTTGACCCTGCAGCCTCCTTAGCTTAGGTATAAAATCCAGGCACAGCTAATCCTAATAAGGCGAGGGCGCATCTTCCAAATGGGACGCCTCCCAACCACTGTGGTGCATTTAACCTCACCAGAGGGGGAACGGAGCTAGCAGAGTAAAATGACGCGGAGGTCAAAGACTCCAAATTGAATTTTGATGATAAAGACGGCATGTTCCAGCCATTGGGTTGAAGCAGTGACTTTAATTTCTCTTCCGGTGGTGGGACAAGAGCCATTTATCTCCCTTGAAAGGAAACTGAAGTGCAGAGTCTTTTCACTAAAGACTTTGTGTTATTTTAAATATTTCTAGAATGACTTTGGGGCCATAAGTTACTGTCCTTTCTTTTTCGGTCTTGAAGCAATTACTGAAAGGTCAATCCCCTAATTCCTTCCAGAGTTACCAGAGACCTTTCATGTAATCATCTGGAACTTGATTCCAAGTAGCTAATATTTATCGAGTTCTTATTTTGAGCAAAGCACAGATGTGGGGACAGGTAGTGGGGAACCTGAGGGATCTTGGTCCTTACGCTGGAGACATCTAGGGTCTTGACTGACCTTTGTATGTTAGCAGCCAAGGGCGTTGGCATCCTTGTCGGGGCATCCTGGAGAATCTGGGGTTCCACGTGGTTTTGGTTCGCACTGCTCCTCACTCCCTAGCACTGCGTTGGCATATAGTAGGTGCTTCATAAGGGTAACATTGGGGCGCCTGTGGAAGGGTAACATTGACGTGACCGTGATCCTGTTTTATGTCATGAGGGGCTTCGGCTCTGTGAGGATCACTGATCCTGATACTTTGTCAGCGGACGCTGCTCACGACATTGACGAGTACCCAAATACCTAAGAGTTTTGAAGCTTTTCTGGGGTGGTTGTCATAGTCTGTGCGGGCTGCTGGGACAGATTACCGTAAACTGGGAGGCTGAGGAAGAACAGAAGTTAATCTCTCACATTTCTGGAGGCCAGAAGCCCAGGGTCGTGGTGGAGGCAGATTTGGGGTAGGTCTGCTGAGCCTACCTCATAGGCCACTGTCTCATTGTGCTCTCGTGTGGTGGCAGGGCTGAGGGAGCTCTCTCGGGTGTCCTTTTCTTTTTTTCCCCTGAAGATATTTATTTGAGAGAGAGAGAGAGAGAGAGAGAGAGAACCGGGGGAGGGGCAGAGGGAAGAGCAGGCTCCCCGCTGAGTAGGGAGCCCAATGTGGGGCTAGATCCTAGGACCCTGGGATCAGGACCTGAGCTGAAGGCAGATGCTCAACCACCTTAGCCATCCAGGTGCCCCTGGGGTGTCCTTTGTAAAGGCACTGATCCCGTGGTGAGGGCTCCATCCTCATTGATCACTTCCCAAAGGCCCCCCTCCCCCAAATGCCATTACATTGGGCATTAGGTTTCATTCATAAACATTTTAGGGGGACACAAGCATTCAGTCTGGAGCAGTGATTAGGCAGGAAAACAGGAGTTTGACAACCGTCAGGCGTGCTGGTTTCTGAGAGACCGCCCGAGTACATGTGATAAATGAAACTGGTTCTGACGGTCACAGGTCCCGCGTGGGTTTCTGCAAACCTGGTTTGGTGGTAGGCAGTGGTGATCGAGGTGAGAATACCTCTTAAATGTTGCTTCTGATGCCACCTTGAAAAGACAGGCCACTGCTCTGAGAAAGCCTTTGTTGACTACCTGTGATGTAGGAATAATGAGTCCTAGGAATCCTGGGAAGGTCACGCAATACGGGGGGAAGCTTGGGTAGGGGGGAGCAATGGAAAGCTTGAACTGGAGACAAAGACCTTTGGAAAGGTGGTGGTCAGTGAGGGAGGTTGTGTGTGTGCTCGGAGCTGTGGTGTGAGGGCGAAGAGCTTTCCCAGAGATTTCGTTGGCATGAACGTGGCCTGACAGGCATAGAGTAGGCTATGAGGATGGGTGGTGCTCCGAAACGTTTGAAGGTGAACAGGGAGCTGAGATGCTCAGGGCGGGAGTTGAGGTCTTGAACAGGTGCCCTTGGAGGATTGAATGTATTCCGTAAAAAGAGGGGAATCGCTCAGATTGAGCCTGTGGCCCGTTTTTATACGACAGCCCCACCCCAAGCTAAGAGTGTTTTTTGCATTTTCAAAGAGTTGTAAAAGATAAAGAGTAACACAGGACACAGACCGGTGTGATTTGCAGAGCTTACAGTCTCTATTATCTGACCCTTTATTGAAGTAGTTTGCCAAGCCCTGGTGGATTGGGAAGGAGAAGACAACCCAAAAAAACCATTTTCCCCCGGTAGGAGGAAGTTGAGCTTGTTTGCAGAATGCGGACTCTTTTGAAATTATAGATGTGGAAAGATGAGATGAGATGAGGATGGGGTGGGTGAAGCTGGGCCTAGAACAGGCAGGAGGGAGGGTGGAATCGAGGAAAAACATTGGTGAGATTAACTTTGGAAAGGTGAAAAGGCTAATTCTTGGTTTGAGACGATGGGAAGGAAAATGTGTGTAGAAAACTAGCTCGTGGGTGGAGGAGAGGTAGGTAGAGACTTTTTAGAAGAGATCAGCACTGGGTTTGGGGGTCAACCCTTGAGCAGAGTAGAACATTCTGGAACGGGTGCTGTGAAGAGCAAAATCCAAAGACACTTAGCCTTTGGATTCTATCGGTGAAATATCGTGTGTTATGTTGTGATTTATCTTTTAAACCGTGGGCTCCTCCATCATCCAGTGGAGCATTCGCTACTAAGAATGTCTTGCTCATGTCTCTTGAGCAACACTTGAAGCACGTGGGAAGCACTAAGATGAGTGGTGTTTAATGATACTTGGTGAATGAATGAATGAGTACTCGGTAGCACGACAGGCCAGTTATATGCAGAGAATATACCTTTTGGTTGTGCGCATCGGCCCGGTTTGTTAGTGAAGGGGAGCTCGTTCACAGTCCCCGACCAGCGCTGTCCGATGGAACTTGCTGTGGGGATAGAAGTCTTCTGTGCTGTCCAATGTGGTGGCCGTGCCAGTGGCCCAGTAAGCACTTGAAATGGGTGTGGCTTGTGGGATGGAAGAACTGAATTTTAGGTTTTACTTACCTTTATTTATTGCAGTAAAATACATATAACCTAAAATTTACCATTTTAACCATTTTAAAATGTAGAGTTCTGTGGCTTAGGTATATCCATGCTGTTGTGCATATACTTAAGCATCACCACCAGCCATCTCCAGAACCTCTTAAGGATAAGTGATACTCTGTTGAGTGTATATGCTATTTGTCTATCATCCGTAGACATTTGGATTCCATTTTTTTTTTTTTAAGATTTTACTTATTTATTCATGAGAGGCACACAGAGAGAGAGGTGGAGACATAGAGGGAGAAGCAGGCTCCCTGTGGGGAGCCCGATGAGGGACTCGATCTCGGACCCCTGCCCTGAGCCAAAGGCAGATGCTCAACCACGGAGCCACCCAGGCGCCCCAGCATTTGGACTCTTTGCACCTTTGGGCCGCGGTGGATAATGCTGTGTGAATATGGGTGTGCATACTTGTCACTGATAGAAGCTTGCATAGACGTGTGGGGGTTTGTGAGCCACTCCTAAGAGAGATGGGTGGCACGATGGGACTTGAGCCTTGGAGGCTTTGGAAGGAAAGTGATTCTCCGTGCCTGCGAGCAGGCCCCAAAGCTGCCCTTTTGAGGTGGACAGAGTGCATCGGCGTTCAGGGTCATAGGCGTTGAGGGCCATGCAGGGGACAGGCCGCTGACTCAAGGAATTCGTTAAGTGTTAACCGCTTGGGCTGTTGGTGCTGTGTTTGATGTCTGGAGGTTCAGTTAATGGTTGAAGCATAATGATTTGTGGAGACGGAGATGAGATTTAATCTGTCCACTGCTTATTGTTTTTCCCTCTCTCAAAGGTCAGTTGGCATTCATGCTGCCCTCCTAGTTGTGATCATTTCAGCCTGGCTTATGTGACTTTTCTTGTAGCAAAGGGTTGATGGGTGGTTCCAGTTCTGTCTCGTGTATCAGTTTCCAGGATGGTATTTGTTTTTGTGCTTTTTGTTGTTTGGAGGGTGTCGCATGTCCAGAGCCCAGAGTGTGTTTATTTTCCACCCGTAAACTTGAGGTCTGTGTGATGGGCGTGTAGTAGGTAAAGATGGTGGGGGAAAGGCGTGACTGGGTGCCCCTGTTGGGGGGAGGCAGGGTTGGGGCACCTGCACAGAAGCTGTGGGGAGGATGGTGCTCAGACAGCAAAGCCCCAGGAGTGGCTGGAAGATGAGGGTCCAGGGGACAAGAGACTCGGAGAACCACATGACCATCTTGACTTCTCTCCTGGGGTCGGTCTTCCAGTGGCTGCCAGGAGGACAGGGGTCGGTTGTGTTTGGGTGTGGAAGGAACATCTGGACATGCGTGTGCTTGTTTCATGCGTGGAGGCCTCCTTGTGACCTTCCCGCCAACACGGTGTTGCCATGGGACTCATTGGTATAATGGGAATTGGGTTGGTCTGAGGGTGATCGGGGTCAGGGAGGGAGGAGGCTCCTCCGTTGCATCACTGTGGCACTTGGCGTCCCTCTGCTGAGCCTTTAAAGCGTGCCCGGTCAGTTGCAGATAATCCTGGGGACGGCGGGCAGAGAGGCCCGGACCACCCAGTGGGCTCAGGAAGGTGCCAGGGGGCACTCTGGCCCTGCGTGGGGTCTTAGACGACAGCCGCCATTGGCAGCAGAGCACAGCACCCACAGGGCTGGTACACGCACGACAGCTGGTAGTTGGTGGGAAAGAATTGGGCACGAGAAGCGCGGCATTGAACGCGAGGACCCGGGTCCCCCCTGTCGCAGAGCTCCCCATTGTCTCCACTGCGTCCGAGCAGACACGCCGGGGCACTTTCTAGGGGCCGGGCAGAGCGTGGGGTGTGCAGGGCCGGGTGTCCTAGGTGGGCGACCGAGACAACCAGGCACGGAGTGCACGTCCCAAGAACGTACGCCCTAGGTGTCACCTGAGTCCTGCCAGCAGTCCAGGTGTGCTGGGGCCCGGGCCTGGCGGCGCTTCCCGGTGCCCGTGGGCTGTGCGGGGGGACCCGTCGGCGGTGGCGGGTGCAGGCTCCGGCCTGGCCTCTCCGTGGGGGTGGACGTCTTCTAGTGTGTCTTCCTCGCCACACTTAACCTCCTCTCGTGCCGGTGGAATGTGTGTCCCAGAAGGTTGTGGCCCCTGATGGAAAGACACCAAAGGCCGGGTATGTGCCCTTCCAGTGCGTGCCAACTTAGAAGCAGCCAAGTGTTTATATTATATCGACAAAGGCCCGAGTGAATCACAAGTCTCAGTTCAGTGGATTAGGCGGTGGTGTTTTTTTCCTGTAATTTTTTTTTTTTTTTAACTGAGGATGAAGTTGGGATGGAGATGGTGCGTTCACTGATGCTTGGGGTGTTCTTTGGAAAATCCTATGTGGCAGTGACAAGCCCCAGGGAATGTTGCTATTAGTCTATTCTATATTGTTTGTGTCTCCCTCTCTTATTGCTGTTTAAAGGACATAAACGTACTTTTTATATCAGATTAATTACTTATGAGTGGGGCATTAGTTCTCTCCCAGTGTCTAACTTTGCTTTTTTTTTCTAGTCTGAAATAAAGCAGAAAGTACTTTTTGCTATAGGCGGACACAGCAAACAAAGGGCATTTCACTCACCAGCATAAAGAAGGAGCTTGGGAATCAGGAAACCTAAGAACAAAACAAAACCAAACAAAAAAAACCAAAAATGTGTTTGGTGGAATTCAGCTGTAATTAAGTGTACTAATTCAGTATTGTGGAAACAATGATCACAAGGCCCTTGTGGTGTGTAACACATTGATTCATGAATTTTTTTCAAAAAATGTGAAGCACCTAATGTGAGAAAGTCAGTGTATTGGGCCTGAGCTCTCAGGGCTAGATTTGGCAATTCTGTTCTTCTCTGGTGACGGAACCAGATTTCTGCCTTTTTTGCTCATTGAAGATTGGATTGCATTTAGCCCACAGATGGAGATGGGCCTCAGGGTGAATATTGTCCGAGGGCATTGCCTTAGAAGGAAGGGAAACAAAATCAGAAGGAAGGTTAAGCATTTCTCATGGATGAGATTTTATTTGCTGAGTCTGACCCTCCTTTTAAGTTTCTATGCATTTATTTTTATTTTTTTTTTAAATGTTTTATTTATTTATTTAGTCATGAGAGGCAGAGAGGCAGAGACATAGGCAGAGGGAGAAGCAGGCTCCATGCAGGGAGCGCAGTGCGGGACTCGATCCTGGACCGCAGGATCATGCCATGAGCTGAAGGCAGATGCTTAACGACACTGAGCCAGCCAGGTGTCCCTTATTTTATTTTTTGAAGATTTAAAAAAAAATTTATTTGAGAGAGAGCGAGCAAGAATGAGAGAAAGCGTTTCTCACGAATAAATAAAATCTTTTAAAAAGACAAATCATAAAAATTTTAATAGTAAAATCGTAAATTTTTTTTAACAAGAGTACGGAAGGGTATGAGTAAGAAGTAAAACCTCCTTCTCCCTCTTAACCCCGCTTGCAGAGTAACCACTGTTGATAGCTTGTTCATGTTTTCTGGATGTTTTCTGTGCAATGAAAAGCATGTGTGTATGTACACAGTTGTTTACAGCGAGGTCCTAAAACAGAAACCAAGCTGTGAATACAGTAGCACGCACACACAGACATCTCGGACGTGTTGGTGTATACCAGTAGACATACTTCCTTCCCCGTGTATCAGGTGAGTGTGTCCGTTAGGGTTCTTGGTTTTCAACAACAGAAACCGTTTCTGGCTAACTTCAGCTGGGAGGGTTTATTGGAATTGATGGAGTGTGGGGAGCAGCAGGGATCAGGGAGGCCCTGCGGGACTGAGAAGGGGGAAGCAGGTATCACAGCGACGTTCCCTGCGGCAGGAACAGCTCGGCCTGGATACGGTCACATCAGTGTAACCAAGACTCTAAAGCCAAGTCCAAATACACGTCTGTTCTTGGGTCAGTACCTCTGTGTGTGTTTACGTGCGAGCGCGGGGCAGGAGCACGTAGCCAGTCGGTTGAACCGAAGTCACGTGTCCACCTGTAGGCCAGAGCAGAGGCCAAGTAGAGCCAGAGTCCGGTCACCGTGGTGTGGCGGTCTTCCCAGTAGGAGTTGCCCTTACCGAGTGTGCGTTTGGCAACTGGATGGTTCTTTACGGGTTTTGAGGGGCGAATACTCATAAACTGTTTTAAAGTTAGCAGGTAACCAGGCACCGGGGCGGCTCCGTCGGTTGAGTGTCCGACTCTTGGTTCTGGCTCAGGTTGTGATCTCATGGGTTGTGGGATCAGGGTCCGTGCTCGCGGGGAGTCTGCTTGGGGACTCTCTCCCTCTCTCTCTGCCCTTCTCCTTGCTTGTGTGCACGCAGTCTCCCTCTCCCTCTCTCTCTCTCTCTCTCACTGAAATCAATCAATTAATTAAAAAAAAATAAAGGTAGTAGATACCAAATATCATGCTCTGGGAAAAGAACATTTGTGACTGAAAGAATTGACTGGTGTGTGTCCATGTTTTTTCCCCTTTTTTTCTTAAGCTGCGTATTCTTAGGAATGGCCCTGGTTTTGTGAGACATTTTCTATGGGGCAAACGGATGGTCCAGGGTTTCCTGTAGCCTGGTGACCGCTTGTTGCTGCTGTTACGATGCTTTACAACCTCTTACGGGTAATGGCATGTGGACTTTCGGCTTGTTAAATTTTGGAAAACCTCTAGTATTTTATTTGACAAATGATAAAAATTGATAAATGATGTAATACCTGATAAAATGTCTGTGGAAGGATTTCCCTCACACTTAATCGTTTCTCATTTTGTCCTCACGCAGTTTCACAACCTGATGTGCTGGCTGGCACTGCCCATGGGGTCCTGACGTTGGGTGGTTTATCCTAAAATAGAGCCTTCCTAGAAGGCATCCTTAGGCCCGCACAGCTCGCAGCGACACAGCCATATGGGAGTACTCGGGAGCCTTGTAGCTCAAGCCCGCCGAGCCACAACGCGGCGCGTCACCGTAGCTCTCCCTCCCAGTTGTCACCTTCTGTGGGGTAGACAGTGGAAGGACAAGGGGACTTAGCTGTGGCCTGAAGCCAGTCTGTGTTGCTCTTGCAAATTTTTATCACTGAACGCTTTGCTTTGTTCCTAAAACCTTGGAAGAGGCCAGAGCAAGAGGCACTGGAGGTTCATTGGCGCCACGATCCGTTCTCCTGTTCTCAGGGGTGATTGTGACATTTTCCCCAAAGAAATGGGGGTGCTGTCAGGAAGCGGGATAGACAAGGGGCGGTTACAGCCTCCTCCGTGTCCGCTGCGGACAGAATGGGGTTCCATGCCGCTCTCTATCCTTGGTGTTCAGCAGAGTCCCGGGGCGCAAGGGCTCCTAGGGGGGGTCTCCCCGGAAACGGCGCCGTTGAGCCCCAGGAGGAATGCGGTGCCAGCCCTGGGCCGTCCACCCAGGCCGTGGTCTCCCCTCCGTGGTCGTCTGTGCTCGCGGCCTGCAGGTGCCTGCGGTCGCCAGTCTGCTCTGCTGCCCTGTTCTCTGGGGACTAGGGACGTGACGCTGCAGTCCCCACTGACACGGGGACCCCTCCGGGCCGTGGGGTTCTGGTCCAGGGTGCCTGCTGCTCAGCCTCCCTGCGTGCCCGGACCTGATGGGCTGATGCGCCGCAGTGCTTGTGTCAGTGTGTGTCCCTGGTGTGGGGGGACCACGGCGGGGGCCGGCGGGGGCAGGAAGTCCGTGGGCTGAAGGGACCCAGGCGCATTGGCCGTCCGATCGGTCGGGGCCACCTGCAAGCCGGCCGGGGTCTCCCTTGTCGCGCAGCAGGCTTGCGGGGGGGCTGACCGCGTGCGCTTGCCTGCTGGTGAGCAGGTGCCCTGCGCCTTTGTCCCCCGCGGCCTCCCGGGCGTCCTGGTGCCCCCCCGTGGGCGCCCTCCCCGGTGGGCGTCCAGGCCGGGCCGAGCGTTGACCGCAGGCGAGCTGAGGCGCAGGGGGCTGCGGCCTCTCCTTCCCCTGCCCGGACTCTCCCCGGGGTGCTCCAGGGGCCGGCGCGCTGCGCCGTTGGGGATCTGGCCAGTCCCGCGCCGACTTGGGGTTCCAGACCGGGATCGACGGCCACACGCTGTTGTTCTTGGTGGCAGCAGGGAACGTAGACCTGGCAACATGGGTGCTGATTTAACCGAGCGCACGGAAGGTCGAGGGTGAGGGAGAGGGAGGCAGCGGGGGGGTGGGGTGGGTGGGGTGGGGTGGGGAGGGTGGCATCTATAGCACGAGGGCCCGGGGGCGCACGGCCGGCGGGGGGCGCTCTGCGTAACCCCCAGGAAGCTCTCCCCGGCCGCGCCGTTCAGGAGGCAGCTTATGGGGCCTCGTCAGGAACCCAGAGGCTCGCAGGGTGCTCCAGCCCTGTGCGCGTGGGGTGCGGCAGGCCCTGCTCCTCAGCGTGCACTCCGCACGCCAGTCTCCTCTCACGTCGGGGCCGTGGGTCTGGCTCAGCTGTGACTTGTCAACTGGGGTTTCCCTCGAGGAAGTGCTTTAGCTCAGGAGGAGGGAGTTGCAGGTACTCTTCCACGTGGTCTCCGGGAAAGGCAGAGGTGGCGGCTTCTGTAGGGAGGTCATTGACCTTGACCCAGGCTGCCTGGAGACAGAAGGTTCTGTGCAGACTTCACTAGGCTTTAAACTCGTATGTTTAAAGGAGCAATCTGTTGTGTCCTTAAAAACAGTAAAAATCCAGGGGTGCCCGGGTGGCTCAGTGGTTGAGCATCTGCCTTCTGCTCAGGCCGTGACCCAGGGGTCCTGGGATTGAGCCCTGCATTGGGCTCCCTGCGTGGAGCCTGCTTCTCCTTCCACCTCTGTCTCTGCCTCTCTCTCTCCCTCTCTCTCTCTGTGTCTCTCATCAATAAATAAAACCTTCAAACAAAAAAAAAGTAAAAATCCAAACCACCAGGTCCCCGGCCTAGATGATGGCAAGGACTGAGAAGCCTATTCACCGAATGCCTCATGCAGGTACCACCACGTAGCATGACAAATGCACGTAAAGGCTATCGTGAATTACTGCAGAATTCCAATATTAGATCATCAGGTACTTGCTCACCTGAGAGTATGGTTAGTAGAACTGTCCCATGGGGTCTGGGAAGCTTTCTGGGGAGGGGGCCTAGCTGGACAGCCTGTGGATGTGCTGTCTGTGGAAATTCTGGCGCAGTTTTTATTTTGATTCTTAGGTCGACTGTACAATGCCCGGCCTTCCTGAGTCTGCAGGGGACAGGGTTTGGTCACATCTGTCCCGGACCCTGGCTGGCAGGGTCCACACATGCTTGTGGAAGTGTGTGGTGGGCTATCCATGCCAAGCCCCACACAAGTGCAAACTCACTTTTTTTTTTTTTTTTAATAAGGGCATTTTGAACTATTTCAATATGAAGACTGATTTAACTAGGTGTTTTTGCTGAAAACAAACAATGGCCAAGTGGAGCTGGTGTCAGAGAGCAGAATAACTTGGGTACAGCCAAAGTTGATGCATTTTTTTTACTCCCGACTTGATATTCAAAAAAATTTTGAGCCTAGAGAAAAATTCATAAATACTTTTCGTCTGTTGTTAGCATTCTGCCAAATTGGCTTTGTCTTTATTGTGTGGTGATTTTTTTTCCTTTCCCTTCTGTTTTTTCTCTCTCTGCCCTCCCCTCCCCCGCCTCCAACCTTCGGAGAGTAAGACTATTTGTAATATAAAAACATTTGCATGGTCTACAAGTCCAAACTCTATTAATAGGTGTTCTCCAGAGTCCATGCTCACTCATCTCCTAATTGATTTTTTTTTTTTTTAGGATTTATTTATTTATTTGAGAGAGGGAGAGAGAGCTGGGGGAGGGGCAGAAGGAGAGGGAGAAGCAGACGCCCCGCTGATCCGGGGAGCTCAGCAGGACGGGGCTGGATCTCAGGACCCTGAGATCATGGCCTGAGCGGAAACATGACCTGAGCGGAAAGCAAGAGTCCGACGCCCAGCTGACTGAGCTCCCCGGGTGCCGCCCCTCCTAATCCATATTCACTACTTTCTGCTGCATTTCTGTGTTCCTCCCCGCACTTGTGTACTGTGTTTAAAGCCCTGCCCCTTGAAGATCTGTCGATAATTCTTCTACAAAGAAAATCTTATCTCCTTAAGTAGGTTTTGTAACTGATCCTTATCAAAGCATCCTGTCTGTGCTGTTTTAGTATTAAATATTGTACTATGTATTAAGCTCGCTGTGTAGGATTTTTGGTGCTGCTTTGGAGAATTGTAAGCGTTTCTCCAAAGACGTGATGAAAAGACCTCCAGCAGGCCATGTGTGATCAGTTGGTGTCCACATTGATGGGCGTGCAGTACAAGGAGCAACACCAACCTCCATTTGTACTCATACAGACTAACTACTAAAAAATAAGGCGCAAAGCTTATGGGTAAGAAGTGTCATTTATATAAAAAATCCCACACTTTTCTCATGCTTGAAGACATCAGTTGTCCCCTGGCCTAACATTCTTAGCAGAAACAATACAAAAAGCCCATTCTGGGCTCAGAAAGCTTTTCCTCCCGGATGTCCAAGTGTGGGTTTCCCTCCCTCCCTTCCTCTGGGGCCTTGTGGCGTGGCTGTGGGGCAGCATCCTGTCTTCTCTCCAGGCCCCCAGCCGAGCCGGCGGTGGGCTCTGCTCCTTCACCCCTGCACAGCGGGGGTCTCCGATGGCAGCCCTAGCCACCCCCCACAGCCCCCCCACGTCTTGTTATACGCCCTTCATGCTGACAGTGGTTTGGAACATTTTTCAGTGGTCGGGCGAAAAACATCAAAAGAGAGGCCTGTTTGGTGACACGGGGAAAATATGAAATGGTGTTCATAAGATTTCGAATGTTGTCAGTGCAGATCTGGGGGAAATTTTTTTCTTGTCATCGCGGAGCAGGTGTGATGTTGGTTACCAAAGCCAGCTGGGTTTCCCACCTAGCCTTTTCCAGAAACTGTCTGCCGACCCCAGCTCCATAGAATTAGACCTTCTAGACAAGTGTCAGAGGTCCTGCGTCCCGAGCTGGCATAAGAGCCACTCGGATTCTTATGTTTGGTGAGTAAAAGTAAGGGGAATCGCTCGCCGCCCCCCGAGCATAGGGTTTCCCTGTACGTGGGGCTCACTGTACAGAAATCTTGCCGTCCGGACCCCTCTGGCTCTGGATTCAGTCATGTGCAACAGCGAAGTTTGCTTTGGAATTTTGGAGAAACTGAGTAAGTACCGAGCTGGCTCCCCTCTGCCCTGCATTGGGCTCCCTGCTTCCTAAAAGCGGCGTGAAGGACACTTTCATTGGCTTGGCGCTGCCACGCGGGGCAGGGCGCCCTGGAGCTCCGAGGGCGCAGGGCAGCGGGGACGCGTGTGGCCCGTGCCCTCTCCGAGCCCCGCCTGGCCTGGCACACCCCGGGAGTCCCCCTCACTTCTGATCGGGGTCGCTTGCAAAGGGCGCTGTGGGGCCGAGGCCCCAGAAGTAGTGCTCTGGGGTTCTGCTCCCCAGGTTCGGGCCCTTGTGGGAGGAGGAGGCGGAGCTAGAGCAAAGCGTGACAGTCCTTTCTGGAGTCGCCGTGAGAAGGAGAAAATGAGATCTTTGATGTAGACTCTGTTTCCAGCAATCCATTTGATTCTTTGTCCACAAGCCGAATGAAAATAAACAGTAATTTAGAGGCAGTATTTATGTAAGCTAGAAAAATGTCGGTCAACGGGGAAGATGGAATCTGGGTTAATGCAAGACCACCTCCCGGGCTCTCTCCCTGATTGCGGGCTTCAGCGTAAAGCTAATGAAAGGAAGCAATTTCGGGTTTTGTTAGACTCTTCAGAATCATCTTGGTGAAATACAGACTTTTTATGCATGGAAAAATGCAGATTTTTTTCGTAAGAGTGTATAGTTTAGTTGTTTTAAAGGAATGTAGGTCAGAAAAGTGTAATGCAGAATTTATTGCATTTTTAAGACCTCTCAAAGAAGATAATTCTGGTTGTAATTCATAATAATCTGGGAAAGCAGATTGTTCTCATTTCAAGGACTGTGAATGCCTTAAATAGTGTCAGGCCACACTGCGGACTCGTTGGTAGCTTGGAGCAGCGATTCTCAACTAAGGGCAGTTGTGTTCCCCAGGGAGCATCCGAAGGTGTCTGGAGACAGTTGTGGTTGTCACAGCTGGAGAGTGGAGGGAATAGTCCTGACATTGCCTGGGGAGAGGCCAGGGATGTTGCTAGACGTCCTAGAGGACACGTGACAGCTCCCCCCCCCCCACGGCAACCTGGCCCCAGATGTAAATAGGGCCAAAGCTTAAACGCTCTGAAGAATGTCTTAGAGCTTCATCTCATAACTTTTTTTTTTTTTTAAGATTTTATTTACTTATTTATTCATGAGAGAAAGAGAGGCAGAGATACAGGCAGAGGGAGAAGCAGGCTCCCTGCGGGGGGCCCCATGTAGGACTCGATCCCAGGACCCCAGCATCACCACCTGAGCTGAAGGCAGACACTCAACCACTGAGCCACCCAGGCGTCCCCATCTCTTAAGTTTTTAAATGTCAAACATGCATGTATACACATGTGCGTGTACACACGGAACAGTGCTCACTCTGCACACATGATGTATGCCATGGGATGTGTGCCACGGTCTCCACCTTTAAGGTGAATACCGCACAGTTGCCCAGGGTATTGTAATTTTGGGGCACTGTTGGATATACCATGTTGATGAGGTTGGTGACAGTGATATTAAGACCAGAGGGCTTCTTCTGTTCTGCTCAGGGGTCTGAAGTAGAGTTGATTTCTATTTTTCAAAATGTAGTTTACAACGTTCTAATTTTTAGCGTGGTGTATTTCAACAACAAAAAATTTTTTTAATGGAAAATCTTTTTTTTTAAAGATTTTATTTATTTATTCATGAGAGACACAGAGAGAGGCAGAGACAGAAGGAAAAGTAGGAAAAAAAAAAGGAAAAGTAGGCTCCCCAAGGGGAGCCAGATGCGACGTTCGATCCCAGGACCCCAGGATCACAACCTGAGCCAAAGGCAGACACTTAGCCACTGAGCCATCCAGGTGCCCCTCAACAGAACTTTCTTTTGCACTTGCAAATGGGTTATGTTCTAAGGTTTCCCTTTACAGCTTCCTGCTATAAAAGCAGTGATGGGTAAATACATAGGGACTCTTATGCAGACATGCAGCCCCCTATAATCATAGGGAAGGAATTGTATTGGTACATGATAGTTTTGGGGAATGCTTGTGTTCCAGACGGTTTGTGGGGAGGGTATCTCTCCATGTTTAGCTTTGGAAAGGGAGCTCAAGAAAAAGAGAATAATAGATTCATGATGCGGATGCTTCATGAGGACACTATGCCAGGTGCTCAGCAGGTGGTGGAGTTGCAGAGCATAGTTTTGCTCCATGAGAACCTCAGATCTGGTCAGAGGGGCAGGCGAGTACTGGTGGCCCCCCTGCAGGGGATGGAGCTGCGAGGGTCATGTGGTTGTTTCTGGGCTCCCCGTAAAGATCTGCTGGACATGTGGATTGCAGGCCTTAGCTGAGGGAGGAGGTGAGGCGTGTGGTGTCCAGGAAGAGACGAGGCCACGTTGGGCATAGCTTGGCCCCGCTTGCCCTGAGTCCTCGAGTGGGCCTCCATCTGGGCCTGTAAATCTCATGGTCGCATTTCTTCTGGCTTTGAGATAATATATTTCTGGTTCGGTGTTTTAGGGAAAAGGGGGTAGAAGTGTTTGGGGACTGGGCTGACCTTGTAGGCGACGACGAAGATGGGGAAGATGGCGTTTACAGGTAGGGGAAGAGGGAGTGGTCTGGAATTCAGATGCCAGCCTTTGTGTTGTGCAGCTCTGTGGTCTTGGGAAAATCATCTGGCCTCAGTCCATTAATCCATGATTTGGGGGTAAGAGTGCATGTGGGGCTTGAATGAGTAAGGTGTCAGCGTTTGTGTGCCTTCTGAGGTCAAGCTCCTTTGAGGTGGAGCTGGCCAGACTTGCCCCCACCTCTCGTTCTTGATATCAGGCCAACCTAAACTAGTAAGTGTGCAAGGCAGCCCACACGTGCCCACCCCCTGGACCACAGTTGTCTACCAAGGAACAGCTATGCTACCGGTCAAAGTCCTAAGGATATCATTCCGGTGTCCAACCACTGTTTCTGTTGCCATCACTGCACACTGAATTACATTTCATACACTCCAGGTGCTCCTCCCATTTCTTAAGATGGTCCTTGATTGATAGTTGTGGCAGGCAGGGCAGTGGTCCTCGACTGGTGTTCCAGTCCCAGTCCTGGAACCTGGGAGCAGGTCTCCAGGATCTTGAGATGGAAAGACCTCCGATTAGGCCACAGTCATCAGAGAGGTGTTTCTACGCGGAGGAGAGCAGAGGAGGGCCAGCATCCGAGAGGAAGTGTGTCCACTGAAGCAGAGGTCAGAGGGACGGGGGCCCGCGGCCTACGGGATGCTGGCGGCCTCTAGAAGTTGGCCATGGTGAGACCTGGATTCTGCCCTGGAGCCTCCCGAAGGAACACATCCCTCTGACCCGGTTTAGACATCATTCCTCTAGAACCCAGAGAACAAATCTCTGTTCCTTAAAGCCACTAAGTGTGTGCCCATTTGCTAGCAGCAGCCATAGGAAACCAATACCATGGATAAGCCAGCTGGTGTTACAGCCAGAGTTGAATAGGCCGGGACCAGGGGGCCCAGCCAAGAAGTGGCAGCAGATCAGGGTCCAGGACTTCTGCTGACTCTTCGACGGCCGCCTCTTCCTCTTCGAGTGAGAAACACAGCCTGGCCGGGAGATGGGTCTGCTGCAGATTGTCCTTTCCACCGACCCTACCTGTGTGCTGTATGCTGCCAAGACTGACCAGATTTGAATGTGTCCCTTTGAAGAACCTGGGAAAACAGTAATGGCTTTACAAAATTCTGATTTTAGAGTGGTGGTTCAGCCTGAAATAGAAGAGTGTATTCACAGAAATAAGCTAGAATTAAAGGGGGTGAGTTGTAGACCTCTGTTTAGCACCCCTGAACCTCCTGCTTGTCTGGAAAAAAGCTCTGCAACAGCCTCATTAGCTACTGGGCAGTTTGGAAAATACATTTTACTGTCATTCTTGAAGCTTTTGTCATATGTCACAACAGAAAATTGAATTTCTTAATCTACTTATATTGAATTTAAAATCCTCTTAAACGGGAGGGCTTCATATATTTGTATTCCTGACTCCTAATAAGCAGCTGTCCTAGTGAGTTTCGTCTTCTGGATCCTGTTGTGACGTCTAACTACGTAGTTTGGTTTTCCATCGCAAAGCAGCTGAAAATCATGTTCTGTCAAATGTGACTTGATTCAATAAAATTTACTGTTCAGGTGCAATTTGAATTAGAAAGCCCTTCTGTATGCCTCTTACCAAGTTAAATTAGGTAATTATGCTTTTGACGTTATAGGAAATGCTCTAACCACAAAATTCACCTGTTGTGCAATTCAGTGATTTTTTTTTAGTAAATTCATCAAATTGTGCAGATACTATCACAGTATAATTTTAGAACATTTATCAGCCCCAAAAGACATCCTGTGCCCACTGACAGTCTTCCCCTCCCTGCCAAGCCCTAGCAACCAGTAATCTTTTGTGTGTCTGGATTTGCTGCCTGTTCTGGATATTACGAATAAGTGGAATCATACAATATGTTTCTGTTGTGTCTGAACTCTTTCATTTAATATAATGCTGTCAAATCCATGTTGTAATATGAGTATTTCATTTTTTTTAAATTGTTGAATGATGCTCTCATTATAAACAGACCATATTTTGCTTATCCATTCATCATTTGATGGACATGTGGCTATTTCCACTCTTTGGCTATTATGAATAAGCTGAGCTGCCATGCATGTTTGTTTGCTTCCAGGTTTTTGAATAAACCTGTTTCCATTATTCTTGGGTGTAAGAGCGAAATTGCGTGGCCATATGAATATACTGTGTTTAACTTTTTGGGGAACTGCTAGAGTGTTTTCCAGAATGGCTGCTACATAGTGCCTTCCTCCCTTGGATGTATGAGCATTCCAGTTTCTCCATATCCTCACCAACACTTGTTATCATACCTCAAAGAAAATTTTGAGCCTCTATTAAAACGCCTACAGCGTCCCCCGTTGAGTAATTAGGAAACGAGGGATTTTCATTACCTGCTTCAGAGATTACAAGTTCCTTAAGGAAAGGAACTGGGCTGGTCGTCTGCATCCGTGCCTTGTAGCCAGCTTAAAGGTTGGTCTCAGTGGATGAGACAATAAAGGAATTAATGAATGATTCCCAACAGAGAAAGAAATTGTGGGGCAGTGCCTGCCCAAGGGCCCATGAAGCCAGGGCTTAGGCTCAGAATATGAGTATGGACCATTGAGTGTGGGTTTCCCAGACTGAGAGTGAAGCTCTTTTCCAGGTTGTTAACCATCATTCTGTACTTCTGAAGACCTTACTGGAAGACCTTGAATTTTTGGGGGACAGGTTGAAGTTTGAAGCTCCTGGAGTGAAGGCAGGTTTTTCAAACAAGCTCTAATGCAAGGAGGACAGCAACACCACCATTGGTTTGTCAGTCTCCTGTTGGGAGGTGCTATAGAGACCACGCTTGATTGTAATGTAAATGTTGAGAGACCAGGAACTCTTTTTTTCTTTAAAGATCTTATTTATTTATTCGAGAGAGTTAGTGAGAGAGCACAAGTGGATGGAAGGGTAGAGGGGAGGGAAAAGCAGTTTCCCTGGTGAGCGGGGAGCCCAACATATGGCACAAACCTAGGACCTGAGGTCATGACTTGAGCTGAAGTCAGTCACTTAACTGACTGAGCCATCTAAGTGCCCCTAGAACTATGTCTTGGAGTGATTACAAGGGATACAGTCAGCTGTTTCTAGTACAGAGCGCTAAATGAACATGGAGAGAGAGAGATTCCATGGGATCGCAGTCATAGGACTTGGCATTTATTTGAGGGAATGTTGGGAGGGGGATGGCAGAGAGAAAGGAGTGAGTCGATGGTGGGAACAGCAGAGTTTGGGGTGTGGGAGTGAAGGGTAACAAAGGATGGGTCAGAAGACATACTAATGTGAGGCTGGGGAGAAAGTGAAGATCGCCTTTGAAATTTCAGGTGCTGGACAGTGGCCCAGGTGGAAGGCAGGTGGAAGAAACACTGCCTTGAAATAGAGCTTGAGAATTCTCCCTGCAAAGAGGACCACCGTCTTAGATAATAATTGCAGGGGAGCAAAGCTAGAGGGAAAAGATTCAAGAACAGAGCGTTGGGGGATGTGCTTACATTTAATGGATGAGATGATGAAGAAGAGCCAGAGAAACAATCTGAGAAAGAGTAGTTATGAAACAGAAAGAGGTTGAGTCATTCAACACATATTTATTGGGTGACTACTACTTGCCAGCTACTAAAGAACTAAAAACAGATGCAGTTTCTGCCCTCATAGAGTTTATGATCCAGCTCGAATGCTCTGGGCCCACTTACCTGGATGTGTGGCCATTGCATTAGCCAGTGGAGGAGGAATGCCAGATGTTCCTGAGGAGTGGGAAGGATGAAGTGCGGTCATTACGTTTGATGAGTTTGTTGACGTTACTATTTCAAGAGAGCAGATGGAGGAAGCTTCCTTTGATGATTCACGTGGTTCCAAACAAGGGCCCTTCCCGCCCACTTTGCCATGTGAGGATTTCCAGGTTTAATATTGGCGTTCCTAGTTTGTCATTCTGGAGCCTGGGCCATCTTCTTGTCTCTAGCATCTAGAGTCGTCCCCTAATTTATTGTCCACATTGGGACACTTTTGAGCATGAAAGGCAACACTGTTCCTCATTACCTTAAAAGAAAGGGATCCACCAGAATCGTCTCAAACACCAAGATGAGTGAATATGTTGCTGTCCTGAAATAAGTCTTATTGGACTCTACATTTTTCCTGCAATTCTCAAATTAGTGAAAAGTTTTAAATGTCAGATGTTTTGTGATTATTTCCCGGGAAACCTGGAAGTGTGTTCGTACGTACTCACTGTGGGCATTGTTTACGGACTGTGGCCAGTTGTCTCATACGTGCTGCTGTCCTGCAGACGCACAGAGTCCCAGCTGTGATTGATGGAAGCACAAATAATCGTAAAGGCATCATTGAACTTACTGCCATTATGTAGTCTTGCCATTAGGTATTTCTTCCTTAAACATTAGGTAATAAGAGCACAGCTTTCATTTTTTATGTAGGTGGCCCACACAATTTTTTGACACTTAAAAAATGGTTCTCCTTATTTATCGAGCCATTGCTTAAAATAGCAGGAGTTGAATGCAATGGTGAAAAAAGTTATTTAGCCCATACAGTGGGTTCCTAGGCAACTGTTAAAAATGATGTTATACAAATGGTATATTTATTGGCATTGAAATGTGTTTACAATATATCACAGCGTGTTGCTGTGACCCCGGGAGACCCGCAGCCCAGTTGGGACTCTGAGCACTTCTAAAATGTATCCTTGGGGTCATACCAGCTGTGGGGAGATGTGCACACCGCTACCATGTTGTTTATCCGCTCAGACTTGGCTTATTTACCTACACTTCGGTGTTCTGTAGTTACCTCACATGAAGAATTATTAGAAGCAGCAACCCAATGAAATGTCCTGGGCCCCATTTACTGAGAACAGGTTTGGACAGAGCCCACACTTTCCCTCCCTGGGGCCCCCGGGAGAAATTGTGCACGTGTATCCAGTCTAGAAGTTGTGTTTTTAATTATCTTTTTCATTTTCTGGATACAAACATCTACTCATACTTGTTTCTTTGAATAGATGGCTAGGAAACTCAGAATCCGATTTTAGTTCCCTTGCAACTGAGGCAAAGTTGTGTCTTCTCGTAGGCTTTGCATCTGGTCTTCATCTCCCAGCTCTAGCTCTTTCTTACTGCCTTTACCTTCTCTTTGCTCTGATTCCCCAGCTAATTATTTTACTGTTCCTCGTGTGTGTGTGTGTGTGTGTGTGTGTGTGTGTGTGTGTTTGGAATCCACTTCAAGTCCTTTATTCTTTTTCCTGGTGGAGAAAGACTGCGTATTTAGTGAATGAGTGCAGTGTGGATTCTTGGAGGTTGTTGGCTCACAATAGCTTTTGAATTCTCCTGTGTTAGCAGCATCTTATTTTAATCTGGCTGCTTCCTGCTGGTGTACGACGGGACAGAGTATATTTCTAAATTTAGTATGGAGATGTGGGCAAAAGCAGCTGGTGAGCAGACCCCAGGTAGAGCTTTCTAGGCCTTTCAAGTTCTATAAAAGCAATTTAGGAAAGAAAAATTCATAACAATTAGCAACACTCTGGAGTCATTTATTTCATTTTCCTGGGGAAAAAGCCCGCACCGTTTAGGAAAAATAAATTCTTCGGCTTGAAGGTCCATGGAATGGAGCAGAAATTCTTTTTCGGTCTCCGCCAGCGCGGTGGGGCCGTTTCCTGCATGCTCCATGGGAAATGGGACTTCAGAGCTCTGAGTGTGCTCCATAACTTTGGTGAGAAACAGGAAGGGAAAATGAGGTTACAGAAGCAAAAGTTCTTAAATGTCTCCCGATAACAAGTATAAAGAATGAGCGCAGAGGGGCGCCTGGGTGGCTCCGCGGGTTAAGCGTCTGACTCCTGGTTTCCGCTCGGGTCGCGATCTCGGGGTGCTGAGATCGAGCCCCGCCGTGGGCTCCCGGGCTGGCAGGCAGTGGGCAGGGGTGGGGACGGTGATGCAGTTCCTGGCCCGGCCGGCGCGGTCCTTCCAAGGGTGCAGGGCTGGGGAGTGTGACCCCCGGGCGGGCCTGCCTCGAGAGTGTGTCAGCGCCCCACCCGGGTGGCGGCCTCCGGTGCCCCTAGCCCTTGCCCTGGGCTCTTGGGGGGCGCGGTCACCCCAGTGGAGAACCGCCCGTCTAAACCCTTGGAGCAGCAGTCACCCTCGGTGTAAACTGCATCACAGTTCCCAGTGGCCCCTTCCTCCCAGCTGTTGAATTTGACGCTTAAAAAATTCCAGGGGTGCTTGGCTGGCTCATTTGGGTGAGCACGGGTTGTGATCTTGACCTCAGGGTTGTGACTTCAAGCCTCACGTTGGGCGTAGACATTACTTAAATAAGTAAATGCGGGCAGCCCTGTGGCTCAGCGGTTTGGCGCCGCCTTCGGCCTAGGTCCTGATCCTGGGGTCCCGGGATCGAGTCCCACGTCGGGCTCTCTGCAGGGAGCCTGCTTCTCCCTCTGCCTGTGTCTCTGCCTCTCTCTCTCTTTCTCTCTCATGAATAAATAAATAAAATCTTAAAAAAAAATAAGTAAACGCTTCTCAAAAATTCCAGTTTTGGGAAAGCCTGGGGTTTAAAAGTTATTTTGAAGGCATCTATCTCCAAAGGGGTATGCATTAGAAAGTTGGATGGTTGGGGGTTTGCTTTTATAAGAGTTCTTCAATTTCTTTTGATACAGTGAAGCTACAGTGTCTTTGTGTAAGAGTGTTGGGTGTTCCTAGTCTTAGTTTTTCATTTGGGATTTTTTTTTTTTTTACAGATTTTATATATTTATTTGAGAGAGAGAGCGAGAGAGCGAGAGCAGGGTGAGAGGGAGAGGGAGACTGTGCTGAGCAGGGAGCCCGACCTGGGGCTCCATCCTGGCACTCTCCGATCATGACCTGAGCAGCTCCTGAGGGATGGAGATGCTTTCCTGACCCAGCCACCCAGGCACCCCTGAATTTTTAGTTGGGACATCTTCCTGATACCCTGAATGTGGAGATGACACTGGAAGCACTGTGCTTCGTGAATAGGAAGAGGTGTGTGCGTGTGTGTGCACGTGTGTATTTTAATACTTAGTTCTTCAATTAGCTGATTGTTGATATTGGTGTCCCAAAGTTTGAGGTATTTATGTAAGCAAATAATTGAATTTAATTGTTTCACAAAAGGGATTTGCTTGCCGCATTGTTCAGTGAAATCGAAGGCAGTATAATTGACCTTTCCAGGTGAGTGGGGGTAGCATGTGTTTGGCAAATGATAGAAACTGAAATGTGAACACTAGGACCATATGGTGTTCAGA
This sequence comes from Canis aureus, assembly GCF_053574225.1. NCBI lineage: Eukaryota > Metazoa > Chordata > Mammalia > Carnivora > Canidae > Canis > Canis aureus. The sequence goes on along the minus strand of NC_135649.1, from coordinate 118,194,936 downwards.
AACTTTTATCATAATTTCAGTGAATAGATAATGTGCTTGACAATTACATCTAAAATTATGCTTAATGCTCACTGCAAAATGTGGAGATGGTGCTTGGGGAGATGAGGAAGAGATTAATTGGGATTCATTTCTACCTCATGATGCACTATGTCATCTATAAACAAAAAACTGATTAGAGTCACGTGAGGATTATCTGCATACACTTTGCTATTATATCTGAGGGGAGAGATTCAAATCACTGTTGATTGACAATTTGCTGAATAAAAAAGATGCTATCCTAATACTTTAATAGGTCTTCTTTAAATGTGGTTATTTTTCTCACTGAAGATTAGTTTCATGCCATTAAGTAAAATTAATTTATTCTAATTTAAATAATAATAAATGCTTAGAAACAAATATTGTACGACTGATAGCTTATTAAAATTTGCTGTGGGTTTGTTTTCTCTCTGGTGGTGTTGGCTCTAGAGAGATTATATATGATTATAAGCCCAATTGGGTCATGCCATTTCCTTATCTCATATCAGATTTTCATATGACAAATCATGTCTTGGTCTTTCTGTATGGAATCTGGTATATCATAGTTTTGAGCCAGGAACCCACTTTTTATTTGTTGTGAGTGGCATATGGTTGACTCTACTGGTGTGGGGTGGTGGGTAAATGATGTAAGCGTCTAACCATATGCATTCAGATGCATCAGTATGGGTTTAGAAGCATTGATTTTGCTGGTTATACAAATTCAAAAATCTTATTAGCATCATAATAGATTAAAAAAGAAATCAAGTTTATATAAGCATCTTGTTTGTTGTCCGTTTTTTCTCCTTTTTGAATAGTTTATGCTAAACTTGTAAAACTGACAAATATAATAAAATGTCACGTTTTGCAGGTATGAATAGATATTAAATGGCTTATCTGAAGACTAGATGAAGAAAATGTGTTTCCCCATTGATCCTTAAAAAATGAATGATTCCCCCTGAACATTTATTTCCCTATTCCCATAGTGCTAGTAGGTTTGTTTTTTAGTTAGTTAGTTTGTTTCTTTTTTTCAAAGCTGAAAAAAATAATGACTTTCTTTGGGTATTCAGCTTGCTCTTAATTTGTTTTCAGTACACACCTGGTACCTGCCTCTGTATGGTGGGCACTAGCTTTAAAGAAGTTGGTTCAAAAAAAAAAAAAAAAAAAAAAGAAGTTGGTTCGCAATGATTGAGATGAAACAGTAGGCTCATTGGCTTTGGCTTGGGTGCCCAGAACTTTGGGAGTCTTGTTTTTGTTTCAATTTTTGAGGTTTCCGTTTTTCAATTTTTGAGGTTCTGTTTTGTGTCATGGTCATTGTTAATACAATGTCTGGATAACAATTTATTATGTTGGTGATACTTGTTGAGTGAGTAAATGAATGCCCAGAGATTGCCCTGGTATGCCTTTTCAGTCTCCATCCCCTAGAGCACCCACTATACAGAAGTAGTAGGGGGTCTTCAAGTTCTTAAGAGGAAGGAGGCCATAAGGAATGAAGTCTTAGAACCTCATATTGAAAATAGTTGTGAGGATTTAGAAATTACATTCAGGGCAGCCCTGGTGGCTCAGCGGTTTAGCCCCGCCTTCAGCCCAGGGCATGATCCTGGAGACCCAGGATGAGTCCCGTGTTGGGCTCCCTGCATGGAGCCTGCTCCTCCCTCTGCCTGTGTCTCTGCCTCTCTCTCTCTCTCTCTCTCTCTCTCTCTGTCATGGATAAATAAAAAATAAAAAATAAAGAAATTACATTCAATTTCTTTTTCTGAACATCTTAACATCTTCTGATGTTTATTTTTTTATTTTTATTATTATTTTTTTAAGATTTTTAAAAATTTATTCATGATAGAGAGAGAGAGAGAGAGAGAGAGAGAGGCAGAGAGAGAAGCAGGCTCCATGCCGGGAGCCTGATGCGGGACTCGACCCCGGGATTCCAGGATCGCGCCCTGGGCCGAAGGCAGGCACTAAACCGCTGAGCCACCCAGGGATCCCCTTTTCTGATGTTTACTATCATCTTAGAGTTGGTGCTACAGACACTGCTTCTCCTGTGTTGGTTTTTTCCCCTATTTGTCATAGTCTTTAGATTTGTATTAATACAGTAAGCCCTGGCCACATGTGACTATTTACACTTAAATTAATTAAAATTAAATAAAATTTAAAAGCCAGTTCCTCAATTGCACTAGCCAAACATTTCAAGCACTTAGTAGCCGCATACTTTATTGGTCAGTGAAGACCTAGTGCAGAAAGTTTTAACACATAGATGAGAAATAAATTTTTTTTTTTATTTTTTATTTTTAAAATCTTTTTTTTTTTTTTAATTTTATTTATGATAGTCACAGAGAGAGAGAGAGAGAGAGAGAGAGAGAGAGAGGCAGAGACATAGGCAGAGGGAGAAGCAGGCTCCATGCACCGGGAGCCCGACGTGGGATTCGATCCCGGGTCTCCAGGATCGCTCCCTGGGCCAAAGGCAGGCGCTAAACCGCTGCGCCACCCAGGGATCCCAAGATGAGAAATAATTATTCAGAGTTTTGTCTAATAGCTATTCCAAGGAAGAGAGGGTGGAAAAAATCTTAAATCTGAAGAAGAGAGAAATTTCATACCAGTGACTAGAACAGAGAATGAAAAGCATATCCCCCCAAAAATTGTTACATGAAAGCTCATATTTGTCATTTTGGAATATTAGAGATAAAGTCAGTATCTAAGCATTATCCTGGATTTAATAGTCATATGAAGGATCTGGAATCAGAATGATATTAGGTTTCCTGGTAGCAGGATTGGAAGTTGGAAAAGAGACTGAGTATAGAATTCTATGCAAATAATTTTCACTCAGATTCTAAAGTCATTCCTCTACTAGTTGTTAATTAGGGTGGAATAAAGATATTTGTACATATTCAGGATATCAGTGAAATTCAGCCTTTACACATCACTCCTCAGAAATCTACTAGAGAATGTGTCCAACCAAATTGAGAGAGTAAACGAAGAAAGGGAGAGATTTGGGATCTTAGAAACCAAAAGAGACAATATATTTTCAAGATGTTGTGGTTTTGAGGTGGCATGAACTCTGTAGCAGGCCTAATACAGACAGGTGCAGACTGAACAGAGATGAAATTTCAGAAGGTCTAATGAGTGAATATTTGGGTGATGTAGGAGTGATTGAGGGGGAAACCCATAGAGCTAACAGATTATCTGAGAATTTTGATCACGTGAAAAATTGAATCAGAAGATTGTGGACAATGCTGCATGAATTCCCAAAGGATAGAAAGAAACAAAAAAACCCAAAAACCTAAGGAAATAAGAAACAGATGCAATTAGTAACCCCAGGAAAATAAAAGGGTTGCATAAGAAATGAATCATAATCATACTATATTGCTTGCTCCTCAGCAGTGCCCGTTCCACTGCCAAAATAGTATCTGTCAGATACAGATTTTTTTAAAAAAGATTTATTTATTTATTCATGAGAGAGACAGAGAGGCAGAGACACAGGCAGAGGGAGAAGCAGGCTCTTCACAGGAAGCCCGATGTGAGACCCCATCCTGGGACTCCGGGATCGCGCCCTGAGCCAAAGGCAGATGCTCCACCACTGAGCCACCCTGGCGTCCCTCAAATACAGGTTTAACCAAAAACTATTAGACTATTAGGAAAATGGTAGGGTGAGCAAGGATTGAGGATGGAATTTAAATAACCAGAATCCTCATTTATGTGTGAAAAAATCAAGTAATATCTAAAGCTGATAGGGAATATTACAAGCAGATTATTTAGAAACATGGAAGTCATCCTGAGGGTCACTGCCAATAATACAAACAGTTCTGAGATTTGAAAATTGTTGCTTTGGGAAGTAGAATTGCGGATAGATGGTGCTATAAAAAGCTTGTAAGTAAAAAGAGGAGTCTTTTTGCCTCACCTGTAATTTACTTTTATTATTGGTTTTGAAGATTTTATTTATTTATGAGGGACACACAGAGAGAGGCAGAGACACAGGCAGAGGGAGAATCAGGCTCCTTGTGAGGAGGACGATGCGGGACCTGATCCCAGGACGCTGGGATCATGCCCTGAGCTGAAGGCAGATGTTCAACCACTGAGGCACCCAGGTGCACCTGTATTTTACTTTTTTTCCCCCTAAGATTAATTAATTAATTAATTAATTATAGACAGAGAGAGAGAGAGAGGCAGAGACACAGGAGGAGGGAGAAGCAGGCTCCATGCCGGGAGCCCGACATGGGACTCGATCCCGGGACTCCAGGATTGTGCCCTGGGCCAAAGGCAGGTGCTAAACCGCTGAGCCACCCAGGGATCCCCTACTTCTTAAAACAATGTACCTGCATTACTTTGAAAGGAATAAATGTGGTTTGGAACATGAAAGTATACAGGATGTATCTCCTGTAAAATTAGAGAAACTTTAGTGTGGTTGACCTTGGCAGTATTGATATTTGGGCCAGATAATTTTTTTTTGCTAAGAAGGGTAATGCTGTGTGCTGCATCCCTGGCTTTTCTGGAGGCCCAGAGCATTCTTCCTCCGGTCCTGACAACTAAAAATGTCTCCAGACATTGCCCAGTGTCCCCTGAGAGACAGCCCCATTTGAGAACCACTGATTTAAAGGATTTAAAATCTGTTATTGAATGAATCATCACCATACATAAAAATGCTATTCAGTGTTGTAATGGAGGAAACAACAGCTTCATTACATAGAACTCGAACCTCATAGCAAATGAAGTGCTCAGAATTCTCTGGCTCCTCAGGCCAGTACCCGGCTTAGCCTCTGGCTCTTGGCCCGGTTAATTCAGGGTTCCCTAAAAAAAGAAAGGACTCAGAAGGAAATTGCAGCTTCTCTGTTATGCTCAGTGGCTTCTGAAAACATATTTTGGATTTTTTGCGTTGTTTTCATGATGGTACAACTTGAATTTCTCTGGGGTGCAAATGTTAATCATTATGGCCACTTTGGGAAAATATAGCAGCCTTAGGATATAGTTCTGTGGTCAGTGGGCTGCAGGACAGACAGATCCATCCCCCCCTGCCCAGCATTCTTGTGCACGTTTCTGGTTCACTTCTTTGCAAGTGTTTTCCCTTCGAATTTACAAGGGAAGTCAACAGGAAAATGGTTCCTCAGATTTTTTCATGTGTGGATGAAACCTCATAAATAATTTAATACCCTCATTTCACAGCCGAGGACTCTCTGGTCCAGAGAGAGTTTCTTATAATTAATTAGGAGCAAAGTGAGGCCTGTAAACCTGCCCTTCTTTTTTCCCCCTTTCCTTTTTTTATTTTTTATTTATTTTTATTTTTTAGTACAACAGTATTAAAAGTGAGACTGCTGCTGTGGAATGAAGACAGAGCAGGGTAGGGCAGTGGACCGGCCATCTGGCACCTTGTGTCAGCATTTCACACAGTGCAGGGCTCTGAGCGTCGGCTGCCAGGGGCATGAGCCCTTGTTAGCTCAGAGAAAATGAAAAAAGAGAACTGGCTGGCTCAGCGGGGGGCCCTGGCTCCTGCCTGGGTGGACCTGTGGGTTGGCTGCTATTTCGGGGTCACCCCTGCTGGCAGCGCGCCGTCTGTAGGGGCATCTTGCGCAGGTGGCCTCCTCTCCCCTCTGCTGGACGGGGCACCCGTTCTCCCCGCTGCCTGGCGTCCCGGCACTCTGCTGCCCACACGCCCTCTCCCCGAGCACCCCAGGAGCATCACCTGACGTTTTTAGCAACCTCGTTGCTCTCTGGCCTACGTTTGTGGCCTCCAGCACCACTCAGGCTGCAGTTCCCTTCTCTTCCTCCTCGCCTGACTCCATGGGCCTGTAGAAATGCTGCTGCCTCCAGGAAGCCTCTCTAGGTTTCTTCCGGGTGGTGAGCAGGGGCAGAGGAGACCGTGTGGTTTCTTGCCATCTGCTGTCCTTGTCGTCCATGTTTCATGCTCCTCTTTCCAGCTGGCACTGCGAGCCACCAGTGGGTCTCTACCAAGCAAGAGCTTCTCTGGATTTCGTCCTGAGCATGATAGGAACCCCTGAAGGGGGTGTTTTTTTTTTTTTCTTTTAATAGCTGAATGATCAGATTTTCTTTTCTCATTAACTGATGCTGGGTGAAGAATAAGGCATCGTTGGGCCTGTGTAGGATCACTTTCCTTTCCATGGGCTCTCAAGTCCTCTGGGACCTGGGACCTGCTATTACTCACCCAGCCCACTAGACCTCCCTCTTGCCAAGGTCATTCTCACCACAGGATGTTTGCACTTGCTGGCGTCTACAGTCTGGCCTCCCTGTCCCCCATTCAGATGCTCTCTCCTCCAAGAGTCCTGCCCCAGGCCCCGCTGTATACTCCTTGCCCCTGGTCCCTTCCTCTTCCACCACCAACTGGAGTTTCCGTAGTTCTGTCGTCTGAAGTGGGCCTTGCTGTGCGTTTGCTTTCTAGTTAATCGTCCCTGCTCTTCCGTCACCAGGCTCTACCCCCGCTTGCACTGCCAGGATGGGTACGTCCTGCAAGACCAGACACTACGTGTCCCTAATACCAGAGCAACACCCAGCACCGTTTGTGTTTCCTGCAAGACGGAGCGAGTCGTGGTTGTCAATAAAACTTGCGGAGTCGGGCTGAGTGTAGAAGTACCTGTATTTTCACTTGGCGTGCTTTTGGGGGGAGGGGGTGTTAGGATCGTAATTGGTTGTGAGATAAACTTTGGAGCAGATTTGTGTGAGCAGTTTCATCGTGCGCTCTAAGTCGAGAGCGAAGCCTGGGGTTCACCGATGGTGCTCGTGTACCGGCTGACGTCGCAGACGTTTCCCTTTTGTCCCATCTCTGGTTCCATATCCTCTGCTGGCCCGTGGAACGGTCATCGGTACACTTGAGGACGTTTGCATGGACACGTTGGCCTTACTCTGGGTGTTTTTCATTACCAGGTAACTGAAGACCGAAAACAAGCCCAAGAAGAAAGCCTCGAAGGAAGGAGGGATTTGCCTGCATTTGGCTCTGAGTAAGTGAAGTTGTACCATGGATTTCTTATTATGTCATAAATATCCTGTCAGCCTCTTCAGATTTTCTGTGCTTAAAAATTAAATGTCAAAAAAAAAATTAAATGTCACTGTATTGGCCGTAAGTCCTGGAAATGGTGATTTCTTAAGGTTTCTTGTAACAGGTAATTGTGCTAGCAAGAAAATGCTGTGCATCTGCGTGGCACAACTTCTTTCCTGTTTCGCTTCCGGGAGCCGGAAATTTTCGAGAAGAGAAATGGAGATGATTATTAAAATGTGTGTGCTTTGGAGAGGAGGAGCAGCACTTCTGTTGTTCTTTCCCATATACAGTTGAGGTGTTTGTCCCTAGAAGGCTGCTGTTTATACAAACCAGGGCTTTTGACTCTGTATCTGCCACAGGCTCCCTCAGGCTTGTCTGTTCTTCCCAGTATGTGTTTGGGACATGACAGGCCACCCCGGCCAGAATTTTCCAGAACGACCTCCTTCGGGCCCCGCCGGGGTCGCGCGGAACGGGGCCTTAGGGGCTCCGGAGCCGTCACGGTGGCCGCAGCTGCAGAGCCGGGCCCCGCGTCCAGAGCCCTCGGGTGACAGCTCTTCCGTCCCCGGACGACCCTGTGGAGCCCGTCCCTCCGGAGCATGCTGCGGGCCCAGCCGAGGCGCGGCTGCTGTGGGTGGTTCCCGGGTCGCCCGCACGCGCGTGTCCGTGGGTTTGCCCGGGCCCGGGCGGTCCGTGTAAACAGGGTCACACGGGGCACGATCGCGGCCGTCTTGCGACCCCCCGCATGACACTGTCGCGGTCCCCGCACGTGGGGGGCGTGTGCATCCTTCCTTCTCACCAGATGCTGTTCCGTTGTATGAATAGGCCACGTTTTGTTTATCCGTTCATCAGACGGTTCGCACGGAAGCTGCTTTTCTGAATTAACCTGAGGCTCCCGAGAGTTTGCAGAAAGAGCCCCTGAGATCCAGAGTACCGGCTCCTCCTGCCCGTCCTGAGGGCATCTTGCCTCCCCATCCTGCGACACTGCTGTCTGAGGGCGAGGTGGATGCTGGCCTCAAGTGCAGACCTTCCCTGGATCTCACCAGTTTGCCCGTGCACGTGTGTGTGTTTGCATGCACGTGTACACGTGTGTTGCGTGTACACGTGCATGCAGCCACTGCCATCATCTCCCCCGAAACTGTGGCCTCACCAGCAGAGCTCCCCTTGCCACTCCTTTATGGCACCGTCTCCAGCTCCTGGCAGCCCCCGGTTCTCCATCTCTAGAACTGGTCATTTCGAGAATGTTCCATAAATGGAATCATATGGCATCTGGCCTTTGGAGACCACCTTGATTCACTCTGCCTAAAGCCGTTGCGATCCATGCACGTCATGGTGTCAGCAGCTCGTGCCTTTTCGGTGCTGAGCAGTGTCCCGCTGCAGGGGCATCCAGGGCCTCTTTGTCCGTTCACTCGGTACAGGGCGTTTGGGCTCTTTGGGGTGCGGGGACAGGACGAGTCGAGCTGATGTGAACATCGTGCACGGCTTTGGTGTTCTAAGTCCCCACTTTTGTTCCTCGTGTGGTCCTGTGAGATCCGTGCCATTGCAGGTGTCCACTGACCGGACAGGGAAGGGATGGCACAGGCAGGCCCTGGGCCTCCCGGGTCCCCCCGGGGCAGCACCCCCGAAGCCCGTGAACCGCAGCCCCCTGGGGGGTGCAGCCCTGCTGCCAGGCCTTCTGCCTTCGGGCCCGTGGATGTGGATACAGACCCGAGACCCGATATGCAGACTGAGGGCTACTGGCCATGCCAGGGGGTGCCCATGGGGCGCCGAGCCGTGCCACCCGGGATGATTGCCTTCGTGGATGACACAGACCTGCCGCCGGAGGAGCAGAGCCCAGCGACATGTCGAGCTGCTTCCCCATTGGGGGACCGTCGTGTACGGGGCCGAGGCGGCTCGGGGAGGCAGCTTCCAGTTCTCTCGGCGGGGCTGTGGCCCGGCGCGGGGAGCCCTGGGGGTGCCGTTAGCTGGCGGGGTTGGAGGCAGACCCCCCGGGGCTCTCCTGGGCTCGTGCCCGCCCGCCTGCAAGTGACTGGGAACCCTCGGACACCCAGCGTTTGCTCTCGGGCTGTATCCTGTTTGCCCAGCGCGCGCGCGCGTGTGTGTGTGACTCTAAACACCTGCTGTCTACTTTCTCATTTATCTCTGATTGCCGTCCCTTTGGGGTCTACATTACAGGATGGGTGACCGATCCTCGCCAGTTCCGTTTTTATTCTTACAGTCCGGGAAGGGCACAAATGGTCCGTCCAGGTAGTTGTGATCAAAGGGCGCCGTGGCCCGCGGAGTGGCACGTCGGAGCCTGAAGGATCGGTTCGTGTTAAAGTCGATTGGAGCCGGACGTCGTGGCAGGGACAAGACCGGGACTCCGGCCCGTGTCAGCCGGCTGGTGCGCGGGTTGCAGAACAACTGCCCTGCAGGTGTTTTCATACTAACTGGGTGAAGGTGGCGCCCCCGAGGGGTCTCCGAGCAGGCCAGGGAGGGTGGGTGGTGCTCACCTTATCAAAAGCAGTGAAGCTTCACAGGTGACCTTGCAGCCATAGCTTTTTGATTTAAAGGGGTCAATCCCATACGGATAATCCGATAGAGCAATTGCTTTCTGTGGTCTCCCGCGATGAAGAGTCCCTGATGAGTGCTATTTGACAACACGATTCAGCTTTTTGTTCCCCTTTTCGGTTTGCCGTGCTGATTTATTGAGTGTTCTTTTCTTTCGAGTGACATTTGTCTTCACCCGTTTTTGCAGATGCCGGGAGCACGCAGATGCTGCTGCCTCCGGGTTATCAGGAAAACGGCTTTCTTGGGAGAAGCTGGGTCTTCTTTTCTCTTGAGCCCAAGCTGACCGGGAGGGCCCACTCTCCTCCCAGCTAACACGTTGAAAGTCTAGTGGGTTCCTTCAGGGTAGAGCTTGATCACATGGGCATTAATTAAGTTCTTGATGAATTGAACTCAAGAACAAACTCTGGAAATGGTTTTTAGATTCTGGTTGTAACATGGCTAGGAAGGGGCCTCAAGATGGTGAAAGAATTCTTGGCATTTCTTTCATTTTTCACTACTTCTACCTCTTATAATTAATCAAAGTATGTTGTTTTTCCTGATGTTTGCTTTGTAAACATGGGCGGTTCCCAAAGTGTCTCTCAGGTTAGGACCGTGGTTGTCAACTGGGGTGTTTTTTCCCCCAGGGGACACTTGGTAAAGTCTGGAGACATATTTTTCAGGACGTTGAGTGTGTGTGTTGCGGGGGTGGATACTTAAATCTAGAAGGTAGGCCCCAGGGATGCTGCTAAACATCCTCTAGGGCACAGGACGGCCTCCCACACCAGAGGTATCTGGCCCAAATGTCAATAGTGCTGAGGTTGGCTGGTTTGGGACATGGCCCACAAGTTTGCATATGTAAAATACGGCCCTGTGTCTGGTTTCATAGTAGCTTGGGTGTGAAGCACTGTAGCGAGGAGCTAGACATGTTGGGCCTTCGACAGTGACTCCGATGCTCACTGTAACTATAAATTTGGAAAAGAATCAGGCTATAGACCTGGATTTTCTATTCCTGAATAATGTTTTTTTTTTTTTTTTTTGTATTAAGAAATACAGTTTTACAACATGATCATATGTATATTTCACAGGCATCAAATCGGGTTAATTTCATTTAATTTGTATAATCCATTAAGGAAAATAATTTACATAATTTGTGGTGTCTTTAGAGTCAGTAGCGATTCTGAATTTATTACTTAGAATTATTATGTAATTCTTCAAATCTGTATGCAAAATTAGCACATTTTTAAAAAAGATTTTTTTTTAGAGTGAGCAAGAACCTGAGTGGGGGGAGGGGCAGAGGGAGAGGGATGGGGCAGACTCCACGCCCCGCCCTGTACGGAGTCTGACACAGAGCTCCATCTCATGACCCTGAGATCATGACCTGAGCCGGTATGAAGAGTAGGACAAAATAGCGAATTTTGACATGAAAATAGTCCCCTGCAGAAAGATCATGCCTTTACTTAATACCTATCAAAGTCAGATTTTACAAAGAATTCTTTTTTATCGTGATAAAATACACATCACGTATAATTTACTGTCTTAACCATTTTTGAGTTTCACCTCAGTGTCATTATGTTCACATTTTTGTGCAGCTCTTTCATCTTTCATCCCAAACTGAACCTCTGCCGCATTAAACACTGACTCCTGATTCCTGTCCCGCAGCCCCTCGCTCCCACCATTTCATTTTCTGTCTCTGCGGATTTGCCTTTCTAGGTACTTATATAGGTGGAATCACACAATTTTTGTGTCTGGTTTATTTCACTCAGTATCATATCTCTGAAGTCCATCCATGTGGTAGCGTGTGTCTCCTTCTTTAGGCTGAATAAAATTCATTCTCTGTAGAGACCACATTTGGTTTATCTGTTCATCCATTGTTGGGTGGTTGAGTGGTTTACAACAAATATTTTAAAGCTGGATCCGCTGTGTCTGGCTCATCACTGCTGTGTAGACATAGCTAGCAAGCGGTTCTGGGTTCTGGTGGTGAAATTGTGTTGTACCCACGCAGAGACTGGCACAGCTTTCCTCATGCACATCCTCAAGTGCTGTTAACACAATATTCTACTATTTTACGAACTACAGTTGACCCTTGAATAACATGGGTTTGAACTGCGCAGGTCCACTTAGATGCAGGTTTGTTTTTTTTTTTTTTTTTTTTTGTAAATACTGTACTGTACAGTTCTGTAAATCTGTTTTCTATATGATTTTCTTTTTTATTTTTTTTAAGATTTTATTTTTATTTATTGAGACACACACACACAGAGGCAGAGACACAGGCAGAGGGAGAAGCAGGCTCCACGCTGGGAGCCGCTGTGGGACTTGATCCAGGGTCTCCAGGATCACAGCCCTGGCTGCAGGCGGCGCTAAACTGCTGCGCCACCGGGGCTGCCCTGATTTTCTTTTCTTTTCTTTTCTTTTCTTTTCTTTTCTTTTCTTTTCTTTTCTTTTCTTTTCTTTTCTTTTCTTTTCTTTTCTTTCTTTTCTTTTTAAAGGTTTTATTTATTTATTCATGAGAGATGGGGGGGTGAGGGGGGCAGAGACACAGGCAGAGGGAGAAGCAGGCTCCATGCAGGGAGCCTGACGTGGGACCCGATCCCAGGTCTCCAGGACCACGCCCTGAGCTGAAGGCAGCGCTAAACTGCTGAGCCTCCTGGGCTGCCTCTGATTTTCTTTTTTAAAAAAATTATTTAAAGTGAACGAGAGGGTACACATAAGCGAGTGTGAGCAGAGTGAGGGGCAGAGGGAGAGAATCTCAAGCAGATGCCCCACTGAGCGCAGAGCCCAATGCAGGGCTTGATCTCACAACCCTGGATTGCAACCTGAGCTGAGATCAAGAGTTGCATGCCTAACTGACTGAGCCATCCAGGTGCCCTTCCGTATGGTTCTTGCTTCCTTGCTTGCTTTTTTCTCTTCTCTCTTTCTCTTTCTTTCTTCTTTAAAGATTTTATTTATTTATTCATTAGAGAGACAGAGAGAGAGGCAGAGACACAGGCAGAGGGAGAAGTAGGCTCCCCCTGGGGAGCCTGATGTGGGACTCGACCCCAGGACCCCTGGGATCACAACCGGAGCCAAAGACAAATGCTCAACCACTGAGCCACCCAGGTGCCCCTATATGATTTTCTTTTTTTTTTTTTTTAAAGATTTTATTTATTTATTCATGAGAAGACAGAGACAGAGAGAGAGGCAGAGATACAGGCAGAGGGAGAAGCAGGCTCCATGCAGGGAGCCCGACATGGGACTTGATCCCGGGTCTCCAGGATCAGGCCCTGGCTGAAGGCGGTGGTAAACCGCTGAGCCCCCCCAGGCTGCCCCCCATATGATTTTCTTAATGACATTTTCTTTTCTCCAGCTTACTTTATCGTCAGAATACAGTGCGTAATACATATCACGTACTAAACGTGTAAATGGAGTGTTTATGTTATTGTTAAGCCAATTGGTCAACAGTAGGCTGTTCATTTGGGAGGAGTCAGAGCTTTTATGCAGACTTTGAGCTGTGTCAGGGGTGGATGTCCCCATCTCCTGAATTGCCCAACGGTCAACTGTACTCTTCTGAGATGAGCTTTTATACATTTGTCCCCCCTGCCTCTTTATTCCCTTAGCTTCCAATGGAGTGAGCGGTAGAAGTATTTATTTTAAGCAGTAGCAGAAGCATCCAGAAAGGCACTCATACCCTCCCACTTCCTGCCATGCACTCTTGAAATGAGATCTCTTTCCTGCCTCCCTCGCCTTGTTTGCCTCTGGCCACTCTCTCTATGACATGTAACCGTCCCCACCTGTACCTGAATGGGCTTTCTTACACCACCACCCCCCCCCCCGCCCCGCCTCCTGGGACCTCACTCCTCTGCCATAGAATAAACTTTGGCTCTGTGTGCAAAAACCTTAGAGACATTTTGCGTTCAGCATGTTGAGATCTTTACATGGAAAGATTTTTCAGTTACTCTGAAATGAGGTGCCTGTAATTGCACACTGCTCGGTATCGGGGTCTGACTTTGTCCTGGCCTGTTATCCCCGTACTTTATCCTCAAGCAACTGCTGTGTGGTTTTTTTTGTTTTTTTTTTGTTTTTTTTTTTGTTAAGATTTCATGTACTTATTCATGAGAGAAAGAAAGAGACAAGAGACCTAGATGCAAGGAGCCGGATGTGGGACTCGATCCCAGGACCCTGGGATCACGCCCTGAGCTGAAGGCAGACACTGAGCCACCCAGGCGTCCCGCAGCTGGTGTTTCTTTACCCGAGTATCTATTCAGTTGCAATGAGTTTCTGACTTTAATCACACACAACAATCAGAATGGATTTCTTTGACATTTTGGTGCAAAGTAGGACAGCAGAACTGCTATTGATTTATCTGTTTATTTGTTCAGCAGGTAATGAGTTCTTCCCGAGTGCTGGGTACTAGGGATGGAGCGGGATGTTGTTTGTGAGGGCAGCCACCGCCGCAGGGACTTGATTTGATTTTTTTGTTGTGGATGATGAAAATGTCAGGAGCAAGTGTGGAGCTCATTGAGGTAGTTTAAAGCCTCAGTTACAGAATCTGTAGCATTTTTTTTTTAAACATTTTATTTATTTGAGAGAAAGGAGGAGGGGAGAGCACAAGCAGGGGGAGTGGCAGGTAGAGAGAGAGGGAGAAGCAGACTCCCCTTTGAGCGGGGAGCCTGGACTTGGGGCTCGATCCCAGGGTCCTGAGATCACAACCTGAGCCAAAGGCAGACGCTTAATGGCGTGAGCCACCTCGGTGCTCGTATCTGTAGCAATTTACCTTACTTAACAAAGTGCTCTAGTGGCATTTTAAGTTATTCAAAATGCACGTCTACTTTTTTATTTCAAGCTAATGAAATGAGACACTGTCAACCACTTGTTTTGTGAATCTAAAGAAAAACTTCCTCTGTAAGGCAGGTCTTCACTGCTGGAGGATTTTTCTGGCTTAGATAGTGGGTTGCATTTAATCTCTGTTTTATATTGCTGATTAATTTTAAGTAGGACTTAAATTTCAATTTATGGTTTCTTTTTAAAATTACATTATTGGGTGCTTTCATGATTTCATTAAAAAAAAAAAAACCTTCCTATTGGAAGGCACCGCATTTGACAGCAGTAGGGGGGGCAGGGTGTTTGACCTTTAATATTTTTTTTTTACATCTCCTTTAAAGACATTTTTTTTCTGTGTGAGCACACAGCGTTTGGTTTTCAAAATCCAGATTCCTCTAACTCCCAAATTTTCGTTGCAAATACCACGTTTGCCGCTGAGTTCTTCTCCCAGTGTTTAGTGCCGTAGAATATTGTCATTTTGTACTCTGAAGCTATTTGTCTTTGTCAGAGGATGTAGGTGGAATATTAATCTTGTATGAAATTCAGATAAGCAGGGAGCAGATGGATTTATGGCTCTTGAAACCTCTAAACTCTACAGCTGTGGTGAGTTGTTAACCTACGAATAAAGAAATTCTGGAGTGTGGCTAGCAAGGGCTGGCGCGACCAGATTGGCACAGAATGCATCACCCTGCCGGGGAGAGTGGTCTTGAGCCCCCTCTCCCCTGGTTTGGTGTTGACACTCTCCTACTGTGTTCTGGGCTTTCTCTGAGCGAAGGAGGAATGCTAAGATGTGGGCTTCGCGGGAGTTTCCTGGGCTGCAGGCAGAGCTACCCCACAGCCCCGGGAGGCTTTGGGGGTCCCAGTAGCAAAACAGGTTCCCGGGTCTATTATATCTGCAGAGGCTGAGGAGAGTGTGCACCCCAGGCCCTGTGTCAGGCAGCCACAGGTAGGAGCAAGAGAGGCCCAGCGTAGAGAGGACCTGTCCCGGCCGGCATCTTAGAACACGCAGCCTGTCACATCTAGTACGACTTCATCAAGAGGACGAAAGCACATGCAGGTCCTAGTAGGGTGCACTGGCCCTTGTGGGGATTTCAGCGATGGCAGTGAGATGACCGCATCTGAGGATCATTCTTTTAGACTTGAGCTGATGGCCAGAGTGCAGCACAGAAGGTGCCTGATGCTTACAAGAAGGTGTGCTTGGTGATTTGCCTCTCACACCTTGGCTGGGACGCCCTTGATGTAGGATGATGGAGGGAGGGGCCTCGGGTGAACTGGGAGCACCTCACTGCCCCGTGTGTGTGTGACAGTCACCAGCAAGAAAGAAGTGAGTGTCCTGTCTAGAAAGTGCAGAATCAGTTTTGCAAAGAACCTCAATTTTATTTTTTATTTTATTTTTTTAAGATTTTGTTTATTCATGAAAGAGGCAGAGGGAGAAGCAGGCTTCCTGCAGGGAGCCTGAGGTGGAACTCGATCCCAGGACCCAGGATCACAACTTGAGCCAAAGCAGATGCTCAACCATTGAGCCGCCCAGGTGCCCCAAGAATCTTAATTTTAGAGTATTTTCTGTATGCGCAAAAAAACCCACAATTCTCCATAACAGGGACTCCTCATTTCTTCCTCTCTAGCCCCTGGCAAATGCTAGTCTGCTTTCTAGCCCTATGGATTTACCAGTTTGGGACATTTCATTAAACAGAATCCTAGAATGCATGGCCTTCTGTGACTTGCTGCTTTACTGGGCATCATGATTTCAAGGCTTTGCCATGTTGTATTGTGTGTCAGTGCTTCATTTTGAACTTTTCAGAGCCAGGTAATGTCCCTCCATCGTATGGAATGACCCCATTTTCTCTATCCATTCATCACTTGACAGACACTTGGGTTGTTTCCACTGTTTGACTGTGGGAATGATGCTCCTGTGAACGTTCTAGTACTGGTTTTTACAGGGATGCCTGCCACCTAGGATCGAGAGGACCCAATGAACTGTCGGGTATCAAAATAATACAGGAAAGTTTTAAAGAGGCAAATATACATTTTAAACATTATTTTTATTGGGGAGCTTGGGTGACACAGCCGACTCCTGGTTTCTGCTCTGGTCATGATCTCAGGATCATGGGATTGGGTTCTGCACCAGGCTCCACGCTCAGTGCACAGTCTGCGTAGGAGTCTCTCTTTCCTCTCCTCCTTGGCTCTCTTCTTGAAAATAAATAAATCTAAAAAAAAAAACCCACGTTATTTTTATTGTTTTAGGTTCTATGTGAGGTAAGTGTACTTTAAAATGTGTTGTGATGTTCTTGCCCCGCCAACTCTCCTCAGTGGGTATCTGTTCACATACTCATGCCTGAATGTGCTCTGTTCAGGAGTCAGGCTGGGTCTGTATCTCCATATTTCAGCAGATACAGAAGTACATGTCAGGTGTGTGTGTCTCCATATTTGAGCAGATACCAGGCGTACATGATGAGATGAGGCAGGTCATTTAGACAGGTCCACACATCTCGCTTGGATGAGTAACTATAGTCAACCATGTTCCTTTTGCCCAAATTTGCAATTTTAGGCCAATCAAGTGTTTTCTAGGTTCATACTTTCTCACTTATTGCATGTACATTTAGAGTAAATGTCTTCTCGCATGAATATGTTCTACACCTAAAACTGTTAATGACGTCCTATGTTAAATATATTTCAGTTAAAAAAAAAGTTCTTAAAATTATGACTTTAAGGTCAAGTAGTCAGTTTGTAGAATGGCCAGGGCTTTTTTTTTTTTTTTTTAACTCTTTGACTAGCATGACTTTTCTTAAAGAAAGGGAATTTTCCTTATTTTCCCAAGCATAGAACCTCCAGTGTACCTGGTGTTAGTTTGAATATGTGCACTAGTTAGTCATTCTTGCCCTGAGGTCTTCAAGAAGCATACCTGGGTGTTAGAACAGTAAAGAACTTCTTAGATAACCTGGAGTCGCTTCCAGCAGAACTTTCTGTGTCGAGATCGAGCTGTTCGTATCCGTGTTGCCAGTGGAGTAGCCACCAGCCACACGTGGCTCTTGATCACTTGAAATGAGCCTGCTGTGCCAGAGGAACTGAATTACAGGTTTTATTTAATTTTAGTTCATTTAAGCATAGAGGTAGCCACATATGACCAGTGGCTGCCCTGCTTGAAACAGAGAAGATGGTTCAAGAGCCTTATTTGATGTCTGAATGCAGTGAGGCTGGTGACGGTGGTAGGAGACAGGACACGTTTGTGGAAGAGCCAGACAAGCTAGGTCTTTATTGTGGTGGGTAGCTGGACACCGGTGTGGAACCTAATTAACCCCTTGAGAACAGGGATTCTCTACGTGGGTAATTTGCATTCACCTCACCTCCCCTGAACATCTAGCAGTTTCTGGAGGCATTTTGGATGGTCATAACTCAGAGGAGGGTGCTCCTGGCATCTGGGGGGGTGGGGGTGCGGAAGACCAGGGATGCTGCTCAGCACCTTACAGTGCACAGGACAGTTAACCAGGAATGATTTGGACCCAAGTATTAACAGTGCCATGGTGGACAAAGCCTGCTTTTAGATTCACAAGGCTGGCCTGGTCCTTGGTTATGATTTAGACAGCTGCAGACCCGTCTCATGAAGGGAGAGCTGGAGCTTGCTCATGGTGCCAGGGCTCAGCAGACATGCAGCCTGGTGATGCCAAAGCAAGGGCAGGAAGCCAGGCATCCGCCTCTGCATGGCTTGGACACCCAGTGCAGGAGTAGACAGTTGATGTTTGTTAGGAGGCAGAGCGGTGACACAGCAGCCGTCCTGTGTTCTTCAACGTCCTGGTGTGTGTTGCTAAGTGAGAGGAGGAGCAAAACTCCCTGCTTTTGCCCTGTGTTCTCTCAAATCCAGTTTAGGGAAAACTGACCCTTGACTCTGCCCACCGATGTTCACCAGCATCATGAAAGGTGCCTGCAGTGCCCAAACACATCCTCATCACTTCCAGGTTTGCTTCCTCACCTCTCCAACATACTTTGAAAGCATTTGGAAAGGTCCTCTTTTGCAAACCAGTCTTGCAATATTTGGCAGAAGCAGAAACAATTCATTGGAGAATTGCAAGGGAACTGTGACTTCCTGTGAAGTGCCCTGATGAAATTCGTAAGGGTGCTAACCCGTCAGCCTGCCCCCCAGCACACACACCGGTTGGAGGTGGTCACCCACTTCCCGGGTCCCCAAGACCCCCCACCCAAACCAAAGTGCCATGCTTAGAGGTGGCCCCGATGCTGAGAAACACGAATTGTCAGCATCGTAATTAGTAACACACACACGTCTAAGTGTTGAAAGTGAAAATTGGACTGTGCCGAGCTGGAGCAGCAGAAGGGAAGCCCCAGCGATGGACGGCTGAAACGGGGCTCTGTTGGCCTTGCGATGCGGCAGTCAAACAAGTGCCGTCCTGTGCCCGAGTACAAACGGGTCGCCTGTGACGGGATGCAGGGGCGGCTCTGGCAGGGAGGCCTGCCCGGCATAATGGACTTGAATTGGCCATTTCTTTTCAGGATCCTGCACATGGTTGCAGCATCTATCATCCCGGGGAAGCTTGGATGGCTTGCCAAACAGATAATATTGATGGTTTAAAAAAAAAAAAAAGGAATTCATGATACTTCGATTCCATGAAAATGATTTTTATCCTATCTGCAAAAACCAGAGATGTAAGTAGGGCACATGTGTCAGCAACTTAATAAGACAGTTATCCAAGGAGTTAAATGGAAATCATTCAGAAAAATCAGCTCTCTGGCAAACCCGAAGCCCCAAGGGGATTTTGGATGTTATTTAATGTAAAATTCCTTGAAGCAAAGACTAGCAGGCATTATGTTGTGGTTCCAGGCGGGTTTTTTGTGTTTTTTCCCCCCTTAAATATTTGCGAATGTGTGAATTACTCTGTGTGCTTACCATGGGAAGTAAAACCGCAGGCAGGGGGAGGGAGGTGTCAGCTAAATTCCTTTTCAGCAGAGAATTGAAGCATCTCGTTACAACAGACTCTATCTCCACAACAACGTGATGCAAGAAGCTGTAACAGATCTGAAACGTGCCGCCTCCATGTCCACCAGCAGCGCGTTGGGAAACCCGCTCAAAGCCGTCACCGCAGCGCGGGCCTTGAACTTGGCTCCGATGGGAGCTTGTCGCCCCTGACTGTCGGGTAGCAGATGCATTGCTTCGGGGATTTTCACTGGGCCTCTTTTTTTTTTTTTTTTAAGATTTTATTTATTTATTCATGAGAGACAGAGAGGCAGAGACACAAGCAGAGGGAGAAGCAGGCCCCATGCAGGGAGCCCGACGTGGGACTCGATCCTGGGTCTCCATGATCCCACCCTGGGCTGAAGGCGGCGCTAAGCCGCTGAGCCACCGGGGCTGCCCATTCACTGGGCCTCTTTAATGGATTGGCCTTCACGGTCCTTGCACGAACACTTACCGAGAGAATGGACGGTTGGAACGAGAATGATGAGCTGGGCTCTGACCACACCCGTGAGCCGAGGAGGGAAGATTGGAAAGCGTGCCCTCCCGCAAGGCCGAGGGAGGAAGTGCCGGGGAAGCGAGGCGCTGAGCTACGGTTGTCCTTCCCTTCGCACAGCCCTCGATGGCCTCTGCGTCTGGGGATTCTGGATCCGGTGGCTTAGATGTCGGGATCCCCGTGTGGCCTCTCTGGGGGAAGATTCTTGGTTCCCACCGAGCCCTGTGGGAGACACAGGTGCACACTGGCGTGGAAGAGAAGTGGGTGCCTTGGGGAGGGATGCTGCCCTGCACCTGTGCCCTCTCCCCACACCCGCCTGTTGATCTCAGCACGTTACCCCTGCTGTGTTCTTCCCCTGGGAGGAGAGCGGGAGGAGAGCGGACGAGGAGCGCACAGCCCTTGGTCTCATGCGGGCTGTGGAGTGGCCGCCAGAGTCAGGAGCAGAGATGGCTGAGGGACCCTTGAACTGGGGTCCTGAGAGTCCAGGGAGCCAGGCCGGGAACGGGCTTTGATGTAAGTTAAAATCAGATCCGCAAACCACCATCCTTATTAGTGGCGGTATGGTCCTCCTTGCTGTTGGAAAAATAATTGCACCATCCATCTGGAGGTGCCTAGAAATTGCAACACAGTTAAGTTAGAAATCTTAAAGACCTCTTTCCTGTGAGGCCTGACTTTGTAATTATTCAAAATAATTCTTTTTTTTTTTTTTTAAACCTTCCCAAAAGGCCATCTGAGTGAGTCTGATTAAACTTGGATGCTTGCATGTCCACATGTTCGTTTCCCTTGGTCTCTTTGGTGATGATGATTGGTTCTACCATTTCTTGGCCACCAGGTTAAATTAAAAGGAGGCAGCATTTGTACTTTGTCCCAGAACATTCCAGGGATTGGGTTCTCCAGTGAGGAGCTTTCTAGGACTCTGGTTTTCACTGAAAGGGGATCCCCCCCCACCACCACCCCCAGATAACACTTGGCAGTGTCTCAAGATATTCTTGGTTGTCCTAAGTGGGGATGTGCTGCTGGCATCTGGTGGGTGAAGACTAGGGGTGCTGCTCAACACCCTACAGTGCCCAGGACGGCCCACCCCCAGAGAGTGATCCAACCCCCTGTGTCAGTGGTGCCAGGCTGAGAAGCCGTGCTTCGCGGTACTTGTCATTTGCCCAGCACTGCCGGAAGGGTTCTCCGCCAAAAGATGGTCTCGTGGGAGAGGGCTGAGGCCCAGTCCTGTCCAGATGTGCAGGTGTCCGAATTCTGAAAGGAAATTGGAAATGTGAGGGTCAGATCCAAGGAGAGTACTGCATGCAGAGCAAATCAGAGAGCCTGGAGAGCTGGTGGCGGCGGACTTCCAGCCCAGCTGAGTCCTGTTTCTCATTCCGTTTTTCATTTAGATTCTGCTGAGCTTTTTCCTGAAGGCTGTGGACTCGAGCCTGCCCCTCTGATTTCATTTCTTTCCAGTGCAATTTAGGTGAAGCTGGAGCAGAATGTTCCCTGAGGAGGGATTATGAGAATCAGGCCCGGCCTTTGCTAAATAAATGTATCAGGAAACTTCAACATCTTTACAAGAATGTGGCTAACCATTTCCCACAGCATCGTCGGGGTTGGAGGCCGTGCGGCAAATGGCCACAGCTTCCCTTGTACAGATGAAGTGGTGCAAAGGCTCCCCGCCCGTGCACGCACGGCCTTCATTACTGCTTCACAGCTACAAGTCTGTGTTTAAAGAATGTGTTCGTAGTAGCTCTAAGTGGGATCCTCCCAAGGTCCTATTGTTGGCCTTGGCGTCCATTACATTAATTAGGCCTGTAGGCCATCGCTGCTTTGCAGGCAGCGTGCCGATGCATCCCATTGGGAGCCTCACTCCTGAGGTGGTAACCTTGGCAGAGGGTGGTATTTTGAGCATGAGGCTTCCATTCTTTTCTGTTCCAGTGGTGCTGGTGGCTGCATGTAAGGAAGAGTCCCTTATTTTCATACAGATGCGTGTGTGTGTCCTCTACCCTGGTGATGATCTTCATGTGAACAGGCACAGAGGGAGGTGAGCTTCCTGAACGTAAGATCCATTTCAAGAAACTGGGTTGTGTGGTTGCCTGCCATGGGGCAGCTTGTAGCACCAGCCTCAGTGAGTGGGGTTCCAGTGGGTTTGTTGTTTCTCTTTCAAAGAGGGTAGTGACTAAAATTGGATATGAAAGTGGATTGCGTTGGCTAAAGATTGGGACGTGCGTTGCACCTGTCATTTCTGTGCTTGCCTGCTAGTCCTCGACGTATACACTCTTAGCTCGTCAAGGTGGAAATCGAGATCCTCGAAGCATACAGAGTATTTCATATATTTCCATGTACCCTGCACTGAGTTTCAGTCGCTGTCAATATCTGCCCCTCACTATTTTGTGATTTTTCGTAGGGCAACTTAAAGCAAATCTCAGACACCACATCATTTCACCCATCAGTATATCAGGATACACCTCTGACATAGGATTTTATGTACTTTCATATACACCCCGTGATACTGTTGTTATCTCTGGCCACCACTGGATGGCTCAGAACAATGGAATTTATTCTCTCACAGGTCAGAAATCCAAAATCACGGTGTTTGAAAGGTTGCTTCCTTCTGGAGGCTCTGAGGAGGACTCTGGCCCATGCATTTCTCCCCACTTCTGGTGGCTTCTGGTGATCTTGGCATGTGGCCGCATCATCCAGTTTCTGCTTCTGGCCTCATGTGGCTGCCTTCCATGTGTCTGTCTCCAAGTCTCTCCTCTCTCTTAAAAGATGGCAGTCATTGCATTCAGGGCCCACCCGGAGCCAGGATGACCTCAACTTAATTTGGTTCCATCTGTAGAAGACCCAATTTCTATTGAAGGTCCCATTCCCAAGTACTGTGGGTTAAAGCCTCACCATAAGTTTTCAGGGTACACGGCTCACCCCACTACAGTGATTGTGTGTTTATTCCCCTGGTCCACCTGCAGTGAGTTGCTCTCTGTTGACATCAGCTCCCAGAAGTCTTTGCTGGGGCATGGCAGGTTCATCGTACGAATGGTTGCCTCTGAGAGGTGCTCTTATCCACCGTGCTGTGCCTGTGAGGGAGGTGAGTGGTTTTCTCAGGGTCATACGTCTTGTGGACAACAGGGCTGGGTTGGCTCCAAATCCAAGGAGGCTGCTCATGGTTTGCAATGCAGGTTCATGAGAGATGTCCGCTTAAGTTGGTGGAACATCAACTATATATTACGTGATCCTATGTTTCGGTAAGGCTGTACATCCACTCCTTTATGATCGCGTAAGAAAGTTGTTGCTGCTTAAAAAAATACAGTAGCCCTCCCCCCGCCCTACCACCCCTCACCTTAACTCGTGATTCTGCTTTCTACAGTTTCGGTTACCCACGGTTGACTCTGGTCTGGAAGCAGATGGTCTGACAATAGGTCAGAAGGTCAGTCGTAGGCTGATGCGGTGTCATCCACCTTGCCTCCTGTCACCATGGGCATTTAGTCATCTCACATCCCCACAGGAAGGACGAGTGTAAGTATTTTGAGAGAGGGAGAGAGCCGAGAGCACGTTCCCATACGTTTGAATGCTATATATTCTTATAATTGCTCTTCTTTAGTTCTGGTTAATCTCTTACGGTGGCTGATTTACATGTCTAAGACCAAACATGTTGTAGGTACAGGGTTTGGCACTATTTGCAGTTTCAGGCACCCACTGGGGGGTCTTTGGATGTATTCCTCGAGGATGGGTGGGGGGACTACTCTACCATTTGTAAATGAGGGTTTTACATGTATTTTTAAGACTTTTGGTACGTATTTAGTGTATTTCTTTGTTTAAATATGCTAGACTCAGCCATTCTTTTCATTTATACACCGCCGACCAAGAACATCTGATGGAGGGTTTCTGTGGCTTGACACTTATTTTTCTTCCGTGATTGCAAACTGATGCTTGTAGATAAATGAATCTGTTGAGTTAGCGCTCCTAGCTCTTGATGATGGAACTAGAATGTGTTCATAACTTCAGGTCGTGTGGACTTTTTTTTCTTTATTTTTCGTTATAATTTTTTTTAGACTAATACTTTTAATTTTTTTAAAGGAGTTTTAGGTTTACAGAAATAATTTTGTTAATGGATGTTTTATTGTCAATGAACTTAGCCATCAACTTAATAATTTTTTAGTATCATTTTGAAATAGAACTTTTGTTACAGTCAGAATAAAAAGTACACAAAATCAAGCCATGATTAGGCATATTCTTTGGATTATTGGTAAGTGGACTAAATTCTTCCACTCAGAATGTGTTTTTTTTAGGGTTGCCTTTCTCCCTGATGAGCTGCCTGGACTCTTGTTCACACACACATCCCTTGACATTTATTTTTTTTTTAAGATTTTATTTTATTTTATTTTTTTTAAGATATTATTTATTCATGAGAGACACAGAGAGAGAGAGAGGTAAACATAGGCAGAGAGCAGGCTCCAAGCAAGGAGCCTGATGCGGGACTCAATCCCAGGACTCCAGGATCACACCCTGGGCCGAAGGCAGGCTCTCAGCTGCTGAGCCACCCAGGCGTCCCTAAAGATTTTTTTTACTTGAGACAGAAAGAGAGCACAAGCCAGGAAGGAGGCTCAGAGGGAGAAGGAGAAGCAGACTCCTTGCCGAGCAGGAAGCCCGATTCGGGACTCGATCCCAGGACCTGAGATTGTGACCTTGAGCCGAAAGCAGATATTAACCTATGGAGCCATGTAGGCACCTCATCCCTTGACATTTGAAGTATTCTCTGTGTTCTTGTCTAACTGCTCATCCATGATTAAACTCTAGACTTCATTTTTAAAATTGCATTTTAAAATATTTCCTCTTGGGAATCTATCCTTCAGAAAAGGATACAAATGAGCTGGCCATTTGAACTCTACACTATGAGCCAGATGTTAATTTTGGTATCCATAATGTTTAAGAATCATGAGGTAACCTTGCTATGGGCTTAAAGTATCTCTCCTAAGATACTTAGCAGTTACTAAAGGGACAACAGTAGTGACCACCAGTGGGGACAAAACCCAGCAGATCCAACACTTGAGCCAAGTTATGAGGGTTAACCTTGCCAGGAACAAGGCACAGTGACACCATGTTGCCCTGAAGAGGGTGCAGTATCACTTGTGTGCTATTCCTGCCCCAAATGCATCTCATCAAGAGAAGTATTAGACAACCCCAAACTGAGGTGCATTCCACCAAATAACTTCTTGCACTTATCCAGAGTGTCTGGATCTGACTGACAAGGAAGGCAAAAGCAACAGAGCAGAGCGGACTAGGGACTCTAGTGGAACGTGGGGTCCTGGATGGGATCCCAGATGGGTTGTGCAGGGGACTCTAGTTTGCTCCATCTGTTTTGATCATTGCTTTGTTTATGTCCAGTATTAACACAAGGGGAAGGCGGGGGGGAAGGGTATATGGGAACACTGTACCATTTCTGCAACTTTGTGTAAATTTAAACTGATTTCAAAATAGTTTTTTGTTTTAAAGAATCATTTTTTGATACGTCTTTATATGACTCATGCTTTGGTTGGCATCGCCTTAACTTTCTACAGTTCTGTTTCTTGCTAAAGAATGTGCATCAAAACCTTATCTTCATGTGACAGTATCAGCTGAGACGTTACTGAGTTTAAACAAGATGCCGAGGAGGTAGGACTAGTTTCCTGTTGGAAATCTGAACACTTACTGGTTTTTTAAGGAATTCGTTGTATAGTGTCTCTCTTTAGATGAAAGGCCACTCATGTTGAAAATTTTAAAAGATTTTTTTTTTTTTTTTTGCTTTGCTTTTTATGAGTAGTGCTGTTAGGGAGTATTCTGAATCTCAGATTTACATCACTGCTGTGCATCATTCTGCGTGATCTGTAGTCTTGTCTTCAGCCTCATGGAAGGGGCCCCTTTTCCCCATTCTTAGAAATGTAAAAGAAACCAGTGGGGAAAAGTTGCTGTTTGAATGTTGGTTGGCTCATCCCACAGGGCAGAGGATGCTCCGCAGGGCTGTGCCTCCCTCAGCGACTCCGCGGCTCCCCTCGAGTCGTGAGGGAGCGTGTGTGTTGGGGGGTTGTGAGGACAGTAGTGATGGAAAAGGGGAGTCAGAGCGGCAGTGACCCAGCAGTGACCCAGCATGGGAGACCCGGGACAGGTGGCAGAGGCTGCAGCAGGTGCAGCCTGGCGTCTGCCCTCCTGGCTGGGACTCTGTTACCAGGGATTCCTGCTCACTCCGTGTCCCTTGAGCAGGTGCTCCCTCCAGGTTCTTTTTTTTTTTTTTAAGATTTTATTTATTTATTCATGAGAGACACAGAGAGCGAGGGAGAAGCAGGCTCCATGCAGGCAGCCCAATGTGGGACTCGATCCCGGGTCTCCAGGATCACGCCCTGGGCTGAAGGCAGGCGCCAAACCGCCGAGCCACCAGGGATCCCCCGTCCAGTTCTAAGCCTCATTCTTGTGCTCTGTCAAAGAATAATATCTTTCTCCAGGCACCAAGGTGGCTCAGTCGGTTGAGCTTCTGCCTTCAGCTCAGGTCATGGTCTCGGGGTGCTGGGAGGGAGCCCCGCATCAGGCTCCCTGCTCAATGGGGAGTCCGCTTCTCCTCTGCCCCTCACCTTGTTCATGCTCTCTTTCTCTGTCTCTCAAATACATAAAATCTTAAAAAAGAAAAGAAAAGAAAAAAGTACCTTGCCCCTGATATCAACATTACATGCAGTTCCTCGTGGAAAGCACCCCGCGCGCTGCCTGCCCCTGGTGCTGCGAGCACTAGGCCGGTCTGGTGGTTTCTTCCGTCCTCATTCTGTGATGCGGAAGACATCCTTGAATTGCTCGCTCTGCTGTCCGCTTCCCTTTCCTCAGATGCAATGCTCTGTGTCCCAATTTACTGCTTTCCTTTGTCCCAGTCGATTTAAGCTATCTCTCAGTGTTGACATATTTAAATATTTTAAAAAATAAATCTTGTTATTCAGAAAAGTGTGTATTCATTCGAGGGTGATTTACTCTCTGCTTGCTCTGTACTGGTTATTATTGCAAGGAGCGGTGCTGGGGCTGGGGGCTGGGCAGTGGGCAGAGGCCGCCGAGCCTCCGTGCCCACTGGGGAGCAAGGCCCTGGGCCACCGCCTCCGCCCTGGAGGGAGGGAGGGCCGCTGATTGCGCATCCTCGGCTGGTGGTGAGGGGCTGTGAGGCTTCACCTGCCTGCTGGAGGTCGGAGAGGGGACAGCCGCGTGGGTCCACAAGTGCCCGGGAGGAGGTTTCCGGAACCCCGGGAAGGGCTTTCTGACCGCGAGGGCAGCGTGGCCTCCTCGGCGTGCCTGGGAAGTGGTCCTTTGGTGCAGGCGGGACACAGGAAGGTGCTCCGGGGTCGGGGGGGTGGGTGGGGGGGATCTGGAGTTCATTTGTCAGTGAGTAGAAGCCACTTGCTCCCCAGAACAGCTTGGGGTTTATTTTGGAAATCTAAACTACTTTGAATAGCAATATAAAATACATTGTCCGTGGGGCACGTGTGTTTTTTTAGCTGTTGATGCCCTTAAGTACCTGTGAAGTTCTATCTGTTGATGCCGTGTTTTTCCCTGGTCGCCGAGAGAGAGATCTGAACCCGTGGGCCGTGAACCTGTAGCAGATCGTGGGGCCACTAAGTAATTATAAGAACGCGCACGTTCGGTCACATTCTATATGCGGTAACACGTACCCATCGTTTTAATCGTCCATAAACGCGTAGTTCGTTGGTGTTAAAGTCCATTCATTTTGTCGTGCAGCCGACCGTCTATACCTACGACCGTGCCATCACCCTCCCTAGAAAACTGTCCCCGTTAGGCAGCAGCTCACTTCCAGCGTCCCCTCTCCTCCCGTCTCCGGGTTGCGCACCCGAGGTCCTCGATGCGGCTGAGATGCCACCGGATGGCCGCTTAGCATCTGGGGGAGCGGTAGGTACGCTGCCCACCTGGGGTCACCTGAGGGCCGCAGCGCACACAGCTCTGTCCGTGTCACACGTCATCTCGTGTGCTTCGCGGGCGAGACGGTTCCTGTCTCCGTTTCCATGCCGCCTGTCTTCACGCCGGAGTCTGGACAGGCCGATGTGGGGGTGTGGTGCGCCGCCGCTTTGGGACCTGGTGACGCGGGCACGGCGGGGTGGCTCACTGGGCTGATGCCTGACTCCGGATTGCGGCTCGGGTCTCGATAGCGGGTCCTGGGGTGGAGCCTCGCGCCCTCGGGCTCTGCGCTCAGTGCGAGTCTGCTGGAGACTCTCTCCCTGCCCTCCCCCTGCCTGCGCGCACGCACACGGTCTCTCTCAAATCTAAAAAAGTAAAATAAGCATATGAAGTTCTGGCACTGGAAGTGCGCCTGTGTGGCTGAGTCAGACCAAGTGAAGGCATGCATTCATTTATTCATTCATTTATTCATTCATTCATTTATTCATTCATTCATTCACCCAGCCACCATTCACTGACCTCGCACACAAGCCAGACATCGCGATGGGCCCTGGCTGTTGGTCAACTGACCAGCTGTACCCGGACGGTCTCCTGACGTGGGTTGGTTAGCTTCGGGGTGTACGTAGCTCAACGACCTCTTCTTCCCTGGATCTGTCGTTGTCTTTTCTTCTCCATGAATTCGTACATTCTGATTTCAAGTAAAAGGGTTTCACACTGTCTCTGTCTTAACCGGTGCCTTTTAAACCCATGTTTCTGTTTTGCATGACAACAGTCCCCCGCCATGAAAAAAGTGGAATTTAAGAGTGATTCATTGCCACCATTTGTAACTGATTTTCAAGTAGGACTTTGCTGGTTCTCTGGCACTTGTCATGCAATCATAAACCTCCTGTCCTGGAGGGGAAAATAAATGCATGTGTCTGTGGGGAGATGTGGATGGGCAGCTCTTTGGTGTAGGGGGTCTGTAGCCACCCCATCTTGGTGTTTAGGTATTGCTAGAAAATTCAGGCATGTAGGCATGAAGGTGATGAAAGAGTAGGCCGGGATTTTTCTGTGCTCTGTGTTGTAGAGAAATTGGGCACATTTCACACTTTTTAAATGGTGAAGGAATAGGAAGCACAATGAGAGGAGAAGGCTCACTCCTGACCCAAGGAGAGCTAGTCCCTCTTCCTTTCTTGGCACAGTCCTGGCTCCTGCTTACTCACCGACACATGAGCCCCAGAGCTCTGTGAGGCCCATGGATCTCCTTGGGGAGCAGAGTGTACACTGGGCTGAGCACAGTTGCCTCCCCGAAGTGCATGGAACACTCTCCAGCACCAAGCGGTGCATTCGCATGTGCTCTGTTTGTAAAACGTCCGGAGCGTCGGATGAATGGACAGCAGGGGTGCTGGCTCCTAAGGCTCAGCTTCTGGAACTCAGAGATACCAGGTGGAGTTCAGGTTATCCCAGGTGGTCCCCACCTTGACCTGCCATTGAGATCTTGAGGCCTAGTGGGCTGAGGTCTTGGGCCCGGGCGGGGTGAGGGGGGCCACAGGGAAGGCTTGCCCTCGTCTGGTCTAGGGCTGAGTCCTGGGTATCCGGGGGTGGAGGCTTGTCTCATTTTCTCCCCTCACCTGTCCTTCCCTGCCGGCCCCACACTCCCCTCCCTGCCTTCCTGGATCTCTGCCTCACACATACCCCGCCTTCCTGCAGCCCGCTCTCTACCCAGGCTTATCTTCTGCTCTTGCCCCCATGTCCTTCCCCTCCCTCCTCTCCAGCCACCCCCTCCCACCATTGCTTCCCATCGTCCTGTGTCCACACCCCACCTGGAGCTCATACCTGGAGCACCACCCCCAGCCCCATACACACTGCCCTCTCACACCCCGAGGACAACACAGGCTGGTGGCGTGGAGCCCTCCCATCACCTTGGCTTCCTCCCAGGAATTTCCCACCAGCCCCTGGGCCGGCCATGCCCCATGGAGCAGAAACTGCTCCCAACTTGGGATGTTGCTGGGCTGGATCAGCAGGGAAGTGGTTTGAAAACAGGATGGGGAAGGGGGGCGGTGGGGCGGGGCGTGCATGGGTGGCCCTGTATTGAGCCCCATGTCAGGCTCCCTGCCGAGCGTGGAGTCTGTCTAGAATTCTCTCTCCTTCTCCCTCTGCCCCCGCTCCTCTCCCACTCGCCTGTGTGCATGTTCTCTCTCTCCAGGAAAAAAAAAAAAAAAAAAAAAAAGATAACAAAAACCCCCACAAAACCCCAAAATAGGATGCAAGGGGCCATTGGTATACAGTTATTCAAGGGAGTGTATTTCTTAGAGGATGGCTTCCCAAATGGTGCTCTTACTGTGCTTCCCAGATAAGGGGCATGCAAGCAGCAGAGTGAATTAAATTATGTTTGTGAAACAGGGCGCTCTCCCAGCAGGAACTTGTTTGAGATTCCAACGAAACACTTTCCAACAATTTTTTTATATCTGTGCCCAAGATTGTAATAACTAGCTCTAGGTATCTTTATTTTAAAAGGAACATAGTCATGTGTGGACACATTTTTAGGCAGAGAATGGTACATTTTAGTTTTCAGGATTCCTAGGAGGATAAAAAGGCAGTGATTTCATAGTGTTGTACTAATAGTATTTGGTCTTAGGGAAATTTCTCTATGAAAATATGCCCCGTTGATGCTGCCCTGCCCATGCTAAATTTACTCTTTCTGGGATTTATAGGAATTTATCCTTAGCCGGCTCTGTGGTGGGCGTGAAGGTGGGGGGAGATCGTTTTGAAAACTAATGTCTTAAGAATCCATGAGTAAAAAGATTTTTGCCTCGAGGGATCCTTGCTTTGGTCTTTTGTGAGCACAGAGCTTCCAGCAGAATGGATTGTTTTGTAGCCAAGTACTTTAAGGAAGGTAGGATGCTGGTATATTGAATTGTTGTTTTAAGCATTTTCATCAGCTCTCATCCTAATTTAGGACTGGAAAGATCTTCCCTCAGAATCACTAAGTTGTGCTTGCTGGGGTGATTTTATTTTCCTGCTGTCGCATTATTAGCATATACCAGCATCCTTCCAGGCTTTCCTCCATCCCTCCAAATGCCCTAATTTGCATTTAATCTGTCTGAGAGCTAACCCTTTAACTAGTATAATCCAAGAGGTTTCAAAACTTGCACTTTTTGGGGGCACCCTGGGTGGTTCTGTCGGTTAAGTGGCTCCCTTCGGCTCAAGTCATGATCCCAGGGTCCTGGGATCGAGCCCCGCTTTGGGCTCCCTGCTCTGCAGGGTGGGGGGGCTGCTGCTGCTTCTCCTTCTGCCCGTCCCCCTGCTTGTGCAGCTGCGCTCTCTCTCTCTCTCTCATTTAATTGAGGGAAAAGCTTTTTTGAAAAAAAATCACACTTTTTTCCTGACCGCAGGATGAGCTCCCAGCACGGAAGGGCCGTGGCTTCATCGGTTTCCAAAGCAAAGTGAGCATCAAATGCAATCAGCGTGGCGGCTGTGGGGTGGACGCGCGGCCAGACCTACAGGAGGGCTCCTGGCGCGTTGCCTCCCTTCTCGCCTCCATTTGCAGAGCTGCGCTCCCCACGCAGGCCGCTGTAGAGCTCGCCAGTGGGGCAGGGCCGAGAAAGTTCGGGAGCCCGACGGGGCTTCGCGCTGGCCGGCGGCAGGGTGTGCTGAGCGCTCGCTCCATCCTCGATCCTGGACCCTCGGGCGCGGCCGCCCCAGGCGCTGGGGGGCTGGGAGGCGATCCAGTGGCTCCAACGGGTTGTTCGGGCTAATAAGGTGGAGTCGGTGTATTACCCGCTGGTTCCATTTGGTGGCAGCGCGGGGGCGGAAGCAGCCTGCTGATAAGAGGGAACTCATTATTTCGTGTTTGAAATGTAAATACCTTTTTGCCCAAATGTTAATCTTGTTTCAGTTTTTCAATTTAGAGGGTTCATATAATAAATAATTCCCCTTAATAGAGTCGCTGATTGCATCGCTCCTGGTGACGACGAGTTAGGTGTCCTTCTGTTCGCCGTCTTGCTGGCTTTTAGGAAAAGGGAGTTGGAGATGAAAGAGAATTCTTAATCATGACTTGCATCCCTAGGGCATTTTAAGAATTGAAAGCCCTCAGTGCAAACGAGCACAGCGTATAAATTGAGGTTATTTCTCCTCCTACGTGCGCCAGTCCCCCAGCGGGTTGGTCGCCAGCTCGGTCTCCAGCAGTGCCAGATTGTCACAGCGGAGATTTGGCAACAGCGTCCCATGCGCGCCAGTGGTCGGCACGCAACTGAGGACACGCTTTGCCACATTTGAAAGAATACGCCGAGAACCCATGCAGTATGTGTTGGACATGTGGTCCTTGAAGTTTTAGGTAATTTTGTTTTGATCCTTAAATTGTTAACAAAAAGCCATTCTCTTAAACGTAAGGAGAGCCAAAAATCAAATATGCAAAAAGCCTGCACCTGTGGGATTTTTTTTCCTGTCCAGATTTGGTGTTCACCTGGGCTTAAACGAAGTGAATTGTTTTATAAACAAAAAAATCACAAGAACGCTGTAGCCTATGGAGGGAAACAGGCTGTTGCGTTATTTTTTTCTTAAGATTTTACTTATTGAGAGAGAGACAGAGATAGTGAGAGAGAGCATGAGCAGCAGGGAGAAGGAGAGCAGACTGTTGAACAAGGAGTCCCGACGTGGGGCTCGATCTCAGGACCCTGGGATCATGACCTGAGCTGAAGGCAGAGACGCCCAAACCAATGGAGCCACCCAGGCACCCCTGTTGCATTAGCTAATGTGGGAAAAATATTGCAGGCAAATGTGTGGCTTCATCACAATAGATGAAGTCTATTGCAATAGATGTGAAGTCTCCCCCCGCCCCCAAATACTTTAAAAAGGTGGTCTCGATGTGGCTGCTTCTCTCAAGTTGTTTATGATTAGTAGGGAAGACAGGGAATTTTTATAATTAATTACATAAGCCAACTGTAAATCTGAGTATCCATAGAAAACAAGGGTTCAAGAGGTGCCTGGATGGCTGTCACTTGAGTGTTCAGCTCTTGATTGTGGCTCAGGTCGTGATCTTAGGGTCATGAGATCTAGCTCATGTCCTGCTCCATGCTGAGTGAGGAGTCTGCTGAAGATTCTCCATCTCCCTCCCTCCCTCCCTCCCTCCCTCCCTCCCTCCCTCCCTCTCTCCCCCCTCTCCCCCTCCCCCTTTCTTTCTCTCTCTCTCTCAAATAAATCTTTAAA
Source organism: Canis aureus (assembly GCF_053574225.1). Lineage (NCBI taxonomy): Eukaryota > Metazoa > Chordata > Mammalia > Carnivora > Canidae > Canis > Canis aureus. The sequence goes on along the minus strand of NC_135649.1, from coordinate 118,162,083 downwards.
AACAAACAAGGAGTCAAGGAAATCAGTCATTCGCCTTGACAGAGTTCTCAGCCAGGGTGGATTTAGCTCCCCTGGGGGACATGTGGCAGTCACTGGAGGCATTTTTGGTTGTCACAAGTGGACAAGGGAGATGGTTCTGGCATCTAGCGGGTGGAGACCACAGATGCTGCCGAACAGTCTACAGTGCACAGGACTGTGCACAAATAATGATTCACCCAGTGTATGCCAGGAGCACCATTTCCCCTCTACTTGTGACAACCCGGGATGTCTGCAGAATTGCCCTGGTTGGGAGCCACCGCCCTGGGCTCTGAGGTCACCCACTGAATGCCCTTCCCTCTCTTTAAGGCCTCTTGAGTTCAGGGGGGTTTAGGTGGCTCCTCGAAGCGGGCAGGGCCAGGGGCAGAAGTAGGCCCCCGCCTCTCTCCGTCCTCGCTCACCTAGAGCACCACCTGCTGACACAGCCCCAGGTGACTTCAGTTGTGTTCTCTGGACATGCACATGTTGGCACGAGACGTGTAGGAGAAAGAAAGCTCATCAGTGAGCTTTTGCCAGCACAGAACTTCCCCCGACGTGAATCCGGGTCCAGGTGGTTATCCCCGGCGCCTGTGGAATACTGCGGGCCATGTCCCGGGTTGCCCTGTAGTCACCCATGATTGCTCTGGCTTAAAGCAGCGTGGGGTGCCCACGTCTGCCCAGGTAGAGAGCCGCTGGCGCGATCGCGTGTCTGCGTGCGGCCCCTGGTTTCCTGTGACAGTCATCGGGCCTACAGTACCTAGTTATAAATAATTGGGCGGAGGCTATAAATTTTTGACATTGGTTCTCAAATATTCATAAGGAAAAAGTCACACGAGACTTATTGTTACGGAGTAGAGTGGAGACCCGAGCGGCGAGGACGTTCACGGAAAGCGAGGCAGAAACGCAGATTCCAACGCCTTTCCAAACTTGGACCCGAAGCGTTATTTTGCGAATGTGAGTTTGTCGTTGCAGAGGACCAAGTGCCTCTTCCACTGAAGTCCTTAATGACCCTATAGAATTCTTTGCCTTTCATTTTTTTTTATGAAATTCCGAGAGCATCTTTCCTCCCAGAGATGTTAATTGAGAACAACGGCGAGGGCCCACGCTCCCCTGCTCCTGCAGCCCACACGCATTTTCAGCTTCCCACCGGCCAGAATGTGTTCGAAATGCCAAAAGCCACAGACACTGTCAGAATGCGTTTTTTTTTGTTTTTTGTTTTTGTTTTTTTTTAAGACAGAAATGCGTGATATGCCCAAAATTTATGGAAAATGTTTGCATCCAGCAGTCCTGAAGTCAAACATGTGCTTCGGGAGTCGTGTGGTGGGATGGCCCTTGGCGTAGCCCGGCTCCCGGGGTGCAGGCTCGGGGGTTTTTACTGGAGAGCAAGCCCAGGGAAGGGATCCCGAGGCCACCATCCTCCTGTATCTAAGCTGGGTTCCTCCTCTGTGCAGGTGTGGTTAGTTGTCGCCACTGATAGGGCTTCGTACATCACACAGTCGGCGTCACTGTTTGGAATGGATTGAACTGTGTCCCCCCCCCCCATGCCCCCCCCCCAAAAAAAGATAGGTGGGGTCCCAACCGCCAGCACCTCAGAATGTCCACTTATTTGGAGATAGGGTCTGATGGAAGCCGTCAAGTTAGGTCGTTGGGGTGGGTCCTGATCCAATCACTGGTCCTTTTCAAAAGAGGAAATTTGGACACAGCTGTATGTGAGCGTGGGGATCACCGTCCATGAGCGAAGAAGGGCGGCCCTCCCTTGCCAGCCCTGTCTACAGCCCATCTCCGACTTACAAACTCCAGAATGAGAGGGGCTATGTGTCTATTACGTGTCACAGCTTGTGTCCCTTTGTCACGGTCGCCCTGTGAAACTGCGACACTGGTTCTAGCCTTTTCGTGTATTTTAGTCCGGGAAGGGCATCCAGGATTTGCGTGGTAGCTCCTCAGTTTATGGCAACGGAGAGGAAAAGGAATATTGCTATTCGCTTACCTTGATTTCCCCCTGCAGAGCCCCTATTTCTAGTAGAGTTACATCATCAGATCCTAGGGGTTAGGTTTTCATCATATTGTTTTGGGGGGACATAATTCAACCCATAACACCACACATTAGATGGTTGTGTTTTGTTATTGTGCGCAGCCTGGCCAGGGATGGCAGGACTGCCTGGCTGGAATTGGTGGCGAGGGTCTCTCTGAGTGCGGTAGGGTCACTGCAGTGAACAGGAGAGGGTCACAGAGGCACGAGAGCAGATGTATTCCCTTGTCACAGCTTATCATGAGCCTTGAATCTTTGAGCTTTTATGAATTTTCAGAAGCGTTCTTTCAGAAGTCTCTGCTCCTGTCCTTTTCCTTTTCCCCATTTCCTTGTGTGGCTCTGGCCATATTACACTCCCAGTACACCCGATGCAGTGACTTGTTCATAATTCAGAATTTATATTTGGTTGTAACTCTTCCTAAAACTTAGAAAAGAAAAAGATAAAGAGAAAAAAAGGCTGCCCCTGAGTATGTTACACATTTTGCCCACAGATAAAAATATGTGATCAAGGGGCATCTGGGTGGCTCAGTTGATTGAGCGTCTGATTCTGGTTTTGGCTCAGGTCGTGATCCCAGAGTTGTGAGATCGAGCCCTGTGCCAGGCTCTATGCATAGTGCCGAGTCTGCTTGAGCTTCTCTCCTTCTCCCCACCCTTCAAAAAATAACTGAAATGTTTTTTAAAAACATTACATGTGATTGACAAACAGAATCTTGATGAGAAAATAAAACACGTCATAAATTAGAACATGAGGAAATGAGTTTTTTTTTCCCCCAGTTAATCTTCATCTTTTGAGGCGTAGCAATGACACCCAGCTGGTCGTGGATGGCCAGGCTTTCGGAGCAGATCCAGGATGAAGCGAGACATGGCAGTGGTGGTGTAGAGTAGGTCATGCTGGGAGAGACCAGAGCTGTCTCCATCCCAAGCTGGGGGGTGTGTGCGCTCCCAGACGTTAGAGGTGGAAGAGATGTGGAGGCTGTGGACGACTAACCTGGGGTTATATTAGACCAGAGCTGGCTGGGAGTCTCCAGGAGGAGTGCACTTTACTGCCAGGCAGTCTTCCTGTAGAAAACGCGAATGAGACGTGGCACTGAGCTTTTTCCTCCTTTTTTCTTCCCATCAGGGGGCTACCTGGTGGGCGAGGGAGGCATCAGCCCCCATGGGTTCACAGGGAAGTGGTACTTGTTAATAAAAAAATGAAGCGTGTGCTTTCCTTCCATCCTCTAGTTGCTAAGACACAGCTTTGTGTGAACGCGGATGAAGAACTAGCAGGTGAGGCCCAGCGCTCCTGTACCACCTGGGAGCACCCTGCAGGATGGTCAGTGCCGCTTGGAACTGGGGTGTGCAGGTAGCTACAGAGAACTCTCTCCTTTTTTTTTTTTTTTTTTTTTAAATTTTTATTTATTTATGATAGTCACAGAGAGAGAAAGAGAGAGAGGCAGAGAGACATAGGCAGAGGGAGAAGCAGGCTCCATGCACCGGGAGCCCGATGTGGGATTCGATCCGGGGTCTCCAGGATCGCGCCCTGGGCCAAAGGCAGGCGCCAAACCGCTGCGCCACCCAGGGATCCCAACTCTCTCCTTTTAAGTAGAGATCATGAGCACTGGCCTTCTGGGGGTATTATTGAAACATCCCTAAAGTCCATAAAATGAAAAGCCTCTGTCTGGGGCTGTTGATCATATATGGACCCCACAGACGTGCGGGGGAGAGCCAGATAGCCCTGTTCAGTCTGTGAGTCTCTGTTGCCAGTGGGGTGCTAAACCCACACCCACGACGGGAAACCATTGTCTGGCCTTTGCTCTGTCTCCTTCACTTGGACCCGTAAAGCTCACTAGGACTTCATTTACTTTTTAAGTACCTGTACTGCGGGACAGTACAGCTTGGAAAAAATACCACAAAGAATGGTATCCTTCCTTTATAACAGAAAGATACTCGGCTCTCCACCTAGGTAATTTTTTTTTTCCACCTAGGTAATTCTGATGAGCATTTCTGACCCCAGTTGGAAGTACTTGTTGATAAATTAATTCTTATTGACTCCTAAGAGGCCCACGAGCCTGACTGTGTTGTGCTTAGATGGGTGGAAAGCCATGCTTGTTGCCTTTTCCGATGGTGTTAATATAATATCACATCTGATTTTGATTCACTGCAGCCAACCCTTGCTGAGTATCTCCTGTGTATCATGTTTGGGAGGTTATACTGATAAATGAAACTTAATTTTTTTTATTTAAAGATTTTATGTATTTATTTATTCATGATAGAGAGGCAGAGACACAGGCAGAGGGAGAAGCAGGCTCCCTGCAGGGAGCCCAACACGAGACTCGATCCTGGGTCTCCAGGATCGCGCCCTGGGCCAAAGGCAGGCGCCAAACCACTGAGCCACCCAGGGATCCCTGAAACTTAATTTTTTATGGGATTGATTGGGTTGGATGGGCAGAACACGGCCAGACCCCTTACTTTTGGGGGAGCAGAGCGAAGGGTCTGATTCTGCCCCAGAAGGTGACAGAGGCTTAAGGACAGCACCGACGTTTCAGCTGGACCTTTCCAGGGTGGAATTTTAGCCGGAGGAGAAAGCAGAGCTTCCTCTTAGTAGAGGGAACACACCAGTCAGGACATGTGGACTTTAATTACACGTTTGTGTGTGCGGGGGTCACTTGGAGATTTTGTTCCTTAGAGGATGGTGTCCCACATCAGTGTTTCGGGGCATTACTTCTGGCGATGGTGGAACCCGAGGCTCTGGGGTGAGCATGTTAGCAGAACTGCAGGGGAGGGGTTCAGGCCCGGGGAGGGGGGCGATACCATGCATCCACCATATGCATTCAACTAATCTCTGTCCTCACAGTTGGACAGTGTGGACACCTGGGCCACATAGGGCTGGGATCCGTGGCCACGTGTGGTCTCTGTGGAGCTGTGAAAGGTGGTGGGGGAGGGTTGACAGGAACATCCTCCCCGGGCAGGGTACACAGGAGAGGTTTGGTTTGCTTTTTTTCCCTTTCATTCCATGGATGACAGCTGTCCAGCTTTAGGCAGCCTCTTTCTGGAGGCAAGTGGTAAAGGCAGACCCATCTACTACCCCCAGGAGTGTAGCTCGGGGATGAAAGTCTTCCAGGGACGTAAGGGAGAGTGGTGTCTCACGTGGCTGGGGCGCTCTTCCCCTTTTGCGTTGCTTTGGCCCCTCTGACCACAGCAGGTGAGGAGGGGCCGGGTGTCCACTGGGCAGAAAGAAAGCCCCGTGAACAAGGCCCTGGCCTACAAGCGTGTGCTTGCGTTAGATAGAAATACTATGTTTATGGGAGGTCAGAGGCATAGCTACCATAGGATTTCCTTGCTTTTTCTTTTATTATTTCACACACGCTCTGTTTTTGAGGGAGGAGGTAATAAGCACGGCATGTGTGTGGTTCCCATTTACAGAACTCTCTAGAATGTCTGATGATAGAGCTGAAGCTCAGTAAGGTGACTTCAGGGCTGTGAAGCATAACATTTATAACCATTAAGTATAAATTCTGGATGCATCCTCAAGGTCCTCTTCTTTTATTGTAGGTCGGGGCGTTTGAATGTCCCCTGGTCTTGCCACTAGTGTTCAGCCAAGCTGAGTGATTTTCAACGCATTGTCTCTCTCACAAGCCCTTCTTCATCCTGAGAATTCCTGCCTCAGAAAGCTTTGTCGTGAAATCGAACCAAGAGCAGTGGCTGGCCCCGGATGCAGGGCTCACCTCCTTTGAGTGTTTTGTTTGGAGGTTGAATGTCAGCGTATTTTTAAATGGTAGTCAGTGAACTAGATGGTCAAAAGGTGATTTCTTTCACACTGGACGGATGCCGAGTATTGGGTAGAGTTGACTACAATTTCTCTTTTTTCATATGCAGACTCATTGAATTTCGATTCTTATAAGGTATATACTATTTAATGGTAAGAGACCATATTTTTCCCTTTTATAAATGTGAGGCTTTTAAGTAATTTAAATCTCTTACATTTTCTTTTTCTTTCTTTTTTTAAAAAAATAGTTTTAAGTAATGTCTATACCCAACATGGGGCCCAAACTCACAACCGCAAGATCAAGAGTCACATGGTCCACCTACTGAGCCAGCCAGGCGCCCCTAGTTTCTTAAATTTTCGAATCACTGGTCCTGATTGGCTGGAGGTGGAACCGTAGGTCCAGAGGTTCTAAAGACAAACTTACTTCTTCATTCAATACTGGGACGTTTGTCATTATCCACGTGGCAGTGGCATGCCTGCCAGTCGCTGTGAACGAGGAGCCCCGCTGCATAAATTGTTGAATGATACGCTGGAGAGATCCCAGAGTAAACGAACATTCCTTTGCTTTCAGATGTCCTAACGGATGAGAATAAAAGCAGGTGAATAGTGTGCATACAGATTTGTGCTACTTCCTGTTCTTGCAGACAAACCAATCTTTCTCCTTTAAGGGAGGCCATTTCGGAATTGCTAATTAATTCTTCAAGCGGATTCATTACTGGGACAGGAGAAAGAGCTCATTATAGTAATGGTTTCTCATCCGTTCTGTGGTTTGATGTCACAGACCCTAGGGGCCAGGCTGAGCTGTAGTTCCAGGGTCTCTCTTACTGAGCTTAAACCCACTGCATCACCTTTGTTTTTAGAATAATTATCTAGTGATTTTATAAATACAATAAAAATTGCACTGCTTTAAAAAAGCTAAGCATGCATATATATGGACACATACATGGATGTCCGTGTGTGGACTGGTAAAAACAACACGCTTATTTTTTTTAATTCTTTAATTATGTTTTTCAACAATACGCTTCTATGTGTACATGTGTGGATGGCATTTTGTAATCCCTAAAATATCAAATATGTGGTTGGAGATCAGTTCCGTCCTCTCTCCAGCCCCACTTGCACCCCAGGTGTCTCCCCAGACACGGAGAGGGAGGTGGAGGCAGGCGCAAGAGCTGTTGTGCTGGGGCACCGGTGAGCGGTGGGGGGGGCCACTGGGGTCAGATCAAGGCTGGGACCAGGGCCAGTCGGCGATGCCTTCTCCTCCCAGCGGATTAGCTGAGAGTAGGATTGAAGCCCACGGTGAGTGGTTGTGTTCGTTTCCTCGGACCACCGTGACAGAGTGTACCGTGGACTGGGGGACTTGAAACAGCGGGAATGTATTCGGTGTCAGGTCTGGGGACCCGAAGTCTGAAGTCCAGGTGTCTCCAGGGCCACCACCGTCTACAGGCCCTGGGGGAGAAGATCCTTCCTTTCCTTGTCCTGCCTTCCAGTGGCTGCCGGGGACCTGGGCACCCCTGACCGTGGGGAGACCCCGCTCCATTCTCTGCCTTCCTCGGGTGTCTGTTTTCACACCGGTGGTACAGATAAGGGGCACAGCCTACTCCGGCGTGACGTTGTCATGCTGCATTCCTTGTGTGGTGACCCTGTTTCCAAGTAGGATCTCATCATTCCGCAGTGCAGGGTTCAGGGGTCAGGGCCGTGGCCTGTGGTTTTGGGGAGATTCAGCTCCGTTGGCACACATGCTCACCCCCCACCGGGCCCTCCCTGGCTCCTCCCAGGTGGCCACCCGGCCTGCACGTCCCTGCCCGTGGCCCTTAGACATTTTTACAGGGCGGGGAAAGAAGTCCAGTTGAAAATTTTGTCTTTCAGAAGATTAGCCTTAAGTGAGCGGTGCCACGAGTGCAGCGGCCCGTGCGAGGCGCCGGGCACACTCGGCGCGAGGTCCGAAGGCCCGGCGGTGCCAGCCTCGACGAGGTGCCCTTCCCGGGTCACGGTTTTGAGCCAGGGGCCTGCACCTGCGGCGCCCGGTCCCTCGGGTGATGTGATGCCGCCGCTCCCGGGCGCGCGGGGTGGCGTCTGTGGCGGTGTCTGTGGCATGTGCCCCTCGCGGCCCTGTGCTCTGAAGTTTCGGCCTGGGAACCCGCTCCCTGTCACGCTGCCGGCCGGGGCTTCTGCACACGACTGAGCAGGAGGCATGCGACCGGGGCGGCGACAAGGTCCTCTGTGGGCCCGCGCCTGGGCCCTCGGCGTACTCGGGGATCCAGCCGCACAGCCAGGACTCGGAGGCCTCTGCGCGGGTGCCTGGAATCCGGAGGCTCGCCCGTGGCATCCCGTGCGGTTTTCTCAGAAGGCGGAGCGTGAGCCTGGGGTGTGGGGTGAGACGTGGGTCCCGGCTCTCTGGCTCTTTTGAGCAACAGGTGCTCGAAAATGCTGCGTTTGCAAGTCTCCGAGCGGGAGGTGCGACCTTGACCTTGGCCTTCTGTCTGTCTGGGGGGGGGTGGCTTCAGGTAGTGACCAGGAGGGAACCGGGTGTGTTCCATCACCGAGTTCACCCCCTGGAGACGGAGTCGGGGCCTGGAGGATCAGCGTCCAGTAGCAGCTTTGACAACAGGGAAGGGGGTTTCGCATCATAAGGACACTCCGCGAACAGGATCCAGCCTCGTACCGGAGGCCCAGGTAGGGCGTGTACACATCCGTCAGTTCGGTGCGTGCCGGGCGTTCATGTCCTGCTCATGAAAAAGGGCAACCAGACAAACCAGAATTTTGCTTTGGAGGTAAAAAAAAAAAAACGAAATTCTGTTACATAAGATAATATAAGAGGCTTAAAGCCACAAAGGGACTCTTTCAGGTAAATCTGCTGTTCTGTGGTGATGCAAAACACAGCACAGCTTCTTGAGTTTTTCTGTCGGGAATTTGCTAAGATAAATCAGACAGGTTAGGATTTACCTCACAGGAAACCAAGAAATTGAAGCAGGAACTTTTCTTCTAATCTAATGAAAAATACTGCTTCTAGCATTTGGACGTGGAAATGCCTAGCTGAGGGGAGCAGGAGCAAGGTGTTTGCTGGGGACTTGGGCGGGGGACAAGTCTGCTCTCTAAGGCTGCCTGAATGTGGGAGGTAAATGACTTACCCAGTAGAACCAGATTTTACTCTCAAGTATTTGAAGGGTGCCTAAGTGGCTCCGTCGGTTAAGCGTCCAACTCTTGATCTGGTTCAGGTCATGATCTAAGGGTCATGAGATTGAGCCCCACATCCGGCTCTGCGCTGGGTGGGAAGTCAGCTAGAGATCCTCTGTCCGACTGTCCCCTCTTCCCCAGTTCTCTCTCTCTTTCACAAAAACAAAAACAAAACCTCTTTGGTGGCAAGACAGATCCATTTAGAATGTTTGCATGCTTGCTTGAATAGTAATTATTAGCTCCGAGAGGGTGGACAGGGAGCAAATGGATGGGGTTAATTTCTAGCTAGGTTCCTTCATTTCCCCTAGTACACGCCAGTGTCAGCCCTTGTATAAGTTAATTATCAGTTGCTGTGTAACAAATTCTCCCAACACTCAACAGCTGAAAATTACAAGCATTTATATCTCTCAGTGGTTCTGAGAGTCAGAAATCCAAGTACGCATGAGCTGGATGGTCTGCTCCAGGGTGTCTCATGATTGGTGGCCCAGGCTGCCATCTTTGAGAATTGTCCCAACTGGAGGATCCATTCCAGGCTTGTTCGTGTGTGTGGGAGTTGGCAGGAAGCTTCATTCCTTGCCTGTATGGGTCAGTGATCCATATGAGAGACATGGACATTGGGGGCGGGGGTATAGAGAAAGTACGTTCTGGAAACCATAGTGCTTTCATAACCCAAATGCTGAAGAGACGCTCCATCAATTATGCCATATTCTATTGGTCATACAGACCAATCCTGGTAAATGTGGGGTTGGGTCTGTGCTAGGGTTTGAGTACCAGGAGGTGAGCTCATTGAGTGCCATCTGTGGCGCTGCCTACCACAGCACTCTTTTATGCCTATAAATTTGCATCTTGGTTAGAGAATTACCCCTTGGAGTACATTACCAATTCTCAAAAAATGTTGGAAGAATTCTTTGCTTATTTAGCCATACCCATGGCATGACCTTTGTAGCCGTTAGAACCTACCTGTGAAAACTCTCCCTTTTACTTCATAGCAGTTTATTGAATCACAATTTTTATGTACTTCTTTTTTGCCTTTTTTTTTTTTTTTTAGATTTTATTTATTTGAGAGAGAGGAAGAGAGCATGGGGGCACCCCCTTATTTTGTGCTCCTAACTATATTCTTGGACAGAAAAATCGTTTTCCGTCCAATCAAATGGAAACATCTGTCGAGTCCCTAATGGATGAGACTTGTCAGTGCCCATCTCCACTGTGTATCCAGTTAGTCTTCCAGTTAGTGTCAGGATTGCTACTGCCCCTCCACACACTTCTGCTGCCCCAAGACAATTAGGAAATGTTGACCTTTCCCTTTCAAAACAATGAAATTGAATTACTTTCTTTACCATCTCATATGCAGAGTAACGAAAGCAACGTTCATGAAATTTTTTCCCCCAGATGTTCCCACAGTTTACAGGATTTTATCTCTTGAAAAATTTTAATTTGTAATTCAAGTGTAGCGGACATTTATTAGTTTCAGGTGCACACCACAGTGATCCAACAGTTCCACACATTACGAAATGCTCACTGTGATCAGCGTAGTGACCATCTGGCCCCGTACAGAGTTATTGCAATATTATTGACCATATTCCCTGTGCTGTACTGTTCATCCTGGTGACTTATTTATTTTATAATTTGGAAGTTTGTACTGCTTCATCCCTTTTACCCATTTTGTCCCTCTCCCAACTCCCTGCCCTCTGGCCATGACTACTTTATTCTCTGTATTTGTGAGTCTGCCCCTTCGTTTTTTTTTTGTTTTTTTTTGTTTTTTTTTTGCCCCCTCGTTTTTTATTGCATTTATTTGTTCATTTTGTTTTTTAGATTCCACGTGTAAGCGAAATTGTATGGTATCTTCTCTGACTGGCTTACTTCACTTAGCCTCATACCCTCTAGGTCCATCCGTGTAGTCATGAATGGCAAGAGTTGACTCTTTTTTATGGCTACGTATTCCGTTGTGTGTATACACCACCATCTTCTTTATCTGTTGCTGGACACTTGGGTTGCTTCCATATCTTGGCTCTTGTAAATAGTGCTGCATTACACATAAGGGTGCATATGTCTTTTCAAATTAGTGTTTTTGTTTTCTTCAGGTAAATACCCAGAGTAGAATGACTGGATCATGTGGTACTTCTCTATTTTTAGTTTTTTGAGGAACCTCCATACTCTTTTCAGCAGTGGCTGCCCCAATTCACATTCCCACCCACCGTGCACAAGGGTTCCCTTTTCTCCACATCCCCACCAACACTTGTTATTTCTTGTCTTTTTTATACTAGCCTTTCCAGCTTGTAGGAGACAGTATGTCATTGTAGGTTTTGATTTGTATTTCCTTGATGACGAGTGATGTTGAACATCTTTCCATGTGTCTGTTGGCCATCTGGATGTCTTTTTTGGAGAAATGTCTGTTCATGTCTTCTGCCCATTTTTAATTGGATTGGTTTTGGTGTTGAGTTGTGTGAGTTTTTTATGTATTTTGGATTAACTACTTTTTGGGTATATCACTTGCAAATATTCTCTCTCTTTCAGTAGGTTTTGTTTTCCATTTTTGTTTTCTTTATAAAAATTTATTAGTTTGATGTAGTCTCAATTGTTAATTTTTGCTTTTGTCTCCCTTGCCTGGGGAGACATACTTAGAAAAATATTGCTAAGGCCAGTGTCTAAGAGATTACTGCTTTTAAGAGTTTTATGATTTCAGGTGTCATGTTTAGCTCTTTAATCCACTTTGAATTTTTTTGTGTGTATGGTGTAAGAAAGTGGTCCAGTTTCATTCTTTTGCATGTAGCTGTCTAGTTTTCCCAAGACCATTTATTGAAGAGACTTTTTCCCCACTGCAGATTCTTGCCTCCTTTGTTATAGATGGTTTGACCATGTAGGTGTGGGCTTTCTTCTGGGCTTTCCATTCTGTTCCATTGATCTTTGTGTCTATTTTTGGACCAGTACCATAATGTACAAAATTTTATCTCTTACTCACGAGTTCAAAGATGATAGCATCTTCATTGCTCTTTGCTCACACAGCACTAAAATCATTCCTTCATTCCTTCAGCTGGTACTTATTGAAAACTTTTGTGCACCAGGTGTTGGGTGACGTCCTAGAGATGAGGCTGTAAAGATGGAATAGAATAATAAAGGCGAACATTTTTTAAGAGTAATTGAAAGCATATCAGACATAAAGAAATAAACCTGGTGAGTAGGAATTCCGTTTTAAGAATTCAGGTCACTCAGGCTGACTTAATGAACATTTCATAGGATCTCAAATCGAAGATTTTCGAGTTGAGAAGGAATCTTTAAGATTCTCTCTCTCTTTTTTTTTAAAGATTTTATTTATTCATGAGAGAGAGAGAGAAGCAGAGACACAGGCAGAGGGAGAAGCAGGCTCCATGCAGGGAGCCCAACGTGGGGCTCGATCCCCAGTCTCCAGGATCAGGCTCTGGGCTGAATGCGGTGCTAAACCACTGGGCCACCCAGGCTGCTCTTTAAGATTCTCTTCTAGCTCTTGAGTTTTCTGGGCAAGGTAGCTGCAGTGCAGAGAGGGGAGTGCCTTTCCTGAGTGGAGAGGCAAGGATGCAGTGGGCTGACCCCCCCTCTCCCCCAGGGCATCGTGAGCAGGAGCCATGTCAGGTGGTCTCTGTCAGCATCTGGAAGGTTAGAAATTCTGGTGTCAGATTGGAAGCCTTTATCTTGTCCTAGATGTGGCCAGTCACTTTGGCCTGAAGCTTGGGGGTGCCAGACTTTCGCCTCCGTGGCCCTGACCCTGAGGCCCAGCATTTGAAGGGCATTTCCCTTTTGACTTTAAGTTTCTCCTTGAAGGATTTTCATCCCTGCTGTTCAAGTCTGGGTAAGGGGAATAATCTAAAGAGGTAAGGCCAGGATGGAGGAAGCTGAAAATAAACGCGGAATAATAAAGAGAATGGCATTTGGAATGGTGCACATGGGAGAACTGAATGAAAGTTGTAGACTGGGTAGGTGTCTCCTCGGGGGTTCGCCAGAGCTAAGCATCTTTGATGTGTTGAAGATTTGCGGCGAGGCCGACTCGTCACTATCAGAGTTACTAGTGGCAACCTTCAGTAACAGCTGTGACCCAGATCGGGTTGGTCGGCTCATGTACGTGTACAGGCTCTCTCCCCAGGGGAGTAAGCACGCCATGGCTCCCAGTGCGCTGCTTCTGCGATGGTTTCTCTGGCACGGGTGAGCCACGTTCCCTGCAGGAGGGAGACCCGGGGCTGGTCAGTGCCCTAGAGCATCGGGTAAGTCGAGGAATCACAAGGAATGACACTCCTACATTATTTTTTTCAGATTTACCCATTTTTCTCATTAATATCCTTTTTTCTGTGCCTGGATCCCACCCAGGACACCACACTGAACTTACAAGTTGTCCTGTCTCCTTTATTTTCTCTGGGCTGGGACAGTTTCTCAGACTTTTCCTGTTCTACATGATCCTGATCGTTTCAAGGAATGCTGGTCGTGCGTTTTGTAGAATGTTCTTCAATTTGGCTCTGGCTGACATTTTTCACATGATCAGATTGGAGTTACGAGTTTTGGAGACAGCACGGAGGTCAGGTGCCCTCCGACCACGTCGTGGAAGGGGTATGTGCTGTCCACGTGCCGCAGCTCTGCTGCGCGACCCCTGGTCCCTGGGGGTGGTGCAGCCGGCTGTCCCCACCCTCCAGGTACTGTTTCTCCCTGTCCGTGGGCCTCGTTCGGGCCCACACTCGGGGCCAGGGCAGGCATGCCAAGCGTCGCGCACCTCCTGGGGTTGTTCTCGTTTTAAGCTAAAGCACGCCCGTGCACGTTATTCCAGCCTCCTGCTAGAAGGGAACAGAGCCTTTTCTTGGGACTGCGGCTCCAGGTCAAGTGTTGTCATGACCTGAGCCCAGGACGTGCCCCTGCCGTTTCCGTGCGGCGGGCCCTGGGGAGCTGGGCAGCCTCCCAGCACGCAGTCCGCCCGCGGCTCTGTCGCCCCTTCCCGCGTCTGGTCACCGCTGCCTGGCCTGCAGCCACTTCGACGATGCGTTTTTGTTTGGCGGTGCATCTGAAGTAGTTTTTGGGAGAAAAGAGTGTTGCACTCCTCGTTCATCGACGGATACAATTTTTAATTCCCTTTCACACGTGCTGTTGGCAGGTCCGGCCGGCATGGGCCCCGGGCGAGGCGCAGGTGGCCGCTCAGGCCGCGGAGGACACAGTCCGGGAGTCACGTTGGAGGCCTTGTAGGGAGACCTTCTCTGCGTATTTTTAGAAGCAGCAAATATCAATCATAAATATTTAATGTTGTGTTTATAGACTTCAGCATATCCTAAAACTTCAAAACGGTGACTCAGAGGAGGTGGGTGCGCGAATAACTGGAAAAGGAAAGAACTTCCCCATCACATCACACCCAGAAGGAAAAGAGTCATTGATGTACTTAGAAAAGAAATAAGTAGGTAAATAGCCATCTTATCGATCTTATTAATACTCACCAGATGTGGAACTAGTAATTATTCTTTGCTTGCCAAGGTTTTCATCACACTTTTCTGATTTTCAAAATATGGTGCTGTGAGCGATTCGGGGTGGGGGGTGGGGCAAAGAGCCCATGGAAAGAATCTGAAACCAGACAGCTCTAAACCCACCCATAGGTGTTCCCCATCAGCGTGTTGGCTTATTTTTTTCCAAATGTTTATAAATGTGCATGTGTAACACACTGTATGCTCAGCTTTGTAATGCTTATCTTCCACTTAACCTTACAGAGTAAGCATTTGGTCATCCACCAACATTTAATGAAAATATTTTTATGCAACTCCCCTGTCAAGTTCATGTACTGTAATTTATTTAACACGTGTAGTTGGAGATTTAGATTGCTTCCAATTTTTGCTTTAGGATAGTTTGCTTGAAATAGAATTGTCGGGCTCTTGAGACCGATTACCAAATTGCTTTCCTGAAAGTTTGTTCCAGTTGTATTGTATTGGGAGCAGGGGTAGGGGGACAGCCTTCTCAGGCAGCTCACATGATGGTGGTCAGCAGAGCTGGGAATGCATGGCGTGTTTTTATATAGATATTTCCATTTCTTTAATTACTAATAAGGTGAGATATTTTATCTTGTTGTGTCAGCCATGAGCATTTTTTTTTTCCTCTGTAAATTGGACCAAAGCCCTTTTAAAAGGCATACCTCAGGTTCTTTAAACATTACAGTTTCTGGGTTTCACTTGAATGCCGATTGTGTTAAAGATTTGCAAAGTCAGAGTTTCAGCTAAATGGGTCAATTCTGGTGTTTGTTGGTATGGTTAGTCTCCTGACTTGAGCCATACTGTGAATTTACATATTAGGGCTGCATGTTAAACAGGATCTATGTCCAGAAAGCAAGAAGGAAGTTAGATGAGTTTATTAATATTATACCTATCATGTACTTCTAATGTCGTTGGTTGGACCCCTTTCCTTAAAGGTGTCCACATGTACCAGAGTTCTGACCACTGGTTAATGTGAGCTGATGTGTTCGAATGTCACAAAGGCCTGTGGATTCAGCTCATCTCATATTTCCTAGTATGCTTATCAAAAGACGGTATTTTTATAGAATGACAGCTGTAGGAAACGGACAGATTCTTATGTTAGCCAATAAAAGATTTTTAAAATATAATTGTAAATCAGCAAACTTGCCAATTTGTTTCTGCTCATCATTAGCCAAAGTTCAGTGTTTCCAAAGGATGTGTGTATATGCGTGAATGTGTGTATATGTGTGACATATGTCTTATTATGCAAATGAATTAATCGAGTATTTGTGACAAGCTCTGTGCTGCGTTTGAAGCACTGGGCCATTTTATAATACACTCAGGGCAAGGGAAGAATTGTTTTCTACATTGCTCGGAGGTCATTATGCAAAGAAATGCTATGGTAATATTGGGGCGGGATACCTGTCCTTTTAAACATAACAGATCTAGCTTCTTTGGTTGTTTGTGTAGTTTTGCTCAAAAGTACATTGACTAAGAAGCTAGCCAGTCATTTCCTGCCGGGTTTCAGTAGAGAAGCTAATCCATGGAGAAATGGCCATATTTCTCTAATATTGGACATTTCTTCGGGATTCAACATTCCATTTGCTCTGTGTTTTCCTACCCCAGACTAGGGGTTGTCTTTGTTCTACAGTGTGCAGGTATGCACAGTTGCATATGAGCAGCAGACTCTGTCACATTCCTCTCCAAGGTGTGGCTCAAGGTCCATGACCTTTTTTTTTTTTTTTTTTAAAGATCTTATTTACTGGAGAGAGAGAGTGCTTGCACAAGCAGGGGAAGAGGCAGAGGGAGAAGTAGGCTCCTTGCTGAGCAGGCCCCCCCTCCCCCTTACGTGGGACTCCATTCTAGGACCCTGAGATCATGACCTGAGCCGAAGGCAGATGCTTGACCTACTGAGCCACCTAGGTGCTGCTAGGTCAGTGACTTTGGATTTGAGCTCAGTTTCACAGGGCATAGGTGTTCACACACACAATGCCAGTGTCCACTTTGTACAAACAGAATCCATAGTCTCTCCACCCAAATAATAATAAAAGGACAAAGCTCTCTTCTAATACCGCCTCATCTGCATCCTTCAAAATGAATTCCCTGTCCTTGCTGCCGGGGACTGTTTCATTAGTTCAGCATAGAACTTAGGGCGGCAGCGATGGACTTCTTACAGAAACAAAGACAGTCAAGTGTGCTGTTTGCCGTCATGGAGGAGAGGCCCTCAGTTGCCCAGGTACAGGAGGTGTTGATTCCAGGGCTGGTAATGGACAAGGCTTCATTCAATCTCGAAGTAATCCCTGAAAGTGAAGGGACAGAGTGTCCTACCTGAAAGGAGACTGACTATAACAATAATAACCAGAGTCACTAGCAGTAGTCTTGGGCAGGATGTTTTGTTCAGTCACCCAGTCCTAATTGGTAGCCCGCTGAGATTTGAGCCGTGCCATTGGCTGTTGCACAAAGCCCGTGCCTGGCGTCCTTGCCTTTATGTTCCTGCTACGTGCTAGGAAGTGGGACACTGGTATCGTGATGTCACCCCCATTTTATAGATGAGGGAGCTTCAGCCGACCTGGGTCCTTACCTGGAGATGAGACTTGGAAGTTCACAGCCTGCTGGGCCAGGTAGCCCCAAAATCAGTATGTATAAAGTGCACAGAGGTGAGTATTGGGCTGTTTGCTCACCACACGGGTGACCTACTGATGACCTTGGCATTTTGAGACTTACAGGCTTTCTACCTACACTTTGCTCAGGTGTCTGATGGAACCTATAATTCACTGTATTCAAAGTAACTTCAAACAGAAAATTATTTTTTTCCAAGAGAAAGCTAGTCTTCAACTAGAAAGATGCGTGATTATTAATGTGTCTCAAATTGGTCAAGGAATAAAAAAGATGTTACGGCATATAATTAAAAATTGGCAGTGGTCACAATTAAAACAAGAATCATGTGGCCTAAAAAGACTATATTTCCGTCTTGTTGACTACTGCCAACATGTTAGAGCCTGAGGGCACCGTAGAGACCATCTACATGGGTGCTGTGCAGTAGAAATAGAATGGGAGCTGCAAATGTAACTTTATGGTAGCCACAATACAAAGTAAAAAGAAACCAGTTAAATTAATATTACAACATATCTCGGGATCCCTGGGTGGGTCAGCGGTTTAGCGCCTGCCTTTGGCCCAGGGCGTGACCCTGGAGACCCGGGATCGAATCCCACATCGGGCTCCCGGTGCATGGAGCCTGCTTCTCTCTCTGCCTGTGTCTCTGCCTCTCTTGCTCTCTCTGTGTGACTATCATAAATAAATAAAAATTAAAAAAAAAATATTACAACATATCTCAATATATATCAGGTTTATATTGCAATACATAATTTAATATATAATAATGGAACAATATGTTCTATTTGAGTCTATATCCATTTCAATAAGAGATCCATATAAAAAATTATATCCATGAGATATGTTGTCTTTTGTACCATCTTGTCTGTGAAATTCAGTATGTAATCTAGATTTACAGTACATGCTGTAAATGTGGACTCATCGCACAGGTCAGTTGAATCTGATCTCCAATATTATCTAAAATTCTGAATATTTGTAATATGAAATGTGATTTTTCAAGAAGAAGTGTACACTATTTTTAGGAGCTGATAGTTTGAAACTTCGATAATTTATTAATATGTGGAATTGGTAGAGAAGAGAAAACATGAGGTGGGCATATAATTTAAAAATCTAGCTGTGAAAAAAAAAATCTAGCTGTGGACCAATTATAGAGGAATCATAGCGCCTAGAAAGTCCCCATATCCCTCCATCCTGGAGACCAGAATCGGGATTTTTCATAATAGCTATGCTGACCTGCTCTGTCCAGTAACGTGGCCACTAGCCACACTAGCCACATGGAACTATGGAGTACCCAAAATGTGACTGCTGTCGAGGAACAGACTTTAAAATTTTACTTCCTTTTTATTGATTTAAGTTTAAAGGTCAGTAGTTGATTTAGTTATTGGAAAACTTCTAAGTATGTTGGGAATCACATACATAATGTGATCTCTCTTCACCTCTGCATTTTCTGAACTGTAATAGCAGTCATGTGGTTCCAGTGAAAATTTAGCTTCCTAATTGAGATGATCTGTAAGTAGAAAATACATAGACGTTGAGGATTTTGGAGAGTTAGTTAGAAAAAGGAACAGAAGATCTCAATAATTTTCGATACGGGTAGTACCTGTTGAAATCATGCTATTTTGGATGTATATTAGGTTAAATTTAAATGTATTATGAAAACTTACAACATTTTTAAGATTTAAAGTTCTATTTAAGCTGCCCTTCTATTTCTGTTGGATGGTGCAGGTCTCGATCAGAGTTCTATAACCAACAAAGGAAGCGTAGTGTTGAAATTACAGGCTCTCGGTTAATGATCAAACCCCAGACTGTGCTTTCACTCTACTCTGAAAAGCATTCCGTACACTCCCAAGGGAGTCCACCTGATTTGCTCGGCTCAGCGTTGGGCCATTTTGAAGCATGGCCACCTCACCTTATGTCTGCCAAGCTCCCCAATCGAGGTTGGCCACGAGAAGGCAAGGCTTGTCTCTCTTGAAAGAGAGCCAGGTCCCCTGTCCCACTGTTTTCCTTATCCCCACGGCCTCCCTGTGAGGTAACACTGGTGATTCCCATTGTACACTTAAGGTAAAGGGCATCTACCGGGTTGAGTAATTGAGCGTGACTGTGGAAACTGGAGCAGTTGAATCGGGGATTAAGTCCAGGGACTCTTCTTCTGAGGAGGATGCTTTTTTCAAGCTTTGCTTAGGTGATGCCCCACCCCAGTGCTCTACAGAATTAAAATTTGGTGCCAAATCCCCCCCAAAATAAATGATCAGATGGAGCAGCATTTGGTGTTTATGGAGGCCCTGTGATTGTAAGGACACAGTCATGCATTTGACTTCTCATAGCCATTGGCCAAAATTGGGTCCCATAGATAACCTCCTTTGAGGAAGGTGCAGCCAGGTGCCCACATAAAGTCCAGGTGTCGTGTTCTCAAAGGATGAAGGTGGTGAAAGGGTGACGATAGACTAGCCGACTCGGCCCCGGTCCCTGCCCTCACTCCCGGGAAGGTGGCGTTTCTGAAACAACCGCATGTTAGATGGAGAATTCTAGACTACGGGACAGCAGAGCCATGTGTGGTGCAGCAGGAGCTTCTACGAAGTATATCTCTGTCCCATCTTCTAAAGGCAGGTGAGTACTTTCCATCTCCTGCCCACTGCTTCCTCCTGAGTTTCTGCCAGGTGACCAGAGACCTCTTTCTTTGTCCACAAGACAGAATATGATCTCCGCTGTGTTATAAGGGCTACACGGAGTACCCGAAATGAAGGGGAGAGTTTCAGGCAGCCCGGGTGGCCCAGCGGGTTAGCGCCGCCTTCGGCCCAGGGCCTGATCCTGGAGCCCCCGGGATCGAGTCCCACGTCGGGCTCCCTGCGTGGAGCCTGCTTCTCCCTCTGCCTGTGTCTCTGCCTCTCTCTCTTTTTCTTTGTGTCTCTCATGAATAAATAAATAAAATCTTCAAAAAAAGAAAAACAAAAGAAAGGGAGAGTTTTTGTTGTCTTTCCTGTCCCGCATCAGAAATAATCTAATGCAGTGTCAGGGAATTACCTTTTATATAAGTGCATGTTGTATATATTGTGAGCTTCTTGCGCAGGAAAGGACCTTATCTTCTATCTTTGTGATCTTCTTCTCTCCCCCGCCCCCCCCCGCCGCCCCGCCCCATACCCACCCCATGGAATGTTGCATAATATTTGCATACATTAAGCTCTTGAGGACCACTTCTGTTCTTCAGTCATTTGCATTCGCTTCATCTCTCGGTGTAAAACATTGGGCTAACCAGCATGTATTTATTGAGCACCTACTGTGTATGTCAGGAACTATTTTAGATGCGGAAGATAGAGTAGTGAACACAGCAGACAAAAACCTCACATTCCCGTGGGTCAAAAGTATATGCTATGTGAGACACGTTAGATGTGGAGCTAAAAATGAGAGCCCATGAAATCACTTTGATATCATTTACCTTGCATTTTATAGTTTTGTGGAGATGAGCAATAATTATCAAAGAGCAGATACTAACAATCCTATGTACCTCCACCACTGCCACTAAAGAATACCATAAGAATATTGAAATATTATTTTAAATGTTATTATAGTATATTTGAATAATTTTTTTGTGATTTTTTTTTCCAGCCATGTAATTAGAAGCTAAAGTTCTTTTAAATTCTTGCTTGTTTTCGAGAAATATGTAAGACACCATTTTCCATTGTATAATCGTACTTGGTTGAAAAAAAAATCCACACTTTTTAATGTACCTTTGCCAATTCAAAAAATTGTAAAGTGAAATTGATTTCTCCTGGGATTTGTGTAGAAATTAGCAAACAATGCTTTTCCCTGAGCACGATCTCGTTTAAACTACCAAAAGGCTTGTAATCATGGCAGGTTGAATGAGGTGAACTGATTCGTAAGAAGCCCCCGATTTTCTTTTAATAACATGATCTGACCCAGTAAGGAAAATTCGGTCTATGTTTTCTTATGGTGGCAGTGCCACTAAAATTTATGCAAATGGGGACCACCTGTATTCTCACCTAGCCTTTCGTAGCATTTTGCTTTCGGAGGAGCTTCGTCCATCATCATGTTTCCCCAGTATATTGGTTCTAAGCGCCCCTCCTGACCTGGCATGCTGAGTTTCCATTCGGGGAGAATCGTATCGTTAAATGGAGGTTTCGGCCACGGAGACATTAAGAAGAGATGAATGCAGTTCGACCCAGCTCCCATGGGTGATGGATTACTTCCTTACATTTATGGTGACTTTTACACTCCTGATATCCATGTGCCAGTAGAACGAGTGGCGACAAGCACTTAAATGTGGACTTCATCCATATGACACTGTTTTGAGTAATCGAGCCATTAAAATCCAGTAGGGATGGTGTAACGGGGAGATGGGAAGAACAGCAACGGGGTTTTTAATTTGATTTTAATTTGACAATCGTTTTTGGCTAAATTGGTTGTTTTTTTGGTGTCTGGCAGGTACTGCTTTTTGTGACAGGGGTTATGATGAACTAGTGTTAATAACGATTCATCTTCTGCATTTTAAGTAGATGTCCTGTAAATCCTGAGCCTGTTGGTGTGTATCTGATCCTGTTCTTCTTCTTTTCTCCTCCTCCTCCATCTGTCCACTAAGCCTCCTCTGATGGTAGACACCGTTCTCTGGTAGTTGAGCGCTGCTGCCCCTTCTAGGGGCGCCGGGGTGGTTTGAGCCCCACTTTGTGGGTAGAGATTATTTAAATAACTAAATAAAGATTTCAAAGTGTCTTCTACATAGAATAGAAATTGAGGTTCATTGAGATCTCTTTGACTCAGATCATCCTTGGTTTTTTTTTTTTTTTTTCCATGTGCGTGTGTGTGCGTGCGTGTGTGTGTGTTTTCTCATCTTGATGAAGAAGATACTGTAAATAAAAATATTCTGGGATAATTACTGTCCATTAATGGTGTTATATAACCTAATTTTTAAAACTGAGTGGCATGTGGTGTTTTATTATTTTAAATTTAGCAGAATATATTTGTTCCAAACAATTATATTGAATGTTGTATTTTAAGGACAGTAGCTTTAGAAGATAGAAACATTAAAACTCTGCAGATTGTCTCTCACTGCTGGAAAAATAAGGAATATTGAGTTCCTACCAAAAGACAGAGATGTCTTGCAGACAACATAGGAGGAGCAAGGAAAAAAGTTAAACTTGTATGGAACATGACAACTGGCTGTAGGACAAAGAAAAATTCGCATAAGGGAACAGATTGGGTTTCTGAGCCTGGGCATTATAGACATTTGGGGTAACCCAGTGTCCCCATCACCCCTGCTGGCAAACCACTGGAGTAGATAGGTAGATGCAAACATGTATAAGGGTCTTAGGTCTCGCATTTGGAGGAGGCATGAGAAATGTAGAAGAGAGCCCTTCCTGGCGCACGGAAGTTGGTTCTTTCACGCACCTTGTACGGAATATCGTGGGACCCCGAGGAGGCAATGAGCAGGCCATTCCTTTTGGGATCAAGAAGGCCATTCGTCACCATCTTTTGGAGGAAAGGAGTTTCAAGCCCCTCTTTGGAAGGTGGAAGTGAAGTTAAGTGATTAGATCAAAGATCAGCATTTTATTTTCTTTTTAAAATGTATCATATTTCACAGGTTTGTATTTCCCTTCGGTGATAGCTGCATTTAGGGGGGGAAAAACTTCCAAAAAAATCCAAAAATTTTTAGGAAAAAATTCTTATAAAAAAGAATTTTTATGAGCTAACATTCAACAAAGTGGAAAATTAACTTCAATTTCAAATTAATATTCTTTTCTAAAACTAAGAAACCAAATAAATAAATAAATAAATAAATAAAACTAAGAAACCAGTTTTAGTGAAAATAATTTTAATATATCTATGGTATGTATTAGGCACTCAGACATTTCATTTTGTAAAGGGGCTTGTGTAGGGCGTGGTGTCTGGAATATTATAGTGATTTTACTGCATAATTTCATATTGAAGCTTTAGCCGTGTCACCTTAGGCCTTCTCGGGACTCCCAAACGTGTGAGCAGTCACTATTAGCTGTTCAGAATTTCATGGTGTAGGGACGCCTGGGTGGCTCAGTGGTTGAGCATCTGCCTTTGGCTCAGGTCCTGACCCCGAGGTCCCAGGATCAAGTCCCGCATCACTCTCCCCTCTGGGAGCCTGCTTCTCCCTCTGCCTGTGTCTCTGCCTCTCTCTCTGTCGCTCATGAATAAATAAAATCTTAAAAGAATTTCATGGCATAATCACAGATGACTTCTTGATTCACACACATTATAAATGCACATTTATCACTGAGGGATGACGTACACAGTTTTGTGTGGAAAAAAAACCCACAGAAGTTATCTGTTACCACCTCCCCCAAAATGTGGCCGGGGCATGGTCATATTAATTTAAAAAGTCAGTAAAAGCTGGGCACCATAAAACAGGCGCACACATCTTATGTGTTGTGTTGTGTTGTAACCTAAAGCATGCGAATACCCAGCCATGGGCCAGTATTTGGAGGACGGAGGAGGATTCCCACGCAGAGCTTCTCCCCGGGAGACTCCAGCCACAGGGCATAGTGCATTTTGCTGGGTCTCTAGCTTCTAGTTTTCTCACGTGAAACGTGCACAGAAATCTCTCGTCTGTGTCTCCCGATCCCCCAGTCTGTATCTGTATCTACCGATCCCCCAGTCTTGGTTGTCTTGCGCCGAATCCCAGGGCATTTGTGTAAAGGACTCCGACCTAATCCAGTCTGTAGAGCTCTCAGCTTCGTTTCCATGAGAAGCTAGTGGCAGGCTCTGTGCGCACTCATACTTTGTCAGTTTGGGTGACGTCTCGATAGTCTATAGTTACAGGAGCAGGGACAGCAGAGCACAGGAGGGCGGGGGCAAGCCTGGACTCGTCTGGGGACACCGCATATGGAAACTTGGCGGGGAGGGGAGGACAGGCAGGGACAGGTCTGTGTGCCACTGTCCACTGTCCAGCTGGGAGCACGCATCTCTGTGCCTTGGGCATCGGTCCTTAACGTTTCTTCTGCAGAGGAAGTGAAAAGACTGGATGCATGTCGGTTATATCTGGGCTTCCTGGCTCTGAGTCGTGTGGTGGAAATAAGCCAGGGCCTGGGGGGCAGTGACAAGGCCTGGGAGCGGCACCCGGCCGCTGGGAGTAGCAGAATCCTTTACGAACACTGGGTGCTGTTTATCTTAGAGGGAAGAGCGAAGTCTAGTAATTCCGTATGTGTTGGACTGACTTGGTTGTAAAGTTTATGTGCTAATGATATTAAGCTCTTATGTGTAGGTAACGTGGGGATGCGTCGCCATCTGCTCGTGACTGTGTACATTTAGAGGACTGTGAGATTGCACAGCTTCTACTTCTCCCTCTACTTTATGATTATCATTAGCGCGTATTATAAAGCCCTGCAAGACCCGAAAATGGTGCATGAGTCATCGAGAAGGAAATTGCAGTGTTCAGTGGAGTTTTGGCATTAAGTACATCTTACTGTATTCTGAAGTAAGTGGGGTTTTTAAAAAAAATTTTGTCCTGTGTTTTAAGCTTCGTTCTTATAGGAGGCACAAAGCTCAGCTTTGAGTTCCGCACCCTCTGAGCTCAGTGTTCTGGATGCAGAGACCCCTGCCCTACTGGAGCTAGACAGGCAGTAGGCAGAGAAACAGGTGTGTTGGTAACAACATGCACCGTGAAGGACAGGAACAGGACTGTGACCAGGTGACTTGGGTGGAGGGGGTTCTGAGTCAGAGGTAATAAGGAGACATGGGGCCAAGCTTGGGAACGTGAGAGGTGAAAGCTGTCCTGGCCGGAGGAGGGTGGGTCTGGTGATGTTCGCTGAGTGGGAGGGAGGTGAGGGACGGTGTGCGCAGGGCTCCATCATAGACAGGCCATGTTTGGGATCCTGGTTGCACTTCCAAGTGGACACATCATGTGGGATGAGTGTGGAGCTGGGAGAGCCAGGACCAGAAGTGCATTTGGGGTCTCGAGGCGGGGAGGGGATGCGTTCCCCGGGGAGGTGACCGGCAGCGCAGGCCTGCCCCGAAGCGCACACTCTGCCATCACTGGGAGGGGCCCAGAGCTCAGGAAGGTGCCTTTCGGGATCTTAGGGTGCCATAGTTATTTGCTAGCCCCTTATATTTTCCTAAAGACTTAGGCAAGCTTGTAGAAGATCAGAATTTGGTGAACCACCATCTGGAAACTTTTTGAGAGAAATCTGTTAATGTCATCATCTTATTAACTCCTTTCTTGTTATAAAGTAAAGGGAACAGCCTCCACTAAGAACTATGCCTGAATTTCTTTTTTCTGTTTTTACCGTGAAGCTTTCATCGGAGGTAGGGAGAGATGATTTGGCAGAGATTAATTAAATCTGAATACCTGTTACTTTTCTTAGGCTTCTAGAGTTTTTGCCAACAACCACGAGTACGGTCCTGAACATCATTTAATGGCATAATGTGTTAATTTTGTTTTGAATGGCTTTTATAAGATCTTGATTGAGCAAGAACTTCCATCCCATTTCCCAGCCACAGAGATTAATATGAATTTAATTAAACCGTATGTGTCATTCTGCTACCATGTAGCTAAAATTCTCCAGGGCCAGAAGCTGGCTTAAGAATTTCTGGGTTTGACTCACATGCAGACATTTCAGAGAGTGCCAAGATTCTGAGATTGTTTCCAGAGAATGACTCTTCCACCAGGAGGTATCTCACAGTGTCACCTATGAATTTGAAGAGAGCGCTGAGTCCATTTTGCATTTTGTAGGTAAGAGTTTGAAACTGGCTCAGGAAAAAAACAAGTGGTTATTCTTGACGCTAGCTCCAAATAAGTTGGCTGGTGTCCAGTTTAACTCTCACACCATTTTGATATTTTTTTTTTCTTTTTAGCCAGTGAGCAGGATCTTTGAAAGAAAAGCATTTGTATTGAAGACTCGTTTTCTTTGAACTTTTCTTTTGTTGTGGTATAAATGATGCATAACATAAAACTTACCATTTGGGGATGCCTGGGTGGCTCGGTTGAGCATCCAACTCCTGATTTTAGCTCAGGTTGTGATCTTGGGGTCCTGGGATCGAGCCCTGCATTGCGCTCCCTGCTCATGGTGAAGTCTGCTGGGGATTTCTCTCTCTCTCTCTCTCTCTCTCTCTACTCCTCCCCCCATCTCGGCTCATGCACACACTCTCTTTCCCAAATAAATCATCTTTAAAAAAATAAACACAAAGTGGCGAACTTTAACTATAGTTGCATTAAGTAGATGCACTGTCCATCCCCGGAACTTTTTCATCTTCCCAAATTAAGACTCTGTACCTGTTAACAGCAACAACTTTCTGTTCAGCCCACCCTCCGGTCCGGCAACCCCATTCCGCTCTCTGGGTCTAATTTTAGCCACGCTAGGTACTTCTCATGAGTAGGATCTACACTCTTCGCCTTTAGGTGTCTGCTTATTTCCCCTCATGTAATATCCTCGAGGCTCACCCACAGTGGAGCATGGGTCGGAATTTTATTCTTTTCAAAGGCTGACTACTACTCCATCGTGTCTATATGTATGTGTATAATACATATAAGCTTTGTTTTATTCATTTGTCCCCCAGTGGACACGTGGGTAGTTTTCATCTTTGGCTGTTGTGAAAAATGTTGCCACTACACAAACACCACAGGCCAAGTATCTGTTCACCTTCCTCCTCTAACTTCTTTGGGTTCTATACCTAGAAGTGGAATTGCTGGATCGTATGGTAGTTCTATATTTAATTTTTTGGGGGGACCATCATACTGTTTTCCTGAGGGTTCATTTTGAAGTAATCTTTGTGAGATGTGATAGAAATGGCATCCAACCATGACTCATGTTATCTAACATAAGAGCTAGCGAACGCCCACAGGCCAAAATTAGCCCCGGTGCCTACTTTCGTACAGTCAACAAGCTAAGGATGGCTTTTACGTTTTTAAATATCAGAAGAAGAATAATGTCATGATACGTGAACATTCTCTGAAATTCAGATTTTATTGTACATAATTAAAGTTTTGTTGGAACGCAGCTCCACCCATTGGCATGTGTGTAGTGCATGACTGTTTCTCCCTACAGAGGTAGAGTGGAGTGATTGTAGCAGAGGAGGCCATATGGCCCACGACGCCAAAAATAATTACTCTCAGACCCTTCGGGAACGAGCCTGCCAACCTCTGGTCTAACAGGTTAGAATTGTAAGAGGTCAGACAAGCATATTTACATCTGTGGACCCCTGCGCCTTCGAAACCTGGGCTTTTCCAGGGTTCTCCATAGATCCATGACGCTACCCACCTCCTTAATCACGCTGTTGCAAACCTCGTTTCCGCCCCTTTTTCACATGTAAGCATCCGGTGCTCATTGCTGAAGCCGCAGAGTCAAGTTTTTTGTCTTGTTTTAAGATTTTATTTTTAATCTCTTAAACCCAGTGCGAGGCTCAGCAGCCACCTCCTGAGTCAGCCAGGCGCCCTCACCCCAACCAAGTTCGAGGCTTGCCCATTTCAGACACATTTCCTTTTCCATTTCCAGTACCAAAATTTGCCTCTCTGTCCTGTGTTTTAAGAAATTCTCTCTTCCAGTGAATAAGAGAGAAAGCTCTGACTAATGGAGGAAACGAAATTTGTGGTTTGTTTCTCAAAATTCGCTTTTTTTTTTCCTACGCTTTTTTGGACAAGGTCTGTACCCTACTAAAAGGCAGTCTTCTATTTTGAATCTGTGATATTTCAATAAAACCATGTAAATGTCACACTTGGAACCGTAGGGTGTTTTCAACATTTTTTTGTAAAGAGCTTTTCTTTTTCTCCGCTGCGAGGGCTGCGTGTGCGTTGTGCAAAGTTCTTTTCGCACAACCGGGCATCTGAAATAGCATCGGTTTCCTCCGTTCAGCATCTCCCTTCATCTGAGCGGAATGTTCAGAATCTCGTTTCGGGGCAGCCCTGCGTTCAGAGAGTAATTTGTGGCGAGAGCTTCCCGGTGGGCGCGGCGCGCTGTACGGAGGCCCTGCTCCGGCCGTGGGCGCTCGCCTCCGCCGCCTCCACGCTGGCAGCCTGGGTTTGTTCTCTGCTTCTGGATCCGTGAAATCAGACGCCACTTGTCCTTCTCGGACCTCGCTTGGCATACCGCCCCGGGGCTCCATCCACCTAGGATTTTCTGTACCTCGGGACCGTGATCTTAGCTCCTAGCAGAAATCTGAACAGGCCCCGCGGAAACCAGGCTGCGCTTAAATCGGAGACCACACCGAAATCCTACCCTCCCTGGATTTGATTTTTAGAGGAAACGGAGCGCTGGCACTTTTCCCCCCTTTTTGAAATTGTGTTTGAAATTGTACCTGCATGGACAACGGAGCGGGAGCCGTGAGATGTGTTGGTAGGAGGTCGGCCGCCGAGGCCTCGGGCGAGCGGAGCTGAAGCGGTTCTCCACCCGCTCTTCGAGAATCGTCCACAGTTCGTCTGATCCGATTTGTTTTCCCCTCGGACTGTGCTTACTTCCCTTCCCAAACACGCTTGCTCAGTTAAAAATGCACTTGTTTGAGAACCAAGTAATATGCCTCCGTTTAAGAAAACCACCGATAAACAGGATTATGTCCCAGTCGAAATGAGAACTTGACCCCCCGACACTCGTGTGACCGTCTGCGTCTCTTGGGAGAGACTTCGTAAAACCTAGGCCTTTAGAGTAGTGAGTGGTGTAAATGTTTTTGGGTTCGTCTTGGCTTTTTATTTTTTATTTATTGAAACAATTTTGAATTGTGAGGGGCGCCTGGGAGGCTCTGCTGGTTCAGCATCTGCCCTCGGCTCAGGTCATGATCTCAGGGTCCTGGGATCGAGCCCTGCGCCTGGCTCCCTGCTCAGTGGGGAGCCTGGCTTCTCCCTCTGCCTGTGTCTCTGCCTCTCTCTCTGTGTCGCTCATGAATAAATACATAAAATCTTAAAAAAAAGATTCTTTTTTTTAATTGTGATAAAATACAAATAAGATTCATCTTGTTTTGTCTTTTTAGGTTCACAGTTTTTCTCTTCCCTGTAAAAACCTGAGAGAATGATTAGTAGAACAAAAGGAACATAGCACCATTCCAGCGGCCAGGGTTGACAGCTGTTGCTGTTCCATGAGTATTCTCATAATTTCATTTGATACAAGCCTACGTGTCCGGCGTCACGTATATTTGACTATGTGAATCTGTGCGGTGTCAGTATAGAGCGCTGTGCGTGTTGCGTGGCACAGAGATGAAGTTATTCACCAGGAGGCACACAGCCCTCCGTGGGGGATGCTGGGATTTAGCCACAGCCGGCCTCACTCCAGGGCCACGATGCTTCTCCGACAGTCTGCCAAATTGCTTTGTAAAGGAGACATTCCCCTTTCCCAAAACTGACTGTAATTTCTGGGAAACAAGAACGTTGGAATCCAGGGAGGAGGAAGCCAGCTGAGACTGGGTATAAGTAGAGCGTGGCTGAGAGGGCCAAGCAAGATAGAGGCCAGACTTTGACCTTCAAGGGAAATGCTGACCGCTGCAACAACTGGGTTTCCTGGCGCTTATTTTTAAGAGTCCCTTAAAAGTGCACCCTGGAGACAACACTGTGGGGTAGGGGAGGAGGGTGGAGGGTTGAGGGCCAGATGGCCTGGGACTGCTCCCAGGTTCACACCTTCCTGGCAGTGCACTTGCAGAGCCCCTGAGATGCTGGGGTGGGGGGTGACCGTGTGGGGGACAGAGCCACGTGGAGCACCGCATTCCCGCCACCATGGAGCGTCCCACAGTGCTGTGCTTCTCTTTGCACCTCACACAGGCGTTTTGGCCTATGTGCTCCTGATTGGGCAGGACGAGGTGCCTCTGCTTTCTGTGGCCTCAGCACCCCAGCTCAGACTCGGAAGCCAGTGGGACTGTCATAAGCCCCCAGGAACCTGGGGATTTTGACCCGTCAGCTGAGCTCTTTTGACTTACAGAAAGTTTACGAGTTTTTAAACCATGTGTTTTTCTGTCACAAGTTTCAGTCGCCCTTTTATTTTCTCTAATTTATTTTTATTATTTCTTTAAAGTTTTATTTTTTACGTTATCTCTGCCCTCAGCATGAGGCTCAAACCCATGACCCCGACATCAAGGGTTGCATGCTCCATCAGCTGACCCAGCCAGGCGCCCCTCCGTCGTCCTTTTAAATAGTAGGGAAATACGAGTCATCATTTTGTGTGTTTGTTTTTTTAAGTAATCTCTGTGCCCGTTGTGGGCCGCAAACTCACGACCCCGAGATCAAGAGTTGCATGCTCTACCAGCTGAGCCAGCCAGCCGGGCGCCCCAGAAAACATGAGTCTTGCTGACAGATGGAGTGCTCGGCCCTCCTCTGGCCGGAGTCTGTGCTCTCGCAGTGTCCTCTCTAGTTCCTGTGCAGAGGTCAGCGACAGCTACCTGCCTCCCACGATTGACGTCTGAGCGCGTTTTCATGAGATGCTAGGATTCTTGATCATGGCTTCAAGCAAAGCTCCTGAAGTATCTGTTTCCCCAAGCGATTGACTGCCACAAACCCCGTTTGCAGCCGTCACACACAGGAGTAAACCGGTGTCACTGCCGTTCAGCCACATGACATTGAGGAAGAAAATGTAACTACTGGTCCTTGTGTCCAAGAAAACAGAGGGGGTCTCACTCTCCAAGGGCTGAGTGGCATGGCATCCACACCTGCGGTGGATTCGAGGGGGCAGTGGCAGATAGCAAGAAAGGAAAGGTCTGGAAGTATATTGAGAGGTTGGCGCTTCTCACAGAGAGAGTGACATTCATCTTAGGAACGGGGTGATACTTCGGGTTGTAGCTACAGATGCATAAAATAAGGCCTAATGTAAGAATACACACTTCTCCGGTGCGGTGTACGTACTTCCCTTGATTTTATAACCATCTGCTCTAATAATTCCTGCTGCTCGTGGCCTCGCCAAGTATCCAGTACCAGGGATGGACTGGGGGGAAGCACTGCATCGTAGACAGATCGAGCAGCAGTGTAACCGTTTTCACAGGAATTAGGGTCCGTAGACATGGCACAGCATTTACTTCCCAAGACTGGAATTCTGTGGGTCAGGAAGGAAATTAGTTTTCCACAGTTGTACTTACTCAACTGGCCGCGCACTCTGCTGCTTTCTTGGTGAGGGGAATGACCTTTTCGTCTGTGAATGAATGGTCTCCATAAATAAGATATGCAGTGTTGGTCCAAGACTCCAGTCTGCCTGGATTTTGCGTAATAAGAATGAGCAGAATGCAGACCCCACGATGGCTCGCTCTTGCTCCTGCCGCCGTGGTCTGGACACCTGACAGAGACTGGCTGGGAGAGCTTGATGTGAGTCCATCAGAAAAGATCACATCTCACAGAAAATCCAAAAACAAATTGAACCCAGTTGCTTGTAAGTACGGTGTAAATGGCTAAATCCATTTCAGACCCACTCAGGCTATGAAAGAGGAGCCGAATGAATGACCTGTAATGGGTGCAAATCCATTATCCAGAGTGTTTGGAAGACTTCTCTTCAATAAGTGGTATTATCAGCTGCAAATTCCTGTTTATTTCTGTTGTACAACATTCTGACCTGCCTTCCATCCAGATTATTGTACATTATGAATTGGTGTGATATGGAAGGATATGAGCACTCAAATCAAAGCCAGAACTCTGGGGTTCAAATTCTACCACTTAGAAGCTTTGAAACTAGTCTAGACGGTTCACTTAAACTCTCTAGAGCTCAGCCTTTTTACCTCCCAAATGGGAATGATGAAGAAGGCTGCTGTCACATACTGGACAGGAGGGGATTTATAGACGATAACACTTCCTCTGCACGTGGGGGCGGGGCAGGGAGTGGTTTTATATTGGTGAGAGCGTAGTGAGCCTTGCTGTTCAAGAATTTTAATGATGGAAACAGCTGAGCTGTGCCTCTCGTGACCGAATTAAAAGATTATACTTTGTAAAATTTGTGTTAAAAATCAGAACACGCAGCAGCAGCCTGCTACAGAGCTTCTCCCTACACACAGAGCCAGCAAGGTAGCGACTTACAAGACTTTGCACATTTTACCTACGTGTCCGGATTGCTCAACCTGGGCTCTGTTGACATTTGCGACCTGTGCTGTGAGGTGTTGAGCAGTGTCCGTGGCCTCTACCCATTAGATGCTTGTAGAACCTCCCTCCCACCTTGCAACAACCAGAAATTCTCCAGACATTGCCCTTGGGGGGGCAGATGGACCCTCAGAGGTCAAAACTGCCTATAATTGAGACCCACTTAAAATCTCTCCCGTGAACACCTAGTACTTACATAATTTTAATGGCATTTAAAAACCTAAAATTCACCCAATGGAGTTGAAAACTTCTATCCATGCAGAAGCCTGCACACAGGTGTTCACAGCAGCCTGAGTCATCCCTGGCAAAACCTGGAAGCAACCCAGATGACATGTCTTTCAGTAGGTGAGCAGGTAAATAAGCTGTGGTCCATCCAGACCCTGGACTAGTATTCAGCGCTCAAAAGAAATGAGCTATCAGGCCATGAAAAGGTCTGGAAGATCCTGAAATGCACATGACCAAGTGAAAAGAAGTTCGTCTGAGAAGACTTCGTATTCTGTGACCCCAACACTGGGATGCTCTGGAAAGAGAAAGTTTTACACAAACAGTAAAAAAGGTCAACGATCGCCAGGCGTTGGGGAAGGAAGAGAGGAAGCGGCGGAGTACAGAGGCTCTCTGGGGGCTACTGTAAGGGTGGATACATGTGACCGGACGTTTGTTCGGTCCTCAGAGCGCACGGTACCAAGAGTGAGCCCTAAGGGAGACCACGGACTTCGGCTGGGAGTGCCACGTTAGTGGAGGTTCAGGACGCGCGCAGGCCCCGTCCGGTGGGGGTGCGGAGAGGGGGCCGGCTGGGCGGGAGTGCGCTCAGGGGCGTGTGGAATTCTCTGTACCCCTGCTCAGGTTTGCTGTGAACCTAAGACCTCTCTAAAAACTGAAGTCTACTTACCTATCATAAATTTTAAAGGCAAAATAAATGAAAGATGTCGTTTCCAAATTGATGAGGTCATTCTGTTTAATTTCACACTTCTGTGACCCATGAAGGAACTGGGAAGTTTAATGAAACTTTCTGCACTTGGGTCCTGAAAGCACCACGTTAACATGATGTGACATTATTTGCACGACTGGCCAAAGGACTCCTGGTGGCAGCCGTGTGAATGCCCAGGGCCCAGAGACCGGTGCTCAAGAGCCTGGCACGCTCCTGCTGGTTCTCCTTCACTGTGGTCATTCTCCGTAACAAAGCACAGACCTGCTTTACTTCTGGAATAAAGCACTTTTCTTTCTTTGCACGTTGGGTGTCTAAAGTCCCCCTTGAAATTAGTAGGTTGTCTGTTCAAATTTAGTAATGAGTCAGGAGTGCACAACTCAATAAATCTAACGTGGTAGTGCCCCCAGGCAGGTGTGGGCAAGCTACTGCCCAGAGGCCAACCCAGCCCACAGCCTATTTTTGTGGATAAAGTTTTACTGAAACAGCCGCTCACGCATCTCTTTGCATATTGTCATTCCTGCATTGAGCTTCCGGGGGAGGTGAGTAGTTGTAACGGTCTGGCCTACTGGCCGCAGAATCCAAGAAAGACACTGTTCGGCCCTTTACAGAAAAAGCGTGCTCACCGCTGCGCTGTGGCCCTGGAATTTGCCTTCTGTTGCCATGTCCAGAGAGGTCCCAACCTTTTTTGCTTGTTTAAAATTTTATTTATTTATTTGAGAAAGAGAGAGCATGAGCAGGGGGCAGAGGGAGAAGCAGGGAGCCCGATGCGGGGTCGATCCCAGGACCCCGGGATCGTGACCCGAGCTGAAGGCAGACGCTTCACTGACCGAGCCAGCCAGGCGCCCAGTCTCCTAACTTCAAAGCTCAATTTTAGAAGAGGAGAGGGTAGTAAATAGAGGAGCCTTAACTGGACAAATAATAGAGCACACGGAGAACATTTCATCATTAAGTACTTTGGGGAGTTCCTGCGTGTCTCTCCACATGTAAGATTCACAAAACGTGTACCCGTGTATACTCACTAAAGTGCCTGGCTTGCACGCATCTTCATCAAAGATACAAAACATCATTCTCTCTGATTTTAAAATGAAGTGTGGTAGCCTTCATGGTAGAGGCTCTTGATGGGCCAGGCCAGCTCTCCGGGAGTCCTGTACCGGCTGCGGGGGCGGTGGCGGCCAGTGGCCCAGGGCCGTGGCCCAGGCAGCTGACTCGGGTAGACGGGAGGGTCGCCAGGGTTACAGACCAGCACCTCTTAGAGGGTGGGGAGCGGGGCTCGCGCAGGGTGGTGCTGCCGTGCCTTCTGGAAAGCCACTTCTGCTCCATTCCTCCCATGGCCGCCACCCCGATCAAAGCGGGTTTCCAAGAGCGGACGTTGTGACTTCTCACATTTGTGACATTTCTTATCCTCTAGAGGTGTGTGTCCTTGGTGGACAGCTGGACGCAACCTCCGCGTGCTTGTGCTCGGACTTCTTAGGGAGCCTAGTGGTCTAGGCTTTGTACAGTCGGCCTGCGACACACCAGGGCCACTGCATCGTGTTACCTTCACTCAGGAATCCCTTACACAGGCACATGGATGTTGTGCCCGGAAACACTCGTGGTACATGTTCTTTAGGTTTTCTTCACCCCAAACGTGTCTTCCCCAGATTCAAGAAGAAAGGTAAAAAGTGAAAGAAATCACAAAGGAGAGTGCTAAATTGAGAAGAATTCATATATCCAAAGAAACTATGTGTCCATGATATATGGCCAGTGTGTGTACTGGGTATACATACGTGCATAGCTCTGTTCGTGGACCGAGTAGATTCTAATCCAGAGTGGCTTTGTCATGGACAGTGTAGTTTGGTCTTGCATTTATTTATTTGTTTATCTATCTATCTATCTATCTATCTATCTATCTATCTATTTATTTATTTAATCAATCTTGCTTTTTGATCCAGTCCCACAATCAGCGTTTTAATCAGAATGGCTATACCATTTACCACAGGTTATTTGTTTTCTATTTGTACCATTCTGTTTCTTCCTGCAGTTCTTGGCATAAATTAAAAATGTTTTTGTGATTCCACTTTACTGCTATTAGCTGTACCTTTTTTTTAATTTTAATTTTTAGTGTTTTTCTTTTAAGATTTTATTTATTGAGAGAGAGCACAAAGGGGTGGGAGAGGGAGAAGCAGACTCCCCGCTGAGCAGGGAGCCCAGTGCGGGGCTCCATCCCAGGACTCTGGGATCGTGACCTAAGCCCAAGGCAGATAGATGCTTAGCCGACTAAGCCACCCAGGCGCCCCAATCTTTAGTGTTTTTCTAATGCTTGCGATAGCTGTCTTTAACTTGTCACAGTTTTGCATTGGCATCTCTTGCCCCATCATGTGTGAGGATCTAACAGCAGTGTGCTTCTCTTCTTCTTCCATCCCTCCTTCTTGGTACTACTATTGTCATGCATTTTACTTTCATGTGTTTAGGAAATCACAGTACAGTTAACTAATTTTGCATTAAGCAGTCAATTATACGTAAAAGGAAATTTCAGATGAGAATAAAATGTTCTTCTGTTTACCCCCGTGTTTTACCATTTCTGCCGCTCATCGTTCCTTTGCATAAATCCAGATGTCCATCTGAGCTCATTATTCTTCCCCTTAAAGAACTTAAATTAATTCTTCTTGTAGGACAGGCATATTGGCATTGAATTCTCTCTGCATTTGTTTGTCTTAAAGAGTCTTTATGTTGTCTTCACTTTTGAAAGCTGTTCTGAGAGTAGAATTTTAAGTTGACACATTCTTTGAGCTCTCTAAAGATTTCATTCCATTGTCTTCTGGCTTGCATCGTTTCTGACAAGAAGTTTGTAAGTTTTATTATATTTCCCTGTGGGTGTAATTTGTGTTTTTTTCCTCTGTTTTTAAGAGTCTCTCCTTACTGCTGATTTTGCAGGAAATTGGTTGTGTCTTGTTAGGGTTTTCTCTGGTGTTTATCCGGCTTGGGGTTTGTTCAGCTTTACGGATCTGTTTTACCTTTTTTAACTTAGAATTTCCCAGACTTACTCGATCTTGGAAGCTTTGCATTAAGTAACACATGTTATTGTATCTAAGAACTGGTATTTTATGAACCAACACTAAAATGAACCTTGCCCCAAGTTTGGGCAACATGAAAATCAGTGCTTATAGTTTTGCATGGTTTGTAAGTCCACACTGTCTACTTGGACCACAGAGAATGGGATGCTAAAGAAAGCTCCTATACATGTCCCGGGTCGTGTGCAGAGTGCTAACGGGATGACTTGGGAAGCGGATGTCAGCCGTAACTGGCTGTGATGGCCAGCTTTATGGACACACTTTACTAGGAGCCATTTTTCCCTCTCAAATATGGATCAAGAATTTTACCAAACTTTCTCATATTGTCAGAGTAATGATCCATTAAAGTTACTGTGCACTAAAAGAGAATTGATGGCACACCCAGGATTACCACCTACAGATAATAATATTAAAGTGTTAATTCTGGAAACATTCCTACTAAATGTTTTCTGTAGATGCTGGACAACAAATATTGTCATGTGACCATGCAAACTTAAAAAATAAATTTTTTTTAATTCATTAGAGAGAAGAACCAGTGGGGGAGAGGGGGAAAGGGAGAAGCAGACTCCCCACTGAGCAGGGAGCCCTATGTGGGACTCGTTCTTAGGACCCTGAGATCATGACCTGAGCCAAAGACAGATACTTGACTAATTGAGCCACCCAGGCGCCTCGACCATGCAGACTTCTAAAAAGAATGTTTTAACGTGTCCCTGTTTGTAATTTATGTGTTTGACATATAAGCTTATTTTTAAAGAACATCAGAGGTTAGACCTTAGAATTTGTGTACAAAATTAGTGTCTTTTATCACTAACAGTACAAAAACATTTCTAGGTCATAAGCATAACTCTAAGAGGGAAGGGGGCCCTTCGGTGTGGTCTCTTTGATCTTATGTATAAACAGAAAAAGGCACAGTTTACTACGGTGGCAAGAATTAATCCACCTAAACTAAATGTATTCCAAAAGTGACTTTTTAAAAACAGATGAGATAAGAGAGGAGGAAATAATTCATATATTGTGACTTTTCACTCTGCAGTACCCATTTTCCTAGTTCAATGAGTAAAAAGAGAAATGAGGATGATGGCCTGATTAATTCCCAATGGATAAAGGCTTATCTAGAACTGCCCTATTTCTTGATACTATTATAATATTAAAAGTAACATTTATTTTTATAAGTCATTACCATCTTGGCACAGTTGTGTTCATTTTAGTCAAGTACTGTCATCTTTAGATTTCAAGCTTCCAAAGTCTAAAAAGTCTGTTTTTTATATTTCTCTTGGAGAGCGTGCAGTCTTCCGATGGCACAACCTCCATTTATGGGAATGTCTATTGACTGATGTGTTCAGAGTCCATCAGAAAATTGTCTTTTGAATTTCAACATTTGTTGGAAAGCTGTTTAGGAGAGGACTTTGAGAGTGTTGGGCAGACCACAGTGTATTGACCGTGGGGTGCCATCACCCATGGGACGCCTCCATATGTGGAAGGGCCCATTAGAAGTGAAGCTCCATGAAGAGGGTGGTTCACAGCTTTCCCGCTGCCTCTGGCTCCGAGCCATGAGGGGATCCTGACAGCAGGATGATGATTTATTGTATGTGATCACCTGGTGTGATATGGTTGGTGGTGAGGCCTGGGGGTACAGCCATGAAAATGTGGCATGAGGTTCTGGTAGGTAGGCTTCTTTCATTATTTAATAAAGGATTACATGACTTTAAAGTACTTGGAACAAAAAAAAATTTTTTTTAATAAAAAAATTAAAAAAAAAAAGTACCTGGAACAGAGCTGGGCACATGATAGGCATAGTTTCGTGTTAACCATTATTGTTTTTTTTTTTTTTTTTTTTGCTTTGTACTATTGTTGATTTTTAATAACTGTACAAAAAAACCCGTGTTTCCAATCCTCTTGGATTGTGGAAGCAGTATTCAGATGATGCAGAGCAAACCACCTGGAAAACCTCCTTCTGAGGAACACACTTTTTGGCAAACTCTCCCCTACTTATTTTAAACCTCCAGCTGCTTGGCTTCCAGTTCATTTAGTGCTAGGTTTCTCTGGCAGCAGCGCCACACATCATGCTCCTCAGCCTGTGGATAATGATGCAGAGGCACGTGCAGAGGGGGCCCTGCCCCATGCATTTTTCCCGCCTGCCCTTCACAAAGTCGATTCTGAGGGGCAGGAATGCTGGCGTGATTCAGTGGGTGGTTCTGTTGGGGCTGCTCTGAAATTGCAATGAAGAGGTCAGGTGGGGCTGCGGTCATCTGTTTGGGGCTGGATGAGCTGCTTCCTTGGTGGCTTTGTCACACGGCTGGCAAATGGCACTGGCTGTCGGTAGAGGCCTCGGTCCTGATCCACGTGAGATTCTATGTAGGCAATTAAAAAAAAAAACTGTATTGTGCAAATTAGATTCTGTCCTACCAAGAAATAGAATTGATATTTACATAGATAAGCATTTAATTTATGATCAGTGAAAATGTGTGTTTGTCTTGACTTGGTGATCCATGTGGGCTATTTGTTTTAATTTTAATTTTAAAACTTTGGGCAACCAGGAAGGAAGCATTATGACAAATCTAGGGAAGCCTCCCGTGGACACTTCCTTCTTAATCTAAGACCTGTGGGAAGGTATTATTTCACCTTCTGATATTTCACAGTAAAAATGAGAAGCCACGAAGAGAAGAACTTTGTCTAAAATCTATTCCATTAAAAAGATTTCCCAAAAAAAATAATAATAAATAGATTTCTCAACTTCAGCATTATTGACATTTTGGGGTGGATCAGTTTCTTCTGAGGAGACCACGAGTTGTAGGATGTGCAGCAGCATCCCTGGCCTGCCAGCATTAGATGGCATTGGACCCGCTCCCCCACGTGTGACAGCCAAAATCTGTCTCCACACTGTGCCTAATATATCCCGGGGTGCAAGGCGCAGTCGCCCCTGGTTGAAACACACTATGAGATTTCCATGCTCTTCTTAGGATCAGTATTGAATTTCAGTATTAAATTTGAGAAGGTTGGTGGACAACCATTGCCAAACTCAGGTGGCCCTGGTGGGTCTGAGGGAATGTGAGCACCCCTGACCAGGTGCTAAAGCTGGGGAGGTGGGGGCGGCGAGAGCCAAGCAAAAGAAATCCCAGTTTCTCCGGTGCCCGACCCCCTCGGAGAAGGCGCTGAGCGGGGAGTCACTTGCTCTGCTCCAGGTGGGGCGGGGGCCTCTGTCCGTCCCGGAGCCCTGGGAGGGTAAGGCTTCAGCCAAGGACCGTGAGGCCCCAGCGACGAGGGCAGGCCCCGGGGCAGGCGGAGCGGGCCCGGCGCGGCCGCTGCTCGCCTTCTCGGGCTGGGCCGCAGGCGTCCCGCTAAGTGACAGGCCGGGCGCAGAGGGTGCCACGTCTTCCGTTCGCGCGAGGTGGTCGGACTGGCGAGTCCGGAGAGCCCAGGGCGGGGCGGGATCGCGGGGTGCGTCCTTGACGGGTCACGGCTGGAGCGACGGCAACTCTGGGACTTGCCAGGGTGGATGTCGGGAGCCCGCGGCGGGGTCTGCACCATGCCCTGCCGGAAAATTGTGCAGTCCTTTTCATTTACCTTTGAGAATAAAGAGTGTATTGCATTTGCTAAAATCATTGGCATGGGGCAGCCCGGGGGGCCCAGCGGGTTAGCACCGCCTTCGGCCCAGTGCGTGATCCTGGGGACCCGGGATCGAGTCCCACGTCGGGCTCCCTGCATGGAGCCTGCTTCTCCCTCTGCCTGTGTCTCTGCCCCTCTCTCTCTCTCTCTCTCTCTAATAAATAAATAAAATCTGGCATTTCACACCAGTCCTCTGCAGTGCACCAACCTCTTGGCCAGCACTGCCAGGAGGTGGCGGTGCCACTGACGGTGGTTCTGTTCGGGTACTGATGTCATGGGACAATCAGTTAGGATTAGGTATTGGAGGATTGGACTTATCATTTTAATCTATTGTTTCTATCAATACGCTAATTAATTTTGACATGTAGGATAAGCAGAAGAATGTTACGAACCAGTCAAATTTTCCCGTTTTTGTGTGTTTATAACACACAGATGATGTTAATTACACTTACTGAGTTTAACAACATATATAAAAGATGATCTTCAATTCCAACACTCTCATTTGTGAGTTACCATCTGGTTTGGACCAAAGAATAAGAATTTGATTCTAAAGGTTTTTTTTGAACAGCTTGTAATAAGAGCTGTTTATATATTAATTACTTATTGAATTGTTATGGATTTTAGTATTTTAATTTTCACGCAATTTGGGGCTTATTGTGGTGACATCTGCTCATATTTTGATACTTTATGGTATTTAGCGATTTCATCATAAGGCCATTTCCCCCCCCATGGCAATTTACAGCTCAATTCTAAAAATATTAATTTGCTTTCTGTTTCAGGTACTGTAAGGAGTATTATCCTATTTTGGCTCTACAGAAATTGTCTTCATTGTGAAATGTTTTTTTTATTTTATGAGCAAAATCAATATTCCTTTATCCCTGCTTCACTCCACTGAATAATTTCTACTCAAAGAGTTGTAGGGAAATTTTGTTTAAATCTCATTATTTTTCTTCAATGGTAGAGTTTTAAAAATTGCCCTGGTTATTACTTTTATCCTACATATCCTTATGATGTTTTTTTAAAAAACATACCATAGGGATGCCTGGGTGGTTCAGCAGTTCGGCGGCTGCCTTCTAAGCTCAGGTTATGATCCTGGGATCTGGGATCGAGTCCCGCATCGGGCTCTCTGTGAGAAGCCTGCTTCTCCCTCTGCCTGTGTCTCTGCCTCTCTCTCTCTGTGTCTCTCATGAATAAATTTTTTAAAAAATGTACTGTAATGGAAATTAAGGACCTATGAACCTACCTGTTAAATCCTTTTAATCTCCTTTCTCTGAGGAGTATAGCTATAAATATGACTCAATGGGAATAACTTTGTTGAATTTCTTTAAAACATTTCATGAGGTTCTGTATTCACTAATAAGAAACACCTTTACTGGGATCCCTGGGTGGCGCAGTGGTTTGGCGCCTGCCTTTGTCCCAGGGCGCGATCCTGAAGACCTGGGATCGAGTCCCACGTCGGGCTCCCGGTGCATGGAGCCTACTTCTCCCTCTGCCTGTGTCTCTGCCCCCACCCCTCTCTCTGTGTGACTATCATAAATAAATAAAAATTAAAAAAATAAAAAGAAGCACCTTTACTCATTGCTTCGCTTGTGGATTTGAATTCTATTAACCTTGCACCTTTTTATCACTTAAGATGACTGAATAAGGATTTAGAGAAGATGACAGTTAATTTCCTTAGATTTTGAGCTTATAGACAGTAGTAGCTAATTTAAATGTCGGAGGCTGGATTCATTCACAACTGAGCGCATTTTATGAGGAAGAAGGTAAATACTATTACGGCAGTGCTGGTTGATTGCTTAGTGTTTATATTGACTGAAAAGTAGAAACACGTTTTTGATATGAAGGTTATCTTAGGAGCTTACAAACCTGGCTTCTTCAGAAGTGCAAATGGTGGAACCCTTGTGAAATTGAACTGAATGACAACAGTAATGGATAAGTTGAACCATACTGAGCCAGTGCCTTTCTTTTGCTTTATGATAGGGAAGTCGAAAGGGGAAAAAAAGATTTTTTTTTTTTTTTGAAAAAAAGATTCTAATGTTGTTTCTTTGTGTTTTTAAACACAGAACGTACAAGGGTATATATGTATGCACATGGACATGCATGCAAGACTTCTAAAGATTAGCCCAAATGATGTCTATAAAGTTCCCTTAAAGTGTGTTTTCTTCTCTTAGAGGTGTATATAGTTTCTTGGTTGCATGTGAGACAGTCCCTAAGACAGAAGTATTTCAAATAGGCATTAATTATATCGTTAAAGGATACCAGTAGCAGAATCTGAACTAAAATTAATTTTATTTATTTTGAGACTCTTTTGGGATTTCTACACATACAGTTGATACCGACTGGCTACTCTCATTTCTCATCTTTCACTCTGCAAGTATAACTGCATTGTCTGCATTAAAGTGTAAGACAGATTGTGACATAATCAAATGTGTTAAGTTTGAGGTGAGGTGAAAAAGGGAAACAATGCCACCGATGTGAAAAAGAAAACAATGAAGTGGGAGAGGCCGGAGATGAATACTTCCCAAGGAATTTTAAGTTTCTTCTTCATATCTCGTTTCTCACCAGGCAGGTCCTGGCAGACACTTTGCAGTTAGTACGATCGGATGCTGGGGAGCTCACTGGTTCAAAGGTCTACACATGAAGTCACCATAAAGGTAAGCAACCCACTTGCTGTTGGATCTTTTCCTTTAGCTGAAATCCCTTAGAGAAGTGGAAGTGCATTTTGCCCAAACTGAGCAACTTCTGTTTTAAAATTATTTTTTTCAAGTCACGGGTCTTTCTCCTTGTTGAATTTGAAGGTAGTAGAGCACTGTGAGATCCTTATGGGTATATAGTAATTCTAAATGATGAATTCGCATTTTACTGCCTTCTAGAAATTTTGGACACTGTACCAGTTATCATAAACTTTTCTAGGTCTTACCAGGAGAGGATGACACCTTCTAAAACTAAAACCAAACTTCCTTGTCAACAGTGTGACTTTATAATTAATTTTTTGGTTTAATTTTATAAGGCACATGAGCATAGACATTGTCTCCTGTATCTTAATTCTGTAAGATTTTTTTTTTTTAAAACACATTTTTTAAAAAATTTATTTATGATAGTCACAGAGAGAGAGAGAGGCAGAGACACAGGCAGAGGGAGAAGCAGGCTCCATGCACTGGGAGCCCGATGTGGGATTCGATCCCGGGTCTCCAGGATCGCGCCCTGGGCCAAAGGCAGGCGCCAAACCGCTGCGCCACCCAGGGATCCCTTAATTCTGTAAGATTACAGAATTAGATTAGAGAAACGAATCTTTTTTAAAGATTTGAAAAAAAAAACTGTTTAAGTTATCTCTACACCCAGCATGGGGCTTAAACTTAAAACCCCGAGATCAAGAGTTGCATGCTCTCAGGGCATCTGAGTGGCTCCGTGGTTGAGCATCTGCTTTGGGCTCAGGGCGTGATCCTGGGTGCTGGGATTGAGTCCCAGATCGGGCTTCCCACAGGGAGTCTGCTTCTTCCTCTGCCTGTGTCTCTACCCCTTTTTCTGTGTCTCTCATGAGTAAATAAAATCATAAAAAAAGAGTTGCATGCGCTACTGACTGAGCCAGCCAGGTGCCCTTGTGCTTTATTAGTTTTTTAATGCAGTTTCTGTGTATCTGCAAACTGATTTGCTAGGTAGCCTTGAAACTTATTAGAACAGCATGTAGATTATTATTTATAGGTCAAGGAGATGATAAACTTTGCAGAAGACCAAATCAAACAGGTGCCGAGAGTTGAAGCCCATATGCCAAACTAAAACAGATGGGCAGTTCTGTAAAAGTTGGTATCTTTGGGTAGATGGAGTTTTATTTTATTTTTTGTTTGTTTGTTATTTTTTTTTAATTTTTTAAAATTTTTTGGAGGTAGATGGAATTTTAGGGTTTGATTTTATTATTTACCTTTTTTTTTTTTTTTTTTTTTAAAGATTTTACTTACTTATTTGAGAGAGAGAGAGTGAATGAGAGAGAGCGAGCGCAAGTAGGGGGAGAGGGAGAAGCAGACTCTCCCCGCTGAGCAGGGAGCCCGATGTGACCTGAGCTGAAGGCAGATGCTTAACTAACTGAGCCACCCAGGCAACCTTATTATTTGCTTTTTGTATCTGCTGTATTATTTAATTTTTATATTTGTATTTTTGTCTTTAATTTTTTTTAAAGATTTTATTTATTTATTCATGAGAGACACAGATTGAGAGAGAGAGAGAGAGGGAGAGACACAAGCAGAAGGAGAAGCAGGCTCCATGCAGGGAGCCTGACGTGGGACTTGATCCCGGGTCTTCAGGATCAGGCCCTGGGCTGAAGGCGACACTAAACCACTGAGCCACCTGGGCTGCCCCGTCTTTAATTTTTTTTTAAGAAAAAAATAAAACATCTTTCAGATTTTTAAAAACATAAAGATGGAAATTTGGTGATGAATTTTGCTTATTGCTTTAAAAAATTCAATCAGAACTGAGGTGATGGTCCTTAATTTAACTAGAGTATGTAAAGGGACACCTGGGTGGCTAAGTCAGTTAAGCATCTGATTCTTGATTTTGGCTCAGGTCATGATCTCTCAGGATTGTGAGATCGAGCCCTGCAATGGGCTCTGTGCTGGTGTGGAGCCTAACTTAGGATTCTTTCTCTGCGCGCCCCCCCCCCCCCCCACCCAGCCCAAGTATGTAAAAATTGTTTGATAAAGTAAATGTATAAGAATCTTGATATTTTACTTAAATATTTCAAAACTGTAGTGTGCTGATAAAAACTAAAATTTCACAATGTTAACTAAGTTGAGTTTGTGCCTGGCTTTAACCTAACATAATATTTTCAAGATTCATCCGTCTTGTAGCATGAACCTTTTTTTTTTTTATGGCTGAGTAATATTCCATTGTACGGTCATACCACATTGTTTTCATCAGCCGATGGACATTTGAGTTGCATTGACCTTCCAGTTACTATGAATCGTTATTCATATTTTTGCTGTTAGGAACATTTGTGTACACGTTTTTGTGCAGGCATCTCTTGAGTCATGTCAGGGAATAGAAGTGATAGGTTGCATGGTAACTATCTTTAGCATTTTGACGAACTTCTAGACTCTTCCATTCATCATTATGTTTTGAAATGTTGAACCATCTTCTAAATATTAGAGGGAAGATGGGAGAGGTCTGTTTGTCATCAGTGTGTTGATTGAGAATTAACTCAGTGCTTAGGGAACACAGGTTTCAATCGAATTGAGCGCACATTGAATTCCCACTGTGTGTGAGGGACTGGTGTTGAACTTTATAGATGACTATGGATTTTTTTTTTTCTTGGTACCCTTTGGTGACT
This sequence comes from Canis aureus, assembly GCF_053574225.1. NCBI lineage: Eukaryota > Metazoa > Chordata > Mammalia > Carnivora > Canidae > Canis > Canis aureus. The sequence goes on along the minus strand of NC_135649.1, from coordinate 118,117,152 downwards.
CATTGTATAGTTTACAGATGCAGATGGTCATTGGGGATTGTGCGAGGACATGACACTGTTGTGTACCTACTGCAGTACCCGCGTTGCAGGTGCATCAGTAAGATCGGGAGTCTTCTGTAAACCACATGCCCTGTCTCTCTCTGTCGGCTGCCATGCATCAGAAAGTGAGGACTCATAATATGCTCCCTTAGACTTACCTCGTTTCTACACGTGCCTCCTTTGAAAGACACTCGTGGCCGACCCTGGCAGTGGTGTTTCTTGCTCTCACTTTAAAGCGATAGGATTGTTCCTGAGGAGCATTCACATTTGGGGGCATCGCCTGCTAGTTAGCAGACAGGCAGCTTTTCAAGCTGGGAATAGACAAGGAGGAAGGCAGTTGTTGTCTAATGTAGAAACCAGAAACTCAGGACGCCTGAGTGGCTCAGCAGTGAGCGTCTGCCTTTGGCCCAGGGCGTGACCCTGGAGACCTGGGATCGAGTCCTGCGTCAGGCTCCCTGCACAGATCCTGCTTCTCCTTCAGCCTGTGTCTCTGCCTCTCTCTGTCTCTGTCTCTCTCTCTGTCATGAATAAATAAATAAAATCTTTAAAAATAAAGTAAAAAGGGAAAGAAACTGGAAACTCTTCAGTAGAGCTGGGAAAACCAGAGCATTTTCTGTCACGGGCCAGCCGGGCTCTGTGACAGCCACTCAGCTCTGCTGTTGTTGTGTAAAAACAGCTGTTGATCATACATAAACGGCCGTGGGTGAGTGCCAATAAAACTTTATTTGTGGACACTGGAATTTGAATGTCATATCAATTTCACGAGTCACAAAATATGGTTCTCTTGATTTTCTTCTCAAGCACTCAAAAATGTAAAAACTATTCATGGCCTGCAGGCCACGGTTTGCTGGCTCTTACCTAAAGGAACACACCTGTTTTATTTCTCCCTCTCCTAACTTCTGCTTCTTGAATTGGCGGACATTTGGAGGAACAGCTCTGTGAGGTCCTTGATGTGATTAAGACAGAATCCAAGTCGTGGTCCCTTAGCAGATGCACTGCCAATGTTCAGGGAGCTAAGGCTTTTAGGAATGTGAGGAGTGGCAGGCAATGCCCTGCCATGACCTGAGGAGTGGCCCTGGACCTTTGTCCACGCCCTAAGGATTCTGTCAGAGGCGATCCCTCACCCCTTCCCAGGGGACATCTGGCCGTGTTGGAAGACCTGGTGCTACTGGCATCTGGTGGGCAGATGCCAGGGCTGCTGCTTAGCATCCTACCATGCACAGGAATGGCCCCACCACGGATTCAGGTGGTCCCAAATGTCTATAGGGCAAAGCCTACTCACTACTACTATCACTACTTTATTTTGTATTTTACATCTTTAACCAGTCTTGTGGCTGTGAAGATGTAAGTTGCTGAGCATTTGATGAGAAAACTTGTTTCTTGCATCTGCTGACATACATAGGCAGATCCTTGAAGTCTTATCTAATATGTAGGTTCATAATATTTTTTTAAGATTTTATATGTTTATTCACAAGACACAGAGAGAGGCAGAGACATAGGCAGAAGGAGAAACAGGCTCACCACAGGGAGCCTGATGTAGGACTCAATCCTGGGACCCTGGGATCACGACATGAACCAAAGGCAGATGCTCAAGCCCTGAGCCACCAAGGTGCCCCTAGGTTAATAATATTTTTAAACATTTTTTTGAAAGATTTTATTTATTTGAGAGAGACTGAGAGACTGAGCATGAGCAGGGTGAGGGGCAGAGGGAGAGGAAGAAGCAGACTCCCTGCTGAGGATGCGCAGGGTTCAGTCCCAGGACTGCAGGATCACGAGCCAAGCCAAAGGTAGATGCTTAACCAACTGAGCCACCCATCTACCCCTTTGTGTTTTTGTTTTTTAATGTTTTTGTTACTCATTTAACTTGAAGCATCTAGAGGTGCTATTTTATGAAGACGTAAGAGTTCCACAGCACTTGATGGGTGAGGCATTGCCTGCTTTTACATCTTCTAGAGAAAGCCACAGGGTTTATTTTTTCAAAACTCCAAAGGCCATGTTCTATGAGTAAATGACCTCACTCATGACTCTGTGATACCGGAAAGGGAACTGTCAAGACCCAAATAAATCCTGCATATGTGGGTGAGAATCAGTGTCTTAGAAGCTTCATAGCCAGCCTGTGTGTCTTTCTAAAATTCGCTGGAGGGCCTCGTGTACGTTGTGGAGAAGCCATTTCCGATTTTTCAGTGTTAAAGGCAATTAAGTCTGTAAGTTGATTTAGGGATTAATCAGTGTTAATCAGTTAAAAGTGTTGGCTTAAACCAAAGTCTTGAGAAAAGCAGTATTCTTACATAGAAGCAATAACTGGCAGTGTCTCCAAGGTAGTCTGCTGACATCTGGGTGCATGAGCTCACATGGTAGTTGTAGAGAGCAGGGGACTAGGAAAGGGCATCATGCGTACATCGTCTGGCTCTATGACGCAGGCTGTCTGAGCAGCGGTTTGCTGTTACTAGGTTGAGCACTTTTAGGAAGGCTTCCTTCTGGGGTTTCCTCCTGGACAGACAGAGATGGGTAAGTAGGGTGGAGAGTTTACAGAGTTTGAGAGGGGACTCTGTGGCCACTTGGGAGGTGCGCAGATGGTTTTGGAGGTAACCCCAGGGACCGGATGCCTTTCCTGTCACGTCAGCATCGGCTATTGATGTGCACACGGGTCTTGGATGAAGGCCCCAGCCAGCCATTAATTAACCCAGAAGGGCGGCCAAGTGCAGAAAGGACCCTTTCTGAAGGCTTCCCCCTGGGATGTTTTTTATTCCGTGAAGAGCGGCATTATTTTTCTAACACAAGAGCCCCTCCTCTGCTCTCCGAGCCCTGTAGCCTCATTTCCTACTTAGAAGCACTGAGTCGTTCTCATGCAGATTATTTCTGGAGACATTGCCAGGTTTTAATTACATTTTAATGAATGTGAAAACAGTTCATGTTCATAGGAGAAAATTTGGAAAATACGAAAAGCACACAGATAAATCTAGCGAAATTCCACCCCCAGAAGTAGATGTGAGACTTTTTTGGAAGGTTATCTACCATTTGTGTGTGTGTGTGTGTGTGTGTGGGCACGCGTGTCCATGCAAAACAAAATTTATCATGCACATTCCATCTTGAAACCTACTTTTTTCCAACGTAACACTGTATCATGGACATTTTGCCTGATGCTGAAATACTCTTTTAAGGACTTTATTGTACTGGTTTATTCCCATATTTTAAATGGTAGTACTGTTGCTAGGACTCTGGTAATAAAATAATAGACTCTAATAATAAAATAATAGTTGTTTCGTTATATTTATAATTATGGGCCATCTGACTTCAAGTCAATAAATAACTAAGATTAGTGAAAAATCTTATCTTTGGGTGGTATCTTTTCTTACTGTAAAATAATAGACATATACTCATTGGTCAGTATGACAATAAGTCCATGAAAGAAAGAAAGCAACCGGCACGTAACTACCATAGATTTTTTTTTTGTTATGATCTTTCCCCCCAATATTTTCCATGTGGATGTTTTTCTGTAGTTGGGGTCCAAGTGTAAATGCCATAATTTATTGAAACGTATTGTGATTGAGCAACAAAATGTTGGATCAGCTACATGTTGTCTTAATCACAGTTACGTAGGAGAAAGAGATAATGCGAAGTGACAACAAAGCCAGCCTGTTTCCCCTCCAAAATAAGCTGGTCCCCAAGCAGGTTTTAGGAAAGGATTATATGTAACTGCTATTACATGCATGAAACATTTCCTCCTAACCTGACTGCTGGGTTGTGTAATCAGAATCAACCCTGGGCTGTGTAAAGAGAGAAACACGTCATGAGGGAGGTCAGAGTGTCCATGGAGAAAGGCAGAGAAAGCGCCTGTGGTAGGATGAGGTCACTTGGAGTGGACTTCCCAGCTGCTCTGCCTCTCGGTCCTCAGGCTGCGTGGAGACCAGGCCCAGAGAGCTGAGCCTTTTCCAGAAGATTACTTTAAGTGATGGATTCTTCGGCATCGACGCCAGCAGGCTAAGAGGGACGAGAAATGAGACAAACTTTCTTCCCTCCCTGGAGGAAAAGAAATACTTTAAAAGATTTTAGGAGGATGTTTCGTAATGGGGTGGATTGTCATGGGAGCAGCGTTCCCCTCTGATGATACCAGATGAGCGCTGTTTCCCCTTAAAGCTGTGCTCACGATATGGGGACAGGGCCCCCTCCTGTTGGCAGGACGCTGGCTGCTCCGCCTTGAACTTGAGCGCCAGCTCCCAGGTGGGCCTGCCTTGGTCATTACGCTTAAGTAGCGACCCCAGCCCTGGGATCCTGCTGCTGGGGGCGCCCCTCTACCTTCCCGGAGATTGCTGGCACGTAAAACCCTGCGAGGACCCGCTGAGTGAAAGGAAGGCCTTACACACCGTCTGTCCTGCGACTGAATGTTGAACTAACTGGCTCAGAACTGCGACCAGTGGGAGTTTCCGCCACCTTGAGATGAACTGGCAAGAGGTACCATAAATACGTCCGCGTGGGGTTTCTGCACCGCTTCAGCCCCAAGTTCCCGAGGCTGTAGGGAGGAAGGTGTCTCAGTGGCGGGGCCGCTGCGGACAGACGGACAGACAGACACACGGACGTGCCCTCAGGCGGGCTCTGGGCATCCCCAGGTCATCCTCAGGCAGCTCTGGGAGGGAGGGGACGTCGTGGCTTTCCCTGGGCGCCCCCCTGCGCTGAAGACCTCTCATCAGCCTAACTGAAGGTGACTCGGATCAGAACTGGGTCAGGCAAGAAAATGCACACAGATGCGCTGAGGAGGTGTCTGGTGTCTTGGGGGTTTTCTTGCTTCCCTTCTGTTGGAGGCCAAGGTGGCCGTCCCAGGGCTGGCAGAGCTCTCCTTTATCCTCAACCTGGAGAGGTCAGAAAGCCCTGCTGGAGTGTCCGAACTGGAGCTGGAAACGGATGCCATTCTGGAAACCAGCGAGGTGTTGAGCAGTGCACGGCGCCGGCACCCGTACACGGGAGGAGAGGACTAAATACCCGCCCGCGGCCTCTGTGGACACTGCTGGCTCTGACGGGTTTTACACGGGCTTGCCTGTTTGGAGCCCGCTGATCCACCGTTCCCAGGGGACCGGCTCTGAGCTGATCCCTCCAGAAGGCCCGTTTAAGTCCCTCTTTGGGAACATGCGCAGTTGGCTGGCAAGGCGGCATAGCTAGCTTGCCCTGGATCTCTGCTGTGCCTGCAGCCCTGCTCTGAGAATTTCTATAAAAGCATTCAAGCCTCACAGCCTCTCCCAGCATAGGGGCTATTGCTTTCCTGAATTTGGAGATGAGAAACTGAGGCTAGAAAGGGGTGGCGACGTGATTAGAAATCAGGCTGTCTGGCTCTTAACCACCAGGCGCCCTGAATCCCACAGTTTCCCCCTGACTGTATGCAGCCAGCACAGGCATGTGCCCGCAACGATCGTTCTTCCAGAATGAAGAGAGGACACGAGCCAGCCTCTACCCCACGTGATAGGCGTTCATGGTGTTTCACGTCAGACCGTAGCCCAGACGGCGATCTTCCTGCCCTGGGTGCAGGGGAGCATTTGGTGCATCATAAAAGGTCGACGTCGTTCTGATGCAGCGCCCCCCGCCCCCCCCCAACGGCTCCTGCACTGCTTTCCTCTCTTCCTCTTCCCCTCTTTCTCCCCAAATGCTGTCATCATCAGCAGGAACGTACCCTCCCCATCTTCCAGAGCTTCTCTCCTTGAACTCGGCCGCCGTCTCATACTTTGTGGGGCTTTTTGGGGCTTGGCTAGGGGAGCCTCTCATTATCCGCGTAGATACCTTAACAGCTTAAAGGAAGAGGTGTGTGTGCCGCTGTGTGTATGAATGTGATCAGTCCCTGCTGCTGCCAGACACTGTGCCTCGACTGCAGCAGATCCTCACTGTTTTCTCTCTCATCTCCGCCTACCTCATTGCCCTTCGGCACAGAAAGTGCTGGGCAAAGCGCATGGATATGTCTTCATTTGCAGGAGGATTTCAGTAAATATGGGGCTAGGATCCGGGTATTCTGATCTGATGTGAAAGACCTCCTGCTTTCCAAAGTGAAGGCTTCTCACTCTCTTCACACGGCTTTCTCTCCTCAGAGGAGTTTGTTGGAAATGACACACGGTGCTGATAATTTAATAAAGTACGCAGGAAGAGCTAGAGCCATGGTGGGATTGGCGATCTTACGGTGCCTCTAAACCCAGATAGGCCAGCCTCCTCGTGGTAAATGTGCCTTCTCTGTGTTCTCATTTCAGATAGCTGCGGCTCTAATGGGGGGCAAGCAGGGTGAGTTAGGGGATTCATTGTGGTGGGGTTATTTTGGCTGAGGTCCCAAGTGGTGAGATAGGGACTGGCAAACCTGGGCCAGAGTGAGGGTCAGGCCCAGAACCTCATTGGAGGGGGGTGGTCGCTGAGTGGCTCTGCAAAGCATCCATGGGTATGCACATTTCTGGGCAAGGGACACAGTGGGGACACAATGGGGTCACAAGGACCCAGGAGACATGTCCTATGGCCTCGGTATGCTCTTTCTTCCCCCCGAAATCATCCCAGTGGTAGTTTTATATTGTCCCATTTTTTTGACACAAAGCATATAAATTAAAAAGCAGACTTCCGAGCTTCCTGGAAGAGGCCTATTCATAGAGACAAGAAGTTAGACAGAAGAGTGGGTGCCAGAGCCCAAGCAGTCGGGGGGAATAATCAGTTAGTGTTTAATGGGGTTGGGGATTCAGTTTGGAAAAATGAGAACATTCTGGAAATGAATGCTGAGGATAGTTGCACAACAGTGTGAATGCACTTAATGACAAATGCGCACTGGAGGGGTTACGACTGTAAATTATACGTTCTGGTTACCACATTGCAGACAGAAGAGCTGAACCATTCGTGTCCGTCTGACTTTCCTTTGTCTGCTGTAGACAACCCTGCCTGTCCTGTCCCCATGGAACTCGTGCAGCGTAGAGCAGCTCATGTTAAGGGTTTCACAGCCTCGCCTTGCTTTTTCTTTGCCGTCAGAGACAGCTGTTTCATCTTTAAGCAAAGGCAGGCGTGGCGGGGCTTGAGAAGTAGTATCCCTACAATCGAAACTCCTACCGTCGAAGTGATTCCTCACGACCGGTGATCGTAGAGGACGACGAGGGCCTCTTCCCTCGTCTTCGCTTGTGCGCGGCCTCAGAACACGGCACGCACCGGGCAGGTGGCGGGAGAGGCGAATGTCCTCGCTGACACCCCGAAACCTTGTGCTGGGAATGCCCCCCCCCGCCCGGTTGCGCTGCCTGCACCAGCAGGGCTGTGAGTGCCACGAATGCCAGTGCGTTTACTTACATGATGTTACGCAGCAGAACCCTGGGGGGAATCTGTCATTTTATTCTAACATCCTCCTGGGAAACTGAGGTCTCCTCTCGGAGGAAACAGGAACTTTACTTCCCACCCTCATGAGTGGATGTGGGTGAGGTTAGTCTAAACGGTAACTTTTGCCGAGTGAAGATGAGTCATTTTACTCATCGGTGTCCAAAGAGTAAAGTGGACCCCGCAGAACCACCACCACCACCTTCGAGCACGTTGCTTAGCGGTATTGCAGCTAAACACCCCCATTAATTGTTGGTCTCTCTTGATTTCAGTGTAATCCAACCCAGTGACCTGAAGGGCGCCTGGGTGGCTGGCTCAGTGGGTCAAGCGTCTGCCTTTGGCTCAGGTCATGATCTCAGGGTCCTGGGATCGAGTCCCGCATTGGCCTCCCTGCTCAGTGCAGGGGGCCTGCTTCTCCCTCTCTCTGCTCCTCCCCCTGCTCGCTCTCTCTTCCTAAAATAAATAAATAAGGGCAGCCCGGGTGGCTCAGCGGTTTAGCGCTGCCTTCGGTCCGGGGCGTGATCCTGGGGGCCTGGGATCGAGTCCCACGTTGGGCTCCATGTGTGGGGCCTGCTTCTCCCTCTGCCTGTGTCTCTGCCTCTCTCTCTCTCTCTCTCCCTCTCTGAATAAATAAATAAGATCTAAATAAATAAATAAATAAATAGTCAATCATAAACCGATCAACCCAAGGAGTTGAGTGAACTGAACATTGCTGGTAGGTTTACAGTCAGTTCAAAGAACATTCTCGTGTCTGTATTGAATAGTCTAAAAATATATATGTACATTGTACTTCACTAGTTAAATCCTTTCTCTTCTTCTGGAGTTAGGTTTTATTATTTTTTTTTTAAAGATGTATTTATTTTACAGAGGGAGAGCATTTGCATGCGGGTGCATGTGAGGAGGGAGCAGGGGCAGAGGGATTGAAACTCCGGCAGACTCCGTGCTGAGCACGAATCAGACACGGGGCTCCATCTCATGACCCTGAGGTCATGGCCTGAGCCGAAATCAAGAGTCAGACGCTCAAGAGTCAGACGCTCAACCAACGAAGCCACCCAGACCCCTGGAATTAGGTTTTAAAAGAAATACTCACTTAAAAGCTAGTGAAGAAGTTGTTCAGTTGCAGGGGAGGTTTGATCCAGTTACTATGATTTCAAAAGTTAAATGATGTAGTTGAGGTAGAGGACCCAGTGGGGACACGTGACACATCTTGTCATTTCACCTGGCATGACATTTCACCTGGTTCTCTTGCAGGCCGAGACTGGTTTCTGTTTTCTTTTCTCTGCTGCTTACAAATCAAAAAAGCCTTTAGAAAATTAACACTGTATTGGGAAAAGCTTATCCCAGCTTACAAATTTAGAAATTCCATCCATGATCAGAAACCAGAGAGCCAGAGCTTATTCGGAGCTTTTCCTAGTTGGAAAAAAAGATTGTGCATAAAGAAAAAGAAGAGTAACAGACTAACAAAATTTGTCCACCGTCCTTGGTGTCTCAAGGATGTTATATCCTTGTGCTTCATGGTCCTTTGGACACACGTGTGCAGACGCCTGTATTTATTACAGACACTTGTGGGTGGGCAGTGAGAACGAGGCTCTTGGGGTGCAGGTGTGCCCGGGGCATCTTCCCCTTAGAAAACAAAAAAGATGTGGATGCTGAAAGAAGAAATCAATATTTTCTTTTTGAATGAAAATCCTGATAATTCTGTAGAAAAATTTTACATAAGCTATTTTAAAAAGCCCAGCTCCTGGGCCACCTGGGTGGCTCAGCAGTTGAGTGTCTGCCTTGGGCTCAGGTCATGACCCTGGGGTCCTGGGATCGAGTCCCACGTCAGGCTCCCTGCATGGAGCCTGCTTCTCTCTCGTGAATAAATAAATAAAATCTAAAAAACAAACAAACAAACAAAAAAAACAAAAAAAAAAATTAAAAACAAAAAAACAAAAAACAAAAAGAAAAAGCCCAGCTCCTGTGGTGCATTTTAAATGTTGGCTTCTGGGCAGCCCATGTGGCTCAGCGGTTTAGTGCTGCCTTTGGCCCAGGGCATGATCCTGGAGACCCGGGATCGAGTCCCACGTCAGGCTCCCTGCGTGGAGCCTGCTTCTCCCTTTGCCTGTGTCCCTCTCTCATGAATAAATAAATAAAATCTTTTAAGAAATAAAATAAATGTTGGCTTCTAGTAGCCTGGCCATGTCGTTAAGCGGCATCTATGAGCTAGCTGCACGTTGCCCTACGTCTTTGTAAATGCAGTTGGTGTCAAACACAAAGTGCTGGTTTTTCTTCTGCAGAGAAAACGAGCAGCAGTTTTGGGATTTGGGACATGTGCCAATGTCTGGGGATGGTTTTGATCATCACAACTCTAGGGGGTGGGGGAGGTTGTCCTGGCATCTAGTGGGCAGAGGCCAGGGAGGCTGCTCAGCACCGTACAGTGCGCAGGACGGCCCCATAACAGAGAATCATGGGGACCCAGATGTCAGAAGTACTGCCGCGAAGAGCCTGTTAGTTAGATTTTTTACTTACTTCTAAGTGCCTGATGTGACACACAAAAAGAGAACGGAGCTGGGGGAGGTGTGTGGGTCATTTCAGGCCGCTGCAACAACATACCACAGCCGGGGCAGCTTAACAGACGTTTCTTTCTCGAAGCTCTGGAGGCTGGGAGCCTGAGATCAAGGCACTGGCGGGTTTGGTATCTGGTGAGGATCCACTTCCTGTTTCCTACATGGGCGTCCGCTCGTTGTGTCCTCACTGGGCAGAAGGACAGAGGCTCTGGGGGCGACTTTTAGAAGAGGGCGCTAATCCCATTCGTGAGGGCTCCACGCTCACGACCTAGTCACCTGCCAGCGGCCCAGCCACTCACCAGAGGGAAATCGTCGTTGTAGCCGACTCCTTACCGCCCCTCGACGCCACCAAAAGTCGGTTCAGCGTTAGTGTTCTGTGGTGCACATTTTTGTTATTCTTTACTTTCTCTCCCCTAAATAATAGGTTTTTTTTTTTTCATTTGGTTATGCTCTGATTTCCTACCTTTTTATTTAGACTCTAATATTTTCCTAATGCTGTCTTACGAGTGAATTCCTCAGAATGCAAACAAATCTCAGGACAGATCTGTATTTTGACTGTCAGGTTTTTTTTTTCTTTTGTCTTTTTTGTCAGGTTTTTTCTTTCGGTATGCACAGAAGTACAGAATATCACCAAAGTAACTCAAGAAGAGTTTTTTTCTTTTTTTTTTTTTCTTTTTTTTGAGAGTTTCATTTTTTTTTTTAAGGCTTATTTATTTATTCATGAGAGACACAGGCAGAGGGAGAAGCAGGCTCCCTGCAGGGAGCCCGATGCGGGACTTGATCTCAGGACCCCGGGATCACGCCCTCTGTTGGAGGCAGATCCTCAACCACTGAGCCGCCCAGGTGTCCTTTTTATTTTTTTTATCTATTTATTTTTTAAGATTTATTTATTTATGATAGAGAGAGAGAGAGAGAGAGGGGCAGAGACACAGGAGGAGGGAGAAACAGGTTCCATGCCGGGAGCCTGATGTGGGACTCAATCCCGTGACTCCAGGACCGCGCCCTGGGCCAAAGGCACTAAAGCACTGAGCCACCCATGGATCCCCCCAGGTGTCCTTTTTAAAAAGAATTTACAAATTTATTTGAGAGAGAGAGAGAGAAAGAGTGTGAGATCATGAGCGGGGAGCAGGGGCAGAAGGAGAGGGAGAAGCAGACTCCCCGCTGAGCAGGCACCCTGATGCAGGGCTTGATCCCAGGACCCTGAGATCACAACCTGAGCCAAAGGCAGACGCTTTTAACTGACTGAGCCATCCAGGAGCCCTGAAGAAAATTCTGGTAAGTAAAGTGAGAACTGGAACAACCCAAGACACAGAGTGTTGGTTATCCATTGTGGCCTAATAATCATCACAAATTTCCAGAGCAGCTGGAAACCACACATTTCTTGTCTGGCAGTTTGTCTGGACACTGAGCGTAGGCTTGCCTTTGCTGAGTTCCCTGCCCAAGGCCTCCTCGCAAGGCTGTAGATAAGGTGGTTGCTGGGCGGCATGTGCATTTGGAGCTTGAGCGGAGAGGAGATTGTCTTCCAAGCTCATGTTGTTGGCAGAATTTCGATTCCTTGTGGTTGTAGGGCTGAGGTGCAAAGCTTCCTGCAGGCTGTCTCCATTTCCGTGGGCGGTTCACATGATGACAGCCTTCATGTTCGAGGCCAGCAGGAGAATGTCTCCCTCCAGTCCACTGTCCTAGAGCAGAATAATTATGACATCTGGTCACTCTTACCATAGGACATAACCTAAGGAGTAGAGTGACATCCTCATCCTTTGACACATTCCATGGGGTAGAAGTGAGTCACGGGTCCTGGGATCCACAGTTGGGGATGGGATCTTCCCAGGGTGGGGCTCACTGGGTGTGTCTCTTATAATAGCATTTAGTGTGAATCCTCCCAAGGGGAAGCCTACATTGCCCTTTTATCTTTTTTTCTAAGTAAACAAAAGTTGATTCTCCTTTAATGGGAAAAGTTTAGCCACCAGTAAAAATGCCTGGACATGAATGGTGTGGACCTCTGAAGACAGTTCCTCAGCAGCCTAAAATGTTTGGTGTTGGTGACCTCTCTGAAAGGGGTCATGGCCTTTCTTGGGAGCGAGTGTTGTTGACGTGTGCATTCTAGTTTGTTGGTATCTAAGAGTTCTGCTGATTGATTGGCCTCTCTCTCGTCTTTGGGCTAGCTTGCTCATATGCCTAACAGGATCATTGAGAAGAAAATCAGATTCTTCTTATTTGGTCTATGTCCATGCTTCACCTTCCTGAGACCCAGCTTCTTCATAGAAATGATGTCAAGGTGACATACACACTTCACTCCTCAGGGATCTGTGTTTCCCTTCTCAGTGCTGCATACGGCCTATAGGTAGAGTGACCATCGGGTTTATCATTTCAGCCTTATGAGTGAAAGGTACCATGGTTGATCATTTATCTAGAACAGCAGGTGCAATCTGGTTTATGTGGTCACCTGCCCTAGGGGTGTTGACATGACTTCTGGTCTCCTCACAAGTCTTCTCTGTCTGGAAAAGCAAGCACTTAGTGTCTTATCCAGCCGAACCCGTCAAAGTACACTTCACGACGCCATTCATGCTTGCTACCGAGTATGTTGTGACTACCATGCATGTGTGATTTTTATTGAATAAAAAATTGGGTTTTGTTTTCATTTTCTGTTTTCCCAGAATTTGTCATAAGTATGGTTTATCCCTGACCATATCCCAGCCTTAGAAAATACAGCAACAAAAAAAATAATAAAATAAAAGAAAAAAAGAAAATACAGCAACGAGCTTTCCCCTCCTTTTGAAGCCTTTCTCCAGGATGTATTTTTTATTTTTATTTATTTTTTAAAAGATTTTATTTATTTATTCATGATAGACATAGAGAGAGAGAGAGAGGCAGAGACACAGGCAGAGGGAGAAGCAGGCTCCATGCCAGGAGCCTGATGCAGGACTCGACCCCAGGACTCCAGGATCGTGCCTTGGGCCAAAGGCAGGTGCTAAATCACTGAGCCACCCAGGGATCCCCCAGGATGTATTTTTTAAAATATATATATTATTATGAAATTATACCATCATGGGTATTATTTTTCCAGTCGTCTCAAAAAGAATACAGGGACAAACTTACGGGCAGTGTTTCAAAACTCTCTTCCTACTTTTTCCTGTTGTCTCACAGAGGGTGGCTCCCGCATCATACAGACCTCATCGCCGCGAGGTGAGGCTAAGATGAGCATAACCAGTGACGAGGTGAACTTCCTGGTGTATCGCTATCTCCAGGAATCAGGTAAGAGGCTTGGGTTTCTGTCAGTCGGAAAGTCGTCTGCAGTATGCCACATGCGGAACCATCCACCAAGGACCGAAAGCCCAGGCAGTAGAAGAAGAAGGGCAGATGATGTTCTTACTGAGAAAGCTGAAGGGGAGGGGAAGGTGCTGGGGTTGCCCAATTCCGGGGTGGGATAGGATGCGTGTTCTTTCTTCCCTTGACATTTCTGCCCAGATGAGATCAGATTGGAGTCAAGGTCAAGAGCAGTTGGGATAGATGTGGAAATGGGCATCGAAGGGCTGGTGTGTGTTCATTCATTGTGTGTTCATTGTGTGAACCGCTCAGATTTAAGACCACTGATGTGCTGAGCTCCTAAACCCCCCCCCCCACCACCACCACCACCACGGGCCCTTGGCAATATCCCAAAACATAGGGATGGTTCTGGTCTCTTCCAACACTTTTGATGATGACCAAAAAGTTACTTTATGATAAGCAGTGAACAGGCCAGAAATGTGCTGCCTGTCGGCAGAATGGACCTTGTGGGTGGCAGCTGGGATCCGCAGGGGGTGGGAAGGGGACTGACGAGCGCCCGGGGCCCGGGGTCTGGCCTGGCTTTGTCACAGGACAAAGGCAGCCCTCTGAGGAGGCCTTAGACGCCTCTGCGCCTGGATTCCCACGTTGGCAGTGTCGCCGCTGCCCCACCCAGGGCAGCCTCAGCACAGTTCGGAGGCTTGCTTGTGGGTACCTTTTTAACTTCTCAACACTCTGAATTCCTTTTTAATTAACATTGTTAGATTTTTTAATTAATTTCCAAAGGAGTATTGTCTTTCAGCTTTGAAAGCTTTAAAATAGTTCATTTAAGATGTACAAATGACATCGATGAAAAACATCCTTGTAGCCCTGTATGTGCCCTTCCAGGGCCCGAGGGACGCCTGCCTCGGCCTCTCTGGCGCCGTCCGCCCCGTCATGGGGGTGGCAGTGGCCCCTCCTGGGCTCGGGCTTTGTGTGTGTGCGCTTCCTGCGCCCACGAAGTCCTTTGAGCAGCAGGCCGGGCAGGCAGCGTGAGCACAGGTGCTCGGCCCGGCGTGTCCGCTGCCAGCCAGAGGCCTGGGCCACCGCGCTGCTCGTTGGCTGTGCCAGCCGCCCAGCCTCCGCCGTCACACGCCTCCTCCCCGGGTTTCTCCCTCTGTCCACACTTGTCCCCGTTTCTCCTTTGCTCGGTCTCCCTTCCGGGACAGTTTCCTTCCGGAACAAGCCCTCCTGGATGCAGAACCAGCCCTCCTGGATGCGGACCTCAGCAGACCCCACCCAGCCCCCTGTTGACTCTGATCCCCGTGGCAGCTGCAGTGACCCCGTCTCCAAATAATGTCACTCTGAGGTGTACTGGCACTTAGGCTTCAACTTAGGTATTTGGGGCAGGACACGGTCTGACCCATACAGTATGCACAAGACTACTGCTCTCTCTCTCTCTTTGTTTTTAAGATTTTATTGATTTATTCGTGAGAGAGGCAGAGACATAGGCAGAGGGAGAAGCGGGCTCACTGCGGGGAGCCCGATGCGGGACTCGATCCCAGGCTCTGACCTTTGAACAAGCTATTGCCCCACTGGAGCCTCTTCTCCTCTGCCAAAAAAAAAGAAAAAAGTTAGCTTGGGCAAGAGTGATGGAGTACACGGGACTCGTGGCACGTTACAAGCACACACCTCTGCCGCCCGCATATGTGTCCCTGGGGGCCCCAGCGAGCGATTTTCATGGGAAGCGCACAGTCTTTCTGCACATCTAGTAGATCATTGGGATCGGCCGTTGCCAGATATGGTGTGAGAGTGGTGAAATGTGTCCGACCTCAGCCCGTGAGTCTGGGGAGTACGTCGCGCGGCTCTGGTACCTCCCTCACCGGGAAGTCGGGGAGCTCGCCACCTGCAGCACGGATGCGGCCCTGCGGCCAGCTGACAGGCACCCAGAGCTGCTTGCTCCCCTGTGGACTTCCAGCCTTGAATTCGAGGCTCCTTTCTTTTAAAACCCCTCTGCACAGAGATAGGATGAAGGCAAAATACAGTCAAAATGTTTGAAGAAATCACAGGCTGAGGTTCAGGATGAATAAATGATGTGAAAACTTTGTGCGTGGCCTGGGGAGAGGGCTCCGGGCGGGCTGGTCCCCAGGGCCCGGGCGATGGGGCCGGAGCACCGCTGGCCTCTGAATAAACAGCCAGCATCGCTGCCCCAGAAAGGCCGCACTTCCTTTTCTCGGGTTTGTTTACATCTGGCTCCTGTTTGTTGCTAAAGCTTCTGTAACCAGACAACTGAGGAGGGGCGTCGGGGGACAGGAGGACAGAGTTTCACCTCTGAGCATCTTGCATCCCTGAACTTCTGCCCTGTTTGTGGGAATCCTTGCATAGGGCCCCACCTGTCGCGGACAGACGGACCTTGTCAAGGAAGCTCTGCTTGAGCTTCCAGCTAAGGACTGTGTGAGCCCTGGACTGGACCGGAGGCCCCCACGAGGACGTGGTCACAAGCAGGCAGAGAAGAAATACCAGGTGTTCTTTTGGGGTCGTTTTCTATGTTTTCTCAAATCCTGAAGTTTCAGTTAAGCACCTAGTTATTGAGCACCCACCCAGGGCAAAGAGCATCGTCTCAGCCTGTCAGTGTCTCCCTTCTGGCTTTGCGGGGAAGGGAGGTACCGGGAAAATGTGTCCCTTGACCGCGCCTCCCCTTCGGGCATCTCTGTTCTCTGCCCAGCTTGCCTAGAGCAAGTCATTGAAACGAAGCCCTGTGTTACCGCAGGTGATCCATTCCTCAACGCCTCCCAATCTGGCTTTCTCTACCAGAAGGTTCTCTGCTGCCAGGTGTTGTATAGCAGGCCCCACCCTTATACCCTGTGTGGAAGAGGGGGCTGTGGAGCAGGGAGGGAGGACGTGGGCAGGGGATGGCCTCGCGTGAGGAAGATGCTGTTTCTCTGGTCCGTGCGCTCTTTGAAGCCTCTCCGGCCAGGGCCAGCCCCACCAGGTCCCAGCTCACCATCCCATGTGCAGGGACAGCAGGTTCCTGGACCCCTACCCAGGGGTTGCTGGTCCTGGCCAGCTGAGCTGGAGGCGAGCCTGCCTTCTGCGCGCTGAGCCAGCAGGTGCCGTTCCCGGCCGTCCTGTCCCAGCACCTTCTGTCTTCATCCCGTCCCCGTGTCCTGTGCGTCGGTGAAGATGCTGCATCCCCAGAGGAGGGTTTCTGTCCTCGAGAGAGCGGGGAGGCAGTGCGTTGAAGATGACCCGCTGCTGGGGGGACAATCCAGGTCGCCTGTCTTCAGACCTGGGAGAGAAGCTCAGAAACGGGCCGGCTTCATTCCTCCGCTCGCAGGCTGCAGAATTGAGGTCATCGCGGTTCGGGTCCGGCCTTCACCGGAAACGAAGAGGCAGGTTCCACGCCCAGAGGTGCATCCCGCCACCTGCTGGGAAGGGGCGATTCTCTCGTTGCCGTCGTTGGGTGAGGCGGGCGCCGGGCATCCGAGCCCTGGGCAGGTGCCGTCGGTCGGTGGGCAGCGCTGGGGGCGCAGCGGGAACGGGCCGGGGTGCCCGGGCTGCCTCGGGCCCTGAGGGGTAGGGCTTTGTCGTCGGTCCCCGCCGCTGCCGGGCCGTTGGTGGAGAAGCAGGTGGTGGCGGGCGCTCCCCGACCCAGGGCCGGGAGGAGCCGGGAGAAGCCCGGGGCATGGGTTCCAGGCCGCGGGGGTCTCCGCGAGCAGCTCCTGCAGGTGCTGCCGAACCGGGAGTGCTTTGCCCCGCTGGCGCGGAATGTGGTTGGAGGCGGACGCCCCTTCCCACGCTGTATGAAAAGTGGGGAAATCACTGAGCCCCTGCAGCCGCAGCGTTTCCTCCGGGGCTTCATCGCAAACTCGGGACTGTGAAGGAGCGGTTTCCTCCCAGATCCGACCGCGGAGGGGTTCGGTGGACGCTGGCGTTGCTGGAGCAAGGGGACCCCCTACCCCGGGGGGAGCCGCCTGGGCTGGCCCGGAAAGAGCCGAAATGCCTGGGTTTGGCAGGTTTGTGCCGAAGGTGAGAATCTGTGGTATCACGTGCTGTCCGCAAGGCTAGCTCCGTGGCTCAGGAGCGGAGACGGCCAGCGCCCCGCTTGCCTCCAGAGAGCAGAGGCGCGCCGGGCGTCTGGAGCCAGATCTCCCACGATCGTTAGGTGGTGCCCAAACTGGTTCCGTGGTCCCAGGCGGCAGTCCCGGAGAAGGCACATCTCCCCCTTCCTCGTGCGACGGGACTCGTTCTCCACCTCTCCCTCCCCCGTCACGTGTTGCATCTGTTTTTCAGTGAAGGTGTAATTTCCGTGCAGCAAAACTCACCCTTGGAAGACTACAGGCTTAGAGCTTTTGCCAAATGCATATCCAGTCCCGTAACCACCAGTGCCATCGAGACAGGAGAAAAGCCCATCACCCCAAAGAGTCCCGGGCTGGGGAGAGAGACCTGTTGCCTGTCCACGTACTTCTGCCCTCGCAGAGCTTGGTGGCCGTGGCCTGGGACAGCGTGCAGCCCTCGGAGCCTGGCTGCTTTCGCTCAGCACCGTGCCTCTGAGGTCCATTTGTGCTGTTGGATGCGTCGGTCGCTGGTTCTTTGTTGCTAACTAATATTCCATTTTAAGAATGAGTAGCCATTGGCTTGGGCATTCTCCCATTGAGGAGCATTTGAGTTGTTCCCAGGTTTTGATGATGACAACTGCAGCTACTGAGAAACGTCTGCGTACTGTGTGTTTTTCTCTGTGTGATCTGTGTGATCGTAGGCTTTCATTTCTCTTGGGTAGGAATCTAGGCATGAGATCACTGGCTCGTGTAACTCGTGTGGGCTGAAGGTCATTGGAAGCCCCCGCATCCTTTTCAGGGTCAGTGGCAGCGAGGCACTCCTAAACATCGGTGGTTCTGTAGATTTGATTGGAGTAGCAGCGTGGATTGGTGCCTGTCCGCAGGGCTTACTGGAAAGTAGGTAAAAGGACGTCAGCCCCGGCAGATACATCTGCAGGATCCCGATGAAGTTTTACACTTCCTCTTTGGGTTTAAAATTAGCCTTCCTGAACCTGTTTGGGGCCGTGGTTTCCGCCAGTGAGTGACCAGATCGCCCGGATCTTTTTTTTTTTTTTAAGATTTTATTTATTTATTCATAGAGACACAGAGAGAGAGAGAGAGAGAGAGAGAGAGAGGCAGAGACACAGGCAGAGGGAGAAGGGAGCCCGACGTGGGACTCGATCCCGGGTCTCCGGGATCACGCCCTGGACCAAAGGCAGGCGCTAAACCCCTGAGCCACCCGGGCTGCCCAGATCGCCCGGATCTAAGTGAGGGAGCATCCACAGCGCACACCTTCTCCCTCCTCAGCAGTGCAGCTTCAGGCATGGAAATAGGCCACCGTGCAGCCTGGCCGGCCCTCCAGGGGACCCGACTGGGCGCGGGGCTGGACACGCGTCCCCCTGTGCGGGCTCCCAGGCACAAACACCATTCCTGCACGCGGGGCCCCCGAGACTCTGCTCGCGGCCGAGCTCAGGCACCTCGGGTGCTCGGGGGGCTCCCCACCTTGAGGTTGACCCATGCCAACAGCCCGCAGAGGACAGACGGATGCTCCTAAAACCGCTCCATGATCGGTGGTGGTTCCACTGGCGGAAAAGAAACAAAGGCGAGAAATTGTTTTGTCGGGTGCGGTGTGGGTATGTTACCAAGTTGTGCGGCCCCGAGGGCTGTCGTTCCAGACATTTCAGGTAATAAAAGGCGCTTATCGTTATGGTAGATGGTAAAAATTGATTTATCATATATCACAAATCAGCAGGATGATGAACTTCTTTTTTTATTGGGAACGGTTTCAAGTATGATGGAAAACTCTTTCTACACAGAACTTCTGATTTGTTGTGGAGAGGCCGATTTATTATACATATTTATTGCCTCTATTAACATCACAAAACATGCATTATTCAGAGAGGAACATTGGCAGTTTCCTAAAATGAAAATCTACGTCTTAGACAGCTTCTGTTTTCCTAAAGAGCCTTATCCACACACGCGTTGACTAGCTACATAGAATTAGGCCTGTTTCCTTTGATTTACGTAATAAACACATAGTTCCAGATCACGTCTCCTCCTTGGATGGTTCTGGATTATCTGTCATCCAGGAGGATAGTGAAATATTACATATTCGGGCTTTCAAGGTTCACAGCAGGACCTAGATATCATTCCGCCTTCATCTCGGGGAGCTTCTAGGCCAGACAAATGGGAAAGATTTCCTTGCCAGGTGGCAAGCACCCCTTTGTTCCCTGCGATGCCCATATACGATGTCCATGTGGTTAGGACCTGAGAGGAGAGTGTGTAAGGCTTAGGCGGGATTTTGTCTGCACAGCGAGCTCTGGCACAAAGCTAAAGATTGTTCTGTTCTAAACACAGAGAGCTTTTACTTTCTGGAAAGATTACTGAGCAGTTTAAAAATCACGCATGTGTATACGGCCACTTCCTGGAGCAGGTGGGGAAAGAAGCGCGTGTGGGTAAGAGAGTGTGCCTGGCTATGCTGGGTGAGCTAGGGGAGGTCCCTGTAGGGTGCTGATGGGGTGGGTCTCCTCTTTGGGGAGGGTGCCCACAGCAACTTGCCCACTGTTTGCTCAGAAACCTTAGATAGAGGGTACAGAAGGCCCCCAGAAACAACACCGGGTGACCTGGGGCCTGTAAAATGGCACTTTTGAAAGCCAGCCCACCTAGATTCAAGAAGGTTTCCTTGGAAGGGGCACCTGAGGGGCTCAGTCGGTGAAGCATCTGCATTTGGCTCAGGTGGTGATCCCCGGGTCCTGAGATCAAGCCCTGTGTCGGGCTCCCTGCTTAGTGGGAAGTCAGCTTCCCTGTACCTCTCCCCTGCTCCTGCTCGCTCACTGTGTCTCAAGTAATTAAATAAAATCTTTAAAAAAAATAAATAGAAAGAAGGGTTCTTGGGAATTGTAGTCCATCAGTAGAAGACACTTCTCCGAGGCCCTGCTTCCTGAGCCAGGAGCTGTCAGTTATGTCAAAAGTCTGGCTCTTGCTTAATTTTTTTTCCTGTCTTCCTCTTCCTCTGGCTTCTTGCTTAATTTTTTTTACTGTCTCTGCCTGGTTAAAGACAGCGAGCAGTTTGTATGGAAGGTCACTCCTGTCCCTGTTCACCATCGCAGATCTGTGAGCAGCTATAGCAGGAGGGGTGTTGGAGAACGTAATGGACAGGCATGCTCCCCTTCCTGCAGAGATAAGCTGCTGCCTTGAGGGGTACAGTAGAAAGTGCCTTCAGAAAATCACAGTGGAGACAAACCCCAGGGTCCACGGTGGATGAACAGATAAACAAAATATGCTGCATCCGTACAAGCAAATGTCGTTCAGCCTTACAAAAGGAGGGACATTCAGACGCGGGCTACTGCGTGGACGAACTTTGAGGGCCTGATGCTGAATGACATAAGCCAGACCCACAAGGCTCTGCTGACGTGAGGCACCTGGAGTCGTCAAGTTCACAGAGACACAAAAGTAGAACAGAGGTTTCGGGGCTCAGAGGGCGGAATGAGGACTAGTGTTGAGTGGGGCAGAGTTTCTGTCTGGGAAGATGAGAGTTCTGTCTGGAAGATGAGAGCATGGTGGTGATGTTTGCACAACAGTGTGAATTACTTAATGCCACTGACCTGTGCACTTAGAAATGGCTAAAACGGTACATTCTGTGTTACGGGTGTTTCACCACAATAACTCACAGTGTTAGAGGTAAGAAGTTTCATGTGTAGACTATTTCAGAGGAAGAGAAGAAAGCACCTGAATTCCACATGGATGTTATTATATTAAAGGACTTTTTTTTTTTTTTAAGATTTTATTTATTTGTGTGAGAGAGAGAGAGAGCAAGAGAGCATGTGAGTAGGGTTGGGGGAGAGGCAGAGGGAGAAGAAGCAGAGTTCCCACTGAGCAAGAATCTTAACTCGGCTTGATCCCAGGACCCGGAGATCATGACCTGAGCCAAAGGCAAGACGCCCAACCTCCTGAGCCACCCAGGTGTCTCTACATTCAAGGGCTTTTTAATAGAACTCTACAGCATTTGGGACAAGTCCTTGGCACACGCAGCATCATTTGTAAGCTAGATTGCTGTCTGATAAAATCCAGTTATTTAAAAAATTAAACAGAAAACAGCAGCCTCATTTGTAATAACAGTATATTGGAAACTCCCCAAATGTGCTTCACTGGATGATCGGCTCTGCAGACTGTAGTTGCATACCCTGGGGTCCCTCTCAGCATTAAAAAGGAATGAACTACGGATATGTGCCACAATGTGGATGAGTCTCCAGAGAAGTGTGCTGGCTAGCACAAGCCAGTATCAGAACAGTACGTGCTGGATGGTCCCATTTGAACTGGAAATGAGAAGACTGTAGCCATGGCTGCTAGGGGTTGGGGTGGCTGTAACTACAAAGGCGTAGTTTGGGGAGTTCTTTTGTGCTGATGGAAAAGTTCTGTCTTGACTGTGGCGATGATCATGCCTATGGACATACAGAATAAAATTATACATGCATAGATTAGACACACGCGCGTGCGAGCAGACACACACGCAGGTCAGAAGGTTTGCAATCTAGCGACAAGTCAATGAGAAGTCATTGTCTTGGTTTTGATACTGTAGTACAGCAAGAGAAGATGCCCCCCGGAGGAAACTCTGGATGAAGCAAACACAGGACTCTACTATTTTTGTGGCTTTCCATGAGTCCATAATAATTTCCAAATTATAAAATAAAAAATAAACCAAAAAATGTAATTTTGCACATCTGTTATCTGCATTTTTGCGTGTGTGTGTGTGTGAGAGAGAGAGAGAGAGTGGTCACTAATACAAAGACAGTCAAGACATTTTAATTAAATGTTGCAGGTCATTAGCCATCCTGTGGGCCCGGGCTCTGATGGGATACTCTTTTGTATAATAGATTTGAGTAACGGCCATATTAATTTGAAAATGGATGGCCATACAAACCTTCTGAGCCTTCTGGAAGCAGAAGAATAATGAAAAATCATCCGAAGGTGAATAGCACTGGTCTCATATCACTCAAATTTTTGCATCCTTGGGAGTTCAGCCAACGCGGGTGGACGTTGTACACTGCGCCCACCTCCTCCTGGGGAATTATCACAGGAAAGAATTCTGCTTTCGACTGGGGCTGTAGACACTGGGCAGCCTGCATTTTTACTGCAGATAAAAGCCTATGCGTGGCTTCTTCCCCACTCCTTTTCAAGTGAGTCTTAAAATGGTTTTGAAATAGCCCCCCTTATGGGGGCACCTGGCTGGCTCCATCAGTGGAGTGTGCGGCTCTTGATCTTGGGGTTGTAAGTTCGAGTGGGTATAGAGATTACTTCAAAATAAAATCCTTTAAAAAAGTAAAATGGGGAAGGGCAAGGAAAAAAAGGCCCCCTTACGATATTCAGCTCAAAGGATTCTATAACATGGATGTGGTCAGCCTAAGAGCGGTGGGCAGGTTTGAGGGTCTTATTCCATGGAGATACTCTGGCTGACTGCACATAACGCATTATCCAGAGGCTTCCAGCCTATTCATTACGGTCAGGGTTCTCAAGCACTCTGGACACTTGGGGCTGGGTCATTCTTTGTCCTCTGGGGCTGCCTGGTATGATAGGATGTTGAGCAACAACCTGGCCTCCATCCGTTAAATGCCAACAACACTCCTCCTCCCCTGTGTTGTCACAGCCAAAGATGTCTCTGGACTTTCCCAGATGTACCCTGGAGGGTGAAACCACCCCCAGTTGATAAGCACTGATGCAGATCCTTTAGTATAGGATGTTTTTCCTCCACTGGTTTTTTAGTAAATGGAGTTTTAATGGGATTCTGTTTCTTCACACTTTATCTTCTTGGGCTACGTTTTGATTCCTTTTGCTGCAGAACTCAAATAGACTTTAACAATGAGCAAAATGCAGTCTTCATTTTTATTAAAATTTTCCAGGGTATTTTTCCCCTCTAGGAAGGCGGAAGTCTGCCAAAGCATTCACCAGCAGATAATAAAATAATTGGGAGTAGCAGACTTTCCATCTGATTTTTTTAAAAAAACAAAAATTTTTCTTGGCTTCTAGCAAGGAGGTTAGATAATCAGGGACAGGGCGCTACTCTCAATATTTGTGAATAATTTTGTCGACAAAGGTGATTAAGCAGCTTTGCCCACCACCATTGGAGCCCCTGACAAATCACCCGGTAGGTTGCACTGTGTTTCCAAAGACCACTTCATGCCTTCTTATGCAAGACGCGTTTCCACAGATTGGGGAAATCATTTTAAAATGGTTCAGCTGTCTTAATTTAAACAAAAGTTCAGGGCTTGTTGTTCAGCTGAGTCTCTAAAAATGTATTTTGACTGAACTGGCCCCTTTTCCTGGCTAATGTGTGTCCCTGTTTAAAAAGAGGAGTTTTATGAAACAGTAAAGGCAAGCATTTCTCTGAGATATTGGTAGTCTTTGCTTTAGAAATAATAAAGGAAAGCATTACTTTCATCACATAATAAATAAGGAGGATCTGAATCATGTGTCCATATTACTACCGGGTAAAAAGAACCTTCGAAGTCCTGTGGAACAATAACAAGACACGCCTTCCTATCTCCCACAGACATAAGCAGCGTATTTGTGATGGGGTGTCAGGACCCCCCAGGAGCACCTTCAGATTCTATGGTTTGCTGAAAGAATTCACAGGACTTAGTAATGGTTATACTCACAGTTAATTACAGCAAAAAGATGTGGATCATAAGGGACAGCACACTTCGTGGTTCACAGTAGTGTGTGTTGTATATTTGGAAGTCGCTAGGGGAGTGAATCGTCGGTGTTCTCGCCACACCAGGTACGTGTAACTCTGTGGGGTGATGGAGTCCTAACTCACTGGATCCTGGTGATCATTTCACAACATATGTGGCTATGAGAGCATCACGTCGTACACCTGAAACAGACGCGATGTTGTCGTATGCCACTCCTGCCTCCATAAAGCTGAGGGGAGAAAGAAGCAATGAACATCGGCGTGGACGGGTGTGCCGTCCCCATGGACGTACGCGATGGCACCTCCTTCCCCCAGCAGCACGGACTGTCACACATGGCAAGTGTCCTAACCACCCGAGCTTTGGCATCCAGTGTTTCCATGGAGCATCCATCCTATAGGCCCGCAGCATCCGCTCAGGGACACCGGAAACTTGAGAAGCTGTGTGGCTGCCACTGCCACAGTCCCAAAGTTTAAATCTGGCTTGTGGTTGCTTATTTCTCATCTGTGCATTTGTGTGTATGTTGTACTTAAAAAATCAACAACAGGGCGCCTGGATAGCTCAGTCGGTTAAATGTCTGCCTTTAGCTCAGCTCATGATCCTGGGGTTCTGGGATCGAGTCCCACATTGGGGCTCCCTTTTCAGCAGGGAGCCTGATTCTCCCTTTGCCGCCCCCACCCCATGAATAAATAAAATCTTCAAACAAAGAAACTGAAAACCGTTGGGGTGAGTAAGTAGCTGGAGAATGTGATACCCATGCCTTTCATTTAGAAAAGAATAAAACATTCCCCTCGCTGGCTTTGTGGCATCAATAATTCACACTCCTCCACTGAATAAGCATATCCGTGTTCCCTTTGCACAATACACGGTGTGGGGCGCCCATCCTCAGTTCACGCTCCCGTGCACGTGAACGGTTTCCTTACAGACCCTCTCGTGGTGGTGCTCGTCGCACCCGAGCTCGTCTTCATTCTGAACGGGTGTAATGTCCTGAGCCGTTGTTTTGGTTCGATTGTGATTCCGCTTAGAGTGACCAGATGGATCGTGAAGCTGCTCTTCCCCGTGTCCCGGACGGTCCCATCCACCGCGGCCACCCCGGTTCCCGGGCAATTGCAGTTGCACGATCTTTCCTGAGTTTACTGTCCTAACCTGCGTGTGTGAACGCTAAGATGCAAGACCGCCCATTCTCGCGCTTCCTGATCGGTTAGAGGGCAGAAAGCATCGGAATGGAAACCGCGTCGTCGTTTATAAGTTGTTTAAAGATGGGTCTGGCTCGATCGGCCAAACCATTCCGTCGGCATTAACATCAAGAAAACTAGCGATTGTGGGGAAGATGCCTCTGGCGTGGAGGCTTCCTGCTTCCACGGTTGGTGACGGCGCGAAGTCCCCGATGGCGCAAGTTCCCTTTTCAGCGAAGACGCCGCGGGCCCTTGCGAGGTGCCTGTCTCCCCGCGACTACAGCTGGGCCGCCCGCTCCCCGGGCCTGAAGAGCGGCCAGCGGTCGCGTATTTTATTTCCTGCCAACTTCCCGCCTCTCCCGTTCCTGCTTCCAGACGGATGAGCACGTCGTCTGGGCTGTCGGGCGCGACCGTGTCCCTGTCCTCCCACGTGACCGTGTGTTTCTTCACTGGTGCCTTCCCTACCCGCTCCATAAATGCCACGGCCCCCGAGGACGTCCTTCTTTCCCCCCCACGTCATGTCTGAGGTCAATTGGCTGCCTTTTCCCCCAGCCCAGGGGCCCACCCAGCCCCTCCGGTGCCTTCCAGACTGTTTTGGGTGCATAGCTCCCAGGCATTCCTTAATGGAAAATCCCACTGAGCCCCAGTGGCTCAGCGGTGTAGCGCCGCCTGCAGCCCAGGGCGTGATCCTGGAGACCCCGGATCGAGTCCCACGTCGGGCTCCCTGCATGGAGCCTGCTTCTCCCTCTGCCTGCGTCTCTGCCCCCCCCCCCTGTCTCTATGAATAAATAAATAATCTTAAAAAAAAATCCCACTTCCTACCATTGCCATTTCCTGACCCCTGACCACCCCCATCGAACGAACAACTCCACCTTTTCTGTAACCTTCCAGAGTATCTTTCCTCTTACCTCCGTTTTCATTTTTCACCCACTGTCCACCAGCCAGGCACTCCTCATATCTTGCCAGGGCTGTTTCCGTTGTCACGGCTTTGCCATAGTCACGGAGCTAACATTTATTGAGCACCTACGGTGTGCCACGCACGATTCTAAGGACATGACGAATAAAACCATTAACCCGTCGGAAGCAGATACAGCTGCATTTACGTGTCCAACGGGAAAGCCCAGGCCTGGAGTGGACATTGACCTGCTCAAGTCCCGTCGCTGGAAGTCCTAGAGCTAGGATTCAGAGCGGGCCACCGGGCTCCAGAATCCTCCTCTTTTATTTTATTTTATTTTTTCAAAAGATTTTATTTGTTTATTCATGAGAGACACAAGCAGAGGGAGAAGCAGGCTCCATGCAGGGAGCCCAATGTGGGACTCAATCCCAGGATCCTGGGATCACGTCCTGAGCTGAAGGCTCAACCACTGAGCCACGCAGGTGTTTTGAATCTTCCTCTTTTAAACAGTTCTTCTTGGTTCTGTTAAGTGTGATCATCGATTCACTTTCTGACCTGAAACTCTGCCTTCCTGGAATGGACCCCACTCAGCCCGGACCCTTTGTCATTTTTGTATGTTGCTGAATGTGGTCTGTTTATACCGTGTTTGATACATTCGCGTTTATCTTACTGGGAGAAACTGGGGTGTCCTGTACCTTTTTTAATGTCCTTGTCAGTTGTGGGTATCAGGCTTTGCTGGCCTCATCAAACAAGTTGACCGACCCAGAATTGCTTTCCTGGGGACCTTTTGGCCCTATTCCTGAGGCCAGATCTCTCCTCTGGATCCGGGTGGAAGGAATTTTCTTTCAAGTTTAGATACTTTTGTGTCTGTCGCAGCTCTTTGTGCCGTCTTTATAGGAGAGAAGCAGCCTTTACATGAGATTTAGTGTGCAGGCCCCTGTGCAGGCCTCTTAGCGGAATGTGGGGCCCTCCCCCCGTACCTGTAACCCAGAGTGTGTGCCCAGTGCATGTTCTTCACGTCTTTCTCCCTTGGCAAGTGTCTGTGGCCCTCCATGTCTCAGTGCGTGTTTGCCAGCCTCAGCTGTGTGTATCCCATCTGTAGCATGTTGGGCACATTTTATTAAAATTGATGAGTATTTTTCATAAGTTGAAACAGTTCCTTAGATGTGCCAGGCAGTTGGATTTGCACGATATACACGAAAATAAATGACTTAGATACTAAGATGTTTGTCCCTGTGCTACCTCAACTGACTGGGGTACTGTCAGAGGGTGTGGGTGCCAACAGGGAGGCCTCGCCGTCCTGGGATAGAGCAGCCGTCGTGGTCTTCATGCCCTGGAATCTCCCGAGGGTTGTCCTTTGCGTGGTGGCACCGTGCTAGGTGCTAGGGTGGGAAGGGCAGACGAGAAGAGGGAGCCTTCCCCCTCCTCCTCGCCTAGGAGGGCCATCTGTTGGAGGCTGCTAAGTGTAACATTGCAAGTGTGTGCGGAGGGAGCTCGACCCCCTGACAGGGCACAGAGAGGAGGTGGCGTGGAGCTGGGTCTTGAGCTAGGATTTTTCAAGCAAGTCAAGGGACAGAACGTTGCGAGCCCAATCCAGAAGGTGGGTCAAGGAAGGCCCTGAGACTTAGCAGAGGGTTCAGGGAGTAGGAGCCACCTTGGTGAGAGGGACAAGAAAATACTGGGAGGTTGGGCTGGCCACACGTTCGTGGCAGGTGGAAACACTCGAGCCCTGTGCATTTGGAAGCCGTGGATTCCTTTCGTTTGGTTTAACTGAACAAAATTTTGTATTTTATTTAAATTCAGTTAATTAACATACAATGTATTATTGGTTTCAGAGGTAGAGTTCAGTGATTCATCAGCTGCATGTAACACCCAGTGCTCATCACATCACCTGTCCTCACCCAGTGACCCCGTCCCCCCACCTCTGCTCCAGCAAACCTTGGTTTGTCTCCTGAGTTAAGAGTCTCTTAGGATTTCTCTCCCTCCCTGATGTTGTCTTACTGTATTTTCCCTTTCTTCCCCTATGTTCATCTGTTCAGTTTCTTAAATCCTACATATGAGTGATTTTGTATTTGTATTTGTCTTTCTCTGATTGACTTACTTTGCTTCATATAGTTCCATCCATGTCATGAAATCTTGCAAATGGCAAGACTTTACTCTTTGATGGCTGAGTAATATTCCATTGTGTGTCTGTCTGTCTATAACACATCTTCTTTTTCCAGTCATGTTGATTCCTTTTTGAAAGTAAACCCAGAGGTAGTGTGAGTAAAGGATGAGTGAACACGGGAGAATCTACCCAAATGGTGGCTATTGAGACTACTTACCAAGCGGGGGACATGCCTTCTGTTGTGTGAGGTAAAGAAGCGGGGTACAGAATTGTATGATCGCAAGAATTAACATAAAAACTAATTGGCACAGAGAAAGGGGCTGACAGCAGCCGTATCAGGTGTAGAACCAGAACCATGGGAGTTACTTTCTCCGTCTTCCAAATCGCTTTCTCTGTTTTTCCCAAAGTCATACGTTAGTTTTTAAGGTTTAAAAATTTTTAATGCCGCTCTCCATTGTGAACCTCCCCGGCTTGGCCTCCAAGCTCCTACGGTTTGCAGATTTCTGAATGTCGAGTCCCCGGGGTTCAGACTGGCGGGGGCTCTGGTGCCAGCAGGTGGCACGTCTGCGCCTTGCGTTTCTGCACATCCTTCTGGAGGCTTCTGACGCTTCCCACCACAGAGCCCTGTGAACCCGGGCGGGACAGCGGCCTTCCTCGCCAGGCCGCCTCTCCCCAGCCAGTTGTTGGCTCGGGAGGAAGTAGCGACGTTAGTTTATAACCTGACTAATGCCTTCCCCTCCTGGATGTTTCCCATGTTGAGAGGATATTAAAATCTTGGCAGGGCGCGCGGTCTGCAAAAGTCAGAGGCCCGCGCTGTACTCAGCCGCCACCCTTGGGGTCCGGGCCAGATGTTATAAGTGAAACCCTATTTTAACGAGGCCCTTCTGGTATTTCTTTTGGGCGCCATCCAAGACAGTTCCATTTTACACCAAAGTCCATGTTATGGCGGGTCATCTAGAACAGGTCTGCAGCCCATAAAGATGTTCTCGCTGCATGCGGTTTTCTGTGGCAGGATGTCAGAGCAAAAGGAGAGAAAGTGAGGGCTGGGTCTTAAGGATTTTTTTTTTTTAAGTTAAAAAATATCGTGAAGCTGATATGAACACGTGCAGCGATTGAGACTGTAAAATCGAAAAGAATTCTCGACATAGTTTTATGCTTTTCACCATGGGTAATAGGAGAGTTTACATATAAGAATTGCTTCTTGGGCAGAAAACGTAACGCTCCGGTGAGACTCATCCATCACTTCCGAAAAGGGGAAGTGAACCGACAGCAAATGAGCTTCCAGAGATGAGGGTATGTGATTTTTACTCTCCCGCCTTTTGTGTTGACGGCTTCCAGCTCCATGTGCATGTGTCTGGTTTTTCTGCCCCAGCTCCCACGTCCTCACCCTTGGCCTCCCTCCCATCTGTATTTTTTTTTAAGATTTTATTTATTTATTCATGATAGACATCGAAAGAGAGGGAGAGGCAGAGACACGGGCAGAGGGAGAAGCAGGCTCCATCCAGAGAACCCGACGCAGGACTCGATCCCAGGTCTCCAGGATCAGGCCCTGGGCCAAAGGCAGGCGCCAAACCGCTGAGCCACCCAGGGATCCCCCCATCTGTATTTTGATCAGCGCCCGCCCCCCCTTCAGTCACCCCGATCCCGCACTGAGAGGACGGCGGGCAGGGTGCCAGGCAGCTGTGCTCCTGCTGCGGACCCTTTGCGAGCCGGGACACGCGGACCTGCCGCGAGTGGGGATGTTCCAGGCATGTCCGGATTCGGAGATACCGAGGAGGTGCCAGGTCAGCTGGCAGCACATGGTCCTGTTTCACGGTGACTTGTAAGATCCGTGCTCTGGAGCCCGCGAGGTCGGATGGGCGTGCGGTCATTTCCGTTCCGTTGCTGCCCAGCGAGAGGCGCCCCCCCGGGTCCCGGCCTCCGGGAGTTGGGGGGATCCATCCCTCTCCGGGGCGGGAGCCTCTCCTGCTGTGTGGCCGCTCGGGCACCCCTGTGACTTCCGGTCGTCTGGGTTTGGCGGGACACCGCGGTCATCTTAGCCTCTACGCGGACTTTCAGAGGAGAAAGGGACCGGGAGTCGTTTCACTCCGCCTGTTCGCTGGGCGGGTGGCGGGCGGCCCGTGTGGACAGACCCCCTCGCGCCCGGGAAGGGGCCGTGGGCGCGGTGGCCGCCGGCTGGGCTGAACGTGTAGTGCGGATGGCGCGGAGATGGCGAGATGGCCCGCTGCCTCTTTCTCACAAGGCACCATTCGGAATGAGTAGAGGTTTCTTTTTTTCTTTTTCTTTTTCTTTTCCTCTTTTCTTTTTTAAAAGATTTTATTTATTTACTCATGAAGGGGGGGAGGCAGACACAGGCAGGGGGAGAAGCAGGCTCCATGCAGGGAGCCTGACGTGGGACTCGATCCCAGGTCCCCAGGATCACACCCTGGGCTGCAGGCGGCGCTAAACCGCTGGGCCACCCGGGCTGCCCAGAGTGGAGGTTTCTGAGCGGCTTCCAGGGTTCCACAGTGTGTGGTTAAGGGCGCAGACTCGGGACCCACACGGCCACCTCCTCGCTGTGTGCCCTTGGGGGAATCACTGAACTGCTCTGTGACTCAGTTTCCCCATCAGTAACATGGAGGTCATAAGCCTAACTCCTAGGTTGTTGCCACCTCTGAGCTACTGCGTTTATTTTTTTATTTTTATTTTTTTATTTACGATAGTCACACACACACACAGAGAGAGAGAGAGAGGCAGAGGGAGAAGCAGGCTGCAGGCAGGGAGCCAGACATGGGGCTCGATCCCGGGTCTCCAGGATCATGCCGCAGGCTGAAGGCGGCGCTAAACCGCTGCGCCACCTGGGCTGCCCCATAATCGTTTTTAAATCCAGGTATACACACGGCCATACACACATCCTCTTTGGTGCTTTTCTGAACCGTTGCTTGAACGGCAGGCAGAGGTGTTTAAAGACTGTTCTCCTTCTCTTACGCTTGTGCTCAACCCTTAATTCCCGTCCTCCTCCAGCCGTCTTACTCTGAAAGCAGCAAGGACTCAGTTTTGTTCAGTGTCTCCTCGCCCCTCCTTTCCATCAGCCTGAGTGGTTCTCTTAGCCTTCCTTGAGTTTTCTTGATGTACGTCCATCTGCAGCTGCGGAGGCTGCTCTGCCTGTTAGGAAGGGAATCTGGAAGGGCTTCCTCCCTTCTAGAAGGTTCCACCTTCCCAGAAGTCAGGAGGTGCAGATGAATGGAGGCCACTGCCCAGTGACTGGGTAACTGGGTGACTGGTGACCTTGGACCAGCAGGAGGGCAGCCCCTCCCTCCTGCCAGGACAGGCGAGACTTCTGTGGAGCACAGAGGCCTGGCCACACCCATGACCACTGAGCAGGTGTCAGTGGTGGTGACAGGGGTTCGGGAGCTGGCTGTTGGAACTGGGCCCAGTTCCGGCTTTGTTACCCAGAGCCTCCCATGTGCTGCAGGCTGTGGGGCACGGGCCTGGCCTCCAGCCGTTAGATGCTATAGCACCCCTCCACGCACGCACATGCACGTGCACACACAAACACATACCCACACACCCAACACACCCACACACCCCCAAACACATATACACACACTCCTGGGGCAGCCAAACACACATGCCCATATCCTACACACACCCCTGGGGCAGGTACACAAACACACACACTCCATATACATCTACACATACACCCCACACACACCCCTGGTGGAACCAAACATACCCCACACCCGTGCACACAACCCAGCAGCCCCCCACACACACACACTCACACTCCCTGCAGACACAGCCCTCCCCCGGGGCAGCCAAAACTGTTTGTGGCCATTGCCCACGTGTGTCCCTGGGGGCCGGAGTCGTCCGCTCTTGGGAACCATGAACCGCCGTTCTAGAGCGAGCCCAGAATGAGCAGAGTCACTGTGCAGGGACGCAGGAGGCGGGTTCGAGCTTTGGTCACAGAGGCAGCGGCTCCCCCCGTGTCAGGGTGACTTCCGGGCCGTGCTCAGCTGGGGAGGTGTCGGGGGTGCGGGGGCCTGGCCCGGCCGCAGGCTCTCGAGAACGCCAGACCCGTCGAGGCGGGTCAGCCACGTGACCGGGAGGGCTTCGTGTTAGGGCGCGTGGTGTCCGTAGATCGGTGGGCCACTGCCCGGCACAGAGGACGCTCTCCCTCGCCATCCCCGCCCCGTCACCCCCACGTTGCCAGGTGTCACGGAGGAGCATCTTGTGCCTCTGGGCCGCCCTAGCAAAGTCGCACATGCCGAGTGGCAGAGAAGCAGCAGACGCGTTGAGTTCTCAGTCCCAGTAAAACTTTATTTGCAGCTACAAGCGGTGGGCCAGACTTGGCCTGGGGGCCTCTCTCTGCCCTCCGCTTGATCCAGACAGTTAGGGTTCAGCACGCCCCTTGGCCTTGGGTGGCTGTCTACATCCAAGTATGCACGTTCATTAAATATTTAATGAAGAGCCTGCTCTTGAAGATGCCTCAAATTGGAGCCCTTGGCATTTGTTTCAGCTGAAGATGCAAAACCACCCTCACCGCTGCCCGGGTAGGTATTACACGTCTGCTTTTCTCTGCCAGGTAAGCAGTACTTTTTAAGGGCCAGAGAGTGATCATTTAGCAGGTTTTGCTGGTGGATCGGGCCGCCATTAGCTGGACAGAATGGTTCGGTGTTCAACTAACTCAGGTGGTTTGTGAAGCCGTTTGCGAAAGAGGTATGGTCGGCGGTGTGGTAATTGCAAGAAACGGAAAACACGTACTTGGTTTTAAATCTATTTTTATTGCCTAGTTGGGCGAGACAAATGCATGTGCACGCTCTTTTCCTCCCTCGTGAGGAAAACAGAAAGGACTTTACCCTTGGAGGTCTTGCCTCACTTTGTAGAAAATGTAGCGCTTATTTTAAACCTTTCCCGGTTTGTCACATTTCTCACGGTTACACCCTTTTTCTCCCCCTTGGAAACACTCTCGCCTCATCTGGTTGTTCCTCGTTACCGTGTGTTTGGTGAATTCTCTGACCAAGCGCATATAGACGGTGTCTTGGTCCTGCTCTTCACTGGCAACTGTCCACCCGTTGTGTTTATAAATCAAGCGGAAATGTGAGTCGACTGTAGATAGTGTCCTCTGGGGGGTTCGGTTTCTCTAGGTTACCGGTGATCGGCCATGGCAGGGTCAATTAGGCAGTATCTGGAGACGCTGTGCGTCGTCATGACCCAGAGGAGGTGCCAGCAGCATGCAGGGGGCCAGGGGTGCTGGTCAGCGGCCTACAACACCCAGGATGGCGCTCCCCACAACAAGGAATGAGCTGGCCTCACTGTCCGTCATGCCACAGCTTGAGAGATTCAGCAGGGATACCTCTTACTAAGTAGGGGACAGGCCTGCTGGCTTCGGTCACGACCCCAGACTGGCTGAACGTTGGACACCAGGGACGCTAATGCGTTGCCCCCGCACAGAGCTTTCCTCGAGGTACCACCGAGCTCTCTCTTCTCCCTCTTAACAACTTCCACATCTGCCATTGGGCCAGTCCTGACTGTTTCCATCTCTGTCGTTGACATAATGAGCTTTATTCCTACTGCTGTCCCCTTGGGAGGAAGAAGAGCTGCAGGAAACCTGAGGAGGCACTTATTAGCCTCGGAGTCCAGTTGGGAGGAGTGGGGCGCTGGTGGTGGAGGCTGGGCCAGTCCCGGCGGAGCAGCATCCTGCCTGGAGGTGTCAGTCTCCCCAGATGGCGCCTTACGCAACACGTTGGCGCACGGCAGGGCTCCAAGAACCAGGGCCTAGGAGAAAGGGCTCAAGCAGGCCTTGCATACGTGGTCAGTGGGCCTCCCCCCTTCCACGATGAATGCGTGTCGGGTCTACAAAATATCCGAGTGACCGTTTCGTCCGGTGTCATCACTGCACAAACGAGGATACGTCAAGAAGGAATGTCTCCACTGGTCCGTGGTCTTCTATACGTTCAAAAATGTGTGCAGGCCTGCTGCTCTCACATCTGGTTCTCCCATTAGCTCCTTGAGGTACTTTTTATCCCCACACCATAGAAAAGGAAACAGGGGCCCAGCCAAATGAAGTGAGTTGGCCCAGGCACTCATTGGGGGATCAAGGATGGACCCAGTGGTCCAGATTGTTCCTGACATTCTCTGCACCTGGCCCTTCTGCTTGCCTCGATGAAATCAGGTTGGCTAGAAGCCACGAGGAAAGTCTTCAAAACAAATGGATTAAAAAAAATCATTGAGGGATGCCTGGGTGGCTGAGCATCTGCCTCCAGCTCAGGGCGTGATTCCAGGTCTGGGGATCGAGTCCCGCATCGGGCTCCCCACGGGAGCCTGCTTCTCCCTCTCTCTGCCTCTCTCTGTGTCTCTCATGAATAAACAAGCAAACAAGTCTTTAAAAAACAAAAAAGCCATTGATTCAGAGGCCACTCGTGGATTCGCCTGGAGAGGAAACGCGGCTCACGGAAGTTCATAAGCAAATAGGAGACTGTCTCTGCAATGCAAGGGAACATGGCCAGGTGCCGGGCATGGTTTTCTGTTCCCTCCAGGAGAGGACACGAGTTGTCACCACCGACGCTCAAGGTCCCGGCACTCTGTGCACCTCTTCGCTAGTCCTTGTTTTGCTTCGGTGGGGCCGGGCCTGCGGTGCCTCTCTCGGCCCCCGCGGCCTTCACCCCGCGGCCACCTGGCCTCACTCGGGGGGCTTCCTCGGGCCTCGGGGGCCAAACCGGGGCACCCCTGTACCCCCCCGGACATCGTGGAGCTTTGGGTCAGAGTTGGGCTTACCCCTCGTCCCCTGCAGGCTGCGCTGCCCCCACAGGGCCGCCGGTGCCACCCCGGGACGGAAGGATCTGGAGCGGGCGCTGCGGGCGCCGTGGGTGCCGCGGGTGCTGCGGGTGCTGCAGTCCCGGAGCCTGCAGTGGCAAGCGTGCCTGTCACGTGCGCCGCCCCCGGGCCACCTGCGGCCTTGGCCGCTACCCGCCTGCGCCGGCCCCCCTGCCTGAGGCAGCAGCGTGCTCGGGGTCCGCCGTCGCGTGGCCGGACGCCACGGGAGAGCGTGAGGGAGGGAGGGCCGTCGGCCGTGTTGGCCTCCCCCAAGTTGTTACGCTGGACTCCCAGCCCCCGTGATGGCATCGGGAGGGGGCGCCCGGGGGGGGGCTCCGGGTGAGGACCGCCGTCCGGGAACCAGAAACCGGCCCTCACCGGCCCTCAGTGTGTACCGAGATCTGGGACTCGGGCCTCCGGAACCGCGAGACGAGGTGTCTGTCTGTCTGTACGTCCCCGCCTGCCGCTGAGCCCCGAGGCTTGACCTCCCTGCGCGCCGTCCCCGCGTCACGGACCGGACCCTCCTCGCCGGGGCCCTTGCGGGCGGCGCGGCCTGGCGGGCTGGGAGTGGGGCCCCGCTGCCCGGCTTTGAGGTGTGAGGGGGCGGGGCCTGCCGGTGACCCCGGATCTCGAGACCGCCGCACCCCGGGTGGCAAAGCACAGGGCTCGGGGAGGCCCGAGCGGGTGCTGGCAGGTGCCTGCGGTGTGCATCAGCCCTGCGTGGGGTGGGCCCGCCGCGCGCTTTCTCGAGAGAGCAGGAGACCCAGTGTCCGGCCCTGTTAGCCGCTCAAGACACGGACGGAGAACGGGGGGCCCCCGAGTGGGGCCAACGGCCAGGAAGAGTTCAGAGTTCTTCAGAGGCCGAGATCACTGTGGCCCCGAGTGCAAGGCGAAGGTTCCAGGCAGGGGGGAGCCGGGCCCCAAACTACGTGGCCCCGCTCCATCCTCTGACCTAGGCCTTGCCTTGTCTGCACCTTCCCTGCACCTGGCCTGTAAAAGCATGGAGGTAAGGCGTCTGGCATGGCACAGGCCCAGGGGGTGGTCACTGGTTAACTGGGGGTGCTGGTTCTGTGGTGGCCCGAGGGGTGGGGGAAGGGTAGGAGACGGGAGGCAAGGGAAGGCCAGAGGGGAGGCCCTTGTAAAGTGCCCTTGCTGCTGGCCTTGGGAGAGCGGAGGGGGTGGGGGGCAGTAGGGGCCTCGGGGGCCTCTGGGGGCTGGTCTCGGGTGGCTCACGTGGGCACGGCGGTTACATAAGGAGGTTGGAAGCCTCTATGCGGCCGATTGTAACAGTAACGGTTGCTGACACAGGACTCGAGGAAATAAGTAAAGCACACGTTTTAAATATTCCTCATAATCGGGCACTGGGGGACGAGCGGCGGGTTGGGGAGCAGCAGACAGTAGGCAGAAAAGGAGAGGACCGTGCAGACACAACGGCCTTTCCTGGAGGAACAGTCCCATCTGCTGGGCACTGCGTTTATTGCAACGGCTGGTCGTATTTTGCTCAAGGGAGGCGGGGAGCCAATGATGTGGAATCTGATGGAAACTGGGGCCTGGGCGATGCCCATCAGTCTGGCTTCTGAAGGCGGAATGCTAGCGGTGTGGGTGGCCTCGCAGGCCGACAGTGGGGACACCCCGGAGCCCTGCGCAGCCCACCAGCATGTAGGATGAGCCAGTGGTGATGGGACGTGCTCGCGGAGGAGATCCCCTGGGAGCGGGATTCTGGGGCCGCCCCCACCCCCCCTGCAAGGGAACGGGTGGACAGAGCTGAGGACAAACTACAGCAAGGGGATAACCCTGAGACCAGTCGAATGGGTCCAGCGTTGTGGGACCGGCAGCGTGTAGCCGCATGCGCTGTTGCCGTGGGTGGTGGGCGGGGTGTCCTGCAGGGCAGCTAGCGGGTTCGCCCCCACGGCAAGCGCTGCCTTCTGTCTGCCTGACGGACGGACCTTGTAGACAGTGCAGGAGTTCAGAGCCACATGCTGGGAGTGCCCCTGGCCCCGCGCCACCTGCAGCCCGGAGCTGAGCACAGGGGGCTCTGTTACCCCTAAGGCCTGCATCCCCCAAGGATTCCCAGCTCCCGGACACCCCTGGCCGCCCCAGACCGAGGTGGCTGATGGTACCCCCAGCAGACAGAGCTGCCCCCCTGCAGAGAAGGCCTGTGGCAGCTGGGAACTCCAGCCACAGCGTGTCCCCTGACTCTTGGAGGAAGGGCCACTGCCGGTACCCGATGGGTCCCCACGTGGCTCCCCACACCCTGCCCCGCCTGCTGCCTCCCTTTCTTGGTTACATGCAGTAACCATCCTGACGAGGGTTGTGAGCCAGCATCTCACAGCCAAGGCGGAAGTGCCAATTACTCGATAAAGTGACTCAAGCCACCCAGTCAGTCCAGAATGTTCTCGTTTTCCTTGGATGCTTGATCGTGTGGTGGCTCGGCGCCCCCTGCTGCGAGCACTCGAAGCCCGGCCACAGGAAGGCGCCCCGTGTGCGCCCAGCAGGGCCCGGGGTGCGGGGTGAAAGGAGTGGTGGGCACGCGGGAGGGAGCCCGGAGCTGCCCCTCGGGCAGCAGAAACATTTAGCGGGGGGCTCCCGGGGGGTCAGGCGATGGCTCAAGGCATGATCCGGGTGTCCTGGGGCCGAGCGCCGCGCCGCGGGGAGTCTGCTTCTCCCTCCGCCTCTGCTCTTGCTTGTGCGCCCCCCCATCAAATAGATAAATTAAGTATCAAAGTATCAAAAAAATTAAGTATCAGAAAAAAAAGGAAACATTGAGGCAGGGCCGACGGTGCTGTGTTTTGCTGTTTAAAACAGGGAACCTGCTCCACCTCTAAAGCCGTGCGTCCGTCCCCTGCGCGCAGGGCCTCCTGTCTCTGGGCCCGTTCCCCCCGCTTCACCCCACACCTGTAGGTGGGCGTCCCACAGCCACGGCTGCACCCCCGCCCCGCCCCCGGCTAATTAGGAGCATTTGTACCACCTCTGGGTCTCAGTGGCCGCGCCTCCCGCCACCCTTCTCTTCAGGCCTCACGACCCCCTTTGCCCCGTGTCTCCCGCTGCAGGTTTTTCCCACTCGGCGTTCACGTTCGGTATTGAGAGCCACATCAGCCAGTCCAACATCAATGGGACGCTAGTGCCGCCGGCGGCCCTCATCTCCATCCTGCAGAAGGGACTGCAGTATGTGGAGGCCGAGATCAGCATCAACGAGGTACGTGCGCTCGGGGCGCGGGCGGCGGCCTGGTCCCCGCCGGACAGGACAGCGGGGCCCGAAGCGCTCGCAGCCCTCGTGGCCGCGACGCCTGCTCCGTTCCTCCTGCTGCGGCAAGCCTGTCGTGCTCCGCTTTGTCTTTCGCCTCTACAGACTTTGAAAGTAACAGATCCTGTAGCGTGTCCCCTGTGTTCCTCCAGCAGTTCCCATTACCCCATCTTTGCAAACACCCGAATTTCCACCCGCCCTGTGCACATTGTTCCCTGACGGTGGCCGTCGCCTCCTTCCTCCTGTTAGATTGGGTGCCC
Organism: Canis aureus; assembly: GCF_053574225.1. NCBI lineage: Eukaryota > Metazoa > Chordata > Mammalia > Carnivora > Canidae > Canis > Canis aureus. Next base: position 118,078,814 of record NC_135649.1, on the reverse strand, counting down.
GGAGGCCGTGTTCCCCAGCCCCTTGAGGCCCCATCGGGTCTCTTTTCCCCACAAAACAGTCCAGCGTGGGGATGGGAGCGCGTGACCCTCAGGCCCCCGCCAGCGCCCAGATCGTGTGACCCTGCACTTCCATTTCCCCGTCCCGTGTCCACCTCTCCAACCTGTCGAGAAGCCCTCATGGCTCCTCGTGCTCAGGTCCAAATTCCAACACGTCTCGAGGTGAGTGGGACGTCTTATTTGTGACCTTGATTTGCAGTCATTGAAAAGTGGGGCAGCATGCTTTAGAGTCTAAACTAGGAGGTGTCCTCACTACCCTGGGCCGTTACTGCCTCTGGCTGAGTAGTGGTCCGTTTGAGGCGTGAACAGCTGAAGGAAGGTGACACCCCGTATCACCCCACTTGGTCAACAGCGGCCATGCCACGGCCAGAACCGCAGCATGAAGGTGGCTGATGAGGTGACCAGCTATTTGTTGACACATTTTTGGGGGGTTTCTTATCGTTTCTGTGTTTTCAAATACGATATTGTATCGTGGCCCCAAGTCAGCTGGGTCACATTTCAGGTAGATGGTGTCCCGCTGAGACTCATGCCATCCGATTTTTCCTAATCTCTGAGGTAATTCCAGTTCAGAACGTGCAAACACATGGTTGCACATCTCGCAGCCTCAACCCCGAAGCACTGATTTTTCGTGTGACTCTTCTATTCGGAGCGGTCTCTAAGGAAAGAACTTCCTCCCTCGTTTTTAAGTGTGTGTGGAAATTTTGTCATTGCCGATAGAAGCCAGAGAATCACAAGACGTTGGCTAAAATATGCGTGGGAACTAAACGGTGCTGCTGGCTGTGTCTCATGATATTTAGTGTGTACCCTGGGCCCAAACGGCAGCAGCTGCATATTTTATTAAGTGGGCTGGACAGGTGCAGGGGCCCCAAAGCCTGAAGGTGCCGGAATCTCTCACTGGGCCTTGAGGTTTCCGGGAGCTACCTCTCCCCGACGAGAGTGAAGCTGTTCACAGACGTCCCACACTGACCGTAGCATCGGGGCAGGGGGGCCCCAGCCCTGGCACTCGGCACATGGGGGCCAGATGAGTGTTCGGTGGGGCGTCCTGTGTCCCCGGGGGTGTTGAGCCCCGTCCCCGGTCCCCCAGGCCATGTGTCGTCCCCCCCCACCCCGCGCCCACACTGGATTGCCGGGCATCACTCCGAGCACCCAGGCCTGCCAGTCCCCTGCGGCACCTGCTGCCACCGGGGCTGACAGCGGCCCCCGGCTCTCTCCCCAGGATGGCACGGTGTTTGACGGCCGCCCCATAGAGTCCCTGTCCCTGATCGACGCTGTGATGCCCGACGTGGTGCAGACACGGCAGCAGGCCTTCCGGGAGAAGCTCGCGCAGCAGCAGCAGGCCAGTGCGGCGGCAGCGGCGGCGGCGGCGGCGGCGGCAACAGCGGCCCCGGCGGCCCCGGCAGCTGTTGCCCAGCAGCACCCACCAAAGAACGGGGAGGCCGCGGTGAACGGGGAGGAGAACGGAGCACACGCAATAAGTACGTGCGGGGCTCGGGGGTGGCGAGCTTCCGGCGCCTCCTGTCCGGGCTGCGGGGGGTGGAGAGCTCCCCGAGCATCGCCCGCCGTCCCTGTCCGGGCTCTGCTGGTGGGCACGGTGGGCGTGGAGAGCCTCGCGCACCTTGCATCGAGACCCTGGGCAGGGCGGCCTTTCCGCGCCTACACGTCCTGCTAGGCAGAGAACTCCTCTAACAGCCAGATGTACGTGTGATTCTTGTCCGATGGCAGAGGGTTTCGTTGGCGGAGGCCCCTGGTCCCTCGCACGGCCCTCTGTGCCGAGCCGGTGGGGCCAGCACCCGGGGTAACCGGCAAGCTCAGGGTTAGGGTGACGGCCCCGGGCCGCAGACGGCAGGCATGGCCTGACGCGGTCTTCTCAAAATGCTGGGCTCTCCATCTCTGGCAGGTGATTGCCCTGAAGGACGAGGCCGATCAGAGAACCCAAATTTCTACCCAGAGAACCTGGCTCCACTCTGACAAGTGGCTTATAAACTCCAAGACTGTGTCAGGGTCTGAGCTCAAAGCATGCTCGTGTATACATGTATCATGCGTGGTGTGCATGCGCATGCGTGCGCAGGGCTTGCTGACATGCGGCTCGCTGGCCAGCTTCTCAGATGAGGCTGCAGCTTGCAGCCAAGCCCTGTGGCAGGTTGTCATCCACGGGCACAGGGTGACAAACTCTCTTCAGCTTGAGGATCAGATCCAACAGCAAATGGAAAATCCACATGGTCTGTGATGCAGATTCCATAGAGGAGGGTGACTTGCAGGCCGAGTCTAGCTTATGCACGAAAGACTTCTCACCTGGAGCCTCCATAGTCACTGTTGATAACATCCCAAGTGATGGGGCGGGAAAACCAGAAGAAGATCTGTGGCTTGTGCCAGTCAGTTTGTCGGCTGTCCACCCACCAAGGTGGGATACAAACCTCAAGTTCTCAAAAATGAAGCAGGAAGAAACTAAGTGTCATTGTTTTCTTAGTCTTCCATCACAGAAACAAATTTGTAATTGGTGAGCTTCAAGAAACCTGTATGTTTGCTGGGATGGAAATTTTGCGGACTTTTAAATTGAACGGATTTCTTTTAAATCTTAGGACAATCTAATGGGGGAGAGGAGAAAATCTTAATGGGTGCGACCGACGCCTGAGTGGCTCAGTCAGTTTGGTGTCCGACTCTTGATCTCAGTTCAGGTTTTGATCTCAGTGTTGTGAGTTCAAGCCCTGTGTTGGGGTCAATGCTGGGCACAGAGACTACTTAAAAAGAAAAAAAAAGAGAGAAAGAGAGAAAAAGAAAAAATCTAATGCGACATAGCTGCATAGAGACACTTAACACGCCTTAAAGCACACTGGCCACTCACACAGCCTTCATTTCATGGGTACCTGTGGGTTACCTGTCACATTGCAGGGAGCACACCCGAGGGCTCATTCCTCCCTCCTCCCTGGCACATCATTCTGTGGCTTCTCCTTTTACTTTGTTTCTGGTGCCATCTACAGCTTGTGATCATCTTGCTGCAATTTGGGTTGAGGCCAGACTATGGTATCTGAAGTGATATTTCATTCTGACCTTCAAGAATCTTTTCTCTCCTGCCACTTGGGAAAAAAAGCAGCCACCTTCCAGGATGGTTCTTTTAAGGGTGGCATTTAGCGTGGCTTGTCTCCACTGTCACCAAGCCTACTCAGGAATTCAGGACCCAGATCACATGATTCATCAAGGACGTGCTTATTCTGTTAGAAACCTGGCAGTTCTACTTGGCTTAAGAAGTCTGCTGCAAAGGTGCCTCCAACAACATAGCCCCTGAGTCCCAAGAATATAAGGATGTTTGCAGTGTTGCAGGGTGGGTGCTCTGAAAAAGTGATGGCTCTCCTGGTGGGAACTTCACGATAAAATGTCCCATCCTGTCTGGAGAATAGCAACCTTTGGGCTCCAGCTCGCTCTCATCATCCCTCCCCAAACTCATTGTGGTGGTTGCGAGACCTTAGCCTGGTCCTAGTTATGAAGAATATATAACTCTTGGGACGCCTGGGTGGCTCTGTCGGTTAAGCAACTACCTTTGGCTCAGGTCATGATCCTGGAGTCCTGGGATCAAGGCCCACATTAAGCTCCCTGCTCGGTGCGGAGCCTGCTTCTCCCTCTCCCTCTGTCTGCTGCTGTGCACTAGTCTCTCTCTTTCTCTCTCTCTGACAAATAAAACCTTTTAACTGTTTATTTTTCTATCAAATTTGGATGCTATTAAAATAAATTGTGTATTTACTAAATTACACAAAAGCTAAGATATAGTTATGATCATCAGAAGTGATATTGCCTAGTGTATATAAAGAGGATGTCTCTAGTATTCAAGTTCCCTAAGAATGCATTTTATATATATATACTGGTCAGCCACATGTCTTTTCCTGTTTCCTATAACAGATAATCATTCGAAACCAATGGAAATAGATGGGGACGTTGAGATTCCACCCAACAAAGCCACAGTCCTTCGGGGCCATGAGTCTGAGGTGTTCATTTGTGCCTGGAACCCTGTCAGTGATCTCCTAGCTTCAGGGTAAGGATGCCAGGCCGGGGGTGCCGCGGGGTCTGGGGGACCTGAGATGCTCACTCCTTTCTGGAATCGCGCCTCATGGAACACGTGCTCTCCTCTCATCTGTGTGCAGTCCAAGACCTTGGGCTGTCCGTCTGCCCTCCTTCCCAGGTTGTAAGGAAGTCCTCACTCCACCCTGTTCCCACTGGGGCGGGAAGCAATCTGAAGTCACTGAGGGGCACCTGGCTGGCTCAGTCCGTAGAGCACAAGACTCTTGATCTCAAGGTTGTGAGATCGAGCCCCAGATTGGGTGTGGAGCCTATGTAGAAAACGTAAACCAATAAAATTACATTATTAAGAACAACAAAAGTGGTGAAGAGAAAAACATGGTGAACGGGATTAGGAAGACACAGGGCCACGGGCCAGAGATGCCCCATGTAGGCAGCCCGAAAGTCTGATGGGCTGTTTGCTCTTGAACCGGAAGCTGAGTGCTTGTGCATTTTCATTCCACAGATCCGGAGACTCGACAGCAAGGATATGGAACCTTAATGAAAACAGCAACGGGGGCTCCACCCAGCTCGTGTTGAGGCACTGTATACGAGAAGGGGGGCATGATGTCCCGAGTAATAAAGACGTGACCTCCCTGGACTGGAATGTAAGCATGTGCCACCCCCCAGACGCTGTAGCACCCAGGGGCCCCCCAGCGCACGGCAGGGCTCTGTGGGGGTGGGTGAGCAAACCTGGGGTGGCGGGTGGTCCTGATTGTGAGCCCCCCAGCCCGGGGCCGGTCTCACAGGCGCTCTCCGTTTCTGTGGGCTTCTGACAAGGCCGCGTTGGACGTTCAGCTAGGCGTTCAGGGTGTTCAGGGGCCCTCGGTTTCCCTCAGTGAGCCGGATGAGCCTGGTGGTTTCATGGGGCGTTGAGGGTGCTGTTCTGCGGGCAACACGTGCCGTGCAGCCGGGCCAGGGGATACCCCAGGCTGTTCGGGCAGTGGGCGCTACAGACATTGACAGGTGGGGGGCCCGCATTTGTCTGCAATGTCTTTACACTTTCCCTGCAGCACAGACTCTTCTGTGTGTGCAGACACGTGTTGACAAGCTTCCTTAAGCCTCTCAAAGTCTCACTCTAACTGTTCGGGTTGCGGTGTGGTTACTTGTGTCACGGGGCGAGCGGTCGCGGGTGTTCCCTGGTCCCTGGTGTGTCGTTAGAACGCCCCACGTTGTCGGCTGAGAGCCGTGTGGCCTGAAGCAGCCACGTGGGCTCGACGAGTCTCCTCCCTGGGAGCCGGTCACTGGTGGGAGGAGAACATTCTGGCCCCGGGATAAGGTGAGAGGCCTGCGCTTCCGCGGCACCACCCGCCCTGAGCACTTTGTGGTGCGTGTTTCCCTGCCCCGCAGAGCGACGGGACGCTGCTGGCTACTGGTTCCTATGACGGCTTTGCAAGAATATGGACGGAAGACGGTAAGGCCTCGCCGGGCACTGTGGGGCGGGCGAGCGTGGCCTTGGGATGTGGCGGTGGGGGGCAGAAGGCTCTGTATCACACCTCTTTGTGGCTTCTCTCCGTAACAGGCAACCTGGCCAGCACGTTAGGACAGCACAAAGGCCCCATCTTCGCCTTGAAGTGGAACAAAAAGGGGAATTACATTTTGAGCGCCGGTGTAGACAAAGTGAGTATTAGCTTAAAGTAGGTCCCCCCTGCAAAAAAAAAAAAAAAAAATGTCCCTTTGATCTGTAGATGCTTATTTATTTTTAATCTCTGGATATCATCCCACTTTGCTTTTGTTTTTAAGTCTGAGACTTTCTGTTTCTCCTTAGCGCAGCCAAAAAGCCAAAAAGCTTCTTTAGGTTTTGTTTTTGTGGTTTTGCTCTCACTGTTCATTTATGACACGTACTCTCTCCATATATCATGCACTTGCGCAGACCTTTGTGCAGAGCTTCCCTCTCCCCCCTTTTTTGAGTTACGTCATTCAGTGATGGGAAGAGGAACCCCCCAAATTGCATGTGTCCGATGCTTGAAGGAGCAAAGCGCTGTGAGGTGCGGCGGACAGAAGCCTTTCGCCCACGGAGCAGTTTGGAAACACAAGCCAGGCTCTGTTTCCCCAGTTCGATGAACTGTCAGCTGCCGCCACCGTGGGCCATAGGCTTCTCCTTTAGCGGGAGCAAAGCGGACCTGCACACGAGGGGGCAGGCCCCGGTGGCCCACGGAGCACCCTCAGAGTAGACTTTGTGCTCGGACACGGCCGCCAGGGCCCAGTGGCTGGGAGCAGCAAGTGCATCTAGAAGCCGTGAGCGGGCAGGGAGTCAGGGGGTGTAGGCATCATTCTGGCTCTGACTTTGGGCCACTCTCTCTGGGTTTGTTTCCTCAACTGCCAAGCGCCAGGCAGCATGACCCCCAGAGAACGTGCAGTGAACGGTTATGTCATTCCTACAACTCAGCAAGAATTTGAAGTCCTTGCTTTGGAAAAGAAGTATCATTAAGAAATGAAGCAGAAGGGAAACAAAAGCATGCCCTCCCACTAGTTGGTGTTTCTACAACCACAGACTGGGTCTGAGTACTGTACTGTTTGGTTTCCAAAGGGCTTCTTTACATTTTCTCTCTTTTTTTTCTTAAGATTTTCTTTATTCATGAGAGACACGGCGGGGGGGCGGGGGGGGAGGCAGAGATACACGTAGAGGGAGAAGCAGGCTCCCTGCAGGGAGCCCGATGTGGGACTCGATCCCGGGTCCCCAGGATCACCCCCTGAGCCAAAGGCAGGCGCTCAACCACTGAGCCACCCAGGCACCTCTGGGCTTTACATTTTCACACTGACACAGGATAATTTGCAAACCTGGTTCAGTTACTGGTTTGTATCCATCCAAGTTCTAAGATGAGTGTAAAGTAGTAGCGGTGACCTGTAAACATGGTCATGGTCTTGGTCTCAAATACCTACTATCTGGCCAGTGGCAGAAAATGTGTGCTGACCTTCGTACCAGAGTGTAACCCAGTAGGTCAGTGAAGAGTTCAGTCTTTCTCTCTCTCTCTCTGTCTCTCACCTGTAAGCTTTCCTTTCAAACCCGGCGGCCTAGTGTCTAATGTTGGTCATCCATCCTGCTGACTGGATTATTAAAATGACGATCGCTAACCCTTACCGAGCACTTGACTTTATGTGTTGGCCTGTTCACTGCTCCCAAGAGAGGAGGTGGGCACTGCTGCTGGTGGCCCCGCTCCCCAGACCCAGCTCTCACTTGCCTAGGGACACACTGGTCCAGGGGGCAGGCCCTGGATTGCGCTTTGACCTCCACACCCCTTCTGAAAAGTTCTTTGCAACCTCACCTGCCTCCTGCCCAGGGGCTCTTTCATAGATTTCATTTCTGATTTTCAACCTTACGCTCAGTTGTGACTCTACCAGGTGATGAGCTGTACGGCCAGTGAAAATGCACATTTGGAATCCCATTAGTCTTGGCGTCCTACGCTTTCTGCCATTGTCAATCAACCGTGGCATGAATAATGGTCGTGTTCTCAAAAGTGATACCGGGGAGAAAGGTCATTGACAGCGATGCTGGTGTTCGCCTTCCCTGCATGCGTAACCTGAAAGTGGTGGCAGGAGGATAGAGCACGTCCTTAAAAGCTTTCGTGCAATTAATTTTTAGTTTTGTCTCTTGTATATTTAACTGAGATGTCAGCTAAGTGATATGATTACTCATGTAGCATGGGAAACTGTATCAGGGAAAAGTACTGGGAGTTTATGTATTTTCTGCAGTGCTACATTTATTTGAGTGGCTACGTTAAGAAAAGAGTGACCCGGTGGCACAGCGGTTTAGTGCCGCCTACAGCCTGGGGTGTGATCCTGGAGAGCCGGGATAGAGTCCCATGTCGGGCTCCTTGCATGGAGCCTGCTTCTCCCTCCGCCTGTGTCTCTGCACGCCCTCCCCCCCCATAAATAAATAAGTAAGTAAGTAAATAATAGATTAATTAATTAATTTAAACAAAAAAGAAAAGAGTGACACTCCACCAAACAAAGACAGTTGGCCTAGAGGCACCTGGCTGGCTCAGTCAGTGGAGCATGCGACTCTTGATCTCGGGGTTGTGAGTTCGAGCCCTACGTTGGGTGTAGAGATTACTTAAAAGTAAAATCTTAAAACAAAAGTTCATCTGTCTGAGCTGGTCCCAGACTCAGAGACCCAAGTTTCAAAGATACTTGGTGCTCTGAAAATTTCTTCTGCAGTTAATGCAAAATATAAGCAGTTTTCTTAAAGCAAAATCTTAAGTGCTTTGGACAGGGAGGTGGAAAAGTTTCAATTAAGGTGAAAGTTCCAGTTGATTAGGACTTAATTCCCGTGGCGTTCATCGAGCTGCCTCCGCTTGCTTCCCTGAGTGTCTTCCTGATATTAGTAAGTTCCTAAGGATTCAGGACTTACTTTGCCAGTTCTCCGCCAAGGTGGAGAGAATTTTGTCCTCCCTATTTGTAGACTCGTGAATTGGTGCCTGACCCCAGTGTAACACACTGCTCTGCTGTGTGCAGTGGTCGCGATTCAGGGGGTGATGGTCGGGGAGGTGTCAGAAAAGCCAGTTTCTATAGCTCTTCATTTGGGAAAGTGCCAGAAAGGTGTGTTGGGGTGCTTCACTGCAGGTTTTTCAGCAGGTCTCCATGGTGGGGGTGAGGGAGAGGCCTGACCCCCCAGTCGGGGCAGTTATCCAAGGATCAGGAGCAGCTACTGTGTCCTGGGCAATAGCCACCGGCGCACATGTAGCTGCTGAGCTCCGCAAACATAGCCATCCGGACCGTTAAGCATAAAACATGCTGGGTTCCAAAAATCTAGACAAAGACGGAATGCCAGATATCTCATTAATGTTTACAGATCGATAATGTTGAAACACTATTTTGGCCACAGTGGAGTGAAATAAAATATATTATTAAAATTTAGTTTACCGATTTCTTTTTTAAGATTTTATTTATTTGAGAAAAAGAGAGAGCATGAGCAGGGGGAGGGGCAGAGGGAGAGCAGGGAGCCCGATGTGGGACTCGATCCTAAGACCCCGAGACCACAACCTGAGCCGAAACCAAGAGTCAGGTGCTCAACCGAGCCCCAGACGTGCCCACCCCCCATTTTTCTTAACGTAGTTACAAGAAAATTAATAATGACCTTGGTGGCTCATATTCTGTCTCTTCAGTGTTGGTGTTGAAGGAAGGGGGCTGGTTCACGGTCTTTTTCTTGTACATTAAATTTTTCTAGAGAAATCTTCCCGTGAAGGGTCACTAACTTTTTCTTTCTGTTTGCGGAGCACAGACCACAATAATTTGGGATGCCCACACAGGAGAAGCCAAACAACAATTTCCGTTTCATTCCGGTGAGTTGCTGATTTTTCTTTTTTTCTAATTCAAAACCAGTAATTCCTAGTCCCAGGAGACGTCCCCTGAAGTAACGTGGGAGCTGGCTGGAAGGCGCGCACGCCGCGGCCCCCGAGCTCTCCCGGTCGCAGGTACAGACGCCGCGGGCCGCGCAGGACTGGCAGGTCCCGGCGAAGCGACCCCGAGCCGGCGCCGGCGTCTCCTGTGCCCGACGGGGAGGCTGCGTGGGCTTCCCCGCGGCCACACCGTTGCCCAGCTCCCCCGGGGGCCCCCGGGACGCCACGGAGAGCTGGCCTCGGGGTGACCTCCCGGGTGACCTCCGGGGTCCCAAAGGCCCTCCCTCGACGGAACACCCGGGCCGCTGCGGAGCCCCCAGGCCCCGAGCCGGCGACACGTGGGGCCCTGGCAGGGGACTGTGGGCGTCGGGCCCGGGGAGGCAGACGGTCCGCGCAGGCCCCGTGGGCTCCGGCAGGCGCAGACGCCGGCCCTGTCGGCCGGGGAGCGTGGGGCCGCGGGCCCGTGGAGCTCCGTGTTCCCGCCGTGACGCGCAGCCACGGCTCTGGCCCTTGGCCTGCGCCTCTGTCGCTTGGTCAGGCCACGCCACGCGGGGCAGCCCGCGGTCTGGAGATGCCGCGCTGCACCTGCTGCTTCATGCCCGTGGCGCCGCGTGGGGCCTCCTAACGTGGGCCCGGGTGACCCCCCCCCCCCACCCCGGGCTGTTGGAGACTCCTGGCTGCACGGGGCCGACGCCCCTCCCTCCCTCGGCAGGATGCGCGTGTCCGACTGTGGCGTCGGCGAGTTCTGGCGGGCAGTGGCGGTGGTGACGCGCTGCAGCCCCGCGCTGGCCCCAGGACCTCGCGCCGCTGCCCGTCTCTGGGCCCACGGAGGGGCTGCACGCGGGGGACCTGGGCCTCCGGGGAGCCGAACGGTCCACGAGGCAGGACTGTGCTCAGATGTGTGGACCCAGGCTCCCGTCACTCCACGGTACCTCAAGGAGCAAGGGGACCCCGCTGTCGCAGTTACCCTGCTGCTTCGGAGCCGGAGCCCGTGTCTCCCGTGGCTGTCCTCCTGGCTTGGGCGCCCCACTGGCACGCCTGTGGGGTGCCCGTGACTTTCATCGTTACCGTTGCCTTCGTCGGACACCACTGATGACGTGGACGGTACTGAACGTGTTCCAGAATGTGTGTTCTCACCGGGAAGGAGCGGGGCTCCGGACGCAGGTGGCTCGGGGTTCCAGCCTGTGTGGCGTGCGGCGGCGGAGGCCGTGTGCATCACGCGCGAGTTCCCGTTAGGCGACTACCCGTTCCCGTCGTGGCAGCACTACCACGGCCCGGTTCCAGGACGTTTCCACCACCCCGGAGGGAAATCCCTTCTCCGTTAAGAGGCTGGTCTTCTTCCCTCGGCCTCTGGCCCTCCGGCCTCCGTGGATCTGCGTGTGTTGCCATCTGCTGGCCACTCGCGCTCCAGGCTGCGTATCGAAGCCAGTAGCCAGTGGGACTGTCCTTCCTGGTGGCTTTCCAGTGCGTTGGCATAAATGCCAGCAGCGTCCCGACCTTTGTTGTCACGGAGGAGACAGTAACAGGGTCAGAGCCCTAGGCCATCAAGCGTGCTCACCTCTGTGATTGGAGGGAATTCTGAAACCCAGCTCTGGGTTCTACTTTTCGGAGAACAATGTGCCCAAGATAAACATCAGTGAGGGTCCCCAGACACTTTCAAGAACTGATTTATGGGGCACCTGGGTGGCTCCGTCGGTTAGGTGTCTGACTCTTGGTTTTGACTCAGGTCTTCATCTCAGGGTTGTGAGGTCGAGTCCTGCATCAGGCTCTGCGTTCAGTGTGGAGTTGGCTTGTGCATTCTCTCTATCCGCCTGCCCCTCCCCCCCCAATTATAATCTTTTTAAAAAAGATTTTATTTATTTATTTATGAGAGACAGAGAAGCAGAGACACAGGCAAAGGGAGAAGCAGGCAGGAGCCTAATGCAGGACTTGATCTCAGGACCCTGGGATCATGACCTGAGCTGAAGGCAGATGCTCAACCACTGAGCTACCCAGGCATCCCAATTATAATAAATCTTTAAAAAAAATCATTCAAAAAAATAAAAATAAATCATTTATGAAGCTTTTGAGCAGAATGTAGTATTTCCCAAAGCATTTCTAACACTTTATGGAAGGGCTTTCCATCGCACCGGCCCGAGAAGACCACAGACCATGTGTTTTTTATGTAGAGACCTTCTCACCTGTAATTTTGCTGCCTGCAAGGTAGACCCAAACCCCATTGCTGGTTCACTATGTTCCAGGTGTTATTTCCTCTTTTCTTTTCTTTTCTTTTTTTTTCTCTTTAATGTTAAGCAGAGTGCTAGAGACGATTCAGGATGGAAAGATGAAAGAAAAGAAAATGTGCTCTTTTTCAGGGTAAAACAAAGATAGAATGTTTCATTTATTTATTTTAGATTTTTCTTTATTTATTCATGAGAAACACTGAGAGAAAGGAGACACAGGCAGAGGGAGAAGAAGCTCCCTGCGGGGAGCCCGATGCGGGACTCGATCCCAGGACCCCGGGATCACGCCCTGAGCCAGAGGCATAGATGCTCAACCCCTGAGCCACCCAGGCACCCCGAAGATAGAATTTTTAAGGAGGACCCTTCCCTAGCATTCAGAGACTCCTCATTTGATGGGCTGATCTGAGAACTTGCTTTGCCTTCGTAGGCTTCCCCGTGAACGCTGGTAGGGCCACCGTCCGTGACCATCAGCAGGAAGCACGAGCTCAGAGCCTAACCATGCGATACCACTCAGCAGTAACAAGGACACATTATCAATAAATTATAGGTGACACATACAGCTTGATAGATTTCTACTGAGTGAAATGAGCCAGTCTCCAAAGGTCACCTGCTGTATGATTCCATTTATATATAACATCCTTGAGATGGTGACTTTTAGAATTGGAGAACCCACGGGTGGACCGGAGTTTAGGGGTGGTGCCGGGAGGGCTTGGTGTGACTATGAAGTGACATGAGGCAACTCTCGGACGATGGGATGGTTCTGGACTGTGACTGGGCAGGTGGTGGCACAGAGCTGCCCGTGTCATAAATGGCATAGCCCCCACCCCAATGCTGTACCAATGTCAGCCTTCGGGTCCTGCTGTTGGACTGTGGGGCCACAAAAGGCAACCATTGGGGGAGCCTGGAGGAGCAGTAATCTCTCAAAATTAAGCTTAAAAAAAGAAAAAGCAAAGCCCGGCTGCGCCTGGAGTGGCACCGATTATTGAGGCTCACGGGCCCACATGTGGGCAGGGGGTGCACGCAGGCCCCCAGAATAGCTATACCTCGTTACCTGTCGCTTAGCTACACTGTGTGATGGTGAGATCCCACGGAGCAGGGCCCTGGGGGTCCTGGTGGCAGGGGCCACTCACAGTGGGGCCAGCCGCCCAAGTACAGATGGCAGAGGTTAATTTTTACAACAGTTGCTAGGCCCCGATCGGCCTGCCAGATTGTCCCGTTTCCAAGCATATGACCTGCATGTCCTGACTGCAGCGGGTGTGGCCAGGATCCAGGACGTGGCTGGTGCGGCGTTGTCAGCAAGCAGCCGGGGGCTTCGCTCTGGCTCGTGGGGTCGCCGCCTGCCTTCTGCGCGCACGTGGAGGCGTGCCGGGAAGCGTGGGGCTTCCGAGAGCGCCAGCGCTCGCCCTGCACCGCCGCCCCCCACGGCGCCCGCTCGGGCTGCACCGAGCACTCCCTGCCTTGGAGGACAGGCGCGTGGGGAGGGCTGAAGAAGGCAAGGGCCGGTGTGACCATTAGCCCTCCTGAGCCATCCGGATTCTTCTCCCAGTCCAGCCCGGACTTGTCGTGGAGACAGACACGAGACGGGGTCACGTACGGATGTGTTGATGAAACCTGCACGATCACAGGCTGGCAGGGACCCACCTCCTGGTCCTGGAAGCGAGGACGTGTCCGAGCAGGGAGGCTGGTGGTGTGGCGGGACGTCGGGGGGAGGGGGCGCTGCGGGCAGGGAAGCCCCGTCACCATGCCCCAAGCCCTCCACAGAGCTCTCACGGCCACCCCGCCCTGGGCCGGCCCAGGGGGCAGTGAGGGTGTGCGTGACGCGTGCCGAGCCCCGGGCCCAGTCTGTCCCCACGGGGATAAGTACCGTCCAGTTGCCGGGATGGTTAAGGTGCTGCAGGAAGATTTTTCTTTTTTTTTTTTTTTTAAACAAGGTGTCTGTGCTCGCTTCGGCAGCACATATACTAAACAAGGTGTCTTGAACACAGGCCATGAGACCTTTTTCATCTCCTTTTCTGTCCTCCCCATCTAAAACAAACCAGCCCGCCACAGTGACACTTCTGGAAGCAGCAAGGTGCACGAGGTGGCAGGCAGCGCGAGTTGTCACCCGGCCTCTCTCACCGTGTCGGGGGAGCGGGGACTCGCGGGCCGGGGCACACCAGCCCCCGCGGGGTCCCTCGTTCCCCGCGTGGAAGCTGAGGTTGTAAGGGCAGTAAGGATGAGGCTGCCTCCGCCCTGGGACCACTTGTGTCGGGTTTCTAGATAAGGCTTCTCGACGATGCTCGTCGTCATTTGAAGTCAGCCGAGCTCCGTGCCCGTAGTAACCGCGGTGTGCCCCGTCTTCCCTGCCCGGCAGCCCCCGCTCTCGATGTCGACTGGCAAAACAACACTACCTTCGCCTCCTGTAGCACGGACATGTGCATTCACGTCTGCAGACTCGGCTGTGACCGCCCTGTCAAAACCTTCCAAGGACACACAGTACGTATGAGTGCGGAGCTGGGGCCCCGGGCCCCGACGAGGTGCTCGGGGCATCTCGGTGGTGGGTGAGCCAGGTGCAGGCAGTCGTGGCGGGTTGCGGAAGCAGGGAGCGAAAGGGCCTTGTGGGGCAGGTGTTCGCTGCACCCTTGGGGAGTCCCCATGGGTCCAGCTGGGGCCACCCCAGCTCCGCGCTCCTGGGCCCTAGGAGGCGTGCCCCTGGGTCGTCCTCTGCGAGCCCTCAGCCCCCCTGGCTGCCCCGCGCTGCTCAGCCTGGCCCTGGGCACCCAGTTCTCCGGGCTCCTGGGCCCACTGTCCTGCACCCCCTCATCTCTAGGCGAACCCCCAGGCCTCCCGTAGCTCACCCCAAGCCTGCTCCTGGGCCACCTGGGCCTCCTTCCTCTCCTTTCTTCCAGCCACTCTGTCGATACTGCGTGGAACACAGGGGTGGCCTTGTCACCTTCTCCACTTCACAGTGTCCAAAACTCCGTGTCCTTAACCAGTAGCAGGAACGTAAAATTCATCATCCAAACCGGAGCACTTAGGAGTGGGAAATTAATTGGGGAATTAGTTGTGAGTGTGGAAGGAGCTCATCATTAGGCACGTGTGGGACCCTCGGGGGCAAATGGGCTGTAGCGAAGCTGCTGGAAAGCCACGAGAGCCACGGCCTCGCCCCCACATTCCTCCCCGGTCGCCAGGCCCAGCGTCCCATCCGCCACCTGCACATGTAGGCGCGGTGAGCTCCTTTCCAAACGCACGTCCCTCGGGGTGCGTTGGCCCTCCCCACCCAGGACCAGCGTCAGGGTCACCCGGTCCCCAGAACGGGGCGGGGGGGGGGCTGTTTGCAGCCTCGTTCCTGTCTGCCCCCCAGCGCTCCCTGCGCCTGCACTGCAGCATTTTTTTGGCCGGCCACGTGCTCTGGATTTCGGGCCCCTCGCCCCCCTCGAGGTGTATTGCCCACCGTTGCACTTGTACTTCGGTGTTGATGTGTGCGTGTCCTTGTGCCTCTGGATCCCGGCCTCAACCGGGATTAAACCCTCTTGCACATCAGAGGTCTTAAATCTTTGCCTTGTCCCCCACCTGCTCCCACCTCTCCCACCTGCACCCACCTGCACCCCTCCCCCCCCCCCCCCCCCCCCCCCCGCGTGAAAGGGGACGCTCCTACCTATGCATTCAGACAGGAAGTAGCCATCGTGTGAAAAGTATGCGGGAGAACGACGTTCAAAGGCAGTTTTTAAATGACCGCGGTCTTCTGGTTTTGCACTGCCCTTATTAATTAATTAATTCTACGTAAATTCCCTGGACTCCCTTCCTAGTAGGGATTTCTCTTTTCTCAGGGAAGCGTGGCTGAGGGTGCTGGTCCCGTACGGGGTATGGCCGGGTATGGCCATGCGCTTACGCAGACGTGGGGGGCAGGGTAGGAGAAAGGGAGACAGGAGGCAAGTGCGGGCGGTTGGATCAGCTGCCGGCAGGCGGGCGCTTCGTGGCACCCGCGGGGCACGGCTGCCCCCTGCTGGAAGGCTGCGGTTCTGCTCACCAGCCTTTCTCTTAAACCCGTTGCTCTCTTTCAGAATGAGGTCAATGCCATCAAATGGGATCCTTCTGGAATGCTGCTAGCATCCTGCTCTGATGACATGACATTAAAGGTAAAGCCGTCTGAAAGGATGGGCGGTCTCGTCCTGGCCAGCCCCGTCCTCGTGCAGAGCTTGCATTCACTGCTCCTCTGCTGAGGATTTTGTTCCTGGCACTCTGCCTGCGCCTGGGCTTTTCCTTTTCCCCGTTACTAACGAGATGTCGCTGGCATGCAGTTAACTCCTATCTGTCTGTTGAGGCCCCTGCTGAGACTCCCTTCCCTGTGGCCTTCTGCACAGGTGCAGCCCCTAGCATGTTGCCCGGCTCTCTGTCTGGGCTTTTTCTGGCCGGCGACCTGCTGACCGGGCAGCTGCACTCCCCGCTGGGCGGCAAGCTGCCCAAGAGCTCCCGAATGAGTGATGCGAACCATTCTTGGCTGGACAAACGGCATTTGCTCACATTGTTCCTGTTATGTTCTCCAGATCTGGAGTATGAAGCAGGACACGTGTGTCCATGACCTTCAGGCTCACAGCAAAGAGATATACACCATAAAGTGGAGTCCTACCGGGCCAGCCACCAGCAACCCCAATTCCAACATCATGCTAGCAAGGTAAAGAGCAGACGGCCCACAGCCCGGGCCCGGTTCCTAAGAGCAGCCTTGCTCGCTGTGTGGCCGCGCTAGCCGGGCGGCCAGCAAGAGTTACTCGTAACCAAGGAGAACAGGACATTCTGCTAGGTTGTGTTGCAAACCTTCCAAACTAGACGCAATGATTAGCTCACTTTGAAAGCGCACACAAGACTATAGGGTGAGGCCTACGTAGAGGTAAGAATTGTTTTGACCATGAGGTGGGTAGGAAGCACTGGCTCTGTGTCCAGGCTTTGAGCACTTGGCTTTCGTGAAGGTTTCTGTTAAGACCGAGAAAGGAAATGGAGTTCGGATTGGACGCTGGGCGTGGTTACTTGGTTCAACTTGGACCAGCAGGTGGGAGAGAATGCTGAGCGAGGACCCCCCAGCTCTAGGCACACCTGACCCAGCCACTTACATAGTGAACCCCCTGTGACAGCAGCATCGAGAGGAATGGAATGGCCAGTCAGGCCAGAACTGGGGTGTCCCAGTGCTCAAGGGACCCCATTCAGGACGTGACGTCCTACTACTCTAGGTATCGTGCTTTAAAAGGAACATTCAGAAAACGAGCTGAGGAGATTCTTAGACTGAGTGCCGGGTAACTGGGGGTCTGGAAGCCACAGGCAGAAGCAAACGCGGGTGTGTGTGCTTTGCCTGGAAAAGAGGAGACTCGAGAGGGATGTTTCGTTACCAGAAACAGCCGTGCGCTACTTCTTGCCGTTTGAGAGAGCGCGGAAATATGGGCACGAGGCACCCTTTTGTAAACCGAGAGGAACCTCTTGGTTTGTGCATCGTTGCGGTGGGGTGGGCAGCCTCGCCCTGCAGTAAGGACTCGACCCAGGGCCATCTCTTAGAAAGTACCGGAAGGGATTCCTACGTCGACTGAGGGGCTAAAACCAGAAGAACACAAAGGCAAAAATTCTCTTTTATTTCAAGGAATTGTCCTAAAGCCCACTTAAATTACTGCGCTAAAGAACACAGTACAGGGATCCCTGGGTGGCGCAGCGGTTTGGCCTGCCTTTGGCCCAGGGCGCGATCCTGGAGACCCGGGATTGAATCCCACGTCGGGCTCCCGGTGCATGGAGCCTGCTTCTCCCTCTGCCTATGTCTCTGCCTCTCTCTCTCTCTGTGTGACTATCATAAATAAATAAATTAATTAAAAAAAAAAAAAAAAAAAAGAACACAGTACAGTTGGTTGTGATGGCCTGGATGGTGTGTCTGTGTTACACGGTACCCGTTATGAGCGTGAATTATCCTTGCGGGCAGCAGGTATAAAGGGAATGTACCTGTTGAGAGACCGAGGACAGCTGTACTTTTAAATTTGAAAATAACTCCCGTTTGCAGCTCTCCACAGTGCGATCGCGTATCTGGACGTGATCGTATTTTAATTCCTGTCGGATTGAGTCGTATTCGCTCAGTTTGCTGTTTTTCCAAATTCCTGGGACCATTTTAGTTGCTGACAGTAGATGTTATCTTTTAAATTGCGGGAGCCCTTTAGAAAATGTAGTAAATCTCCTATGAACGTGTTTATCATTCACAGCGGTAGGACATGCAGGGAGACATTAATGCGGATATCAGCTTGTTTCCCTACTAACAGCACCCGAAGGAAGGAAGGAAAGGATTTGTTTGAGAGCTGGGGCCTTGTTTCAAGGTGTCTGAGTCACATTTTGGAAAAGGCGTGCCCATTTATTGTCTCTCGAAACGTAAAAGCTTGGAAAGAAAACCTCATGATACGTGTTCCGCGTCTCAGGGAAATAGAAACCAGCGTGTTTCCTGTGCTGACCTTCTGTCTCCTGTCCTCCTAGTGCTTCGTTTGATTCTACGGTTCGACTGTGGGATGTGGAGCGGGGCGTCTGCATCCACACGCTCACCAAACACCAGGAACCTGTCTACAGCGTAGCTTTTAGCCCCGACGGGAAGTATTTGGCCAGTGGCTCCTTTGACAAGTGTGTGCATATCTGGAATACTCAGGTAATGCCCCGGATTCCTGTGACCGAATCCTTGGCGAAAGTAACCCCCGCGGTGTTTAGGGTGCGCCAGGCTAGGAGCGGCGGCGGCTGCAGAATCTGTGCTCGGGGATGAGTCGCCTCAGTCGGAGCCTTGCAGCCAACCCTGCCTCCCCGGGCAGGCCCCAGGCTCGTGCTGCCTGCTCTGTGCTCCGTACAGGCTGAGGGTCTCCCCCACAGGGGACACCCCATCTTCTACTTGTCCTGAGTTCCTGGCATCCAACTTTCTACCTGCCTCATCCTTGTCGTGCGCACATGCACCTCCAGAGCTTTCCGGGAGCGCCAGCTGAGTGGGCTGCGGCCAGCCCTGGCCTCCTCTGCACCCCACCTACACCTGTAGCTCCACGGAGCAAATCAAGGAGTGCAAAAGGGCGTTGGGTTGCTGTGCTCATGACATGCACCGATGGAGTGAAAATATTGTGCTTGGGTAGCAAAGGCTGTGTCAGTAATGGATTGTCCTGTGGTCAGAACGAAAAGGAGACCATATTTGATTAAAGGTAGCCACCGTGGGGACCTCTGGCCATACCTGAGGACCACAGAAATCTGAATATAAAGAGTAGAAAAGAAGGGCGGGTAGGAGTCCTTGAAAACAGCCAGTGACCCGTTTTGTTTGATCTCAGGATGGCTCCGATGGCTTCCGTGCCCCCCTTTTATTCTGACCTACCTTCTCCATTCCCTTTAGCCCAGTTGATGTTCGGGTGGGTTCGCGTGCCCAAGTCCATGTCCCCCTTGTGGCAGGGTGGGTGGCGGATGAGCCGCGTTAGCTGGTGTAGGGGTGCAGGAATCACCGCGACCTCAGGCTTCCCGGGGCTGCCTCCCATAAACCACACGCTCTCGCGGAAGGAGACACGATGGTGGGCCCTGCGTGGGGCCAGCCTGACGCCGGCTGAGCCTCCGGCCCTACTGGGCCTCCTGGAAAACACATCCGAGGAACAGCATGCCACGGTCTATTCATGAAACACTGGCTAGAAGCCACGATGGATGGATTTGTAAAATGACAGCGCGATCGTCAGGTGCCGTCTACCGCCAAAGTCGTCAAATCCCATCCCCCCCTTGTATAAATCACAAAACTCCTTGAGACATTTTAATTTTTTTTAAAGATTTTATTTTTTTCAATGTTTTGTTTTGTTTTTGAGAGAGAGAGGGAGCGAGAGAGCCTCCTAGTGGGGAATGGCAGAGGGAGAGGGAGAAGCTGACTCCTCCCTGAGCAGGGACCCTGACGGGGGGCCGATCCCAGGACCCCAAGATCATGACCTGAGCCCAAGGCAGATGCTTAACTGACTGAGCCACCCAGGCACCCCTGTTTATTTTTTCTTTTTTAAAAAAGGTTTTATTGGGCAGCTCGGGTGGCTCAGCGGTTTAGCACCGCCTTCAGCGCAGGGCGTGATCCTGGAGACCCGGGATCGAGTCCTGAGTCAGGCTCCCTGCGTGGAGCCTGCTTCTCCCCCTGCTTGTGTCCCTGCCTCTCTCTCTCTCTCTCTCTCTCTCTTTGTGTCTCTCATGAATAAATAAAATCTTTAAAAAAAAAGTTTTATTTTCTTAATTGAGAGAAAGCAAGAGACAGAGCATGAGCTGAGGGGAGAGAGAGGGGGAGAAGCAGGCTCCCCACCGGGCAGGAATCTTGATCCCCACACTGGGATCATGACCTGAGCCAAAGGGAGACGCCCAACCACTGAGCCACCCGGGCGCCCCTATCTATTTATTAATTTTTTGAATAAAACCTCCACCCAACGTGCAGCTTGAACCTACGACCCCATGACCGGGAGTCCCATTCTCTACCGCGGAGCCAGTCAGGTGCCCCCTCTTTGAGACACCTTAAAGCTCACTCTAAACCTCAGGGACGTGAGTACCCTCGCTAAATCTAGAAAAGATGCCTGACAGCACTGCATTGTCCCTCGCCCTGTGCCACCTGCAGGCCCAGCTGCCCTAGCATGCCCAGCGCCCGTCAGTGGCAACCCAAGGGAGGCCCGACCTCCTCCGCCACGGCCGGGCCCACGCGGTGGGGTGCCCCCGTCACTCAGGCTCCCGGGGTGGGAAGTCTGAGAGGCACGTATCTGCAGCCGCCAGATAGTTTTCCGAAAACTTTTAATTTGGGTCTGACCATGTCCGAGAGCACGTGCCCGCGCTAGGTACTGGATGACGAGTGCCCGCTGTGCCACATGCCCCTTCGCGTCCTAAGTGACGGCTGCTTTGCTTTGCTTTGCAGAGTGGAAGTCTCGTGCACAGCTACCGAGGCACCGGCGGGATCTTCGAGGTGTGCTGGAACGCCCGAGGCGACAAAGTGGGCGCCAGTGCGTCCGACGGCTCTGTAAGCAGCAGCTCTGGCCTGCGGGGTTGTGGAGGGGCGAGGGCAGAGAGGGGGCAGGCCCGGCGCTTGATGCCAGGAGCGCTTGCAGGCCGCGTGGCGGCCCTGGTCTCCGAGGGCCTTGCTCACCGAGGTACGGGT
This sequence comes from Canis aureus, assembly GCF_053574225.1. NCBI lineage: Eukaryota > Metazoa > Chordata > Mammalia > Carnivora > Canidae > Canis > Canis aureus. The sequence continues at coordinate 118,058,028 of NC_135649.1, read as the reverse complement.
CGAACGTGTCCGGGGGCCAAGGAGACGTCTCGGCTGGAGCCCATTGGGCTGGCACCATCCGAGACATCCTGGCCTGCATTTTCTTGAGCACGATGATTCTGCCCCGGTGAGGACGCTGGGCAGCGTCTGGAGGCCCTCGCGGCTGTCACTGCTTCGGTGGGGTGGGGCGCTCCTGGCGCATGGCGGGCAGGGGTGCTGCTGAGCCTCCTGCGATGCACAGGACGGCCCCCACGGCAGGGAAGTACCCGGCCCTGCGTGTCACTGGTGCCGAAGCTGAGAAACTTGCTCCTGTCGTAGCTCTGTGGCTGCGCTCCGTGCCTGGGCCCTGTGGTGGTAAAGGCACGGCCTTCCATTCCATGGGTCCCACGGGTCCCATTCTGGCCCCATGAGATGTCTGGCCTTTTGATTCCTTCCTGCCCTTGAGCTTGCCATGAGCTCCGGGGCTGGGGGGGCGGCAGTGGACTGGCTTCCGAGCATCAGCGTGGGCCCCGGATGTTCCCATGTGCTCAGGCTTGGGTGGTCTCCTGTCCCGTCGTAAGCGTCCACCCCATCTGTTCCTAGCGTTGCCCTTTCTTTCTCATCCATGGTGTCTGCCTGTGGTTGGTGGGTCGGTCAGATGCTCAGACGCCAGCCTCTCATTAGAGCTTCTCTGAACCTTCGTGACTGTATGCCAATAAAACTTTATTGACAAAGCATGGCCGATGGGCCAGATTTGGTCCAGAGGCTTTAAAGGCAACTGGGTGCTGTCTGTGAAGATAACAGGCACTTCCTCTTTCCTTCCAGGTGTGTGTTTTAGATCTTCGAAAGTAAACACAAAATATTATAGAAAAGAATTCTAATGGACCAGCAGTGAATGTGTGGGGTTGCAGCGCGCGTCAGACACAGTTCTATCCGCTCCAAAACTGTACGAACTTGACTTGCATTAGAGTGTACTTGGAAACGAACTCATCCCTGGCCACAGGAGTCTCTATTTTTTCGTAACTTTCATCAAGAAGTTTAAGAAACATACAGTCCTATCAAAGGGGGAAAGAATGGTTCCCACCCAGAACATTCAGCCTGGGAAGCACGAAGCCACCAGCTAAACGGTGCACGGTTTGGTTTCCATCCAGAACAGGCTCTGATGGCAGAGAGGAGAAAACAAGAAGGAAAAGGAAAACAGGAAGGAAGAAAAAAAAAAAAAAAGCTGTGCCAAAAAAAAAAAAAAAAAAAAAAGGAAAAACAAGAAAAATGCTGTGATAAACCAAAAGGGGGGAGGGGACTCTCCTCCACGTGGCGGGTTTGTTTTTTCCCTAACAATTTGGACACTACAGTTGTTCTCACAAAGGATGTTCAGAGACCAGTTTGTACCGATGAAATGCGCAACTTTGTAATCCCAACACTTTCTATTTTCTAGAATCTCCTTTGTCCGGTGGTTTTTCTATTGGCTGGAATCCTGTCGTCTCGGGGCCTTCAGTCTGAGATGGAAAGTGTTTCTGGTTTGTTGCTTCCTTCCCGTTGTCTGCCCCGTGCACCTTCCTCCTCCGCTCCGTGTGGTCTTGGTTCGCAGTCCACCCTCAGTAGATGCAGCCTCATGGACACCATGACAGACTCTGTGACGGACAGCTTCCCCCCCCCCCCCGGCTCCCCCTCCCCCATCGCCCCTCGCTCACTCTCTCTCTCCCTTTCTCATACTTGCTTTGGATCTTAGGTCTCAAGGGCACTTTCGGCGCGTAATAAGTGCTTTATGTAAGAAGGCAGGACAGGGGGACTTTTTACAGGAGAAAAAAAAAATACTTATAAGAGAGAGAGCCCGGAGTATTTTTGGAAAAAAAAATATTTTTATGTTAAAACAATTTTAAAATCCTAAAAATGGCCATCAGACATAGAGAGCTTTCTGTGATTCATATTTTAAACAAATTTTAGGAAGACACAGGCAGGGTCTGAGGTAGCATTTCCCTTCAGCTTCATGAAAATGGTTGGAACTCTGGGTGGAAAGGCTGGTCCTGTGGCTCGGTCGCGGGCATGTTCCGCAGCCAGAGAGCAAAATCCCAGCGCTCTGTGGTTCGAAGAAGAGCACTGCGTCGGTCAGGGTTGCGTTCACCCTCGTAGCCGCGGGAGAGCAGCGAAGAACAGTGCCCTCTGACCCCCAGGAGCGTTCCCCAGACCAAACGGTATTGAAGAAGCCATCACAGCCGCCCTCTGGGCTCGATGTCCCCGCGACATCCCGGTCACGGCGCCATAAATAACCGCTGGTCACTCACCCAGAGCAGGGTGGCCGGTCCTTGCAAAGCTGACGTGAAAGCCTCCAGGATCCCACCTGGTCTGACAGGGACAAGAAGGAATGGGGAAGCAAGATTTTCAATCCCGAGGGTGAATTTCCTAGGTAGACGTCACTAATAATTTCTGCTGTCTTCATAATTTCTTTCTCTCACAGGAGACTAGGAGAAAGAGTCTTTTTTTTTTTTTAAATAATGAATCTTTTTACTGTTTTTAAAAAATTAAACATGGCTTTGTGTCGCTAGAGGAGTTTCCTTTCATTGGACCAGGTGACCTTTGTACTCTGGTTGTCATAACCCGACACTGACCTGTTGTGTTAATCAGCAGTGGGGAAGGACGGCTAGGTAAGTCCTCTTGCCTCCTCTGTTTTCCAGCGGCCGAGGACGGGAGGACGACGTTGGCCTGGCCCGGGGGCGGGGTCTGGCGGTGGGCAGGCTTCAGCCGGGTGTGTGTGCCAGCGACGAGACCGGAGGTGATCGAGAGGGTGGCATCTATCCATGCAGCCAAAACCCAACTGGCAGGCAGGGCAAGGGCTTCCCAAGAACTCGGACTAGGCCGCCACCAGGTACAAGAACCAGAGTGCGTTCATCCCTCTCAGACCAGTTGGCCTCCACTTGGATATCTTGAGTCATTCCTGCCCGCTCGGATATGGGGAAGACCAAAACGTGCTCTGTGTACGACTTGGGTATTTTGTTCAGGCTCTGTCGCCTCGACGTTTGGCCCAGAGGTCAGAGCTCCACGGCGTCCCCATTCCCATCTTTGGAAGGCAGCAGATGATAATTCACTCACTGCCTGCCCCAAGAAATCAGTAGGTTTGGGATGCAGTTTATTGGGGGTCCAGACTGACCCCGCCTTGATCCCTTTGACCCCAAAGTAAAAATGTCATCGCTACAGAGCAGAAGTTGAGGGGTGGCCATGGTCAGGACATGACTCATGTTTGACCAGCCGAACACCGTTGGGTGGCCGTGGCGGGACATCCTCTAAGGGGGGCTCACTGGATGATCTTCACGTGCAGGTCAGGAGTCAGGGTCTCGCAGGCTTTAGCCTCTAGACAAGTCTGAATCACTTGGGAATGGCCAGGCGGGGGCTGAGGGCTGAGGGCTTGAGCCCTGCACAGCCATCGGCGAGGAGGGACCCACCGTGAGCGTGTGGGCAGCGCCCCGGGGATCCATCCCCATCCTCGGCCCGATGGCAGCGAGGTGTGGCGCCTCCGGCCTTGGCCCTGCTGCCCGCCAGCTGACAGACGCCCCTCTCCTCGAGGGATGGCCCACGTGCGAAGTCCGTGCTCGCCGTGGTTGACAGCGCTTCAGGATTGTGGGTAGAAGCCGAAGTCTTAGCGACCAAACTTCACCTTGATTCCGGAAGCAGAGTAACACAACCAGCCTTCCCGGAATCTTCCATTGGGTTTCGAGTGACCAAGAGCATGTCCCGCACACACACTTGGCCAAGGGATGCCGCCCCCTGGGAGACCGAAAGGCCAGACGTTTCAGGGTTCAACCCTCTGACCCCACACGACACCTAGGACTTGACGTTCGTTTTGTCTTTCTAAAACTAGATCACGGAGCCAAGTGAAGTGCACTTTGTCAAATGTAAGGGTCTGCGTTGTTCCTTGTTATTTTTAACCTTCTGTTCCACTTTTTTTTTTTTTTTTTTAAATCGTGTTTCTTGTCAAATGCAGAAATGTTCCTTCCGCCACTCACTGAAGTTTTGAATTCTGGCTTCTGCAGTTTTTATTGTCTGTGTCAGACGTACAGCCAGACGTCCTCTGTCTGCATTTTCTAGATTCTGTTCCGTGCACATCGACCCCCGTTCTGTTCTCTTCCACCCCCACTCACCCTCACGCTCTCTGAGAAAAAGAATCACCTTGTGTGTCGTAGCTCATTTGTTTCAAGAGAGAATCAACAGATCATACTCAGTGTCTTGAATAAATCGCTCTATTTTGATATTAGAGAACTTGGTGGCTGTGCTTTCTTGGTCTCGCTCGGCTGAGCTTGGGCCCTCGTGGACGTGGCGAGCGAAGGCCATCCGAGTGCCCGTTCCCGGGATGGCTCCGCTGCAACGGGCAGGGGCGCAGGCAGCCCCGGGTTACCTTACGGGCTGTTCCACCCGCTCCTCCTCCAGGACTTCAGGCGGGCTGTGGCCGGGGTGGGGGGCGGGGGCTGTGCCCTGCACGAGGAGCTGCGCATGGCCGGAGACCCCGACGGAACTGGGCCACGTGCCGGCAGGGCCTTTTGGGGCCTTTGCTCACTTGGTGGGTGTACCCCAGGGTGTGTCCCGCGCATCGCGTGCCCGTGAGGAGGACAGGGGCGCTGGGGGCACGGGGTGCCGGGCACCTTGGTGCAGGCGGCGGACCAGGGACCCAGCTGTGCGGACTCCAGCTGCGTGTTTTAGGCCCCGCCGGGCTGGGCGGCACGTCCCCCCACTTCAGGAGTCGGGGTGAAGCACAGCACAGCCTGGGGCACAGGGGTCTGCAAGGGGTAGGTGCCCGGCTTCGGTGGGGTTCAGGCTTCCAGTCGCTCAACACCGCGCCTGCTGGCCACGGAAGCTTCTGGGCACCATGTGCAGGCGGTGCCTCCTGTGCACGCAAGCCTGGCCTCACGCGGGGGTGCAGGTGGGAGCAGTTGGGGTGTGCAGGCCCTTGGCAGGGTGCACCCCGGGGCCAAGCGGGCCGGGTCTGGCTCCGTCCGTCGGAGCCCACGGGGCCAGGCCTGCACGGACGCGGGTTCCCCGGAGCCAGACGGGGACGGGGTGGGCACCCCCTTCTGACGGGAGCTCTCGTTTCCCTCCAGGCAGACGGGGCCGTGTGCGGCCGGTCCCCTGGGCGCCAGCTTCCAACCCTGACCTGGGAGACGGTGCGGCCACAGGGGTCGGGGACACGGGGATGACGTGGGGCTGCCTCCGTGCCCTGAGCCGCGGGGACGGCCCCACGCCCGGCCCCAGGCCTGCAAGCAAGCAACTCTCCAAGGGTACAAACCTGGAAGCTTCCTGGGCGGCTCTCTGGAGCCCACGGGACACCCCGACGCGCAGGCAGGTGTCACGCGGCAGTGTCCGCGGCGTCCTGAGAAAAGCGTCTTGCTTCTCTACGCACCTGCCTGCGGGGCTTGCACGTGCAAGGCGCCTGCTAATATTCTTGCCGATAAATAAAAAAATTCTGCGTGTATATAGACCTAATGCCACGGACAGCGGGATTCCAAGCTGAGCAGTGGCCTCGGTCCGGTGCCGAGGACCCCTGAGAGCAGCCCTGCCTGACAGCACGGGGACACACGGTGGCCGGTGAGCGGCCGGGCCCCCTGCCCCTCCAGGTGTCGCGCCGGGGCCCCCGCCCGTGGGGCCGGGAGCTGGGCCGCAGCTGTCCCACTGCACCCAGCGGCGGGAGCCGCGACCCGCGTGTACAGGCCGGGCGGGGGCCGCGGGCGGCTGAGCGTGTGCAGGAGCAGCCGAGTGCGGCGTGGAAGGCGCTCCTGTCCCCGCAGCAGCGCGACCTCCGGCCACAGGTGTCCCCCGGGGGCGACGGCGTCCGGACCCGCCGCGACCCTCACAGGCCTCCCCGGGGCTCAGGAACAGGGCCAACCTCGTTTCTGTCGCGGGACTCGCTGGTGACATGGATTTCAACTGTGCTGGCATCGGAACCTGCGGAGGGAAACAGCAAGCCTGTGCCCGTGTCGCCGTTCCCAGGCTCCCTCCCTGCTCCCCGGCCCCTGGTCCTCCGCAGAGGCCCCTGTGAGCTCCGGGCCCCGGGCTGTCACCGTGCAGGACACCAGCTCGCGGGGCCCAAGGTGACCGCGGGACAGTGGCCGCGCCGACGGCAACAGGGTCGCCGGGCCCCACACACGGAGGGGACCCGGGAGGGGGCGCAAGCGCTGGGCGCGGTCACGGTCCCCACAGCCAGATCCCGGGCGAATCCGGAGAAGGCCTCGTGCCGGGCTGGGGCCGGGGGGGGGGGGGGGCTGCCCTTCCAGAGACCAGGCGCCAGCGGGGAGGACTTCTGGAAGACACTTCTGAAACCACAGTGCCGCTGGAGGAGCTGCTGGCACTTCAAAAAGAGTTGCTTTCCACAGGGTCACCCACTGTTGATGAGGACGTCCTGCGCTCATGGGAACTCGTGTGTGTGACTTCTGAAGACCCTGGGGGGACGTCACATGGCGGCCTGCGGTCAAGGCCTGGGCTTGAGACGCTCCCGCGTGACCTCACACTCGAGGGCATGCTCTGGATCCTGCGGCTTTGTAAGAGCTCCTGGTTCTTTCATCCTCCCCCTGGGGCTCGCGGGGAAAACCCATGTGTACCCCAACAGCTTTCTCAGATGCCAGTGCTGCTGGAGCCCAGCCACCTGAGCCCAGCCCTGCCCGCGCGGACCTCACTGGGCACTTGCAGCCGAGGGCCTGTCGGCACGCCTGGGTTCCCACGGCTTGCTCTCCCGGTCCCAAGGGTCTCCACAGAGACAATGTGCCTGCTGAGCAAGGCTCTGAGGATCATCCAACGAGGCCGTTGGGGAATTTGCACTAATGCTCTGCTGGAGCCAAGTGTGAATACCTGACAAGTGTCCATGCACGGTACACAGACACCAGCAAGCTCACGGTGCCCAAGGGCCAGCCCCCTTCGAGGGGCTCTCTTCCAGGAGGCCGCAAGCCCTCACAGGTTCTTGGGAACTTCCTGGCCCCGTGCAGATCTGAGATTTAGAAGGGCGCACTGGATGTCTCTTGCTCCCTCCCTCGGCTGTTGTTCCTGGATTCCTTGAAAGCCACGAAGCCCTAGATCACAGAGCCCCGTCTCATGGCATCATGAGCCATGGAGAACATGTGGCACCCGGGCCCAGGTCTCCTTCTAGGTGTGGAGTTTGACCTAGGGGGTGCAACCAGAGCTGGAGCCCCGCCGTGTGTTCTCTTCCACATTTCCCGGGCGACTAGCCTCCATGTGGCCACCTAGTGCTGCACCCAGGGGGGCTAGTGACACAACAGGGACCCGGGGCTGAGATAAGGACTGTGGGCGTGACGGGGGACCGTGGACAAGAGAGCCGTGGGGAACACAAGGGGATATAAGAGAGAACGGAACTGCGGGAAAGGGGGGAATTCTGGAGAGAATGGGGAGCTGGGGGAGAGCAATGCAGCTTAGGGAGAGCTGGGGGGGTGACGGAGAGAACTGGGGGGGGAACAGCATTGTGGGGAAGAGACGTGCAGCAGACGGGCAACTGTCAGAAGGCATCACGCGGAGGACAGAGTACTCGAGGAGAAAGAAGTTTAGGAAAGACGGGAGATGGACGAATACTGCATTGTAGAAGCACACAGATTTGTGAGGGGCAGTGAGGAACCCAGAATCGTGGGAGGAAGTGGGAAGTTGTGGGGAACAAGTGTGAGAGAACTAGGCTACAGGCAGGGTGGGAAGCTGTGGGAGAGACAAGGCACAGGAGGACAAAAGGGACACGAAGGACTGGGAGAGCAGGAATCGTGCAAGAGACAGGAGATGGTGGGTGAGACCAGGGATTATGGAAAAGGAGGGAGAACTGTGGGACAGAAATGCAATTATGTGGGCAAAGGGATGGTAGAGGAGATGGGGGAATCGTGGAAACCTGAAAAGATCGTGACGGAGAAAGAGGTATTAGGGAGAGCAAGAGAAACTGAGAGAGAGATGTAGTATTACGGAGAGACGGGGAATGGTGGGAAAGCACCTGGGGCGGGGGGATGAAGAGTTCTGGGATAGACAGGCAGTATTTTTTTTCTTTTGTCTACTGACATTTAAGTTTTTATTTAAATTCCAGTTAGTTAACACACAGTGTAATAGCAGTTTCAGGTGTGCAACCTAGTGATTCAACGCTTCCACACAACAGCTGGTGCTCGTCAGCACAAGCACAAGTGTCGTCCTTCATCC